>NC_132791.1:32103000-33391000 GCF_048418805.1 Vulpes vulpes | reverse complement strand
CCTGTGGGGTTGAAACTTCCAGAATATGAGTGCCATTTGAAACACCCATAGTTCCCCTACCCTACTCCCACCTCATCAGGAATTCTAGCTTATCCACCTCCTGTTCCATAGCCAATCACCACTCTGGTTATGCCTCTTGTCACAACATGCTATGAATATTTGTTTATGCCTCTTTCTCTGTAGTACATGGTATTATTCATCTTTAGAGTCATTGCACCCCTTCCCTTCAGTACAATCCCTCATATATAGTAGGTGTTCAATAAATATTTAAGGAATATTTAAGGAAATATTCAAGGAACTAGTGAAGAAATGTGTAAATCACTGAATAAGGGAATGGTTTCTGGGACATCATAGGCAGTTGGCATCCTTAATTAGTGAAAAAAAAAAAAACAAAAGAAGCTCTTCAAAATCGAAAAGAAAGGGTTCTAACTGGTAGCATAAAATCATACAAAAGTATAAAACTTATTGTCAAATGCAATTATTTTTAATAAAGTCAAATTCAAGATACACCATTATTGTAATCGTGGTGTTTAAATCACATATAACTCTAGTGTAAAAGTTAAAAGAAAGAGCAAAAATAACTAATAATTTGTTAATGGGTGCACAATATAGAAAGATATAAATTGTGACATCAAAAACATAAAATAACTGGGGAGGAGGAATGATGTCTTTACCTATCATTACTTTAAATGTAATGGACGAAATTCTCTAATCAAAATTCTCTAATAAAGAGATATGAAAAAAATATACCCCATATAAATGAAGACTAAAGGAGAGCAAAGGAGCTGTACTTATATCCAAAAAGTAAATTTTAAGCCAAAAACTGTAATAAAAGACAAAGAAGGTCATTATATAATGGAAAGAGGGCTAATTCATCAAGAGGAAATAATACTGTAAATATTTATGCACCCAACCTTAAAGCACATAAATATACAAAGCAAATATACAAAATTATACAAATATACAAAGCAGATCTGAAGGGAGAAATAGACAGCAATACAATAATAGAAAGGAGCTTCAACACCCCACTATCAACAATGGATAGATCATCTGACAGAAAATCAATAAGGAAACATTGGACTTAATCTATGTTTTAGACCAAATGAGTCTAACAAACATCAACGGCACATTCCATCCAACAGCAATAGAATGCACATTCTTCTCAAGCACACATGGAACATTCTCCAGGATAAATCATATATTGGGACCACAAAATAAGTCTTTACAAATTTAAGATTAAAATCATTTTAAGTATCTTTTCCATCCCTGACGTCTGAAACTAGAAATCAATAACAGGAAGAAACTGGAAAATTAACAAATATGTGAAGACTGAACTACACAATCTTGAATAACCAATGAGTCAAATAAGAAATCAAGAGGGAAATCAAAAAATATCTTGAGACAAATTGAAATGGAAATGCAACACCAAAATTTATAGGATACACAAAAGCAGTTCTAAGTAGCAATAAATGTATACTTTAAGGAAAAAAGAAAGATTTTAAATAAACAACCTAACTTTATGCCTCAAGAAACTAGAAAAAGAAGAACAAACTAAGCTAAAGTTAGTGGAAAGAGAATGTAATAAACATCAGAACAGAAACAAAATAAAGTCTAGAAAAACAATAGAAGGATCAATAAAACTGAGGGCTAGTTTTCTTGAAAACCTAAGCAAAACTGATAAATCTCTAACTAGACTAAGGAAAAAAAAAGACTCAAAATTCAAAACAAAAGTGGAAACATTACAGCCGATATCACAGAAACACAAAGGATCATAAGAAATTACAATTAACAGTTATACATCAACAAAATGGACAACCTAGAAAAAAAAAAGTACATTCCTAGAAACATACAACTGACCAAGAATGAATTATGAAGAAATAAATATAGAAAATCTGAACAGACAATTGCTAGTAAGTGATTGACTCAGTGATAGAAAACTTCCCAACAAGACTCCAGGACTGGATGGCTTTCACTAGTGAATCCTACCAGGCATTTAAAGAAAAATTAATACCAATCTATCTCAAACTCTTCCAAAATATTAAACAAGGAACACTTCCCAACTCACTTAATGAGGCCAGAACTACCCTGATACCAAAGCAAGGACACCACAATAAAAGAAAATTGCACACTAATATCTCTGATGAACATAAATGCAAAAATCCCCCCAAAAATATAGGCAAACTGAATTCAAAAGCACATTAAAAGGATCATTTACCATGATGAAGCTGGATTATTTCCCTGGATTACAAAAATGATTCAACATAAAGGACCCTGAGTGGCTCAGTAGGTTAAGCTTCTGTCTCTTGATCTCAGCTCGGGTCATGATCTCAGGGTCATGAGTTCAAACCCTGCCTTGGTTTCTATGCTGGGCATGAAACCTACTGATTTAAAAAAAAAAAATGGTGCTCAATTGGTTAAGAGACTGACTCTTGGTTTTGGCTCAGGTCATAATCTCAGGGTCATGGGATGGAGCCCTGCATACGACTCCACATTCAGCACAGAGTCTGCTAGAGATTCTCTCTCTCAACCTCTCCCTCTCCCTCTCCTTCTCCCTCTCCCTCTCCCTCTTCCTCTCCCTCCTTCTCTCTCTCTCTCTCTCTCTCTCTCTCTCTCTTTCACTCTCAAATAAACAAATAAATCTTAAAAAAAAAAAAAAAAAAGACTCAACAGGGACTCCCGGGTAGCTCAGTTGTTGAGCATCTGCCTTCAACTCAGGATGTGATACCAGGTCCGGGGATCAAGTTCCACATCAGGCTCCCTGAAAGGAGCCTGCTTCTCCCTCTGCCTATGTGTCTACCTCTCTCTGTGTGTCTCTCATGAATAAATAAATAAAATCCTTTTTAAAAAATGATTCATTGTATACAAATCAATAAATGTGATGCACCACATTAACAGAATAAAAGATAAAAATCATATAATCATCTCAATACATGCAGAAAAAGCATTTGACAAAAAACATCCTTTCAGGATAAAAACTCTTACCAAACTGGTAAAGAGGAAATGTACCTAAACATAATAAAGGCCATATATGACAAACCCATAGGTCACATCATACTTTATAGTGATAAGTTGAGAGCATTTTCTCTTAGATCAGGAACCAGACAAGGCTGTCCACTACCATCACTTCTATTCAGTATAGTCTTGGAAATCTTAGTGCAATTAAGCAAAATTAAAAAATAAATAAATAAATAGCATCTAAATTGAAAAGGAAAAAGTAAAATTGTCTCTATTTGCACATAAATAATCTTACATATTGAATATCCTGAAGACTCTACTAAAAAACTGTCAAAACTAATAAATGAATTCAATAAACTTGCAGGGTACAAAATCAACATACAGAAATCAATTGCATTTCTAAACACTAACATCAATTATCCAAAAAGACAGTAAGGAAACAATTCCATCTACAATAGCAACAGAAGGAAAAAAAATATCAGGAATAAATTGAGCCAAGAAGACAATTGTATACACTGGAAACTATAAAATATTAATGAAATAATTGAAGAAGACACAGATAAATGCTTGCAGATTGGAAAAATTAACATTGTTGAAATGTTCTTCTACCCAAAGTGATCTACAGATTCAATGAAATGCCTACAAAAACTCCACTGCATTTTTCACAGAAATAGAAAAACTTAATGGGGCACATGGGTAACTCAGTTAGTTAAGCATCTGATTCTCGATTTTGGCTCAGGTTATGATCTTAGGGTCATGGGATCAAGCCTCATGTCAGGCTGCACACTCAGCATGGAGTCGGCTTGAGATACTCTCTCCCTCTGCCTCTGCCCCTCCCTCTGCTTATGTGCATGTGTGTGCATGCTGTCTCTCTCAATAAATACATTTTTTAGATATTAAAAAAGAAAAACTTAAAACTCATATGGAATCACAAAAGACCCCAAGTATCTAAAGCAATCTTGAACAAGAAGAACAAAATTAGAGGCATCACACTTCCTGATATCAAACTATATTACAAGGATATAGTAACCCAAACAGTATGGTATTGACATCAAAACAGACACATAGACCAATAGAACAGAATAGAGAATCCATACATAAATAATTAACTAATTTTCAACAAAAGTGCAAAGAATGGCATTGGGAAAACTGAATATCTGCATGCAAAATAGCAAAATTGGACCATTATCTTATACCATACACAAAAATCAACTCAAAACCAATTAAAGATTTAAATGTAAGACCCCAAACCATAAAACATCTAGAAGAAAATATAGAGAAAAAAATCCCTTGACATTGGTCTTGGCAATGTTTTTTTTTTTTTAAATTGACACCAAAAATACAGGCAACAAAAACAGAAATAAGTGAAACTATACAAACTAACATCAAAAGGAACAGTCAACAAAATGAAAAAAGAACCTATGGAATGGGAGAAAATATCTGCAAACTATATATCTGATAATGGATTAATATCCAAAAACTATAAGGAACTCATAACTCAATAGCAAAAAAAACAAATAATCTGATTTAAAAATGGGCAAAGGAACTGAATAGATATCTTTTTCAAAAAAGACATACAAATGGTTAATGGGTATATGAAAAGATGTTCAACATCACTCATCATCAGAGAAATGCAAATAAAAACCACAGTGAGATAACACCTCACACCTGTTATTGTGGCTATTATCAAAAAAATCAAAAGATTACAAGTGTTGGCAATGATGTGGAGAAAAGTCAGCCCTCATTGCCTGTTGGTGGGGCTGTAAATTGGTACAGTCAGTATGGAAAACAGCACGAAGATTCCTCAAAAAATTAAAAATAGAAATACCATATGATCTAACAATCACAATGCTGAGAATAAATATAAAGGCAACAGAGTCCGTATATCTGAGATATCTGCACTCCTATGTTTATTGCATCATTATTTACAGTAGCCAAGATATGGGAACAACCTAAGTGTCTGTTGACAGATGAATGAATAAAGAAAATGTGATATATATACAGTGTAGTATTCAGCCTTTAGACGAAGGAAATCTTGTGATTTGCAAAAACATGGATGAACCTGGAAGACATTATGCTAAGTGAAATAAGCCAGACACAGAAAGCATGGGGGGGGGGCATAATCATAGTAACAGAACAGAACGGTGCTTACAAGAGCCTGACGGTTTGGGGGTGAGGGGGAAAGGACCTACTGATCAAAGGGTACAAGCTTTCAGTTATAGGATGAATAAGGACTGGAGACCTAATGTATCACTTGGGGACTACAGTTAATAACAATGCATTATATGTTGAAATTTGCTAAGAAAGTAGATCTCAAGTGTTCTCAAAACACACACACAGAAGAAACTATGGGAGGTGATGAATATATTAGTTTAATCATGGTCATCATTTCACAATATGTATGTATATCAAAGCATCATATCGTATACCTTAAATATATACAACTTTTATTTGTCAAAAATAAATAAATGAATGAATGAAAAGCTCACTTGAACATCAAGGTGAGAAGTTTCTCTGGCATCAATTCACATGCTATAGCCATTCCCTATTAAGATAGATTCTGAAGTAAAAGGAAATTTGTTGAAAATAAGAAAGTGGAGCAAACACTCCCTAAATATGACAAGCTGCCAGAATGCATTCATTTCTAGCCTCAGGACCCCCTTCTGGTCTCCAACTTGGCAAGAAACTTATTTGCACTCCACAGAGGGGAGTCTGGGATGTCACCTCCAGGTGGGTTCCAGGGATAATGGCTCCTGATCAAGTTTTTTGCCAACCATTGCCAACCATCACCATTACAAAGACCATGTGGAAGCTGCCAAAACAAGAATCTGCAAATAACAGCGAGAAAAGAAACATTGTTTCTTCAAAGCTCTATTTTCCCAAGCAGATAATTACTTTTTCACTGCCTTAAAGGATTTTCAACTGCAGTACCATGCATATGCTAGCATTTCTTGTACAAAGCAGCATTATGCACGTGTTAGAGGAAATACATAAACTTTTAGAAGTGGGGCCTTATTGACAATTTATTTACATAGCTTTTGGGGCATTGCTCCAAAATACTTTAGACCTTTTATTCCTCCCTAAGGACTGAATTTGGTCCAACAGCTGGAAAAATTGCAACACATTGCTTTAACTTAATTATTTAGAGACTCAATTTTCTTGAGGGTGAGAGGGCTGTGGATAAAACAGAAATAACCTACAATTTTACCTTGGATCCCATTTTCCACCACATATTTTTTTAAAATATTTTATTTATTTATTAGCGACACAGAGAGAAAGAGACACAGGCAGAGGGAGAAACAGGCTCCATGCAGGGAGCCCTACCTGGAACTGGATCCCCGGACTCCAGGATCACGCCTTGGGCTGCAGGTGGAGCTAAACCGCTAAGCCACCGGGGCTGCCCCATTTTCCACCACATATTAGAGGGAGGGTTCAGGAATCAGGGAATAGTGGGAGAGAGAGAGAGAGAGAGAGAGAGAGAGGGAGAGAGAGAGAGAGAGAGGCTGAGAGCAGAAATATGGCAACTGCTTTGAGGTTTTATTTCCATGTCCAGATTTTAAGATCTGTTCTCATATTCATTTTTATTAGAAATTGGCTCAGAATGCAGGTGCTAAACCAATTCATTTATGTGAAATATTTGAAACACTACCAACTTAAATACAAACATCTGAAAGAAAACGGGAATAGTCCATCAATCTCAGAAGGTTTCTGAAATGCCTAGGTGCTGAACACAATCATTTAATGGCCAGAGGTTCAAATTTTCCCCCAGATAACCAAAGATCTTTTGATTGAGTCTTTAAGCTGTTTTAAGATTCTTTCAAGCAAAAAAAAAAAAAAAAAAAAAGATTCTTTCAAGCATACAAATACATAACTAATGACAAATAACAAAACATAACTGCGGCATACACCAGGGTAGAGGTGATGTTCGTAAGCAGATGTGTCCAGAGGAGAGAACCATATCCCTGCTAGGCTGGATTTGCCTCTCCCTCATCCTAAATTCGTGTTTTTAACCTTTCTTGAATTTTTTTCTACATCCCCCTACACTCCCCACCCCCAGTCACTTCCTGGTAACAGGATCGTACTCTAGAGGTACACAGTTTTTGTGTACTTTTATAACTGTTCTAAATCCAGAGCTGCAAATGCAGGCTTTCCATTCCAGCCACGTGAACTTCATCAACCACATTTCTATTTCTGTTCTGCAGTGCTTTTCTCTGGGTCTCTATTGCAAGAAGTAGATATGACTTTTATGTGATTAATATCAAATGCTCAAGCCTTCTTGTCTGAGTCACCAGGAATGGAAGTGTTGGGATGCCATTGTGGCTTTCAGAATGTATAACCACTGCTCTCACTCAACTGCTGTCCTCAAAGTTTCTCTTAGTGTTGAATTCCAAGTAGCATCATTTTTTGATTATTATTAAGACACTATTTTCCCCCCAGGTTTATTGACATATAATTGACATATAACACTGTAAAGCACTCTCTTGACATAGATCTCAGACTAGTCTACCATGACTTGGTTTTTTAACCAGTTCATAGTCCTCAATAGACATATTTGAAAGATGCTGATTAACTGTTCAATGAGAAAAATAGTCTACAGCTCCAACTTTCTTGACAAACATCCCCCAAGTTTCTAAATCCCTTTAGATATAATTAAAACAGATAATGATAGTGGGATGTCAGGAAGCTCTTTCCACTGAAGTCAGAGGAATTTAGAAGAGTCTGAAATTGGTACAGATTGGGTTCAAGTTAAACCTAAGGCTCTAATTCCTGACTTTAAGGTTTTAAACTTAGTAGAATAGTGAGTAGTATGCCATGCTGTTTAGGAAGTCTCAGAACAGACAAGACAGAGGTGCGTGGGTGGCTCTGTCAGTTAAGCATCTGACTCTTGATGATTTTGGCTCAGGGCATGACATCAGATCATGATCTCAGGGTCCAGGGATTGAGCCTCTGCATTGGGCTCTGTGCTCTGCAGGGAGTCTATTTGAGATTTCCTCTCTCTCTCTCTCTCCCTCCATGCCTCCCCACTCTCCCTGCCTCTCAAGTGATAAGTAAATCAGTCTTTTAAAAAACAGACAATGTTTTTGTATAAATATTTATTGAGAACCTAGTAAATACCAAGCAACAAGAACCAGTAAGACACTGTCCTGGTTCCCATGGAACTTGCAGTATAGAATCAAGGCAGTTAACTAACTGAGAAGTTATGACAAAGTTTGACATGTGTTATGACAGAGGATACTCAGGGTACTGTACTGTCAAGGAGAAGTCAAGAAAAGACCTTATCAAAGAAGTGCTACCTAAAAACACCCGGAAGGGTGAGTGGATGGGTAGATGGGAGTTAGGAAAAGAAGGAGTAGGGGTAGACTGATGTTTGAAACATTCACCAAAGCATTAATTTGTTTGTGCAAATGAAAACACAAGTGAGGACATGGAACCCAGAAATTCAGAGTGGCTAGACTTCAAAGTGGAAGGTACAAGATGAAGCTGAACCCCAAGGGTGAGGGGGAGAAAATTGCAAACCACCTTAAGGATTTTTCCCCCCTTGAGGAATATAGAAACAATTGAAGGAGTTCTTATTTTAGAAAAAAAGTGTCACTGGCAACAATGTGGCCACCAGATTAGGGGTAAATCAGGATGTAGATGAGGTAAGAGGCTGTGAACAGTAGTGGTAATTTGGACTAGGCTAGAGGCAGAGTGAAGAGAGGGAAATGCATAGTCAGGAGAGTTCTAGAAAGTCAAATTGACTAAGGGCAGGGTGAAAGAGAAGAAGATGGGAAAAGAATAATAAAGAATCAAGATAATAGCTTGAAAAATGAGGCTATTACTGTGCTCAAAAAAAATGATTCCAGGAATTCAAGCATAGAGCTTTGTTTTCATCAAAGACTAAAAGTAATTTGACTCAGAGCCTTGTTCGACAGTTCTGAAAGTATCTCCTAGTCATTCAGTGCTAAGAAGCAATTTAATTTTTCTCAAGTCATCCCTAGCTCTACCTTAAATCCGCAGTACTATCTGTGAAACGATTCTCATACAGACCAGCTAGCTACCCCCGCATGTGGGAAGAAATCCAATGCTCACACTTTTAACACTATGAAATATATGTGTGTACAATATTGATCTACTTAGCATAATTTGAGAAAGTACAGATTGGGAAAATTTTGATGAAAAGTAGTTTGAATTACACAGCAATAAAGCATATTTTCCATATGACATTATCAATTCTCTTAAGAGATATGAAGAATTAACATAGTCTTTATGTAAAAATAATTGAAACAACCAAAATATTAATGGGACCCCATAATTAGATTCCATTTTAAAGGATTACTAAAAGAATACAGAATATTGATCTGCTCACAGCATAAGGGATTTTCACTATATATATGCGATTCTTTTAAAATACTTATTATGTGTTCTATATCTACAGAAATTATTGATGAGAAAAGATACTGAAAAACAGCCACCTACCAAGAGTTCCTATCAGAAAGTATAATGAATGTTGTAGAAGATGGAAGGAAATAAAAAACCCTGAAAATAAATGTTGGAATTCTGTTTGCTCAGTATCAGTGTGAGAGGAATATATTCTAGACACCCAACATTATTAGAGAGACACATAGTGAATTCGAAGTTCTTGCCATCAATATATCATCTTGAAATACTGAGCTTTCTAGGGGCCTTTTATTTCTAAAAAATATATGTTTATTTTTTATTTTTATTATTTTTTAAAGATTTTATTTATTTATTCATGAGATACACACAGAGAGAGGCAGAGACACAGGCAGAGAGAGAAGCAGGGTCCACGCAGCGAACCCAATGCGGGACTTGATCCTAGATCTCCAGGATCAGGCCCTGGGCCGAAGGTGGCGCCAAACCCCTGAGCCACCCAGGCTGCCCCCTAAAAAATATTTATAGCAAATCTATGATGGGTAAGGATTTGAAAGCCTACCCCGGATATGTACATGTGACAAGAGTAACAAAACTCTTCACCTCCCCTGTCCCTGAATTTGGTTATCCTCCCATGTTACCTGTTTCGGTGACGGGTTGCTCCTGTCAATACGCACCAAAATAAAAATCCGGGAAGCATGCTTCCCAGGGAGATCAATTTAAAACATAGATCAGACTAGGTCTCACCAGGTCTAAATTCCTTAATCACCTTTTCTTCACTTCTTTTAATATGTAACATTTACTCATTCTTTGAAAGATTTTAAGGAAATTTCAAACACTATGACCTTGCACATTTTGTATCAGACTAACTTTTCCTCAGAAAACGATTATAAACCCTACACAAAATATTTCAAAAACAACAGCTTAAAGATACTGGAGAGTGACCAAAAAGCAGGCAGACACTGGAACCTTTTTGACCTCAGAAATCAGGGACTCCCTGGGTTTATACAGTGTTTCCCATGAGGCCTCTGTGGTCTCAGTGCATATAGAACTCCAAAGAAATCTGCAGTCTTATTGTCCTGGGAAGTCAAATTAAGGATTTTCCTCCCAGAAAAGATAAAGCCACAGAAAGGGAGGCTTCATAAGTTGCATGTATATATCCCCACAAATCCTTGGCTCCCCACTCAACTGCTCATGTGTGGGGAAGAAAATCCAAGAAAGCCAGAGAGAAAAGAACAGATGAAAGACCAAAAGGCCAAAAATGCTAATTGGGTATTTCAAGTAGTACCTGCTGCAGAGAAGCAGTTTAGAGTTCAAGTCCAGTCAAATTAGCAAGGCTGGGTGAGTATTTGGGATTTTCATTGAAAATCCAGAAAAGCATTCAAAGTAAAAGCTACATTCCAGGACTACGGGATTTTCTCTTGAACTAAAGACAAAACTAAAATAGAACTGATTTAACAAATTGCAAAATCAAACCCCGCAAGTTCAAAATGACTTGCCTGTAATTTAACTGTCTGTTGGAAGGAAACTGTTTAGAGTGAGGGTTAGCAAACTGTGGCCTATGGCCTGTTTTTGTACAACCCTCAAGATAAGAATGATTTTTATATTCTTAAAGCATTGAAGAAGAGGTAGCAGAAGCAGAGGTGGGAAAAGGAGAGAAAAAGAAGGGGAGGATGAAGAAGAAAAAAGGAAGAGTGGAAAGGAGGAGGGGGAGGGGGGAGAAAAGGAAGGTGGAGGAAAGGAAGAGGAAGAAGAAACAACAAAACCCACAGGTGACCAACAAACTCTAAATAACTTGTTCTCTGCCCCTTTACAGCAAATTTTTCCAGCTCATGCTTTAAAGGAATATATAATAACCCAGAGTCTCTACAATGCAACATCCATAATGTCCCATATGCCATTAAAAATCACTAGTAATGTGGAGCACGTGGACAATGCAGTCATTTGAGCATCTGACAGTTGGTTTCAGCTCAGGTCATGATCTCAGGATAATGGGATCAAGCCCTAAGTCCGGCGTCATGCTGGGCATGGAGTCTGCTTAAGATTCTCTCTCCCTCTCCCTTTACTCCTCCCACCTACCCCACCCCCTGCTCTCTCTCTCTTTCTTTATCTCTAAAATAAATATATAAATATTTTCTTTTTAAGATTTTATTTATTTGAGATACAGAGAGAGAGAGCAAAAGAGAGTGAGCACGAGCTTGAGTGGAGGGACAGAGGGAGAAGGAGAAGCAGACTCCCTGCTGAGCACGGAATCTGATGTGGGGCTTATCCCAGGACCCTGGGATCATGAGTTGAGCCAAAAGCAGGGACTTAACTGACTGAGCCACCTAGGTGCCCCATTTTTTTAAATTACCACTAATGTAAAGAAACAGGTGAGTGTGTCTCAAAGTCAAGAGAAAAATTTATTAATAGAAAGACTTCTAATGCTGATTCATAAAAAACTATGATAATCAGTAAATATTTCAAATATGGTTTCTTCTCTTCAGGTGAAGAGAAGAGAAATTCTAGGAGAAATTTGAAAACTGAAAAGAACAAAAGCAAAAATAGAAATTCTAGAATTTGAATTCAATATCTGAAATTAAAATTTTGTTTGATGGGACTATCAGTAGATTACACACAATACAAAAAGGATCAATGATTGTGAAAACTGCCTGACAAAAATCATACAAATTTCAGCACACAGAGATAAAAAAGTTTGAAAAAATTGAACAAAGCTTCAATAATCTTTAGAACTGTATCAAGCAGTCTAATGTGTGATTAGAATTTCAGCAAAAAACAATGGGTTAAAAAAATGTGTATGACAGACATAATAGCTCAACATTTTTCCAAATTTGATTAAGCACTGTAATCCAAAGATCCAGAGAACTCAGGGAATTCCCAACAGGATAAATACAAATAATTATATTTTGAGTTTGCTTTAGTGATAGGCACAGAGGCTCACTTTACACAGCTTGTCAAAAGCCCTACAAAGGGTCTTCCTCTCCCCATGAGGACAAATTCTTGATGCCTGGTTAAAGTAGTTGGAAAAGAAAAAAAAACAAACAAACAAACAAACAGAATTTTCCCCTCAATTGTCAAATTGGTATACATTTATCATTATTTATTGCATTTCTACTATGTGCTAGGTCACTTAATCCACACAACCTTTTATTTAGCTTTACAGACAAAGAAAGTAAGGCTCAGGTTTTCAATTTGCTGTAGGTCATAAACTATGTAACTCTTAGAAGCAGAACCTAAATACAATTTTCTCTATAAATGAAGCCTGTGCTCTTTCCACTACTTTTTCCTTAGGCCCCCTCAACATACACACATACGTACACAGAGTTCAGTCACTATTTGCTAAATTAGTAACTGATGTTAAACTATATGAATCTAATGACACACCACTCACTGTCTTTCCCCAAGTTTGGACAGCTATGGCCTGTGATCAGCAAGGAAAGCTCTGCCCACACCCTGATCCAAATCCAGCCAAAGAAGCTAAATATTTGTAGCTTCAGGCTGATCTGCTGATTTGGTCTAGAATTGGTCTTTTTTCCCCTAAACAGAATAATCAGTGTGCTGAGAGGATCCCACCTGGCTGCTTTATTTGCTCAGCAACTGGCTCTTTAGTTCTAGGGTTCAGTGTTGAACTTGAAACTTTAGTTTCCACCATTTGCCCAGTTAGGCCTAGGGCTGCCCTTGGCTGGACCCCAGTCATCAGGATGCCTTTTATTTATTTTTATTTTTTTTTAATTTATGATAGTCACACACAGAGAGAGAGAGAGGCAGAGACATAGGCAGAGGGAGAGGCAGGCTCCATGCACCGGGAGCCCGACGTGGGATTCGATCCCGGGTCTCCAGGATCGCGCCCTGGGCCAAAGGCAGGCGCCAAAACGCTGCGCCACCCAGGGATCCCAAGATGCCTTTTAATATGAGTAAATCCTATACCCTCTTTATCCATTGGTGGAGGCCCTGATCCAAACCAAATAGGCCACTTGAAGCCACACTAATGATTTAGAAAATTGCTTTTGTCTTCCATGGCTATCAAACACCAGCCTAGACTGAAAACTAGTTTACTTTTTGGTCCTTATGGGCATTGAAAAATGGTTTGTTAGGCATGTCTACAATGGCAATCCTATCAATGAAGGTCATGTTCTGAAAATCTTAGCATTTCCTGGTTACCTGATTCTACTCTTTACACACCAGGCAGATACTAAGGTCCCAAATACCTAGCAACAAAATCTGCTTAAGGTTTCGGGGTTTCAAAATCCAATCCCCATGAATATTTACCCCAATATAAAGGGTGGTAGTATTTGTGATTGGTGAGCATTCGATTGGAGGTAACACATCTGAAACCTCGCCTTTATAAAGCGGCAATAATGTTAACTAGCATTTATTGAGTATTCACTATGGGCCAGATTTACATATGTATTGTCTCATTTAATCCTCATAACAATCCTACAAAAGGAGTGTGGAAGGCAGAATAGTGATTTCCAAAAGATGTCCACATCCTAATCCTTCAAAACCTATGAATGTTATGTTATAGTATAAAAGGGAAACAAAATAACAGTTGAAATTAAGGTTGCTAGTCAGCAGACTTTAAAAATAGGGAGATTAACCTGGATTATCTAAATGGGCCTAAAGTAACCACAAGAGTTCTTTTTTTTTTAATTTTTAATTTAATTTTTTAATTTAATTTTTAAAAAAGATTTTATTTATTTATTCATGAGAGACACAAAGAGAGAGGCAGAGACAAGGCAGAAGGAGAAGCAGGCTCCATGCAGGGAGCCCAAAATGGGACTTGATCCCGGGTCTCTAGGATCATGCCCTGCTCACGTGGGCTCAGGTGCTCATCTGCTGAGCCACCCAGGTGTCCCCATTTTTTAATTTTTTTAAGTAATCTCTGCACCCAACGTGGGGCTCGAACTCACAACCCTGAGATTGAGAGTTGTAGGCTCCATTGACTGAGCCAGCGCATCCCAATCACAAGAGTTCTTAAATATGAAAGAGAGAGGTAGAAGAATCAATGCCAGAATGATACAATGTGAAAAAGATTTCATTGGCTCTTGCTAGCTTTGGAAATGGAAGGGGGCCACAAGCCAAAGAATGTCAGCCTCTAGAAACTGGAAGAGGCGAAAGAACTGATTCTCCCCTAGGATCTCCAGGAGTGCAGCCCTGCCAACATCTCGATTTTAATCCAGTGAGACCCACATCAGGTTTCTGACCTACAAAACTGAAAAATAAATGTGTGTTGTTTCTAGCCACTGAGTTTGTGATACTTTTGTTACAATAGCAACAAGAAACTGATACAAGGGATACTATTATTCCCCTTCATTGGAGATGAAAAATGTTGAGTCCCAACCAAGGGAAGCTAATTACCTCAATACAGAAATAACTTTTGTTGGAAGATAATCTCACAGTTTGGACTATGAAGAAGATTTAAAAAGTGAAACTTCTGTTTGATTTCTTTAATGACATTATGCTTTCTGCCACTCCTCCCTAAAAATAGATGTGAAGCACTGGTTGGCTGCACTGAAGAGTCATATAGCGCATGGCTTCACAAACTAGAAAGTTGGCCTGCTCATATTAAAGGCATGCTTCTGGAAAATCTTCTTCATCTCAGAATCATGGGATAAATTTTTCATATAATTCAAGTGGCAGAAGCATCCTCTGCGTTCTAGTACTATTTTCCACGTAAGAAGTCCAAGAACTAAAAAAAAAGTCAATAAAAAGGAATTAGCCAAGCAAAAAAACCCATCAGAAAATGATTTAAATCTATCAGAAAATGGGTTGAAGTTGGGAACAGCATACGGATATTTTTAACTGAGCTAACGTGCTTTCTAATTTTTTTTTTTTTTTTTTGGTGTCTGTATAAATCAAATAGTTGTGTCTCTGGAAGTAAACCACCTCATATTAGTGTCTTTGGCATCACGTAGTGGAGGTTTAGTGTTTGTGCCAAATTCCTTAGGCATGTCAGACATATCACATGAGCATATTTCATGATAAGTCCCATGTCTTGTTTTTACTAAATATTACTGTAAATCCTCACCTGCATAAGTCTGAATAATACATTTCTGTGGTAAATCCTTCACTGGGCAATGATCTATACTCAGACTAAAATTGCCACAAGCACCTTCATATTCAGTACTTTGTTCCAATGACTTTAATCTATAGCTTACTTCATGAGCAAAGTATACACCAATATATCTAATGAGGCCTAAGCCCTGGTTGGCTTCAAATATCATTCTCTAGGGAAATGAGATGTGGTTACTATTATGAAGGCAGCTAGTAACATAAAAACTACATTTAGCAATTTATTCATTTCATTTGTAAGGCTGCAGAGCTGAGAGCCGAGACAATTGCTGTAATCCTTCCTTCCTTATCATGTTTCTCCCTCTGACAGCCAGCAGTCACTTGGCTCCCAGGGCTAAGCTTTTGGAGTCTGGCTGGGGAACAGCTTTCCACACTGGCAGGGCTCTCCTTCACCCCTCACTTTCTAGCTCTCCCCTACTTGTGCAAATAAACATACAGGAAGTGTTCTCACGTGTGCTCAGGCCATGTCTTCAAGTCCCTTAGTCATGGCCCTTTGTTTCCAACTTTCTGTCTCGTTGACCCAGAAAGAATTAAGATCAGGAAAACTATCTTTCTTCTCCTGCAGCTCCAGTAATTTTATGAATACGTGATGGCTATACTAGTCAGCTAGGGGCACAAGATTGCCACATAACAAAAGATCCCTAAACTCCATGGCTCACAGTAATAAACATTTTTTCTTACACTTGAGGATCTTTACAAGATCTTTACAAGATTAGCCAAGCCTGGCTAATCTAGGCTAATTTCCAGCTGGGGCTTGCTGGCTTTGGCTCTTGGCTACAGGTTCAATTCAAGTCTGCTCTAAGTGTCTTTGTTTTGGGGTTGGGCTGGCAGGGAAACAGGTATCCAGGCAAGATATGTTCTTCTCATGGAACACTGGAGCATCAGAGGGCAAGCAGAACTGTTCAGGTATGTTTCTGGTCTCACTTTTGTCACCATCATTCCATCACCAAAGCAGGTTACGTGTCCAAGACCAAAGCTGAAGAGTAGGAAAAATACATTTCATTCATATGGAAGCAAGGTGAGGGAGGGAATGACGGAAATCTGTCAGGAAAGAATGAAGAATTGAGACCCCAAATTCAATCTACCATGATGGCCCATGTGTGTAGGAGATGTTGAGCCTCCTGGTAAAACAGTTCCTGGGCTGGAGGAGGGTTAAAAAAGCAAACTGTAGTTATTTAGAGTGGCAATAAATCAAATTAGGCAGCTATAAACTTTATAAAGTTATAAATTATATTGCTAGCATCCTTCATCCTTGCATCTGTAGGTAATTACATACACCCACACCTTCTTCTCCAGTGACTCTCCTATTTCCTCCTTGCGTAGATAGTCTGCTACTAGCACTGAAGTGTTTAAAAACAGTTCTAGCTCTGGAGTTTGAAAGATCTGAATTAAGAATAACAGATCTACTGTAGATTGGCTAAGTATCCCTGAATGAGTCCTTCTGTGTTTCTTAACCTGTTTTGCCATCTTTCAATTATGAAAATACCTGTGCTACAGAGTTCTTGGGGGGATTGGACATAAACCTGCAATCCTTCTGGCCCATAGTAGGGATAAAAAAAGGGGACTTATTTTCTTCTCTTTTCCTTAGCCTCTCCCCCCTGTCTCTGCTTCATTATCCAGCACCTACCACAGAAATGTGTTTGTTGGTTCAGCATGATCACTGAACATTTGACCATTTGTCACAAGACAGATAATGACTTGGGATCCTAACATTGTGGGGGTGTGTCAGAGGCACACCATCTGGAGGTTGGTAAATACCTGGCTTTGCTCTCATTCCTGGGGTATATCTTGGAGGGAAATATAAGTACAGAATTACAAGCATGTCAATGACTAATTATATAATCAGTTTTCATCTGGGCCACAAAGAAAAATGGATTTCACCCCCTGGCAGGGTATTTTAGGTGACTAGGGTTTAGAAGCTTTAAAATATGTCTTTAGAAGAAAGGATTGCTTGAGATCTTATACTTATACTTAACATTTATACCTCCAACCTTATGTTCAACCCACTTTAACTTCCTAACAGGCACCATCATTTTAACTCCCTGATAAATTGTGCAATCAGTTGACTAATGCACGGTCTATTTCAAAAGAAGATATGGTTCATTTCTTTTTCACCACTGTATTCTTAGCACTTGGCACAGCAGATGCTCTATAAATACTTATCAAATAAGCAAATAAAAGAATCAATGACTAAACCTGAATTTTAAACAAGCAGAAAGACTTCCTAATTAAATACAAACTAAGCCCATTAATTTTATTTCTCAACTCCAAATACATTCTTATTACTCTTATTCATATTGTCTTTAAAGTTATTTCAAATCCTTATCAGTCATAGGCCTTAATATTTGAATTATAATAAACTACTCTTTGAGATTTACTATGGAATAGCTCAATTTTCTACTTTCCTTGCATGCAGCAGTTAGGCATTAAAGGGGAGGTCATTATAATCCACCAGGGATATATTTGAACTTATAAAATGAATAATAATATTAAAATGAAGCTCTCATTATTCCATAGTTCAATCTTTAAACAATGGGACTTTAACTTTTTAATTCTCATTAAATGATATAATTGCACTTGAACTTATTTATCTTTAGTGCATTTTCTTTAGAATAAAAAAACAAATGTTTGGCAATCATTTAAAGGAATTACCATAAAATCATACTTCAGAATTTGAACTGAAGTAGTAGCAGTTCAAGGCTGCCAGGAATTCACTAATCTATGAAGTTATGTGTGTGTGTGTATAAACATAATATGTGCAACATATTCTAATCTGTTAGGTGATACAAATACATATATAACATTTAGCTATGTGTAATATTTTATTCACATGGTTTTGTATGTAATGTATATATAATGTAGAAGTATAAATATACTTTCAAACAATGTATTAAATCTTAGAGTGTGGGGATCCCTGGGTGGCGCAGCGGTTTGGCGCCTGCCTTTGGCCCAGGGCGCAATCCTGGAGACCCGGGATCGAATCCCACATCGGGCTCCTGGTGCATGGAGCCTGCTTCTCCCTCTGCCTCTCTCTCTCTCTCTCTCTCTCTCTGTGACTATCATAAATAAATAAAAGTTAAAAAAAATAAACAAAATGTTTAAAAAAAAAATCTTAGAGTGAGCTTTTCATGAAAGTTGTCTAGGTAATGTAGCTTTTTATCATAATTAATTTAATCTTTAAAAGTTCATAAAAGTGTAAAGAAAAAATAAAATCACCTATAATGGGGATATTCCTATAACTCTTATTGACACCATCCAAGTAAAAAGAAACCCTATTAAATTTTTAGTATATTTCTTTTTTTCTTGTGAAGATATAGATAGACAGAGTGTGTGTATGTGTATATATATATATGCACACACACATATACACATATATACATATACATATAGAGAGAGCGTATATATAGAGAGAGAATATATATATATAGAGAGAGAAAGTATATATATAGAAAGAGAGAGGGAGAAAGGAAGAGAGATGTGAGGCAGGGAGAATCAACAAAATTGAAGTCATACAACATTAACGACTTTGCTCTCTGCTTTTTCACTCAACAATATACCATATAGGGGATCCCTGGGTGGCGCAGTGGTTTGGCGCCTGCCTTTGGCCCAGGGCGCGATCCTGGAGACCCGGGATTGAATCCCACATCAGGCTCCCGGTGCATGGAGCCTGTTTCTCCCTCTGCCTGTGTCTCTGCCTCTCTCTCTCTCTCTGTGTGTTACTATCATAAATAAATAAAAATTTAAAAAAAAAACAATATACCATATATAGTAAGCATATTTCAAAAGTTTTTATTGATATCATTCCAGTGACTGTGTAACATTCTTTTTTTTTAAGATTTTATTTTTTCATGAGAGAGGCAGAGACACAGGCAAAGAGAGGAGCAGGGAGGAGTAGGCTCCACACAGGGAGCCCAATGCGGAGCTCAGTCCAAGGACCCTGGGATCATGCCCTGAACCGAAGGCAGACACTCAACCACTGAGCCACCCAAGGGTCTTGCTGTGTAACATTCTATACTATGTATTTACTCAGTCCTCTAATATTGGAAATTCCAGGTGTTCTAAATTTTCCAGTATAATGAACCAGACAGTTGATGATATGTTCTGCTGCTAGCTATTTTATCCTATCCAGCAGCAGGTTTCAACCTAAGTAGTAATGCCCCTTTTGATCAGATTCATAAACCAGGCCAACTAGTTGGTCAGTAATCAAACAATAGATTGGTGGTTCTTTAGCCAGGGCCCCACCCCTGGTCGATTCAGGGTTAGCAGAGATCGTATGATCATAAGGTGGACAATAGTGCTGGTGTGGTGACCACAGTAGTATTCAAAGTCAGGCAAGATGATTTTAGGTGGTACGAAAACATGTGAGAATTTATTTGTTTTTGTTTTATTTTGGTTTTTGGAGTTTTTAAAAGATTTCTTTATTAATTTGGGGAAGAGAGAGAAGGGGAGAGAGCGTGAGCCAGGGAAGGGGCAAAGGGAAAGGGAGAGTCATTAAGCAGACATCCAAGTGCAGAACCTGATGCTGGGCTCCATCCCAGGACCCTGAGATCACAATCTGAGCCAAAATCAAGAGTCAGTCACAGGATGCCTAGGTGGCTCAGTGGTTGAGCATCTGCCTTTGGCTCAGGTTGTGCTCCTGGGGTCCTGGGATTGAGTCCTGCATTGAGCTCCCTACAGGGAGCCTGCTTCTCCCTCTGCCTATGTCTCTGCCTCTCTCTGTGTGTCTCTCATGAATAAATAAATAAAATCCTTTTTTAAAAAAAGTCACTTAACCAATTGAGCCACTCAGGCACCCCTGTTTGTTTCTTTTTTTTTTTTTTCTTTAAAGATTTATTTATTTATTCATTTAGAGAGAGCAGAGAAGGGAGCAGCATTCTCTGCAAAAATGCACAAGAATACAAGGACCTGGAAGAACAAGCATAGCGCGTTCCAGAAAGCAAAGCCAGACTGCTTGACTTAAACAGACTGGGCAAATGGGAGCTGGTAAAGAGGTCAGGAAGGTGATTCAGGAGCCAGGTCACAGAGGGCCTTGTAAGACCTGGTAAGAATTTCCCTGGCTCAATGTGTAATAGCAAGCATGGGAGGGTTGTAAGCAAGCTTCCTTATGTTTTGAAAACATAATCTGCTGCTGCGTGGAGAACCAGTTGGAAAAAAGCAGGAGCAAAAATAGGAAGACAAGTTAGGAATTTAATTAATGCCACAGCCAGATGTCATGTGCCCTTGGGCCAAAATAATAGAGGTAGATGTAGTGACGATTGTCAGGTTCCGGGCATGTTTTGAGAGTACCACTGACAAGATGTGGCTGCAGAATAGTAAAGTTTAAGGAACTAAAGGATGACACCTAGACATTGTTTTTAAATAGTTACTTATTTATTTCAGAGAAAGAGAGTGTGGAGAGGAACAGAGGGAGAGGGAGAGAATCTCAAACAGACTCCCACTGAGCACGGGGACTGCAAGTGGGGCTCGATCTCAAAACCCTGAGATCACGACCTGAGCAGAAACCAAGGGTCAGAAGCTCAACAAACTGAATCACCCAGGCACCCTGGGATGACACCTAGACATTTGACTGTGCAATGCAGGCAATGGTGATGCCACTTACTAAAAAAGGAACGTGGGTAAAGAGCAAATTTGAGAAGAAAAAATTTAATAATTTTGTTTTTAACCTGAAGCTTAGGGAAAAGGAGAGAGAGGGATTCTCACCAGCATGAAGATGTTATTTGAAGCCACCTGCCTGGATGAGATCAGTGAGGGAGCAATTACAGCCTGTGAGGAGGGCAGGACCAAGAGCTTGCAGCTGGACCATTCGAACATTGACAGCTCTGGAGGCTGGGAGCAAAAAAGATGAGATGGGAGGACCAGGTGTGCAGGGAGTGCCAACAAGAAAGTGCTTCCGAGGGGATGATGGTTGTGTCCAATATGCTGGGAAGTTGCATAACTCAAAGACTAAAAATTGACTGCTGATGGTTGCCAGGAGGGGGATGGGGTGTGACCAAAGTGGGTGAAGGGGAGTGGAAGATACAGGCTGCCAGTTAAGGAATGAATAAGTCACGAGAATAAAAGGCACAGCACAGGGAATAGAGTTAATGGTATTGTAAGGTGTGCTGACGGATGGCAGCTACACTTGTGAGCCTAGCATAATTACAGAGAAGTTAAATCACTGTGTTGTATACCTGAAACTAATGTACCATCATGTGTCAACCATACTCAAAATTTAAAATTATTAAGAAGAAGAGGAAGAAGGAGATAGAGGAGGAAGAGGAGGAGGAGGAGAAGGAGGAGGAGAAAAAGAAGAAGAAGAAGAAGAAGAAGAAGAAGAAGAAGAAGAAGAAGAAGAAGAAGAAGAAGAAGGAGAAGAAGAAATGGACCACTGCTCTTTAGCAATATGGAGATTGCTGGTGATTTTTACAGAACAATTTCAGGGAAGTAGTGAGGATAAATCCCTATTGAAATGAGTTAAAGAGCTGCAAGGTGAGAGAGTACGACAGGGAATACAGGAAAGTCTGTTAAGTTTTATATAAAGAGGAGACCAGAAGAGAAGCCAGAGTGTGAGAATAGGTCCAGGAAAGGTTTGCTACTGCTTTACTGAGATGAGAGGTCTGTTTGTATGCTGATGAGGAGGATCCAGTGAGGCAGTGATCCAGTGAGGCAGTGTGAGAATAGGTCCAGGAAAGGTTTGCTACTGCTTTACTGAGATGAGAGGTCTGTTTGTATGCTGATGAGGAGGATCCAGTGAGGCAGTGAAAGTGCAGGGAATGGGCTCAGAGTAGAGAGATCATCCTTAGGAAGAGCAGGAGTTACTCATCCTTTGGACCAAAGGGAAGACAGACATGAGGGTGTGGTGCAAGGAGGCTGGTAGATGTGACTTGGTAAAGGGGAAAGGAAGCAGTTCTCTTCTGCTTGCAATTATTTTCTGCGGTATAAGCTGAGAGTGACGACCGGGAGGGAGTGCTGGAGGTTTGAAAAGAGAGAAGGTATAACAACAGTCATCTGAAAGAGTGGACAGGAAACTGAACAGAGCATTCTAGCAGAATTGTCCTACGGTTCTGAGAACTCGCTTGAGATTTGTGGCAATGCATGTAAAGCAAACGTCTTTTTCTCCCATCCCATCCATTTGGCCGCTTGACTGCAGATGTGGGGAAGGTAGAGTTGAATATTAGCAGAGTTTGGGTATTGTCAGAGAAGCACAGTGGAGATGGAGACAGACAAAAGAGTTGAGGGTGCCTCCAAGGACGTTGTAGTGACACTCTGGAATCTAAGCTGGGTAAGCCAAGATGTGAGAATTGGACAGGTGGATCCCTGAATTACTGGAATGATGTCATTTTTGAGTGAGGAAGAGATGCTGTGGATATCACAAAGTGGGGTGATGGAAAACAGGAGTTTGGAGATTGCTGATAATAACAAGATCTAGGGTGTAACTGTGGGAGCAAGTAAGCATGGTGGGAAGGTGGGTGGAGAGGAGGTGTTGGAGTGAGGTTAGGGAACTGGAATTGATCTCCTAAGTAAATGGTTCTGAATCCTGCCTGCCGGTTCAGATCAATCTGCAGGTTTGTAGAAAGAGAGAGAAAGAAAGAGGAAAGGGAAAGGAAAGGAAGGGAAGGAAAAAAAGGAAAAAAGGAAGGAAGGAAGGAAGGAAGGAAGGAAGGGAGGAAGGAAGGAAGGAAGGAAAGAAGGAAGAGAGAAAGAGAAAAAGAAAAACCCTAATGCCCCAATCCTACCTTGACCAATTAAATCAGTATCGCTGAGGCTCAGGGAGGGCCTGAGCACAGGTAATCTTTAAAAACATCCTCAAGTGTTTCAAATATGCAAGCAAATTTGAGGACCAACCATCCATGTGGATGTTGATGTCATCAAAAATGAGGTCAGGAGCAGTAATGGAAGGAAATGCAGTGAGCCGTTTGCTAAAATCTGCCATGCATGAAGCAGAGTGACTAGGTGGATTGGAAACGAAAGCAGCACTCCTCAAGGGAGCTGGAGTTTCTGAAAGAGAAGTGGTGATGAGAAACAAGGAGAATACCTATTTTCCATTCTCACTTCCAGGACCTGGAAACATGGGGCATGGAACCAAAACATGGCCACCATTTGAAAGGGCTGCAGGTAGGCAAGATGCGGAGGGAAGATCCAGGTCTTAGAGCAAGAAGATGAAGGTATTCAACAAAGAGTTTGGGAAGAGGATTCAGAGAAGAATTTGAAAGTAAGAGGGATGTTCCTATTCAAGCCCTGAGTTCCAAAGACCATACTGGAAAGGACAACAGTTTGGGAAGGAACAGCAGAGTGGTTCATATAAAGGACTATCCAGAAATGTATGGATAAGAGTCCCAGTGTTGATCCGAGAGGCTTGGACTGCTGGTGACTAAGACCAGTGAGAGTGTGAGACATGATGATTAGTCCCATGGCCTCTTAGGGGAAGGGGGAGATTAATTCTAAGTATAGCTTCCTTCATGGGATAGGGTGCTTAGCTGGTAGATGACGATGAAGCAGGCGGAGGAACTGGTGGGTGAGGTAGTGGGAGGGGAGCCTATGTGTCTCTAAAGCCCTTTTCTGTTAGCGGCAGGAGAATCGTCCTGCAAAGAATAGAGTATGATCCCTTAAAATCTTTGACTCAAACACTTGAATGCTCTGAATCTCAGGACTTGAATTATATTGCAATTAGCTATTTATACGCCTGTCTACAACTGGGTTTCCAATTGCCTCAGCAAAATCTTTTCTTTATTTTTCTTTTTACTGCCAGCACCCTAGCATGGTGCCTGGTAAAGAGGAGGTACCTAATAAATGTTTGATGTACTGAAATGAAATGCTTAAAAAGCCAAAGACAAGGTCTTTCTGAGTCTAAGTGAAGTAACCAAATGAGACACAGTATTTTGTTAGAATTTCTGGATTGTAACCCTACCAGGCTGGACCTATTGCTAAGTACACTTACATTTCTAACCACAAACAGCACTTTTATTTTTAGTCATTAAAAGAATTAAATTAAAACAGTTTCTGCCAGGAATTGGTGCCATAATATATGTGTTTAAGTATTACATTAAGAAATCGATATTTCTAGCTCACACTAAGTACATTAAGCATCCCTTAATTCAGGAGCATGAACAGTGTGTGCACTTAAGATTAATTTCATGAAAAGAAAAGATAAATTAGATCAGCTAAGCCAAGGAGATAGTAAGACCTCAACATGGTCTTCAGTATTAAACTTTTTTGCTCTGTTTAAGAGCAAAGGAAGAAAGAGATTTCTCCCTTTGTTTGGAATCGGGACAATACAACACAAAGCAAAAGCAAAGAGGCTCTCTCTCCTCAAGAATCAGCTATCTGTTCCCAGCCTCTTGTAGAATCCTGTTGTCTTTCACCCTGGTTTATAATATCGTATCTCAAAACCACAAATATTTAACACAGCTATTTAACCTAATTTGGTAGTTTGCTAGAATGCTATTTTTCTAAAACTCTTTCTTATGCTGCATATCAAAATAAACCCCAAAGTTAAGAATCTATGTGTGAAGGGGAAAAAAAGAAGAAAAATAAAGAACAGGATAATTCTGTCTTGATGCAACCCGGATGCAATAAAAAAGATTCAAAGGAAAATATGCAAATATGCAAAAATTTATAAAACCACAAATAGGTAAATCACAAAACAATAATCGAAAGGAAAAATATTTTCATCATATTTTCATCCTTTCATGTGAAGAAGGATTAATGTCCATATTCAAGTGTGTAAGAAAAACAATCCTAATAATTAAATATTCAAAGGATATAAGCAATGACTTCACACAGAGAAATTGTAAAGAAAATTAACAAAAAAATAACTATCAAAATATTAGTTTAATCCTATCAATTGAGCCAAACTGGATTAATAATAATCCATGCGCTAGTGAAGATGTGATACAATAGACTCTAGTCTCCACTACAACTTGACTCAGGGAGAGTTAATATTGCTCCCTCTCTGCTCCCTGGAATAATCATCTTCACTGTGCATGCTGGGGTAAAGATTATATTCATGTGTTCTCACTTACCTGGTGAACACGCACTTAATTACAGGCGAATGCTCCCAGGCTGGAGAAATAACAATTAAATCATAGAAAATCATGTTTTCCTGTGTGGATAAATGCAGAGAAACAGGATAGAAAAAAAGGGCTTACAACTGGGTTTTTTTTTTTCATTTATCATAAATAAAACCCCGCAGGAAATTTTGCCTTGAACATTTTTGCCAGATGTCACAGCATTCGCTTTATGCTTTCACTCAATAACCAAAAGTAAATCTGAGTGTCATCCTGCATACATACAATTTAGATTCCTCTGTAGTAGCATAGTCTACCGATTTCTCTAGCAGGATGTGGTGAATTTTCAGCAGACCCAAAATATGGATTTATCACTCCAAACTAGTCCTCCTCTAGAGCCCATTCCTATGAATCAATTTTATTTCACTTTAAATATTTTAAGATTTAAATATTTCAGAGACTTTTCCTACAAGTCCTAAGCAATGATGAGATAGATCATAGAAGAAGGAAAAAAGGAAGACATAAAGATTAATTTTCAGCTTAAATAAGCCCCACAGAACTACCTTTGGGTTAGCAATTGCTTTTATTCTCTGGGAGTGCTCAAAACTATTCAGGCTCGGCTGATTTTTTTCCGGAGATTCTCATCTTGGTGACCCAGATAGCATAAAAAATGTCCAGTGAGTTGTTCAGTAAGTGGACAGAAGTTACTGACTTATCCTCCCTTTTTTACCAACTACCAAGCAAATTCATTTAGAGATGAGACTCCAGAAATGCCTTCTGAATGACTGACCAGCAGCTATAGACAATGTGGCTTCCGGGACAGAATGATGTCAGCAGACAGAGTCTAAGCTTTGCTGATGCTTCTCAACTTGGCATAAGCATTTTAACAATCAGTCTTGCTTTCTTTTACTGGCCAGATGAGGGAGAGAACAATGATTTAAACCTACTTCAAGGGGCAGCCAGGGTGGCTCAGTGATTTAGCACTGCCTTTGGACCAGGGTGTGATTCTGGGGTCTTGGGATCGAGTCCCACTTTGGGCTCCCTGTGCGGAGCCTGCTTCTCTCTCCGCCTGTGTCTCTGCCTCTCTCTGTGTCTCTCATGAATTAAAAAAAAAAAAAAAAAAAAAACCTACTCCAGGGCGTATTTACAAACCATTTTAAGATTCTCCTAATGGGATTTTTTTTTTTCCTACAGAGGGCAAAACACTTCTTAATTACATTACCTATCTTTAATGCTGTACTGAGGGGAAACCTTAATGTATATATATTTAAAGAGGCATTGCTGTATTGAGGGAGAAATGGATGCATACTATTCATGACATATATTAATTGATGCCTGTTCGGACTTCACTTAAAAAAATAGTGTCTTAAATTTATGTTTTAAAAAGTAAGTGCAAAAAAAATAAAAATAAAAAGTAAGTGCATTTAGAGAAGGGCATGAAGATTCATTGGATGGAAGATGTTTTGTAAATAAAGTGTGATTTGGTCTAAAATTTGTAACTTGATTTGAACAAAAGTAGAGGAAAGATTTCACAGCTCTAAATTTTAACAACCTAAAGTACATTTTCTTTAGCCAGTGTGTTTGGTTTTCCTTAAAGTAATCAGGAAGTAAAATGAATGAGCATCTGCTACCTGACACGGGAATGAAAATTTAATTCCTTCAAGCTACAAAAGTTTGTGGGGTTTTTTCCATTTTTAAAAAAGATTTTATTTATTCATTCATGAGAGACACAGAGGCAGAGGCAGAAGGGGAAGCAGGCTTCCTGTGGGGAGCCCGATGTGGGACTCAATCCCAGGACCCCGGGATCACGCCCTGAACCAAAGGGAGACGCTCAACCAACTGAGCCACCTAAGGGCCCCCAAGCTATGGGAGTTTTGCTAGGATTTAGTTTCTATGTAAAGTGGGAGGTTAGAATGTACTTGCCTCTAGTTGGTTCTGTCGGGCTGTGAGATCCTATTAGTATTTCTTTTCTAGGAATTATTCCTAGGGCATTCTCAACAGAACGTTTGGGGGGAAAATATACTCTCACTTTCTTCTTTTCAAAGACCTGATTGTTTGAGCCTCCCCACAAATCAGAATTCATTGCTGCTTCTTCCAGGCAGGGAGCTGTCTACTCTGCCTCTCGAGTACACTCTCATGTCTCTCTGCTCTGAATTACAGTTATTTATTTGCAGACTTGATTTCCTCCATGAGGTTATAAGCTCCTTGAGGGTCAGAATTTGTGTCTTATTCATTCAAGTGTACCCTTCCTCCAAGCATTTCCAATAGTAAGAGACTCCCTAAAAGCAGAGTCGAATTGTCAAGAACTTGGCACATAACAGGTGCCCTAGGTTTGTTCAATGAATACTAGATGTGACTCAGAAGTTGTAGCTTGGTTTCACAGAGATGAGCATAGCTCAGTAGCACAGTTTGCTTCCTCTCTCCAGCCCCTGACGCCCAGATCGGTCTGCATCCTGGCATGATAGTGGGTTTTCCATCTTATCCATCTGTTTTCTCAGCACTTCATGCACTGCCTGGGAGATCATTATCTCTAACACACATATTCTTACTGCATGCCTCGTGCTTTACAAGTGTTAGCTTGAACTCTCACTCCAACCTGCTATCATCCTCATAATTTTACAGATGAGGAAATTGAAGCACAGAATGTGACAATATTCGACACCAAAATACTCTAGGGTCAGAGGCCACGCTTCCAGACCATATTTCCTTCCACATGGAGCAGTGTTATTCTTTGGAAAGAAAATGAAATCTAAGGGTCATTTCCTGGTAGTTGACCATTCTTCAGGATCTCTAATCCCTTTCGATGTACCTTTCAGTTGCTAATCAAATAGAAGAGCTCAGAGTCTGTTTTGCCAAGAAGGCCAAACTTTATTAAAATAGTGGTGTTCAAAGAATCTAAACCCATCTAGCCTTCTGAATCCATCTTCCCTCGATTCAGCCTTGGTGAAAAACAGAGTGCAGCCTGACCCAGTGATAACCCCATTAGGGAGTTTCTTTTGGTGCAAACAGCAATTTAAGCAAATATGCCCTTCTGTTTTTTCTAGTGTGCTTTGTTATTGTAGTAAAATCCAAATTGGGCTTCATGTGGGAAATCAAAGAGCCGAGGAGGGGGGGACTTTTCATTACATGCAGAAATGCAACGGAATGCTTTTATTCCCATCCAAGCAGTTATTGTTTATCTGCATGGCTAAGGAATGGAAGATCTAAAAAGAAGCCAAGCACTAGACCGGACTCTGCTCCTTCACCCAGATGGAAGTTTCTCATCCTATGCGCAAAGTCAGGGCCACGGCTGTCCCTCTCAAAGCCAGCTGGCCTGCAATTTTCTTTGCTGTTCAAGTAGTCCAACCACAGATATTGTTTCTACTTTTAATCTGATTATTAAAAGCCAACTAAAGTAGTTAAATGTTTAAAAAAGGTGAAGACCCGATAAGATGTAAGAGCCTGTGAGTACTCTGTTGACACTTCAATAATGTAGCCAAGGACAACGCAGGAAGTCATCTACTGCTATTAATCAGTAATCTCCAAGCATTGTGTGGGTGTGCAAGTGTCTTTCCCTTGGCCAACATCTGCGAATTGATCGTTGGAAAATCTGATAAAGGAACATTCTAAAAGTACACGGTGCGATCCAAATGATTGCCATCAATTACAGCTCACCTTTTGTAAGACTCAAACTTGACAATTACCTAACTAACTAGTTTTCGTTATCACCTTGCTCTAAAATGAACAATGCACCTATGGTTAAAATTCTACCTTTCTTTCACCAAGACATTTGAGACCTTGAAGATTTCATCCTCTACTTCATACTGATCTTACTTCTATAATTTTTAAAATAAAGATTTTGTGCCTCCCTCTGTACTCAGTGCAGAGTCGGCTGGAGACTCTTTTTCTCCCCCTAGACTCCTCCCCTTGTGCGTGCTCTCTCTCAAATAAATAAGTAAATAAAATCTTTAAAAAAAATCATGCCCTCTAAATGCTTTATTTTCTCCTCAAAAATCTCGTTCTGGGGCAGCCCCGGTGGCGCAGCGGTTTGGCGCCGCCTGCAGTCTGGGTTGTGATCCTGGAGACCCGGGATCGAGTCCCACATCGGGCTCCCTGCATAGAGCCTGCTTCTCCCTCTGTCTGTGTCTCTGCCCTTCTCTCTCTGTGCCTATGAATAAATAAATAAAATCTTAAAAAAAAAAAAAAAAAAATCTTGTTCTGTAATCCTGATCCATGAGAAGTACTGCCATCTGCTGGCCATTGATATATAACTCAGTATGAACAATTTGGTGATCCTTGCAAAAAGGACTGTGAAAACACACACACACACACACACACACACACACACACACAAACACATGTATTGTTAGAAGCAACCCAAGTAGAGTCCATTTGTCACTTTAAAATTGACCTTTAAAATTTAACACCTCTGTGGGTACGCGTGTCTCTCGTAGGAAGTCAGTACGACAAAGGTTAGGCAATATTGACTTGCAGTTTAAAAAAAAAAAAAAAAAAGCTAAGTTTTGCTGCCCTCTGCTGTTCATTTCCGTAGCATTTTTGAGCTTTCATTCCTGCTAATAAATAAATTTGTTTTCCATGTATTTATTGATCCAGCTGCGCACTCAGTTATTCATTCAATGAATTACTATAAACCATACTCTGCACCTCTGAACCATGCTGGATGCAAGATGCAAGATGCCTGGGACACAGACCTGACCAATGAGATAAGGAAAGAGAAACCAAGCATTTCAAGGCAAAGTGACATGAAAATACGTTTTAAATGTCCCTAGGGTCCATAAATTCAGTTGTATCAAATCTGTGATGCCTGCCTTAGTAACAGTCTGAGGAAGGGAGGGGCAGGAAGGGGAGGGCAGGCAAGGAGAGGGCAGGCAAGGAGAGGGAGGGAGAGAAGAGTGGGCAAGGCCCAGTGAACAAAGTGTGATCCATTCATGGCAGCATAAGGGGGAAGCATCAGCTGCTTCCTTTTTTACTTCAAGTCCATGATAAGCATAGAACTTTTCAGTAAGAAGCTGGACAAATTTAACAGGAGTGTGCTCCTTCTGGAGCAAGGTTTGTGTCTAATGTTTTCATTGAATTCTGGCCGTTATTGTCAGATGGTGTAGAGTAAAATATTGCATCTGCTATAAGATCTGTGGGGAGACCTATGAAACTCTCAGCAACACCATGTTTCCTTTTTACTAACCTGTGCTCTATTTGGGCAAAAACATATTTTCAGTTTGCCCATAAGTTACCTCAGTGATGGCCAATGCTCCAAAACCTGCTCTTCGGTTCTGCCACTTGGGCCATATGGCGTACCACATGGCGTAATATCTTCATGACATATTTCCATTGGCTTGAAACTTATCACCTACCTCTCTCTGAAGTCCTCCCTCCCCACTTTACCTAACTAAAGAGGGACTGTTTTTCAGGATCCACCTATCACCTCCTCTGGGAAACTTTTCCTGAGTCTTCCTGAGCTATCAGTTGATTAAAAAGAACTCCTGTCTTCCATTTTCTCTCAGCACTTTATAAACACATTTTCCACCACACTCTGTGGAATGGTCGTTTAATTATTAGTAAGCTCCTCCACAGCCTCGCCCTCCTTCTGGATGGTCCTTTCCACATCTTCACCTCTACCGAAACCTAGCCAGCCATTTCCCTCCACGACTCTCTCCAGGGGAGGCCAAATGTTCCAGCATTCCCCAGATATCATGGGACTGCTGGTTCCTCACCGCCAACTCCAGATTGGCTTGTTTCCTGATGTCTATAAAACTAATACTATTGTGATATCTCTGACCAGCCTTGTGGCTCTTTCTTGCCAGCCCCTCCAGCAACTGGATCCTGGCCTACCCCTTTCCCCAAGTTCTGCCATAGGCTGGGGAGATGCAGTATGAGCTCAGACAATGCACACAAAAAACACCTTCTGTCCTGTGTGATGATCTCATTTAGTTGTTCACTTTTTGGATGTCCTTAATCTGGGGTTACAATTCTTGTAAAACCTTGAGATTCAATATCTCCCTCCAGGACCTGCCCTCCTGCATCTTTCATACCCCTTCACCCTATCAGCACTGGGTGAGGCTTCTCTGAGTCTACCTGTTCCTTCACCATCACCCAGCTCCTTCTTGGCCTCTGCTTCCTGCAAGGCCAGACTCCCATGGTTGAAGAAATAAACTCACCCCCTAACACCCTCCATTCCTTGAGACTCTATCAAGTCAGACAATAGGAGCCTAGCAGGGAAAAATATATCCTTGTAGACTGAGACCATTTCAAATTTATAATCCCTAATCTGACATGGTCCCACAAAAATATGCCATCTATCTTCAAATCCATTTTGCAACACCATCTCTTACTTTGTTGAGAATATTAGGCCATCAGGGAGGATTTCCTGCAGGTTCAAAACACCTTCTCTTAAATTTATCTAAAGCCCTCATTCTTACCTCCTTTTTTCCAGACCTGTATCTCCTTCCTCTGATATGGGACCATGCTCCCCATCAGTACTTCTCATCCCATCCCTCTGGAATACTCCAAGATCCTGCCTCATTAGATATCCCTGTCTGTTAGTATCTTCCATTTTTCCTTCTGGGTGAACTTCTTCCCAAACATATTCAAAGCTCTCTCATCATTCTAGGAAAGGGGAAGAAAACCAACATTTACTTCCTATCCTCTTATGTTTCAATGTCTTTCTTTTTTCATCCAGACTTTATGAAGGGAGCATCTACTGTCTCTTTTCCTCACTTCCAGTCCACAGCTTATTCTCTTCAACAGTTTCTGCTCTTGGTGGAATAATCAATGTTTTGTTTTTATGTTTAATATTGAGTCAGATGGAGTTGAGAACTCTGTATGCATAAACAAGTGTCTTTTGGTTTTAAAATTAATATTAAATCTATTAAGGACACAAAATCAAAAACAAGTCTTAAGTATTCCTTAAGCATTTATTTTTAATTGAAAAATTGTTATTCTACTTCTTACGATGAAATCAGACTGGGAGACAAACCTTAACTATAGGAGACTCTTAACTATAGGAAACACACTGAAGGTTGTGGAAGGGGAGGTGGGGAGGGAGGGGAAGGAGAGGGGTAACTGGGTGATGGACAATAAGGAGGGCACGTGATGTAATGAGTATTGGGTATTCTATGCAACTGATGAATCACTAAACTCTACCTCTGAAACAAATTTAAATTAATTGAATTTAAACTTAAAAAATTTTATAGCATTAAAAATTTTTATTCTATTTCTATATTGGGTACAATGAGAAATATCATCTTTGCTCTTTCATTGATGATTGCATTAACTTTTATTGGTTAACACTTCTATCTCAAACAGAATAATTTTCTTCAGTTCTCTTTTTACAATTAAATCAAACATTTTTCAAAAATATTACATATTTTATTTCATGTTGAAGCATTTCACATTCCTGAGAGGACACATTTACAACACCTATAAGTAAAGCATTTCCAAGAACTCAAATATTTTTAGATGGAGTTATTTATATACTTTTAGAATTACCTATATTACTCAGAAATATAGCAAACCAATTTTTTTTTTGTTTTGGGGGCTTTTTTTTTTTTTTTTTACCCACAGCTTTCTATAATCAGGCCAGAAAGGGAATGCAATGATTTTAAATAACAGTAGTTGCTTTTACATTCAGATATTTCCCAACTTTGTCTATCCATCCCATCAGAAAAATATTACTTTGTGCCATAAATAGTTGCAAGGACCATTGAAGTCTCTAGTTTATAACCAGCTGATCACAAAGGCTCATATGGCATTTTGTAAGTTTGTCCACGGAAGGTAGATCGTTGCTAATCCTACTTGAGATTATTTCTTAGGAAATTTGATTATCTGATAAATGTCTTCCAAAATAATATGGTCACAGGGTGCCTGGGTGGCTGGGTCAGTCAGTGAAGCCACTGACTTTGGCTCAGGTCATGATCTCAGGGTCTCAGGGGACATCAAGCCCCATGTCAGGCTTTGCTCTCAGTGCAGACTCTGCTTGAGATTTTCTCTCTCCTTCTCCCTCTGCCCCTTCTCCTGCTTGTGCTCTCTCTGTCTCTCTCTCATATAAATAAATAAAATTTTTTAAAAAACCAGTATGGTCACCACTGCAAAGTCAAGGCTCTCAACCAATTTAATGCAACAGCTCCAGGCTGGTGTCAACATAAAGGGCAATCAACAGTCATGAGAGAAAACCAAATATTTATGTAAAGTACTCTGTCAACATTTTGTGAAAAATGTGGAGTCTTGCTATTTTAATTGTCAATTACCACAAGTAAAGTAACGTGATCAAGTGATTCAGTCATTATTTTATTGCTTAGATCTGAGTATCTTGAACCTACAAAAACATTCTTCTTGGGGACAGACCCTGGCATTCCCTTGGCACTCCTTTCTTCTGATCATCACTCTCCTCCCCAAGTCCTGTTTATCCAGCTGCCCTATCCTTGCACTACAAATTCACTAGTCTGAAGTAAGTCACTCTATAGAAAAATTAAGAAACATCAGAGAACATTCAGGTTTCTCAAGAAGATATGAAGACAAATTTCACCATTTTAAGAAGACACACTAAGAAATTTGACGGTTCAAAGTTGAAAATCCCAGCCCCATCATCATGTATACACGTGTATGCACATATGTCATTATATATATATATATGTACATCTTATCATGTCACAATGTCTCATCCTTGTGGAAAACGGAAAGTGACCTGATATCCCTTAATCCTGAGTTTTCTTCTTTATAAAAAGGGGTGGGGGATTTCTATCTTACAGATTTTTTTAGGAGATTAAATTGTTGTGTAATTCACATGTAACCGTAATATAATTGACATGGTAGATATTATTTTAATAAATGCCCTTTCAGATAGTGAGTTCTCTTACTAGTTCAAGTTAGAAAGTATAGCTGACTATTTCTGTAGAATTACAATATAAAATTGGTGTTTAGAAGGCAAGTATTTACACATATCTATTTAATGTGTTTTTAATTCAAAATATGGACCAAGTCAAAATGCTGAAATGTGAAATATGAATGGCTCAAACTTATGAGGAGTTATAGAAATACAAATTAATCTCAAAATGGATTTTATATTTATATATATAATGCTTATTATTGGTGTGTAGGAAACAATTTCATTTTCTTCTCAGCAGTGCAAGGTGGCAGTAGCTTACTATAAGATAATTTGACTCTACCGAGTGCTTGCAAAATGCCCATTCCTTTTGATTCTCTACCTCTCTTCTAGAAATTTATCCTAAGGAAAAAAATATATTTAAGCAAATATTTACATAAGATAGAAATAACATGAACATCCAATTAAAGGAAATATTGATTAAATAGCTATACAAAATATCTTATATGACCTGATACTGTGTAAAAATTTATAGTGAAATTATCTGCCTTTTAGCTTAAAATCAATTGTACATTAAATTAGAATTGTAAGGATAATCTGTGAAATTCTATTCATTTGATACATTTTACAAAGTTTAAATAAGAGACATAGAGATTTACCCTCAATTTAACATGAAGGTATTAATACTATGTTTACTTTATTTCATTTCTTTTTTTTTTTTTTTACTTTATTTCATTTCTATATTTAATCCAAAACTTTCCCCAGATTGCAAGGCACTTACTTACTTAAGGATATCATAAAATGTATTTTCTAAATTGGGACACTTTTGAGAGGGAAAGTGGTAATAATAACAAGAATTAAAATGTGGGGATCCCTGGGTGGCGCAGCGGTTTGGCGCCTGCCCTTGGCCCAGGGCGCGATCCTGGAGACCCGGGATCGAATCCCACATCAGGCTCCCAGTGCATGGAGCCTGCTTCTCCCTCCGCCTGTGTCTCCGCCTCTCTCTCTCTCTCTCTGTGACTATCATAAATAAATAAAAAATTTTTAAAAAATTTTTTTAAAAAAAGAATTAAAATGTGTTCATTGATTTATATCAGAGATAAACTAGGATTGTCACAAGCAAGCCAAGTCACCTCATATTTATCCAAGTATAGGAAGTAGTTTCCAATTTGGGTGAGCAGAACTTTCTGGATCATGAGTTCCTAACCACATACAGTTATATAGGTCAGAGATTTCAGACCAGGTGATAGGACCCGAGTGTTAACTGCTTTCTAAGTGTTTCTATCAGTGTTACAGGTAGACCAGCGAGGTCTCTTTACAATTGCTGCATCAATTAGCAACTTCAAGTTTATATGGTTCATAGTGATTTTGTGATTTGTATTTCCCAGGTTCTTACTTTATTCTTTATTCTTTCTTTCTCCCTTTTATTGCCTGATTTGGGTAGGCCAACTTTTCTACCACCACCAACATAGATTCCTTTTAATGTTCCCAGCCATTTGCAATTCTATAAAGTTATTTTAATTTCATCTCATTGGCTGCTGCTGCTGCTTCTTCTTCTTCTTCTTCTTCTTCTTCTTCTTCTTCTTCTTTCTTCTTCTTCTTCTTCTTCTTCTTCTTCTTCTTCTTCTTCTTCTTCTTCTTTTTTGGCTTTGATCTGAAACCACAAATTTTTTTCATGCTAAGGATAAACGTCATTGACAACTTCCTAAAATTCAAATAATCAAATCTAATCAATCATTTTCATTCCAAATCTTAATGGACCAAATGGTAGTAATTATCTGAATGATTATTCTCTAGCAACTTTAGGTCCCTTTATACCCACCCTCACACGCATGCACATACACACACACACACACACACACACACACCTCACTTCCATTATTGGCTCATCCCTTAAGACTCAGCTCAAATATCACTTTCTCTAGGAAGAGGAGATAATGAACCCTGCTCTGTGCTTTTACAGGACCAAGTAGGCAGTCTCAGACTTTTCATAATCTCTGACTTCTCTCACCATACTGGAATTCTTTAAGGGCTAAGAGTGTAGAGGTCACACATCTCTATCTTCAGAACTTAGCTAAAACCAGCACATGGTGGGAAACATAGAGTAGCAATAAAGAGTTCAGACTTTGCTGTTATGACAGATCTAGGGCTGAATCCCAATGATCCCAGTTACATAAATTTGAGAATACTTAACATGACAATAGAGATAACTCCCATCCTTGTGCTTTCTCAAGCATCACATTCCATCTGGAGTTTTATCTTAATTTGCTTTAATCTCATGCAATCACAGACCCCCTAAGGGAGTAACATTTTAAACTGCTATTGGACACTTACAACTTCACAGAAATAATAGATTTCATCAACTTTTTTGATGGCCGGGGAGACCCCAAACAATCAAAGAAGCTTTTGATAGAGGCAGATTTAAAAAGAGAGAGAGAGAGAGAGGCCAGGGGAAGCCAATGTCTCTTAATCTCCTCATCTGTGAAATGGAGATTAGAACAGCATATGAGGATTAAATGAAGACTAGATTGTTTTCAATAAATATTAACTACTTTATTGTTGCTTTTGAAGATAGAAGACAAAAATGACCTCATTCTCTATTTTTTAGACTTTATTTTTAAAAAAGACTATTTACAGACAACACATGGATTTAGCAGTGAAAATAAGAAATGCTTCGAGTTAGTTCTTATATTTTCTTTGCTACCCATAGGTTCGCTTTGAGTTCTAAAAGATTAAAGAGCAGAAACAACCTATGAGTTTCCAACCTATGAGTCTCTCCCTGCTTTAGTCTGGCTGCTATAACAAAATACCACAGACTGGGTGGCTTACACAAACTTATTTCTCACAGTTCTGGAGGCTGGGAAGTCTAAGACGAAGGTACTGACAAATGCAGTGCCTAGTGAGGGCTTGCTTCTTGGTTTATAGATAACCATCCTCTCTCACTGGTCTTCACATGGCAGAAGGGACTGGGTTGCTCTCTGGGGTCTCTTCTATAACAGCACTAATCCCTTGGGGTGCCTGGGTGGCTTAGTCAGTTAAGCTTCCTACTCAGGTCATGATCTCATGGGTCATGAGATGGAGCCCCAAATCCTTGGGCTCAGTGCTCAGCAGGGAGTCTCCTTGAAGATTCTCTCCCTCTGCCTCTCCCCAACTCACACTCATGCTAGCATGCATGTGTACACACACACACACACACACACACACACACACATACACACTCATTCTAAAATAAATATTTTTTAAAAAGTAAAAGCACTAATCCCATTCATGAGGGCTCCACTCTCATGACCTAATCACCTCCCAAAGACCTCACCTCCTAACACTGTCAGCACGGCGGGGGGGGGGGGGGGGGGGGGGGGGGGGGGGCAGGATTTCAACATACCAATTTCGGAAGGACACAAACAGTCGATAATACTTGACATAGTTCAGATTGTGACATGCTAAACAACAGATTATGCTGCAGCTGTAATATTAAAATAAATCTGAGCACTTGCAACTTCCTGCTTCTTTTCTATACAGAACACAGAAAAGCCCATGTCTCTTTAGAACAAACTCAAACATTCTCTCCCTCGCCAAGGGAGGTGTGTAGGGTTAAGGGCTTCCTCTAGCAACTTGCTCATCCTATAATAGAAATAATAATATCGGCCTCACAGGATGTGAGGATCCCAGGACTCTGGGATTCCAGGATAGATGGTCATTCTGTTAACCAGAATAGGTTCTTGATGGGGATTATTCTAGGGAGAGTGGAAAACTAGACATGATTTTTCTTCCATAAATCCAAATTATATGAAACTTGAGTCATCTTCAGTAGGGTCTCCAGAAATGAAAGGATAGATACAATTTGAAGTGAACACTGAAGAAGAGACAAGATGACTTGGAATAGAAGCTATTTCTAGCCATCTCTGGGGTCAAATGGACTTAGAATAGAAGGAAGAGAAAACTGAATGAGTGGAATTTGATTAGGATTGGAACAAGACAGTTAAATAGCCAGGAATCACCAGGTGGCTGGAGCACACCAAGTTAAAAATAGATCATCGGAATTGACCTTGCTTATCTCATTTCAAAGCATGTAGTCCTTCCTTCAACCATAAATACAGATGCCAAGTTATATTTTATTATTGGACACTACTTTTATTAAAGGTCATTATTAGGGATTGCCACCTAAAATGTGTTATAAATACATTTCTCAGGCATTACACTTTTTAAGGAAGTTAACCTCTGATTCCTTCTACTAAGTGCCCTGCAATAAATGCATTATAAAAATTAGACTTAAACAATCGGAGGACAAACATTATCAATCGGAGAAGGACAAACATTATATGGTCTCATTCATTTGGGGAATATAAAAAACAGTGAAAGGGAATAAAGGAGAAAGGAGAAAAAATGAGTGGGAAATATCAGAAAGGGAGACAGAACATGAAATCTGGGAAACAAACTAGGGGTGGTGGAAGGGGAGGTGGGCGGGGGGTGGGGGTGACTGGGTGACGGGCACTGAGGTGGGCTTTTGACGGGATGAGCACTGGGTGTTATTCTATATGTTGGCAAATTGAACACCAATAAAAAAATAAATTTATAATAAAAAATTAGACTTAAATAATATTTTCTCCTTTTGTGACACGTTACTCTGACAACAGGAGCATGAGCCATTTTTCTTTATTTTTTTCTTAAAATTTTAGTCTAAGTAATAATTAGTGACCTATAAGACAAGTATAAAGAACTTAGATCAAATAAATTAAGCTTTCTGTGACAAAATTAATTAGTCTCTAGTACTAAAATATTAATGTTACATGGTATAATGGCCTACAGTATATGGTGTCAGAAGATACACAACTGTATTTTTAAAAGCTAATAAAATAATTTACTTCATCCAGTTATTTCCCACAATCAGGAATGTTAAAGAACTTGAATTATAGATAAATATTTACATACCAAATAATATATATATATTTTTTTTTTACAGAATGTTTACCTATAGGCTGGCTTGGTACCTATTTGCATATCTTTTACTTCTTATCCTGATAAACACCAGCCACTCTTCCCGGTGGCAGGAAAAGAGAAGTTAATTACTTTGAATATTACCTATAGAAAAATTTCTCTGGACACAGTTTTGTTAAGGTTTGTCGTGTCTATTTGGGATTAATTTTTTTTTTCAATGACCACACTGTGTACAATGATGACATTAAGGTTTCCAAACCTGAATCGATAGCAATTCAGACATCTCTGGGAATCTTTGTGCCTTCATCATGGGCTTGCCCAGCTGGAAATCCAAAGGGGTGACACTTGTTAAAATTTACTATTACTTCTATTAATTTCCATATTTTCTTCTTCAAGATATTTAGTTGACAATGTGCCTCTACATCCAGAGTGGCTTTTCCTAGCTTCCAATGCCAGACTGTAATCCACTGATAGAAGCAGCGGCCAAAACATCACTACCCATAGTATCTGTGATACAGGAATACTGTAACAAGATCTGAGTCACAAGAAATTGGGGCTCTGCAAAGACACTCTCAGATTATTTAGAATTTTTATTTTGGCCCAAATTTCTAAAAGGTGGTGGGGAATTATGTGGGTTCCTTCAGCCATAACAATTTGACAGCTTTAACATGCCTACTTGAGGAGGGGTCACCAAACAGTTTGGGTCCCTTTTGGAGGATCCATCCAGCACTGACACACCGGTCAGGAGCAAGAGATGTGATTATTCACTGGGAAAACTGATATGGTTAACTGAGATGATACACTTCACACATTGTGTGAAATTTCCTCTTGGATATTTGATGATCCTGGAATGATTTGAAGTCTTACAAAATAACATATCATATAGTCATATTTAAAGACATAAATTGAGGCACCTGGGTGGCTCAGTTGATTAAGCATCTTCAGCTTAGGTCATGATCCCAGGGTCCTGGGTTTGAGCTCTGCGTTGGGCTCCCTGCTCAGTGAGGAGTCTGTTTCTCCCTCTCCCCACTGTTTGTGCTCACTCTCTCTCTCTCTCCTAAAAATAAATAAATAAAACCTTTAAAAAATAATTAAAAACACAAGTTATTGGAAGTTCTCTCCCTACAAAGGGACCATGGGAGAATAAAAAACCATTGCTCAAGACATGATATGGACAGCCATTGGCAACACCATCTCAGTGCATCATTGGCTAAGAGCTGGAAGTTGGGGAGGTGTGGATGAAGGACTCCCTGAAAAAGAAGAAGCTATTGAAATATCTGTGCATTGTCATAATCAGAATTGTTGTAAGGTGACCTGGGTATTTCTTTAGAATTGTGTGAGAAAAACAAGGGTACAGGCGAACAGAGGGAATTTATAGGGCAAGAACATGAGGAGAGCAAGATGTTACTTTCATAGGCAGACTCTTCAGATACCTGCTGTCCTGTTGAGGATTCTCCCCTACTAATGAAAAAGAGAGACCACTAACTATGGCAAATATTGTCTTCCATTGATTCTAGGGCTCAGTAAGAAAAAATTATCTAAAACTTGGAAATAAGCCAAAAAGACACAAGTTTGCCCAAGGGTCATCATCTTCTGGGAGTAATAAACAATGGCCCGCACCCTAGCCAAACCAGCTTTCTACCTGTTTTTGCATAGATTCAAACTAAGAATGTTTTTTTACAATCTTAAGTGGTTGGGGGAAAAAATCTAAAGAAGAATAATATTTTGTCATATGTAAACATTGTAAAAAAATTCAAATTTTAGTATCCATAAAGCTGTATTGGAATATAGCCATGTTTGGGGGCATCTGGGTGGCTCAGTCAGTTAAGCATCTGCCTTAGGATCAGGTTATGATCTCAGGGTCCTGGGATCAAGTCTTATGTTGGGCTCCCTGCTCAGTGGGGAGCCTGCTTCTCCTTCTCCCTCTGCCCCTGCTCATGTGTGCTCTCTGTCTCTCCCTCACTCCGTCTCTCAAATAAATAAAATCTTTAAAAGGAGATATAGCCATGTTCATTCAATTAGACATGGTCTAGGTTTTCAAGCTTCATGTGCTCCTTGATTTTTACCTCTTAATAGGCAAGGTTTGTAGACCTCTTACCTAAAGGCTGTAACTTTGTTTTATTGTTTCTTATTGAAAAATGTTCAGCCTCTGGTGGTAATATCTTGTTATGCTTGATTACTTTTTTTTTCCCAATAATATCTATTGGTAGATGAGATAATCCCAAAGGCTACGGTTTTATTTTTTTTTTGTAAAACATAAATCAGTTTTGTTTCTAATTTTGTCACCTTATTCTATCATTCTCTTTTCTGTTGTTCGGCTTCTTATATCCTTCTTTGAATTTGCTTTGCCACTCTGCTGGTTCCTTTATTGATAAGCTAAGTACGTCTCTGAAACGGCTGACTATATATTTATTTGAATATTATGTTTTCAACTTTCTGAAAATTTACTTTGACTCATTCTTCTAAAATGGATTTTTATTAAGAGAACCCTGTAGTGGCTGTTGTGAGTTCAAATCACCTATAGTTTGCCAGTCCCATGCTCCTAAGTATTTGTATGCCTTTTTCTCATAATGCATAATGATGAAAACTGCAGGAATCTCCTTGGGAGGTGAACAAATTGGTCTTAAACTACATGTCACACACACACACACACACACACACACACACACACACTGCCTCACAATCAGCTGGTGGATAGGTGCCTGGTTTCTTACAAGAGGTTAGAAAATTGCTTAAATTTTATCTAGAAATGCTAATTGTCTCCCATTAATGGCTTGTGAATTACATCACTCAAAAAACTTGACCAGATTTGGGACAATTTTCTCTTCACAGATATCACATAGTCAAAAGCAAATGATTGAGCCCAGACCTACAAGTTACAGTAGAAAAGTCCAGAAGTCCAGTGTAACCCCTTCCAAGTTTCCACCTCCTTCTCTGAGGGTCTTCTAAGGCTTATGGTATCTGACCTGTTTACAGGGTCTAACTTAGGCAGAGACACAGTACTGAGTAGACACTGGACTTGCTGATCACATCAAAGCACCTAAATTGGTCAAGATCCCCTAATTACATAGCAGTGATAAATAAACCCCAGGGTATGCGGGTCCCTGCAATGGTTCCCTTCTGATCAGAGGGCTTCCTGGTCTCCAATAGAGCAATCAGCAGACAGACTCCTAGAAAACCACATTTGGGGGACTCTCCGGCTTCTGCCCTTTCAAAGGAACACTCCAATCTATTCATTACCCATTTCATTGTATAACGTAAGAGACAGAAGAAAACTTGCATCGTAAAAAAGTCAGACTTAGAGCAATAAATAAATAAATAAATAAAAGAGAGTGGAAGTCCATACTATTTCAGTGAACAGGTTAGATGGGCGGCACCCCCACAGTGATACTGTAGATGAAACTGTCCTTGCGGGGATCCCTGGGTGGCGCAGCGGTTTGGCGCCTGCCTTTGGCCCAGGGCGTGATCCTGGAGACCCGGGATCGAATCCCACGTCGGGCTCCCGGTGCATGGAGCCTGCTTCTCCCTCTGCCTGTGTCTCTGCCTCTCTCTCTCTCTCTCTCTCTGTATGACTATCATAAATAAAAAAAAAAAAAAGAAGAAGAAACTGTCCTTGTGTCTCGTTTCAGCGTGTTGCTGCTGTAGGGAAAGAAGGCAGTACACTCTTCCACAGCCATCCTTCACCCCCCGGGGTAATGTGCAGGGTTTTTGTGTCTCAGAACATTGCTGCCACCCAGCATTTACTCAAGGAGAGCTTAATCCATCAAGGGAGGTAAAGTGGATTATCCTAGCAGGGAAGGGATGGAGACTTTGATAGTAAGGGACCGTCGCAGCGGAGGGCCGGTGCTATGCGCTGGGGAAGAGGGGGACACGGGAACGACGGTGAACCCGTGAGTCTGGATTCTGAATCTGGGTGTACCGGACATTGGCCGAGCTGGGAGAGGTTAGGGATGGCCGTGGCCGCGTCAAGCCAAAGGGCGGGGGGGGGGGGGGGGGGGGTGCTGGCAGTGTCTCCGCCTCCCCTGAAATTGAAGATGAGCAGGCTACAGTCTGCACATCAGGTTATCCAGGAGCACGTTAGTCTGTTTGCTTCTTGTCATCCCCGGGTCCGGGGTCAGCGCCGTCCGCGCTCTGCCTCCCAGGACTCAGGGTCCAGGCGGTGGGAAGAGCAAGGTGAGCCGCGTCAGCAGCTGGAGGGAGGTCGCGGAGCAGCCCCCGCCCCGGGGAGGAGGAGGAGGAGGGGGGGGAGGGGGGAGCTCCCTCCCGCCAGGACTTGTGGAAGGCGCCCCCGCCCGACCTCCCCGCGGAGCCCGAGCGCGCCGGGCCGGCTCGCGGGGGGCGGGTCTTGCAGAAGTTCCCGGAGCCGGTTGAAGCGCAGCGCGGAGCTCACCCGGCGGCCTCCGCTATCACCCTCGCCGGGCACCCGCTACTCAGAACCCGCGTGGAGAGAGAAAGCACCGCGAACCGGAAAGGTCTGCGGAGGGGGCGGGACGCGGGAACCTCGAATTGAGGAAGGGGGCGGCGGGGGCGATCCGCACTAGCAGCCAATCCAGCTGTCCTGGGGAGGAAGAGGAGGAGCCAGGGCCGCCCCCGGGACTCCGCGCCGCGAGTCCGGCGCTGCCGCTGCCGCTGCTGCCGCCCGCTCGGCCGCCGGGCCCGCGCCTCCTCCGCCTCCGCCGCCTCCGCCTCCGCCGCCTCCGCCTCCTCCGCCGCCTCCGCCGCCGCCGCCGCGCAGCCATGGCCTCGGGGGCCGCCCCCACGGCCGTGAAGGTGAGAGGGGCCGTCCCGGGGCTGCAGCCGCCCGGCCCCTGCGCTCGCTCCCGCCCCGGGGGACCGCGCCCCGGGGCCACGCGCCTGGCCTGGCGCCGCTGAGACCCGGCCCGGCCGGGGTCGCTCGCCGGGGCCGGGGCCGGGGCCGGGGCCGGGGGACAGAGGGCGCCTGCGAGGCCCCCGCCTGCGCGCCCCGTGGGCTCCGCGGCAGCCGCGCGGCGCAGGGAGCGGGCGAGCCCCGGGGGGCGCAGTGCGCAGGGGCTGCGCCTCCCGCCCGCCTCCCCGGCCTCGGCGCCCTCCCCGGGGCCGCGGGGGGCGCGGGCTGGGGGGGGCGCCCCGGGGGCTCCTGGCGCCTCCCGCCGGCCCGACTCCGGCTTCCGCCCCGCCTCGGCTCGCGGAGCCCACGTGAACTGGGTGCTGGCTCTTTTGCGAGCTTCCGGCTTTTTTTCTTCTTCTTGCAAACGCAGGGCTTTGCTGTCCTGAAGTTTTCCCTGCGGCCGCGCTTGGGGAAGGGCCGAGACTTCTGGACTCCCCGAGCTGGAGCCCAGGGCCGCTCCCTGTTTGGAGGCCTCGGGGTTTGTTTGCAGCCTCGAAAGTTAGAGATCAGTTCCCTTGTGCCCTCAGACCTCACGGGCCCCGGTACCAGGGATCGCTGTTGGGTGGGAGGTGGGCCGAGGGCTGAAGCGTGCGGCCTGCTGCCCTGGGGCTTGCAAACGCTTGTGACCTTGTGACCTGGTTGGTGTCTTGCTTGGGAGAGAGCGTGTGTAGAATTACAGTGCAATGGGAAAATGGATGCTAGAACTTAAGATCTCTTCTAGGTGGTTGGGTTGGCTGAGAACTCAGTTAATTTGACTTTAGAAATTCCTGCCTGATGGCATAGGAAGGTCTGGGATAGATCCTCCTTCGGGTGTCTCCAGACTCAGCCAGTGATTCGCTTATCAGGCTCTTTGGCTCTTAGAAGGAGAAGGGGTAGAGTGGAGAGTGTTTGCATTCATACTTAGAGACATGAAGTTTGTTTTGCCACTTTGAAAGGCATCTTGAATTTAACAAGTATTTGTAGATCGCCTCTCCCTTATCAGTAACAGAGAACAAGGCAGAACGTTTTTTCCAAAGCTTATGTGCGGAAGTAGGTGAGCCAGGGCCTTAGGAGCCAATCTGTAAATGGAGATTTTCCTACAGGGTTTGCTGGGATGGTTCCAATTATCTGTCTGGCACTGGTTGAAACTTATTAAAAGTTAGTGCTTAATGGGGGGGGGTGTGTGAAATTAATCTTGCATGACTTTTTCCCAGCAGTTCTGGTGTTTTATAGGTTATTATAAGTGTTACTAGGCCACAGCTTTCAGTGGGTAAGCAGGAAGTGATCAACTTTCCCTTACAGGAATACACTTAAAAGTGATGTTAAGAGTAGGATAATTTTTAAATTTTTTAAATTTAAATTCTGTTTAATTAACATATACTGTATTGTTAGTTTCAGGGGTAGAATTCAGTAATTCATCAGTTGCATAAAACACCCAGTGCTCATTACATCATGTGCCCTCCTCAATGCCTGTCACCCACTTATCCCATCCCCTTACCCCCATCCCCTCCAGCAACCCTCAGTTTGTTTCCTGTAGTTAAGAGTCTTTTATGGTTTGCCTCCCTTGCATAGAGGGATGATTTTGAAAAAACAGTCTCACTTCAGTCTTGTTTGGCATTTTCCAGCCACGCAGCTTCCCTGCAAAATTAGTGCAGTGCATTTAAGTGCAGAATGGGCACTGATTAGAGCCCTGATGTAAATATTGAATGATGTATATTTTTGGTTTTGGCAAGATGCTGAATATAAAATTAAGAGGTACAAATAGCGCTAGGCCAGCCTGCTGATTGCTCTTTGAGCTTAGTGAGGTGACAGCTTTGCTCTGAGAATCCATGACAGTGACACCAAGTCCCCCAAACTGCTGAGGCATCATCCTCTACAGGAGACGGCAGGTGCCAGTGTGCAGAGCAAAACAGGTTCATAAAAACCATACCCTACCCTCTGATCATAGACCGTGGAACTGGAACATTTCTTAAGACCATATAGCCACACAGACCCCTTTTGGTGGACATAAAGCTGAGTCCCAGAGAGGTTGACCAAGGTGTTCAGAGCTACACAGGTGGACCTAGATCGAGAATTGGGCCTAGAAACTGGTGTTCCACCAACTAGATGCTGTGAGGCAGTTCTGAAATCTAACATGGGGTCTTTGGGCCCCATCTTATTATGTAAGTAGGGAGATCATGCCACCTGTCCCCCCCTCCCCCATGGACACTTGCCCATGTTATTCATGACAGCTGTTGTCTGGGAGGACCTCAGGGAGACATGATCCTCCAGCGTCAGACATGGGCAGGTGGTATGCATGACCATGCAGAGGGATGAACAGGTCTTTGGCACCCAGACAGAACATTCTAAAGGGCTCTTTCAATGGGCTATGGCTCCCCCAGGCAACTGCCCAGCCTTTGTTCTGGAGGGTTAAAAATAAGCCTTATTAATCATGGTTCTCAGGACAAGGTGGGGATGTAGTCCTATCATAAGTGGGTAGTGGCCTACAGTAAAACTGCATTGAGAGACGGACAAGTCATGGAGTCTAGACTGGGACGACAGACCTTTTAAGCTCTCCTTTTGGCTCCCTGATTATAGCTGGCCAAGGCCTTCGGACTGAAAGTCCCTAAGTGACTCTCAGAAACCAAGGAACAACCCTCAAGTCCCAGTTGGAAGCCAAAGAACCAGCTAGCCTTCATGTTTTTGTTTAGTCCACAGTGGCATTTTGGGTAGGACAGTCCCTCCTTTTGTAGACTGTTCTGAGCATTGCAAGACCTATAGCGCATCCTGGACGCCTCCCCAAAAAATGCCCCAGTCTTCGTGGCAGCCAGAAATGTCCCCTTGGGTTTCCACACACTTCTGGGAGAGCCAGTACACACTCGGTTGAGGGATCTGGGCCAGATCCCTGATACAGAGACTGGTGAGGAGAGGTAGGAGAGCCCACTTTGTATCCTGACCAGCAGAGAAAGACCAAGAGATAAGGAGACTTTTGTTGTTGCTTGCAGGGATGTTTTTTATTTTGTTTCTGTTGGAGATGGGGGGATAGACAGAAATAATGACGGGTACTAATGCGTTATTTCATTGGATTCTCATAATTCTGCGGATTAAGGAAGAATCTGACCGTTTCCGTACAGATGAGCAAACAGGTGATAGAAATTTTTTGTGTGCAGTGGACCTTCATCCTTCACTGTGATTGTGATCATGGTATTCTAGTCTGTGCCTCAGAAGCATCTAAAGTAGTAATTCTCAAAGTGTGTGAGGCATCTGCACCTGCCGGGGGATTTGTTAGAAATGCACCTTATTAGGCCCTGTCCCAGTCCTGCTGAATCAGAAGCACTGGGTTGGGGGCCCCGCAATCTAGGTTTTGAAGAACTTCAGTATAGGGGGCCCCGCAATCTAGGTTTTGAAGAACTTCAGTATAGGGCAGCCCTGGTGGTGCAGAGGTTTAGCGCCGCCTGCAGCCCAGGGTGTGATCCTGGAGACCCGGGATCAAGTCCCACGTCGGGCTCCCTGCATGGAGCCTGCTTCTCCCTCTGCCTGTGCCTCTGCCTCTCTCTCTGTGTCTCTCATGAATAAATAAATAAAATCTTTTTTAAAAAAATGAAGAGCTTCAGTATATTCAGATGCCCTCAAAAGTGTGACAAGTGGTGACCCAGAGAGCTTGGAAGACCCAGGCATCTGCATTTTTAACAAGCTCGCCAGGTGATTCGTGATGTACTAGTTTTCTGTGGCTGCTATAACAGTCACCACAGACTGGATGGCTTAAAACTGTGCAAATGCATTCTCTCACAGTTCTGGAGGTTAGAAGTACAGAGTGAGTCCTACTGGACTAAAATCTGGGCAGCTTCTCTTGGGAGATCCAAGGGAGAGTCTGTTTCCTTACTTTTCCATCTTCTAAAAGTCACCAGCATTTTTGGCATCATGTTGCCTTCTTCCTCGTTGGACCATCTTACAGGGGCGCTTATGATTACATTTAGGTCCTACCCAGATAATCCAGGATAATCTCCCTATCTCAAAACTTTTGATTTAATCAGGTAAGGTGACGTTCACAGGTTCTGGGAATCAGGAGACAGATAGTCACAGACAGTGACCTTCAGTGAGCCCAGATTTTGGAAATTCCTGGTCTGGGCCCTAGAGTGAGGTGCTCAGTGCTGGCTGCACATTAGAACTACCTGTGGAGTTTTAAGAAAACAAACTTTTCCTTTCCCGATTAAAAAGAGTCTCTAGAATCTTGGACCTGAGCTTTGGTGTTGAAAACTCCCTGTGGGATTCTTGTATTGAGGAACTCACCGGGTGGGGGCACCAGGAAGATTCCTGCTGTTGTCCCACCAGTAGGAGGGAGCTCTATAGAATACAGTAAACATTGAGGAAAATGCTTCTCAAAAAAAAAAAAAAAATGGGCCATTTCAAGAGGTAAACTATATCTTCAAGAGGGTGTGTCTACCCATTAGAATAGCATCCTGACTTTGTAAGAGGAGATTGGTTAAGTAAAAATGATGGATGTTCTGTGTCATAAGATTGTCTCTGACCAAAATGTTGCTTTACTGTATTAGTTTGCCAGGCTGCCATAACAAAGTACCTCAGGCTTTCTTCATAGCCTGAGGGCTGGAAGGCCAAGATCAAGGTGTCAGCAGGGTTGGTTGCTTTAGAGGCCTCTCTCCCTGGCTTACAGACAGCCAGCTTCGTCCTGTGCTTCACACGGTCTTCCTCCTTCCTCGGTGTGTGCTTGTGTCCTAATCTTGCTTTATAGGGACAATAGTCATAGTAGATTAGGGCCCTCCCCATGACTTCATTCAACCTCAATGATCTCATCAAAGATCTTTTTCCAAAAATAGTTACATACTGAGGTATGGGCGTTAGGGCTTCAACATATAAATTTGAGCCAGTTCACCATGACCAATGCCTACAAGGGTGCCTTAGAGAGGAGCATCAGATCCGAGATAGAGCCCCCAGCCATCTCTGTGGACCATATTGCAGGTTTTAAACAGGCCATCCAGACTGAGACATTTGGCCACTCTCTCTCCATACAGCTGGCCTTTCAGGATTTTACAAGGCCCTGGGAGGCTCAAAGCCAGGTTGTCTTAATAAATGGAGAACTTGTGTCTGTTGCGCCTGCCAGATATGTCAGTGGCAACCAGAGCTGAAGGACTGAAGTGCTCAGATCAGGGATTGCTGCCAGCTTGAGCTCTGGTCCTCTCGCCTCATCATGAATTTGAAGCACTCAGAGGCAGCCCAGCTCCCTAGCAGGAGTTAGTCTGAATTGCTTGGGCTTAGGTGTTTTAAGAATGCCGTCATGCAGTGCTGGCTTCTTTAAGGTAATGTATCTAGGCCTCAGCATGATGGTGAGTGGTTCTTGAAACCAAGTAGTATATGTGTAATTTCCTGGGTCCAGGTCCTAAGGGAAAAGACACAGGGTAGGGGGTTCGTATGAGCCCTTTCAGCATTGCTGGAAATAACCATTCTGGCCAACATTCAGATAAAATGCTTTTGCACTCTCAGGGAGGAAGTCAAACCCTCTTTTTTAAAAGGAAATTGATGCAGTGGCCTGGTGTGGGAAAGCATGGGATGAACCCGTAGCTGTTAAAAGTTGGCAATGACCATGATTGACCAAGGGTTCTCTATTTCAGAACCTTATCTTGTGTAAAGAAGTCCCAGCTGAGCAGGACTGGCCCAGAAATTCCATCCCAGTCCTCAAATATATTTCTAGGCAGCCTGGGACTACCTGGACTAAGGACTGATGCTTTTGGCTCAGGAGGCCTAGTAAGGTCTTGTCCTTGCTTCCTGAGTGTGGATGAGGCCCCTCCCTTTGGAAGTGTTAGCTTAGGTGCCCAGGGTCATTGTTTCTATACTTACCCTGTGACCTTGGCCCAGAACTTGACCTCTCTGAGCATCAGATTCCTCAGTACATGGAGAGAATACAACTTTCCTAAAGGGGTATGATATAAAGGACTCCAGGGGGTATCAAGAGACAGTAAAATCATCGCAGTTGAGCGTGAAAAACCACTCCTATTCCAGCTTTGCTTCTGACGATTTGTTAGAAGAGGAGTTTCTTAATTTGATACTTTTCTTTTGTCTTTGGGAAAATGAGTATAATACTGTAAGGCGTATCTTACGGAGTGGTTGTGAAGATCAGATGAGGTAAGGTGGCTGGGGCACTTGGCACAGTGCCTGGCACATCTCAGTACTCAGACACAGTGACTTTATCACTGAGGCAGGTACAGAGTCAGCTGTTGGATTCAGAGGCTCCAGGCCTGGGAGTTCCATGCTGGTTATCCTTTGCTGTGGGGCCAGCAGGTGGCGACATTGCCCCATCCTGGCGCTGAGATCCTCCCTCTGCTGCAGGAAGATGGTTAGTGGACCATTTCCTGGTGTGGCTGTATTGTCCTGTGTACCTTGCAAGATACGACTGTCTGTAAACAACTGGAGCCTGTTGGGTGACTGGACACGCTCACCTACAGATCATTCCAGCGCCAGAGACCCCATCCCAGCGTTTCTGGGGAGCAGTAGCAGGTCTTGCTTTCACGGCCAGTACATGTTTCTCTTCCAGGGCTTCCTAATGCAGTCATGCAGCCTGGGAGCTGTGGACTGAAGCTTGAGGCTGCTGACCTCTCGGGCTTAAGGGTGCTGAACTTTGGCAGGACCTCTCTGGTGGGCGTTTCCTAGTCACTGCTGTGATGCTGGGCTAGCTTGCCCCAAACCGAGAGGTGGTTTCACCACAGTCAGTTTTGTTTTGTATGTGCAAATCTGAGACTCTAGTGTTGAATCCAGAATATGAGATGCCATGGCCCAGGGGACCTCCAGAAAGAGCCAAGTCAAAGTGGTAAGAAACCTCTAAAAAGAGGAGAGAGGGCAGCCCTGGTGGTGCAGTGGTTTAGTGCCTCCTGCAGCCCAGGGCGTGATCCTGGAGACCCTGGATCGAGTCCCGTGTCAGGCTCTCTGCATGGAGCCTGCTTCTCCCTCTGCCTGTGTCTCTGCCTCTCATTCTCTCTCTGTGTCTCTATGAATAAATAAATAAAATCTTTAAAAAAAAAAGGGGGGGGGGGGCAAGGCAGAAATTTTCAAGAGCAACAGAATCCCCCAACTGCTGAGTATAATTTCAGAGTCAGCAGTTCAGTTTTGTGACCTGGGGTGAGGACACAGGCTGGGCAGCTTATTGGGTCCCCACCACCCCATGATCTGGGGTGCTTCGGGGATGTAAGAAATGAAGGATAAAATGGAGTAGCCAGTTAGAGGAAGGATTAAGATTCTATAAAACCTATTTAAAGTTTTTTTTCTAGTGCATTGGCATGATTTAAGTGTACTGACTTAAACGAACACTTCTGTTGATGGGAAAACTGGAATATTGGTTACTCTTAGGATGTTAATGTGGTAGCAAGGTAGGAGAGAGCTGTGGGGTTGGCACAGAATGTGTAACCTGCTGTGGTTTCAACAACCTACCACAAGGTGGCACCAACTTCAAAAGCTAGTTTAGCCAACTTTAGGAAGTTGTGGGGACACTTCCAAGTTCTGAATCACGTAACTAGCAGTTCTTCAGTAAAATCTCACTAAATTGCCCCTCTGGTTTTGTTTTGTTTCCAGAAAACTGGGAGCCAGAGGGATCACCATTTCCCCATATATTAATATAAAGTCAACTTGTGTAACCTGATCTGAAAATTATTCAAATGTTCAGTGAATTCTTAACTCTGGGATTTTTTTTTTCTTTCTCAAGGAACTGTGTTTTTCATTTAGTAGAAATTTTACTCAAGTGACAATAGGCTTAAAGCTTTTCATTGAAAAAAATAATGCTCAGTCGCTTTCCATTCGGTTTTTAGTAAAAGTGTCCTCCCTCTAACCTGTCACTGATAATTTAAAAATTATTTTCCCTTTAGGAATTATCAACCCAGAGAAGCTTTAATGATTTCAGTCACTTAATTTTTAGTCAACACTTCAGTTAATATTTAGTTGTCTTTGTAACTGTTCTTGTTTGTGTTTCTTAGTCATCAAATTAGATTAACCCTGGAGATGCTGTACCAGATTCCTTTTTTTTTTTTTTTTTTTTTTTTAAGATTTTATTTATTTATTCATGGCAGACACACAGAGAGAGGCAGAGACACAGGCAGAGGGAGAAGCAGGCTCCATGCAGGGAGCCCGATGTGGGACTCGATCCCAGGTCTCCAGGATCACACCCTGGGCCGAAGGCGGCGCCAAACCACTGGGTCACCGGGGCTGCCCACAGTACCAGATTCCTGTAACTCCCATTAGCCCTCGAAGATAGCTGTTAAGTTCATCTCTGCAAAATGCAATACAACACTTGAAATTTTAAAAAAAAATTCAGAACTACCTTTGCATTATTCATATTGACTATATAAGAGGGATGGTTTGATTTTATAAATATACATGAGGCTAACTTTCTGCTTTTCCAGACTCTTATCCATGATCTCTTACAGCTCTGTGATTTTAGTGGCATAGGAAAGAGAATCTTTCTTGTTTCTTTATCAAATGGTATAATGAGGAGGAAACATTACCAACTTGGTATACAGAATATTTTCTGTCCTGGAGGTCTTTTGAACATTCCTTATTTCATAACCCATTTAGAAGACAAAATAAAATTCATTAGAAAGTACTGTCTGCAACCACACATGTATTTCTTGGGTGTTTTGTTTTTTGTTTTTTTTAAGATTTTATTTATTTACGCATGAGAGACAGAGAGAGGCAGAGGGAGAAGCAGGCTCCCTGCAGAACAGAGAGCCTGGCTCAGGACTCAATCCCAGGACCCTGGGATCACATCCTGAACCAAAGGCAGATACTCAGCCACTTAGCCACCCAGGTGCCCCTAGGTTTGGTTTTCTAACTTAAGCTAGCTAAAGTATCTTTCTGTGCTAATTTGTTATTTGCAGAGTCAGCAATAAATGTCCTATAGTCCAAAAACATGACCCCTGTTTTGGTTATTTCTGGAGTATGGAAGGCCCTCAAATATTTATTGAATGGGTGATTATTTTTCAGTAATGTGCAGTTTTTAAAAAGGACTGGGGCTGAGAGGAGTTAGGATGACAGAGGAGTAGGGGACCCTAAGTTTGCCTGGTCCCAGGAATTCAGCTAGATTGCTATCACATCATTCTGAACACCTGTGAAATCAGTCCGAGATCTGAGAAAAGAAATGGTGCAATTCTACAAATAGAAAAGTGACCACTTTTTGGAAGGTAGGAGGTGCAGAGACATGCATCTGGGGTGATACGTTGGAGGATACCTTCTGGGGAGGGAGCCTCTGGCAGCTGGCACTAGGGAGCGACAGAGCAGCAGAGCCCGAGATGGGAACCTCCAGGATTCTGCTGTGCTGAGGGACGTCCCTGCTGAAAGGCACTGGGGTGGCACAGGACTGAATCCTAGGTGGGACAGTGCATGGGTCACAGGAAGACCAGGGGCAGCCGGCTGCCGTCAGCGAGCCCAGAGGTGGGATCTCGGCTCTGGGAGGGCATAAAGCACTAACCGTGACAGTCCTGACTGCTTTGTGGTTGGGTGACTGCTCTCCAAGTAGGGCCCAGCAAGCACCAGCCCCCCCCCCCCCTTGTAGGGTAGGGATAGAGGGAACATTCCTCAATATCTTAAAAGCTATCTATGAAAAGCCCACAGCGAATATCATTCTCAATGGGGGAAAAACCCAGAGCCTTTCCCCTAAGATCAGGAATGCAAGAGAGGTGTCCACTCTCACCATTGCTATTCAACATAGTACTAGAAGTCCTAGCCTCAGCAATCAGACAATAAAAAGAAATAAAAGGCATCCAGATTGGCAAAGAAGTCAAACTCTCACTCTTCTTCATAGATGATACTCCATATAGAAAGCCCAAAAAACTCCACCCCAACATTGCTAGAACAGATACAGGAATTCAGCAAAGTGGCAGGATATAAAATCAACACACAGAAGCCAGTTGCATTTCTGTACACTGCCAATGAGGCAGAAGAAAGAGAAATCAGGGAATTGATCCCATCTACAACCGCACCAAAACCCATAAGATACATAGGAATAAGACCAAAGAAGTAAAGGATCTATACCCTGAACATTAGAACACTGATGAAAGAAATTGAGGAAGACACAAAGAAATGGAAAAACATTCTATGCTCAGGGGTTAGAAGAACAAATATTGCTAAAATGTCTATGCTACTCAAAGCAGTCTATACATTCAATGCAATCCCCATCAAAATACCATCAGCATTTTTCACAGAGCTGGAACAAGCAATCCTAAAATTTGTATGAAAAGACCCCAAATAGCCAAAGGAATATTGAAAAAGAAAAAGCTGGGGGCATCAGAATGTCTGACTTCATGCTATGTTAAAAACCTTGATCATCAAGACAGTATGGTACTGGCACAAAAAACAGACACATAGACCAGTGGAACAGAACAGAGAACCCAGAAACGGACCCTCAACTCTATGGTTAACTCATCTTTGACAAAGCAGGAAAGAATATCCCATGGGAAAAAAGACAGTCTCTTCCACAAATGATGTTGGGAAAATTGGCCAGCCACATGCAGAAGAATGAAAATGGACCATTTCCTCACCCCGTGTGCAAAAATTGACTCAAAATGGATTGAAGACCTAAATGTGAGACAGGAATCCATCAAAATCCTAGAGGAGAACACAGGCAGCAACCTCTTTGACCTCAGCCACAGCAACTTCTTGCTAGACACGTCTCCAAAGGCAAGGGAAACAAAAGCAAAAATGAACTATTGGGACTTCATCAGGATAAATGCTTCTGCACAGCAAAGGAAACTGTCAACAAAACTGTAAGACAACCTACAGAATGGGAGACTATATTTGCAAATGTCTTATCAGATAAAGGGCTAGTCTCCAAATCTATAAAGAACTTATCAAACTCAACACCCAAAAGGCAAACAATCCAGTCAAGAAATGAGCAGAAGACATGAACCGACATTTCTCCAAAGAAGACCTACCAAAGGCCAACAGACACACGAAAGAATGCTCAACATCACTCGGCATCAGGGAAATACAAAACGAAACCATGATGAAATTCCACCTCACACTGGTCAGAATGGCTAAAATTAACAACTCAGGAAACAATAGATGTTGGTGAGAATGCAGAGGAAAGGGAACCTATTTACACCGTTGGTGGGAATGCAAACTGGTGGACCACTCTGGAAAATAGTATGGAGATTCCTCAAAAAGTTAAAAAAAGAAGTACCCTACCACCCAGCAATTGCACTACTAGGTGTTTGTCCAAAGGATACAAACATAGTGATTCGAAGGGGCGCCTGCCCTCCAATGTTTACAGCAGCAATGTCCACAATAGCCAAACTATGGAAAGAGCCCAGATGTCCATCAGCAGGTGAATGGATAAAGAAGATGTGGTGTATATGTACAATGGAATATTAGTCATCAAAAAGATTGAAATCTTGCCATCTGCAACAACGTGGATGGAACTAGAGGATATTATGCTAAGCGAAATAAGTCAGAGAAAGACAAATACCATATGATTCCACCCACGTGGAATTTAAGAAACAAAAACGATGAACATAGGGGAAGGGGAGGAAAAATAAGACGACAATAGAGAGGGGGGCAAACTAAGAGATGCTCAACTCTAGGAAACAAACTGAGGGTTGATAGAGGAGAGGTGTGGGGGTGGGGTAACTGGGTGATGGGCATTAAGGAGAGTATTTTATGTAATGAGCACTGGATGTTACGTGTATCTGATAGATCACTAAATTCTATCTCTGAAACTAATTTTTTTTAAAACAACTGGGGCTTAGGAATGGAGAAGAGTATATATATATATAATATATATATATATATATATAGAGAGAGAGAGTATATATATATATATATATAATATATATATATATATAGAGAGAGAGAGAGAGAGAGAGTGAGTTTGCTTGAAATAATGATTTTGTTTCTAATGAAAAATGATCAAATCTGTTGTCTTTTTATTGTCTCCTTTAGATTGGGATAATTGGTGGAACAGGCCTGGATGATCCAGAAATCTTAGAAGGAAGAACTGAAAAATATGTGGATACTCCATTTGGCAAGGTTAATATCCATTTAGTGGAGACATACCAGCTTTTTCCTTTCTTCTTGCTGGCTTGATTTTTAAGTTCACAAAAAAATTGTTTTAATTACCTTCATCTTGGAAGCACAGAGCTGTCTGCCCCAGGGTGAGAGGGGTCACTGGCCCTGTCATTGGGTCCTAACAGCTGAGACAGTGTTCCTAAGAATGCCTTAGACTTCAAAGATTATGAACATGCACATATGACTTTATAATTTTTATCTCTAGAAACCAGATTCTCATTTCAGAGATAGCAACTACTTCTTCAGATCTCTGCATTCACATTAGCTCTTCATTTGCTTCTACGTCTTCCACGCTCACTAGACAGACTGATGGCAAACAGAAATAAATAATGCAAAGTAGCCCTTTTTTAGTAAGCCCTTGCCCAAGGCGGGGATTTCCTGAGGATCCAGAAAGCAATGGCATAACTGAACTAAAAATCACACACTCTCCCTTTTCTGTTAAAATGATGCTGTTCTCCTAGCTCTTGTGTCATCCATCAGGATGAGGTGTCTACCTTCTAATTCCATAGTGCTGCTTCCAAACACAGCAGTTCTTCTGGTCCTCCTGTGAGGATTCCTGCATCTGGCAGCCCAACCCAACCCTTCTTTCCAGCCAGGTCCTCAGACCTCATGTTCTCTAGGACCTGCTCTCAGCTTAGCTCATCTCATGGCCTCATGTCTGGTTAACCCTCTCCAGTTTTCAGGACCTTCCCCTCCCTTACTTCAGGGTATCCTGTGGCCGCCTTAGACTTGGTTAACACGACAAGCGGTTCCAATGCTGAGTTCTTAAATTCTGTGACAGTGGCCTCCTTATTGCCTGTCACTTGCACATCTGTTCTCATAGCTACCAAATACCGTTGACACATCTGTATTTGAGCAGTGTGACATCAGAGTCCCCTGGGGTGCTTGCTCCAAATAGATCATACTAGGTAGTATCTGTTCATGCACCCAAGACAACCCTCCCAGTCCCATGAACCTCTGTGCTTGCAGAGGGCTCAGTAAGCATTCCTTATTGAGTGATTAAGTTGGTGAAATCTGGACTCTTCCTTCCTTCCAGTGGATCTTCCAAGTTTCCAAGAATCCTGTTGTGGTCAAACAACTGAAATGACGGTTTTTAAATTGTCCTGTGAATGTTTTCAAGTCTTAGGTTGTAACCATTTTCCCTTATGTTCAAGCCTTCTGATGCCTTAATTTTGGGGAAGATCAAGAATGTCGATTGTGTCCTCCTTGCAAGGTAAGATACTTTTAAGCTTTTTGAATGTTGCTGCTAAAGGAGGGATGAAATTCTGGAGAGTGTAATAGTGTGGGTGTGTGAGTGTCTGGTGTTAGAGCCAGAGCATCTCGGGCACTTTTATACCCCACTCACAGTTTGGGAGCAAACTGTAGTGACTTTGGAGGTCAGAGATCTCACCCACTCCCCCACCCCCTTAGGCTGGAAAAGTGGTCAGCATCCTCAGTGAGCCATGGAAGGAGTCTGATTAAAATCAAAGCTTCTGGTTTTAGTTCTAACTGCAAGAGGGGAGATGCTTTCCCTTGTTTATTGTTTTTCTCCTAAGTAACAAGATAACTTCTTCATTCAGGACTGCTTCATTTGTTCCTTATGGAATAATAGTTACGGGTTTACCAGGAGTGGGTTCCCTTTGGTATCCACACTGTTTACTGGACAAGACTAGCAGGGGCACATCATTTTTACCACACAGTTGGGATTTAGTCAGACTACACGTATGAGTTTTCTCTTGCTGTGGAACAAATGATCACACATGTAGCGGCTTCTGACAACATAGCATCCTGCATTTTCTGAGCACCAGGAGCATGGGTACAGCTTAACTGGCTCCTCCGCTCAGGATCCCATAAGGTCAACTCAGGGCCTGGTTCTCACCTGGAGCCCCAGATTCTCATTCAGGCTTACCTGCTTGTTGACAGAATGGGCATCCTCACAGTTGAAGGACTGGGGCCTTCAGCTCCTGTGGGCTTGTTCACCTTCTTGGTCATGTGGTGTCCTCCAGGTTCATGAGGGGCTCTCGAGGGCATGCTGGTGAGGTGGAAACCTCATCATGGAGGTGACCGCCAGCACCTTTGGTGGAGCCCATTGGCCAGAAGCAAATCTCAGGTCCACCTGCAGTGGCAGGATCACCCTGTAATCTGTCTGCCACACCACAGTTCTGAAATGGAAGTGACTTTGCTGAATCCAGTAAAACTAAATTATAGTTTTAGATGGTCACATGGAGTCCATTTCAGGCAACCTCCTTTATTGGAGGATTGATTCATTTTTTTTCTAGGCTCTAGGAGAAAGCAGCTGGTGGTGTGGCCCTCTGGTGAGGCTTTTATGCTCCCACTCATTGAACGGAATCGCCTTGGACTGTGGACTCTGTCCCTCTGATGTACATGTTTCTTAACGACTTTGGATTTTTTAATTTCTATTGAGAATCCTGATTAGTGTATTGGAGACTAGCCTTAGGAAGATGCATACACTTCCTGGGCTTACGTGGACTTCCACCTTCTGAGAGGTCATCTGTTCGCTCGGTAAAAACCCTGACATGCTCTGCCTCTCTAAAATTACATACAGAGCATTCTGATGTTTTTCACAGTCCTGTTGATGAACAGAAAAGTTTTTTCTCAATATTAATACGAGATGAAGCAAGGGTTGTTTAATAACAATCCAACACGTGGTACATGTGGGTGGCTCAGTAGTTAATCATCTGCCTTTGGCTCAGGTCATGAACCCGGGGTCCTGGGATTGAGTCCCACATCGGACTCCCTCCAGGGAGTCTGCTTCTCCCTCTGCCTATGTCTCTGCCTCTCTCTCTCTCTCTCTCTGTGTCTCATGAATAAATAAATTTTTTTTAAAAATCTTTAAAAAACAATCCTATGTGCAGATAGTATTATTAACCATTTTACAGATGGAAAAAAATCAGGCTGAGAGCACTGAGTGGCTCTGAGGGGGCCCCACCACTAGTGAATGGCAAAGCTAAGACTTGAACCCAGGCAGTTTTACTCCAAAGCCCAAGCTTAATCGTCAGTGTAGAAAGTGAGATTTTTGTGTGTTCATCTACTTCTTGAAAGCCTGTTTCTGCATTATCACACATAAAGGACCCTGGACTCGACACTGCCTTTTTGTGGTGGACTGTTTCACCCTTCTATTGGTAGTTTCTCAAGTGGCCCAGAATAATTTTAACTCTTTATGAAATGCTGCTTATATAATGTATCATCAGGGCACCTGGGTGGCTCAGTGGTTGAGTATCTGTCTTTGGCTCAGATCATGGTCCTGGGGTCGAGTTGCACATCGGGCTCCTCACAGGGAACCCTCTTCTCCCTCTATGTCTCTGCCTCTCTCTGGTGTGTCTCTCATGAGTAAATAAATAAAATCTTTAAATATATATATAAGTGTATCACCTAACATGTGAATTTTAAAAAATAATTTTAGAAATTGGGTTCCCTTGACTGGCCATTTACTGGCACTCCTGGTCGTGTTCTGCATTCCAGCGAGGAGCAGAGATAAGGGCCTTACCCTCTCGGGGCTAATTCTAGTGGGAAAGATAGACATGGAAAAGGAACTGTAGTTTGAGCTAACAACAGGTGATAGAAAAGAAGATAGTGATGTGATTCTGACTGGTTATGGAAAGCACTTCTCTGCAGAGGTGATGTTGGAGTCGAGACCTAAACCGGCCAGAGACTGAAGCAGGAATGAGCATAGAGGCCAGGAATGAGCCAGAAGGCCAGTAAGGCTGACTTAGAATGGGAGGAAAACACGGTCAAGAGCTGAGGCTGCGTAGTACACTGGTACCCAAGTAGTATGAGGGCCATCATTAGGTGTTCGGATTTTATTTGAAGTATGGTAGGAAGTCATTAGTGGTTGTATTAGTTTGCTGGAGCTGGCACAGAATAGATGAAAACAGAAATTTGATTGTTCACAGTTCCTGGAAGCTAGAATTCCAAGATGAAGGTGTCAGGAGAATGGGCCTTCTGAGGGCCTGGAGGGAAGGACCTATTCCAGGCCTCTTTTTTTGTGTGTTTTTTTGTTTTTTCGTGTGTGTGTTTTTTTTGTTTTTTTTTGTTTTTTTTTGGCTTGCGGATGGCCATCTGCCTGTGCCTTCCCACATTCTTCCCAGTGTGCAAGTCTGTATCCAGATCTCCTCTTCTTGTAAGGACACTGGATTGGGGTCTACTATAATGACCTCATTTTAACTTCATTATCTTACTAGAGTCTCTGCAAATACAGGTGCATTCTGGCATACTGGGGATTGGAACTTCAAAATAAGAACCACGGGAGGACAGGCACACAATTCAGGCACTAACAGTGGTCATATGTGAGGCGACTAGTTCTTGGATGAAACCTGCTAGTGTCATAACAGCAGGGAATTATTTTTAAGGTTTCATTGACTTACTTGGGTGATCAGATCAGACAAAGGAATGGAGAGGTCAACTGGAAATTTGAGTTTCTATTTCTCTTTTGTACCTTTCTTCATTGGCACCTCTTGTTTTCCATGTTGGGGCTCCTGTGAAACCATCTGCCTCAGACTCTGGGGGAGTGGGTGCACCAGAGGATAGACACAGTCTATGTCTTCCTTACCTGCTCTTATTTTTTTTTTTCTTACCTGCTCTTGATAGGAACATAAATACATACCATGTAAAGGCAGCCTGCACTTTAAGACCAAATAGTTTGTATTTGCAATAGGCTAGTTACAGCCTCGCCTCTGCCCATTCTTTCTGTGACCATAAAAGTGCTCTGATGGAAAGGGCTAGAAGGCACTGCTGTAAATTAGTTTTCTCTTCTTACCGGTATTTGAGTGCCCTGTTCACTCACCCTCTGCATTCACTCCTCGCAGGCACGGGAGACAGCACAGCATCATGCCTTCAAATGTCAACTACCAGGCGAACATCTGGGCTCTGAAGGAGGAGGGCTGTACACATGTCATAGTGACCACAGCTTGCGGTTCCTTGAGGGAAGAGATTCAGCCTGGCGATATCGTCATTATTGATCAGTTCATTGACAGGTGAGCAGGTCATCTGAGATGCTTTAGGCTCATGTAAAATCATTCCCAACTCAAGCAGATGTTGTATGGGGACCCAGGAGAGAAGGGGGAGGCAGGCCCACAGACTTGCTCTTAGCTTTTCATTGTGGGATGTTTTTAAACATCTGCAAACCAGAATAAGAATCAACTCTCAGGTTACCAGTTCCCAGCTTTGCCATTTATCAGTTCACTGCAATCTGTAACTTGAATAGATAAGGACTCTCTTAGAAACAAGCACATCACCTAATATTTCCCTAGTCTTGGCTGTCTAGACAGTGCTCCTCTTTTCCTTGTTGTCTCACAGACCTTGTTTGTTTTTTTCAAAAAAGGTGCCAGAGGGGCTCCACTCGTTACACACATGAGCTGATAATGTTTCGGCCACCTCCTTTTTTCCTTTTCTTTTGTTGTCCTATGGTGTCCCCAGTCCGGATTTTACTGACTGCATCCTTAAATGTCACTTAGTGTCTTCCCCTGCTGCCAACACAGGTTACTTGTAAACCAGCATTAGCTCTGAGGGCCGAATGAGAATCGGGTTCAAATTCTTGACAAGAAACCTCCCTTCTGCATCAAATCAGCAGGCATGTAATGTCTGGTTGTCTTTGGTGTTAAGATTGACCAATTGGTTTGGGAGTTAGGGACTCTTTTATTATTTAATTGTACAAGTACTAGATAACGTTCCTTTACCCCCCCACCCCACCCCCCCCAAAAAATCACCAGTGTTAGACTGCCAAGATCCTGGGCTTTTTCAGCATTTAGAATTAGTTGAAGAGGGGCACCTGGGTGGCTCTTGATTTAGACTCTGGTCATGATCTCTGGGTCATGAGATTGAGCCCTGCATTGGGCTTCACCCTCAGCGTGGAGTCTGCTTGAGATTCTCTCTCCCCCCCCTTTCCCTGCTTTCTCTCTCAAATAAAAAAAATAAATAAAATCTTTAAAAAAAAAAAAAAGAAAAAAAAGTTGAAGAAATCACAAGGGAAACCGAATGGTCTCCAGGGGATTGCTTCCCACGGCACCCTGCCCCCTTACAATTCCTAGTGAAAGGAACCACCTCCCGAGATGTTCTGGATAGAGACAGGTGTCTGCACTCCATGCCTGGAGTCAATGGTGGGGAGAAGTTGCACAGAGTATAAGCCATTTGGTGGATCCTGCTGAAGTCCCCAGAGCATCATCTCTGTCCTACCCTCCCCATCTGCCATCTCTGAGTTTACTGCACCCCCAAATGCCTCTTACCTCTTCCATGAGAGGAAAGTTTATTCAGTCCAGTCCTCTTCTTCCTGTTAGGGATCTGTTCTAATTTAGAGTCTATCAGGAGCATTCTTGATGGTTTCCTGATGGAGTGAGACTATTAGGTTGAACCGTATGAAATTGACCATTCTGTAGGTCAGAAACGGTTGAGGGGCACCTGGGTAGCTCAGTCAGTTAAGTGTCTACCTTCAGCTCAGGCCATGATCCTGGGGTCCTGGGATTGAGTCCTGCATCAGGCTTCCTGCTCAGTGGGGAGCCTGCTTCTCCCTCTCCTTCCATCTGCTGCTCCTCTTGCTTGCGCTAGCTCTGTGTGTCAAATAAAATATATTTAAAAAAAAGAAGAAGGAGAAGGAGAAGAAATGATTGAAAATCAGCACTTTGTAGGGGGGAGGGCAAGATGGTGGAGGAGTAGGGTCCTCACCTTACCAGGCTCCACCAACTTACCCATATTACTGTCAAATCATCCTGAAAACCTATAAACCTATGAATTCAACCTAAGATTTAAAGAGAGAATAGCTGGAACACTACAGAGAGAAGGGTTTTCATTTCTAACAGGGTAGGAAGGCGAAAAAAAAAAAAAAAGAATCCAATGGGGGATGTGATGGTTACTGCGGGAGCTGATTCCAGAGCTGGAGAGCTGGCCACCACCACTGTTGTTGTTCTTCCTGATGTCACCCTGTGCCTGGGAGAGGTGGGGCCGCCAGGGAACAGGGGCCTCACAGGACAAACAGCTCCCACTGAGCCTGGCACCCAGTGGGGGGCGGGGCAGCTCCCCCAGGTGCACACACCTGAGAACCAGCACAGCAGCCCCTCCCCCAGAAGACCAGCTGGAAGAACGGGAAGAACAAGTTCTTGACCAAGCAGTGCTGGAAAGCTCCAGGGGAAGTTGAGGGGTTTACAGTATGTAGAACCAAAGAATACCCCTCCTTTTTTTTCTCTTCCTTTTTCCAGTACAACTCATTTTTATATCAGACTGTAAATTTCCAATTTTTTTTCTCTTTTCCCACCTTAACTACAATATTTTACCACCTCTTCATTTTTAAGATTCTTCCTTTTTGACTTTAATATTAATTTCTACAATTACAGGTCCTAGATATATTTTCCACTTCTAGATTCTCTTCAACATATGCAACTTAATTTTGGGAGATATACAAGATATGTTGTTTTTGTTTTGTGTTTTTTGAGAAATCTGCCTCATTTTGTTTTACAATGGTGGAAGTTAATACCTTCTAAAACATGACCAGTATGCACCCAGAACCAAGTGGTATACTGTGCTGGTTCATTCTGTGAGATTCTTCATTCCCATTTTGCCTCTCTCTTTTATCTCCTTTATTATGTTTTGGTGGTCAATACTGGGGCCTTCTACAAGTATTTCTGGTTTATATAAATTTGGGACTGAGCATCTTCTAACATACAGAACTTAATATATTCAGAAACAAGAGGATCACCCTCTAGGACCCCTCAGATAGACTACATTCTCCCTCCACTACCACTTCGTCGTCACCACCATCTCCCAGTCCCCCCTCCCCTTTTTTTTTCTTTGTTTTTCTTTTTCTCTCTTCTTTAGGATTCCTGGCCTTTTATTTTTTACTACTTTGTTTTAAAATTTGTTTTTCACTTTAGTGGTTCTTTTGTTTTATTTCGTTCTGATCTTTGTTTTCAATTTCTGGTCTCTGACTTTAGCAGAATCATCTAGGGTGAAATTTACTTAGGTTGTGGTTGATACTCTTGATGCAGCCCACTCATACAGCCACTCTGCAATGAGCAAAATGACTAGAAACAAGAACTCACCACAAAAGAAAGAATCAGAAACAGTACTCTCTCTCTGCCACAGAGTTACAGAATTTGGATTACAATTCGATGTCAGAAAGCCAATTTAGAAGCACAATTATAAAGCTACTGGTGGCTCTAGAAAAGAGCATAAAGGAATCAAGAGACTTCAGGACTGCAGAATTTAGATCTAATCAGGCTGAAATTAAAAATCAATTAAATGAGATGAAATCCAAACTGGAGGTCCTAAGGATGGTTAATGAAGTAGAAGAAAGAGTGAGTGACATAGAAGACAAGTTGATGGCAAGGAAAGAAGCTGAGGAAAAAAGAGAAAAAGAATTAAAAGACCATGAGGAAAGGTTAAAGAAAATAAATGGCAGCCTCAGAAGGAAAAATCTGTGTATAATTGGGGTTGCAGAGGGCACCAAGAGGGACAGAGAGCCAGAAAGCATATTTGAACAAATCATAGCTGAGAACTTCCCTAATTTGGGGAGGGAAACAGGCATTCAGATCCAGGAGATAGAGAGGTACCCCCCTAAAATCAAAGACTGTTCAACACCTCGACATTTAATAGTGAAACTTGCAAATTCCAAAGATAAAGAGAAAATTCTTAAAGTAGCAAGAGACAAGAGATCCCTAACTTACATGGGGAGAAATATTAGATTAACAGCAACCTCTCCACAGAGACCTGGCAGGCCAGAAAGGGCTGGCAGGATATATTCAGGGTCCTAAATAAGAAGAACATGCAACCAAGAATACTTTATCCAGCAAGGCTCTCATTCAGAATAGGAGGAGAGATAAAGAGCTTCCAAGATAGGCAGAAACTGAAAGGATATGTGACGACGAAACCAGGTCTGTAAGAAATATTAAGGGGGACTCTGTAAAAAAAGAGGAAGCCCTAAGAAATAATCGACAAAAACAGGGACTGAATAGGTATTATGATGACACTAAATTCATATCTTTCAGTAGTAACTCTGAATGTGAATAGGCTAAATGATCCCATCAAAAGGTGCAGGGTTTCAGACTGGATAAAAAAAGCAAGACCCGTCTATTTGCTGTCTACAAGAGACTCATTTTAGACGTAAGGACACCTACAGCCTGAAAATAAAAGGTTGGAGAACCATTTACCATTCAAATGGTCCTCAAAAGAAAGGGGTAGCCATCCTCATATCAGATCAATTAAAGTTTATCCCAAAGACTGTAGTAAGAGATGAAGAGGGACACTATATCATACTTAAAGGATCTGTCCAACAAGAGGACCTAACAGTCATGAATATTTATGCCCCTAATGTGGGAGCTGCCAAGTATATGAATCAATTAATAACCAAAGTAAAGACCTACTTAGATAATAATATACTAATACTGGGAGACTTCAACATGGCACTTTCTGCAAATGACTAATATTCTAAGCATAACATCTCCAAAGAAACAAGAGCTTTAAATGATACACTGGACCAGATGGATTTTACAGATATTTACAGACCTTTACATCCAAACGCAACTGAATACACATTCTTCTCAAGTGCACATGGAACTTTCTCCAGAATAGACCACATACTGGGTCACAAATCAGGTCTCAACTGATACCAAAAGATTGGCATTGTCCCTGCATATTTTCAGACCATAATGCTTTGAAACTTGAACTCAATCACAGGAAGAAATTTGGAAGAAACTCAAACATGGAGGTTAAAGAGCATCCTGCTAAAAGGTGAAAGGGTCAACCAGGAAGTTAGAGAATTAAAAAGATTCATGGAAACTAATGAAAATGAAGATACAGCCATTCAAAATCTTTGGGATACAGCAAAAGCAGTCCTAAGAGGGAAATACGTCACAATACAAGCGCCCCTCAAAAAATTGGAAAGAACTCAAATACACAAGCTAAGCTTGCACCTAAAGGAACTGGAGAAAGAACAGCAAGTAAAACCTACACCAAGCAGAAGAAGAGAATTAATAAAGATTTGAGCAGAACTCAATGAAATAGAGACCAGAAGAACTGTGGAACAGATCAACAAAACCAGGAGTTAGTTCTTTGAAAGAATAAGATGGATAAACCATTAGCCAGCCTTATTAAAAACAAAAGAGAAAACACTCTAATAATATCACAAATGAAAAAGGAGAGATCACAACCAATACCAAGGAAATACAAACAAATTTAAAAATATTATGAGCCACTATATGCCAATAAATTAGGCAATCTGGAAGAAATGGACACATTTCTGGAAAACCACAAACTACCAAAACTGGAACAGGAAGAAATAGAAAACCTGAACAGGCCGATAACCAGGGAGGAAATTGAAGCAGTCATCAAAAACTTCCCAAGACACAAAAGTTTGGGGCCAGATGGCTTCCTAGGGGAGTTCTATCAAAAGCTTAAAGAAGAAGCAATACCTGTTCTACTAAAGCTGTTCCGAAAGATAGATAGGGATGGAATACTGCCAAACTCGTCTTATGAGGCCAGCATTACCTTAATTCCAAAACCAGACATAGACCCCCCCAAAAAAGGAGAATTATAGACCAATATCCCTGATGAACACAGATGCAAAAATTCTCAACAAGATACTAGCCAATAGGATCCAACAGTACATTAAGAAGATTATTCACCATGACCAAGTGGGATTTATCCCCGGATGCAAGGCTGGTTCAACACTGGTAAAGCAATCAATGTGATAGATCATATCAACAAGAGAAAAATCAAGAACCATATGATCCTCTCAATAGATGCAGAGAAAGCATTTGACAAAATACAGCATCCATTCCTGATCAAAACTCTTCAGATTGTAGGGATAGAGGGAACATTCCTTAGCATCTTAAAAGCCATCTATGAAAAACCCCCAGCAAATATCATTCTTAAGGGGGAAACACTGGGAGCCTTTCCTGAAGATCAGGAACAAGACAGGGATGTCCACTCTCTCACCACTGCTATTCAACATAGTACTGGAAGTCTTAGCATCAACAATCAGGCAACAAAAAGAAATAAAATGCATTCAGATTGGCAAAGAAGAAGTCAAACTGTCTTCACAGATGACATGATACTGTACAAAGAAAACCCAAAAGACACCACCCCAAGATTGCTAGAACTCATACAGCAATTTGGCAGTGTGGCAGGATACAAAATCAATGCCCAGAAATCAGTGGCATTTCTATACACTAATAATGAAACTGAAGAAAGAGAAATTAAGGAATCAATCCCATTTAGAGTTGCACCCAAAAGCATAAGATACCTAGGAATAAATCTAACCAAAGAGGTAAAGGATCTCTACCCTAAAAACTACAGAACACTTCTGAAAGAAATTGAGGAAGACACAAAGAGATGGAAAAATATTCCATGCTCATGGGTTGGAAGAATTAATATTGTGAAAATGTCAGTGCTACTCAGGGGAATTTACACATTTAATGCAATCCCTATCAAAATACCATGGACTTTCTTCAGAGAGTTGGAACAAATCATCTTAAGATCTGTGTGGAATCAGAAAAGACCCCGAATAGCCAGGGGAATATTGAAAAAGAAAACCAAAGCCGGAGCAACACAATGCCGGATTTTAAGTTGTACTAAAAAGCTATGGTCATCAAGACAGTATAGTACTGGCACAAAAACAGACACATAGATCGATGGAGCAGAATAAAGAACCCAGAAATGGGTCCTCAACTCTCTGGTCAACTAATATTCGACAGCAGGAAAGACTATCCACTGGAAAAAGGACAGTCTTTTCAATAAATGGTGCTGGGAAAATTGGACAGCCATATGCAGAAGAATGAAAGTAGACCATTCTCTTACATCATCTCTTACACAAAGATAAACTCAGAATGGATGAAAGATCTAAATGTGAAACAAGAATCCATCAAAATCCTAGAGGAGAACACAGGCAACACCCTTTTTGAACTTGGCCACAGCAACTTCTTGCAAGAGACATCTATGAAGGCAAGGGAAACAAAAGCAAAAATGAACTATTGAGACTTAATCAAGATAAGAAGCTTCTGCACAGCAAAAGAAACTGTCAACAAAACTAAAGGACAACCTACAGAATGGGAGAGGATATTTGCAAATGACATTATCAGATAAAGGGCTAGTATTCAAGATCTATAAAGAACTGATTAAGCTCAACAGCAAGGAAACAATCCAATCATGAAATTGGCAACAGACATGAACAGAAATTTCCCCAAAGAAGACATAGACATGGCCAACAAGCACATGAGAAAATGCTCTGCATCACTTGCCATCAGGGAAATACAAATCAAAAACCACAGTGAGATACCACCTCACACCAGTGAGAATGGGGAAAATTAACAAGACAGGAAACAAATGTTGGAGAGGATGTGGACAAAGGGGAAGCCTCTTGCACTGTTGGTGGGAATGTGAACTGGTCCAGCCACTCTGGAAAACTGTGAAGGTTCCTCAAAGAGTTAAAAATAGAGCTACCCTGTGCCCCAGCAATTGCACTGCTGGGGATTTACCCCAAAGGTACAGATGCAGTGAAGAACCGAGACACCACCCTAATGTTTCTAGCAGCAATGTCCCCAATAGCCAAACTGTGGAAGGAGCCTTGGTGTCCATCGAAAGATGAATGGATAAAGAAGATGTGGTTTAAGTATACAATGGAATATTACTCAGCCATTAGACATGACAAATACCCACCATTTGCTTCGAAGTGGCTGGAACTGGAGAGTATTATGCTGAGTGAAATAAGTCAGTCAGAGAAGGACAAACATATGGTTTCACCCATACAGGGAATATAAAAAATAGTGAAAGGGAATTAAGGGAAAAGGAGAGAAAATGAGTGGGAAATGTCAGTGAGGGTGACGGGACATGAGAGACACCTAACTCTGGGAAACGAACCAGGGGTAGTGGAAGGGGAGGTGGGTGGGATTGTTGGGGTGCCTGGGTGACGGGCACTGAGGGGGGCACTTGGCGGGAAGAGCACTGGGTCTTATGCTATATATTGGCAAATCGAACTCCAATAAAAATTTTTTAAAAAAAGAAAATCAGCACTTTCATGTAGCTTAGCCTAATAAATAACAAGGATAGACTAAAATCATATGCCCTTTACTTATCACTTTTACTATTATTTTTTCAACACCTGACACTATGTATGTATTATTCATCTTTCCCTCTAGAATACAGGCCGTGTGAGGACAAAAATCCTATCTGCCACTTTATCCCTAACACTCACAACAGTGACTGTAGTTGCTCAGTCAGTATTTTTATTTTTATTTTTATTTTTATTTTTATTTTTATTTTTATTTTTTTCTCTGCGACAGGCCACACTTTATTTGGAGTGTTCCACGTAAGCGACTCCCAGCAGAGCCGCCTGATATGTGCAAAAGTCCCCCCAGAAAGCTGGGCCTCGCAGTGTGTAAAAAAGGCCCCTCATGGGGCAGAGCTGTGCAACTGTAAAAAAAAAAAAAAGAGAGAGAGAGAGAGAGAGAGAAAGAGAAAAAGAGAGAGAGAAAGCAGTCCTCCAGGAAGCCTGGCGGGCAGATAGAAATCGCTCTGGGCCAGGCCACGTGCCAGCGCTGCTGCTGGTTCTGGGTCTGTTTTCTCCTCCGATTGTGCTTTCTTTTCAATTTTTATTTATGATAGTCACACACAGAGAGAGAGAGAGAGAGAGAGAGAGGCAGAGACACAGGCAGAGGGAGAAGCAGGCTCCATGCACCAGGAGCCCGACGTGGGACTCGATCCCGGGTCTCCAGGATCGCGCCCTGGGCCAAAGGCAGGCGCCAAACCACTGCGCCACCCAGGGATCCCTCAGTCAGTATTTTTAGAGCAATTGAATGAACATGATCATTTGAAGAAAAGAGAGACTGGAATTCTTGACAAAGATCCCTGTGGTTGTGAAAGTCCATTTGTTTGGAAGTGATGATTTAAGAAAATGATTGTAATATGCTTGTTTAATAAAGCAGAGTGTATGTGCTGCTTGTCTGGCTCAGTCCATAGAGCATGGGACACTTGATCTCAGGGTCATAAGTTCAAGCCTCACAGTCGGCATGGGGACTACTTAAAAAAATAAAGCAGAATATAAAGCTTCCTATTCAGACTGATCCAGATATATAAAGTATCATAGATGCTCCTGGAAAGAAAAGTCTGACTTGGGTATTAAACCTCAGATTAATCTGTTACATAAAAGGTGTAACTGTACACTGTCACATTTGCCGGATCTTTTCTTCACGAATAGCAAATGTAAATGTTTCACGTCCTGGCTCTTTGAAGAAAGTAGTTGGGGCAGAAAGATGAAGAATAGAAAGAAAACCGGTATTACCATCATATCTGGTTTCATTCTGTCGTAGCACTCCTTAGCCGTGTAACCTTAAGATCTTCTGGTATCTATTTTGTTTTAGGTGGTGTGTGGATAACCTGACTCCTTATTCTTGCCTTGGAAATTCAAAGTCTCTAGCAAGTGCCTTTTATGGGATCTAGCACCTGTTGCCTGCCCAGTACATGGGTGCCATTATTTTGAATATGGTGTGTTGGCTGAAGGGGTCTGTAGCTAACAGCAGAAGAAAAGTTCTCTTAAAAGGAAGATCCCTGCGGGAGTATCATTTAGAAGAAATCTCAAATTTTATATTGCTACTACAATGATAACATTTTGAGTTTATTGAGTTAGATAAGATTTTAAAGCTAATTTTACCTGTTTCTTTCCCGTTTTCTTGATATCACTGTTAGGAGATTTAATATTATGTTAAGTGGCTTGAATTATATTGCTGTTGGACAGTGTTTCTGAATGATGCTGCCACTGGCTGAGTCATTTCACCAAGCTTCAGTACATACATGATTCACTGTATGTCTCAGAAGAGAAGAGAATCAGCACTTTCTGCTTTTATGAGTAATGGCCTTTATGTGTTGTAGTAATAACACATTGTTTAAGGTAAATCTTGGTGTGTTCAGGCAGGCACCTGATGTGTCCTCTTGGTGTGTTCTCAGGCATACAATGGTGGGCTAGAGGCTGTGCAGTTCATAGCCTGGTTCCCACTGCCATGTCCCCAGCCTCAGCTTGAGTGACAAAATTGCAGCACCTTGCAAAGCCACCCAGTGGTTTATAATCCTGGGGATAGGAGCCCTGGGTCAAGAGGTTTTGTCTTGGCTGTTTGGCCTCATTGATTTGACCTGTGGCTCTCTCTTCAGAATCCAAGGTTGAGCTCCACCATGGCTGAGGCATCTTCTCCCTACTCAGTCACTTCTCCAGGGACTGATCTGGAAATTCATGTTTCCTTATTGCCACCACTTTGCTGGCACATTATCTTAGAAAAAAATATTCTTGTCCTAAGGGGGTCTTCAGGGGTTTAGAGGAATCTTTTTAATCTTCCTAACATAAATTTGTGATGAAGAATCAGGATGGAGTAGTGTGGCTGTTCTTACTAGATGGCAGAACTAAAGCTCCCTTACGTCCTCTGCCCCTGGTGCCCAGCGTAGGGAAGAACACCACCGTCCTGGTCTATCGGCCATGTGTGTATACCTTCGAGGCCATTAAAATGTTGAAGACTGACAGGTGGCTCTGATTTTATGGTTGTTTTTAAAAACATTAGATTTCTACTCTAAAAATGGAATATATCCTTAAAGGAGTCTGATGGGCTGGAAGGTTTTTTTAAGAAAATAAGCTTGTTGTCTTCTGAAAAATAATTGTTTTCTCTCGAGCTGTGTTCCAACCTGTGAAAAGTGGAAAGCCGGGCCTGAGCAAAGGGCAATCCGGGGTGTGGCTGACCTGGAGAGTACAGGACAACAGACAGGTGGGGACGGGAGTGGCTCCAGGTGTTTTTGGGGATGTGCGCAGTCGTGTGTCTCGTTCTCAGACATGCAAGGAGATGCCTTAGCTAATATATAAAGTGAAAATAATCCTCTTGGTGTTTGTGATCAGGGCAGCTATGGAAAGCAAAATGGATCTTGGCCTCATATTTAAATATCAGAACCGGGTTGGTTTTGTCACTTTCCCATTCTTACGTACAGTGATGGGTTGCTTGACTCTTCCCTTGCCCCAGGGTCTGGGGGCTCCACATGCAATCACGGTACCAAAGTTAAAAATAGTTAATACCAAGAACTCACAGGAGTCTGGTCCACGATAAGTTCCTTCAGTGCCTGATGAATTGGGTTCGACTGATCCCGTTTCTTCTGCCTTGATGGAGGTCCTTGCTGTCAGAGCCACAAGTCATTCGACAATTTGGGATATAAAACCTGGTTAAGAATAGATCTAATTTCACTTCTTGATGGCCATTCCACAGTCCATCTGAACTAGGGAAAGAGTGCATCTGACCTTTCTTCTGCCCCAGGAGACCCTTGTGAGGCTATTTATACTTTAAAAGGATCTCACAAGGGAGGTACTTCAAGATCCATAATTTGGGGATTCTTCTATGATACAGACCCTTTATGTGCAGCATTACCTGTCAACCCAGACTACTGATGAGCCATGCCATGCAGGGTACACAAGGGTAGAGAATTCTAGCACTTGAACACATGACCTTTCTCCTTTTCACCATAACTTCTGGTTGTTAGCATGGAAAAGGATTGAACTCACCACATATCTATAAACTGTTTGGAAATATGCCCACATTCTATTAAGTTAAAAAAAAAAAAAAAGATGCAGGGGACACCTGGGTGGCTCAGTAGTTGGCGGTCTGCCTTTGGCTCAGGTTGTGATCCTGGAGTCCTGGGATCAAATCCCAAATCAGGCTCACCCACAGGGGAGCCTGCTTCTCCCTCTGCCTATGTCTCTGCCTCTGTCTATGTCTCTCATGAATAAATAAATAAGTTCTTAAAAAGAAAAAGGAAAGAAGGATGCAAATTAGGGGGACCCATTAAATTGCTCTGGCTGTTGTCACTGTCTAAAGCTGGGTCCAGCAAATGTATCCATTAAGGACAAGGATAGGATTCATACTTTATTAATTTTTTAAAAGATTTTATCTATTTATTCATGAGAGACACAGAGAGAGGGAGGCAGAGACATAGGCAGAGGGAAAAGCAGGCTTCTCCCAGATAGCCCGATGTGGGACTTGATCCCCAGACCCAGGGTCAAGCCCTCAGCTGAAGGCAGACGCTCAACTGCTGAGCCACCCAGATGTCCTGGGATTCATACTTTTAATAGTGGTCTTTATCAGGAATGTTTTGCAGATAAGGACTTTTTCTTTTTGGACAATGAGAAGAATACAACCAAAAAAAAATTAAGATGAAAAACAGTGGAGTGTGATGCCTAGAGGCACATGTTTTCTGTAAAACACTGTTAACACATTGGCCTGATATGCCTGAGCCACCCAGCTAGGTTCTGCTTGAAGAATGCAGTGGGAGAAGCCCCAGCTTGGAAGTGGGAACATCCAGAATTGTTTCCTGGCTCTGTCCCCAAATTCTTTTGTCACTTAGTGTCCTCATCTGCACACTGAGGGTGTTGCGTCCATTCCTGAGTTCTAATGTCGTCCCTTTTAGGAGGCCTATTTGTTCACTAGAATAGGGCAAGGTTTGACTAAACTGTGCCTCTGATGCTTGCTGGCTTATTCATCAGGAAAGTCCCGCTGTAAACAGTGGTAAGGGATTATGTCACTTTATTTCCCCCTCCCAGAGCTCTGTGCTTTCCCCTCGATCTCCATGTCATGATGTAAGTTGTTGGTACCCGCCCCTGTGAAGGACTGTTCCAGAGGCTGAGATGCGCTCTGATGTCCATTAATCACCAGCTTTGAATCTGTGGGGCAGAGGGTGGATTTTTATACACCTACGTCGGGGTTCTGGTAAAGAGTTTGCACAGGAAGCCCTCCCTTGGCTCTTTTCCCATTCCTCTTAGCAGCTATTTCAAACTCTTACTGTTATCGCAGCTTCCCGCCCATCTCCTGCACTCTTGAGTTGAGAATGTCACCTCTTTATAAGAAAACAGAAACCATTAGATATCAGTGGGCCATGTTCCTTCCCCCTCCCTCTCACCAGCTGTGTACCTGCCTGCCTTTTGTCATCTCCCTGCCTACACCTGTCCTGGAAGCAGGACATGTTCCCAAAGTTCCCACATTCTTCACAACCTAGTTGTCTTATCACTGCCTCACCTGAGAGCCCTTCCCTTAATAAAAATCTGATCAGCTCTGAATTTTTGAGTTACTACCGAGTGCCACAAATCACTTAATCCATTCACCTCATACAAGGGTAGTTTTCGCAGTGTATGGTTGAGGAAGCTTAAAACCCAAAAATATCAGTCATTGCCTAGTAAGTGGGACCTGTGGAGTTTGAATTCTGTGAACGTCCAAAGCCTGTGACCACCCCCTCACACACAGACTTCCAGCTCTGCTCTCCCCGCTTCAGATTCACACTAGCCTCCAGGTATGGGACAGGGTCCCAAAGATACCTCGTGCTTTATAATTCAAGATTAAATTAGTCCCCTTGGATGCCTTCTAACCCCACACTTACATTCTCACCCCACCTCAGCTCCTTCTTCCCTACTTGGTAAATTACTAGGTTGATCGTACTGTGGCACTGCCATGGCCTGGCAGTCAACTGCTATGGCTCTCTGCCACCCCTGCATGGAGAGACCGGCTTCAGGTCATGCCTGTTGGTGCTTGGAGCCATCCTCCATTCTTTGTCACCTCTGCCTTCACTTGATCAGTGCTTTCTTTAATATCCCTGTTCTTCTTTTTTTTTTTAACCAGCATGCCTCCTGCAAAGCCAGTTTTGAGACTACTCCCTGAAAATATAATAGAAACGAAGATATGATCAGAAAAGTGCTGGAGGGATGCCTGGGTGGCTTAGTCTGTTGAATGTCCAACCCTTGATCTCAGGGTTGAGTTTAAGCCCTGCATTGAGCTCCATGGAATCTACTTTAAAAAAAAAAAAAAAAAGTGCTGAAAACAGCATCTGGTCTTCTCTGGGAGGGCTTGCCCTGGAACTTCATCTTCGATTGAGGTTGTTACCGAGCAGCGATTAATACCAGCTCGGAGTTAATAGCACAGTCCGAGAGGAAAGAATGTCCTAACAAGCTCTCTATGTAGAAAACCTCAGCTCTTCCTGTAATTTGATGTGATTTTTTTTCCTAGTTCCTTTTGTCATCAATGCTGATGATCTTTGACATGTACTTAAAAATATCATCACCTTTGTGGCAGTTTCTTCCATTGCCTTTGTACTAAGTATCCCTGCCCATTTCCCTCTCCCCAGTGAAACATTAATGCTTATTAACTGGTTACATCTATTCTTCTGAACATGAAGTTGTTATTTCTGGATAATTTTTAAGTGAAGAAATATTAAGCTCTTCCCACATGTCAAATGCTATTTGGTCCTGGATAATTAACATTCACATGCCTATTGCTGGTAGAGATAGTTAGGACTCTTTTTTTTTTTTAATTTTGCTAAAGAGATTTACTTATTTTTAGAGAGGAAGAGCACAGGAGTAAGAAGAGGGACAGAAGGAGAGAGAATTTTCAGGTAGAGTTTGTGTTAAGCGTAGAGCCCAGTGCCGGGCTCAGTGTCACAGCCCATGAGATCATGACCTGAGTCAAAAGCAAGAGTTGGACACTTAACTGACCAAGTCACCCAGGTGCCCCTAGAACTCATTAAAAGGCAGTCTGACTTACTAATAAGTTTTAAAATATGCATACCTGTCCAACAAGCCTTCCCTTTTGTGGCTTGTAGTCCTAAGAATAAAACCACCAAATGGCATATTTTTCTAGACACCAAATGGTGTATTTTTCTAGACACATAGATGGCTTCTTGAGTGAAGAGCCTAAAGCAGTGGTTGAACAGCCATCCTATGGAATGTAGTGAAGTTGTAAACAGGATTTGTTAAATCATACATTGACCAGGAGCCATATGCATGATACTTGATTGTGAAACAAAGCTGCTTCTGTGGTCCTAACTATATTCCTGGCGCTGCTAATTATCACAGCATCATTAATGTACCCTATGACCCCCTTGTACAGATGAGAAAACCAAGGCCCGTAGAGACTTTATACACCACCAATGTCAGAGCCAGGATTTTGTTCTTGCACTGCTGCTCTGCATGCTTTGTTTAGCAAGACCTCATGAAAAGTAGAAAATAAGAAGGGAGAACTGTACATGTTTATTAGGCAGTCTTGCCTCCTCATTGGAATCTAAACATTATTGATTTTTCTTCTTTCCCATGGCCCTATAATCACTCATTAGATAGACCAATGGTGAGATCTTAATGACATTTGTCCAAATACAGAAACTCTCAGTTCCTTCTGATTAATAGAACAGATTCATTCCATGTCATCAGTTGCCGTTCCTGTCACTCATGTCAAAGTTTCCTCTACTCTCCACTTGAGTTTTAATTTTTTTTTTTTTTTTTGAGAGAGAGAGAGAGAGAGAGAGAATAAGGGGAGCACCAGGGGGCAGAGGGAGAGGGAGAGAGAGAATCTTAAGTGGATTCTACTCTCAGTGCAGAACCCAGACATGGTTCTCAATCTCAGGACTCTGAGATCATGACCTGAGTGAAATCAAGAGGCAGATGCTTAATGGACTGAGCCACCCAGGTGCCCCTTCCCACTGCAGTTTTAAACTCTCTTTCTCCTCCTAAGTGCCCTACATTTCTGCTCCAGATAAGAACCTTATATGCCCTAACTCCATGACCCAAACCTTCTAGGATTTGATCCTTCACTTACATACATGCTCACAACAAGGTGGGGTAGTTGGTTGAGCGTCTGTAACTCTTGGTTTTGGCTCAGGTCATGATCTTCAGGGTTGTGAGATTAAGCCCTGTGTCAGGCTCTGCACTCAGTACAGAATCTACTTGAGATTCTTTTCCCTCTCTTTCTGTCCCTCCCACTTGTGCACTCTGTCTCTCTCTTTCTCTCTCTAAATCTTTTTTAAAATTTTTAATTAATAAACATGCTCACAAAAAAAAAATAAATAAATAAACATGCTCACAACAGTGCTGTCCATAAATATGTGTGTGCACATCCACACATGTGCACACCCACACCTAGAAATTTAGAAGACTTTCTCATAATCCTGTTGATCTTAAAATTACTCATATTTCCTAGAATATAAGTATCCTTTTGATGTAAACCGTTGGTGACTTGGCCTTATTTTTGTTTTTGCTGTTTTTTGCCATCTTCACCTATTTGTTGTATACTTTAACATTTTTAACTTAAATTGTCTTTAGGGTTCTAGTGTATGCCAAAACTAAAATGATATCCAACATACCTGTGTTTTAGAGCATTTAAAAAATGATACTTATATTTATAATGAAATAAATTTTAAAAAGTATAGGAGGAAATATGGTGGGGATCCCCTGGGTGGCTCAGTGGTTTGGCACCTGCCTTTGGCCCAGGGCGTGATCCTGGAGTCCAGATCGAGTCCCACATCAGGCTCCCTGCATGGAGTCTGCTCCTCCCTCTGCCTGTGTCTCTGCCTCTCTCTCTGTGTCTCTCATGAATAAATAAAATCTTAAAAAAAAAAAAAAGGAAATGTGGTAAAAGTGAAATCCTCTTATGTTTCTGGTGGGTGTATGCCTTGCTATAGCCCTTTGAAGGGAAATTTGGTGAAATCTCACCATTAAACTTGAAAATGTGTGTGGCCTTTCACTGGAAATTGCTCCTTTTCTTCATTTTTTTTTAAGATTTATTTATTTATATTTTTTATTTATGATAGACACACACAGAGAGAGAGAGAGAGAGAGAGAATGGCAGAGACACAGGAGGAGAGAGAAGCAGGCCCCATGCCGGAAGCCCAATGCAGGACTTGATTCTGGGACTCCCAGGATCGCATCCTGGGCCAAAGGCAGGTGCTAAACTGCCGAGCCACCCAGGGATCCCCTCTTCGTTTTTTGAGAACCATGCACAAGACACTTCATGTGGAGATACTGGTTATGCCATTTTTAATTACCCATTGTGTTTTAAAGATTTTATTTGACAGGGGATCCCTGGGTGGCTCAGTGGTTTAGCGCCTGCTTTCTGCCCAGGGCGTGATCCTAGAGTCCCGGGATCAAGCCCCACATCAGGCTCCCTGCATGGAGCCTGCTTCTCCCTCTGCCTGTGTCTCTGCCTCTCTTTCTCTCTCTGTGTGTCTCTCATGAATAAATAAATAAATTCTTAAAAAAAAAAAAAAAAGATTTTATTTGACAGCATGAGCACAAGGCAGGGGGAATAGCAGAGGGAGAGGGAGAAGCAGGCTCCCTGTGGAGGAGGGAGCCTGACAAGGGACTCGATCTCAGGATCCTAGGATCATGACTTGAGCCAAAAGCGGATGTTTAATCTATTAAGCCACCTAGGCACCGCTTTAATTACCTTTTTTTTTTTTTGTATATTTATTTAAGTATACAGATATATCCATCGCCTTCTATTCAAAACTTTAAACAAGATTTATATGTGCTAATAATAGTGAAAGGGAATATAAAGAAAGGGAGAAGAAATGTGTGGGAAATATCAGGAAGGGAGATAGAACATAAAGACTCCTAACTCTGGGAAATGAACTAGGGGTGGTGGAAGGGGAGGAGGGCAGAGGGTGGGGGGGAATGGGTGACGGGCACTGAGGGGGACACTTGACGGGATGAGCACTGGATGTTATTCTGTATGTTGGTAAATTGAACACCAATAAAAATTAATTTATTAAAAAAATTTATATGTGCTAATACAGAAAAGTCTTCATGGTCTGTCATCATTAAATCAAGCATATTGTGAGACTGTCCATATTGCATACCATTTATGTATTTTTTAACACGAAAAAAAACAATATGTGACTGTAGGAATGCTAGAAAAAGAACAGTTTTTCTTTTTATTCTATCCTAGCTCACAATGTGTTGTCTTCCCTTTTAACCATCTCTCTTAGCTTTCAGATACCACTGTGTTCTTCCTAACACATGTACACTCTTCCATTGTTGGGTATGTGGTTTATTTAAGCTGCCTTCTCAGTGGGAAATCAGTTTTTATTGACTGTGGTTCAGGTAACAATGTCATGCCACTCATCTTTTATTTGTGTGAATATCCCTGTAGGATAAATTGCTAGCAGAGCTACTGGGTGTCAGGGTGGCTGTGACAAACTTGCTACGGAGAACACCTCCACTTTCTCTCTGAGCTCAGGCTTTAATGAAAAAAGAGATTGGGGGCACCCAGGTGGCTCCATCAGTTGGGGGTCCAACTCTTGATTTTGGCTCAGGTCATGATTCCAGAGTCGTTGGATCGAGCCCTTGAACCCTGAGTTGGACTTGAGTTCAGTGGGGAGTCTGCTAGAGATCCTGTCCTCTCCCTCTGCCCATCTCCCTGCTTGCATTCTATCTTTCTGTCTCCCCACCCCCCACTCTCCCTCTCTTTGGGGCAAATAAGTAATCTTAAGAAAGAGAGAAAGAGAAAGAGGAAGAAAAGAGATTGGGAGGATTTTTTGTTTTATTTTGTTTTCTTAGAAACTGAGTTTGAGTTTGTCCATGCGCATTACTACTTGGATATCTTTTAAGACGTGAGTGGAATCATTTCCCCAAAACTATGCTATTTAGAAGCAGCCGTTGGCCCTGCTTTGCCAGTAGATTAATTGACTCATGTTCCTGCATGCTGAGGCTTGTTGGGGACATGTGCCTCCTCAGAGATGTGCAGTTGTGTTTGCTTCTGTGGTAGGACAAGTGTTTTCCTTGTTGTTTGCTCAACTTTTCCTTGGAGGAAAATTATTAACCAATGGCTCTCAGAGAGCCAATTCAAGAGTTTTGATTCAGAAACAACCTACCAGTCAGTTTTTTTCTGGGCTTGTCCCTGTTCTGTATGTGAAAGTGCCCAGTGTTTTCTCCTTGGCAGTCTGGAACTTACTTCCTTTGCCAGTACACAACACAATTTTGCCTCCTTCACTCTTCCATGGGCAGTTTTTTTGTGTAAGCACACTTGACTTCTCTTAGCCTGGATCCCTGTTTGCTGGCCTCCACGGTTTTTGTATACTTTGAACGCGAGGTCCGTAAACGTGTCAGGCCCTGCAGTTGACAAGTGAGAAGTACAGAGGCAGATTTCCCATAAATGGCAGTTGGTAGTGCTGAACACTTGCTTCCCGGGTCTCCTTAAGTCGTCATATCGACCTTGGAAGGTAGGTGGTGTTATTTATTCCCCATTCTAAATATGAGAAAATGGATACCAACTGAGGTGCAGAGAGATGAGATTGACTTTTCCATGAAGCACACAGTCACTAAGTGAACGGTAAAGCCAGCTGGATTGGTCAGTCCCAGAATCTGTTTTCCCAGAGGCTCCCAAGCTAATGGGGAAGTGAAACTCACAGTCCCCTTGCTAAAGAAGCCAGAGTGGGGGCCAACCTTCAGCACTGTTTCTTTATTACTGTGGAAGCCATTACTGGGTTGATTATATCTTAAACCACAGAAGTACATGTATTAGTGTCCTGTTGCTGCTGTAACAAATTACAGTTGACAGTGACACCCATGCCTGTTGAGCTGAAAATCCATTTATAACTTTTGACCTCCCAAAAACTTAACTGCTAATAGCCTACCATTGACTAGAAGCCTTCCTGATAACGCACAGTCGATTAATACCTATTTTATCTGTTATACATATTATGTACTATATTCTTATGGTAAAGCATGCTACAGAAAATCATAAGAAAGAGAAAAATACATTTATACACTATACTGTATTAAGGAAAAAGTGTGCTCCACTCACCGCCCCAGTGATTGTAAATCCCATCACTCTTGGTCAGTCAGAATGCCTTCAGCATTAATCATGCCTTATCATTTTATGCTGGACAGGAGTATTATTATTTACAGTGATTTAAGTTTAGGTTATTAGATGTTTCATTGAATGTTTGATGTATAAGTTAGTTATGTGGAACAGCACAGAGGTGGGCAGGCTGTGTGAAGAGGTGTTTCTCATGTGCTGCTCCTTCCTTTTCCTAGATCTTAAACAACATAGCCATTAGAAATATTAGAAACCATTAGAAATAATGGTATTAAAGTCTTCATTGCTGGGGCTTCTGGGAGGCTCAGTGGTTAAGCATCTGCCTTTGGTAAAGGTTGTGATCCCAGAGTCCTGGGATCGAGTCCCACACCGGAGTCTCTGCAGGAAGACTGCTTCTCCCTCTGGCTATGTCTCTGCCTCTCTCTCTCTGTCTCTCATGAATAAATAAAATCTTAAAAAAAAAAAAAAAGCTGGGTGGATAAACTACATTTTATGATTAGAAATCGAGAATCAAAAAGATATGGCTGTTTGCTTTCTAAGCCCTATAGCTAGTAGCTCAAGAGCTTTGTTTAAAGAGAAAAATGGAAATTGCTCCACTTGATAGAGGAGTGAAAACCATAGTTAATGAGTATTGAGTTTATGTGACATAACTAGTGCCTGTTTTCGTCTTCAGATGGGAGTTCAGAATGAAGTGGAGTGAGTAGGCAAAGAAGGGGTAGAAAAAGAAGGGAGAGGGCATAGATAGGTAAGGTAGGGGTGTTATGGTATTTATGAGTGTATAGCTGCTGGAGGTTTCTGTGACCCTGTTTTCGTACTTCATCACGGTTGTAAATGGGGATATTGCTAATCCTTGACTCATGGAAGGCTGATACCAAGCCAGAGCTGGAGTACGAGGCACGATTTTATTGGTTAATTGTACAAAAAGAGAAAAGCTTCTGTGTATGTGGGCTAGGACAGCCATTTGACCTGTGCTTCAACCCCATCTGGGACTGCTTTGGTGTTAACTTGGCCTTCCCCTAAGACACATAGGACAGAGGGCTGGGAGGAGCACAGGCTAGGTTTTCATCCCTGCAGAGCACTGAGGCCTCGTTATTAAGCCAGGTGACTTTGGTGCCAGCTAGTGCTACTGTTTTTAGTATGTGACAGGATGGAAGTAGCAGATGAATTTTGGTAGGTGGGCACACCAGCTGTATAAACCCAACCAGTATATTTTCTCCACGCTGTTCCTTCCCTCCTGCTCCCGGAAGTAGATGTTAAGCCATCGCCTCCCCCTCCTTTCCCTTGGGCTGTCCCTCCCCGGCCCTCCCCTCTGTAGGAAAGATGAAGACTCTCTTTCCTGTATTACTCATGAGTTCAAGTTGAGAACAATATAAAGGACATAGAAGGTGCTTTATTCTGAAAACTTTGGGTGAAAAATTGCAGGGTGACTTGGCTCCGGGTTAATTTTAGCCTCTCTTTTGTGGATTCAAAACGTTTTACCAAAAAGATGAACTAAGAGACTTCTGAACCAATTCTAGCGGGTAGAGAAACAAGCTAAATAATGTGGCAGAGAGAGTCCCCAAAGCGGAGCAGGACAAATAGCTGCATTCTTCAGTGGGTCAAAGGCATGAAAGACTAAGGTTGGGGGTGGAGGGCAGGAGCTACTCTCATCAGAGACAGGCCAAGCAAATGCCAAGTTTAGGACCTTGTTTGGAACTTGAAACTAAAAAAGCATTTGTTAAAGAGAAATAATAATTAAAAATACATAAATGAAAGACACTTCTGAGGACATCAGGAAGATTTGCATATGGTCTGTGTATTGGTTGGTATTGAGGAATTAATTTTTATTGAAAGTGATGATCACATTACAGTAAAAAATCCCGTATTTTGGTACATCTGAAGTAGGCGTGAAATGTCAAAGTCTGAGATTTGCAACCATGGAAAAGCTAACAGGGGAAACAAGGTGGACAAAATCTGAATGGTTGAATCTAGGTAATGGCGATGTGTGGGGCTCACTGTACAGCTCTCTACATCTACAATGACAGAATTTCCTAGTGACTTCCTTAAGTGTTTTACCCAACCTCCCAAGCTCAAAGTTGAGTTGTACCTGCAGTCCACTGCAGTTGTCCTGTCAGTCACGAGACCACACCCTTGAATTCCTGTTGGAAGGCATGTTGCCACCAACCCAGAGCCAGAAAAACTGAATACTGTCCTGAAGGGGCTTTTCCAACAATTGCCTTCAGCTTATCCAGAGCTCCTGATTCTGGATGAAGGACCAAGGTGTTGACCTCAATACAGGGGATTCACCAGCCCCTGGAGGATGGAGTGATAGCTTTAAAAAAAAAAAAAACCTTTTCACTTTATTTTGTAGGACCACCAAAAGGCCTCAGACCTTCTATGATGGAAGTCATGCCTGTGCCAGAGGAGTATGCCATATTCCCATGGCTGAACCGTTCTGCCCCAAAACGAGAGAGGTTCGTAGTCTTTCTGGAAGGTGCACCGAAATAAGTTGTGGAGGGCTTGGGTGGCATCTAGAGTTATATTAATTGGCTAAGCAGGTGATCCTTTTTTCCCCTCTCAAGCTTGCTTCTTATGCAAGGTTTCTAGAAGACTTTCCCCTTGTTAGTACTGCCTCCACTACTCTCTGTCACTAAAGTTGCGACCTACCTTTTTTATAGGTTTTGATTTTGCTGTCAGAATGTCTTTTAAATAATTTAGTGTAGGACAGCATATTAATCAAGAGTGTATAGTCTGGAACTAGATTACTTGGGATCAAATCTCTGCTCTTGTGCTTAAGAGTTGTGTGTTGTTGGACAAGTTATTCCATGCCCCCAGGCCTCAGTTTCCTTGTTTGGAAAGTGAAGGTAATGATAACGTGTACCTCATAGAACTGTGTGAGGGATAAATGAGTTATTACTTACAAAGTGCTTTGAACTCTGTCAAGTTATGCAACATCCAACAACTGGTAACTGCTTTTATTAATTCAGTTTTTGGTAATCTATAAATTGTCAGATTGGTATCATTGGCCTTTGAGCTGAGTTTGGCTATTACTGTTCAGCCTCCTCTCTAGGATTATAGTAAAATCTTAGCACTAAGGGGGTAGCCCTACAAAGATCAGTGGAACAACTTAAGCATGTTACTCATTCAGATAATTTTAACACCTACTTATGGAAAGCAGATTTATTGTAACTTTTTTTTTTTTTTTTAGATTTATTGTAACTTCTATGTCCAGCCCTCGTAAGTGTGTAAAAGTAGTTTTCTTGTAGTTAACAGCAAGGGCACCTTAACCTCACTGTGGATCCAAACAAAAATCTTGAATCTGAAGCCAGGAGTCAGGGGGAGCCATTTCAGATATCTCACTGCTTGTTGATTTCTCTGTGATTTCTGTGAAAATACATTTTTTGTTTGTTTAAAAAAAAAAAGGCAGGTTAAGTTTGTATTTGGGTATTTGGGAAATATATGTTTCCAGATACCAGCAGAATATATCAAATGCTGCTGGTAGTCTTCCCTCTGAAACACAGATCTGTCCACATAATAGATTTGCTTTCTAAGGGTATTAGATGTATATGAGATTCTTGTCCATTTCAAAATCGGGACAGCTTAGGAAGAAATAGACTAAGGAGAGAATAGGCCTGAGATTTTGTCCCAGGGAGGGAACACTGATTTCAGGTACTAGCAGTAAAGATAAGAGAGGGGAAATACTAATGATGTATACAGACACATGCAAATGTGGTGGCTTGGTGATTGTTCCCAGTAATAGGGTTTGGCCTCCCTTGAGACCACACTAACTCAGCTCTTCTTGGTGTAGCTAAGACCTTCCCATGTAAGACTAAAAGAACACTAGGTTTAAGAAAACAGGAAAAAAATGTCTTTGAAATATGACCTCATTCCTACATACTCTGAAAGAGATTTGTAAATACCATCCAGAAATGTAGAGAAGTTGGTGCTGTGTCCCTTGATAATTATCTCTTTAACTTTCAACATTCACATGACCTTTCATGTACGGATGAGGAAGGATTGTCAAGGTGAACTGTCAGGTGGTGAACAAGATGTGAACAGTGGTTGTACCATATTCTTGTGTATATATAAAGAGGTAAATGTGAAAGTATTTACATGCAAATAGTGTTTTTGGAAAATTGAACCAAAAAACTGGTAGGTTTTTTTTTCCCTTGGGAGGGATGAAATGGTTTGCTACAAAAAAATACTTGTCACATTAGTGGGGTAAATGTTTTGTTCCATGTCACTTTTACCCCAAAAATATTTTCACCTCTAGTCATTTTAGGAGGTAATCAGAAGCCAAGTTTTTCAAAAGTCCAGACACATAAAATATATTTAGCTTGGGTAATTTAATACTGCTAATACATTTGCAGGATAGTGGGAAATTCAGGATTTCCATTATCTTTGCTCCAAACATGCAAATGAAAGAGTCTTCGCCTCAGACCCAGAGATCTCTTAGCCTGTGGTTTGGTGCAAAGTGCTGGTTCAAGTGACAAGACCCCAGAGTCTGTCTCTACGGCCGGTCCACATCCATAATCCTTCATTTCCTCCTCCTCACTATCAAGGCACCTGCCTCCCAGGGTGACGTGAGAACTCAATATGCCACAGCCCAGTATACAAGGTTGTTGTGATATTCTTTCACTTATCTTTAGAAGTACTGAAGTTTGCTTAAGACATACAGCTTTGTTATTCAGGATTTTAAAAGATATTTAATGAAAACAGGACTGGGCTGGCTGTATTTTAATTTGGGGATGGGGGACATAGGTAGGGGAAGGAGGAATGATTTAGGCCCACAAATTTATAATCTGTACTCTAGGGGAAAGTTTTTAAGCAGCAAAATCTTATTTTCAGCATATATAGTATAATAAATAAACATGATATAACCTCAACTGTTCATTGTGACTTGTCATGCTTCTAAATTTGGAGTTGCCAGGGCTCTCATTAAAATTCTTTCTCCCGTTGCTATAGCATAATGAAAATTATTTTTAAAGAAATAGGTTAATTTGCCTATGTGGTTCTGACATGTGCAGGCTAGACTTTGGCCTAAATTGGAGCCTTTATTGACACTGAGTCACACTATTTTATATATAGAGTACCCCAGGAATCTTTGCCAATTATTTGGCAAATAAGTGTAGAAGGTGCCAGTGTAATTGTTAGAAGACTGGTTTAGCTTTATCCAGTGTTTACAATGTGCCCGATACAATTCTTTGCTGTATTATTTTTTAGCTCATTTAATCCTCACAATACTTCTATAGTACAATCTAATTATTCCCATTTTACAGATGAGAAAACGAAAACATTGAAAGATTAAGTGAATTTTTGGCAGTGCTTAATCAGGTTAACAATTAATTAATTGATTTTTTTAAAAGATTTTATTTATTTATTTATTTATTTATTCATGAGAGACACAGAGAGAGACAGAGACATAGGCAGAGGGAGAAGCTCACAGGGAGCCTGATGCAGGACTTGATCCCCAGACTGGAATCATGCTCTGAGCAAAAAGGCAGACAGATGCTCAACCGCTGAGCCACTCAGACATCCCAACAGTTAATTTATTTTTTTTTCCAGCTAAATTTATTTTTTAATTAGAAAGGAATGTTGAAGCAAAGGCTAGAAATTGGGCAGCCCGGGTGGCTCAGTAGTTTAGCACCACCTTCAGTCCAGGGCCTGATCCTGGAGACCTGGAATCGAGCCCCACGTCGGGCTCCCTGCATGGAGCCTGCTTCTCCCTCTGCCTATGTCTCTGCCCCCGCCCCCGTGTCTCTCATTAATAAATAAATAAAATCTTTTTTTAAAAAAAGGCTAGAAATTGATAACCTGAGGATTAGATGTGTATTAATAATTAGACTATGGAAAAAGTGATCATTCTTTTATTTATTTTTTTTTTAAAGATTTAATTTATTTATTAGAGGGAGAGCGAGAGTGGCATAGGGAGAAGCAGCCTCCATGCAGGGACCCTGACACGGGATTCGATCCCGGGACTCCAGGATCAGGCCCCCAGCTAAAGGCAGCGCTAAACAGCTGAGCCACCCAAGCTGCCCATGATCATTCTTTTAAATAATGTTTTTAAAACCCATGCATGGCCTTAAAGTGGTATCATGATAAATTTATTCTTAGAAAAAAAACAGAATAGCTTCATTCTGTTTTTGTATGTGTTTTGGGAGAGGCAAGAGGCTAAAGAGATTATGAAGAAACCATTTTCTTTTTGGGGGGTGTGGAAAGAGAGAGAGAATCTGAAGCAGCCTCCATCTCCATGCCCAGTTTGGAGTCCGATACAGGGCTCCATCTCACAACCCTGAGATCATGATCTGTGCCAAAACAAAGAGTTGGATGCTTACCTAGCTGAGCCACCAGAAATTGTTTTCTAACCAAAAAAGGGTTCTAGAAAAGTCTTTAGCTCTTGTGTGAAATACCAGTCAGGAGCTTGGAAACCATTCTTAGCATGTCTTTGAGGAGATGTGATTCGGACTGGCACCCTAGCTCAGCCTGGGAGGGGAAGGGATCAGACTCAAATCCATGTTCACAACCCAGCTTAGTCTCTTCAAGCTGTAAAGAAGTAAGTGAAATTAAAGTATACAAACAAATGCCTGGTATATAGAAAAAGTTCACAGTTTGCTTTTGTATCTGTAAGCTGTGTGTGCAAGGGGCCGGGGGAACAGGGTTACGTAAGTGGGTGAGGGTCTAGAAAACACCGTTCTGTGATCTCCAGGCACTGTCTGAGGACCTGAGGTACTGACCATTTACAGTAAAAATTTTAAGTAATGGAACATGTTGAACATCAGGGAAAACCCCAAAATAACTCAGCTGTTACTTATGTTTGAAGTTTTGAGTTTGTGGTTCTTTGTTTTCTAGGTCCTCATAGAGACGGCTAAAAAGTTAGGACTCCGGTGCCATTCAAAAGGGGCAATGGTTACAATCGAGGGACCTCGTTTTAGCTCCCGGGCAGAAAGTTTCATGTTCCGCACCTGGGGGGCGGATGTTATCAACATGACCACGGTTCCAGAGGTGGTTCTTGCTAAGGAGGCTGGAATTTGCTACGCAAGTATTGCCATGGCAACAGATTATGATTGCTGGAAGGAGCATGAGGAAGTGGTACGTAGAATTCTCTTCTCAACATGTATGACCTGGGTTTCCAGGCATCATGGGAGTGTCTTAACTATTAGTTCCATTGTATTGGGTCTGGAAAGTGCCTTTCTACCAGGTTTTAAAGTTAGCTTTCCCTATGTGGTCAGGTATTTTCTTTATACTTCTCCTTGGAAAATATGATCTCCACAGGGAAGAAAAAGACACTTTGATCCAAGGATAAACAGTACATTTTGGACATGTAGGTGTGATGGGAATCATATTGCAACTTGGGCCTTATTTTAAGGATGAAAATGTGTTTTGGTTATCATTTCTTTATCCTGTGCTACTGGTTATTATGTTTGTTTTCAAAGGGAAAGACCTATTACCTCTTCCCTATAAGAGGACTCTATTCATATCTGTTTAACCTACCATGACTAGATGATGTTGGTGTAGGAATATGACAGCAGATAGACAAGCCTGTGAGGAGCAAACATTCTGAGGCTTTTGGGGGGGTTGGGGGGAAGTGCAGAGGTTAAGCTGACCAGTGTAAGGAAGCTCAGGGTTCTACAGAAATAGTATGGTGAACAGTACATATCCAATTGACCCAACCAAATATTTGCAGTCTGAAAAGGCTTTCTGGTGTAAGAATGGTGGGAAAGACAGGCTTCCTTGGGTGGAGTGGAGAAGAAGGAGTAGACTCTGTAAGTATTTCAGAGAGGAGATCAATTATGGGTTCTGGGCAGGAGGTCCAGCTGATGTGTGAAGACACTAGACCACTTCATTCAGGCTTCCAAAATAAATATACTTTTTTTTTTTAAGATTTTGTTTATTTATTCATGAGAGACACAGAGAGAGAGAGGCAGAGACATAGGCAGAGGGAGAAGTGGGCTCCATGCAGGGAGCCCAATGTGGGACTCCATCCTGGGACTCCGGAATCACACCCTGAGCCAAAGGCAGATACTCTACCACTGAGCCACCCAGGCGTCCCAATAAATATTCTACTTATTGTGGAAAACTTCAAACATCTGTAAAAAGTTGATAGTCTAGTATAATGAACCTCCAGTTCATCACACAGCTTTCCAGTTAGCCATGGCCAATCTTGTGTCCTGTATATAGTGCCCCTACCCACTTCTCTCTCCCCTGCCTTCATTACTTTGAAGTAAATATTTTTCCAGAAGGCCTCTTTTTTAAACTAAAATAATAACAAAATAACTTCAATACCACTATTGTAACCAAGAAATATTGATATTCCTTAGTGTAACCAAATATCCAGACTGTTTACATTTTCCTTCTTGTCTCATATAACCGTTCAAATCAGGGTCCCTTATAATCCACACATTGCATTTGAATGATCTGCCTCTTAAATCTCTTCTGATATTCCCCATCTGTCTTTTCACTCCTTACATTTCCCTGGAAGAAGCTGAATCATTTGTCTTGTCCCCTGTCTGATTTTAAAATAGAGGAAAGGGGCAGAGGGTGCCTGGGTGGCCAGTCTGTTGAGCATCTGACTCTTGATTTCAGCTCAGGTCATGATCTCAGGGTCGTGGGATCAAGCCCCATGTCAGGCTCCCCACTCAGGGAGTCTGCTGGAGATTCTCTCCCTCTGCCCCTCCTCCCCCTTAACATGTACATGTGCGCACTTGCTTGCTCTCTCTCAAATAAATAAATAAAAATCTTTTAAAAATAAAATAGAAAAAGGGACAAAATTACAGTCAAGGAGTTTTGAAGATTTTATTTGTTTATTCATGAGACACACAGAGAGGCAGAGACATAGGCAGACGGAGAAGCAGGCTCCATGCAGGGAGCCTGATGTGGGACTTGATCCCAGAACTCCAGGATCATGATCTGAGCCAAAGGCAGACACTCAACCACTGAGCCACCGAGGCACCCCCAGTCAAGGAGTTTTGAAGTAAAGAACAAGTGCGCAGGTAGCTATTATGAGCACACTTACGGGAGGGGACGTCTTCTCCGAGATGACCCTTCCCACCATCTCAGAGATGCTTGTTGTGCTGTCCATTTTCATGTAAAACCGTAAGATATCCATCTGTCAGTCCATCTATGTATTTGGAATTTGGGTTGTTTTTTTTTTTTTTTTTTTTAATTTTTTTTTTTTTTTAATTTATTTATGATAGTCACAGAGAGAGACAGAGAGGCAGAGACACAGGCGGAGGAAGAAGCAGGCTCCATGCACCGGGAGCCTGATGTGGGATTCGATCCCGGGTCTCCAGGATCGCGCCCTGGGCCAAAGGCAGGCGCCAAACCGTTGCGCCACCCAGGGATCCCTGGAATTTGGGTTGTACTTGAACACAGGTTCTTTGTTTTGCATGGATACCTTGTCCTGATTCCTCAGTGTAATTAACCACTGCACTACTAAGGCATTTTTTGTGTAAGAAACTTCCAGATCCTGACACAGCATAATCTCTAACTTGGCAGCTCTGGTCACCTAAGGGACACGCTCAGCCTTATGGATGTTAAGAAGCTTCTTCCAATTAGCAGGAGGCTCCAGCCTCTGCCACACCCTAAGAGCAGGTTGCTTCCTGCCTCTGGCTTTCTGCTCAGTCTAGTAATATTTGCCTCCTGCAGATCAAATGGTGCTTTCCTTTACTACATGAGGTTTGGAAAGAAGTCAGTTGGAGCCACTTGCATTGAAAGCAGAGAAGCTAAGCTGTGTGTAAGTGGTAAGGCACGAAGGCAGATAATGCTAAATGCCACAAGAAAAGCACAGACGGAGATCACATCATCACCCAGTCATGTGTGTCATTGAGCTTTAAACCAGATGTGCGGCCTGGTGTGGTGCAAAGATTTGAGTTGCCTACACCCACCTTCAAATTCCTGTTGCTCCATTTACTTGTGAGACTGGACAAGTTCTCTAATCCATCTACTCCTGTGTGGGGTGGAGCCAGAGGTGAGGGGTGGAGGTTTTTCACTTACACTTCTAACCTTGCAGGATTTCTGGGAGAATTAAACCAAATGTAGAGTAGCTGCTATAGTGCCAGCTCCTAAGAGAGGGTGGTTATCACCAGGCAGCTATGATGGAGAGAGGTGGTGCAGAAATGTTTGAGAAGAAAACTTGTTGTTTAGGCTGGACATTAAGCAGAGGGTTAGATTTTACTGTGAAGAGGTTAGTAGAATGGGCATTTTGGATGGAGCCCAACAGCAGAAACAAAGAGAAAAGAGAGGTCAGAGTCCAAAGAAGTCAATATCAGTCAAAAGAAGGAGTGCCTCAGTCAGTTCAGTGTCTACCTTCAGCTCAGGTCATGACCTCGGGGTCGTGGGATCAAGCCCTGCCTTGGGAGCTCCCTGTTCATCAGGGAATCTGCTTCTCCTTCTGCTCCCTACCCCCCCACTCATGCTCTCTCTCTCTTGCTCTCAAATAAAGTCTTAAAAAATACATCAATCAAAGGAAAAACAGTAAATATAAGGTAAATCTCTTGGATGCTTCATGAGCCTGCACTGGAAGACTCTGCTTAAAACTTGCTTCTGCAGGTACTTGGCAACACCCAGCTAGTCACTGCTTTGAATTCCCACAGTGATGGAACTCCCATTGGCTACAGTGCTTGTCATTTTTTTCTAAATACATTTCCGTGTTTGTGGGATGGGTCTGGAGTTTATATAAACTCTAAGAAATAAAAAGATGTAACCTTTGTGCGCTTGAACCCCAGATTCCCTCTAAGTATAGTGAGGTGTGACAAGTACTCTACCTCTGATAGGCATCTTACATTCACAACTTTTTTTCAACGTTTTTATGGAAGCAATTTTGGTGATATACAGAAGTTGACCATAGTATGAGCTTTTGTAAATCAACATCCAGCTTCAATTGTAAATGTATCAGCTTAGGGCCAAATCATATTTCATCTGGACTCTGATCCATAATTTTATCCATAAACACCTAACATAACCACATTATCATTATCACATCCCAATGGTAATTCCTTAATATTTCAAAGCACAGTTCACATTTCTAGTTATCCCAGATATCACAACTTTTTACCTCCAAGTGTTCTAAAGAGAAACTAGGTCATTTGTCCTGTAGAGTTTCCCACAGGAAACTTTCTGGATCACTGAACTCATCTCCTTGGGGTAGTTTGACAGATTCCTCTTTCTTCTGTATTTCCTTTAAATTGACAGCTGGTTCTAGAGATTTGTTCCAATTCAGGTGTCAAAACTAGTGTTGAGGGGCAGCCTGGGTGGCTCAGCGGTTTAAGTGCCTGTCGTAAGCCCAGGGCGTGATCCTGGGGTCCCGAGATTGAGTCCCATGTCAGGCTCCCTGCATGGAGCCTGCTTCTCCCTCTCCCTGCGTCTCTGCCTCTCTCTCTCTCTCTATCATGAATAATAATCTTTAAAAAAAATAACTAATAAATAAATCTTTAAAAAAAAGTGTTGAATTAATATGATTCCTGTAAGGAAGCTCATTAAAGTGGATTGTTTGTTTTGGGATTTGTTTTTGTCGTTGTTCTGTGATGTTCTGTGATGTCCATCCATTAATTCATTGGGAGCTATAAAAATGACAATACTCTGATTCCAGCATTTCTCTTTATTAGCTGGAAGACTTCTTGAAAGATAAATGTGCTTATCTTGTGACTGGCTAGCCAGTGTAGCAGCAGTTTTAAGACTGGAATCCATTCTACTGTGGATGTAAGGAGCATTAGCCACACCTTTCCAGACCTGCTAACATATTATACATCTGAGAAAGTTTCTCAAACGTTATATTGAAAACCAGTTTTTTTTAGAGATACCATTGGATTCCTCCACCATCTCCCCTCTGGGACCAAGCCTGCCTTGAAAAGTGCAGAGCTAGTGCCCAGGGGATTGGAAGTGGAGTGAACTGACTCTACAGTTCTGTGAACAGCAGTGGAATTGTAAAATTGCTAGTAACATTTTCTGCTGGGTTTTTTTTTCTCTAGGTTTCAGTGGACCGGGTCTTAAAGACCCTGAAAGAAAATGCCAATAAAGCCAAAAGTTTACTCCTCACTACCATACCTCAGATAGGTTCCATGGAATGGTCAGAAACCCTCCATAACCTGAAGGTAAGTACCCTCAGCCATCTGCAAGCAGACACTTCCACGGACCATCATCTGCCTTACACTAGTCTAGAGGTTCTCTACCAGTTTTCATGCTCTTTTCTACCATACTACCAGTGTGAAATTGAGTAGTTATGGATTTTGGCTAGTAATACAAGACTGCTGAAAGTTGAGGTGGTGAGAGTTTTATTATCTAGTCTGCCAAGTTCTTAACTTTGTCATGCTCTACAGGATATTCCTAAGTCATACTACAGAAGGTTGAAGATAGTGCTTGTTCTGTACATGGCTTATATCGCTGACAAAGCTGTTTGCTCTTTGGCAGACCCAGGCAAAGTGTTGGCAGCCTTTAAAGCCAAAACACGAATAGCAATACCAAAACGGTGCCAGGAGTGTACTTAGGATTGATGTTATATCAGACTAAGACAGTGATTAATGATAAACATGGGATGGGTTGTAGATTGGTAACTTTTCAACTCTAGCATTAGTTCCCAGAATATCATTTAAACTGAGTGCTAAACTCAGAGACCCATGATTTTTATTTGGACATTTTTTGATTCTCTTGATTAACCACACTGGATAAGGAGTTGCCTCAAATTGATTGGATATTCCCCTACTATCCAGAGAAAGTAGCTAGCATGGCCTAAGGTGTTGAACATACTGTACTCTTGGGTCTTATGACAGGTAGTTGAGAGAGGATTTGAAAAGTTGATAAATACCCTCCCTACCTGAACTGCTACCACCAAGGAGCCCTAGAATGAGAGTCACAATTTTAGTGTGATGAAGACACCGCATGGTGGTCAGTGATTGACAGCTGCTGGGCACAGAGAAGCCATGATTTATAGCAGATATTGACTGCATGGTTTAAGTGCTCCAGCATAGCCGATTTCAGTCCATCAATCCAAAACCACTGATGGATCCAAAGAGCTGATTCTTGCAAGCTGATACAGCAGGCTACACTACACACCCCTCTAACAAGGTGTCTCTCAGCCCTAAGGACTGGAAAGTCAGGAATATTGGAATTTGTATTCCAGTCTTTCCCACTAGACTTCAAGTGCATAAGAGACAGGAAATACATGTGTTGGTTTCAGCCTTTATACCTAGGCGCTAAATATTCTAAATGACTAAATGATAGCCCCTCTTTCCCCCATGAAGTGTTTCATCATAATTGAAATGGAGACAAACCTTGTTAATAATTACAAAGAAAAGGGAAACAAAATAATTCTAAGAATTGAGGAAAGTCCGTTTAAACTGGAAACCGTTATATCTCCCTGGGTGCAGTGTAATAAGAACAGCATGACGTTAGCTTGTCTAAATAAGCACACTATTGATTGTGGGAAATATGACTCATACTTTTTGCTGCTGCTGAGGCTAGTGTCACCTGCAAGACGTGATGGGTTTTATTTTTTTCTTTAGGTTTTTCAACTGACCCCATTTTGACCATAGTCTTTCGAATTTGAATATAATTTCTCAAGGAGTAAAATTTATCATTTCAGCTTCATTTTTAAATAAATCTTAGATGGTAGAAATCCATGTTCTCCTTTCCTTCTGAGAAGTTTCTGAAAGTATGCAATTATAGTGTGTTTCCCTATGTGTGCATTTTTAAAGAGGGTTAATATTTATAGCTTTCATCAGATTCTCAAAGAGTTATACGATCTAAAGAAAGAAAATGAAGCATTTTGCTCTAGGCGAAACTGAGAATCATGGCCTTTGTTGTGACACATTAAGGCACACCCTATTAATAACCCTTTATTCTTGGGGGTATTTTGGGGGTAGTGTGTTCAGTCCTCTGTACACTGAAATGTGTGTCATGCATTCACTCATTTCAGAAACCGTGAGCACCTGCCATATGGCCAGCTGTGGTTTACAAAGGTACATAAGACCTGTGGTGATGAAGATGATCCTCTTATGTTTAGAGATACTTATGTAATAAAATTTCAAGGGTGTTTTCCAGTGGGATAAGGTGAATGACAGAGGTTGATATACATTAATCCAGGCTGGAGGTTAGTGCGTAATACATATCCTAGGGGATATGAAAGAGGGTGGAGATCTGGGAAAACCTGGACAGCCCTCTTGAGATAAGCAAAACTCACTTAGCAGGAAAGGAGAGTGAGGAACTACGAGTTAGGAGCTGTATTGCAAGTTCCACGTCTAGTTGGTTATTTTTAAGTTTTAATGAACATGAGAATTTTCTGAGTTTATTGAAAGTGTGGATACCCTGGGCCCTCAAGTCTCTGAAATCAAAATCTGGTTTTTAATTAGGACTCCTGGTGATTATCCTGATCTTAAGAATCACAACCTACAGCCAGCTGTGATCTGTGCCTGTTTTCTTTCTTTTAGAATATGGCCCAGTTTTCTGTTTTATTACCAAGACATTAAACTAGCATGGCCACCTAGAGGACAAGAAGACTTGCTAATTCCAGTCATTTGGGAAATTTCGGCTTAACTTGGAAAAAACATGGAAAAGACATGCAGCTCTCATGCCCTCGCCTACTAAGGAAGAACATAATTAGACCACACGTGCACATATCAGAGATGCCTTCTAGAAGGGTTAGACTGCTTCAGAAAAATGACCAATGAACATGTGGAAAAATTCTGACATCTGACACTTTAGAAAAAAGATAAGACCTCATTTACCTTTGTAAATTTGTAATAATAAAGGGTTTCCCATGTTACCAGGGAAATATGAAGAAGAAATGGGAATTCTTAGACTGTTTATTGGTGTGACTATAAATTTCATACAGTCTTTTTGGAGGGCAGTTTGGTAAAATGTATCAAAAGGCTTAAAAATACTTATACTCTTTCTGCTGGTTACCCCACTCCTAGGAATTTATCTTTAAAAAATTATCAGGGATACAAAGAACTGTGTATAAGGAAGGATGTCTAATATAGCATTAGTCATAATAGCAAATATTCAAAACAATCTCAATATCCCAACAGTCAGAGGTAAATTATGGTATAGTTCTAATTAGATTGTGAAGCAGCCAACTGAAGATCCTGTTTTCACATAATATTTGATGTCCTAAAGAAATGGTTGCTCTATAATATGAAATGAAAAAAGGGTATGTGTACACATTTTACATTGCTAATGTTGTTTTAAAGTTCTACATTGATGTACAAAAAGACCAGAAATGGATATATAATCTTTTGTTAACTGTATTTGGGGTTGGGACACTGAATCATTTTAATTTTCTTTATATTTTTCTGTGTCTTCACATTTTTCTACAATGAATATAACCAAATAATAAAGTTGTCTTAAAAATAAAAAGATCCAGCTCTTGAAAACATACTGGTGTGAAGCAAAGTTTAAGATGGTAATCCTAAGAGGAGTTTTGTTTGAGTTCCATCTTCATTTTGTTAAAAAAAAAAAAAAAAAAAAAAAAAAGGATCAATGATAACTGTATAGTAAGAACGATACTTGGGCTTGCAACAACTTGAGAAAAGTTGGGTGTTTAATCATCACAGAGTAAATAAAATCTTTAAAAAAAAATGTTTAAAAAAAAATTTAGGGGCAGCCCCGGTGGTGCAGCGGTTTAGCACTGCCTGCAGCCCGAGGTGTGATCCTGGAGACCCAGGATCGAGTCCCACGTCGGGTTCCCTGCATGGAGCCTGCTTCTCCCTCTGCCTGTGTCTCTGCCTCTCTCTCTCTCTCTCTCTCTGTGTGTGTGTGTGTGTGTCTCTCTCTATGAATAAATAAAATCTTTAAAAAAAAATGTTTAATCCTCACAGTCTGAAACTCTGTGAGAGATAATAGACATTCTAGTGTGTCAAGTTTTTTTTAAATTAATATTTGGCCTTTGTTTCTACTTTTTTTTTTTTTTTAATTTTTTTATTTATTTATTTATGACAGTCACACAGAGAGAGAGAGAGGCAGAGACACAGGCAGAGGGAGAAGCAGGCTCCATGCACCGGGAGCCCGACGTGGGATTCGATCCCGGGCCTCCAGGATCGCGCCCTGGGCCAAAGGCAGGTGCTAAACCGCTGAGCCACCCAGGGATCCCTGTTTCTACTTTTTATGAGTTGGTTATTTTACATGAGTGAGTGGTTTGGATTTTTTCATAAAACAGAAGCTTGCTTCTTACTCTTTTTTGTCGCTTTATAGGAATGTGTTTTGTTTTCTGTCATAAAGAGATCTTTTTTTCTTCAGAATTACTACTTTTCTTTTCACTGTGGTCTGTTACTGGGTCTGTTAGTCATATAGCTTGTCTGTTTAAACAGTGTAAAGTCAGTGTGTTTGTGTCTAAGGAGACTGTCCTCAAGATAAGCTGCTAGTTGTAAACAACAAAATAAACCAGTTACCCACCCCCCCAGCATTAATATTGAGCTGTTTCGGTTACAAGTGATTATGATTCTCACATTCCCCAATGCAGTGATTCAACCCTGGCTGGACATTAGTTATACACACATCACATAACAGATCTGAATCCAGGTTTACGGAGGTAAACCCTGATCTGCCACTCTCTAATACTATATATATATACTTTTCTTTCATTCTTAGTACATATCTGATGATGTCAAGGCAAAAATGTGAGCATTTTGCTGCCTTCAGAAAGCACAGTTCTCCCTCACCAACTTCTAGGGGCACTTTTTTTTTTTTTTTTTAAGATTTTATGTATTTATTCATGATAGAGAGGCAGAGACACAGGCAGAGGGAGAGGCAGGCTCCATGCAGGGAGCCCGACGTGGGATTCGATCCCCGGTCTCCAGGATCGCGCCCTGGGCCAAAGGCAGGCGCCAAACCGCTGCGCCACCCAGGGATCCCAAGGGGCACTTTCCTTGATTCAGCAGTCTTGAGTAGCAACCTCACTTTCAGACTTCTCACATGGAGTATACTCCTGTTTTGTTGCTATTTCCCATCAGCTGCTCCTTATTCAAAACCAACATAATCTTTCTGATTTCTTCGTTCTTGAGGACTTTGCTGACCATTTCTTCCTGGAGTGCTTTATTACTTATGTGATCTTTCACTTTTTCTTTTTTAAGCTAAAAAATTAAGTAAACACGGTGAACAGTTTATTTCAGTTTCCCCAGTGGATTATGGGCATAATGGAAAAGCTGTGGCTTAGTGACCTAGTCCTTTGGGAGAGTGCCAAGTTATTGATAAGTGCATTTGCATCTATTAGTAATGCATCATTTTGCATTGTTTTTCATTGATTCTGTAGATGAACCTGAATAGTTCTATCTGTAGAGTGTTACCCCAAGAAACGATGGAGAAGCCTGGAATACCAGGGTTTATTTGAGACCTGAAATGTTTTGCAAATTAGCCCCAGTGCATCCTGGAGTTGTTTATAATAAGCAAATGCTTAGGAAAACTTTGAGATAAAATATTTAAAGGGATGTATGCAGTTAAGGACTTTCCCATCTCCCTATCTGATGAACTTCCATAAAAGGAAAACCTTTGTCTTTTTCACTTGGGATCCTGAGTTCCTTGAACTTAGCACAAGTTCAAGGAATCTTTGTGTAAATGAAAATCTAATCCGGGCAGCCCTGGTGGCTTGGTGGTTTAGTGCCGCCTTCAGCCCAGGGTGTGATCCTGGAGACCTGGGATCGAGTCCCACATTGGGCTCCCTGCATGGAGCCTGCTTCTCCCTCTGCCTGTGTCTCTGCCTCTCTCTCTCTCTCTCTCTCTCTCTCTCTCTCTGTCTCTCATGAATAAGTAAATAAAAATCTTTAAAAAAAAAAAAAAAAAAGGAAAATATAATCCTGTCTTTCCTACATCAGTCTCAGCTGGTCAAAGACCTCACTCTAGTGGTTGTCCATCTCCATGCTCAAATTTTCCCTCATTGGATCATTTTTCCGAGGGCACAAATATGCTGGTACTTCTCCCAATAAAAAAAAATTCTTGGCTACAATTCAGTGTGGTGTCTGTCTTATTGCTTTGCCTTTTATTGGGATAAAGTCCCCAAAGATCTCGGTCTCCAATTCCTCTTCTTGTTTCTTTAGCTCACTCCAATCTAGATTGTGCCAGTACCCCACTTTCAACATCACCACCATCCTCAAAGTCACCTCCTTACTAAATCTACTGGTGAGTTCTCAGACTTCATCTTTCTTTTCCTATCAGCAGCATTTGACACATTTATTCCCTCCCTCCTCCTTGATAAATATTCTTCACATGTCTTCCGAGGACACCACAATTGGTTTTCCTTCTACCTCAATGGTTGCTATTCAGTCTTTTCTGGTTTTTGCTGTTCTCTCAGATCTTTTAGTGTCACCTGCTCCAGCACTCATTCTTCACTCATTCCTGTTTCCAGCCCCCCTCTCAGATCTCTCCCAGCACTCTCCCATCTCGGTTGTTGGCAGTTTCATCCTTCCAATCCCTCAGATCAAAAACGTGGAGTTATTCTTAACTCTTCAAAACCTACATTCGCACCAGCAAGATATTTGTTCACTCTACCTACCATCCAAAATATATCCAGGAGGGCAGCCCGGGCGGCTGAAGCACCGCCTTAAGCACAGGGCCTGATCCTGGAGACCCGGGATCGAGTCCCGTGTCGGGCCACCTGCATGCAGTCTGCTTCTCCCTCTCCCTGTTTCTCTGCCTCTCTGGGTCTCTCATGAATAGATAAATAAAATCTTTAAAAATATATATATATTTATATAGGAAATGTGGCGCGTGGGTGGCTCAGTTGATTAAGTGTCTGCCTTTGGCTCAGATCGTGATCTCAGGGTTGTAGGATCAAGCCCCATGTTTGGCTCCCTGCTCAGCGGGGAGCCTGCTTCTCCCTTTGCCTCTGCTCCTCCCCCACCCACTCTCCCTCAAATAAAATCTTAATATATATATAAAGAAACTGACTTCCTCACATCAGCTACTGCCTCTACCCTGGCCTGAGTCACTTGCCTTTCACCTGGGTGCTGCAATAATCTAACTGATTCTCCTGCTTCTACTCTAATAGCAACCCAGAAGCTAGAACGATCCTTGTAAAACATGAGTCATTCTCCTGCTCATGTCACTCAGAATAAGAGCCCAAATCCTCACAGTAGTGCATGAATCCTCATGGGATCTGCACGTATCCCTAATCTCGAACTTCCTACCGTCCTCTGTACCACTGACCATGCTTTTCCTAGAACACACCATGCCCTTTTCAGCCTTTAATGCTAGAGTACTTGCTTTATGTTTCTTCTACCTGGGAAACCTCTCCCAGATAACCACGTCATTCACTCTATCACCTTCAAACCTCTGCTCAAAAATCACCTCACTGGATCAACCCCAACCATCCTATTTTAATGCAGGGCAATGATTCTCACTACACATCCCCAGTACTCCTGCCCATTCTCACCTGAATCAACTTTTGTTTTTCCATAAGCTCTTAACACCTCCCAGCATACCCTTAATATTTGTGTTTGCTTGCTTGCTGTGGTTTGTTGGTATCTTCCACCCCCATTCCCTACAAAATAAAAATTCTGTGAAGGCAGAAATCTTGTTCACTGATATATATCCCAAGTGGCCAGAATATGGCCTTAGTAAACTTTCAGCCAATACTGTTTTGAATGTACAGCTTTCTACTGATTATCACAATATTTGCAAAGCCCTGCATGTTCTGACATTTCTGGCTTACTCCAGCCTCTTCTCTCTACCTCCAACACCTGATGGCACTCCAAACCAGCGCTGTCCATAGAAAACATAATGCGAGCCAGTATGTAACTTTGAATCTAGAAGCCACATTTTTAAAAATGAAATTGTAATAATATATTAACCTAATTGACCCAAAGTACCATGTCAACCTGTAATCAATATTAAGTCAAAAAATTTTATGCATTCTTTTTCAAATACTAAATCTTTGGAATTGTGTATTTTATACTAACAGCACATCTCAAGTCAGGTGCTAAATTTTTATCAGAAAAATTTGATCTGTATTAAATTTTACTATGAAAGGTAGATCCACAGACCCAAGTCATTGCAAGTATAATGAAACATCAATTTTTAGTTCATTAAAATTTTGTACTAAAATTATAAATTCAGGGCACCTGGGTTGTTCAGTTGGTCAAGTGTCCAACTCTTCATTTCAGCTCAGGCCATGATCTCAGTGTTGTGGGATCAAGTCCTGAGTTGGACTTTGTGCTCAGCACTGAGTCTGCTTGTCCTTCTCCCTACCCCATGCTCACTCTAACTAAAATCTTAAAAAATACAATTATAAATTCCATTTCTCAATTAGCTACATTTCAAGTGTTTGATGACCACATTTGTCTAACAGCCACCGTATGCAGAGCAGCTCTTCACTTCAGATCCAAGCAGGCTGGACTTTCTCCTTGCTTCTGCCCTTTGTTGTCTCTACCTGAAAGACTGCTCCACCACCACCTTCCTTTATTTGGCTCATTGCCTGGCTGTCCTAAAAAGGACATATGTTCCCTAAATGCCCTGCTCTACTATAGTACTTGTCTATTTATAGTTGTTACTTGTCACACTGTAATTGCCCAGTTCATTGTCTGATTAGCATGGTGACTGACACATAAGAGTTACTATATATATTGATTAAATGTATAAATCCATGACACTTCTACCTGTGGATATTTTAGTCATGCATCCATTTCCAAATAACTTCTCCCCAGGCCCAGAGTCTGGCTCCTTGTAATATTCAACTCATGATAAAAATCATAGTGTCCTGGCATGGCAGACACTGAAAGTCCATATTTTCCAAGAAGGGAATGAATATATTTACAGATATTATGTTGGTACCTTAATGAATGTTACTAGAGCCCCCTATCCATTCTCTTATATTTTCCCAATTTATGTCCCCTTGTTATCTTAGCAGATTTGGGGGTTAGTCAGGTTTTAATACAATTGAAAAATTCCTCAAATGGATGGAATGAGGAATTCTGGGTATTGAATCTTGAGTTTAAAAATATATATATAATTTGTTGCCTTTACTATTATTTACATCTTTCTTGTTCATCTTGGCATGTAATTTGTCTTCCCAAGGAGATTGTAGTTTTCTGTGAGTGGTGGACTGATTTCCAAGGGCCTGGCCCATGCCTTACATTTAATGAGCAACCAATAAAAAGTTGTTGGTGTTACCTCAATCAGTAGTTTAAATTGAACACACACAGAAATTGAACAGCTGGTCATATCAATAGGATCTTGAGGAAATGATTTTTGAAAAAGTATAAATACCAAAATACTTAAGTGTTTTAGAATTCAGCATATAATTGAAAAAGATGTGTGTTTGATTTCATAGGTATTTTGCCACAGAGAACATTTGTTTCAGAACAAAAACAAAAGCATTTGATGATTTCATTTAGAGAAAATTAACAGGAAATTGTCGGTGTTTTCAAACGATGCTCTCAGTTTTATAGATGATTCAGATTTAAAAAGTCTACACATCGGAATGTGATGATGTGTTCCTTAACTGCTCTTTTTGACCTCACCTTAGTTTACAAATCCCTCCCTGTAAGAATCAAGATTACAAGGTTAAAGCAGTAAGTTTTAGGAAAGTCAGTTTCAAATGTATACAAAAACAAAGAATAGTAATGAACCTTTATCTATTACCCAGCTTCAAGAATTTTCATCTCAGGGACGCCTGGGTGGCTCAGCAGTTGAGTGTCTGCCTTTGGCTCAGGGTGTAACCACAGAGTCCCGGGACCAAGTCTCACATCGGGCTTCCTGCATGGAGCCTGCTTCTCCCTCTATGTCTCTGCCTCTCTTTGTGTGTATCTCTCATGAATAAATGGATAAAATCTTAAAAAAAAAAATCATCATTTCATAGGTAATGTGTTTTTTCTATATTCTCACCTACTACACTCCTTCCATGTTATTTTGAAGCATTTCACATACATCATATAATTTCATCCATGAGTATTTTCATTGTTACTTCTAAAGGATAAGTATTTTTAAGGGAGCCACAATTCCAGTAGTGCACATTTAAAAATAAATTAAAACTCCTTCATAGCATCAAATATGCAATGAATACTCAAAAGTTCAAATATCTTGGGGTGCCTGCGTGGCTTAATCAGTTAAGTGTCCAACTTTTGATTTCAGCTCAGGTCATGATCTCAGGGCCATGAGTTTGAGCCCCCAACAGGCTCTGCGTCTGAGTGTGGAGCCTGCTTGAGATTCTCTCCCTTTCCCTCTGCCCCTTCCTTCCCTTGAATAAATACATTTTAAAAATAGATATCTTAATATATACACAGAAAGAGCATTTCATAAAGTTCAACAGTCCTTTATGGCAAACAATGTTAGTAAACAAAAAATAGAAATTCCTTAGAATTTAAGAATGGATCAAATATATACTATGAAATACATATGGGATAAATAGAAACAAAGCCATGGGAAGAGAAAAATATAATAAAACAATAAGACTATCTTAAAATACCAGGCAGATTAAAAGAAAACTAAATAGTACTGAAGAAAATTTAAAATATAACCAATAAAATTAGAAACTCAAAAGAGTAATTCAGAATATTAGGGTTGGAGAGAAAATTGATTAGCTGGATTATGAACTAAAAATAAACTCAGAATGTACAGAGAAATAGAGACAGAAAACATGACAGCTTGACATGTAAAACACAGCAGAAGTTTCATCATAAGGCTTACTGAAGAGAATACATGTTCCAGAAACAGGAAATAAAAAAGATGGGTGGCATTCTTCTGACTCTCAGCATGACAGCATAAGGAACTCTGGACAAGCTCACCAGTAGAACCAGTGAAAATTATTTTTAAACAACCAGTTAAAACCTTTGGATATGGCTGAAGCACACTTAGCAATGAAATAAACACACATTCAAGAGAACTTATTAAAATGTATTAGGAACCATGGCAGTCTGTGATATTTGGAAAGATCTACTTCCCCCTTTCTCCCTCCCAGTTCAACAAGATGGAAACTTTACTTAAGACTGATGCAGGGATCCCTGGGTGGCGCAGTGGTTCAGCGCCTGCCTTTGGCCCAGGGCGCGATCCTGGAGACCCGGGATCGAATCCCACGTCGGGCTCCCGGTGCATGGGGCCTGCTTCTCCCTCTGCCTGTGTCTTTGCCTCTCTCTCTCTCTGTGTGTGTGACTATCATAAAAAAAAAAAAAAAAAAAAAAAGACTGATGCAGCCAAGAATGCAGAGTATCATCTCCTTTAGTTCTCAATTGGAGAGCTATCATCCCAGAAGGGGCAGGACATCACTATTTCTCATCCTAGCCCCATATATCTGCCGGTTAAGAGGCTAAGAGGCAAGCATAGGTGAGGGGTAGAGTCTTTCTTTTTCTACCCAGCCCCTAAGGAACTCTACCCTGGGTGTGTTTTGGTGAGAATACTGGGACACCAATCATCCTTCCCCCAGCCTGTAAGGCACTGACTACATGCAGGAAGAGTCAAAAAAAAAAAAAAAAAAAAAAAAAGCTGAAGGAGTGACTGGCTGGCAGTTGGTTGAGCATCCAACTCTTGATTTCCACTTTGGTCATAGTCTCAGGGTTGTGGGATCAAGCCCATGTTGGGCGCCCCAACACAGTGGGGAATCTGCTTCTCCTCCTTTTCCCTCTGCACCTTCTACCTGCTTGCATGTGTACACCTGTGCTCACTCTAAAATAAAATAAATATTTTTACAAAAATAAGCTGAAGGTACTGTCCTCTACCACCAACAACCACCACCACTGAGCACTCAGCTCCTAAACTGGAGTGCCATTCAGCAAGAAGCTTGCCACTGTCCTCACTTCCAGCTCCATGGCCATAAGTCAGAGATTTTGCCTTGGAGGAACAGTAGGCAATAAACCAGAGGATTCCAATTCTTTTCCTAAAGGAACTGACTTCATTTGCAACAGTGTGGAGAAGTTTAAGCTTAAGGGTGCCTCCCAAAACAGTGAAGGTAGTAGTGAAGAGCAATTGAGATGATATTGGTAGAACCATTTGACATATAAGCTAAACGGTAGACCAGCTAGTGTGCATGAGAGAACCTAGAAGAACATAACTGACAGGAGACTGTCTGGGGTCAGCACAAATATTGATAACTGACTTCCAGAACAATCCCTCTGAAGGAATCTGAATTTCAGTGGTTTAGTTTATGAGCAACTTATGCCTCAGCATATTGTTGTAGGCAATAAAGAAATCATCCAGCCATTGTTTAACAGCTGGATCTTATCAGGGAAAGAGACAACCAAAGAAAACCTTGAAAAAACCCTCAGTGTTAACCAGGGTGACTGTGTGCATAACCCATGGGTATGCTCTCTGAAGAACAATATCAGAAGCTTATTGATGCCAGAGACAAAAAGATTCTGATAAAATAAAAAAATTAAAAATAAATAAAAGATTCTGCTAAAATAATGTTACTAAAAAAGAAAGAGAGAGAGAGAGAGAAAGAAAGAAAGAAAGAAAGAGAAAGAAAGAAGAGAACAAACTGGTTACTAAACAAATAAGTAAATAATAATAAGCACAATAATAACAAGCACCAGAGGGGAGGCATCAGTACTCAGATTTGCTACAATATATTATCTAAAGTGTCCAAATTCCAATAAAAATGATTAGTCATGCAAGGAAACAGGAAAGTATGACCCATACACTGGAGAAAAAAGCAGACAACAGAAACTGCCTGTAGAGCACCAGATGTCAAATTTAACAAAGTCTTCAATGTAGCCGTTATAAACATGTTCAGTGAACTAAAGGGAACCATGATTAAAGAGCTAAAAAGGTATGATGAACATGTTGATGGGGATCCCTGGGTGGCTCGGTGGTTTGGCACCTGCCTTAGGCCCGGGGTGTGGTCCTGAAGTCCTGGGATCGAGTCCCACATTGGGCTCCCTGCATGGAGCCTGCTTCTCCCTCTGCCTGTGTCTCTGCCTCTCTGTCTCTCATGAATAAATAAATAAAATCTTAAAAAAAAAAAAAAAGAAAATGTTGAAGCAATTAGAGAATATCAATAGATAGGAATTATTTTTCAAAAATGGAAATTCTAGAGTAGAAAAGTACAATAACTAAAAAATTCACTCAAGGGGCTCAGCAGTAGATTTGATTAAGAAATAACTAGAGGTTATACTTAGCAAATTGTAATAAAGTTCAAGAGAGGTTATACAACCAGAGACAAAAGAATGAAGAAAAAGGAACAGAGCTTCAGAGCAAAATAAACCTAAAGTGAGAAGAAGAAAAGAGGGCAGCCCGGGTGGTTCAGTGGTTTAGCGCCGTCTTCAGTCCAGGGCCTGATCCTCGAGACCCAGGATCTAGTCCCACATCGGGCTCCCTGCATGGAGCCTGCTACTCCTTCTGCCTGTGTCTCTGCTTCTCTCTCTCTCTCTCTCTCTGTGTCTCTCATGAATAAATAAATAAAATCTTAAACTTTTAAGAGAAGAAGAAAAGAAATAATATTAGAATGGAAATAAATAAAACAGTAGAAAATCAATTAAAAAGCTGATTCTCTGAAAAGAGCAACAGAATTGACAAAACTTCAGCTTGATTAATCAAGACAAAAAAGATGGCATTCAAATTGCTGCATTAGAAATGAAAGATGAGACACTCCTACTGTTCTTAAAGAAATAAAAAGGAGGGGATCCCTGGGTGGCTCAGTGGTTTAGTGCCTGCCTTTGGCCCACGGTGTGATCTTGGAGTCCTGGGGGTCAAGTCCCACATCAGGCTCCCTACATGGAGCCTGTTTCTTCCTCTGGCTGTGTCTCTACCTCTCTCTCTATCTCTCTCTCTCTCTCTGTCCCTTATGAATAAATAAATAAAATCTTTAAAAGAAGAAATAAAAAGTAAAAAAAAAATAAAAAATAAAAATAAAAAAAATAAAAAATAAATAAAAAATAAAATAAAAAATAAAAAAAAAGAAGAAATAAAAAGGATTATAAAAGAATACTAATGAACAGCTGTATGTCAACTAATTAGATATCCCAAATAAAGTAGGCAAAGTCCTGGAAACACACAATGTACAAATTGACTTGAGAATAAAAAGACAGTCTGAATAGACCTATAATAAGAGATTAAATTAGTAACAAAAACATGATCCACAATGATTATTTCGATACAGAAAAAAATTTGACAAAATTCAATTCCCTTTCATGATAAAACTGTCAATAAACTAGGAATTGAAAAAAATTAACATAATAAAGTTCATATATGAAAAGCCCATGATTAATATACTGAGCAGTGAAAAATGGAAAGTTGTTCCTAAAACTGAAAAATCAGCAACAAGGCAAAGATACCTATACTTTCCACTTCAACAGGGTACTGAAAGTCTTAGCCACTACAATTAGACAAGAAAATAAAAAGCATCCAAATTGGAAAGAAAGTAGTAAAATTATCTGTGCAAATGGCTTAATTTTACATGCAGAAAGCTCTAAAGACTTAAAAAAAAACCCAACTATTAGAATTATTAATTCAGTAAAGTGGTATAATGCAAAGTCAATATAGAAAAATCAGTTGTGTTTCTATACACTAACAATGAACTATGCAGAAAGAAAAAGTACCATTTGCAATAGAATTAAAAAGAGTAAAATGCTTTGAAATAAACTTAACTAATGAGGTGAAAGATTTGTATACCAAATACTTCAGAACATTGATAAATGAGGGGTGCCTGGCTGGCTCAGGCAGTAGAGCATGCGTTCTTGATCTCAGGGTTGTGAGTTCAAGCCCCACATTGAGCACAGAGCCTACTTTTAAAAATTGATAAATGAGGGATCCCTGGGTGGCGCAGCGGTTTGGCGCCTGCCTTTGGCCCAGGGCACGATCCTGGAGACCCGGGATCGAATCCCACGTCGGGCTCCCGGTGCATGGAGCCTGCTTCTGTCTCTGCCTCTCTCTCTCTCTGTGACTATCATAAATAAATAAAAAAAAAATTTAAAAAAATTGATAAATGACACTTTATAAGACATAAATCAATGAAAAAACATCCTATATTCATGGATTAGAATAACTGATATTGTTAGAATGTCCACGCTACCCAAAGTGATCTACCAATTCAAAGCATTCTCTATCAAAATCCTAATGGCTTTTTTTCAGAAGTAGAAAAAAAAAATCCTAAAATTCAAATAGAACCACAAAAGGCACAGAATAGCCAAACAATATTGAGAAAGAACAAAGCTAAAGGCATCACAGTCAAGTGGGACTACATCACTAAAAACCTTCTTTACAGCAATGAAAACAATTAGCAGAGTGAAAAGGCAACTTACAGCATGGGAGAAAATATGTTCAAGCCATATATCTGGTAAGGGTTTAATATCCAAAATATGTAAGGAACTCCAACTCAATAGGAAAACAAACAGACAAACAAAACCTAAAACTTGATTTTAAAATGAGCTAAGGTGGGGTGCCTGGTGGCTCAGTGATTGAGTATCTGCCCTTAGCTCAGGTTGTGATCCTGGGGTCCTGGGATCAAGTCCCACATCAGGCTCCCTGCAGAAGCCTGCTTCTCCCTCTGCCTATATCTGCGTCTCTCTTTGTGTCTCTCATGAGTAAATAAAATCTTAAAAAGAGAAAAGGAGCCAAGGAGTTGAATAGACATTTCTCTAAAGAAGACATATAAATGGTTATCAGGTATATGAAAAAATGCCCCAACATCACTAGTCACTAGGGAATGCAAATCAAAACCACAATGAGATATCACTTCACATTTGTCAGGATGTCTATTATAAACAAAACAGAAACAAAAAACCCACAAGTGTGGGTAAAGGATATAGGGAATTTGGAACCCTTGTGCACTGCTGGTGGGAATGTAAAATGGTGTAACCACTATAGTAAACAGAATGGAGATTAAAATTAAAAATAAAACTACTATATGATCCAGCAATCCAACTTCTGGATATTTATCCAAAAGAACTGAAAAAGGATCTTTAAAAAATATTAGCATTCCCTGGGGCAACTCGGTGGCTCAGTGGTTGAGCATATGCCTTGGGTCAACCCAAGGCAGGTTGCGGTCCTGGGCTCCTGGGATGGAGTCCTGCATCAGCCTCCCCATAGGGAGCCTGCTTCTCCCTCTGCCTGTATCTCTGCCTCTCTTTGTGTCTCCCATAAATAAATAAAATATTTTTTTAAATATTAGCATATTAGCATTCCCACATTCATTGTAGCACCATGCACAATAGCCAAGATGTGGAAACAACATAAATGCTCATCAACAGATGAATAAAGAAATGGTGGTATACACATACAATGGAAAAGAAGACTTTAAAAAGAAAGCAACTCTGTCATATGCAACAACATGGATGAAACTTGAAGACACTATGCCAAATGGAGTAAACTAGTCACAGAAAGACAAATATTGCATGATTTAACTTACATGCGATACCTAAAATAGTCAGATTCATAAATCAAACTGTGTAACTGTGGTTGCTAGGGACTAGAGAAAGGGGAAATTTTAATTATTAATCAACAGCCATGAAGTTTTAGTTAAGCAAGGGAAGTTCTAGAGATTTGTTCTACATTATACCTATAGTCAACAATACTGTGCTGTATACTTAAAAAATTGTTAAGAGGGTAGGGGTGCCTGAGTGGCTCAGTCAGTTAAGCATCCGACTCTTGATTTTGACTCAGGTCATGAGCTCAAGGTCATGGGAACAAGCCCTGCACTGGGCTCTGCACTCAGTGGGGAGTCTGCTTGAGATTCTTTTTCATTCTCTCTCTCTCCCCTGCCCTTCCTGCATGTGCAAGCGTGCTCTCTCTCTCTCTCCACAAAATAAATAAATAAAAGATTTTTATTTAAAAAAAATATTTTGAGAGAGAAAGCATGCACAAGTGAGGGGAGGGGCAGAGGGACAAGCAGATTCCCCGCTGAGTAGGGAGCCCAATGACATGGGGCTTCATTCCAGGACCCTGAGATCATGACCTGAGCCAAAGTCAGACTGCTTACCTGACTGAGCCACCAAGGCACCCCAATAAATAAATCTTTAAAAAACATTAAGAGGATAAATCTCACTTAACTGTTCTTACTAAAATTAAAGCTTTTAAAAAGGATTTATGAGAGAGAGAGGGTGTACACATGGAAGTGAACTGGGGCTGGGGAGGGGCATGGGGGGAGGATGGGAGTAGGGGGGCAGGAGAGACAGAATCCCAAGCAGACTCCCAGCTGAGAAAGGATCCTGATGTGGAGCTCAATCCTAGGACCCTGAGATCATGACGTGAGCCAAAATCAAGAGTTGGACGCTCAACCAACTAAGCCACCCAGGCGCCCCCTAAAATTAAAGGTTTTAAAAAGAATTTCAAGATAGGTCTCACTGGGTTAGAACTAATGTGTTAATAATAACATGGTTGTGTTCCCTTTTGAGGCTCTGGGGGAGAATTTGTTTCTTGCCTTTTCTTTTTTTTTCTTTCTTTTTTTTTTTTTTTGTTTCTTGCCTTTTCCACTCTCTTAGAGGTCACCCACATTCCTTGATTTATTGTGTCCTCCTCCCATCATGAAAGCCAGCAACGTTAAGCTGTGTTTTTTTCACACTGCCATCTCTCTAGTTCTCTTTGTTCTGCCTCCCTCTTTTAAGAGTTGTGATATGTTGGGCCCATCTGGATAACCCAAAATAATCTCTCCATATGTGGCAGACTGAATAATGTCCCCTCAAATATCTGGGCTTGAATTCCTGGAACCTATGATTGTTACTTTACATGGAAAAAGGGACCTTGCATATGTAATTAAGGATCCTGAAATGAGGAAGTTATCCTGGGTTATCTGGGTGAGCTCTAAATATACTCACAAGCATCCTTATAAGAGAGAGACCGAGGAGATTTGACAACAGGAAGGTGAAGGAGATACAATGACAAAAGCAGAGATTAGAGAGATGTGCTTCAAAGGCAAAGAAAGTCAAGCAATACAAGTAGCCACTATCAGTAAAAAAAGCAAGGTATGAAAGAACCAGCCCTACATTTTCAATCTAGCCCAGTGAAATTTATTTCATTTAGCCTTCTGTCCTACAGAACAGTAAAAGGATAAATTTGTGTTGTTTTAAGCTACTACACTTTTGCTAATTTGTCATAGCAGCAATAGGAAACTAATACATCATCTTAAAGTCTGATTACCAACCTTAATTCCATCTCCAACATTAATTTCATTTTGCCTTGTAACCTAACATATTCACAGGTTCTAAAAATTAGAACACGTACATCTTGTGGGGAGGAACATTATCCTGCCTACCACAACTTAACATACACTGAAAATAAATTGTAGGTTGATAAAACATGTAAATGTCAAATAATAACAGAATGTATGGGAGAATGTGTACATATAATCCTGGGTGTGTAAAAGACCTTAAACATGACAACAAAGTTGGAAGATATCTTCTTTATTTTTTTTATTTTTTTTTAATTTTTATTTATTTATGATAGTCACACAGAGAGAGAACGAGAGAGAGGCAGAGACACAGGCAGAGGGAGGCAGGCTCCATGCAGCGGGAGCCCGACGTGGGATTCGATCCTGGATCTCCAGGATCGCGCCCTGGGCCAAAGGCAGGCGCCAAACCGCTGCGCCACCCAGGGATCCCGGAAGATATCTTCTTTAAAGGTTGGTTGGTACATTTGTGTTTCCTGGAAAAATTTAAATTCTGTAGGTTGAATAGTATCATATACAAAGTAGTGTTATAAGCAACAAGCTGGCAGACAATATTTGTAATGTGTATAACCAAGGACTAATAGCCTCAAAGGAAAAGAAAAAACAAGTGTTTGAATACATGAAACAGATGTATGCATAACTATGTTCTTTAGGGCATTTCATACTAATAAAAATTGAAAACAACTTAAACGTCCATAGGGAAATGATTGAATAAATGGTATATTTATCCATACAACAGGCTACCTGCAGCAGTTTAAAGAATAGGGGAGAATCTTTATGACCTACAAAGCAAAAATCTTCAAGACAAGGGGCATCTGGGTGGCTCAGTGGTTGAGTGTCTGCCTTTGGCTCAGGTTGTGATGCCAGAGTCCTGGGATCTAGTCCCGCATCAGGCTCCCTGAGGAAGCATGCTTCTCCCTCTACCTATGTCTCTGCTTCTCTGTGTGTTTCTCATGAATAGATAAATAAAATCTTTAAAAAAAAATCCAAGACATACTGATATTTTAGCCAGTTAATAGAATAGTGCAAGCTTTATGATGCAATATAAGGGCGGGAAACAACACACACCAAACAAAACCACAAGTCATAAAGGATCTCCCCTACCTTTATGATATCAGCAGTTACCTCTGGAGAGAAGGGTAGCAGCAAAGGGAAACATTAGTTTTGTTCAATATAATCTGAATGCAAACCCACTCATGTATAAACTGCATAATATAGTTTAAAGCACAGTTTTTGTCTTGCTCATCATTGTATCCAAGTACCTAGCTCAGTACTGCACGGGTAATGTTTGTTTAATAAAAGAAGTCCAAGGGGATGGGACTTACTGCTAATGCTAAGTCTTGTGCTGGTGAGAAGATACCACAATCTGCCTAAATTCTTCCTGCTTCAAATACAGCTTGGTCTTTCTCTGGGAACTATTTTGGCTAAACTGAAGGCCTGAGCCAGAGGAGTGTGTGTGTGTGTGTGTGTGTGTGTGTCTAATAATTTATACCCTTTATATCTAACCCAGATAACAACTTTGCAAAATAGTCACCCTTGTACCCATTTTACAAATGAGGAAAAAGAAGGCTTAGAGAAGACCTAACTAACTGAATTACTTACCCTGATGTCTTGTTTTTTTCTCTTCCTGTTAATGCAGCTTTGACAGTTGCAGAATTCTTACGAAATAGAATGTGGTCACTTCTAGAAAAACTTCCTGCTACCAGTGCTTGCCTTATCTCATTAGTTATTTATTTGTATTAGGTAGTTCAAACACTTTTAAAACTGGTGGCAAATAAATGAATCTTCAAAATAAATCTTCCTCCACACACACCCCAGCTATCCACATCCTTCCCCTGAGGCAACGGTCAACAACATTTTGTGTGTCTTTCCAGATATATTCTATGTATGTATAAGCACATATACAAATATCTCTAAAATTTAATATGAACTATTTTATATACATTATCTTATACCATTCTTTTTTTACTCAATAATGTATCTTGAAAATAACTACATTTTTGTTAGATCTGCTGCATTCTGTTTAATAGCTGTATATGATTAATTTTGGGGAAGCCTCATAATTTCACTGATCCTTCCCCATTCATGGCCACTGAAATTGTCTTGTATCTTTTGTTATTACAAAGCTACAGTTACTATTCTTACACATGGGCCATTTTGCAAATGTGTAAATGTGTCTGGTGGATAAATTCTAGAGGTGAAATTACTTAAAGAGATGTTCCTTTAAATTTTTCAATACTAATTTTTCTCTGTGGATGTTATATAAATTTACCACCCCCCAGCAATATATCCACATCCTGACACTATGAAAACACTTTGTACAAGAGGAAAAGAAAGAAAAGGGGGGAAAATTTATCTTATTTGCATATAGGCATGAAACAGGTTTTTTTTTAGCTTTACCCAGGGGTTGGTAATGCAGTTGCATCAACCACCCACATTTCCTGAAACAGTACTACCTTCTAACTGAAACTGTAAAATCTATTCCCTTCTCTTCTGAAGACTTTATACATGATTGATCTATTTCACATAGGATGGGCATGGAAATGATTAATTCTGCTCTTCCATATAGCAGACAACTCTGCTTTGAGGCAGACTGGCCCCTCACCACCCTGGGTCACTTTCTGATTGCACTTTCCAGAAGTATCTACCTTTGGTTCTATGGTGAACCCAGTAGACAACTGCCCCTGCCCCTTTCTGAGAACTAATTACTGGAGGTACTTCCCCTAGCAAAAAAGAAATACTCTCCCCATTTCTCTTTTCCCTTTCGTCAATCTCAAGGATCCTTAAGAAAATATGTTATTTGATTATTGTCTAGTTTTATGCAAGGTAGTTTTCTCAGTTTCCCATCTATATAGCTTCCTTGATGTGTAAGGCCAAATTTTATTTTGCCTTGCTGTTCCTACCTAAACATGAGAGTATGGCAACTAATAAAAACTTTTTACATGTTGGGACCCCTGGGTGACTTAGTGGTTGATCATCTGCCTTTGGCTCAGGGCCTGATCCTGGGGTCCTGGGATGGAGTCCCACATCAGGCTCACCCACAGGGAAGCCTGCTTCTCCCTCTGCCTATGTTTCTGCCTCTCTCTCTCTCTCTCTGTCTCTAATAAATAAATAAATAAAATCTTAGAAACAACTTTTTACATGTTAAAATAGCTTTAAAATCATATAGCAATTTATCAGACTTGGTTACTTAGAAGTTGGTGGGTAGGAAGTAAATCGTAGAAAGTAAATCCTAAATCTTCCTACCTGATTTACTTCCTGGGTTGTGGCTAACTTCATATTTCTTTTTTTTTAAACTTCATATTTCATCTATAACAGTTTTCACACCAAAAGTTAATGAGAGCAACAAAAATCAGTCCATTGAGTGATTTATAATGAGAGGAACACAATTTCTGTCTTCTCTTCACCTCCCATAAAGAAAAAATAGTACCAATAGCTTCTTCTAGGTAGAACATGCTGATTTGTTCTCTTATTCATTAAAAATTAATTTTGGCACTTTACCCCATCAAGAAGGCTGGCTTGGTTGGGGAACAGGTACGATTTTAGTCTGTCAATAATTTTTCCCCGTTAGAACCTCTCTCTCTCCTCCTCTCCTTCAGATCTCACATTTTGCTAGTAAACAAGAGCCCAAGTAGGACCCGAGGCAGCTCAATCACCCACCTAGATGGAGACAGAAGTTAGGCAACGATTATTCTCAGTATGTTCAGAAAGACTTTAAAGGTCAACTTAATCTCTGAGAGTAGTCCACAGGCAGAAAACGCTTAGGAGCGGTTTTCTCAGTTCCTTGGCTGCAATCTCTCCAGAGACATAGTTCTCCAAGACCGAGTTAGGTACCGAAAGGGCTGCGGCAGCACCAGAGGATCCTGTGCGCTGTCGGATGGACAACTGAGAATTCAGAAAACTAGATCGTCGGAAGCCCATTCACTCAAAGACAAGCTCCAGCGGGGGTGGGGTGGTGGCGGTGGCCCATAATAACGTATTCATTCAAAAAGCGTGTTCCTGTGCTTATCTGAGCGGGGAGCGGGCCCTTCGCGCGGGGCCGGGCCGCGTCCGAGACGGCTTCCCGGCGCCCAGTCCCCGCCCCAGCCGCCGGCTTCAAAGGCCGCAGCCCAGCACAGCCTTTCCCAGCTACCGTCACCCCCACCGCCCGCGCCCCGCACCCACTCCCCGGGCCGGTTACCACGGGAAAGCCCCGGCCTCGGCGCCGGGTTGCGGTCCTGCGGCCTCGCCTCGCCTCGCGCTTTCTCCCTCCTCTCCCTTTCTCGCACCCTCCTCTCTCTCTCTCGCCCGCTCTTCCTTTTCTAACCAGGAGAAGCCGAGCTCGCGTTCCCCCCGGCGCGCACCTGCGCGACCCAGGCCCGGCCCCGCGCGGGCTCCCGGGCCCCTCCGCGGGGGCGCGGCCGTGCGGGCGGGAGGACCGGAGGGCGGGCGGGCGGACGGGCGTGCGCGCGCTCGGCCCGCAGGAGACGCGCACGTGGAGCGGCCGCGGGTTCCCGGCGGCGCAGGGCCGCGTGGAGGCCCCGGGGCCTGGGAGGAGGCGCCCGAGCCACAGCGGAGCCTGCTGGGCGACGGTAGGAGAGTGACTGTGCGTGTGTGTGTGTGTGTGTGTACGCGCGCGTGTGCGCAAGAGACTGGAGTAAAAAGGAGTGGGCTCCTGCAGTCCAGAGGAGCCTGGGGAGGAGGGGAGAAGGTGGAAAACATTTGAAGGAACGTAGCGCAGTGTCAGAGCTAGAGATATTCAGAGAAATAGTGGGGGCAGATACCCAGATGGCAGGAGGGCCAGGAGTGGGGCACTGGATCCCAGTCAGGCGGGATGTAGGGGGGAAGGAACTTGGAGCATCAGACAGCTGGCCTTTCTACTCTGATAGAAAACAAAAAATAGAAGTGACATCAGTGCAAGTAACAGGGTTGGAAGCTCCAAGAGCCCATCCCTAAACAGACACACCAAAAAGATGAGCGTCAGAATTCACTGTGTGGGAACTCTAGAAAGTAAGTAGTCACTGATTTACAGCGACCAAGTGAACTTCCTGATCAAGAAAAAGATGACTTAAACACAGCACTAGCAACCTTAAAGGGATACAAGGGATTATAAGAGAAAACTATGAACAATGTACGCTAGCAAACCTAAATAAAATAGACAAATCCCATAGAAATACACTGACTACCAAAACTTACTCAAAAACCTCCTGACAAAAGTCCAGGAGCAGATGGCTTCAATAGTGAATTGTATCAAATGTTTAAAGAACAATTAACACCAGTCCTTCTCTAATTCTCCTAAGAAATAGAATATTGAACACTTCCTGACTCATTCAATTGGGGCAACATTACCCTGATACCAATATCAGGCAAAGACATTACAAGAAAAGAAAATTACAGACCAATACCCCCTTTGAATAAAGATGAAAAAAAAAAAAAAACAAAATCTTTGCAAACCAAACCTAGCAGAATGTTAAAATAATTATACCATGATCAAGTGAAATTTATCCCAGGAATGCAAGGGGTTTGACATATAAAAGTCAATCAGTGTAATATATCATATTAATAGAATAAAGAAAAAAACATACCATCATGTTGATGTGGAAAAAGAATTTGAGAAAATCCAACACTCTTTCATGATAAGAAAAAAAATCAACAAAGTAGGAATGAACAGAACTTCTTCAATCTGGTTAAGGGTTTCTTTTTTCCATAGTGAATATGATAATCAGTGGTGAAAGACTAGGAAGTTTCTTACTAATATCAGGCACAAGAAAAGAATGCCTGTTTTTGTTTCTTCTGTTCAAAGGTGTACAAATTACATAGTCCTGAATCGTAACCTAAGAAATTAGGCAAGAAAAAAAAAATAGATGAGGCATCCAAATTGGAAAGGAATAAGTAAAACTAACCTTCTTTGCAGATAATCACATGATCATATTTATAGAAAATCCTGAAGAATCCACTAAAAATAAAATAAGCAATTTTAGTGAAGCTGCAGGATAAAAGACCAACAGACCAGAATCAGTTGTGTTTCTATACACTAGCAAGAAAAAGTCCAAATAAAAGAAAAAAGAAAAGAGCTGGATTTTTAGTAGCATCAAAAAGGAATAAAATAGGAATAAATATGTGCAATATTTGTAAACTAAAAATCACAAAACTTTGCTGGAATTAAAGGCTAAATGAATGGAAACACATCCTGTGTTCATGAATTGGAAAGCTTAATATTAAAAGGTGGCAGGCAGTAGGACCCAAAATGATCTACATATGCAATGCAGTTCCCATGAAAGTCCCAGGGCCTTTTTTTTTTTTTTTTTTTTTTGGTAGAAATGTAAAAACTGATCCATAAGTGTGTATGCAATTGCAAGGAACCCCAGATACAAGCTTAAAACAGATTAAAATGATTTTGAAAAAGAAGAACAAAGGCTACTCACAATTCCCATTTGAAAACATACTACAAAGTTACAGTAATCAAAATAGTATAGAACTGGCACAAAGATAAACATATCTCCATGGAAGAGAATTGAGAGTTTAGAAACAAACCAATACCTCTATAGTCAATTGGTTTTTGACAAGATTCCTAGATCATTCAACTGGCAAAGAATAGCCTCTTTAACAAATGGTGCTAGGACAATTGGATATCCACATGAAAAAGAATGAAGTTAGAGCTCTACCTTCTACTATAGGGAAAAACAAACTCCATAAAAACTAGTTTTTTGTGCACGAAAGGACACTATCAAGAAAGTGAAATGATAACATACAGAATGAGAGAAAATGTTTATAAACCATTTATTTGATAAAGGTCTAGTATCTATAATATACAAAGAAGTCTTACAACTTAACAACAAAAAGGAAAACAACTCAGATGAGATCGGGCGTGTTCAGGGTGGTGTGGCCATAGACAAGAACTACTCAATTTAAAAATGGGCAAAGGACTTGAATAGACATTTCTCCTAAGAAAATATGCAAATAACCAATAAACACATGAAAAGATATTCAACATCTGTAGTCATTAAGGAAATGCAAATCAAACCCCACTGGGATGGCTTCTGAAAAAAAAAAAGCACCCAGAAAATAACAAGTGTTATCAAGGATAAGGAGATACTGGAACCCTTGTATATTGTTGTGAGAATATTTGATGGTGCAGCTACTGTGCAAAACAGTTTGACAGTTCTTGAAAAAGTTAAACATAGAACTATTATATGACCCAGCAATTTCACTCCTAGGTATATACCCCAAAGAATTGAAAACAAGCCATCAAACAAATACTCATAATGGAATATAGCACTCATCACAATAGCTAAAATGCGGGAACAACCCAAATATTCATTATGATATAGAGTAAATAATGGAATACTATTCAGCCATTAAAAGGAATGAAGTAGTGGTAGATGCTACAACATGGATGAACTGCAAATACGCCAAATGAAAGAAGCCAGACGCAAAAGGTGACATATTGTATGCTTCCAATTATATGAAATGTACAGACTAGGTAAATCCATAGAGACAAAAGATTAGTGGTGGCCAGGGCGTGGGGACAGGGAGGATTTAATGAGTATGGTTAGTAGGTATAGGGTCTCATTTGGAGGTGATCAAAATGTTTTGGAACTAGATAAATGTGATGCACAACATTGTAAGTTTACTAAATGCCACCGAACTGTACAGTTTAAAATTGTTAATTTTCTGTGAATTGCACCTCAAAAAACAAGTCATGAAGGTATGGTTCCCTGCTGCAGAGGAGACAGCATGGCCTCTGGGCCTCCGCGGAAGTTAGTGCCACGTATGTTCCTCCTGCTGCTGTGGCAGAGAAGCTGGAGTTGCTTTTGATTTGAGTGGTGGTGAGTAGCTACTTCACAGCCCTGTGTAGCCACTGTGGGGGAGTTCTAGAGAGCTGGGTGGGGCATGGTGGAGGCAGCTCGGGTCAGACACCCTCCCCCAAGCAGGCTGCAGAGGCTGGCTTTGTGGTTGTGGACCACTCTGTCATATATTTCTGTGGAGCTTAGGGCAAAATACCCCAAATCTTGAGAGGCTCATCTCCTACAGCCAAATAAGTAGTGGAAGGCCAAGTGTGAGTCTGGTAATTTGAAGTCTCCCTGGAGTTTCTCTTCCCCATTTCATCCATCTTAAAAGATCCAGCTCTTGACAGTTTATCATCTGAAATCCAGATGTCTTAATATCCATGCTATGTACTCTTACTGCAGCATCCATTTACCTTTTAGAAAAAAAATACTATCTTCCAGTCAATGAAATTGATGTTTAAATTTTTAGTCATGTGTTTGTATGTTCATTAGTTGATGCCTGTCCCCTCCTTTCTCATGACAAGGTGCCCTAATAGGTGCTCAATAAATATTGTCTGAACAAATGAGTAACCACACCTTTTTTTTTTTTAAGGTGAACCTTGGCACTACCACTTGATGGCAGTTGGACAAGGAAAGGCTATGTAACCCATTTAAGTTCCGTATCCTTAGTTCACTAAATGTCTGTAATAACAACAGCGCCTTGCAGGGTGTTGAGGCTGGAAAGAGGAAGGGGGAAGTGCCCACATAGATGTGTTTTCAGGGCCTACGGACTTGCTTCAGAGAATTCTAACCCAAAAATAAAAAGGCAGAAACTGTTTTTTTTTTTTTTTTACCTTTTATATACCAATATATAAATGGAAATACAAATGGAAATTTAAGGGAAAGGGAAGGCTGATTTTTTTAAACACTGTCTACAGTGTTAAAAAGTGGTATTTGATAAAGGCAAGCATGCAGGGAAGAGTTGGGTTGGGTGGGGTAATTCATTTTTGTTGATTGAAGATCAAAACCACTTGATCTGTCTTTAGAGCTCAATGATTCTTGAAGTCCGGGCTGTCTGCACAAAGAAAAACACATTAGAACCTCGAAGTCAAGGCTCCGCGATCCATCCCGCCTTCCTCCCGTTAGTCTTCCACCTGGTATTCAAACACATATGCGTGAGGCTTCGCTGGCCTCTCAATATCCACCACCCGTCAGCACAGGGTCTGTCCCTCCAGGCTGGACCCTGCCCGCGGCCCTACTCCCCAGCGTCGCGAACAGCGCACCGCGTCCACCGCGCGGCGGGCTGCTCGGGCTCGCGGAGCTCGGGCCCGCCAGGCTGGGGCACGGAGGGCGCGCCACGCCGCCCACGGGCTTGCGGCCGGAAAACCCCAGTATATAACGCGTGCTGAGGGTTTGACCCACGCGGCGCCGGGCACCGGCCACGAAAATACCGTCTAGCTCCGCAGGCATCTCTTGCACCTGATGCGCGAGCGACTCGGCGACACCGTAAGCAGGGGTCTCCTGAGGCTCACGAGCGCCTGGGCAGGATAGGAACCTTCGGTTCCGGTCCTTTTGTCTTTCTCTCCAGGCTCCCTCTCCCCAACCCACTAATGTCTTCCTAAAGTTTCTCAACCCAAATCCACGTTTCGACCTAACACCCTTTCTTTGACTACTGGCTGGAACTTTAACTGGCCTCTGTGCCTTCCTCTCTGATCTGGCTGTGTGCGCGCTCCAGCCTGCAGCCTGCCTTTCGGTCCTCCTAAGCCGCTAGGGTCTTTGCGCTCGAGAGTGTCTCCGCCCCCAGTGGTTAATTTCATCAGTCGGGCTCTCTGACCCCTCTGAGCCTCTCTTCCCATTCAGACTTGACTCTTAGCCATCACATTGGTTTTTACAAACTAACTCTGAAAATACATTGTGTATTGCTTAAAGTGTGTTTCCCAGAATGTAAGCTCCATGAGGGCAGGACTCCTGTTTTGTCTCATTCACTTTAAGTCCCATTTAAATGGAGCTGAAAGGCGTAGTAGGATGAAGAGGAGGAAGGGAAGGTAGGAAGAAAGGCGTGGGTAGACTAGTGTGCTTGGGTCAAATCTTAGTTTTGCTCATAAAGGGTTACCCTATCTATTTGCGGGTGGCCCAGTTCAGTCCTCTAACCCTTCCGCCTCTTCAGCTCCTCCCAGTTCTTGCTCGGCGCAACCCGCCCTACCTTTGGTCCCTGCCCCGCGCTGTGTCTGGAGGCGAACTTCAGTTGGGGGTGAGAGAGCGCGCGCTCGCTGGGTAGGCTAAAGGAGATCTTGGCGAGCTTCTCACCTCCAAGGCACAAAACTCGCTACCTCAATGGTCTAGGGCCCAGCGCGAGCCTCTTTGCTCTGTTCGCTCACGCCCAACTAAGGTGCAGAGGGTCTAATGCCCCGATTCTGAGCCAACATGGGATAGATCTCAGTATCTTCTCAGCCATGGTTTACCTTAAATATTTGTGTTAATTTCTTATATAGCTAATGGTTCTCCCTTCAGAAAAAGATCAGTGAGGTGGGTACACTTCAGGAAGGCAGGAGTGGAAGTGGAGAATGGGGTCCCAAGAGAAGAAGGCCTTGTGGTTGTGGAAGGAGAAGGAGAGGAGAATCACACGGCCATCTCCCCCGTCTCAGCGATCTCTCTCGCAGAGAAGAAAAAGCTTAAGAGAGGGTCTCTGCTTCTCAGAGAGTGTAGCAAATCCCCGTGTGCAGACTGCCAGGGTTGGAGAGGTCTCTCTCCCTTGGGCAGCTCTGGAAGACAACTCGGGATAGAGCAGAAGGTGGAGTTTAGTAAAATTTTGCAGTGGTGGTGGGAGGACAGATTTCTGCCAGGTGATGCCTCGAGTAAAGGCTTTTTATGGGGTTGGTCCTGCTACTAGATAGGCTAATACGGAAACTGAAGAGAGCTGAATGGATGCTGCTGCCAGCTAGTCTGGAGGAAGAGGGGGGTCACTAGACCTCTAGCCTCCTGAGTCGTCAATATTCCACAGTCTAGGCCCTGAGCTGTGGGAAGGGTGAGTGTTTGGGGGAAATAAGGACACGATTTATGAGATGGGCTTTAACGTGCGGAAATCCCTCTAAGCTATTTCCTATCCGCAGCGCAAGCAAGGCAGCGCGATTGGGACAGTCGGGTTGTCCTACAGGTTGGCAGTGTGAGAGCTGCAGCGAGACACAAGACCTTGCTCTCCTAGAATCAGCTTTCTCTTCTGAAAAAGGAGTGCTCGGGGCTGCAGAAGCTCTCCGAGTTCCAACTCAGATGTGCCACCTCACCTGCGTGACCTTCCGCACCTTCGGTACGGGCGTGGCTACCACTTTCGGTGCCCCCCTCGGCTGCGCGCAGGTACGCAGCGACAGCGCCGTGGCCCTGCTCCTCAGCCAGGTCCACGGGCAGGCGGCCCCAGGCATCGCGCACGTCCAGCCGCGCCCCGGCTCGGTGCAGCACCACCACCGTGTCCAGGAAGCCCTCCCGGGCCGCGTCGTGCACAGGGCGGGTGAGGGTGGCGGGGTCGGCACAGTTGGGGTCGGCGCCGTGGAGCAGCAGCAGCTGGGCCACGCGGGTGCTGCCCATCATCATGACCTGCCAGGAGAGCAGAGTGGTCAGGACAGGGACAGGGGGCAGGGGCAAGTTTAAAGAACCTATTTGTGAAGCCCCTACCCCATGCAGATGCCAGTACAAGCCACAGCGTCTATTTATTCTATTTGTTTTCAGTTACCAGCTCCCTTAGACAGTTCTGCTCATTCCATTTTTCTGTCCACATTGAATTCCATTATATTCTCCAAACTTTTGCGGATTCCAGCCACACCCTATTGTCTGTCAGAGGCATGACAACAGCAAAAGAGTGAGAGACGAACTGGCTAGAACTATAGCCTAACCTCCTATAGCCCTCCCCCCCCCCCCATTTTGATACAAAATTATGTAAGGCCCAGAGATTTTGTATGGTTTTCTGTTGTATATCCAAGCCCAGGACATAATAATTGTTAAAAAGTGAAAGTGAAAACAACAACAAATCTTTAATTCTTAAAAAAACTTTTAATATACACTTAGCCTACCAGAATGTTAAAATTCACTCTAAGTATAAAATGAGGGTTCTCTAACCAGCCCCCAAATTCCTTCCCATAATGAGCTGAAGAATGTCCCCAAAGATGTGTACTATCTAACACTTGAAAGCTGTGAATATAATACCTTACATGGGAAGAGAGGCTTCCCAGATGTGATTAAATCAAGGATTTTGAGAGAGATTAACATGGATTATCAGGATGGGCCCAATGTAATCACAAATTCCCTTATGAGAAGGTTACAGAAGAAAGATCTAAGAATGGAGGTCAGAGAGAAGAAGATGCAGGGACCATGAGCACAGGAATGTTGATGGCCATTAGAAGTTGGAAAGAGATTCTCCCCTAGAACTTCCAAAAGAAATGCAGCACTGTGGATCCATTTTAGACTTCGACCCCCAGAACTATAAGATAATAAATTTATGTTGGTTTGAGACACAAAAGTTGTGGTAATTTGTTATAGCAGAAATAGGAAACTAAGAAACTTCCCAAGTTTATATACTCTGAGAGTTCATTAAACAGGAGGTGCTCCCTTCATTTGTTTGATAAATCGTCTTTGAAACAAAGTCATTACCAAAGAGGAATTTTTAAATAGTATCTACAATCACAGCAACCTTACAATTTGAATGTTACATGGCAGATGGCAGTGGTAGATAATTTTCTTTTAGGCTAACCATTATTTGATTATATTAGCTAGACTTATAGTGACTGTATAAAAAGGAATTATTTTTAATTACATTCTGCATTAAACGTAAATAATTATTTCTCTAAGCCAAGGAACATCTGTGAAGTCTCTTTTCCCATGTAAGGTAACATACACTTAACTGATTTTAAAGGTTTTCATTATATTTTGCAGTATTAAAGTATGAAAGAAACCTAACACTTAAATACTTAAATCTAAATAGCAATCCAAAGCTGAAAGAAAAAGAATCGATTAAATGAATATTTGTAGAGTGCTTATTTCCATTTGATAAGATATTTAAAGTAATTATAATTTTCTATGAACTAATTAGTTTTGTATTAAACACAAGTTTGGTTAGGGTTCTAAACCAAAACCATGCACTCTTTTCTCTATGTTCTTATTTTCCCTATTAAAAAAATTGTTAAAACTAATTATCCAACTTTTTTTTTTGTATTTAAACAAAGTCTCTTCTAACATATTCCAAACTTCAAGGCCACACTCAGTCTCTGAGCAAAATCTTTGAGAAATGAGAAATCATGCATGCATTCTTTTTAAAGGACTCATGGTTTTCTTCTACCATCACACAACCTCTCTACTCTCAAAATCTCTTCACACTTAAAGTCCCAAATAATCTCAAGTTTTAAGGCATTTTGTTTTTATTTTTATATATGTATGTTAAGGTACATAAAACTTATCCTATGTAGCATTGTTTCAGGAAAGGAAGATGACTGGTGAAATCTGTGCAATTGCAGGTACAGTTACTTTCCTTTGTCTTGTTATGCTTGAATTTGTGCAGTGAGCCTTTGTTTCACATACATTTTATTTTTCAGAATCCAAAATCATTGTCAACACTGGGAATAAAACTAGGGTGGTGACGAACAGGAAGAAATAGGGTTTTTTGGTTTTGGGGTTTTTTTTTTTAGCCTGGATTTAGGAATTTAGTGAAGGCAAACAACAGCAGCAAATACCCGGCACCCCCACCCCCACCCCCACCCGGAGTCAGGAGGGAAGAAACCACATTTCTGAACCGTGAGGAATCGAAAACTCTCTCAACTGCGTTAATCTATAGCAAGTTAAAAATAACAAAAATAATAGGAGGTAGCCTCAAAATGGTAGCTAAATCGACGGCATTATCTCAGGCAAGACCACACTGTTTTTCTTCATATATGTCTGTCTGTATTCCCTAAATTCTCACAAGCACAGATGTGCCATACACGGTTAAAGTAAAAATAAACACAATGTGCAGTTGCTTCTGAACAATTTCAATGAATATTTATTCAATTCACACAGCAGAAGGTTTCCAGTACAATCGCCGCTAGCAAAGAAGATGATCAGCTCCCTTCAGGGGTCTATGAGTTCCGGCCTAGTGGGCCCAACAAATCTTCCATTTCCTTAAAATCTTGCTTTACGTTCGTAACTGTGTATCAGACGGAGAGCACACCCCGGACTGTATTAACACCAACAGGCTCCCCCGCCCCATCTCGGACCAGACGTCTGCCCCGCACGTGCCTCCCCATCTCCCGTCTCTCCCCCCCTCCCCCCGCGGCTTCCTCTGCCCCCAGGACACGGACACTGGACGCTCCGGGCTCCAGACTCCACCTGAGACCTCACCGGGGAGTCTCCCGTCCCGAGCAGCGCCCCGCAGACCTGGTGGACTCCCTCACAAACCCGGGGCCGCAGGTCGTCCGCCGCCGGCGCGCTCACCCACCTGAAGCGGGCTCCGACCCAGGCGGTTCGGCGCGTCGGGCGGCGCCCCCGCCGCGAGCAGCGCCCGCACCTCGTCCGCGCGGCCCCGGGCAGCCGCCGAGGCCAGCCAGTCGGCGGAGGGCTCCATGCTGCTCCCGAGCGCGGCCCGGCTCCCTCCCTCCCTCCCTCCGCGGCCGTCGGGCGCCCGCGGCCCGCCCCAGCCTCTCGTGACCCGCCCGCCCCTCCTCTCCCCTCCTCTCCCCTCCTCCGGGCCGGCGGAAGCGGCCCCCAGACTCGGCCCCTCCACTCCTCCAACCCGACTCTTTCAATCCAGGAGAGCGCCCTCCGCTCTCAACTCGCTGCGAAACGAGTCGCCCCACGCGTGGCCTCTGCCGTCTCGGTTCCACGGCTCCCCCCGGGGAGCACGACCGAGCCGCGGGGGAGGGAGCCGCGGGCCGCCCCACAGCTGCCCCCGCGCCGCGTCGCTCCGCGCTCCGCCCCGCCCGCGCTCCCCGCTGCGGGCGCTGCTCCCCGCCCCTCCCCCCGCCGCCCGTCGCCCATCCCCCCTCCCCCCCGCCGCCCATGGCGCCCCCGCCCCACCCCCGCCGCCCATTGCGCCCCCGCTCCCTCCCCCCGCCGCCCATTGCGCCCCCGCTCCCTCCCCTCGCCGCCCATCGCCCTCCCGCTCCCTCCCCCCGCCGCCCATGGCGCCCCGCCCCTCCCCCCGTCGCCCATCACCCCCTCCCCCCGTCGCCCATTACCACCCCCGCCCCTCCCCCCGCCGCCCATCGCCCCCCCCCGCCCCTCCTCCGTCGCCCATCACCCCCTCCCCCCGCCGCCCATTACCACCCCCTGCCGCCCATCGCTCCCTCCCCCCGCCGCCCATCGCCCCCCCGCCCCTCCCCCGTCCCCCATCACCCCCTCCCCCCGCCGCCCATCGCCCCCCCGCCCCTCCCCCATCCCCCATCACCCCCTCCCCCCGCCGCCCATCGCCCCCCGCCCCTCCCCCGTCCCCCATCACCCCCTCCCCCCGCCGCCCATCGCCCCCCCCCCCAGCGGAGGCGCACGCGGTCTCGGAGCCAGTTAACCCGATTAAAGCGACATTTCTCCCGTTTCCGTCCTCCGCTGTACAAACCCTTCGCCTTTTAAAGCCGCACAGGATTTCTAGCTACAAGTTCGAACCGGGGTGTTTCATGTCACAAAGTGCCGCTCCTTATTTTACTCAGAAGAACAGCGCGCTGTTCCTCGCCGGGTCGCGCGGAGGCCGGGCACTGCGGTTACCGCCGAGGCTTCCCTTACAGTGACTTTCCCTTTCCCACCCAGCGAGCTACACCCGATCTGCACCCGGGGCGCGCCTGCCCACACGTTGGTTGGGGGCTGCAGACCCGCCAGCAGCCGTCGTCCCTACACACACCTGCAAAATGGATGACAAGGGCGAAGGTTTCCCAAACTGGTTAGCGCTCTGTATAAGGGCTGGCTCCGGAGAAGATGGGGTCTGCTTAAGAGGGATGGTGGGGATCTCTGCCAACAAGCAACTAGGAAACCGGCCAGGGAGTCCTGGGCTGATCGACTCCGTTCTTAATAACTAATTACTCGAGACCGGAAAAAAGTGCTGAGAGTTCAAGAAACAGAGTTGCTTAGTGATTCAGAGACCAGGTTCACACTACGTCCTTGAGCCGCTCCTCTCCCGCCGCACCCCCCCCCCCATCTCTTCTTCCTTACTGGAAAAAAACCCTTTCAAGTTATCTTAGTTATAAAATGGGAGGCTAAGACTGGTCCCTACTTCATAGGGCTGTTGTGAATTTTAAATTGATGACCGGAGAAGCATTTAGAACAGTGTGGCACATCTTTAGCTAATACTTTGCTTAAGTTTCCCATTTTGAGGATTCTCTTACAATCTTGTGACGCACAGAGAATAAAATGCTTTGGAGAGAATTATGAATACTGTATGAAAGGGAAAGCCAAGAAGACTTTAATCTCTGAAAAGATAAAGGACACCCTCCACCCCCCTCATATTTATTTGTCTATTTATCTATTTATTTTTAAAGGTATTATTCATTTATTCATGAGAGAGAGAGAAAGAGGCGGGGGGGGGGGGGCGGGCAGAGACACAGGCAGAGGGAGAAGCAGGCCCCATGCAGGGAGCCCGATGTGGAACTCGATCCAGGAATGCGGGACTCATCCACGGACTCCAGGATCACGCCCCGGGCGGAAGGCAGGCGCTAAACCGCTGACCACCAGGCGTTCCCACCTCCCTCATATTTAATAAAGTTAAACAGATCTAAGAGGGTAACAAGCAAAAGAAAATCCAGCATAGTTCTAATTTTGCCTGTGGCTATTTTTCCTGTGGTTAATATATTTTAAGATATATATTATTTTTAAAAAAAAGATTTTTATTTATTCCTGAGAGAGAGAGAGGCAGAGACATAGGCAGAGAGAGAAGCAGGCTCCAGGTAGGAAGCCTGATGTGAGACTCAATCCCAGGACCCCGGGATCACACCCTGAGCCAAAGGCAGATGTTCAACCACTGAGCCACCCAGGCTTCCCAAGATATATATTATTTTAAAAAATTGGCTTGCTCAGGCTTTGCTGATACCTTAAAGCACATGATTCATCTGCCTACTAGACAACACAGCTCTACTCTCTGTGTCCCCTCTCTCTGTGTCTCTCATGAATAAATAAAATCTTTAAAAAGTATATGCCAGTTAAAGGGGTATCTGGTTGGCTCTATTGGTAGAGCATGTGAGTGTTGATCTTTAGATCAGGAGTTGGAGCCCCACGTGCGGCTTAGAGATTACTTAAGATTAAAAATAGGGGCGCCTGGGTGGCGGTTAAACAGTTAAGCCTCTGCCTTCAGCTCAGGTCATGATCTCCTGGTCCCGGTGAGTCCTACACGGGACTCCCTGCTCAGCAGAGAGCCTGCTTCTCCCTCTGCTCCTTTGCCTGCTTCTCCTCTTTCTCTCCGTCTCTCACTCTATATCTCTATCTCTATTTCAAATTTTTAAAACCTTAAAAATATAAAAATAAAAAATAAAATGATACCAGCTAAAACACTTATGGGATGTACAATCTGTTATAAAAAAGGGATTATTGTGCTTTCTGTACCAGGCACCTCTCAATTATCTGGGCAACTATGGTGTGGAAAATTCAAAATGAGGTTGAGAACATAAAATTCTTTTAATGTAGCTTAAGGTATTGTATGGGCAAGGGGAAAATAGTAATTGCAGTATTGGGAAGGAGGGGACAAATTTCCCTTATAATGTGTCTGGCTTTTAGGCTAATATCAAAATTAGCTTCCATCACTAAATAATGCTTCTTAATCTTGGAGCAGGGAGAGTGGGCCTTTGATAATCTGTTGAAAGCTACAAACCCTCTCCTCAAAAATGAAAGTATACAATAATTTTTTAAACTACTGTGTATATTTGAATTTGTATTTTTTAAAAGATTCATTTATTTTACAGTGTGCAAGCAAGAGGGGAAGGGAAGGTGGAGAGAGAGAAGCTGGAGCAGACTCCCTGATGAGCTGGGGGGGGGGGGTGCTTGATTTCATGACCCTGAGATCATGATTTGAGCTGAAATCAAGAGTCAGATGCTTAGCTGACTGAGCCACACAGATGCTCCTATTTGCGCATGTATTTCTGAATATAACTTACAGGGAATTCAGAAATTCTAAAACTCAACTATGGATTCCTACTCAAGAACTCATTAAACTCCTATACAACGTATTGGACTGTTGTTGAAGGCAATGAGTAAGGGAACCATATAAAAACAACTCTTAGGAGCACTTGGGTGGATCGTGGTTGATTCAGGTCGTGGTCCCAGGATCCTGGGATTGAGTCCTGCATCAGGGTCCCCATGGGGAGCCTGCCTCTCCCTCTGCCTATGTCTCTGCCTCTCTGTGTCTCTTATGAGTAAATATATAGTCTTTTAAAAATAATAACAAATTTTAGAAACCCTTAGATGAATTATATAGAAATGGAGGTTGACTTTTTCCAAGAACAGGTTTTAGACAGGTATATCCTAGGTCTGGCACTTGCAGTAGAGCTCCCAAAAGATTAGAGCCTCCTGGGGTGTGGCCCCTTAGTTCTAGAAATTGATCCCATACTCCATTAGAAATCTTGTGTAAATAAGTAGTTATTAATAGTATAAAACTTTCCTAGTTTTTCTTTTCAAGAACCTACCATATTCCCAATTTACTATTCCATTTCAGCTCAGACCTGAGGGCCAGTACCTCAGAAGAAATAGAATATAAAACCCAGAATCCTGCTGCTGGTTATTCCAGCCTCAACTTGCCCATATGTAAAATGGAATCATAATATATTTCACAAGTTGATAAAATGAGATGATGAAGTCAAGAGCCTTCTAAATCCTAAAAGTGGTTACATATTGTTATTATCATTTCCAGACTTTTCTTCTTCCTTGAGAATGCCATGGCCTTATTTAGGTTTGTGCTGCCTCGGCAGTTTTGAAAATCTTTGGTATGAAATTTAAACTTGGGGATCCCTGGGTGGCGGAGTGGTTTGGCACTTGCCTTTGGCCCAGGGCGCGATCCTGGAGACCCGGGATCGAATCCCACATCAGGCTCCCGGTGCATGGAGCCTGTTTCTCCCTCTGCCTATGTCTCTGCCTCTCTCTCTGTCTCTCTGTGACTATCATAAATAAATAAAAATTTAAAAAAATAAACTTGTTTCAATTTTGGGATGCCTGGGTGAATTAGCGGTTGAGTGTCTGCCTTCAGCTCAGAGTCCCAGGATGGAGTCCCACATAGGGCTCCCTGCAGGAGAGCTTCCTCTCTCTGCCTATATCTCTCTCTCTCTGCCTATGTTTTTGTCTCTCTCTCTCTCATCAATCAATAAATAAAAATCTTAAAAAAAACTTGTTTCACTTTTGATCTTTTTTTTTAAAGAAAGACTAACACTGATTCATTTGACAAACTCAGAGGCTAAGGGTGGAGCATGGTGGTGATTGGGTGTTAGACGTATGGGTTCTAGAGTAGGACTGCCTGAGTTCAAACCTGTACTTTTCATTTAATGCTCTATAACTCTGAACAAAGTTACTTAATGCATATAGGTATGTTTTCCCATCTGCATAAGTGAGATAATAGTAGTACTTTCCTCAAAGAGTTGTTTTAGTTGTTAAATGTGGCATTACATGTCATGTGTGTAGAAGAGCAAAGGGAAGCAGGGAATGACATAAGAGAATGCAAAAGGATCCAAATTTCTGGTGGCTTTGGCAGAGCCTGCATGGGTGCTGAATGCTGCCCTGAGCCTTGGAGAAAGGTGTAGGAATATAAAGGTGTAAAAGGAGGAGAAAGATGTTCCAAGCAGAGGTGAGAGCATATGAAAAGGTGTAGGAGTCTGGGAACACTGAAAATAACTCACTGGGATGTATGGTGAGAAGATGGAGAAATAAACTCCTGGAAAAAGTGGCTTCAGAGGAGCCTGGGATGGGCTGCTCAGAATATCAGAAGGAAAACCAGAGGTGTATGGGATGGCAAGGATGTGGGGACACCATGTAGATTATTTTTTCCCAGCTTAGCTGTGATAGTTCACAGCAATATAGGGTAACAGGAGGTAGCGGGGAGGGGTAGAAGAGGCTTGAGCTCACAGAAGGAAAGGTGCCAAGAGAAGGAGAGCTAGAAGAGGAAAGAAAGGAAGTTGAGGACCCAGGCAAGATAAAGTATATCTGAGCACCCGAGGTCCCTAAAAAGTCAGGAAGAAATGGAATACAAGGTACAGAGAATGGTCATACATTTGGACACAGAAGATATAGCTAGATTTGAGAAAGGAGAAAAGGTCAGGGCAGGGAGGAAGTTGAAGCACTTCCTTTCATGAACAAAGAGGGTGTCTTGTTTGCAGTGAGGATAAGATGGTGGGTTAGGAAGTGAGAGTGAATGACACATCTGATAAAGGGTTAGTATCCAAAATATATAAAGAACTTACCAACTCAATACCCCAAAACCAAATATCCACTTAAAAACAGACAGTGATATGAATAGACATTTCTCCAAAGAAGAAATATAGATGGCTAACAGACACATGAAAAAATGCTCAGCATCACTCATCATCTGGGAAATATAAATCAAAACTACAATGAGACATCATGTCACAACTGTCAGAATGGCTAAAATTAACAACACAAGAAACAATATGTGTTGTGAGGATGTGGAGAAAGGGGAACCCTCTTATACTTGGTGAGAATGCAAACTGGTGCAGCTCCTCTGGAAAACAGTATGGAGGTTCCTCAAAAAGTTAAAAATAGAACTACCCTGGTAGTGCCCCAGGGTAGTCTGACTCTTGACTAAACGTCCAACTCTTGATTTCAGCCCAGGTCATGATCTCAGGATTGTGAGATCAAGCTCTCTGTGGGGCTCTGGAGTCTGTTTGAAATTCTCTTTATCCCTCTGCCTTTGCCCCTCCCCACCTCTCTCTCTCTCTAAAAAAAAAAAAAAAAAAAAAAAAAAAAAAAGAATTACCCCATGATCCAGCAATTGCACTACCATGTATCTACCCAAAGAATACAAAAATACTAATTTGAAGGGATACATGCACCCTCTGTTTACAGCAGTACTATCTACAATAGCCAATTATGGAAAGAGCCCAGTATCCAGCAAATGATGAATAGATAAAGACAATGATGTGATATATATATATATATATATATATATATATATATATATACTCACACACATAGAGAGAGACACACAGATAAATACATATACACATGCACTAGAATATTACTCAGCCATCAAAAAGAATGAAATCTTGTCATTTATAATGATGTGAATGGAACTTGAGAGTATTATGCTAAGTGAACTAAGTTGGTTAGAGAAAAATACCATATGATTTCACTCACATGTGGAATTTAAGAAACAAAATAGATGGTCATGGGTGGGGGAGGCAAACCTAGAAACAAACTCTTAACTATAGAGAACAAACTGATGGTTTACCAGAGGGGAGGTGGGTGGGGAGATGGGTGAAAAGGGTGATAGGGATTAAGGAGTACACTTGTGGTGGGCACCAGGTGCTGTATGTAAGTGATGAATCACTAAATTGTACACCCAAAACTAATATTACACTATATGTTAACAAACTGGAATTTAAATTACAGTACACTAGTACACTGAAATTAGGTTCTGGTTCTGACAAGGCATTGCAGGAATGGCAAGGTATAATATGCACTGTGTGCAAACTTATCACATGATAACATTATTTCATCAGGGAAATAGAAGGCGTTGGAGAAATAGCTCTGAATTGGGACCAAGTGACAGTCCTGATGTAACTAGTGAATTGCTTTTAGACTGTGAACTCCCTTGAGACTATGTTTTAGCTTCAATGTCCCTATCTTTAAAATGAGATCTTGCTCTATTGTTTACACTTCATGAGGTTATTATACCAAGTGAGACACACACAAAAGTTGTTTTTAAAAGCATATATCTCTTTACCATATTCAATATTAGTATTGTTATTAAACACTTGTTCAAAATGTAGTTTGAGGTTAAAAAATAAAATATACATAAAATATCTCTGGAAAGATACAGAAAAGTCTGTTAACTGTGGGGGAAGGAAATGAGGAACTGGGATGGACAGGAGACTTTCTTTTTCACATTCTGCAACTAGTTGTGTTTGAATTTTGTACTATGTGCATACATTAGGCATTCTAATTAATTAACTGAACATAATAAATTAACTAGACAAGTACGAGTTGTCTTTCTGAAAACCATCATTCATAACTTTGACAAAGTACTGGGAAGACATGTACGGTATGTCAGGTGCTTGGTTTTAAGCTGTGAGTACAAAAAAGGAAGAATTCTTACTCAAGACAATGTATTGGTAACAACCATCAACATGTTTACTTCTCTGGAGGGGGACGGTAGTTTTGAAACAGGATGAGCTCTGGGAATGCCTGGGTAGCTCAGTGGTTGAGCATCTATCTGCCTTTGGCTCAGGTCGTGATCCCAGAGTCCTGGGATGGAGTCCCACATCAGGCTCATCAGGGAGCCTGCTTCTCCCTCTGCCTATGTCTCTCCCTCTCTCTCTTTATGTTTCAAATAAATAAATAAATAAATAAATAAATAAATAAATATCTTAAAAAGAAAATAGGATGAGCTCTAGAGGGGAGTCTACATTAATAGTATTGGAGAAGGAAAATGCATTCTGATAAATGACACCTCAGACTTGTGTTTCCAGGGAAAAGATGTTGTATTTCAGGGTCTGAAGAGGATCTCTGAATGAAGAGGTTTCTTAGGAAATAGCTTATCAGGGCACGGTCTGCTTCATAATAGAGTTTCTGGACACAGCTGGGTTAAGTCTGAAGAGATGAGCTCTAGGAATGAATTATGGGTGCAACAGGATTATTGGAAGACTAAGGCAATGAGAGAAAAATTTTAGGTATCCCTTTAATTTAGAAGAAGTTAAAATGCATGGAAAAGAGAGTCCCAGGACTAGCTCCACTACCTATCACCTTAAGCAAGTCCTATTTTATTCTGGCTTCAATATCCCCATCAACAAAGGAAGTATATTAAATGACTGTGCCTCAAAAGATTATTGTTCTGCCAAGAAACATGCTCTCCCCTTTAAGTGCCCTTAGGTAAGAATTCTGAGGGTTCAGTTTCCATCTGGGTATTTTAAATGGGAAAGGACTTCCTTCCATGGAAAATGGCAAAGAATTAAAGACTAGATTTTCCTTTAATTATTTTTCCACAAGGAGAAAGGGTGCTTTTATCATGAAAGGGAGACTCCTGAGAAAGCAGAGCAGACCTCCAAATACATTTGCTGAGAAAAGGGGATCCAGGATTAGCTCTATTGAAAATTTAAGGTGGAGGATATTTCCTTCTCCCTTGTAATATTCTCTAATTAAATAAAAAATAGCATAATTATTGAGTATCTGCTATAAGTAAGGCACTCTTTTAGGGACTTTATGACATCTCCATTCACTCAGAATTACTGTAATTTTTCTCTTCCTGCTCAAACAGGATTTTGGCAAGGAACATGAAACTCAAAATGCCTTCACTTCTTATCAATTTGATGCACAATTATAGGTAAGTCACAATTTTTCAATGTTAGTTCCCAAAGTATTAACTGGGTATAGAATCTGCAGTACCTATCATCTTCCCCAGATCATTTTGAGGACAATTTAGAAGTGTATTACATGTTATATAGCAGATGTCTTTTCTAAGTTGTGTGCAAAACAAATGTGGTTTTAAATCTATGTAAGGTATTTACTATTAAAAGTTTCTATATATAAAAGTTTCCAAATAGAGTGAGTTCTTATGAAATGAGGAATCTTTGCAGCTCATGAAAATAATCATTCCAGAATTCAGTGTTTTGTAAATGTCTCTTTTGCATATTGAGAAGTTTCTGAGGTGAATGACTGTCACTATTTCACCAGTTGAGAAAACTAAAATATTAGCACAGTTTGTGTGTACATGTACATCTATCTATAGTGTGTATGTATAATTTGTTTAGCTGCACAAATATTGAGAGTTAGTGTCATCCTGAGGAACAAAGTAAGTAATATAATTAGAAGTATATAATTAGAAGAGAGACAGAAATAGAGACAATAGGAAATTCATTCAAAATTGCCAAGAGAATCATAATGGCTACCATCTGTTGAACTCCAACTATGTGATGACCAGCATTAAACAGCTTTACACATATCATTTCTTTTTTTTTCATATATCATTTCTAATCCCACAACTGTCCTGTGGGATAGAGAGTATTATCCTTCTTTTACAGATCAGAAAAGAAGATGCCCAGAGTGATTGAGGAACAATGCACAAGGAGATGGAATTTGAACTGAAGGTTAGCAGTTCTGTCTGAGAGATCCACACTCTCCCTATTACGTCTCCCTGTTGATTGATTTGTATAGTACGTGGTAGACAACTCAGCAATGCTTTCTTTTCTTTGAGAATTGTGCCCACAAGCAGATGGCAAAATCTGGACTAAGGTGACAGGGTCCCCACTTTCAGGAATTACTGTGTAATGTAATGTAAAGTGATGTATTGGTGGCTAATAATACACATATGACAGAAATCTGGATCTGGATGTCCTTTCAAAGTCACTTAACTATCATTTTTTAAAAATATTTTATTTCTTTATTCATGAGAGACACACACAAAGAGAGGCAGAGGCATAGGCAGAGGGAGACGCAGGCTCCATGCAGGGAGCCCAATGTGGGACTCGAATCTGGGACTCCAGGATCACACCCTAGGCCAAAGGCAGGCACTAAACTGCTGAGCCACCCAGGGATCCCCACTATCATATTTGAATAACTTTTTCCTGATGATAGTTTACATCTAAAAAAATTTAAGAAATGAGATACATAAAGGAAATGAAAAATTACACTGCACAGAAAAATGACTGTTAACATTTTGAAATATTTTCTTTTTCCTTGCAATTCTGAAATAAGCTTTTCCTCTCACTTATCATGAAAACATTTCCCTAAATTCTCTAAAAAATCACTTTATAAACAGGACTTTATAATCTACCAGCTGCAACACATTCCACTGAAACAATGTTATCGTTTCCTTAGTGATGCCCCTGTTGTCAGATATTTAAGGGGTTTCTAATTGCTACAATAGATAGTATTGCAGTTTTTCAAAAAGTATAAGGCTCTTAACACATACTGCAAAACAGCTTTTCAAAAAGCTACCCCCCTTGATTTATAGATAAGAAAATGGAGGGGTGGTACATTGCCATGATTGCACAGTTCATAAATATTTGTTACAGGTCTTGAAATCAATCCTTTCTCCATAATCTTTCTGTGGTTACAGCTACTTATTCTGACTTGGACAGATTTGGTTGGTGAGAATGTCAACCACAGGGCAGCCTGGGTGGCTCAGCAGTTTAGCACCGCCTTCAGCCCAGGGTGGGATTGAGTCCCAAGTCAGACTCCCTGCATGGAGCCTGCTTCTCCCTCTGCCTGTGTCTCTGCCTCTCTGTGTGTGTCTCTCATGAATAAATAAATAAAGTCTTTAAAAAAAGAGAGAGAATGTCAACCATATCCTTAAGTCTTGGAAGAGACACAAATGCAGCATGTTAATGGTACAATCCCAGTCTCAACAGCCTGTAGACTTGATTGCTCCTTTACCTAGCTCTGTGGGCTTAAATAAATTATGAATTTTTTTTAGATTAAGTTAACTAACATATAGTGTTTTCTTAGTTTCAGAGGTAGAGTTCAGTGGTTCATCAATTGTATATAACATTCAGGGCTCATTACATCATGAGCCTCCATCTTCCCACCTCTCAAAAGTGGGGAAAATAAAGCTTACCTCCCTCATAGGGTTATTAAAAAGAATAGAGAATGTCAGATATATAAAAATCTAAGCACACAGTGGGCTCTTAATAAATAGAACTTACTTTTTTTGGAGACTAGGTATGACATTTAGTATCATATTACTCATGTAAGTCATCAAAATCAGTTTCCTCTAGGGAATTTTGTTGTTGTTGTCACTATACATTCTGGTAGGTACCTGTGTTTGAACAAGCAAACTCCCTTCCAAAATGTGTGATTAATTTTGTCTTCTTTAAATTCTGACCCCCTGAAAATAGAGCTTCTTTGTAGTAAGGTTGGCTGTGTTAAAAGAACTTCCACAAAAAACTTTATTAAATCATAGGAAGTAACAATGAAGTCTGTGAGTGTTCAGTGTTTTCCCTGCATTCATTGCTACCCATCACAATTCCTCAGTGTGCAGTTCAAATACCAGGTACAATGAGGACACTATAGGCAGAAGTGAGGGATTATAAAGTTTACCTTCTCGAAACCTTTATTCCCAACCTCCCTCTTTTTCCTATTGATGGGATAGATTTTTTCCTTTCAAACACATGTTGCCCTCTTACTGGCTAAGCATCAACACATATAATATTCTCTTTTTGCTTATGCTGCTGATGTATGTATGTGTTATTGGAATGCAAAGAAACTACTGAAACTCAGAGAGAAATAATATTGTCCTAAGTTTTCATTCTTGGGTGGGGGGAGTTGACTGTTCATGGTTGTTGGATTTCACAGTGACTTAGGATGGTCTAATTTCAGAGGAATCATTTAAGTTGAAGCTTTCCTCTTTAAATGGAGAACTGGTTGCCCTCTCCCAACAATTATTCTTTAAGAGTACTAGCCTGCCTTATTGGGGCTCTAAAGTCCTACTGTTATATTAAAAAAAATTTTTTTGCCTTGTCTGGATTTCTGAAGCCAAAATGTCACCTGATATCACAAAAATTATAAGAGATAATTCTTGTTTTGGATCGCTCTTCTTCAAGTGACATTCTTCACCTAATATGTGATTAAACTCCTCTGGAAGGGATCAACTTCATAATGATATGCATCAACTCTGAACACATCAGGAAATGGTTCCTACTCATTTTTAGCACCTTTTACTGACAGATTTAAGGTCTCCACTCATGATTTCCTTTGAGTCTCTGGGTTGAAAGTATGGCTTTATATTTTTCTTGCTTATGGTTAAAGATGATAATTTACATACTTCATTTTTAAAAAGGCAATGAAAACAGAATACATTTTATGTTTACTTTGCACCAATTTTATATACCTAAGTCAATTTTGCTATAAGGAAGTTTACATAATATATTTAATCTTTTTGATATCCTACTAAATGTAAATAATTGCAGGCCACCTTCCAAGGCAGAGATTCTGAGGTTCTAAGGATGACTTTAATGTTTCTCCTCCTCTTTCCTTGCATTCTCTCTCTCTTTCTCTCTCTCTCTCTCACACACACACACAGAACTTTTTATACTATAATTTGTTTTTAAAAATTCTGTGCCAAAACTATTAATTCAGATGTTCAGACTAATGGAAACCTAACCTTCTGGAGGAATTAAGAGTCTACTACCTCAGCACTCCCTCCAGAAATTATTATTCTGGATCATTGAGTGTTTTGATAAGTTGAACGCAGGTCAATAACTTTTTTTCAGCTTTCTAAGACTATTTGATTTCTCATCTTAGAAAACAGAGGTTCATGAATATTGTTTAATATCTACTTAATGATTATGAATACTACAGTTCAGGGTCCTACCATAAAGGCCATCATATAAGGCTTCTGTACAGGTAGAGGTTTAAAGAGTAGGCAAATTTACACTGATTTTACCTGACACCTTGGAATGTGGAAGGGATTTGAATTGATAAATATATTTTTTATTGTGATATGTATATTCTTTAAAATTTTCAGCTAATCTGAATATTTGAAGTCAAATTAAGTAGGCACTTACTCTAAAAGTAAACTAACGTGCTTTTAAGGGCATAATTTAATTTGAATCTTTAACAACTGACAAATTTATGTCAATCAAAAGTTCCCAATGTATCTTTACATATAATACTATATCTAGTTTTTATTAGATGAATACTATAGACTACTGTCTCAGGTTTACAGATGAGACAATGGAAACACAATATTTTAAGTACTTAGTCCTAATATTACACAACAAGTAAGTAAAGGAAACAATCTAATCCCAGGTCATGCATTCCAAGAAAGTGACTTTGCTATTTCATGCCTTAAGTGATTTCTATGCTTGTGCATAGGCTTCCCATTTATTGCTCCTAAGTCAAAGTGGGAATAAGTAATTTATACTTTGTGTATATATTTCTCTTTATCTATATATCTGGAAATTATAAAGTGGTAAGCGTGGACACTCAGGGAAAGAAGCACACCCAGTTCAATTGTACATGAATTACTGGTGAATGACTTTTAGCAGACCATACAACAACTTATCTGAACCCCACTTTCCAGTCTATAAAATGAGGAAATAAAACTCTAAATCAGAAGAATAATGTGACAATTGAATGAGATTATGATAGTTGATGTGCTCTATCATTGTTAAGCTCCTTATAATTATTTTGAAGGAAAACAGAAAGCCAACTCTACCATAGGCTTTTGGAAGAAAGTTTCAATAAGCTTGTTTCAAAAATCAATCTTGTTTTAGGTTACATAAAACATACAATTATTCAGCATGTAAAGTGAATGGAATAAAATTCGAAATATCCCATGTTATTTGGACATTTAACAATTATTTCAAAGTTAAATATACTATTTGTTCTACAGGTGAGAAAGATTTGCAACTGGGGGGAGTCATTGTTCTTTGGATCGCTGCTGTTTCTTTAAATTGCATGCAAGAGTTGTACAGTTGCTGAGTCAGATGATCTGGCAGGCTCAGAGATTCAGAGCAAGAAAATGGTGGCACTCAAAAAAAAAAAAAAAAAAAAGAAAGAAAGAAAGAAAAGAAAAAAAAAAGAAAGAAAGAAAGAAAAACATAAGTTTCCCTAATTTGCCAGCAAAGTAGGTATAACATTAGTTAGACAAATTGTCCTTTAAAGTCAGAAAACTTATAATTTGGAAGGCATAATATTTTAGTCTTTCTTATAATGGCTAATTATTTTTTAGCTTATATTATTTATACATATTTCCCCTCTGGCCATTGTGCTTTTACAGAGATACAAAGGCCCATCATTTTGTCCACAAGTGCTTTATTCTGTTATGGCTACATTTTACTACAATTTTGCCTTGATTGATAAATATAACTTAAACCTGTGAAATACTTCTTGGTTTTGTTTTTCCTCTTACATAATTTTAGACTGTCCTGTTTACCAGCCTGGTTTCTGGTTTGGATAATAAAATGAAATGAAAGAAACCCTTTATTATCTACCTAGAACTATTCATCCTATGTAAGCAGGGGATGTATACATAGGATGATGTATACATGTACGTATAGTGTCTCAAAAAGACAAGATATCATAAATGCTTTATGTGGAAATGTTCCATCTGGTCTTACAAGCTTTAACACACAAGTATACCCTATTACATCCTTCCCCCCTAAATATGTTCTGATAGTAAAAATCTGGCATCTAAGAGATGATCTTCCAATTCAGATATGAAGGACCACATACCAATAAACAGTATCTTTTATTTATTAAAATAGCTCCTCCATTGATTACTCAGACTCCCACTGTCTTTCCTGGCACCCAGAGTGTGACTCTAAAATTTAAATCATACCTAAAAGCCAGGGCCTTGATTTAAAAATAAATAAGCAAAAATAAGGTTTATAAAGAAATATTGGCCATATTTGCCAAATGTGGTTGCAGAAAGGGTACCTGTAACAGAATCTCCCTCAAGTCCTTATTTAAAATGCTTGGGACCCACAGCAAATATGCTGAATTAGATTTTCTGAGAATAAAGCCCAGAAATGTGTATTTTAAACAGCAGTCCAGGGAATGAAGCTGCTGATAACCTTTGCCATAGTTCTTTGACTTCTCACTAATCTCATGCTTAAATTGAGAAAGTAGAGGCATATTTATTTACACCACTCTGCACAATTTTATTAGTTTCAGTTTGTTTAAGAGATTACATATCTTTGTTCATATAGTTGTGAACCTCTACAAAACCTTTCTTCCTACTAGCTTTGAAACCATTTAAGTAAATTCTGAGCTTGTTCTTTCTTTCTTTCTTTCTTTCTTTCTTTCTTTCTTTCTTTCTTTCTTTCTTTTTTGTGACTAGGTATTTGTTGAAGAATTAAAAAGTCATTTGTGATACAATTTTTATGCTTTCCTGAACAGAGCATTATGTGACTTACAAAATAAAAAATATAAATCAACTTATTTTTTGAAGGACCTCTGAGGCATTGCAATTTTCAGTCTTGTGGTTGATGATTTTATTTTTTTCCCTTTTATTATTTCTTTCTGATTATGTAGGTCTGCCCAATTGCAGCAATCATTCTAGGGCTCCTGAAATAAATAACTGCACTGACAAGCAGAGATTTTCTTCAATTTTCCTTTGTCTAAAAAACAAATGCTACTGACACTAAGTTCAACAATTGTCAATATACATGTTTTTGCTGAATACACATTGAAATAGCATTAATTAGGACATGGTGAATCTGTGCAGGTCCCAAGTTGGTGGGCATTTTCTAGGATGGAGGAGAGCCTTATATGACCTTCTTTCTCCTACTGAACAAAGCCTGTATTTATCCCCAAGGTTTTCTCCATTGGTTGGACTTCTGTCATAGAATTGATCTTGTTTTAATACATACTGACTTTTTTTCGTGGAAAAAAATTTTTTTTTCAAATGATTTCATTTGAATGTTTTAACGGAGGAGAAGTTCTCAAACAGGAAGAAAGCTGCAGTAGGAGAAGAAAACAGTTGAGAGAATTGGAGGCAAATTCTTCATCACTGGAAAAACACTGCGGGTTAGTCTCCAAGCCATCCAGTGCCCCAGACAGGAGGACAAAAAGGAGGAGGCCTTTTCAACACGCTTTGGTGGCCACTTGGAGCCCAAAGGATTGGCTACCTGGCGCGGAAGGGACACTTTCCCCAGGGTGTCTCCCAGCGAACCTGGTTCATTCTGCTCCCTCCCTTCCAGAAGAAAGGCCTAGCCAGTTCCAAGCTGGGGAGGTGACCTAGAGACGTCCTCTGTCATAGCCTGCACCTGTCCTGAATCCAGAAGGCCACCTAGGACTCTGCCGGCCCTCACTTCCTCGTCCACCTTGTGACGCCCCATTCCCGCTCCACGTGTAACCCCTGGTCTGTTACTCTGATCAAATCTTACCTGAGGAAATAGTTGGGGTGTGGGGCGAGGCCCAGGGGCGGCTAAAAGCAGAAGGGGTGCGTTCGCGGAGCGGAGTGATCATGGGACAGTCCTCTCAACTCTTGCTAGAGGGTCCTACCCCAGCTGCCAATTTAATTTCCGGCTTCCGCAGCGTCTCTAGGAATTGAGAGGGTGGAGAGGTAGGGTCCAGAGGGGCGGTGGCAGCAGCCGGGAGGTGGGGGAGGCGAGATCCAAGTAGCTTGGGGAGTGAGTCTCGCTTCCCCCTGGCGGGCTCTCTCTGGGGTCCTGGAGAGGCCCCTTGCAACCCTTGCCCCGCTCTGGGAGGCGGTGAGCCCTGTCTTGAAGAGGTCCTGAGAAGACTAGTGAGAGGAATTCCGCAAAGGGTGCAAGTTATGTGACCAGAGGCCTAAGACCCGAGCACTTGGGAAACAAGCACAGCTATGCATTTACCGTCTAGGTAAAAACGAAGTAGGAAGTGAACAGGCAAGGGCATGCATCAGTCCTGAAGTCACAATGCTTTCCTGCTTTCCCCAGATCTTACAAGAACCTTCTTATATAGGATACTTGCACAACTGGTTCCTCACTGCCTCTCCCAGTCTAACGTTAAGCAGGCTCTAGTTCATCCCTAATGTGCATCATTTCAGGCTTCAAAAATGGTATATATACATATATATATATATAATAAAAAATATACATATATTTTTACTGGTGATGGTCATGACACTTTGTAAAACTCAGAAGTATAAGGAAGAAATTAAAGATTACCAATCCTAGTCCCCCATCCTAAGGAAAGCACTACAGATATTTTGGTACATAAACGAGGTGTGGAGGTGTGTGGGTGTGTGTCCAGAGAGAAGAAAAGAGAAAAAGCAAGAATAAGTATTGTTTACTATTTTGAATCTTGAAAAATCACTCAACTTTATAATGTAATCATTTCAAGTTCTATTAAATATTCTTTAGAAATATGATTGCCTATTATATGCCAGAGTCCAGAATATTCCAGACCATTATTCCAGAGTATGGTTTTGTGCCACAACTTAACATGTTATTGCTCAAATTTAAGGTAATTTTCAATTTCTTGCTACTATTTATCTGTCTGTATTGATCTTTGTCATAATATTTCCTTCTCTGGATGATGCCTACACAGAGAATAAATGAATAAGAATGTGTGGATATTTTTTTCTTACTAAAATTTTTTAAAAAAAATTAAGCTCTATGACCTATGTGGGGCTTGAACTCACCACCTCGAGATCAAGAGTCACATGCTCTAGGGACTGAGCCAGCCAGGTGCCCCCAAAAAATGTGTGGATATTTTAAAAATTCTTCATACCTACAATAATAATGTCCCTGCCATTGGAGTGTTTAAAAAATGCACTAATCTTATTAGTCAATAAACAGACACAATATTAGTGACCATTATGTGAGAACAAGAATTTAGAGATCTGTAGCTTTTAAAAAAAGCTATTCAATACTATAATTTTATACTTAGAAAGTGAAAGAATATCCATTGTTTACATAGCTTATTTTTTAAAAAAAATTTTACATAGCTTAAACTGTAGAAATAAAACACCACAAAAATATTTTATCAGGTTAGATTTTGTAGCAGACAGGATTCTCTGGCCTAAGGTATTTTAGTATGGGGGGGGGGCAAGTGAGATTGTTATACTTCTCAAAAAGGATGAAAAATGAAAAAGGATAAAAATACTGGGTCAAGTGTTCAGCCTTCCTTTAAGAAAGTATTTTTGAGATGATTTGGATCACTTTTACTAATAAGAGCCATTCGCATATTGGAAAAATGGTATAGCTTAACTCTACCATGGTAGTTACTAGTGATGAACTAACACATAACTAGTAGACCTATAAAATATTATGGACATAGACAAGTTTATTTCCTTACTGCCTTAGGATGACAATGGATTTTTTAAAATTCAAGAGTCCCCAGAGAAGTAAATGAATATTAAGTTTTGGTGACTGAAAGTGTCATTGTTTCTTTAGAACATACGACAACCCAGGAATCATGTTCACATTGGGAATAAAGGTTTATGCTAACTGTATAGTGCTTACCTTGAGAGAACGCTTTGCTGTTAAAGGCAATAAAAAAAACATAAGGGTTCCCAAATAGTAGTAAAGAAATAAATACTTAATATTATAAAAATAGGACTGTTTTGTAAACACACCAAGGTAGAAGTAACAAATCAATTAATGTAATTCATCAGGCATGTGTGAATAAGAAACTAGTAATATGGAATTTTATTATATGCATTTTCCAGCCAGATAAAAATAGAAAGTCATAATGAACACAGTTGTAGAAATTTTAAAAATAAAAAATAATTACACCTTATATATTTGTATTAAGCAATTCATACAAGTAATTTTTTAGCATTTTGGTCCTTAAAAAATTGTATGAGTCCCAACTTAATTACCACCCACATATAGTCTTAAGTCAGTATAACCATAGGCATAATATATATTTATATGAAATATAAAATCATACATCACTTATAATTAATACTTCCATTTGTCATACTTATGTGTATAATTTCACAAATGAAGTGGGATAATTGCACATATTCTTAAAACATATTTTATTCTACTTAAGTCATGTGTTCTGTCTTCAGATATTTAATAAAAATTGGGCTTTTCAAGTAGTCAATACGTTTTTAAATAACTTCACATATTATTCCTAAACATTGATTTATACAAATAACAAGAAATAAATGGCTACTTTCAATGAATCTACTATTTTTATATTTTTAACATTTCATAAAATATATAAAATGAATATGGTATCTAACATAAAGTAATTACACTATTACATTGTGTATTCTTAAAATAGAAAACATGTAATTATGATATTTACATAGATTAAAATTTTCTACTCTTATTATAGATTTCAAGAAACAATCTAATAGTTAAAATAGCTTTACATAGAGAGTAATAGTAACAACTCTGATATCCAAAAACATGTGACTAAACCTTTGCTGGTAAGAATAAAGCACCATAAAACAAACAAACAAACAAACAAATAGGGTCTTGTTAATGTTTTAAAATGGGACTGAAGTTAAGTCCAGCAAAATGCTATGAAATCTTGTAAAAGCTCTTACTAATTCTTTTAAAAAACTGAACTTTTGTAATAATATGAAAAAAATGTGTATTTACCCTGTAAGTTGTTTGTAAATTTTTTAAAGATCTTATTTTTAAGTAATCTCTACGCGAACGTGGGGCTCGAATTTTCAATCCCCAGATCGAGTTGCCAGCTCTATAGGCTGAGTCAGCGAGGCGCCCCTGCCTGCAAATTTTAGTAAATTGAGGCACCTAACTAAACACCCGTAGTTTGAACAGTTTCACATTTACATGTCAAAGGCCTATTAACGTAACAATAAAAAACAATTCCTCTTCTCCTGGCCTTTGCTTTTTCAAAATATCTATTCCCGGGGAAATGGGTACCACAAGTAAGGTCACAAAAATGAAGCCTCATTAAATTGCTTTTAGGTTTATATCCAAATTCTAACTAGGATCCTGCCTATTGTAGTAATATGTATTTTCAGTTAATCTGGTCATAGGAAATTACACGGAGTAAAGATTCGTCTGATGGGAGGACAAACCTCCCTAGGATTTTGTTTTTCAAGAAGTAGGCCTCATTTTTAAAAGAAGTGTTAATTGTGGCCTGAGATGATTAAAACATGATCGGTTGTGATTTCTCAGACTCACCACCGTAGGTCTATTTTTTGCTAAACATTTTGCTAAGCATCATCCCGAGCAGTTTGAATCTGTTAGGGTTCCAAATAGGAGATCGCCACCTCACTACCACAGCCCAACCAACTCTCTATTGACTGCAGAAGCAGTGTTTGCTTCTTCGATCAGTGTTTCTATTTCGAGAAGTCAAACCATGTGCTAGCCCCCCCCCCTCCTCCCGCCCCCAACATCCTCCACTACGGTAAGGAGAGAGGGCTGACCTGGCAGGGGAGAAAACAGGTGGCCCCCCCAAAACCAAGACCGTTAGTAAGCCCTTCCTCCAGGGCGAAATAAAGTGCCCTAGAAACACACCTCCTGTGTGTGTGTGTGTGTGTGTGTGTGTGTGTGTGTGTGTGTGGTGGAGGTGGAGGTGGAGGTGGAGGTGGAGGTGGAGGTGGTGGTGGCCTGTGTGTTTACTGACTCCCACCCAGGAAACTCAGGAGTGACTGACTTCTAAGGTGGCGTTAGAATCTCCCGGCTCTTCCCGGAGTGTCACGGGACCGAGGAGGTGTGTGAAGGGGGCTCCGGGCTTAACATATTGGGGGTACCGCACCTTTAAGTAAGTGTAAGCCGAACGGGGAAAGGGGGCAAAGAGCTTCCACCCCTAGAAACCCCCTTCTCCTGTTCTGGTCTGGAAGCTGGTGTATCTGCGTTAAATCAAACCAAACAAAATCTTCCAGAGGCCGAGTGCGTCCGGGACTGCTGCGCCCGGGGCTTCTGGAGGCCTTTCTTACCTGCTCTTCGAGGATGCGCTCTGCGACGGCTCCTCACTAGCTTTAGCACCAGGGCCGCTGCGGCCCGCACACCCGGCGCTGCCCACTCACCCGCGGGCCGCGTGATCCGCACCACGAAAGCCCTCACTCGCGGCGGGCCCCCAGCGCGCCGAATCCGCACTGTGATCAAAAACGCGCGCACCATAATCTCGCCGCCGCCACCGCCGCTGTGCTCCTCGATCGCTGCGCCGCCTTTGGGCATCAGAGGTAGGCAGCGCGGCGCCCGCCCCCCGGCCGAGGACGGGGACCCACGCACCGCCCCCCGCCCATCTCCGCCCCGCAGGCGCGCCCCCGCGCCCCCGGCGCGCGCCCCCGCGCCCCGGCCTCCTCCGACCTCGGAGCCGCTCTGCGCCCGGCGCGCGCGGGAAAGGCCGGCGGAGAAGCCCGGAGCGCTGCGCGCGCGCGGGCCGCGAGCACCCAGGGCTCCCCTCCCTTCCCCCACCGCCTCTTTCCCGCCCGATCCGCGCTCCCCCCCACCTTCCCACCCTCCGCGCGGGCGCCCCACGCGGTGACAGCTCTGGGGCCTGTCGCCAGACGCATCTCCAGGCCCCCGCCCCCTCGCAGCATTTGTCACCTGACACGACCGTAAGCAGGAACCACCGCGTCGCGGCGGCTTCCAGCCCGGCTCGCGCCCCGGCTCCCCGACCCCCCCCCCCCCCTTTTATTCCTCGCGCCACTCGCTGAGGGTCTAACATCTCTCCAGACCGGATTATCTAAAGGAGAAAAAGAAAGGAAAAGCAAGGTCATCTCAGCGCCGTGCCAGCCATTCAGGAGGCTGGATGTCGGTTTTGAAAGAAATGGCGCTAAGCTCCGCTTCTCGATTTGGGAAACGAGCGCAATCAAAGGAAACCGCTGCCTGCGGCGGGCGCGACAGCCGGACCCTGAGCGGCGGGGCGCGGGCGGAGCGCGGACCCGGCGCCCCAGCAGGTAGGTGGAGCCGGACCCACGCCCGGGGCCGCGCCGGGTCGGGGCGCCCCTTCCTCTCTCTGCTCCCCGCGTCGCCGAGGGCGCGGGGCTGGGCGGGAGAGCCTGGCAGTTTTTATTTTCGGTTTTAACCTTCGAGAAGCGGCGCAACATCTGAACGCTTCTTCCTCTTTCCTCCGCCCGGGGCACTCCCCTCCCCCATGGGCTGCTCCCCGCTTTTCCCGGTTTCCCCGCGGCGGCGGATTCCCGGCCAGCAGCCGGCCTCCTCCTCCTCCTCTCCTCCTCCTCCTCCTCTCCTCCTCCTCCTCCTCTCCTCCTCCTCCTCCTCTCCTCCTCCTCCTCCTCCTCCCGGCGTTCCGACACCCCTGGGGAAAGCGTGGTCCCGACTCGGCAGCGTGGTGGCCCTGCCCGCTGCTCCCTGCCCCCCCAGGGCCCCCCCTCTCCTTCCACGCCGCCGACCCTTCACCGCCCGCCCGCCCTCCCCCTTCCCCGCCGTGGTCCCCTCCGCACAGGAAAAGCGGCGGAAGGAAAGGAAGCAGCAGCCTAGAGGGGGTGAGTCGAGGCTACAGAGGCGGCCTGAGGACAAGGAGCTCGGTCGCCGAGCGCAGCCCGGCAGGTCCCGGCTGCCCGGCTGGATGGAGCTCGGCCGCGGGCTCGCGCGCCCCGGCGCGGCGGGAAGTCGAGCCCCGGACGCCGCTCTCCGGCGGGCGGCGCTGACCCGGGGCCCCAGCCCCCGCGCCTGCTCTCAGTCGCGATCGATCTAGAGCCGCTCGGGCTGCCGGCGCGGCCTGGCCGGCCCGGCGCGTAACAGAGGATGTGGGACTAGGCCCAGCCTTCGCGGAACCCTGAAGATGGCCCGCCGCGCTGTGGCTTCTACGTGTGCCCGGGCCTGGTGCTTTAGCTGCAGAAGAGGACCCAGGGCGTGAGAGCCCACAGGGCCTTCCAGATCAGGTGCCAAGCCCCTCGGTACGTGGAGAAAGTGAGCTCCCGAGAGGCCAGGTCTGGCGGCAGGCTTCTTCCCGTTCCCCATCCCTCCCCTCGTCACATGACCTAGCCGTCGACCAGGCCGGTTGGATGAAGAGAGGCTTAGGTACCTACCAGTCTTAAAAAGCTGCTCCAAAGGTCAGGGTCCTCACAACGCATCTCTCCCCTCTCCGACAGGAGTGACTCAAACTTTACCGGTAGAACGCTGTGTTCCGTGCTGGGGCTGCTTGCCTCTCCTCCGTCCACAGTGAATCCCCTTTCTTGGTCTTCATAAAGGGTAGCTCTGTCTCCTTCAGATCTCTTCTCAAGTTGCTGCTCAAAGACTCTTCCTCTTTCAGGCCCCATTTTATCACCGTGGTTTTTTGTTTTGTTTTGTTTTGTTTTTGTTGTTGTTTTTTTTTTTTTTCTGTGCGGCATTTAGCATATAGAAATTATCTTATGTAACTGTTGACTTGTTTGTGGTTTGTCTCTTATGGTAGTCTATAAACTCCATGGGAGCCAGATCCTGCTGTCTTCCACTACACCAGTGACCCTTTACCCGGCCCTCAAAAAAACTTCCTAGGGGGAGATGGATTAGTAAAAACATACATTTATAATGAGGGGATTTCATTGTATGGTACTGGAGAGTGTGGGTAGAAAAAGTGCTGCCCAGTTCCAGCACGAAATCCTGAGAAGTGGAAGACAGGGTTTCCAGGCAGGGAATTAGCTGTGGCAGTAAACCATGGTGGGTGACCGCAAGATTTGTATTGCACATCTCTTGAGATTATTAGTGTTCTCCAAAGAAACAGATGGAATAGGATGGGTGTGCATGTGCCTGCGTGTGTGATTTGTTCTGAGGAACTAGCTTACTGATTATAGGGCCTGGCAAGTGAAATCTGCAAGACAGGTAGGTAAGGCTGGAGACCCCGGGGAGGAGCTGATGTTGCAGTTTTGAGTCAAGAAGCCTAAAGACAGAATTCCTTCTTTGGAAAACTTATCTTTTCACTTAAGGCCTTGGTGAGTCCCACACACATTATGGAGGATAATCTGCTATATTCAAAGTCTATGGATTTAATGTCAATTATACCTAAAAAGTGCCTTCACAGCAACATCTTGACTGGTGTTTGACAAAACAGCTGGTACTCTAACCTAGCCTCGTGGACACCTAGTACTAAATATCATATTATCCCAGTATGTCTGAGAGGTCTACCAAGCCTTAGTTTTCCAGACAAGTTTGAATTCAGAAATCTATCTGTATTAATTGGGCCTGTACAGCTTAACCTATAGCCATTTCATCTCCCCCCTAGACTTGTTCCAGGGTCAAGGGAAAATGCCCACTTCCAAGGCATGACATTTGAGTAAGAACATTAAGTAACGTCATTCTACAGTAAGCTCTGTGTTCAATGAATATAAATTTTAAAATTTGAACTTAAATTCCATCTTGGTTTTCCCCTGCTGCCCAACACCTGTGTTTTGTAAGTTGTGGTAAGCAGGGGAATTCTGCGCAATTTTAATAGTACCGTAAGCAAAATACAATTATGAAGATGAATCTTTAGCAAAACAACCAGTTTGTGGTATTACAAAGACTTTTGGAATTACAAATGACTTTTGGCTATGTGCTCTTCAAAAAATGTATGATCAAGGATGCAGCATTAGTATGTGTACACACTTATACTTGTATTACTTATTGTATCCTCACAGTGGCCCTTTGAATTTGGGATTACCACTTCTATTTTACAGGTGAGAAAACTGAAGCCCACTGGCCAGCAAGTGCTTGGGCTGGAATCATCAAGAAGGGTTTGGGACTATAAGCCTTGTGTTCTTTCTGTTGTGCTAAAGGCTGGAGTCAATAGGGAGTGAGCTATCATTTGTGCAAATAGAGAATCAATGTGATTTTTTTCTCTTTGTTCTTTTCCTGTGGCCTAAAAAACTGATCTCTCAGAACTCTCTTAGTTTTTTAATGGAGGAAAAATGTTTTCTATGTTGGCTCAGCAAATTCATCCTACAGGCAGAGATAGAAGAGGGTATTAGATAAACCAGTAGAAAAATGAGCAAAGAATACAATGGGTAGCTTATAGTAGAGCATATACAAATGGTCAGAAAAATATATGAAAAGATACTCAGTTTTACTCATGAGTAAAGAAAGGTAACAGAAGCAATGACGTATCTATTGGATGTAGCAAAAATTAAAAAAAAGAAGTGATAATATTGGTAAAGTCATCAGAAAACAATCACAAACTATTGTAACTTGGTGTGATTGTTTTGGAAGGCAACTTTACAGTATTTATAAAAATTGAACATACGTGTCCCTTTGACTTACCAGTACCTCTCGTATAACTCATGTAAGTATGTAAAGATACACATACATAAATATGTGTGTGGAAATATATACCACATATGTAGTATGTGCATATATGTATGGAAAGAAATATATGTCATGCATGTATTTATGATATTATTTGTATTTTTATATATACAGATATATGTTTATATACATATGTAAAGATGTATGTTCCTTTAATTCAGAAATTCCACTCAGTAACTCATGCTGATATGAAAAGTGAAAACATATATATGCATATATACACTCATATGTAATATTAAAGATAAAAACATATATACACATGGACATATAAGTATGGAAAGATTTTATACAGAGACATACATATGCATACACACTTTGTGTGTATATGTGTGTATGCGTGTGTGAGAGATGTATTTTTTTTTTGAGAGAAGTAGATGTATTCTTAACACTGGCAGTTTCTCTCCTATACATTTCTGCAGATAGTTCATATAAGGAGGCAAAAAAGATTCTGTATAGGATCATATATAGTAGCAAAAAAAAAAAAGCAAGAAAGGAAAAAGATTATTTATGTGTTGTCAATATATTTCTTTTCAAAACTGAGTTTCATCCATACGATACAAAACAATACAGCCATAAAAAATGAAGTGCATCTATCTGTCCTTATAATGGAAGTTGTTAAAGATCTATTACTAATCAAGGAAAACAAGTTGCAGAATAGTATGATCCCATTTATGTTTTCCCAATGTGTGCATTGGGGGAGAGGTGTTTAAAATTATATGTACCTATGTTTCTGGAAAGTTAATTTAAAATTTTTATTTATTTTTAGGGATGCCTGGGTGGCTCAGTAGTTGAGTGTCTGCCTTCAGCTCGGGGTGTGATCCCAGGACCCCGGATCCAGGGATCCAGTCCCATATCCGGGTCCCTATGTGGAGCCTGCTTTCCCCTCTGCCTATGTCTCTGCCTCTCTCTCTGTCTCTCATGAATGAATAAATAAAATCTTTAAAAAAATAAAAATAAAATAACATTTTTATTTATTTTTTAAAAAAATTTTATTTATTCATGAGAGACACACAGAGAGAGGCAGAGACATAGGCAGAGGGAGAAGCAGGCTTCCTGCGGGGACTCATCCCAGGACCCCAGGATCAGGCCCTGAGCCAAAAGCAGATGCTCAACCACTGAGCCACCGAGGCTCCCCATGAGCAAGAATTTTAAAGTAACCACCACAAACATCTCAGACCTAGAGATTCTAATTCTGTAGACTTGATGGTCAATAAATCTAAATTTTAGAACATCTCTCTATATAGATGATTTTATTACGGAGCCAGCATTGAGAACCATGTCCCTATATATTGGTCTCAAATGACTGGCAGGGACAGCACTCTCACTGTAAAGATATAAGAAATACCTAAGGTGCATGTAAAATGAAATGTCATTTAATTTTTCCCTAGAGAAATGATGACATTAAATTCTTTTGTTTAGGGTGAGAGGTAAGCAGATCAAAGGCTGCTGCAATCCTGGAATAGATCCATATGTGAGAACTCCATCAAAGCCAGTCCAGAAATTAGAGATTAGTAGAAGATGACAGAATTATGGGGGGGGGGGCTTCTGAGTGGGAAGGGGATTAATAGGTGTTTGGGGTTCCTTTGTAAACTTCCACTATAACACAGATGGCTGTGAGAGTCAGCATGTCATCCTCACACATTTCTCAGGGTTTTTTTTTTTTTTGTCCTTAGCAAAATCTTGGTTTCTGTTTATTTCAAACATCAAATTGTAAATTAGAGTTGGATGCTCAGTTCTGAGGTATTTGTTGATTTATATTAGTATGCTTAATATGTAATCCATGCTAGCTACATATTATTTCATTAGCAGCACTGGTTTCAAAGCAAATTTGTTGAAAATTAATAGAGGAGTTATAATATATACATTATATAATTATACATGATATATGTTATACTATATAATTATATAATTAAATATAAATGACAAAGAAAACTTACTTTTACTAAAAGTAAAGTAATTTTTTTTCCTTATGCAAAGAATGGTATTAAAATCTTTTGAGTGGGGGAGTCAAGAGTCAAGAAAGGAGCCATCTTGTTGGTAGTAGCTGAACTTGAGAAAAGTTTTATAGAAAACCCATGTAGGGGGCAGCCCTGGTGGCCTAGCGGTTTAGCGCCACCTTCAGCCCAGGGTGTGATCCCAGAGACCTGGGATCGAGTCCTGCGTCAGGCTCCATTCAGGGGCTTCTCTGTCTGCCTGTCTCTGCCCCTCTCTCTTTCATGAATAAATACAATCTTAAAAAAAAACCAACCCACATAACAGGGAATGAGCAGATTCTAATTTTAGGCCTGGGGACATTTCACAAATCCCATCAGTATATAGACCATGTAAGTTTGTTTTGGTTTGATTTGATTAATTCTGTTAAATAATTGACCCGTCTTCCACAAACCACCACCAAGCTGCTCCTCCTTGTGTTCCTTTCGTTGCTTTCATCTCCTTCCCTGCCCTCCTGAATAACTGATATGTACACATATAGGTGATACAGAAGTCTTCCCTAACCAGCTGGTTTTTACGATCCCCCAGGCAAAATTTAAGGACCTAAATTTTCAAGGAATCCAATGGAAACAAACCAGGAAGTACAGACCCTTAGAAATGGGTTTGTAAGATCCATGACAGCTGCTTATAGTTGCTTATCTTCTAATGACTACATATTTTAGCATTTTCTTGTCTTTACACTTTGTTCTTTCTGATATCCCCAACTCTCTCTGTCTTAAGTAAGCTCTACAGCCCAGCATGGGGCTTGAACTCACCACCCCAAGATCAAGCCTCAGAAATCAAGAGACATGATCTACTGACTGAATCAGCTAGGTGCCCCAGTACAACCTTTTCGCTTGGTTCTAACTCCTTTACCAACCCATTCTAGATCAGATTCCCTTACTATATGCTCACTTTAAAACCCACTTTTTTTTTTCAGAACGTTTATATTTGTTTGTAGTGCCTACTTCGTCATTATTGTATAAATCTATTTGGTCTACTTGCTTATCTCAAAGAAATAATTCCTCTTGTGTCTCTGAGGGGCATAAGAGAAACGCAAAAAGCAACAGGAAAAATAAGAGGTAAAACAAAGGGAGAAAGACCTTAACATTTAAACTCTTGATTTTGCAAAGCATCCTTTTTGTTCTTTGTTCTTGAAAATTTGCCTGTAATTTTTCCACTGACTGGTGGAGGTGGTGCTTAAGAAAGACTTTTTTTTCCCCCTTCCAGGGCTCCAGAATTTTAAAACATATCTTTCCTTTCTATTCTTCTATGTATCTTTCCTTGACTCATGGTATGGCACAACTATTACTAATAAAGTATAAGACCCCACTATAGTCATGTGTGCCACAAATTCATAAAGGGGTAAAACTTTAGTGATGGTAGGGAACTTCAGAGCCTAATTCTAGTCTAAATCTAGTCTAATTCCCACCTTTTAGAAATAAGAGGAATTGAGGCTAATCAAAGTCATAGTACTCAGTAGTAGGTCATGCAGTTGGAGAACCAATACCGGGACCCAGGTCTTCCATTTCCAATCAGGTCCTAACTTCTCTTTCTTTCATTCCCTCTTTTTTCCCTGGTATTATAAATGGAACAGGAGAAGATCATGGAAAGTATTGTGACATAACTACTGTTGCTCCTTCAACTAACTTTTAGAATTAAAATAGTATTTTCTTACATATGTTCTATCATGTGTCATCTCTTTGTTCATATCTATTTGTAGCTTAATTGAACACTGTGAAATTTTAGCAATCCCCATATTATTCATGTTTTCACAGAATAACTTAATAGTTGTTAATAATGAAAACTTAGGATGTCAGAATTTGATTATGATTAGCTGCTGACACATACATGAAAGCAGACCTCTTTTATTTAATTAAAAAAATTTTATGTATGTATGTATGAATGTATGTACCCAATGTGGGGCTTGAATTAACAACCCCAAGATCAAGAGTCATATACTCTGCCAACCGAGCCAGTCCAGCGCCCCAGACTTACTGTATTTTAAATGACACTGATTTTTTGCATTTTCTACATAAGGCACTCCACAGAAGTGCTTCTTTAGATGATTTCTTTTATTTTTCCAGATTACTAATTCTACTTGCTCTTCTTCTGGGAGAGTCTTTTTTTTTTTTTTAAGATTTTATTTATTTATTCATGAGAGACCGAGACAGAGAGAGAGAGAGAGAGAGAGAGAGAGACAGGCAGAGGGAGAAGCAGGCTCCCTCCAGGGAGCAGCCCGATGTGCGACTCAATCCCAGGACCCAGGATCACTACCTGAGCCAAAGGCAGACACTCAACCGCTCAAACTGCTGAGCCACTAGGCATCCCTGGGAGAGTCTTGAACATTGGAAAAATTATACCCTATTATAAAAAATAATCAATTATTATTTCTCTATCTTGTTCCCCTCTGGGAAATGACCTATGGGGATCCCTGGGTGGCTCAGGGGTTTAGCCCCTGCCTTGGGCTCAGGGTGTGATCTTGGAGTCCGGGCATCAAGTCCCACATCGGGCTCCCTGCATGAAGCCTGCTTCTCCCTCTGCCTGTGTCTCTGCCTCTCTCTCTTTGTCTCTCATGAATAAATAAATAAAATCTTTTTTTTTTTTTAAAGAAATGATACCTATCTCTCAGGTTTAAGTGTTAAATGAACAAATGTATTCTAATGTATGCCTGGCTCAAGTTATGTGTCAATAAGAGCTTACATATTTTTCCCAATAAGAAATGTTCTGATTCTCAAAAAAAAAAAAAAAGAAAAGAAAAGAAAAAGAAATGTTCTGATTCTCAATTAACTTTCCCCAGTAATATATTCATTTGGGGATAAAGAATTGATGGGGAAGTAAAGACTTTTTATTTAGTTCAAAGAAACCCTTTCTTTTGGTGTCTCAGTTTCCCCGTCTCTGTCTCTGTCTCCCCTCTGTCACACACATCCCATAAATCTTTTCCTAGTATGTGTAGCAGTTTTTTAAAAAATAGTTGTTGGTATCATTTATCAATAATTACAAAGTGTGAGAGAAGTGAACCGGTTTGAGTCTTTAATGTTTCTCAGGAGTTAGTATTAAATCCACGATCATACATTTTTAAGCCAAATTATCCACATCGTGGAGTCCAATCTATTGTTTTTTCTTTATTAAATCATTATAGTATCAGCTGTTCCAATACTGTAAGGAATCGAAAAACACTGGACATTAAATCCCAAAGCAGTGTGCCTTTAGTTTGTTCAGCAGATATGAAGACATTCCGTGAGCCATCATCATGTATTTTCAAGTTTTATACTCAGTTTAGTCTTCCAGCAACCATGTGGGAAATACTCCGAGATAATTTACTGGGTAAGTGCATTGGTTTTCTAAAAAATATTTAGAATATTTCATACTTTGACCTCCTGAGACACCCAGTAAAGTGTCACAAATTTTTGTTTTGTTTTGTTTTAGTGTCACAAAATTTAACAAAGAAATAAATAGGTGAAGGATGAATGGGTCAAGGCTTTGGCACTGTGCCAGAGCTTGACTTAAAAGCTGTAGTTCTTTCTCACCTCTTTACCAAGGAGCACAAGTTATTTTGTTATCTAAAGCCTCCCCAGTGTTACGGAAGAACAACTCAAAAGTACAAAGTATCACGAAATCTTTTCATCTTACAGGGGGGTTTCTTTGTCCTATCCTATATAGATGGAGCAAATTGTTACAGTCAATGGCCACAGTTGCTCTCGCTGAGATCCACCACGTCATCCTGGGCGCTGACTTCTGGAACTCCCAAAGAATCTCCCCTCGTCTGAGTAACAAACAGCGAGCACCTTCCCCTCTCCAAGAGCTGTTCTGGGACTTCTTGACTCAGGGCTGTCAGAACATGTGGGGAAATTCCAGGTGGCTTTGGCATCCTCCTTTCCCCTTCACTATCCGGTGGAGCTGGGCGCCAAGTTCCCAGGGCTTTCCTCGAGCAGCGCTACAAAGGTGACTTACGTTGCAACACACAGCATGTAAAGGCCTGGGCACCTGCTGATGCCCAAGTCTACTGTCCAGCTCGTCTTCCTTGTCCTAGTCTTACCGTCTCCTCAGTCTTCAGCTTTCCTGTAGCCCCCCAGAGCCTAAAAGCTTAAAGCGGGGGTTTCCAGAACGCTCCTTCAAGATCAGTGGGGCAAACGTATCATCTGCCTCTCACTCAAAAGCCAATCATCCAATCATCGCCGCCGCCTCCCACTCTGCCGCCAGCGTTTTTCCCGTGGAGTTTGGCAGGCACCTGGGGTTGTTAGGGACTTAACTGGCCGGTTTTTGCCAGAAAACCCTGCAAAGTGAACGACAACACCCCGGAGCTTCTCGTCCAGCTCCTAAATCTCTCTGGAAGTCCTTTTGCATCACCTCTGCGTTTGGCTGCACGGTGAGTGTGAGGGCGGGATCCAGGGAAAAAGAAAAAAGAAAAGAAAAAAAAAAGGCGAACTTACTCGCGGTCTGCTGCTTCTCCCCACCGTGACTCAAGTCTCCTGGAAGGCTTTCAGGCTTTCCGCCGCTCCACATTTGTAGCCTCCCTTCAACTGGGCTGGGGGTGGGGAACCGGGGAGAAACGTAGTGGGCGGCTGGGGGTAGCCGCCCTCAGTCCCCCGCGGCTGCGCGCAGGTACCGGGCGACAGCGCCGTGGCCCCGCTCCTCAGCCAGGTCCACGGGCAGGCGGCCCCAGGCATCGCGCACGTCCAGCCGCGCCCCAGCTCGGTGCAGCACCACCAGCGTGTCCAGGAAGCCCTCCCGGGCCGCGTCGTGCACAGGGCGGGTGAGGGTGGCGGGGTCGGCACAGTTGGGGTCGGCGCCGTGGAGCAGCAGCAGCTGGGCCACGCGGGTGCTGCCCATCATCATGACCTGCCGGGAGAGCAGAGTGGTCAGGGCAGCGGGATGCAGGCCTGGGCAGGGACAGGTGGACCATTTCAAAGAAATACCTATTCAGGAAGTATCCACCTAACACAGAGGCGCTACAAGCCTCAGGAGTCAGTTATACTTTGTTGATGCAGTCCCAACACCCCTCACCCTCACCCTCACCCCCGCCCCAGCTATACTCCTTATTCAGCTCTGAGTTCCATCTTATTCTCCAAACATGCGGAGACGAGAAAGCGCTGAAAGAAAGCGCTAAGAGTCGTTGTGCGAAAAAGAAATTTTTGGTTTCCCTTGGAACATGGGCATCTATTTTGTTAAATGATTTATGGGGGGGATCCCTGAGTGGTGCAGTGGTTTAGCGCCTGCCTTTGGCCCAGGGCGCGATCCTGGAGACCCGGGATCGAGTCCCACATCGGCTCCCGGTGCAGGGAGCCTGCTTCTCCCTCTGCCTGTGTCTCTGCCTCTCTCTCTCTCTGTGACTATCATAAAAATAAATAAATAAATAAATAAATAAATAAATAAATATTAAAAAAAATAAATGATTTATGGGGGGAGTTAAGTTTAAAAGCTTTTAAAATCTTAAGATTATTTCCCTTGGTGGCTCTCCCACCTCAGCCATAATCTAGCTCTAAACATATTTATTAGGCAGTTGATATTTTTAAGAGAGGCGTTAGAGGAGAAATAATGCTTTGAGTTTTTTATTTCTTTTAGTAAATTCCCTGTAGGAGGCTTTTACTTTTCACTCTCATATATATCTGTGCTTATAAATTGAATATAGTCAGACAATTTTGAGTCCAAACTGGATATAGAGGGGGAAAAAGGAAAAAAGTCATATCTAGCCTTATAAGATGATGAAAAGTTATTTTTTTAACAAATGGCTTATCATTTTTAATATTTTAAGTTAACATTATAACATTTTTAATATTTTAAGGAATAAAGTTTTTTTTTAAGATTATTTATTTATCAAGAGAAACAGAGAGAGGCAGAGACAAAGGCAGAGGGAGAAGCAGAGGCTCTCTGCAGGGAGCCGGATGCAGGATGTGATTCCAGGACCCGGATCAGAGGCCCAACCACTGAGCCATCCAGGTGCCCTGGCAAGGGATAAAGTTTAAAGGATAATATATTTAACGTAACATAAACATGTAACATAAACAGTATATTTACATTATACAGGATTTTATAATGTCATAGGATTTTATAACGTTAGATAGTAAATAATTTGCTATGTATAAAAGAACTTGGTTGTCAGTCAAATCAGAGTAATGTATAACTTAAAAAAAATGTTCTGGAGCTGTAATTCTGTAGCATCTACTTTTGTATATGCATTTTATACAAGTATTTACTTTCTTATTTTAAAAATAAAGCAGTTTTTGATAACTAAGTATCCAAAATGGAGTTGTTCTTGTGAGTTTAAGTATTTTAAAATGTACTATGTAATTGAAAGATAGTATACTATTTGTTTCATGAATATTAAAAACATCCATTTCTCCCCTTAAAAGATATATGTTATTTCTATTAGTGATGTATGTAAGGTATTTCATATGTAGAGGGGAAAAACGTGGTTCTTAGAATCTCAGAAAATGAATTAAAACTATAATTAAAATTTCTTTTTACAGTTATTAATATCATTTGAAATCTTAAATTATCTCTCATTTCTTTCTCTTTTTTTATTTTTTATTTATTTTTTTAAGAGATTTTATTTATTTATTCATGAGAGACACAGAGAGAGAGAGGCAGAGACACAGGCAGAGAGAGAAGCAGGCTCCATGCAGGGAGCGCGACGTGGGACTCGATTCAAGGTCTCCAGGATCAGGCCCTGGGCTGAAGGCGACGCTAAACCGCAGAGCCACTCGGGCTGCCCTCTTTCTCTCTTTTTAAAAGATTTTATCCACTTATTTATTTGTGAGAGCGCCCACAAGGGAGGAGGGACAGAGGGAGAGGGAAAAGCAGCCGCCCGGTTGAGCTGGGAGCCTGATGCTGGGCTCAACTCCAGGACCAGGGGCTCATGACCTGAGCCAAAGGCAGACCCTTAAGGGACTTAACCACCCAGATGCCCCTAAGCTATCCCTCGAGTCTTATAACACCTTTCTAAGAATGCAAAAGGAATGAACATATTTCCTTTTAAAACCTACACAATTAATAGGGTTCCTTAATAACAGATGGGTTCTAGAATGTGACATCGAGATGAATACTGACCACTATAGTCAACAATAAAGCACAAAATGTTACTTTGAATTTTAAGGGAATTAAAAAATATCAGTACTAATTAAAGCTGGATTAATAAACATCGGATAAAGGGTGTTAACAATGAACACTGCCAACGTAAAAGGAATTAAGTACCGTGGCCGAGGAATCCTGGCTTATCTCTTTGTATTCATTTTGCCTCTCTGAGAAAGGAATACAAAGAGTTTCACGGTAATTCATGTTCAACGATTCCGCGTTATTCCTTAAATCTAATTCGGATTGTGTGACTTGCCATTTAATTATCTCTTATCAATTGAAAGAGAGTCGAGAGCTTTCCTCCCCAAACAACCTGTCCTTTTCTCCCACCTGAATGTATCCCTTGCATTTGTGATCAGGGGACGGGAGAGACAGTAGTAAGGACATTTTCCCCACCACTGAAAAGAAAACCAAACTTAAGTAGCGTCTGTTTGTTCGTTTCTTTGCTTTTTCCGATCCCTTTCTTTAGGATCCGCGGTGGGGGAGAACCTGCGTTACACCTGGGCCCCACGGCCTCTCGGAGGAGACACGCAGGTACGTCGGTGAAGCTCTCGGTGCCCGTCGCGTCCCACGGAGGCCGCTCCCCTGCGTTCCTGCGCCCCCTGCCGGCGAGGCCCCGGGGCCCCAGCTACCTGGATCGGGCGCCGGCCGAAGCTGTTGACGCCGTTGGGATCCGCGCCGGCTTCCAGGAGCTGCCGCACGGTGTCCGCTCGCCCCTGCGCCGAGGCGCCGGCCAGGCCCGCGTGGCCGCCGTCCCCGCCGCCGCCGTCCCCGCCGCCCCCGCCGCCGTCCCCGCCGCCGCCGAGCAAGCCTTTGGCCTCCTCGCGCATCTCGCAGCCCGCGGACGCAGACGGGCCGGGAGGAGCCGCCGCGCGCCGCGAGCCGCGAGCCGCGAGCGGAGCTTCGCCACACGCCTCCCTGTTTGCCCTCCTCGTCCCGGCGCCCTCTCCCTCGGGAGCAGAGCTCAGGTCAGCTTCCAGCCGCTTCCGCCGTCCTCCGCGGCTTGGGGGCCCGTGCAAAGGCCGAGCCCCTCGGGGTGAAGTCGGCTTTTCCAGGCTCGCTCCCGGGACGAGGCGCCTCGGGTGGCCGCAGCCGAGCGCAGGGCGCGTCCGGCCGCCGAGGGCAGGCGCGTCGCCGCGTCCACACCGCCAAGCGTCGCTCCGGCGAGGTGGAGAGCCCGCACGGACTGACTCCGTCTCCAGCTGGGCGGCCGGGCAGGGCCCTCCCCACCCCCTTAGGCTCCGCCCCCGGCCCGGCCGGCCTGCGCGGGCGCGTCCCACTGCGCGGGCGGGGAGGCTCGGCCGCAGTGACGTCACAGCCGGCGAAGTCGGGGCGGCGGGGCGGGGGGGGGGGGGGGAGCGGCGCGGACGGCGCTGGGACGCATGCGCGGGGCACGGGGCGCCCGCAGCCTGCAGTCCCGCCCGCCTAGCGTCCTGCAAGGCCTCAGCTAAGGTTTGCAAAAGTTGAATCAGTGCGCTCGGTTCCTGATCCCCTCCCTCCAGCAGGCGGAGCAGAGGATTTCTATTCCTTGAGCCCCGTGCACGCTGGCTTCACGCCGGAGAGACGTGGGTCGTTCCTTGTGTAATGGAATGGCTGGCTAAGAGAAAGGCATTTAAAATAACTTTGTCTCCCTTAAGATTTCTGAAAGTGACAGCTTTGCACTTGTCACGCAGGTTAAATTCATCCCCAGGCAGCACTTGAACTTCCCTAGCTTCACATCTTGCATCAACCTTAGCAAATTTCTTTTGGGTGTGTCTTCTTAGCTGAATCAGTCAAAAATCAGTCACGGTGAAAAATCCTGAGAATCCTGTTTGTGCTTTTTATGCTTTTCATCTTTGAATAATGGGTACACACGCGCGCGCGCACACACAAAACCCCCAAAAAACCTAGTTTGAGATTGACAATGGCAAGCTGGTGTTTCTGAGACATTTAAAAAAATATGAGTATATATTTTAAGAATCTGAGATTCCAATTTCATGATGTTTGAATAATATTTTTGTTTGCACTCTTACCTATTTAAACCCACTTTGCAAGCATTTGGTTTTTATTTATGATGAGTAATAAAGGAAATTTATGCAGTAATAATGAAACATAATAAAACAGGGGTGTGGTGCTGGGCCTGTCATTAAACGGGCTGAACCTGTCATTAAATCCTCTTCTGAAGATTTAAAGGCCAATTGCTTTTCTTCCCAATCTGCCTAGGTGAGTTTGAATTAACATATGCATTGCTTTAAAGATTTTAAGAAATTACAGCTGATGTTTGATTGAAATAGGAAAAGAACCACAAGTTATGTATCTGTTGCCTGAAAGTTTTGGTGAGGAACTACATTAGACTGAGCTTCTTCCAACATGGAGCAGTTCTTATTTACAAGATTAATTTTGATTCAGAGTGCAGAGGAAGAGTCTTTAAGGAAGGGCAATTGCTTGCTTACTCATAAATGAGAGTTTATTTCACATGTTTCTTCTAGCATACCTTAGCTTGGACCTAAGCTCTTTAAAAACAGAGGAGCCTATGGAAGTGGTGGTTAGGGGTGAAGAGCTACTAACTGAGACAGAGTTGAAGAAATCCACCTGGATAGGGAAGGGAAGGAGGCAGCATTAATAACCATTTCTCCCCCTCTCTCTTACCCCATCCCCATTTCTTAGTTTTCAGTTTCATGATTTCTCTGTCTTTCCCTCTTATTTGGACCTTCACTCTTATCTGAATAAGAAAAGCCCCCTTATTTGTTGATGGTGGCTCCATTCCTTGGTCTGGCTAGAAGTCTACTTGTGTTTGAAAAGCATAGATGAGCTGTTTTTGATCAGTCTTTGGGGACAGTCCCCATTCACCGTGTATTGGGGATTACAGGTGTGTTGGTAGAATGAGAGAATGAGGAGGAAATATGGGAAGTGGGAAGTCAGAGTTTTGAAATGGATGGCCTTGTTTTTTTGCTAATCATTCTGAAGGGCTGAGTCATCAGACTGATATTAGTAGATGTGGTAGCAAATGGATTCAGTCCAGAATATCTTCATCAGTACAGCCTGGCTACCCAGAAATATAGTGCATAGCCAAATGTAATAAGGCAGGTTGCCTTTTAAAGGAGTGTTTTTGGGATTTTTCCTCTAACGGATCCAGGAATTAAATTGTTTGACAAAGTTTAGCTCAGGACGTCCTATATTTCATGAGTCCACCATTGAATAAGATATGATGCTAGCTTTTAAGAGTCTCCTTTGTGGCACTCAAAACTAATAGAGAGGGCAGCCCCGGTGGTGCAGCGGTTTGGCGCCGCCTGCAGCCTGGGGTGTGATCCTGGGGTCCGAGGATCGAGTCCCACATCGGGCTCCCTGCATGGAGCCTGCTTCTCCCTCTGCCTGTGTCTCTGCCTCTTTCTCTCTGTGTCTATGAATAAATAAATAAAATCTTTAAAAAAAACTAATAGAGAGTTTCAATAAACTATAATAACTTTACTAAGAATGTATCTATAAGATATTTTGGGAGTGAGAAGAGGGGAATTTAACTCAAGATAGAGATGCAGGGGGTTTCTTAGAGGAGCTGCCAGATGAAGACTCTAAAGAATGCATCAGAAATTGTTTCCTGTGTTCTAACATTGAGCTTTGGATTTATCTGAAACTGATTTTGGGGGGGGGGGTTCTCTGAAACTTAATAGAAAGGTCAGAAAAAGATAGCTTGAGCCAATTTTTAAAAACATTTTATTTATTTATTCATGGGAGACACACAGAGAGAGACAGAGACATAGGCCGGAGGAGAAACAGGTTCCCTGCAAGGATCCTGATGTGGAACTTGATCCCAGGACCCCCGGGGTCACATCCTGAGACAAAGGCAGATGCTCAACTGCTGAGCCACCCAGGCGTCCCAACTTGAGCCAATTTTTGAGCTACCTTCTTAAGTGTGGTAAGTATGGCCAAAGTGTCTTAAAAATAAAAAACTCTTTGGAGTTGATAAGGTGATGGAAGAAAATTTTTTTTAGTTGAAGGGGACATAGACAAAAGACAGGGAAAAAGCCAATTAGTAGAATGACTGAGAATCTTCCAGGAGGCTGGTTTGTGAGCTTCACTAAGTTGACCGGAAAAGAATTTTGGGCGGGGGAAATGTTGCCAGCGGTACGTGCAGAGTACTAGCACCACGGACAGCGCCTGCCTAGTAAGCGTGTCTCGGTGGTCCTAACCCACTCTAGAGTGAGAATTCCTGAGAAAGCGTCACACTTGATCTTCCAAACCCCTTCCTCTCCCTAAAATTTGAAAACACGCACACGGAAACTCGATGGAATTCTTTACGAAACTTCATTACCATGGACTGCTCAATCTGGTTTTCAAATATTACTGGATTATCTAATATTCTCTATGTAAAGAACATTAAATATCCTCTATACTTAAAAGAAGAGGGGAAATCACACTTAATGTCTACCCTGTTCCAAGTGCTTTACAAGTATTATTTCATTTAACTCCCATAAAACCCCTATGCAAAATACATGAGCTTTTCCATTTTACAGACAAGACAAAAGGATCAGAGAAATAAAGTAACTTGCATACTAGTTAAGCATTGTTGGAGGTAGAGTCTAACCTATGTGCTTCAGAGCCTCTACCCCTAATACTACATAGTGTTTTTAGCAGCTGTCATGATAGGCTTAACTGGAAAAAAGGTGCAATGAACTGGCTTATAATTATTTTCCAGTCTACATTGTGTTTTCCAGATGGTTCACCTCACAGCACGCCCTTAATAGACTTCAAAGATGACCTTTCACGTGTAATACAATAGCACATTTGTCTTGGACAATAGGGTGAGATAATGAAACATTTTACCTCTCCCTGAAACCCAGCTGTCTCTAGGATGAAACACAACCTATTGTTAATGCTTTAAACACATTTAGGAGATGAAGTGGATGGGCAACTGAAACTTAGAATTGTCACAGCTATGCCTTTTAATATGGTGGATAATTTATAAGTGAGGAAAGAGAAAGTAAATGGTAAATTGGCATGGAATTTTGTAGGTAAATAGGGAGGAATGCGTAGAATCAGTTTCAATGTAATGAATAATGTAAATTTCTAGTGATAATGTTTATATTCTAGTTGGTGAAACTATATATGAACCCACTATGAAAGTGTGAATACAAATTAGTTGAGTATCCCAGAGAAATAGTGACATAGCTTTGCATATGGTTGGATCCAAGATTTCTAAGTGGGGAACTTCAGAATCATTTTGGGGGCCTTTTCAAACTATATATGACCCACCTTCCATCAGGAAGCTTCATTCTCTCCATTTCATCAGTTGAGATTTATGATTCAGGGTTCATAGTATATCTTTTCCTATATTCCTATATTTATTTTTCTTCTTCTTTTTTAAGATTTTATTTATTTCAGAGAGAGAGAGAGAGAGAGAGAGAGAAAATGCACAAGCAGGGGGGAGGGGCAGAGGAAGAGAGAAGCAGACGTCCTATTCAGCAGGGAGCCCCAGGGCAGCTCTGTCCCACGACCCAGAGATCATGACCTGAGCCAAAGGCAGAAGCTCAACCGACTGAGCCACCCCAGGTACACCTCCCATATTTATTTCTTAAGTTTAACTGAATGGTGGGCATTTTAGCATCTGTATTAGTTTTCCAAGGCTGCCATAAAACAATATCACATAAGAGTTGATTTAAAGAACAAAAATTTATTTGCTCATGGTTTGGTTTCTCTTGAGGTCTCTCTCCTTGGCTTGCAGGGGGTCACATTCCTGCTGCTTCTTCACATAGTCATTCTGTGTGCATATAATTTCTTTTGTGTGTCCAAATTCCCTCTTCTCATAAAGAGACACTAGTCAGGTTGGATTAGGACTCACCCCAACAGTCTCATTTTAGTTTAATCACTTCTTTATTTTTTATTTTTTTAAAAAGATTTTTTTTATTTATTCACGAGAAACACAAAGAGAGAGGCAGATACACAGGCAGAGGGAGAAGCAAGCTCCATGCAGGGAGCCGGAAATGGGACTCGATCCCAGTCTCCAGGATCAGGCCCTGGGCTGAAGGTGGCCCTAAACCGCTGAGCCACCCAGGCTGCCCTAATCACTTCTTTAAATGCTTTATCTTCAAGGATAGTCACAGTCTGAGATACTGAAGGTTAAGATTTAACATATAAATTTTGGAGGGGTACAATTCTGTCTATAATAGAGTCTTTCCCAATTTTTACACATATCATTTTTATTAATAATTTATTTATTTGAATAAGGATGAAAATAATTCAGCACATTGAAATTCATTGATGTTGATGCCAGTCTCTTGTGTCTCTTTGTATTTTATTTATTTATTTTTTAAGATTTTATTTTTTTTTAAGATTTTTTTAAGATTTTATTTTTAAGTAATCTCTGTGCTCAGCTTGGAGCACAAACTCACAAACTCAAGACTTACAGGCTCTACAGACTGACTGAGCCAGCCAGGCGCGCCCCACCTTGTGTCTCTTTTAATCTATAGGTTCCCCTCTTTCTTTCTTTCCTTTTTTAAAAATTTCAATTTATTTGTTGAAGGAATGAGGTGGTTAGTCCTGGAGTTTTCTGAAGTCTGTACTTTGCAGAATGCTTCTTCATGATGACATTTAACATTTTCCCCTGTCACCTGTATTTCTTGTAATTTACTATTTAGATCTAGAGTCTGGATGTGATTCAGGTTTGATATTTTGGCAAAAACACTTTATAGGTAGCATAAACTTCTACCAAAAGGCACATAATCTGGTTGCTTCTCTATGATTACAGCAGCCATTAGTAATTATTTCTTAAATCTATTATTTCCTTAGGGATCACAAAATGGTGGCATTCTAATTCTACCATCCCTTCTTCATTTACTAGCTGAAATACTTCCATAAAAAGAAAGCTTTCTTTGCTATCTACTGGTTTGCCCTCAGGTACATATAAGAAAGGCAGGATAAGTATTTTATTTTCAAATTTATTTATAGGTTTTAAAAATAATAATTTGAGTTGCCAGCATCTTTCAAAGGTGACTAATGAGTTTTGAATTATTGTAAACTTGTGGATTTGAACATAAATGATGTATTTTTAATCCACTATAATTATCATTCCTATTGATGCTCAAGTCCTATTTTTAGCCAGTGAGAACCTCTGCAAGTTGGTTCCTGAGTCTTTTTAATGTGACTCCATTAGTCTTTGACAGAATCCTTGATTTTTGGTGTGACAATGTATTCCAATTTTATCTTGTATATTTCTTGTACTGTATGTAATATCAACCATTTCTCCAAGAAACATTGGTTCTTTTTAGTGGAGAATGGTGTTTAAAAAGTACATCGTCAGTGCTGGAGATTTTATTGCTACCCAGTAGGCCATTGTATTTCAAAGCCTTTATGTTTACATGTAAGACATAAATTTAGCTTTTGAAATCAGAATATTTACATATATTTTCACCTATATGAATGTCCAGGAGGCTGTTGAAAATTCAATGGTATGGGCCTTTTGGCCTGCCTTTGAGCCCAGAGACCCCCAAGTCATTGTTACAACCAAAAATACCACTGAAAAATATCCAAAATACCCCATAGAGTGGCCCCCTTAGAAAAGTCACTGATTTAAATGACACATGGATAGAGGGAGATGAGATCAAAGAGATGATTTAATTATAAAATCATAAATCTTCTGCTCTTATGATTCATCTACCCCCCCCTTCTACACACCCGTGACTGAATCCAAACTTTGTATGTGGTAGGCAAGTTGAAGTTTTTCAGGTATATACATGGGAGTATACTGCACTCAATTCATAAAATAGTTTATTTCCTTATTTTATCAAATTTTATCTTCTCATTGAAGCTTGTTCTTGAATAAAATTATCCTTTATTGTTTAAGCATGGTCAGGGACACCTGGGTGGCTTAGCGGTTGAGTGTCTGCCTTTGACTCAGGGCATGATCCTGGAGTTCCAGGTCAGGTCCCACATTGGACTTCCTGCAGGCAGCCTGCTTCTCCCTCTGCCTATGTCTCTGCCTCTCTCTCTGTGTCTCTCATGAATAAATAAATAAAATCAATCTTTTAAAAAATCAGGCCAATCTTGGCTTGTGTACCTTATAATACCTGTAATGTACAGTTCTTGTTTTCCAGAAATTTCATGATGAAAGAGCCTTCTCAAGTTGAAGACAGTTCAGTAGGTCATCAGATGCCAAGGGGGACGACATCAGTATCCAAACATTAGCTACTGAAGTGACTTTAGCTAAAGCTAGACATGTTGAATAACCCAGTGATATAGGAGTCAGTAATTATGTGTGAAACTAAGTTGTGTATCCAGACTTCTCTCTCTTTTTTCTTTTGGAGGTTTAAAATTAATATTAGGATTAAGTGCATCTCACAACTGTTACTATTGTAAATAGAAAATCGAGGGGGGAGTGAGAGGCTGAGTTAGTGGAAAACATTCTCTCAAAGTAGAGAAAGACTCTGGGACCTTAATTCCTTGAAAATGTGCTGAGGGACACCTGGATTGTTCACTTAGTTAAGTGTCTGCCTTTGGCTCAGGTCACGATCTCCTGGTCCTGGAATCAAGCTTTGTGTGGGGCTCCCTGCTCAGCTGGGAGTCTGCTTCTTCCTCTCCTTCTGCCCCTCCCCTTGGCTCATGTGTTCATGCACTCTCCCGCGCTCTCTCTCTCTCTCAAATAAATAAATAAAATCTTAAAAAAAAGAAAATATGCTGGAAAGATCAACAAATTGAGAATTTTACTTTATCTTAATTTTCTTTTGAAAATTGTTATTTAGCATAAATTACATATTTAATTTGCTTTTTTCCCCTCAGAAATGTGTTACTTCTGAATGATGTTATCTTTTTAGAAGACTTATTTATTTGAGAGAGAGAAAGTACATACACTTGGGTGCACACATCGGGTAGGGAAGGGCAGGGGAGAGGGAGAGAGAATCCTTAAGCGGACTCTCTTCTGAGAATGGAGCCTGATTTCAGGCTGGATCCCAGAACCTCAAGATCATGACCTGAACTGAAATCAAGAATCAGTGGCTCAACCGACTGAGCCACCCAGGCGCCCCTATGTTGAGTAATCTTCTATTAGAGATAATTGATACATATCCCATAAAGTATATTTTTTCCAGAGCTCTTGCATATAACCCATTCTATAAAATTTAGTGATTTTTTGGAACTTTTTTAATTTTAGGAAGCTTCTTTGTTTAAAAAAGGCATGTACATACACACATAAACACCTATACACATATCTCATCAGAATCAATTAGCTTGAAGATTTGGTAATCTGATATGCTGTGGATCCAGTCCTGCATTCAGCTTTCATCTTTATAAGTCATTGTGAATTGGAACCTGAGTTTTCTCTCATATGAGAAGAAAGCACAGACCCAACCAAATAATTCGTTTTTGCATGGCCCAAGAAACTGCATAATCAGACATTAAGATCCTTAGAAGAGGAATGTTAGCCCTATTTCCATTCACTCCTCAACCTTCTATAACCTGGCTTTCACACAGAATTAGTAACCAATTTCGCACAAAGTGAAGTAACTAATTGCCAAGGTAACCAATGGCTTTCATGTTGCTAGATCCAGTAATCCCAGCCTTCATCTCTTTCAGTTTCTTTTCTGCAGCTTTGGATTCTGATGAACCCTTTTTTCTTGCTGTTCTAAACTTTCTCATGAAGCTGTTCTTTCATTTATTACAGATGACATATGCTATGCATGTGATGTAAACAATACCAACATGTTTACATCCTCCTAAAAATATATATATTTTAAAGATTTTATTTATTTATTCACGAGGGACACACACACACACACACACACACACACAGAGAGAGAGAGAGAGAGAGAGGCAGAGAGGTAAGCAGAGGGAGAAGCAGGCTCTCTGCAAGGAGCCCAAAGGAGCCCAATGTGAGACTTGATCCCAGATCCTGGGATCACGACCTGAGCTGAAGGCAGATGCCCAACTGCTGAACCACCCAGGCGTCCCCTAAAAATATATTCTTAATCTACATTTAGTTCACCCATGTTTTTAGTAACAGTGCTAAAATAAAATCTTGAATTATTAGCTAGTAAAATATTTACTTATCCATTAAAAGATTGGATATTGAACCCCTACTAAATATCAGATACTATCTGCTAGATTCAGGTGATGAGCCAGTTGAGATGCTACTTGAATGCATAATCGGTCTGGTGGTCAAAGAAATGGAGGGGTTTAAGATCTGTAGGATTATATTGGTATTAACTAATCAAAGGTATGGGGCAGTAGTTGCAACGAAAAACATTCCAGGTTCAAGGAACTGCATGTGGCAAACTCTGAGGTGGGACAAGGAAGGCATGGGCATGTTGAAGGAATTATGGTTGGAGCATAGCGATGGAGGAGAATATGGCTGGCTATAGTTGGAGAAATAAGCACTGCAATATATTGTAGGGCTGTATAGGCCATGTGATGCATTTTTATCTTTATCTTAAAAAAAAACCTGGGGCACCTGGGTGACTTAGTCAGTTAAGGGGCCAGCTCCTGATTTTCAGGTCATGACCTCAGGTCATGATCTTGGGGTCCTGGGATTTAGTCCCGTGTCTGGCTCTGTGCTCAGTGGTGTCTGCTTAAGGATTCTCTCTCTTCTCCCTCTGCCCTTCTCCCACTCACTCATGCATTCTCTCTCTCAAATAAATAAATCTTAAAAAAGGAGAAACCACTGATGGCTTTGAGCAGAGAAGTGATATGATCAGATTTTCAGTTAAATTAAAAAAAATCACTTTACATGCACTTTGGAGAATGGTTTGGAGGAGCTAGAGGATAGATTATGGTAGTTTGGGACTAAAGCGTTTGCATCTAAAATGGAAAGAAGAGAATCCCTTAAGATATATTTAAGAATAACTTCAACAGAGTTTAGCAATAAATTTGAGATGGCAGATGAGGAAGAAGATGTTAGGTAGGTTTGTATAACTAGAGAGGTTGGTAATTATGGCTGCCAAAATAGGGAACACTGGATGAGAATGCAGTCTGAGGTGAAGGTCATGGGTTTAAGTTCAGAAAGCTTGAACTTGAGACATGGTGATATATTTATTTTATTTTTTAAAAATTTTTTAAAAAATATTTATTTATTTATTATTTATGATAGACTAAGAGAGAGAGAGAGAGAGAGAGAGAGGCAGAGACACAGGAGGAGGGAGAAGCAGGCTCCATACCAGGAGCCCGACATGGGACTCGACCCCGGGACTCCAGGATCGCGCCCTGGGCCAAAGGCAGGCGCTAAACCACTGAGCCACCCAGGGATCCCCAAGACATGGTGATATATTTAGATGGAAATGTTTAATGTTAGAAAGATGGGTCTGTAGCTCAGAGAGGAGTGCATATTCCTAATATGGACTAATTTATACTAATAAATGAAGAAATGAACATTTCTGGCACAAATTTTAGCAAAGAAGATTAGTTTACTTTTCAATTAATTCTGAAAATATTCTACCAAAAATATTTGATACCACCTCTTCTGCCTCTAAATTTGCTCATTTTGAAGATATTTTTCATAATCCTTTACACTTTTAATCCTACTTTATTTTAAAAATTGCACATTCAACATTTTATTTGATTACTTATATATAAGGACCAGTTCTCAAGACATAAACATAATTCAAATGAAACTTAGAATAATCTACTGAAAACAATTCACAGAACTAAATAAAAAAAAAAGACAGGAAAGAGTATTTACTATATAATGGTCCTGATAAGAGTGTCTTCTAAAATTTCTTTCTCTAGGCTCCTAACTCTGGGAAACGAACAAGGGGTAGTGGAATGGGAGGTGGGCGGGGGGATGGGGTGACTGGGTTGATGGGCAGGCACTGAGGGAGGCACTTGACAGGAGGAGCACTGGGTGTTATGCTATATGTTGGCAAATCGAACTCCAATAAAAAATATACAAAAAAAATAAAACCTCAAAAAAAATTCTCTCTCTATATTTACTCTTACCAAATGAAAAAAAGTACAAAACAAAATTATTAGATAACACCTAAAAATAACACCCTTTCTAAATGAATAATTTTTTCATGGTTGTTCTTTTCTATGTACAAGCTGTATTAATTATTCCATTCATCTAGTAGCTACTTGACAAATATTTATTGAACATCTGTTATATGCCAGACACTCTTTTAAACCCTTAAGATACATCAGTGGCAAAACAGTAAAAGATGCCTGTCTTCATGACTTTTATGTTACAGCAGGGGCAGCAATTTCTGTTGTAAGGTCAATCACATAATAGGCATAGCGCTTAAACGAATGTTTCATTTTTTTATAATAAATTTATTTTTTATTGGTGTTCAATTTGCCAACTTACAGAATAACACCCAGTGCTCATCCCATCAAGTGCCCCCCTCAGTGCCCGTCACCCATTCACCCCCCACCCCCCGCCCTCCTCTCCTTCTGTTTCATATTTTTATATGACATTATCAAACATACAGGGTCTGGCCTATGAGAAATCAATATCCACATTACAATAAGACTTCTTTTTTATTTTTTTTATTTTTTATTTTTTTTAAGACTTCTTTTTTAAAAAAGATTTCATTTATTTATTCGTAAGAGACACACAGAGGGAGGCAGAGACATAGGCAGAGAGAGAAGCAGGCCCCATGCAGGGAGTCCGATGCAGGACTTGATCCTGGGACTCCAAGATCATACCCTTGGGCGCCCAAGCCACTGAGCCACCCAGGCGTCTTCTAAAGACTTCTAAAATAATTTTTATCATATGAATGAATCAATAATAGAACCAATTCCTCAATAATAATAAACTGGTTACAAAGTGATTGTTCATCTCAGAGAAACCTTGGCAGAACTAAAATAAAAGTTTTAAGAAATAGACTTTGGTACCAAAATAAGGTATTTTAGGTTTAGATTTTTCATTTTGCTGTTTCCATACTAAATGCATACTCACAATTCAATGCTGAAAAACTAGATATGATTATAAATCAAGGCATAGTTGAAATGAAAGTTTAGAAAAAGTATCGTAAGCCAAAATTTAGTATCATTATGACGGCAGCTTTAGAATTTTAATTTTGACACCCTAGTCTTGAATTGTATTTGATGTGGTTATAAACCTAGGCAGTGTTGAAATGAAAGTTTCAAAACAAATTAAAATAAAGAGCTAGCAAAACATAATATAAAAGCATTGTGATATTAATATTCCCTGATTCAATTGAGTAATAACTTGCTTTCTGTCACAAAATGGGTAGTAGATAATTTGAGTATAGAAAGTAGTATTTCCTATATGAGACATTCTACTCTCTGCAATCTCTTGAATTCCACTTCCTCGTTAGTGAACTATATAACTTTAGCAATCAGTTTTATCAAAATAGGGCTTTAAGTCTATTTTTCTAGCTCTAAAAATATAAAGTTCAAAGCTCTTCTTGAAAGAGAATTATATGTTTAATTCAGTTACCCTTATCACTTGGAATATCTAGTTTCAGCCAAAACTTACATGTCATTCTGAAAAAAGCAAAAGTGAGATTCTTCTTTTGAGGAGAGACTTTACAGTTAAATAGGTGTTTCCAGGTGTATGGAGCTCATGGGTAATGTACTTCTTCTTTGCTTATAGAATTGTCTGTGGTTGGGAGGTCATTCAGGGGAAGTGGTGAGTATGACATCTCTGCCTGGGCAGAGCCCTAGGTACTGTTTGAATCTTATCTTCCTGTTTGCTCCTCAGCTCCTTGGAATGAGTGGAGTGAGAGTTTGGGCCAGTAGGTAGTTGCTTCTCTTGTTCTATTTACTGTATGTGTCCAGTCTGGATTTTTGGCAAAAGGCGACTCATTCTCTGACCTTATTTCGAATGCTCTGGTGTTGATATATTTTCCTACATTCCAGAGGAAAAAAATTGCAATACCAAAATGTAAAAGTGTGTCTATTTATGTTCTTTTCCCATTCATCAGTTGGTGGGCATTTGAGCTCTATTATTTTTTTTTTAATTTTTATTTATTTATGACAGTCACAGAGAGAGAGAGAGAGAGAGAGAGAGACAGAGACAGAGACACAGGCAGAGGGAGAAGCAGGCTCCATGCACCGGGAGCCCGATGTGGGATTCGATCCTGGGTCTCCAGGATCGTGCCCTGGGCCAAAGGCAGGCGCCAAACCGCTGCGCCACCCAGGGTTCCCTGGGCTCTATTATTAATACAATATTTATATCCTTTATTTCCTCATGCATTTTCTTTTCTAGTAATATATTAATAATAATTAGAATTTATTAGGGGCTTACTATGTGCTAAAATGTACATATATTATTTTAATGAATACTTCTCCTATGAGGAAGTTTGTGTTATCATAGCTTATGAATAAGGAAACTGAAGCCTAAAGAGATTAAATAACTTGGCCAAAATCAATCACACACACACACACACACACACACACACAAACACACACACTGGGATACTACTCAGCCATCAAAAAGAGATCATGCCATTTGCAATGATGACGTAGAGAGAGCTAGAATGTATAATGCTAAGCAAAATAAGTCAATCATAGAAAGCCAAATACCATGTGATTCCACTCATATGTGGAATTTGAGAAACAAAATGATGAATATTCAGGAGGAGGAAAAAGATAGGGGGGAAACAAATCATGAGACTCTTAACTATGGAGAACAAACTGAGGGTTAATGGAGGGAGGTGGGTGGGAGATGGGATAGATAGGTGGGTGATGGGTATTAAGGAGGGCACTTGTTAGGCAGAGAACTTGGTGTTACATGTAGATGATGAACCACTGAACTCTACTCCTGAAACCAATATTGAACTCTATGTCAACGAACTAGAATTTAAATAAAAGTAAATAAATGAAATAAAAAATAAAATCAAGTCAGTAAACTTTCATAGCTTGATTACCTTGATTACATTGATTCAAGGCATTCTGTCAGGGCACTTAAACAATAAAATGACAAATAAGACACAGAAAAAAAATACTAGGGGAAGGATTCTTTGTGGGCAAAACACTTAGAATTGGATTTTCAAGTGATCATCCCTCTCTCTCTTTTTAAAAAAGATTTCATTTATTCCTTAGGGCCACAGAGAGAGAGAGAGAGAGACATAGGCAGAGGGAGAAGGCTCCCCGTAGGGAGCCGGATGTGGGACTCAATCCCGGGACCTGGGATCGCGCCCTGAGCCAAAGGCAGATGCTCTATCACTGAGCCACCCAGGTATGCACACATCTAACAAAGGTTTGGCTGTTGGTCCCAAGGGATCATCTCTTTCACCATTGTAGTTAGATTTGCTCTGTTGGTAGCAAAGAATGTATTTAGTTTCCTTCTTAAACTGGTGTCTTGGAACATGAACAGGACTGGATGCATTTGTGAAGCATTTTTAATTTTATGCAATCATTTGTATATCATCATGATGTTTGTGCCATTCTCAGACCATCTGTTACTTTCTTAATAGTTTTCTTCAGATTGACTTACCTTTTTTCCAACCTCATTTAAGTCTCATTTGAGCAACATTCGCTATAAAATAATGGGTTTGTTGTGCAAATTATGTTTTTCTAATGCACTCTAAAGACAGATACCTTTAAAAAATTTCACCTATAGTCCATATACCACCTATAGTCATCTGAAGTACCTCCAGTGCTATGTTACTGCGTTTTGAATAACACTGCCGCATGTTATAGTCCTTGGTCCTTGTAATTGTTATGTGCAGTAAACAGAGAAAACATAATTATCTCCATTTCAAAGATGAGAAAATCAAGTTCATGGATAAGGTCTTATAGCCAGTAAATTTCCAGAACTGGGCCTTGTACTCGTGCTTTCTCCTTACCAACTCATTGTTTCTATTATACAACTAACTCTTTTAGGGAATGAAAACTTAAAACTAAAAATAAACTTTTATCTATTTAGACCTGACTATTTTGGAATTTTGTGGTAATTTGAATAGCAATAAGATGGAAAAAAATAGCAAAGAAAAGGAGAGTAGATTGTCAAGTTATATTAGGCAGTCTCAAAGATAGCCTCTGATTAGATTATCTCGCCTACTAGTATTCATGCCTTATGTAATCCCCTCCACTTGAGAAACTGCTTTCTAACCAATAGAATATGGAGGAGGTGTCACTTCCCTGCTTAGTTTGCAAAAGATTGTGACTTCTGTCTTGCCAGAAGTCTCTGTCTCTCTTGCTTTGATTTTGATGAAGCAAGCTACTGTAAGAGGGGGGACCCCAGAACAGCAGCAGCAGGGAACTGAAGCCCTCTGTTCAACATCCCTCAAGGAAATGAATCCTGCCAACAATTCCATGTGGTTATTCGGGAAACAGAGCCTTCCCTAGGCGAGCCTTCAGAGGAGACCCAGCTTTGATGGATGCCTTGTCTGCAGCCTTGTGGGAGACTGTGAAGCAGAAAACTCAGTGAAGCCTTACTACAGGCATTTTAAGTGATTCATTTTGGGGGAATTTGGTTGAGCGGGGCGGGGGGGGGAGGTTAATCTGTTATTCAGCAATATATAACACAAGTCTAGAGGACTCATTTCTAGAAGTGATTTGGTGGAGGTGGAACCAAGTTATCACTGCCATGCATGGGCCCCAAGTTTGCAGTTCTATTGAAGTGTGATATCTAACACTGGATGCTTTTTCTTTCTCTCTTATTTTCCTATTCTTTCCTCCATACCCTCTCTCTTTCACTTCTTCCCTTTATTCCTCCTACTCTTTCATACCTTTAACTGATAGAGCAGTTGGAAACTGTTCTCATCTATCCCTTTCCACAATGCCCTGTGCTGGGCTTCCTATGTTGGTTTCATCATGCACATGTGGTGCACACATCTAACAAAGGTTTGGTTGTTGGTATTAGTGAATTACCATGAAGTTGATTCAGTGCTATCCATTTCATTTTGTTTTCACTTTTTTTAATTGGAAGTATCTTTAGTCTTCTATGGGCTTTGTGTATTCATGTCCTGTATCTTTTCCTTTGTAGGCAATTTATAGCACTGATCTCTATCAGTGCCTCTCACTGACTTTGATATGAAGATGATTTTTCCTGCAGTTACTCTTTCTACAAAATTAAAAATGTTGAGCATAAAGAAATAACATTCACAGTTTTATATTGACTTACTGATTTCCTGTGGTTTTTCCATCCACCACACTACCTGAAAGTTTTTGCTTTTGAGCAGTGTTTTCTTCTGTTTGACATGCAAAAAAGCTAAAGGGAATTACCCAAGGACCCTTCCAAGTGAGTTTATCTATAGAAAACCTTGGAAATAATCTGACACTAGCCTTGATAGATGAGGGAGGGGTGCCATATGTGAAAGAATAGAGTCGGTGGTGGGGAGGTAAACATATGGACAAACTTGAATCACAAATTTCTCACTATATGCCAGCAACATTTAATAATAGTAGTCCTAAACACACACACACACACACACACACACACACATACACACATAAATGAGTCACACCATAAAAACTTTTAACAAGTGCTGGCAAGTCAGATGGCAGACTCACCCCGAAACCTGTCTCTCCAATAAAAACCTCATAATTAAAAACAAGGCTGTCCATAAATCATAACATATAATAACAATTATATGCAACTGGTACAAGATTTGATTAGAAAATTAACACTTAGCTTTCTCAGGTGAAAATTCTAAGTTTTCCTCAGAGTAGAAATACTTCTATAATATGTGACCAGCAGGTTATCTATTGCTGAACCATGAGATGCTTCTTTGTCCAACTGTTACCACTAGGTGGTAACTGAGGTGATACAGTTTTACTTGTCTTTTAATAACAATACTAGTGTTTGGCATGTATTGAGAAAGTGCCTACAGTGTGCTAGATACTTCGTTAGGCACAGAATGTCTCATTTTCTCTTCTTTACACCCAGGGAACAAATAACTATATATTAGGTCTATAAAACTGAGGCCTACACTGGTTTACTGATTTTCCCAAGTTTGCAAGGGACCAAAACAGGATTCGAATCTGAATCGGCTTGGTTCCCCAAAGGTGCTCTTTCCAACAAAGGTGTGGCCTTGAGAAAGGACGTGAAATTAATGTATAGGTGGAAGCTGGTGAATAGGATATAGCTGTGTCCTTAAACTGGGTCCTGCTGAATGTGTGGTAGAATGGATGAGATGCCTCTTCTCTGTTGCTATCCTGGGAGAAGTCAGTAACCCAGCAAAGCTGGGTTCTTGGATTTTTTTTTTTTGTTTGTTTTTTGGATGATAAGCTGAATCAACTCAATTGGTTATTATCTGATGTACTTTCCATATTAAAATTACATTATTCTAGTCTGTAAATTTACCCACTCAAGTTTGCATCAATCTGGCAAGCCTACACCCAATAAATCCTGATATTTGTAATGTTTCCTTCAAATTTCCCCTATGGCATGTGAGCAGGGTCTGAAAATGGAATACAAGCTCCATGAAACTATAGCAACACTTTGTCCTTGTGTTCTCCTCTCTCCCTTTCTCTTAGGCACATTCTTGGATGAATTGTCCTGTCAGAAGCTGAGGTGAGGAGAAGCTGGAAGTAGAACTGGGAAGAGCTTGAATAAATTGGTCAGTGAAATTTAGATTCTTGTTTTCTAAAATTCTCTTTCCCCAACTTAGTTTTTAGGAACTGGAAGAAAGCTGCATGTATGGATGGAATGTCTTAGGGTAGTTGTTCACAAAGAAATTGATTGCAGTGAACTCCCACTTGTAAGAATTTCATAATTCTCTGAAAATGTTTTTTATACTCAACCTTCTAAAGATTCTTAATGGCACATTGAAGATCAGAGGTTGACAAAGTTTTTTTCCAAAGGGCCTGATAGGAAATTTGTTTAGCTTTTGTGAGCTATATGATTTCTTTCACGACTACTCAACTCTGCTGCTGCAGCACCAACTCAGCCATAGATAATACATAAATGAATGAGAATGTCTGAATTCCAATGCAACTTTATTTACAAAAACAGGTAGTGCGACAGATAGGATACTGGCGTCATAGTTTGTTGGTGGTGACCCTTGGTACAGTGGAAAAAATTCAATTAGAGCTTGGTTATGGTTCTTTCACTCCAATTGGGTATTTTGGGAGATGTTAGTTTAGATTTATATAGGTTCATTATCTGTAAAATGGGGATAATAAAACCTACTTCACAAGACTTATGAAGATTAAGTTATGTAGCTAAATATAGTAAACTGGCTTCCTTTTTAAAAAATTACATTTAGTTTTTATTGTAGAACCCACATATCAGGGCAAAGTGTTGCACGTACAAATATAAATTATTTTTGGGAAAAAAGTTGTAAAAACACCCCCCAAAACTCAAACCAAACTGCACCTTCTTTAGTTATGTTGTCCTGACCAGGATCCATATTGGCAAAGGAATTCTGACCTCTGAGAGGGGCCTCTTGATGGTGGCACCCTTAGGCCTGGGCCTCTGTAAGACAAAAGCCACTGGAGTGATAGCAGCCTGGGGACTGAGAGGGCCTCTGCTCCCTGCAAGTTGGGGTCTTGGCCCTGGCTGGCAAGGAGACATTCCTAATTAATCTAGATCATTAAAATCCTGCAGTCTTCAAGGATCTGAGTAGGTGGCAACTGCTAACGACTTCATTGTTTTGTTCCTTTTATTATTTCTTAAAAGCTCCTTCCCCAGCTCCCATGCCCCTGAGGCAGAGGAGGCACCAACCCAGTCTGCAACCCTGACCTCTGGCCTTGGGTGCAGGCTCCAGGAGGACAGAGGGAGTGGGTGGGTGACTTCCTATAGGGTGACTTAGAGAGAAGACCCGAGCTGGCCAAGTAGGAGAAAGGAAAAGGTAAGGAAAAAGCCAAGAGATCAAAGGTAGTGATAACTAATGATCACTATTATCATTATAGCATTATTACTTTAGTTTCTTTTAGAGGATTTTTGTTGTTGTTGTTGGTTATTTAGTTTAGCTCATGCATTTACAGTAAACCAGTAAATGCCGTTGAGGACAGCTGAAACTGTGTTTTCCCGGTTCATCATTGAAGATTCTCTTGTGAGAATTAGAAAATTGTTTTAGAGAGTATTGGTGCTTATTTCATACTAATTGAGCAAAGACCATTCTCTCTTAGGTTTAGTTTTTATACTTCAAGCCCTTTTTAAAAGAATTGTACAGACATGGGTGTATCTGTTTGCTTTACTTCTTTATTTTCCTTGTTGGGTAATCATGCATATGTTGATTGGCATCAAACAGAGATCTCACCTATCCCCATGGCAGTGAGCTGCTGCTAACTTGAGTTCAGACCAGCCCTGGTGGCCCTGTGAGTGGGAGAGTCTGGGTGTGTCTAGCTTGGGCTGTGGCACCAGAAGAGGGTGGATGCACCTGTTGTACTTGTGTAATGTTGGCACCAATATAGTGGTGCTTCTCTGAGTATTTGCCTTGGTAAAAGGTCACTGGCTGATTTGAGCTGTTGGGTCGTGCCCCACATCCTCAGTGTGCCACACAGGCTTGCTTTCTGTGGCATTTTGCCTCATTTCTAGAGGTGAGTTTGACTCACAGAAGTAAGACTCTGGATTTTTGTATTTCTGAATTTTCCTGGAACCATGTCCAAAGCTCTTAAGTGATTGTAGGGAACTTAGCTAGAGAGAATTTTTCACTAAGGGAGAAAATTATATAATCACAATAAAGCACAAGCCACAGGGCCTGGGTTGTTGACTTACCATAAATATAAGGGTTACAAGTAACAGAAAACTTTCAATTCTTGCTATTGGAAGGGGTTCTTTTATTGAGCCCCTTTCTCTCTTCTCTTTTTCTTTCTTTTTTTCACCCTTGTAATGAAGAGTCAAGATAAATGACAATAGATCTGCCTTAGGCTTGTACAGGGGTACGGTATCAACTTAATAATTGAACTGGGGGCAAAATGTAATTTTCTCTCTTGAACTGAAATGAGAGTGTTCCCAGGCTTATTGGATTGAAGTCTTTAAACATGTGTTGACTTGCAAAAGTGGCTACTGAGAAAGGGCCTGAAACAACCTAGTAATATTTAGGGAAAATATAAAAAAATCTTTGCACATGGCACTTCAAGATAAAATGCATGTTTTTTTTGTAGGTAAAATAACAATCCAAACACCCCAAGGTTTTTAAATAAAAAATCCACTTTAAATCAGTATAATTCTGGAGGTATAACATAATAGTGGTAAGTAAAAAGTAGATCATAGTTTACACTTTATTAACATATTTTGTGCCATTTTCTGCTTTTACTTAACCTTTAGAAAAAGTCTTTAAATTGTGCGAAATACCAAGGCAAGTTTATAGCCTGAATTATTTCCTCCTGGCTGTTTTCTTTTACTTCTATACGTATGGAGATGTTTCTCTCCTAGAACTACATCATTCTTTTAAAATTACTATATGAGATAATCTATGATTTATTTATACTCTTCTACTAAGGATTATTTAGTTGGTTTATTAGTTTACTCAGGAAAGTTTACAGTTGCCTGCTCATGACAAAGTTAGGAGTAATACATTGATTTAATGGAGAGAGTTTTCTTCTATATAACTCCTCTGGCTTCTTACATAACTTTGGGAATGACCTTATGAAATAAGCCCAAATTGCCTTTGGAAAGGTATTTTAGGTGCTTATATCTCCTTACTTCCAGATCTATTTCCATGGCTTTAGCAGCATCAGAGCAGTATAGGTTCAGTTCAAAATTCAACAGAAACTACTGTTACGGCTGGATTCTGGTCAGACAAGTTGCCACTAACCCAACTGTGGGGTGGGATCTTCCACACTCTCACATCAACATACCAATTTGGCCTTAGCTCCTTTTCCCCTGCTCTCCCTCTCCCTTGATTAACCCCATATAATCACGTGTGTACATGTCTGACGGCAGGGACCATGCCTTATTCATTTTTGTATTATTCAAGGGCCTGGCTGAGAGTCATTGCTTAAGAAATGTGTACTAGAGAAATATTTATACATATGCTAGAAATTCTCATTTAGATTCCCATCTCTGAACAATTGGAGCTGAGCCTTTTGGATAGGATAAAATAGAACTATAGGCTTTAGGTACATACTACCTTTTAAGAGCTGCCATGCCAGTTCAGAATCCCCTGCAATTGTCCAGTATGAACTCACTTCTGTCAGTAACCATGTCTCAAATGCGAGATGACTCTTATCCTGGCATGTTTTGGCAAGAAAGAACTTTACCTGGTTTGCCTAACCTACACTGGCTTCTAGTTTCAACAAGAATTGTTTACATGCATTTAGTTTTAGCTCTTGGGCTATAACATGTCATTGTTCTTTTTACTCACCTCCTCCCCTTGCTTTTGGAATCAGGACAGGCATCTTCAATTCTTGTTGTTCCTGTTTGGTGTGCTCTTAGATGGATTTTAGCTTTGTCCTTCAGCTCTCATGGCACTCCAAGATATTTTTGAGTCATATTTCCTGTATAAGAAAATATAGACTATGTCATCACAAAGGGAAATGGGGACTAGGGGGGCATTATTTAAATCATTCAGGGAACTCATATCCTGGCTTGAAGGAAAATTAAAGTATTTGGATTATTTTATCTCATTGGATTGTCCTTCTTTAGTCAACTTACAGGATAATGCATATCAGCTCTTATTCAATTTTATCTGTCACTGTCACAGTGAGTCTAGAAGAGAAAAATATATTTGAGACTTACTTTAAAAAAAGTCATTGTTAGTAGAATTAGATTTCCCCCTGTATTTAGAAGAGAATGAACACCCTAGAAAAATAATAACAAACTTTTGGCAAAACAGTGTTTTCCTGAATATGCCGTGAAAGGGAAAGTCCTCACAGCAAACTTGCAGAAGTGCTCTGAAAAGTCTCTTGCACAATTCTGTTTCTTTATAGTACTTACACAATCATATTTCTTAATGACGTTCTATAAACAATTCTTTTGACAAGAAGCATACAGTTGTAAAAATAAAGAGATAACTTTGGTAGAAAATACATTAATGATTTTCTACTTCTATACTTCTATGACAGACATAAAATTATAGATTTTTTTAGTACCATTTTCCTGTTGATTGTGGAGGACACAGGAAAAGCAACACACAGTAGGAAGTATCAGTTCGCCACCTAGAGGAGAGATGTGGAATTCAACATTTCTCCAAACAGCTTCAGGAGGATTCATTCATTTATTCATTTGCTCACTCATTCATTCAGTCAATTATTTACTTATTTAATTATTAAAAAAATAACTAAGTACTTATTAGGCTTAGTTATGTACCAGTACAGATTTGATAATCTAATCAAGAGTTATGAGCTGAAGGAAAGCATGCAGTGTATCTTATTTTAATTGCACAGCTCTTTAAAATCTTTTATTTTGGGGCACCTGGGTGGCTCAGTCAGTTAAGCATCTGCCTTCATCTCAGGTCAGAATCCGAGGGTCCTGGGGTGGAGTCCTGAGTTTTGCTTTCTGCTCAGTCTGCTTCTCCCGCTCCCTCTGCCCGCCCCCCCCACTCTTGCGTGCCCCCTCTCTCTCCTTTGAAGTCACGCTTGTTCTCTCTCTCTCTCATGCTTGCTCTCTGTCTCAAATAAATAAATTTTAAAATATCTTTAAAATCTTTTATTTTTTAAAGAGTATAACTCAAATATCTGGACAACTCAAAATATCCATACTGTGAGGTATACTACTTTTAGTGGTCGGGTCTACTTTTAGTGGTCTGATAAAGCTTTATTGTTTTTATTTGCTCCATCTCTTTACAGTTTACCTGTTAGGCTCTTCTCTATAAAAATTAGGAAATGGGGGAGGGGGAGCCTGGGTGGCTCAGTGGTTGAGCATCTGCCTTTGGCTCAGGGCATGATCCCAGAGTCCTGGGATCGAGTCCCATATCGGGTTCCCTGCACGGAGCCTGCTTCTCCTGTTCCTGCCTCTCTCTCTGCCTCTCTCTGGGTCTCTCACGAATAAGTAAATAAAATATTTTTAAAAACCAAATTAGGAAATAGAGTCTCAGAGAAATGAAATAACAAGCTTAAGGTGTCACAGGTACTTCACTCTAGTGTCAGTGTCTGAACCCAAGCCAGTCTAATACCAGAGCCGCCACCCTACTCAGCTCTACTCTAACAGAGACACTCACAAATGGCTGGACTGCAGCTGTGGGGATGGCCAGTGCTTACACATTGAAAGAAGATCATGGCCAGCAGCACATCCACAAAACAAGCTTGGAAGAAGCTTTATGGAGCCAATCAACTGGACAGAGTCTACTAAAGATGGTGAGATTGTTCATAGGTATGAATTCCTTGTGCCCTGAGGAATGAACTCCAAAACTTTCCTGAGATGGTCCAGCACAGGCAAGAGTAGACAGAGGGCTGGGAGCAGTTGGTGTGTATGAGTGCCTCCTTTGCAGTTGGGTGTCTAACATCACTAGCCCCCACATCTCTGCTTATGTAGAGGAGGAAACTGAACTACACGAAAAATTTCCTGAATTCCAAGACCACAAGGTAAACCTTGGTGCCCGAACTAACCCCTAAGCTTTCTGATTTTTTTTTTAAGATTTTATTTATTTGTTTATTTGAGAGTGAGCCAGAGAGCACAAGTTGGGGGAATGGCAGAGGGAGAGGGAAAAAGGCAGGCTTCCCGCTGAGCAGGTAACCCAACATGGGACTCTATCCCAGGACCCCGGGATCATGACCTGAGCCGAAGGCAGATGCTTAACTGACTGAGCCACCCAGGTGCCCCAGATTTTCTGATTTCAATCCAGCATTCTATCTTTTCTCACTGCCAATAATATCAGCTTTGCTTGCTGTGACTTTTCTCGTCACTCCTGTGGTTTTATACCACTCCCTCTCTCTCATTAAGTAACCTCTGTCAAGGCAGAAATTCCCATGAAAACAAAACAAATATAGCAGAGACGTTGATGGTGTAGGAGATAAAACAGATACAGAAGGAGTGTTGCCAAGGGGTATCCTTGAACGCAAGAAAGAAGGGCTATATTCGGAGGGAAGGAAATGGGGGAAAATTAAAGGCAGTCTGTGCTGAAATGGTGAGGAGAGCAGTTATTACCTGAGCCTCTTTGATGGGTGTGACCCTGAAGACTTGTCCATATGGTGGACAAAAGCATAAGGCACTGTGGAAGTTGTCTAGCTGTTGGGATCCTATTGTAAACCTCTTTTTTTTTTTTTAAGTGAAGAAAACTCTGATCAACCTCTAGTTTGTTTATGGAGAAGACTTTGCCCAGATGTACCCAGAAAGTTTGAGAATACCACACAAGCATAACCCTGAGACAATTTTTCTTTGCCAGGAAAATTTGCTTAAAAAGGAACACTAGAATCTGTTTAATTCTACTGCATGGACATGTGATAATAATGTGCATGGTGACCTTCTATTGTAAATTTGAAAGACTTAACCTTTCTGCATCTATTGCTGAGGGACAAAGGAGAACATTTTCTTAGGGCTTTGAACTACTTCATTTGAAATCTGACTGAGAAAAGGGAGCATCAAGGACTGTATCTTACTTATTTTGTAACTTTCTCTGCATCTAGCAATTTTTTGAGGATTAATAAAGGGTGCTGCTTTTTAAAATTCCAGGTATTATTATTAAATAGATTTAAATTATTTTAAAGACATTTGAAAGAGTTTACATTAAAAAATTGAATCAGTTTAACTTATATTTCCCTTTAGCTGAAAATTCACAGACTTCTGGAGCGCTTGTGTGGCTCAATCTGTTAATTGTTGGACTCTTGGTTTCGGCTCAGGTCATGATCTCAGGGTGGTAAGATTGAGCCCCGAGTTGGGCTCTGTGCTCAGCAAGGAGTCTGTTAGAGATTCTCTCTCTCTCTCCCTCTGCCACTCCCCCCCCGCTCACATACACCCTCTCTAAAATAAATAAATCAAATCTTTTAAAAACAAACAAAAAAAGAGAACTTGCAGACTTCCAAGCAACTGTTTTCTCTCTGAAAAAAAAAAAATTCAAAAATCACCCAGAAGTAAGGGAGTGGCCCTGATCCCTGTGCTTTTATTTATGTGTGGTTAAAGTTCAAATTTCTCAACATACCATAATCTCAGTGTACTGGCCAAATTCCATGGTGGATAATTAGATCTAGTTTACCAGCGCAGACATGGATGTAGAGAGAGAGCAGTCACACTGTACTTCTGGGAATCTATTAGCCAAGTTGACTGTGTTTGACACATGAGTGGTGGGACTCACCTCACTTGCTGACTGGACTTGCCCAGCAGGTTCTACAGGTGAGATCACTGCTTGGCTGGCTCATTGCTGGACCTGGTAGGCAGAAGAGGCCATGAAATAAATGGCTTCACTTTGGGTCTTGAAAATTCTCTCTTCCTTCTCTTGCCTTCTCCTGCCAACTCTCTATGGACTGAAGCATTCATTAATAAATTCATTTATTCAATAAATATTTACTGAAAACCTATTATGTGTCAGGTATTGACCTGGGCTCTAGAAATATAATAGTGAACTACATATTTTCTACTTACAAGGACTTAATAATGAATAAGTATAATACTCAGTGAAAAATTTTTCTGTTGACAGATCTTAGTAATCAAATCTTTATTATTTCTGTCTTTAAAAAGCAGAAGTACGCAAATGCTCTTTGGAGTGGTGTGGCATAGAAATGTATTTATAGATTTCAACATAAAACTAATGAATGAATGAAGACCAGTTCATCTGTCATTGTGAGTTCAGTTAATCCTGCCCTCCCTGCTGTACCCTGACTCCACCTTGTCCAGTGCCCTCCCCATCATTACATGTACACATGTATACACACACATACAGTTTCAATTGTCTTCAAATCTATGCAGCATTCAGTTGTCGAGCACATATTAATATACTCACCTAGGTGGAGACTGAATTTCCCCTCAAGGAACTTATAATTTAGAAGGTAAGACATTTGCCTCTTTCAAAATGTGACACTACTTCCCATGGCTTAGATTGTGAAAACATCTGTTGGTGCTTTAGTTAATTGATGCCCAAGCTTCAGTTGTTTATGTACCACCTTCATAATTTTTTAGATTTTATTTTGTTTTTAAGATTTTATTTATTTATTAGAGAGAGAGAGAACAAGAGAAAACATGAACGAGAGAGGTGAGGGAGAAGCAGGCTCCCCATGGGCAGGGAGCTGGATGAGGGGCTCAAGCCCAGGACCCTGGCGTCATAACCTGAGCTGAAGGCAGATGCTTAACCAGCTAAGCCACCCAGGTGCCTTCCATCTTCATAATTTTTGCTATAGTTACATACCACCTGGGCCATTATGCCTCTGTAAATATACTGCTATTTTAACTTAAATTTATTTAATAATATCTTAAATCACTAGGTTGATGTGCTAGCTCTAAAATTTTCAGATATACTTTAATATAAATATGTGACTACTAAATTAAATATGTGTTACATATATATTTAATATATAAATGAAACTAATTATATAAAATAATAAATGATATGTGATATAAATAGAAAATAAATTAAATATATACAACATATATGTTTCTATAATATATGTATTTAATTTAGTATTCATTTATTAGTACAAATCAGTACGTATTAGTACTAAATGAATGAATAAATGCCTTGGGTCAGTAGGACAGAGATTAGCAACTGGAGAAACAGAAAACCAATAACTAAAGAAAAGAAAATGTGAGCAGCCTGGGTGGCTCAGTGGTTTAGTGCCACCTTCAGCCCAGGGCGAGATCCTCCAAATATATATATATATATATATATATGTATATATATACCCAGATCTTCTCAGGTACTCTCAAGTATGACACATATCATAGCTTGGGTGGTTTTACAAAAGTAGGACCCACCTTTGAGAGTGAAGAATGTCAGAAAAAATGCTTAAGTGATGATAATAATCATAGCAATGGTCATGAGAGCTATTATTTATTGGAGGCTTTACCTATGTCATTTAATTTTATTTTATTTAATCTTTGCTCTCTCACAGGCATTCATATTACAGAAATGTGAGACAAAAGGTCAGGAAAGAGGGAAGAGTAGAAGTGAAACCTTCTTGTGCCTTGGGCAGCTATAACCAACACATGTCATAATGTTTTAGTTTTTATTCTTTTCTTTAGTTGGTTATTTTATATCTGATTTTTTTATGTAAACTAAATGTAGTGGTGGCAAATTAAAAAACTTTTTAAAATCAAATATATTTGTTAATCAAACAAGATAATAACCCCAGAAAAAGGATGTCAGTCTAATTATACCCATTCTAGGAATGCAGGATCCAGTAAGAGAGTGAGATTAAAACACATTTTTCTTTTTTTTAAATAAGATTTTATTTATTCACGAGAGAGAGAGAAAGAGAGAGAGAGAAGCAGGCTCCATGCAGGGAGCCCAACACAGCACTCGATCCCTGTGGCAGAACTCGATCTCATGTCTCTGGGATCACGCCCTGGGCTGAAGGCGGCGCTAAACTGCTGAGTCACCCAGGCTGCCCACATTTTCTTTTCTTTAGTTATTGGTTTTCTGTTTCTCCAGTTGCTAATCTTTGTCCTACTGACCCAAGGCATTTGTTCAAAAGCCTTTGCACTCTCTGGCACAAGTGCCTAACTTACTAAAAACAAAATTCTTATGGCTTTCTGCTAAAAAATAGTGAAACAAATATTATTCTAAACATAGTATGACAAAAAATATATTTTTAAAGATTTTATTTATTTATTCATGAGAGACCCAGAGAAAGAGAGAGTCATAGACATAGGCAGAGGGAGAATAAGGCTCCTGATAGGGAGCCTGATGTGGGACTTGATCCCCAGAACCTGGGATCATACTCTGAGCCAAAGGCAGATGCTCAACCACTGAGCCACCCAGGTGTCCCTAGCATAACAAAATATTAATGCTGGAAGAGACATACAGGACCTAAGACAGCTCCCTTACTTTACAGAGGGAAAAAAGTTGAAACACAGCAATAATTATGGAGAACTTCCCTGTGTTTTCATAGTTGATATTGTCATCATAAAGTTTATGACATGCATTTGTTATGTTGTTTTTTCTTTTTGCATGCCTGAATTTTGCTTCCAACACATGGTGAGCTCCAAGTATAAACCATGTCTTATTTGTTTCTCACTCTGCATTTTTAGCAAAGTGCCATGTACTTGGTGTTGAATAATCATCTTTCAACTAACTAAATAGTAGAGTATACCTCATAAACCTATCTTTTAATTCTTCTTTGACTGAACTTTCTAGATACACCTCATTTAGCATTCCGTTGTTTATCTTCCTGTAAAAGTGTCAAAGACAGTGAGTGCATTTGAGAGGTACTTTGGTGAATAATAAAGACCTAAATAGCTGGAATAGTATGCTGTCCATTGTCACGTTTATGTATTCTGGACCTAGACAATAATATTTCAGAATGGTCGAAACTAGAAAGATGAAAAATCTAAAGGTACATGGACTATGTTGATTAAATATTTTCATTGGACATTTACATAAATGGTGGGAGCTGTAAGAAATAATGCATTTTTTCAGATTTTATTTATATATTAATGAGAGACACACAGAAAGAGGCAGAGAGACATAGGTAGAGGGAGAATCAGGCTCCCTACAGGGGAGCCTGATACAGGCAGGACTTAATTCCAGGACTCTGAGATCATGACCTGAGCCAAAGACAGATACTCAAACACTGAGCTACTCAGGTGCCCCAGAAATAATGAATTTTATCTTTAGCAATTATGGAACAGATTAGCTAAAGATTATAAGGTGCTTAGAAAAAGATTAAAATATGAGAGTGATTTCATATAATTAAATTATCAATTACTCATTATTTTTCTCTTTTCCTCAAGCTTTATTGAAATATAGGTATACAAGACCTGCACATAATTAATGCATACAATTTGATGATTTTGGTCATATGTATACATTTGTGTAGCCAAACTCTGATTATTTTTCACAATAGTTTAATTAAAGTACAACTTTGGGTTTGTTAGTATATTTGAACATCAATGTTTAGAGGTTTTACCCCTGGCTTTCCCATAAAGGTTCACACAGATTTTTTGTTATTATTCTGTGGATAACTGAATTACAGCATAGTAATTCATTTTAAAAAAACACGTTGGTTGTTAACACTTTTTGGTGTGAAGTATACTTTAAGAATTGTTCTATTTCCAGGGCCTTGTTTTTACTTGTGAAGGTCAGTGCATCCTCCTTTTTAATCCTCAAGATTGTTTTCTTATAGCTTGATGAGATATGACATATTGCTCTTGCCTCCCCCTCCTTCCGGTACCTTTTTCCTCCACTGTTTTGTTTTGTTTTTTTTCTCTTCCGGTTCCTCCTGGCATCTGGACTTCTTTTTCTGCCAAATGAGTCAGTTAGAGTGGAAATGTTGAACCCACATTTTTTTTTTTATCTTGGCTGGGAAAAGAGGTTCGAAGTTAAAATGTGCCTGGTGATGTTTCACGCGGATCCGTCACACAACCCTCCTGACTTTCTCGTGAGAACACCACTCTGTATCCAAGACAAATTGCCAAATGATCCACCACTGCACGTACCTGTCACAAGCTCAATGCTCAGGAAGCTGTTCTTTAAGGGAAGGAATAGAAAAATATAACTTATTTATTTGTGTATGCTTTTTTTCTTAATACTTCATCCCCTCCACAAGGGATGTAAGTGGGTTTTACAAACACAAACAATACACTAGGATTAAGAGTGAAAGGAAAAACATGTAGATTTTTATTTTATTTTATTTATTTATTTATTTATTTATTTATTTATTTATTTATTTAAAAAATATTTATTTATTCATGAGAGACACAGAGAGAGAGAGGCAGAGACACAGGCAGAGGGAGAAGCAGGCTCCATGCAGGGAGCCTGACGTGGGTCTCGATCCGGGGGCTTCAGGATCGCCCTGGGCAGAAGGCGGCGCTAAACCACTGAGCCACCTGGACTGCCCAAAACATGTAGATTTTTAAAAGGGAAAGGAGGAAACATGGGCATATTTATAAAATGAAAATGAATTGTTTGTATTCTAGCATACAGTAGTTACTGTATTGAATGTTTTTGTTAGATTTTATTTATTTGAGAAAGAGAGAGCATGAGCAGGGGGAGGGGCAGAGGGAGAGATAGACTCTCCGCTGAGCAGGGAGCCCGATGCAGGGCTTGATTCCAGGACCCTGAGATCAAGACCTGAGCCAAAGGCAGACACCTAACTGATTGAGCCATCCAGGTGCCCTGAGTGTTTCTTATATATTAGACAAAACACTGATCAGAATATCTAATCTGATTGAATGCAATAGTCACTGTTTTGAATTTGTTTAGATTTTGTAGGTGTAGAAATCAAGGCTTCCAGTGTTTAATTCATTCAACTCCATACTGCTAAATTAGTGGTGGGGTGGGATTTGAACCCTCCAGTAGTCTCACCAAGTCACTGCTATAACCTCCATAGCTTGCTTTTTAACACAAGCATTTATTATTAATGGTAATTCATAGAACTGTCTCAGAAAATGTACAAATAACATAGCCCCATTAAATTAATTATTTTTTTCAACTGCCAATGCTTAATAAGTAGAATAGGTTTGGGGAACAGTAGTTGTTGGGTGCTGGTGGTAGCTGTGGTTTTGATGGAAGAAATAGTAAAACACACAGGCTGTCCCTCCTCTTTGTAATACTGCAGGTCAAAAAGTAGTTCATTTAAAGTTTGAAGTTTATATTCTTTACCAAGATCTTGGTGTTGAATAGGCCATATAGACTTAAAAATATGTTATAAAAGTGAAGATACAACAGTATAAAGTTCTATCATGATGGAAATTCCTCAAAATTATGGTTCAAGCTCTTTAGAATCTTCACAAATCACCATGCACATTCATTTACCAATATTTTATGTATACATACAATAATACAATACTGTATTGCAGCATCACAAAATGAAACTAAGATGAATTTATTGGCTTTATTAAATATTTAGTAGGCTGAAATTTTGTTAGCCCTGATCTCAGAGCATCGGAAACAAATTTGGGACAACTTAAATAGCTCAGATCTCTTGAGAAAGTTCTCAGGTTCTTTGAACAGCTTCTTTTCTTCCAGATAAATTTCCCTGTAGCAAATAGGAGCCATCGGAATGATTCCCCAGACCTGAGAGCAACCTCAAAGTACAGTTCATTGAACTAGATCACAGCAATAATTTGAGAAAAATGTACTGACTTCTATTATGTTTTAAGCACTCCACTAGGAACTTTATGCACATGATTTTCTGAAAATTTTTTCATTTTGTTTAATTTTAATAGGAATCCCATAAGATATTAGTATCTCCATTTTAGAGACTGAGGAACCACAGAAAGATCAGAGAAGTAAAATAATTTGAGCTTCCAAGGCCACATCAGTGTTGGACATGGAATTTGAACCCAGATAGGATCTGAAAGCCCATGTACTTAAACCTCCAGACTGCCTGCCCCTCAAGGAACTGCTAAGGTTGTCATTGGAGACTTGACCCTGTATAGATAGTTGCTTCAAGAGGAGGAAAAATGTAGGAGGATCTGGTCCAGAGGTCTCAAGTAAACATCTGTGCTCAATTAAAAGGTAGAACTAGCTGCATTCTATTTATCAAGTAGAGGTATCTCATGTTCCCTGGATTTCTCTACTCCATACACTGTCCAAGGTGATAAAAGTGTCTAGGAAGGGAGATTAGGATATATCTACCATGTTTAGGTCAAAGCTAAATCACAAGATTAGCCTCTGCCTCTTCTTTCTCCTACATCCAGTCTCTCTTTTGATGGGAAGAGTAAACCTAATTCCTGTTCAGTCATATGAGGTAAGTCAATTGGAGAAGGACAATCATTATGTGGTTTCACTCATATGGGGAATATAAGAAATAGTGAAAGGGATTATAGGGGAAAGAGGGAAAATGAGTGGGAAAAATTAGAGACGGTAACAAAACATGAGAGACTCCTAACTCTAGGAAACAAACAAGGGGAAGTGGAAGGGGAGACGGGCGGGGGGGGGGGGGGATGAGATAACTACGTGACGGGCACTGAGGAAGGCACTTGACGGAATGAGCATTGTGTGTTATGCTATATGTTGGCAAATTGAACTTTAATAAAAAAACTATATATTAAAAAAGTATTTTATTTTCAAGTTTTAGAAGGAAAGTCTGAATGCTTGTGAACTGGTGGGAAAGAAACAGTTATTTCTGAGATTTAACTTTGACTCAGGCATTGGATAAACACTCCATCACCACTGTTGCAACTCCATGCCTCCAAGAACTGCTGAGCTGAAGCACTTCTCATTTGTGATAGATTAGCCAAGCAGCAAGTCTGAAACGAGCAGGAGCAGCCTATAATGCTGCACTGCATTACATATGCTAAAATGTATCATAATTATTTTTTATTCTGATTCTTATAGCTCAGGTTCAATGGTACCAAATTCCCTGTTATTTTTTTATTCATACTGTCTTCATTAAGGAAAATGTATTATAAAATATAGCTAATTAATAATAACAACAGGGATGCCTGGGTGGCTCAGTAGTTGAGTGTCTGCCTTTAGCTCAGGGCATGATCCCAGAGTTCCAGGATCAAGTCCCTTTTAAATGGGCTCCTCGCAGGGTGCCTGCTTCTCCCTCTGTCTATGTCTCTATCTCTCTCTGTGTCTGTAATGAATAAATAAATAAAATCTTTAAAAAATAATAACAACAACAAAAAAAAAGAAGCAAGGACCTACTATATAACTTCCTCCTAGATATTTTCCCTTTAAGGTGATTTTGAGATCTCCCTTTTCTGTGGTTAGATACTAGATGAACAAATATTAAGTTGGAAACTCAAGGGCAATGTAGATCATTGGGTATAGTTTAGAGCTGGATTTCATCAACTTGTCACTATCATCCTGCCAGTGTCTTTCTGTACTAACCTCGCTGCCCCAGGTAGTGGACCTCTAAGGTTCATGCTGATAGGAAATCTCTCAGCTGGGGCAGGTTATAGGAGTGAGAGAGCTGCCCAAAGGACACATACCAACCAAAGCTTCTCATCATAATGGCCTAACTCTTCAGATCCTGCAAGTCTCAACAAAAGCTCTCTCCCGCCCCTTCTCTTTTTTTTATAACTATAATGGAATAATTTCATCGAATTGCATGGAAGAGACTACTTATGGGGCTAGTCTGGCAGTTAGGGTTCTCCATTGGATTGTTAGGTTTCACAATAACTTGCAAAAATTGCATATACCCTTTTCTTGGAGTCATAGTTCATTCTCAAGTCCTTTTAAGTTAAATATCTTTAATTGCTTCTTTCAAGGTTTTACTTTTTTTTTGTTTTGTTTTGAGGGGGGATAATTTCATGGAATATACTGAGTCTGCAATCCCTTTTGGTAAAGCAATAGAACAGATGAATGGATTTTTGGACTGCCTTTGGTGAAGGAATAAGGTATCTCAGAGGACACTGGAAAAGTGTAATGTTCCATTATATAAGCCTCAACTCTATCCTCCTTTGTCATTTTGGTGGTCATTTTGGCAACGAGAAATACTGATGACAAACTTAGTCTTCTCATCTGAAAATGAGAATCCTAGCACTGCTTGCCTCAGAGGGATGTCGCAAAATCCAAATGAAATAACTTGCATAAGAGGTGTAGCACTATGCTTTCTATTGTGTAAGGTCTCAACAAATATCAGCCATTCAGATACTGTTATTACTCACTTTTAAAACGCTATTGTTTAAGTCTTCCCAGTTGGTGTTTCTAGATAATTTCTAATATTTAAGCTTATATGCCATGAGGTTCTTCTAGGGTTAAAGCATCCTGGTGAAGCATATTAGACACCTTTCCTGTGCCAGTACTGCTTTTTAGGACAAAATTCGAATGCCTAGTTGGAATGTATCTAACTCCAAAGCCACCACGTGAAGTAGCAGGTAGGCATAGGAAACAACAACTTTTTAGGCATTGATCCTAATTGAATAAAATTTCCAAACAGCTAATTCCTACATCTGAAAGATAGTTTTTGTATAAATGGAATAACCGGAGAATCTAAGAAAATGTCTTACTGGTTCTGTGGCCTTTACCCAAGAAATGCTGCCCTTCAAAACTAAATCCCATAGGTGCTTTACTCATGAACCTTTGTCCTCTCTGCTGGGAACTCTCCTTCACACCATACCCCCTGTGTACCATCTGCTCTTCCATGAAGGGCCACAAACGGATTGACCAACAGACCAACCAGAGCACATAGCCCAACTTTTATTTATCTATTTGTTATTTAAAATAATTTTTTAAAAAAGATTTTATTTATTTGTGAGAGACACACAGAGAGAGGCAGAGACATAGGCAAAGGGAGAAGCAGGCTCCGTGAGGGAAACCTGATGTGGGACTCAATCCCAGGACCCTGGGATCACACCCTGAGCTGAAGATCACACCCTGAGCTCAGATCACACCCTGAGCTGAAGGGAGACCCTCAACCACTGTGCTACCCAGGTTTCCCCGGCCCAACTTTTAATAGCAGGCAAAATGCCAAAGGCCCAAGCAGGGACTAAAGAGAAGCACAGAGAAGCACAGTTTCCTTCACAGAGCTAGAATGGCTCTCATTAAGATCAAGGGCCCCAAAGTCAGACAGGTTTGAATTTCAGTATCAGTTCAGACAATAAATTTGTTCAGAAACTTTGGCATACTATATATTGGTATCATATAATACATCATTTATGGGATTGTAATGAAGAAGAAATGAAATAATATCTGTAAAGTGCTTCACAGATTGGCTAACATAAAGTAAACAATAATCAGTTGCTCTTTCTGCTTTTCCCTCAAAATATTTTGTCTCTGGCCTCCTAGCTGGCATGAAAGCCAGTTTTCTGTAGATTCCATGACAGAGAGTTGGAGAGAAAGATGGTCTGAGCAATTGAGACAACTGGCTTTTGCCCTAAAACCAAGTGTGGCAATTTGTTCTGAAATATCTAGATCAATCTACACTTCTCTTTTATGCAATTGGAAAGCATTTTAAAAAGCTGTGTGTACACATACACACTTAAGTATGTCTATATGAATATACCTTCAGTCACCTTTCACTCATCTATTCTCTCCTGTGACTTCGTAAGCATGTGAGAGGTAGGTTTTATATTTCCTATTGTATAATTAAAGGAAAGGGGAACACAGAGAAGCAATTTGGCGAGCCCAAAGCCTTGCAGCTGATTAGGGAAAGATGTGGGGCCCTTCTGACCCCTGGGCAGCTTTTCTTCCTCCAGACTGCTCTGATGAGTGTGGGAGTGAATTGCACTAGAACTTGGCTGCCGAGGAACTCCCAGCTGATAGGTAACCAAAGGAAACAGCGTGGCTGACGTCCAATTAAAAGGTAAAATCCCACTGGGCAATTTCTCCTTAATTGACGGCAGGAACTGCTGTCGCTGCGCCTTCCAGCCGCTTTGCAAACAGGCAGGGATGTTAGCAAGAGCCGGCGGTGAACGGCCAATGCCTCCCAAGGGAGCGGTGATTGCTTTGGCCGGATTCTGGCGCGGCTGTTTTCTGGGGATGACGAGGCTGTAGTCAGCCGAGCAGGGGCGGTAACCTCTTCTAATAACCACCCCGGGCTTTTGGCAACCGAGCTCTCTGGCACTATCTAGGGAAGCTCTTTATGCTACTTCGTGCTACTTGTCAAGTCAAGCCGCCTGTCTCATTTTGCTGGGAAATCAGACACTGCGGGTCAAATTGCTCATGTCGGAGGGGTCCGGGGGGCCCAGGGCGCGCAGGGGGCCCAGGGTGGGGGGGCCCAGGGTGGGGGGGGGCCCAGAGCGCGCAGAGGGGCCTCTGATCATCGCAGACTCAAAGGGACCCCGGTTCGTACGGCTTTCCTCTCCGTGGCTCCACGTTGTTTGAAATCAGGATGTGGTCCTGAGTTAATGACATAAGGAAGCACTTTGATGCTTGAATTGCCAGCTCGGTTTTCTTGAACCTCATATGGACTGGCTTCATCCTGTCCCCCACTCCATAGCCCCGCGCGTTCCTCCCAGCTTCCTGCGCAGGCCTTCCTCTGGTTTGCGGCCGAGCGCCTGGACCCGGCCTTCAGGGCTCCTGACTGCGGCTCTGAGTTCCTGCGGGTGGTTTCTGCTGCCTGCTTATCATTCAGCCCCGGGGGCAGGTCTCTCTTCCCATATTTAAGAACCTGAAATAGCTCATTTCTAGTTTGGCCAAAGCTTTCCCTTTCAACTCTGACTCTTGCCTTCAGAATAAGTAAGCAGGGATTAGGCTCCTTTTCCAAACCTTGATTTAATAATACCTACATTTCTTTTTTTTTTTTTTTTTTTTTCAGATTTTATTTATTTATTCACGAGAGACACACAGAGAGAGGCAGAGACACAGGCAGAGGGAGAAGCAGGGAGCCTGATGCCAGGACCCCATCCCAGGACCCCAGGATCAAGACCTGAGCCAAAGGCTGATGCTCAACGACTGAGCCCCTCCAGGGGCCCCGATTTTCTGCAGAATGATGTTTATGAGACTAACCAAAGTATGTTAAACTGGCATTGATTTGATGACTTCATAAATATTTTTTGCCAGGTTTTGTGGGGGGATTGTTTTTGTTTTTGTTTTGTGGGTGTGTCTGTGAAAGAGCCTGCTTAAAATCTTCGCTAATCTACTTGAATTTCCTCTTAAATGCGGTTACATATAATGCCTCTTAAAACTAATTCTCTGTATTTGCCGTTTGGCAGCCTCCTGTGGCACTCTGGAGGGCTAATAAATCCTGAAGATTAGGTCTTCATAAGGGAAGTATGAAAGTTCTGATGTAGGTAAATACAACTTAAGACTCCAAATTTGGAGGAAAGTTGGGAGATGTTTGTGGAGACCCTTGAAATGTTCCCTATTTCTCCGTTAACCACCATGTCAGTTACCACTATGAACTTTCTCCTTCTAGTTTGTATTCTGTTCACATTGAATCATTCCTTGCACGTACCATATGTTTCTCTTTTTAAAAAGATTTTATTTATTTATTTGAGAGAGAGAGAGAGAGAGAGAACAGGGGAGGGGAAGGGAGAGGGAGAAGGAGAACATACTCCCGGCTGAGCAGGGAGACTAATGCAGGGCTCAGTTCCAGGACCCCGAGATCATGACCCAAGCTGAAGTCAGACACTTAACCTACTGAGCCACCCAGGCGCCCTGTATGTTTCTGATCTGGGTAGATAAGCCACATTTTTGGTTTAAAGAAGATTGTATCAGCTGCTGCCGGGAAGTTTTTCTTGAGTTAGTTAAGAACATGTGAAACTTAACCCTTGGCATTTCAATTAGCTGCAGTTTGTAATAAAATCAGCTTTCATCTAGACCATGGTTATATGGTCCCAATAGCATAGTAGAAAAAAGGGCAAACCCTTATTCTTATTTCTGACATCCCTACAAATGTATATTGGACCTTAATTGAAAGACTTCTTGCCTTACCCAATAAAAATAATTGCGAATTTTAACACTTGCCTCCAACCAAAAATAAAGTTACAATATTTTTTTTCCAGTGCTCTTAAAGATTTCAAGGTCGGTCTGGGGGCTTCCCAAGGGCATGGACTGTGTCTGATTCAGTCACCATTTTATCCACAGACACTTACATGGTGCCTGGAGCACCATATGGGAAGTGGCCAACACATTAAATGAATGAATGAAAGGAAAGATAGAACCAGAGTCACATTTTAGTGGCCTACCTATATATTTTCAGAGTAATGTAGTATTTAAAAAGGGACAGTGATAACACATTTCTAAAAGGAGATGAATGGCATATTTAACACTTCTCAAGAAGACGGAATCCAGCTTCTATCACTTGAGCTAGGCCTTTGATTTACAGAGGCATTGAGGATTCCCCATAGCTGAATATGGGTGAAACTTTAAGGCAAGCTAAAGGCCCAGGCTTCCCTGTGGACATCAGTACTCCCATGGGTCACTTTCCAAGAAGAAAAGTGTGGGCTTGCTGTCTTTTTCATCAAAGCTCCTAGATTTTGGCTAAGTGCCTGGTTTATCCTAGGACATTAGTCAGCCCACAAATCCCACATTTGCTTATTCAGTCTAGAGCAAGTGAATACTGTCATTCTCCCATCTCCTTTGTTGGCAAATGCTTTGTTAACCTGAATTGAGCTCTGTAACACAAAATGAAATGACTAATCTTTTGGGGGTTTCCCCCTCCCAGATTCTTGTATGAGCAACTAAACCAATAGGCCGCAAAGCCCCACACTGTTGCTTTCTCTCATGATGCCCTTTTATTCTGATGGTTTCACATAGTACATAAGGAAACCAATACCTTCCAGAGCATGGCTGAAGTGGCGCCACCATTAAGAAAAGGAGGTTACTGGACTCTTTCATCTTGCGAGAAAAATGTTAGCAAGCAAAGAGCGTTTAGGTTGATTATTTATACTTAGGCAGTCTACTACTGGGCATTGGCAATAGGTGTCACTTTGCTCACCTCGCACCCTCTGAAAATTTTCTGATTCTGAATATGGGGGTCTGAAAGCATAGGAAGTAGGAATTGTAAAGTAAACACCCAGTTTGGACGATCCCACAGTTGATTTGTGGTGGGTCTGGAAAATAACCTGAAAAGGAGGTGTATCCTTAATCCTAAGGCTATTTGTCTATTTGAAAAGATCTGTAAAGACCTGGACTTTTTAAGCAAAAGTATAGGGATCTGTGTTTCTAAATTGCCATTGACCATGAAAAAGTGATTAGTTTGGAAGACACCTGAGGTGCAATAGCCTGCACAAGAGAAGAGGGGATAAAGGAAATCCTAAGACTTGACATTCTTGCCATAAACCCCAGCCATTTTTATAGCATGTTGCACATAGTAGCTTGGCAGGGAATTCTCATTAATCATTAGACCTGTGGAAATTCTATTCAGTTCATGAAGCTTTGACTCTGTGTTTCCCATTGATAGCCTGTTTTTTCTCTCTCCTCCTTTTCCAACTCTTGGTCACAGCTACCTTCCAGATGACTTCTATCTACCACAGTCTTCCTCCCCTCTGTAAGAGAATGCAAGTAGATGCTGATGTTTGAAGCAAGAACGTTCAAGAATTGCTGCCTGACTTTTAACCCAAGGATTGGAATGGTATGGTCTTTTTAGCTTTTTAGTGTGAGATTCAGGGATCATAAAGGTTGTTTCATCCATTAGACTTTTGTAAATTGTTACACCTGAGATCTGGAGGAAACATCAGTCAAAATGGTTTTTAAAATAGCCATTAGTTCAGGAGGTACATAGCCAAGGCCTGTGGCAAGAGCTTTGCCCACATTACCATTTTTTGGTCACATGGTCTTTAAAGAAAAGACATTTTAAAAAAATTTGTTTTCTGAGCATGATCACCCCTTCCAATTTGCTATGGAGGGTCAGGAAAATGTGTAAATGATTCCTGGGCTTGAGTGCAGATGGCGCATGTGCTGGCAAACAGAAATCTAAAGTGATTAAAGATTTTGTCCTTTGTAGTTACTTCTCCAGATTTGAGTTCTGTATTTTTGGATATGACTCGTTGAAAATCTTTGAGCACCTAATACATGCCAAACATTCTGCGACGTTATGAGGAGTTGGGAGTCTCTACTATAGTCCAGTTGAGATACAGGAAGGATGAAGAGAGAATACATATAATTATAGCAGAAAGCAAAATAAAATACAGTGTACAATGGACTATGGGATATGATGGCAGAAGAGGGCATCTTTTATTAGTGGTGTCAGGAAATGCATTATCAAGGTCATGGCATTCTTGGTGGGTCATAAGGATAGGATATTGGCAAGTGAAGAGGAATCCCAATGCAAGAGAATAAGAGTAAAAGCACAAGTGTGAGAAGGTGGAAGGGAACTGTGGTATTGCCATACAAGGTGGAGGCAGGGAAATGAAGAGTGGCTGACTTTATGTGGTGAGTTCTAAGCCTCGTGCACACAGTTGACCGTGCTGCCTTCCTTGAACCGCTGTTTGCTCCAGCATCATGGCACCTCCTGACTCTTAACCAGCCTTACCGGCCACTGCTTCTCAGTCACCTTACCTGGCTGCTCTTCTTTGGCCTGAGCACCATGGATTTAAGGGCTTCAGCGTCCTACTGTTCTCTCTCTTCTCCTCAATTGCTATCATTTAAATATTAAATATTTAACATCTACATGCCAATGGTCTTTACATGGTTAACTCTCCCCATGATCCATGCCCTGATCTCTAGGCTGTGTATCAAATTGTCTACTGAACATTTCCACTTTGATGTCTAAGTTTTTAGGCCCAAATTAGAACTCTTGATTTTTTTTGCTTCCACCCACCCCACTCTGCTTTCCTGCCAGAAATCCTCATCTTCCACCAGTCTTCCCCATCTTAGTTAATGGGCCTGCCACTCACCTAGCTGCTTAGGCCCCTCAAACTTGCAGTTATTCCAGATATGGCCTTTCTCTCACCCTTACCATTTAATAGCATATTGTGAATTTGCTCCTGCCCCACCCCAAACAAGCAGCTATTGTTTTTTCTTATAGGGCTTATGGTAGTAAGATTTGCCTCCAAAAGCACATGAATCACTGATTAAATATTAGGTTAAAAAAGTTTAATTTTATAGCGATCATCTCTTGATTCCTTTCCAGAAGTTAACTCCTAAGATGTCCATGTGTTCTTCAGTTTGCATGTATGTTGGAATTCATTCCTTCCATTCTTCAAAAGAATCTTCACATTCTCTTGCCTTTAGACCTTGCTGTGATGGATTAGATACACAAATACGGGTCCCCATGTATCTGTTACACAGCAAAAATAAAAATGATGAAAATGATAGCAGTACTACTAATAGTAGCACTCACTAGCCATGCATTGCAATAGGCACTGTACAGTCACTGATGTTTTAAACCCTAAAGATAGAGAGGTAACTTTATTTATTTATTTAAAGATTTTATTTATTTATTCATGAGAGACACAGGGAGAGAGAGAGAGGCAGAGACACAGGCAGAGGGAGAAGCAGGCTCCACGTGGGGAGCCGGATGTGGGACTTGTTCTCCAGGATCACACCCTGGGCCGAAGGCGGCACTAAACTGCTGAGCCACCCAGGCTGCCCTGCTGCCCTCACAGTGGGTTTTAAACATCACATCCCAACCTCTGGGATGGATATGCCATTGCCTTCATTTTAGACTTGCCTAAGATCACATCACTGGGGAGTGGCAGAGAACCAAGACCTGAACTTTTATTTCTGCTAGACCCCAAAGCCCATGCTTTCTATCAAATGTAATTTAGCATTCCAAATCACTGAATAAAAGTAGATGCGGCTTCTAGTGTAAAGAATGTTTTTTTGGCTGACTACACTCAGGAAGACATAAAGATACAGCTCTAGAAAGATGTTATGGTAGAAAGAATAGATCCTATTTACATCACCTTCCATAGGCTTCAGGATGCATTCTTATGTAATTTTCAAGGTGATTTTATTTTAGGAACTGCCAAAAAAAAATTGCCATTCATTTAGTTTTTTGCCCTAACATTAATTTCTTCTCAGTCCCTCCAAGGGACACCTTCAGTGGCATAAGTATAAAGAGAGAAACTGGGGAGAAACATGAACCTAACAAGAAAATAAGTGAAATTATTAGAAAAAATTTCCAGGAGAGAACAGTACTTTGCAGCCTTTTCAATATTTATTTCTTTTTGGATTTGATAGTGCGAGCACCACATAAACCTGAATGAAAACAGAAGTAGATTGAATCAGTTATGATAAACCAGGTTATGCTATGGTAACTAGAACCTCAGAATCTCAGTAGCTTAAAAAGCAAAGGATTATTCTCATTCATGACATATCCTCATTAATGGTCACATCGATGGCTTCTTTTATTCAGCATCAGTTTATACCCCTATCTCTTCATTCTGGTCACAGGTCCATTTGTTTTGTCTTTATGTAGAAACTATCTCAGGAGAACCTCTTTAACATAGAACTTCTTTGAACAATTACAGATTCTCTTTGAAGCTTTAAATGCTTCTCTGGAAAGCTGATTACCCCCAATGCCTTCTCTGATTGGGTTTTGGACCATCCTGCAGTTGAAATAGTGTAATATGTATTTCATAGAGGTATCTTTGGCTGTGAGAGTTCCTCCAACAGAGACAGTATTCTCTCATTTTTAGCATGGGCTTTGGAAACAGATGGGAGTCTGAGGTGGCTTTGCTACCTACTAGTTGTATGACATTGTTCAATGTCTTAACCTCTCTCTCGGCTCTAGTTTCCTTATTTGAACTAGGTTGTTGTTCATTATTTGAACAGGAAAATGTGGTTGGATTTGAGGGAAGCAGGAGATAATATTAGTAGAAATTGTTGATGAATTGGGTGAGGCAGAGGGAGGAGGCAAGGATGACTACCAGGTTTCTATCTCATGCAACTGGGTGGTGATGCCTTTTACTGAGGAGGAGATAAGAAAATCGATTTGTGTGTGTGTGTGGGGGGGGGGGGAGGGTGTGTGTGTGGGAGAGAGAGATAGAGAGAGAGAGAGAGAGAGAGAGCCAGCCTGCATGCATGAACATACCATGGAGAAAGACTTGCAGAGAAAGAGATATCAATTTTGGACATGACATTTTGAGATGCTTTGTGGATATGTATATAAGTGGAAATGTTGAGTTGAAGTTTTAATGGTGCATAGAAGAGAGGTCTGGACTGATAATAGAGACTAAAAAGTCCTTTGCATAAAGAACACAATTGAAGCTACAGGAGTAGAAGAGAAAATGTGGAGACAAGAGAGCCTAGGGTGAGGCTTGGGAAATTTTCTGTTTAAAAGGCTCACAGAGAGAGTAAGAAGATTCTTCAAAAATAAAATTTGTTTTTATGATATATAACATATATTTATAAAACTATATATATATAACTATATAACTATAACTATAACTATATATATATATAAAAGTTTCCCTCAGACATTTCTGGACGCCATTTTTTTTCCAGTGAAGCAAAAGATGATGCGAAAGATGAAGTGAAAGATGATGTTGTCTGCTTAGACTAGGAGAACAGGCTCTGGTATGATTCCTCAATAGAGATGTTGAGGTTTAAAATAATGACCAAGGAAAGTAGGAAGGAGGGTTGATCAAGTGAAAAGATTGAGGAGATGTACTGAAGGTCTAAAATCAGAAACCGTATGTTTTTTTTAATTTTTAATTTTTATTTATTTATTTATTTATTTATTTATTTATTTATTTATTTATTCATGAGAGACAGAGACAGAGAGAGAGAGGCAGAGATGCAGGCAGAGGGAGAAGCAGGCTCCATGGAGGGAGCCCGATGTGGGACTTGATCCCAGGACTCTGGGATCACGCCCTGAGCCTAAGGCAACCACTCAACTTCTGAGCCATCCAGATATCCCCCATATGTTTGTTATGACAATAATCTGAATGGTTCTAACATTTTCCTAAGGAGTTCAACTTCTAGGTAGCAAGATGACATTGGTCCTATGTGGGGACCATGGAGGATCTGCCTGATGGATGCAGTATTGGAGGAGACATGCATGGATTTGCATGTGCTGGTGGTGGGTAGTTCAGATATTCCACTACTTGTGGTTTGTTTAGAGAAAAACTGATAGACTGTGGGGAGATGAAGACCCAGGCACTATAAGGCTCAGTGAGGAGCAGGTGTATGCAAGGGAAGATCCTGAGAGTATAGGAGGAAAGGCATCTGCGTCAGAGAACACAATGTTTGCAGTTAAGATTTTGGGTGTGGAACCATTCTTGGTGATGACAAAGTTCAGGATGTGTTTCCTGGTGGTTTGGGGAGTTAATTCCCCACAAAGTTCAGAATATGTTCCCTGGAGGTGTGGGTTAATTCCCAAGTGGAGTGAGAGTGAGATTTGTTACTGTGTATTTTAGGTCAAGGAATAATAGATTAAAGGTGTTGGGTGGATTGCCCACAAAGATACTGAAGTTTTCTTCAGAAGTGGGGTTGAGGAGGGAAGAGGAGTGTCATGTCCTGAAAAATGTGACTGGGAGGTCAATAGATGATAGACACATAGAACTGTACATGGTGGTGTGACCATGGAACAGGTACCAGGATGGAAGTGTGGTGGTTCTAAAGTGGCATGAAAAAGCTCAGATACTGTCACCCCACCCTTAGTTCTATGGTAGGTGAAATACACAGCATAATGTGGGGAGATGCTGTGCTTATAGGGGTTTTTTTCTTTTACATAAAGGAAGGAGATTCCAGAAGGCAAAGTGTTTTGAAGAGAGAAGCCAGAGAGGAAGTATAGAGCATTAAGGAATTAAGAACAGGGAAGATAATTTGGCTTTCTTTTGGCATATGAGGATAATAGCAATGGAAACCTTAATTGAAATTAATTGACCACAGATATTCCAAAGATGAAGTGAGTCATCTGGTGACAAAGATATCTGAAGGTCTGAAGTGGGATCTGGCCAGTCTTGTGTGGGTGGGCTTGCTGTGTGGGAACTGGGGTCATGGAGGATTTGAGCATGGGCTGTCTCCCGTGTGTAGGGTGGAGGGATCAGGCCTCTCATCCCCAGGGTGGTCTCACAATGTGATGAATGACCACATGCAAGATAGTTTTCATTGACATCTCATTTCTAGCCTCACGATTAAGCTGAAAGGCAGTCACAGCAATAATGATAATAAAATATCTGCCTTTCTTCCCTTCCTGGAGTTGTGAAGATTCAATGAAGTCATTTGTGGAAAAGCACTTTAAAAACTGTAATCGCTATGTGTGTGCTAAGTTTTATTGTTACCCACACCTTTGATGTCTTTCTCTGTATGCTCATCCATATATGTGTAACATGTTCCCTAGGATAATAAGGGCTGCCCTTTGACAAAGCCAAGATTCTTTATTTATAGCATTAGGCTGGCACCTGGGCTGATTCTCTTTGGTGATTATGTAGTCTTGATGTGGACTGGCATTTTTCCCTGGAGTTTGAGTGTCTCCCTCAGCAGCTTCTCATGGCCAAAAGCTCCATCTCTGTGTCTTTCTGTTACAAAGCCCAGATTCCCTTCTAGACCACCCACCAAGTTCCTTGCTCCAGGCTTAAGGACGCCTCCAGCTCCTGGCTCACTTGCAGAGCTGAGCTGATTGGCACGCCGTAAGCCAAGATTGCCAGGTTCCCCTGGATGATTTGACAGAAGATATCCACAGGAAAGTGGTAGTAGACTCTGAAAATTGCAGTTGTAAACTGTCTAAAATCTTTCAGCCTTCCATGGAGAGAGGTAGATAATATGATTCTAACAACAACAAAAGGCATTCCTTTATTAATACTTCCTACCTCCCTTTGAAATTTAACTGAGACTGTTATTTGAGTTTTGAGATGTTAGATATTCTTGGCAGGGGAACGGAAGCTTCTGTGATGGAATAAACTTTTTAATTCTCAGGCAGGTTCATTAGCTTTGCTCTATCATCACCTTTCTACTGATGGCGATTTGTTTTCTTACATGGCATGGCTTGGGACATGGAGACTGTTTTTCTGTAGAAACCACATACCTTGGGGGTAATGGGGTGAGCCTATACCAGTTGCTTAGAGCAATACAACATATTTAGTAAACAATTAAGAAGTGCACCGATTATTGCTAGCAGAATGTAATTTAGTCTTGGGAGTAAAAAACGAGGCTATGTCTTCCCTTTACTCTCTTAGCTTACAACATTATGTGATATATTCTATTCAGGGTCGATTTGTACCCATGCCTCTTCATTTTGGGCATTAGGGTCATTTTGAGTCTTCATGTAGAAACTGCATTGGAGAATCACCTAGAGACAGTTCTTTGAACTGTCATCAATTTTGTTTGAGGCTTTGAATGCTTGCCTGGAAGGCTGATTACCTCTTGGTGCTGTCTTTCTCAGATGACTTATGGTGAATTTTCTCCAGCTCTCTGATATTGTCCATTTGGATCTCCTCCCTCCCCCTGATTTGCTTTACATCTCTAGAGTTAGCACCATCTGGGTGACAAAGAGTTGACATTTACTAGGTAAACATTAATTTGAGTAAGAAAATTCTTACTTACATTTTCTACCTTGGTAATGTTGGTTTTCTGACTTTTTGAGAATTTCCAGAACTCTACGTTTATCCTTTATCATGTCACTCCAAACTCCATGGGGTGTTCCCCTCAAAGCATAGGGATTTGGGAGGTGAAGATTTTTGTTACAGTCCCCCTCTCCAGAACCAGCATCTGGAAGAAAGGCCCCAGGTGCCAAGGATAAACACATTTTTTTGATGACCCTCTTTTTCTTTTTTGTTGGCCAGTAAAAATTTAACATGAGTGTTCTTTGTAGAATTGTACAGGCTCTAATGTGCAGACAGAGACTAGAATGATTTTTCTTACTGCAAGAAAACAGATCTATAACACATCTTTTATTTAGGAGACTGGACTTAAACATTGCCATCTTCAGTACTTGGTGGTGCTGCCAAGACGGTGTGGTCTGAATGAGGGTGGGATGTCAAACAAATGAAGCTCTGGAGAAAACATGAGCTGGGTTGAGTCATGTAAGCAAATACCTCAGCTTTCTCACCTAATACAGCACCAAAGTGTGTAACTGTAATCACAGAGTGCTGATTTAGAAGGAAATTGAAAAGGATAAACAGACACACATATACACACAGACACACACACACACAACCATCTGTGTGTCTAGGAAGGACATGCAGAGGTGAGATATGAAGGCAAGACAAAAGTCTGTCTTTCTTAATGCACACAGCCTAGAGTGATTAGCACAGTGCTCACATAGCAGGAGTTCCATAATGTTTGTTGACTGAATTGTTTTTTCAATGATATACAGAGCAAGGAGCCTAAATCTTAACAAGTTAGCTTTTAGGGGCACGTGGGTAGTTCAGTTGGTTGAGCCTCTGACTCTTGATTTTGGTTCAGGTCATGATGTCAGGGTCGTGAGATTGATCCCCACATCAGGCTCCATACTCAGTACAGATTCTGCTTGAGATTCTCTCTCCTTCTCCCTCAGCTCCTCCCCCTGCTCTTTCTCTCAAATAAATATGTAAATTCTTAAAAAAAAAAGCAGGCCTTTATGTTCCATATTCAGCTACAAAATGTAAGTCCAAGAGCAGGCTGTATGTTGGGGTGCAGGTGAAGAAGGTAAAAGAATCAATGAGATTGGCAAGTGTTCAAACTCTGTGTTTCTGGGGTGCCTGGGTGGCTCAGTCTGTTAAGCATCTGACTTTGAGTTTTGGCTCAGGTCATGATCTCTGGGTCATGAGACTGAGTGGCTAGGCAGGCTTCATGCTCAATGGGGAGTGTGCTTGAGATTCTCTCTCCCTCTGCCCCTCCTCCTACTCTCTTTCTCTTTCTAAAATAAATCAATCAATCTTAAAACAAAACAAAACGAAATCTGTTTGCATCGTTCTTTTCTTCATTCTCCCCAAATTTAATCAGACTACTCCAGGGGCACCTGGGTGGCTCAGTGGTTGAGTGTCTGCCTTCAGCTCAGGTCACAATTCTGGGGTTCTATGCCTATGTCTCTGCCTCTCTCTCTGTCTCTGATGAACAAATAAATAAAATCTTTTATTTATTTTATTTTATTTATTTTTTTAGAAGACTACTCTACAGTCCTCTTTTCTCATTCACAGTTGTGAAGACATTAGGGCCCTGGCCCTCACAGACCTCATGATCAGTTAGGGAAGGCAAACATTAAACAAGTAATTATAGATATGATAAGGGTTAGGGAAGGAAAAGCTTATGATGCAAAGGGGTGTAATTAAATTCAGGAGATCACAGGAGATATTCCTGAGGAATTGTGAAGTTCCAGAACAGTATGAAGAAGTTCTAGAACAGTATGAAGTTCCAGAACAGTATGAAGAAGCCTGCATTTGAAAGAGAGTGTGGCTCATTCAAAGATTCTAAAGAAGCTGCTATGGGGTTTCCATGGCATAATTATATGTTTTAGGGGGGAAAAAGGGAGTCAGTGATGTTCTAGTTTGGAGGAACTAATGTTCATTGGTTCATTTATTGATTCATTAAAATTTATTGAGTGATTGAATGATTGCTATGTTTCAGGCATTTTACTTGGCTCTGGGGATACAAGGCTGAATAAGGCATGGTTCCTGCCTTTCCAGTGCCAATAACACTTGGAGAAAGAAAATAGACAAACATGAACACTATACAATATGACATGTATGCCAGTCGAGAGAGGTAAGAAGGTTTAAGTACAATAGAGTGGTTAATGCCATCTGTGGGAGGACTGTAATCACCGATTTCCCAAGTGAAGTGATGTTTCGTTCAGTGAGGAAACGTTTTTCAGAGAGATAAGGAAGGATAAAGGCATCCAAGATAGAGGGAAGAGTATGTACCAATGCAGAGTGACCCATGACAATAGAGTACACGGAGGAAACTGCCATGAGGCAGGGCTGAAGCATGGAGCATGTGATGAAGTGCCAGGTATGCCTCATGGCAATGGGAGCAGAAGTCTAACAAGTGCCCGCCTCTGGGACATGTTATTGAGTTTCCTCAAAATAGTTCATTTATTCTTTTTTAAAAATATTTTATTTATTCATTAGAGACACACACACACACACACACACACACAGAGAGAGAGAGAGAGAGAGAGAGGCAGAGACATAGGCAGAGGGAGAAGTAGGCTCCCTGCAAGGAGCCCAATGCAGGACTCAATCCCTGACCCCGGGATCACGCCTGGAGCCTAAGGCAGATGCTCAACTGCTGAGCCACCCAGGTGTCCCAGTTCATTTATTCTTATAACCTGAGATAGACATTAATAGGAGCTTGCAGAACCAGAGCATACATAAATGACTTAGGTGGTATTTTGTCTAGTGTAATTGATTTTGACCTCAAGGACTTAAATTTGGGAGCACATAGGCCTAGAGTAGCTGGTAGCCATCTTGTAACAAGTAGCGCCTGAAAGCAGAGCCAGTGCATAGGGATGCAACAGAGAGATAGGAGAACATCAGATCCTGCTGACATTCTTCAAGCCCCTGGATTAAGCCACAACTGAAACATGCATATTTCTGAATTCTTATAAGAGATAAGCCAGTTTGCATTTTTTTGCTTAAGTCAGTTCAAGGTGTATATATTATAAAAATATATAAATTATATATACACATATAGATTATATATATATATATATATACATTTTTTTTTCAATTGCAACCTAACAGATACACCTGGCCTTTTCGTTTACAGTTCAGGAGACTAATATCCAGTTTGCCAAACTGACTCACTATCAAGTGGTTAGTTAAAAACTGAAACTAAAACTCAGGTCTCTCTCTCTCTCTCTCTCTCTTTAAAGATTTTATTTATTTGTTCATGAGAGACACACAGAGAGGCAGAGACATAGGCAGAGAGAGAAGAAGGCTGCCTGAAGTGGGGGTCCTTAAAACTCAAGTCTTTTGACTCAGAGACCAGGTTTAAGAATATCCAGCATTTTAAAAGCACCTGTATATGAAGGCCTCAGTATACATCTATCTAGAAATCTGTTTTGCAGGAACTACATACTTGAAAGTGTGACTGAATTTGGTTTAACAGTGACATTTCTAAGTGATAATATTGTAGAAAGAGCATTCAACCAATTATTTGGCATTATTGGATCAAGGCCCACTTTCCATAATTATTATTGAGACCTTGGGTGTATCTCTGTGGGCCTGGGCTGCTCATGGGATGTGATTATCTCTAATTCCTCTTCCATTTCTATGATTTGCAGAAAAAGTAAACTCAGTTTTCAGTTATCCATTGTGGATCTTACATATTCCTACATACCCTGAGGAAATCTTCCCTTTCAATTGTTTTTGGTATTATTAGTTTCAGTGCCACAAATAGTTCTTGAACACTGATTTGTGCTACAAAAGCCAATAGTTATTTCTAGTCAGTATTTCTTCCTTACTTTTGTGTTCACAGATGCAATTTGATCTTGTTTGTAGCCCCAAAGTATTAAACCATACTTTCTAATCCAGGGGACATGTGATTGGAAATATGAGCAGGGTTAGAGAGGGCTAGGCTGTCACTATGCATCAGTAGAAGTGAGGCCATGGTGTCTAGCAGTCAGAGGGAGGCACAGAGAAAAGCATTGAGAAATACAGGCAGATTGGGAATCAAGTATATGTACAAAAACACATTCTGCCCAAATAGATTTGGTTTTGAATCATAAGTCTTTAGAAGACCAGCACCAGAGTTGTCACTGTGGATACCTAGGGGTCCTTTCAGAGTTGTTCCCTCCATGTTTGGAAACAACTTACTAACACTTTTCCTTGTATGATATTATAAGCACTTAGTTGCTCAATGAACTATTTTGGATATATTTTTTAATATACAATTAATGTGATTCATCACGGTAATTTTCTAGCTTGGATGAAGACCAGCTTGGTCTGTTTCTTAGTCTGTCCACAAATAGTTCTATTGGCTAGAAAGTGACGCTGGAGCTCTATAACCTCACTTGAGTCTTGGGAAGGGGCAAAGATGCTGGCTCTGCAATTTGCTAAGCACCAGATTTTGTCTCCTCCCTTACCATTTTGGCCTTGTGACCCTACACACATGACTAAGTTATTTAAGTCTTAGTTTTGTCGTCAGTAAAATGGGAATACTGATATCCCTCTCAAGGGATTGCCCAACACAGTGAGTATATACAGCACAGACTAAATAAATGTTATTAGACAACACAGGATTAGTGAGGTCTTATTTGAACTGGGTTCAAGTAATGTATTAGGTTCCCAGGTTGATAATTTCTTTTGATCAGAAGATAAGAGTCCCAGCTTGTTCTGGGTTAACTTACTACTTTGCTTTGTAACTTTAGGAATGTTATTTAATCTTTCTAGACTTCTATATCTTTGTAGACAAATTGAGCATAATACTGTGATCTTATTTTATAGAAACTGAAAGGAGATAATGAATATGAAAGTCTTTGTGATAGAAAACATGAATGTGAAAGTTCATGTTAATATAGTACACTTAATCTTAAAAATTAATATGATTACAGATCATTTCTTTTTTTTAAAAGATTTATTTATTTATTTATTCATGAGAGATAGACAGAGAGAGAGAGAGAGAGGCAGAGACACAGGCAGAGGGAGAAGCAAGCTCCATGCAGGAAGCCCGACGTGGGACTCGATTCCAGGTCTCCAGGATCACGCCTGAGCCAAAGGTGGCGCTGAACCACTGAGCCACCCGGGCTGCCCTATTTCTTTCTTTCTTTCTTTTTTTTTTGCACAGTCTACATGATCTTATATCCATGTGGCCTCTGCCACTTATTCATTTCTGTGAGGCTCATACTGCCTTTGTACTTTATAAAGCGTCCTAGAAAAACAATATTTGCCAGATGTTTCAGGCAGAAGAGTTAGAAGAGAAACTATAACATTGAAAATAGATAACTATTGTCAAATTTCTTTTCTACCAAGAAAATAATAGATTCCTTCTAAAGAACTATTATTTTGGGGGCAATATTTTCACTATTCAAAAAGATTTTCTGGAACACATGTCAAACCTTTAGTTTTTCCTGCTAAATATTTCTTTTTTTAATTTATTTTTTATTGGTGTTCAATTTGCCAACATATAGAATAACACCCAGTGCTCATCCCATCAAGTGCCCTCTGCTAAATATTTCTAATAGCATTTGTGCATCTAGGCTGGGAAAGTATGCAAAAATCCCCTAAACATTTTCAGATCAAGCCACGTGAATTTAATATATACCACCTCAAAGAGGAACATTACCACCCTAACACTATGTAGTGAGGAGAGAACCGAAAGATTTCTAAGAATATATGGGTGTAATTTTTCTGTTAACTGAGAGTGATTGACAGTTCTTGGAAATCTGCCTCTAAAATAACCTGCTTATAGCACCCTTAGTTTTATTGGTATAAAGGAAACTGCTTGTTGCTTACCCATTTAGCTACCAGAAACTCTTTAGCATCCTAACTGCCTAAATCCCTATGGATATATTACATAAAATCTGTTTGTTTAATTTAGTTTTTCTTAAAAACCTATTTTTTGTTTGTTTCAGCTTGAGAGTTGATTGAAATAAGATGATGTATGTAAAACTACAATATAGTCTAGATCTAACGTTACTAAACACACCTAGGGGATTTTAATAAAATTTGAGGTTTTAGAATTTTAAGATCCTATTTCCAAAAGGAGAAGTTTTGTTTCATTTCACATGTAGAGCCAGAGAGCAACTATATTTTACTGGTAAGAATAGTAGTCCCAAATAAGAAAGAGGACTTAAAAGAAGAATCCAAGCTGAATTTATTTTATCTGCAGAACGTGGCTTAAGTGGGGGCTTTGAAACAATCATTGAATACACTTTTTGATGAAGGAGGTGGGGGGAGGGGGAGAAGCACTTGAGAAACCCATCTGGTCACTTTGGGATATATGGCACACTCTAAGTAAACTTCAGACTTCAAATACTTATTTCTTTTTGCCTCCCTTTAAAGTCTTCATCCATCCCAAGACTCTCAATATGTTGCTCATTCAGATGCTACTGCTGGAAGCTGGAAGCTGGAAGCTGAAAGTGAACTGGGGGCGGGGAATGAATTTGGGGGGGTTGTTTTGCTTTTCTTAGATTTGACTGGATTTCTTTGCTTCCCTACTCCCCACCCTATCCTCAGCTATGAGTCCAGAGAGAGGATCTGCACATCTGTGGACCATAGTTCAGGGAGTCTTTGTCCTGAAGAGATTCTATGTGGTCTCCTAAACCATATGGATCAGTTCACCATGAAATTTTCATAAGCTCATGGCTGCACTTTAGACTTTTCTGGTCTACCACTGACATTCTAGACCATTGTTCCTTCATTTCAAGGGCACACTGTTGCTGGTAAAAGAGAAAATTTTAAGTGCTACATGGGTAAATATTTTATTTTGATTATGTATTTTAAATGCATGTGAAAAACTTTAGTTCTCCATTTATAGCAGTGATGTAAAGTTTCTTTAATTTCTTCAATTCTTGTTTTTATGCATTTATTTAAATTAAAAGTATGAGTTGATTTAAAGGTAGATATTAAAAGAATTCTGGAGGATCTCAGGTATGGAACAAAACGAGAAGGTTGTGTTGAGGTTAGGGAAGCTCCTTGTTCATCCCCAGGCCCACAAACTAGTTAGACTCGAGTCAGGATGCCCTTTGCACTTTTGAGCAGGGAAACTGTGTTTCTAAGAATGAGGCTTTGCTTAAACCTCTGCAATCCTTGGAGGGGCCTGGGGAGTGAGCAGTTTTTGTCTTTCCTTCTTAAATCAGCCACGCTTGATAGAAAAGTCCGCTACTGGCAGACTCAGCTTGGAGAGGCTTGAGTTCTTTTTTGAACATGAACAGAGAAAATCAATATGCTCTTTCAGAATAACAGAGCAGGGATGTCTAATAGAAATATAAAGTGAACCACATTTATCATTTTTAATAGACATACTACAAACATAAAATGAAATGGGAAACTATTATTATTATTATTTTTTAAATATTTATTTATTTATTTAGAAAGAGAGAGAGAGAGGCAGAGAGGACGAGGGAGAAGCAGGCTCCATGCCTGGAGCCCGACGCGGGACTCGATCCCGGGACTCCAGGACCGTGCGCTGGGCCAAAGGCAAGCGCCAAACCGCTGAGCCACCCAGGGATCCCCGGAAACTATTATTTTTTAAAGATTTTATTTATTTACCCAGAGAGACACAGAGAGAGAGAGGCAGAGACACAGGCAGAGGGAGAAGCAGGCTCCATGCAGGGAGCCCAATGTGGGACTCAATCCCAGGACTCCAGGATCACACCCTGGGCCAAAGGCAGGCACTAAACCGCTCAGCCACCCAGGTGTCCCTGGGAAACCAATTTTAATGATATATTTTAACTCATGTCTAAAATATCTTCATGTGTAATTAATATACAAAACACTGAAATAGTTTTCATTTTTTCATGTAAATATTTGATATCTGGGGCATATTTTCCACTCATAGCATGTCTTAATTAAGATGTTTAATTATCACTGGAAATAGTGTTTCAATTTTATAATATATGCAGTTAAAAAGTAGATTCATGAATCCTAAATGTTTCAAACATGCTTAAAGTTTCCCATAACCAAACTGAATGTCAGTTTATCTAATTATATTGATTATTTCAATTAAGGTAGATAGAAGTAACATTTTATTTCTTTAGTTCCACTAGCCATGTTTCAGATACACAATATCACATGAGGCTAAGCAGCAAATGTGTTGGATCATAGGATAGAAGGAAAACAACAAAAATAATTCGGGTGGGTTGCTTAGCTCCTATTCTTCTGTAATGAATACCAGACTTTCTACCTTGGTAGGGAAACTAGGTGATGAAAGCTCAGAAAACCTCATTCTAGACCAAGATCCATCACTGATCAGGTTTTCCTCTCCTATAGAATGGTACCTACTCCTCTATCTTACTGGTTTTTGCAGAAGATACTTTGAAGATTTGTTTTCGCCCATAGCAATGGATTTATGGGGATTGAATCGTCCTTCAAATATTTTAACCAATGGTTCTCAAATGCTTGTCCACAGACCAACATGTGCTTTCCATGTGACATTCATTTATATTTTTAAGCTTTTTTTTACCATATCTTTTTTTTTTTTTTAAGATTTTCTTAATTTATTCATGAGAGACACAGAAAGAGACACAGAGACATAGGCAGAGGGAGGGGCAGGCTCCATGTAGGGAGCCTGATGCAGGACTCGATCCCAGGACTACTGGATCACACCCTGGGCTGAATGCAGACGCTCAACCGCTGAGCCACCCACCTGCCCCCCATCAACTATTTTTGTAACTGGTTTTAACAGTTCTAATTCCTTAAAAAAAAAATCGAACGTCCTCCCCCACCCCAGATCATGACTTTCATTTCACTGTCCTGGACCCTCTCCCTGAACATGTTCTTGTTTGTCTCAATATTTAAACTGAGTGTACTTAAGATAAGACTTGATCTGCGTGAGGTATTGCAGGGCAGTCATCCTGATCTAGATACCATGCTTCTATTAATGCAGCTCTAGCTTTTGTATTTGCTTGCTTTTCAATTTTTTTTTTTTGTAGCCACAGTCACTTGACTCATAACAAGCTTATCAGTAACTGAAACCCCTATTTTCTGTCTTCCTGTACTTAATTTTGTTGTAAGTTTTGAAATGCCTCACTTTTTTTTTTAAATAAAAAAAGGAAAGTTGATCTAGCCTCTATACTGTTTGAGGCAATTAGATCTCTTTTTACTCCATCCAACATTTGAAACTATATTGTATGCAATTTGAACTGGGAGTAAAAGGGGGTTAAGGAGTCTCAGGTAAATATCTCTCAAACTTAACTGAACACATGTCTGTGTTGTAGATCTTGTTAAGATGCAAATTCTGGTTCATTAGATCTGGGGTAGTATCTAAGATTTTCCATTTTTAGCACACTCCCATGGATTACATTTTGAGTAACAAATCCTTAGGTTATCTGAAGGTTGCGTTTTTTTTTTTTTTTTTTTTTTTTTTTTTTGGGTTTTGGTTCTGTGGGTTTTTTTTTTTTTTTTGTAAACAACCAGTTCTTCCACATTTTATTCATTATCAGATGAATATACATTTTCTCACTGTAAAACAGCTTTCTGGGATCCTTTTAGAATTTTTAAATTCTCAGATCCTTAAGGGAAGAGGAACCATGTATACTCTTCTTTTGGGTTTCCTCATAGTCTGGTAAAATGAAGACTGTTGATAAATGGTGTTGATTTTTATTGAGTTTGTTTGGCTTCCCTGTGAGAGCTAGGGAAGGCCATAATCATGTAGGCCTTCCCAAGGAGGCAGAAGCAACTAACATTAAAGCACTTGTCAATCTCTGAAAAATATAAAATTTTAAAGATTTTATTTACTTATTTGAGAGAGAATGAATGAGTGAGAAAGAGAACACAAGTGAGGAGGGGCAGAGGGAGCGGGAGCCCGACATGGAGTCACCCAAGCGCCCCCCAAAAATATTTTTCCAATTGATTTTGTATCATATTTTAACTTTGTGTTCCTTGGTTCTGATTCATTTTGTTAAAAAGAAATCAATGCAAAACATGAATACTGGATATTCCTTAATTTCATTGAAGATTGGAAGAGAGAGGAAGGCTAAGAGAGGATATGGTAGTTAGTGTTCTAGGTGAGGAAACAATTTGTGGAAAAGTGAACTTAGTCTTGTTGGAAGACTCAGGGCCCCTCCATGCTGCTAACATTCCCAGATGCATACCCAAAGTGAAGTAAAATTGAGTTTTGCTTTTTCAGAATAGAAATTTGCTTCAGGTTTTTTTTTTTTTTTTTTTTTTTTTTTTTTTAGCTCTTCTCTTGATTTCTTTATCATTCTTAGATCTATATTCCCCTTAGATGTCTCTGTCCCTCCTCCACTGTTAGCACTTTTTCTTCTGAACCTCCTTGGGTTCATCAGGCTTCACACTGCAGTTGGCACACTTTTTTTGAAAACCTTGTTTGTCAAAGTGTCTTTCTAGTAATCCAGATAGCCCCCAGTTGATACTTTTAATGTGGTTTTGGTACAGTCATATAGAGCAGCATTGTTTTACAGAAATGAATTTGACAGAATCTGTCTGTTCACCAGAGCAGGGCTGACAGAAGGTAGAAAAAACCAGGTGTGTCTCACACTTACAGGTCTGAAAGGGACCCTGTTGGAGTGTCTTGGGCTTGCCACTAAATCTCAGAGGCGATGCTAGTGAATGGCCACAGAAGGCATGAGATGTTAAGGAGTCCTGGTTTGGCTGGCTTTGTTCAATCAAATGCAGCCAGCCCTGTTTGTGTGTGAAGGGACTGGGCTTTCCCCAAGCTTTTGGTAATGATGCAAGAACAGACTTTCCCCTCTCTGGATCCCTGGAGTAAAATGGCTGCCAAGATATTTTAGAACAGAACTTGAAAAGTATGTACCAGCCACTGGAACACTGGAACAAGAGTTCCTTTGATATTTTTATGTTCACTCTGATTGAGCTGGCATCTGTCTCCTCTTAGGTAAGGACTCTGAAGTGTCAGTGGTTGATGCAAGCTTATGACGTGGCTACTTCTGTTCAGAATACACTGTAGTGGTGGTGGTGGTGGGGGCCCTATGGGGATTGGGAATCCTTTAGGAACAGCAGTTTACAGATGAGTTCTAGTGGAGCCCATCAGGGAGAAGAAAGAAACCAAACACAACGGGGGATGTTTAACAATTGAAACCAGTCCTTGCTTGTGTGGTCCTGTGTTTCACCACATTACTGTGAAAATGGACTGCTGGGAGGAAGACTGAATTTCTGATAGTTTATGAAGCCAAAATCCTGTTGATGGCTCTTTATAAGGTACAGGAGAAAATGGAAACTATCAAAACTTCAGGGAAGTTACTTAATAGCTCTGATTACCACAGGCCACCAGGCTGTTGTTGGATCACGGGATCACAGCTAGATGATGTCGAAAATAGGAGGGTGGCCTGAGCCAGACTCAGAAACAATTCCAAAATGGGCTAGGACTTTCCAGCTGGAAAGTCTTTTTATATTTATTTTTAAATAAAGTGTTTTTTTTTTCATTGAGAATTAACCTATGTTCATTAAAAATGTAAAATGCTGGGACACTTGGGTGGCTCAGTGTTGAGCATCTGCCTTTGGCTCAGGGCATGATCCCGGGGTCCTGGGATTGAGTCCCGCATCAGGCTCCCCACAGGGAGCCTGCTTCTCCCTTTGCCTCTCTCTGTGTGTCTCTCATGAATAAATAAATAAAATTAAAATAAAATGCCAACAAGCGGAAAAATAAGCAGTATAACCTCTGCTCCCAATGCTTAGGATCAACCCCTCTTCTGACTGTGGTGCATTCTTTTTGTTGTTTTGTTTCCTACACTTTGTACAAAAACATAATTATATCCATATGGTAGATACAATTTTAACTCCTTTTTGTTTTATTTTTATTATTTTTTAAAATTTTATTTATTCGTAAGAGACAGAGAGACACAGAGACACAGGCAGAAGGAGGAGAAACAGGCTCCATGCAGGGAGCCTGATGCAGGACTCGGTCCTGGGATCCCGGGATCACTTCCTGAGCCAAAGGCAGATGTTCAACCACTGAGCTGCTCAGGTGTCCCAATTTTAACTCCTTTTTAAACTTCAGCTTATATCACAAGTCTGTTTCAAAGTTGTCATGCACATTTTGTCAAGTAAGTCTTAATGGCTGTTTTGTAGGTTTATGCCAAAAATTACTTATTCATCCCTGTGCTGTTGGGCTTTCTTTCTTTCTTTTTTTTTTTTTTGATTATAGTAAATGAGGCCATGTTTAAATATTTTAGATTAATTCTCCAGAATTGATTCTCAGGGATATTATTTACTTTTTTTTTTAAAGATTTTATTTATTTATTCATGAGAGACACAGAGAGAGAGAGGCAGAGGCACAGGCAGAGGGAGAGAAGCAGGCTCCATGCAGGGAGCCCGACGTGGGACTCCATCCTGGGTCTCCAGGATCATGCCCGGGCTGAAGGCGGCGCTAAACCGCTGAGCCACCGGGGCTGCCCAGATTATTTACTTTTATGTGGTGGTCAGAGTCTAGTGGATTTATGAGTGAACTCTTGCGTGATTTCAAAGGACAGTGTTGTCTAAGCCAGTGTCTGAAACCGTTTTGCCAACTTAGAGGTGCAACCTGAGACATCCGAGTCATTCTCTGCGCCAGTCTTAAGCTGCATCCAGCAGGCTCAACCCTGTCAGGTTTGAACCAAACTCCTATGTAGAATTTAAGAAATAAAACAGCTGAACATAGGGGAAAGGTGGGGCGGGGGGAGAGAATGAGAGGGAAACAAACCATAAGAAACTCTAAACTAGGGCAGCTCTGGTGGCTCAGCGGTTTAGCGCCGCCTTCCGCCTGGGGTGTGATCCTGCAGACCCGGGTTGGAGTCCCGTGTCAGGCTCCCTGCATAGAGCCTGCTTCTCCCTCTGCCTGTGTCTCTACCTCTCTCTCTCTCTGTCTGTCATAAATAAATAAATAAAATCTAAAAAAAAGAAACTCTTAACTATAAGAGAACAAACTAAGGGTTGATGGAGATGTGGGTGATGGGCTAGATGGGGCATGGGGATTAAGGAAGGTCCTTGTGATGAACATTGAGCGTTATATGTAAGTGATGAGTCACTAAATTCTACACCAACAATCAATTTTACCATATATGTTAACCAACTAGAATTTAAATAATAATAATAACTTGAAATAAAAAAGGCAGGGGGAAATCCTAGGGATTAAAGAAACAGGCATTAATTGCTCTTCTGAGCATAGTATGCAAATTGATTCACAAGTGCCCCTGAGATATGCCTGTGCTCAGTGAGCTAAAGTGTCTCATTCAAGTATTTTTATGACTGGGCTCCTGTTGGAGGTGGGGTGGGGTTGGGGTTGGGGTGTTTTACTAGCTGTGTAATCTCCGTCAAGTCTCTTAAATCCTCATCTGAGACTCAGTTTTTCTGTCTGGCACTTGTACAGTTGTAGTGACAGAGAAAATGTTTGTAAAAGAATTAGCATAGCACCCAGTCCATAATGGATACACAATGAAAGTCAGCTCTCATTATCATTACCATTTTGTGTATTCTACTAATCTCTGTTCCCAAGGGCTTCATTCTGCCTCCCCCTTGCCCTTCAGATAGCCCCAACCACAGACTGGGGGACTGCTTCAACCACAATGTACCTTTATGAAATCGAGTTGTTTCACCCTTGATAAAGAAAAATGGCACTGTTGCTGATCTGACCACCAGACTCACCTACCCCCAGAAAATGACATCTGTCCAGACTGGTCCCCTTTACCTGAGCTTACCTGAGCTTCTACCTTCTTTACTTCTACCTGAGTTTAAACATTAGGTATAGCCTAAGGCAAGAATCATTCAGAACTTTATGTTTGGAGAGGAGTATATAATTATGTATGCCATATATCTGTGGTAAATTGGGTGCTATACAAAACATATAGTGGATTGTGCTTATTAACTTCATTTAGAGTTACGACACATCACTCTGGTTAGTTGGTAGTTGGATAAGTCACACCGGATCAGGGGAAGACCCAAATCAAGCAGACTAGATATTCCCATCTGGCTGAACCACATAATCTGGGCCTCAGGTGTGAGCCATGGGAAGAAATCTGGAAAGACGTGCAATAACATAGGATGCTTCGTGACTGGATATAATTAGAGGTCCAGGCCGGAGAAAGGCAATTGGAATCAAGACGTTCTAACTGAGGGATTTGGTCACTGAAAAAAAGGCTGGAAGCAGGAGGAGGACATGAAACAGGAATTACATGATTAGATTTCTGTCTGGATAACAAAGACAATAATGATAATTATACAGCCTACTGATTGCAGTTCCTGTACTAAGGGCTTTACATATGTTATACCATCCAAATCTCATTTAATAGGTATTAGTATCATCCTCATTTTCCTGATGAGAAAATTGAGTCTAAGAGATGAATTACTTGCTCAAGACTATAGGCCTGTTAATTAGTAATGCAAGCATTTGAATTTAGATTTGTTCTTCTCTAAAGCTTAGGCTCAGATAAATAAATTTGGCAGCACCAAGAGGGTAGATTAACTGTGAAGGGGGCCAAGGGTACTGGATGCAGAGTGGCCACTAATGCAGTAGTTTCAGTATTCAAGAGAGACATGAGGGTCTGAAGTAAGAGAGTTGCAGTAGGGATGGGAGGAAAGTACAAACATGAGATCTGGTGAGTAGGCGCCCTATAACAGTGGCTCCTAAATCTTGATGTACATTAGATGCTTTGTGAAGTCTTGTTCATTCATTCATTCATTCATTCATCCATTCAAGTAAACTCTACTCCTGATGTGGGCCTTGAACTCACAACCCAGAGATCAAGAGTTGTGTACTCTACTGACTGAGCCAGCCAGGTACCCCTGTTTGTTTGTTTGTTTATTTTTTAGATTTTATTTATTTATCCATGAGAGACACAGAGAGTGAAAGAGAGAGGCAGAGAGACACAGGCAGAGGGAGAAGCAGGCTCCATGCAGGGAGCCCGATGCGGGACTCAATCCCGGGACTCCAGGATCACACACACCCTGGGGCTGAAGGCAGATGCTCAACCACTGAGCCACCCAGGTGTCCCTGTTTATTTATATTTGAATTTTTTTTAATTTTTATTTATTTATGATAGTCACACACACACACACACACACACACACACACACACACAGAGAGGCAGAGACACAGGCAGAGGGAGAAGCAGGCTCCATGCACCGGGAGCCCAACGTGGGACTCGATCCCGGGTCTCCAGGATCGCGCCCTGGGCCAAAGGCAGGCGCTAAACCGCTGCGCCACCCAGGGATCCCGTTTATTTATATTTGAATGCAGATTCCCACGGCATACCTCAGGCCTTCTAAATCAGAATCTCTGGGGGAGGATTGGTATTTGTATAAAACAACCTAGTTCTGAAGCTCTGCCAGGATCAAGAACCACAGCTCTGTTGACTTTGATCTAGATGTTTGGGGTGAAACATGAGAGAGGGAGGATTTTAGGATGACAGCTAGGTTTCTGAATTTTGTGACCAAGTGAATTATGGGTATCCTCTGCTAAATTAAGAAATAACAGTAGTTTTGATGTTTCTGTGGGGAGCTGAGTATCAGAGTCTAAAGCTTGGAGTAGAGGTCAAAGCTGCAGATTAAGATGTGGAGATCATTTGATATTTGGAGGGTGGTTGCTTTATACTTCTCAAGGAATTTTAAAAATACTCAAACCTTAAATTTTCTCTCAATAGTCAAATAATCACTCTATATATTAAGTGCATTTCCTTCCTGACCCTTGATTGAGTCTATTGCTTTTTAAATTTGTTACCATTTCTTTATAGTTCCTTAAGAGTCATGCACTATTACATCTACCTATTTGTACCATCTCATTGGAGTCAAATGAACAACTTGTTAAAATAAAATCTATTATCTTTATGTTTTAGATGAAAAAATTTAGGGAGGTTTTGTAACTTGCCCAAGGTAATGCAGAATCAAATGGTTGAGTCAGGACTTAAACCCAAGAGTCTTTCTGATTCCAGGCTCAGAGCTTTTGGTCAGGCAGACAGTCTTCATATCATCTTTGGAAAGAATTAATACAATCTACCACTGGTAACTTTTGCATGCTAATTCCAAAGTATGTTTAAATACTGAAAAGTACATTTAGAAAAATGAGTTGAATGCTTTTTGAGAAATGGGATACCTAATAAATTATATTTAGTAGAATGAATTTATGTACACTCTCCAGAGATCAGTAGGATTAGACTGATCAAAGTACCTTTTGGCCTTTGACCAATAGCATGTGGAGTAGTCTGCGTTTTTTTGTACTCAGAGAAAGGTGGGGGCAAGGGGTGTGGCATTGGTTTTCTGTCTTTGGAAATTCTGTTGCATGGTTTGGCCTGGGGTTTTCCCAACTTACCTTACTTTTCAGAGTATGGCTTAGCTTTGGGCTGAAATTAAATGGACTCTTGGTAAGCCCATGTTGAAAATATGTCCTAGCACTAACATTGTTTATCCTTAGTTTTGAATAAATACAGACATCTGCCAAGTCTTATTGGTAGCACCAATAAGTATGAAAAGGACTAATGAAAAAATATTCAGGCTATTATGAAGATTGGCAGGTTAAAATTGATACACTAAAAGAAATCGTGTTGTTTTCTACAGATGAGTCACACAGCTGAAACTTCATGGTATTATTTGGACCAACAACCATAATAATGTATTTAATCTCTGTAAGCGACAGATATCTAGATAACTCTGACACTCAGATGACAACTCAGGCAACCATAGCCCCACTTTTTGTTATGTGAACGAAGAAATCCTAAAATCATTTTTCCAGAGGGCTCAAATATGGTAATACTATCATAGCTGTAGTAATTCCTGATACAATGTGGTTACTAAAATTTATGATAACAATAACTTCTACCACTGTTTAAAAATGCAAATATCTGGGCTGTGAACAAGAAGAAAAAGCTACAGTTAATTTATGAATTAGGTAGCTAGACTTTGCACCCAGATCCATAGACACGTAAAGTAAGGGAAATCTTACCTAGCAGTGAAAAGGCAACCTTACCATAAAGTCAGTTTCCCCCAACCCCACCCTGTAAAGTACATTCCTTGCTCCCCAGGTGTGCCTGTTTATCCCCAAGTCGTAGCCACACCTACTCCCTGTTCTGGCTCCACACCAAAGAACATATAAAAAGCCCTTCCCTTTAGATCTCAGAGTATCTTGGAGTCACTATTGATTCTTGATGTCCTTCCTTCCCCCACTTGTCTAGACAGATTTTCCAGTCTCTTTTCTATTCCATGCTTGGGATACAGTCGGTGTTAAATATCTATTTGTTGCCTAGATTTGTTTTTGAGTTTTGGTTTTTCTATTTCTCCACATCACTTAACCTATTCTTTTGATCCCATTTTATAACCTCTTGATTTCATCCTTTGGTATTTGGCTGCACAAGCCCTCCGGAGGCAGGATAGTTCAATGGAAAGAATATGGGATTTGGGTTCAGAAAGACCTAAGTTCAAATCTTTGTTTCACTATTTACTAGCTTTGTAAACTCTAGCAAATCACTCCTTTTCTCTGGTCATCAATTTTACATCTTTAAAATTGGACAGGAATATCTGTATTGTGGAGTCATTGAATCAGACTAAATATAAAGAACTTGACATCCCTTAGGTGCTCAATCAATATCTCAATATTTGTCAGATGGCTTTTCCTATCTCTTCATGGCTCATCTAGATCCTAATTCAACAATTTATTTGATTCCATTCATTCTTGAGTGGGAAATAAAGCCAAGAATTAAGTTTAGGAAACATTTACAACACAAATAACCTGAAAGAGGTGAGTTGGAGGTTTATCCTATTTCATTTACTATCACTAAAGTTACCTGTCAGGGCAGATGAAAACATTTACAAGTTCTATGCACAGATAAGATAAGGATGCCCATTGACATATTCCACATCTAAGTGAAATTAAAAAAAAAAATGAAAGTGTCTAATGATGTCCAATAACATTCTTATTTTTTTCCCCATGATAAATATTGCACAACTTTAAAAAAATAGAACAAATTAAGAATAACAATAATAATCACTTTTGTTTACTGCTGTTTGCCCTTGCATATCTTTTTCCTATTCACAAGATCTGAGGGGAAGGGTGGGACTAGGGAGAAGGATTACCAGCCAATTAATGTTTTTTAAATCCCTGAGATTAATATCTTTGAGAATTTACTCTGTCTGGACTCTGAAAAAAAACTGCAATCTTCTACTTTCTGAACTACCATCTTCTGCATGTATGTTGACGAACCAGATTTCTATTACCTCTTTGTGGTGCTGAAATAAGATTTTTCCAATGTAAATTTTTAGCCTTTTTGCACCCCTCAGACTTGTTAAAATCTTGTGTTAATGCAAACTCATGACAAACAATAGGAATTGCCTGCCCAATAGCTAACCCCCTCATACTTGTTACCAACTGAACCCCAGTATTGTTCTGTTATTAGGCCTGGCATCTTCATTATCCTTCCAGTGGGAAAATGGGGATTAGGTTAAGGCAGTCCTGGTCATTTATTTTTCTTGGCAATGTTTTATTTAGATATGGGAACTGGGTGGAAAATTGCTTGTGAAATGTGAAGGCAAATAGGGGATACTTTTCATAAGTTTCCTTTGAGCTTGAAAGGGCTGAAAGACAGTGGTTATACTTTTCTGAATCTGGTCATTGTTGGACAAGGGGGTTAGTGTCATGGAAAACTGTGTTGAGATCATAGGGAAGGAAATCTGAAGAAAAAAATGACATGCTAAGTAGGGCAGAGGAAAGTATGCAAGAGCCTGAGTCTTTGATGACGCCACAGAGTCGTGGACTGAATCTGCTCTGGAAATCTCAGGAGACAGTCCTTATTGTTTAAAGTAACTTTTAGGGACGCCAGGGTGGCTCATCAGTTAAAAGTGCCTACTTTTGGCTCAGGGCATGATCCTGGTGTCTCGGGATCGAGTCCCACATCGGGCTCTCTGCATGGAACCTGCTTCTTCCTCTGCCTATGTCTCTGCCTCTCTATCTCTCTGTGTCTCTCGTAAATAAATAAATAAAATCTAAAAAAAAAAAAGTAACTTTTTGTTGTGTTTTCTATTACAAACATCTGAGAACATCCTAACTAACTAATATTAAACACATTCCTCAGATTTTCCAGAAATGCTTCATAGAGATTTCAATTGTTGGCTATAAGATTTGTCCTAATAGACAGACTAGATTGAATTTTCCAAAAGACAGTTAATCTCTAAAATTAAAAGCAAGACCTGATTAGCAGTTATTTAGTCTTGTGTTTTCCAAATTTTTAGTGTTTGATTTTAAATTATCTTCCCTTTTTAAAATTAAATACATTCATTTAAAAATGAATTTTCTCACTAGCTATAAATTGAAAACCAACCATTATTTCCTTTAAATAGAAGGTAATTATAAAAAGAAGTACTGTAACAAAGACATGTTATTAAATTCTTGCCAGATCTAGTTGCCTGTGAAGACTGAGCTTGAGGGTTGCTCTCTCTGTTGAAAATGGAGACCAGGGAGTGTTATAGAAGTGGTAAAATAATCCTAATACCAACTGGGACTATTTCTTTGCCATAATCAGAAGAACTAAAAGAGAAGGTCAAGGAAGACATCTGTTAACTATCTGAATGTATCTAAGTGTGATGCTTATGCCAACTAAATTCATCTGGTGATCCACCAGTGCTCTGATTGCCCCTGGAACTACCCCCCTCCCCACTCCACCCCCAAAGAACTCTCCTAAGAGCCTGGCATCCTGAGCAATACCTACTGGAGTGATGCTCAAGGTAACACTAAAGAGAGGAGAAAGGCCTAAGAATCAGGCTTTGATTGATGTGATTATGAAGGGCCATAGAAGCCAATGTTGCAATGTTTTATTATATTTGATGCTAAAGCAAGGACAAGTAATCATTTATTATTCTCTCTGTGTCAGTGTTTTTTTAACTTTTGCATGTGCCCTATTCAGAATTCTGGAAAACTACGGTTCTTCTACTCAGGAAAATCCACAATTACACACACACACACACACACACACACACAATTTTCACACAGGATCAGAGGGCCCAGGGACCCTGGGCTAAGAACCATCATTCTTCATATTTTGTGTGTGTCCTCCTATAGCTTACATGGGATTCAGTTCAGTGCAAACTGTGGTTGAGTGCAGAACATGGTTTTTTGAATATGTCTTTAAATGAGTAAGAATCGTAATTTAAATGCACTAAACTGGAGAACTACGTTCCCCTCAACATCTACTTTGAATAGACATAGATGACACTGGTATTGCCTGGAAGGAGGCAAGAGATGAGGTCAGGCTCTATAAAAAGAAAATCAATCAACCCTATAAATTCATCCTTGTAAACTTTGAAACACCACTGAATGTACCCAGTAAAATTGTCCCTGAGCAAGCAGACTCCCAGGACTGGATGGAGTTCACAAGCGTTCCTTAGCTAGAATAAACAAAAATGATTAGGAACTCTGGATTGCCTTTGTCTGAACTTGAGTATCTGGCTGGATCAGCAGTAGAGGCATACCACACACCTGCTTGTCAAACCAAAGAGAAACCCGATAGGCACCTGTTTTTTACATTGTCAACAGAGCAAAGATATCATGTGATTCTAATTTATGATGGCTCATTAGTTTTTAAAAACACCCTCTGACTTTTTTACAAATAATTCTTCTCTTAAAAGGGATAGGATAACTAGCAAGTTAAAATAGACCATTTTAATCTCTAATTTTAAAAGATAATATTTTAAAAATTCAATGTTTCTGGGTTAAGACATTAAATATGCAGTAAGACCCAAAATAATTTTTGGAACAAATGTTAATGGGCTATGAAATTTTAAAAATTATAAACTAAAGCTTCTTAAAATTTTTTTCTTTAAATTTGGAATGAAATTAAGCCAGTGATTAATTTCAAACATTTGTTAATTGCTAAATTAAAACATTTTACCCCCCAAATATTACAAGAAATGTTTGGATTAAAAGTCCTTGATCACAGTAATGTTGAAGAGGAGATCTGGAATATATCACCAATTTACCTGATATAATGCATTGCATAGCAAATGTTTGAAAAAATACTATAAAAACCTTATAAAAAGTGAGCTGTTCATTACCTCTGAATGAAGTCATTTGGTTTACATTAAAAACCACCTCTCAGTATTCTTTAGTTTACTCTAGGTTTGGCCAGAAAGAACTAAAAATTATCAGATATCTCCAATTTTTTTTTAATATCAGTAAAGATGAATTTATCTGCTTCACTGGTTTATGAACTTAAATTTATCTCTGCAAGGACTTTAGATTTAACTTCTTAGTAATACCATGGAAACCATAATAATGGCAAAATTGAAATATGAAAATTTCATTTTTTATATTTAAGAGTTCTTTTTCTCTAAAGCAAACAAAGATTGGCTAAATTTGGTTGATGGCAAACAAGTAGTGATTTGGGCACAGAATCAGTTTGATGACAATTTATCATGTTGACTTCTTTTGCTGCCTGTGGAAATGTAAACTCTTCCCCTCAACTTCTTAATCTAGAAAGTGGCACTATCCATGCATAAATTGTCTTTACTAATACTGAAACTGTTCATTGGGTGAACTTTATGAAGTGCATTGAAACGTTCTTGATGAGTGTATGAGGAATAAGGTTTGAATAAAACAAAGCTGAATAAAACAAAGTTTGAAGAAGACAATAAGACCCTCTCAGAGTTACAGAAAACACAAATTCATTATCCTTCTTATAACGGTAGGTAAATATTGGATGAAACCATCTACAGGCTAACAGGGACTGAAATTTAAGATTAGGTTGTATGAGATAATGAAAATAGGCTGGAAGTTCTTTTTTTTTTTTAAAGGTTTATTTATTTCAGAGAGAGAGAGAGAGAGAGAGAGAGAGAGAGAGGATACATGAGTAGGGGAGGGGCAAAGGAAGAGAAAGAAGGAGAGAGAGAATCCCAAGCTGACTCCCTGCTGAGTGGGGGCTCGAGGCAGGGTTTGATCTCACAACCCTGAGATCCTGACCTGATCCATGATCAGGAGGCAGATGCTTAACTAGCTCAGCCACCCAGGCACTCCTACATTGGAAGGTCTTTTAAGGATACTTCGAACTGCTGAGATCAATACAGACATGTATTTGAATAGACATCTATTTGTCAAAGGGTTGTCTATTTTGTTATTAATCTTAATAAATTAATTCAAAAATTAAACTGTGCCATAGTTGACCAAATGCTTTGAGTTGGTAAGCAGTGATAAATATTCCTAATAAATAATCCCCTTAAAGCAACACTCTTAAATCTCACAAGTCCCATTTAGATTTTTAGAAATAATCTTGGCTCAAAGCAATAAATATGCTGATTTAATCCCAAGGCAGTGTTTTTTAGTGTGATCCCAGAGCTACCAACAAGATCACCTGAGTGAGAGCTGGGTCACATCACTTTTATATTGATCAGACTTTGTGGGCAGTTCCCTGTTATCTGCAATTTTAATAAACTCTCAGATGACTTTATGCACTAGAAGGTTGAGACTATTGTTTTTGAATATAGTCACTTGGGGGGATTCAAGTAATTTTGCCCCCTGTGACAAAGGAGCAAAATTTTCAAAATATTAACAGTAACAAAATTTTCCATTTCTTACAGCCCTAGAGGGCAGATGGCAGGTTTTTTTTAGGTGAAAGGGAGAATCAAGCTGAAAACATCATCACCTTGATTCCTCATAATCCCCTTCTCTTCCTTATTATCGCCATCATTATAGCTGCTGTCATTTATTGAGCATTTACCATATGCCAGGCATTGTGCTAGTAGCCTTTCAAACATGATCCTACTTAATCCTACAATGGGTTTTATGATTGCCAGGTTACAGTAGAGGAAATGGGAGCTTCAGTTCACACAGCTGATATAGGACAGGGGTGGGAAGTAAACCGTGTGGTTTCTGATGGTGGCTCTCAAAGGGATGTGACAATCTAAAAACAGAGAAGTACTTGGGCGAAGGAGAGAGAGAAATGATATTTGTTAAGTACTTTCAACCAACCAGATGTTTTACATGAGTGTTTCTATTTACCACTCTCAACAAACTGTGAAGTATTTATTTCTATCCTCACGTTACAGGTACCAACACCGAGGCTCAGCCAGTTTACATGTTCTCCCAAAGTCACTACTAACAGTAGAAAGTCTCAGATAAAATTGTCTGCCCTCACCCCCCTTCTCTCCAGCAAACCCCAGCTCTAGGCCAAAAGTTAGACTTCATAGGTTAAAATCTCCAGTCTGCCACATAATAGTTTTGGAATATGTGTCATCAACAACTTACTCAATTCCCTATGCCTCTGTTTCTTCATTTGCAAAATAGAGATAATAATGGTATGAATTTCATCTGGATTTCATGAGGATGACTATATGTATATAATAGAAATCACTTAGAATAGTGCTTGACATAAATCTAGCATTCTACAAGTATTAGCTACAACCCTAGTTATTAAACCTTGAGAGCAGCAGTTAGATGGCAAATTGGAAAATGATCAATTCTATAGAAAACTTCCAGAATCAGTTGTTTCTAGTTTTGTTTTGTGTTTTTCATCTATTCTACTTGGCAGGATTAAGTTGTACACCCTATCTTGTTGAACACAATGCCAGTAACCAGAGTTGGAAGAAATCCTTGTATGTAGTGGTTGGTGGCCATGGTCATAATCATGGAAAGGACCTGTGCGTGGGAGGGAACTGGACTGGGCTTTGAGCTCTTGTTTATGAAAAGGAAAAAGGAAAAAAAGAAAAGGAAGAAGAGGTTATTGCAAGGATTCTGATGCAATCTATTGCTTTTACTTCAAAAGCCTACAAAGCATGATCGTCCATTGAAAAATGTTGTAAATGAGACAAAAATGCATTACTTTTCATTTGTGTGCTTGTTCCTGGTGTACCATGTAGTTCTGGCCTCTGTGAGCTTCCTACAGGATAGTTTGGATAAAGATAGGGCAAACGTTTTTTAGAAAAATGTAATTAAGGGGATACCTCATTAGACTGCAGACTCTACAATCTGCAGACATGAAAGGTGAGAGGACAGAGGGACATCACAAAGGTGATGGGCCCTCCTGTGGACCACAGGATTATTCACCAAGTCCCAGGGTACTTGCTGAAGGTAGCCTGTGGTAACTTTACAATTCTGAAAATAATCTTTTCTTTTCAAGGTGAAAACTCATTGAGGAGCATATCATTTACATGATGAAAAACAGGTAGGAAACAGTAGGTTTCCTGTTCCTTCCTCTTATTCCTCCTGTTACTTCCTATTCCTTCTGACTAAAGACTGACTACCCTGTGTGTTGTGCTCTTTGCAGCATTCTTTGGCTCTCAAGGAAATAATACTGAGGTCTTTCAGCCCACTTGCAATGTTTTTTGCCTGTGGTCTGATGCAGCAGGCAGATAGTTCATTATGTTGGTTATACAGTTTTTTGTGGTTGAGGCTGTGAGTCAAGGCTTATTGTTCAGAGAGGTGATGCAAAAGCATCCCTCTTTCCATGATTTGTCCACTTGATGGGAATTCTTTGGGGGCAAACTTAGAAGGTCACAGAACAGTGTATGTAGAACCTGGCATACTTTGTGTAAGAAGGAGGAGAATATCATATGTATTCATATGTACTTGTATTTGTCTAACAAATAAAACACAGGAAGGAATAATGTTCAGAGCAAGAATTGGGTCCGTGTGTGTGTGTTTTTTTTTTTTGTCACCTTGATTTCTGATACATGGTCTCTATCACCTTTTCAAGTCTGTCAAAAGGCATCACTTTTTATTTTAAATAATATAAGACAAGAACAGGAAAACAAAGTCCATTTGATATTACAGCATGTGGCAGCAGTATGTTTGCTTTCAGGGTATATAAAATCTATTCAATAGCATAAGATGTTCCAGTCACTCTAATCAAAGCTGCTTAAAAAATACTTAAATACTTAAATATTTATTTATTTACTTTTAAATTCATTTTGCCAGTATATATATATATGTGTGTGTATATATATACATATATATATATGTTATATATAACACCCAGTGCTCATCTCATCAAAGCTACTGTGTTTAGAGCACCAGCTCCATGCCAGTTACTTCCCTAGTTTAATTCCTTCTGCTGCCCTAGGCAGGTAGTACTGTCCATGTTTGTAGATGAGGAGACCAAGTCTTAGAAACATGAACTGACCCAACTAATATCAGAGAGTTAAAAGTGTCAGAGCCTGGAACTGGCATCCTCTGACTTCAGATCCAGTGTACTTTCCCCTATAATAATAAGCTGACCACACCTCCTTTACTTGCAGATATGTTGATTACATCCAGAAGCCAAAGTACACATTCATTCAATAATTACTTATGGAATACCTACCCTGGATGAGGCACTGTGGCAATTCCTGGTGCTGTGAGAAAAATGAGAGTAGTGAAGACAGGCAAGAGAACGATGAAGCCTGATACTGGGCAGGGAGTGCTTTGGATAGAATTAAGCACAGCGAGGGTGGCAGTACAAAAAAGATATTTAATTGAACTAGGGAAGTTCATGGCATTTTTCCCGGAGATGAGTCTTGGAGGACAAATGGTATTTAGCTAGGTCCTCCCAGCTAGGGTCAAGTGTATTCCAGGCAAGAGGGGACAACATGTACAAAAGCACAAAGTTCTGAAAGGATGCTGCATTTTTGGGAAATGGTCAACAGTTGGGCATGTCTACAGCATGGAGGGAAATAAGACCAGTAAAGGGAAGGGTCCTGTAACACTGGCACTTGTAACACTGAGTTATTTAGACTCCATCCTGTAGCAATGGGAAACCACAAATGATTTTTAGTAGAGGAATGAAAAGATTAAACTTTGAGCTTATAAAAATCATTCTGGCAGGAGACTATGAATTGAAAAGGAGCCAGGGTTGGCGTTGGAGAACTGGTTGGGACAATGTTGCCATATTTTATTGTTTACATTATATATATAAACATTATTTTATATTTTTAACATTATGGTTTTTTCCCTGAAATTGAGATGTACCTTACAATGAATTTTATATCATAATTTAATTGGCGGCAATTTTTTCTCTTTCAGTGGTCCCCAAATACCAGTGTGTCTTATAACTGATGGCATCTCAAATTAGATGAAACACAATGGTCCAAGCAAGAGGTGCTCAGGGTCCCACCCAGTTCCTTAGCAGTGGGATAGAAAAGAGGGAAAAGATTTGAGTGATATTCAGATTCTGATATATTACTGATTATTAAGTAAAAAAAATAAATGTGTAGAACACCATGTATAATATACTGCAAGTTGTGGGGAAAAGTGTGTGTGTGTGTGTGTGTGTGTGTGTGTGTGTGTGTGTGTGTGTGTTTGGGGTAGAATATACACACACATATATTTTTAGAGATGTATAAAATGTTTCTAGAAAGACACATAAGAAACTGGTAACAATGATTGTTTCTAAGGAGGGACATTTGGTGGCTGAGGGAAATAGTAGAAGAAATTTTTTTCATTGTGTTCTATTTTGTACGTTTTGAATTATGTATTGTGCACTTGAAATACATAAAATGATAAAAATAAGAGGTATATGATAGTGACGATTGACAAATTTGTTGAAAGATTAGGTTATAGGATAAAAGAAAGTGTTTTATATGTCAGGTTTTTTTTTTTTTAAATAATTCTGTAGCTTTTTAAAACAACTTTATTGAAATTTAACTTACACACCGTAAGTTCATCCACTTTAAGTGCACAATCAGATGACTTCTAATAAACTTACTGAGTTGTATAACCATAACCACAATAGTTATAGAGCATTTTCATCATCCCAGTAAGTTTCCTCATGCCCATTTAGTTATTCTCCTCTTCACCCAGCCACAGGCAACCACTAATCAACTGTATGTTTTTATGACTTTATCTTTTTTGGATGATTCATATAAATGAAATCATATAATATGTAGTGTTTTGTGTCTGGCTTTTTTCATTTAGTATGATGTTTTTCAGGCTTATAGTTGATGTATATATCAGTATTTCATTCTTTTTAATGGTTAAATAATATGCTATTGCATGAATATGCAATATTTTGTGTATCCATTCACTAATTAATGGACATTTCAGTTCTTCCTACTTTTTAGCTGTTTTTAATAATGCTGTTATGAACATTCATGTTCAAGTCTTTGTGTGGAAGTATTTTTTAATTTTTCTTCAGTAGATACCTAGAAGTAGGATTGCTATGTTGTATGTATGGAAATTAATATTTAACTCTACAAGAAATAGTCAAACTGTTTCCCAAAGTGGCTGTATTGCCGTACCTCCTTAATCAACAATGTATGAAGGAGGGTTCCTGCTTCGATATCCTTACCAATACTTCTATATTCATTGTCTATATTTTTGATGGGCTTGATCCTGGTGGGTGTGAAGTGGTCCTTCATAATAGGTTTGATGTGCATTTCTCTAATGATTCATGATGTTCAAGACATTTTCATATGCTTATAAACCAATTATACATCTTTGGTGGAATGTCTACATAAACCTTTTTCGCATTTTAAAATTGGATTGTCTTCTTCTTACTGAGTTGTTAGAGTTCTTTGTGTCCTTAACTTTAATTTGACTAAGGAAAATTCTCCACCAGTAAGAAAACTCATTTCTCTTTCTATTTCTGAAAATCTTTTATTTATTTAAAAAATTTTTATCCCCCCCCCCCCACTTCTGAAAATCTTTTAAATCCTGATACGTTTTAAAGGGACACTTCAAAAATCTGTCTTATTTATTTTTAGAGTATTTCTGTGTGAGTATTGATCTGTGGAGATCAATTATGAAAATTGATTGCAACTTTCCTTACTATGGACTCAACCAAGAGTTAGAATATAAATCTTTGTATCACATTCATTTTTGTAACTTTCAAAGTTCACAGCTATCTTCCTAATCACCTCCTAGACAGACTGAAAAATTCAATCTAGTGGAGCTGTGTCTTTCTTTATAGTGCTCTGCAGGACACTGTCTAAAATTGGGAAATAGGTAGCTCTAGAGATTTGATAAATGATTGCAGAAGTAGCAACCTTTAATAAAGTAAATATAGACTGTGTCAATATTATGTGTCCGTTTTATATCCTCAGTTTTATCTGAATTAAATACCAATCCTTTTAATAAAATATGTTTTAATGCTTTAAGATAAAACAAGCACAGAAAAATAGCTTTTGAATTTTAATTCTCCCTGGTGAATAATTTTATTTTTCCTTCTAAGGGAATCATACATCACACAGCAAAGTACCTATCGCTAATCCTCTTCAACACACACACACACACACACACACACACACACACACACACACGACTTCTAGATTCTCAATGGTCACAATCCAAACTAACCTACCATACAGAAACTAAGAGGAGAGGCCTAGAAGGAGGAAGATTTTATATATTATCTCAGGGTTCAACAGAATGTTTCTCTCTGTTTACACCAACTTTGAATGTGAGTGGCCTGGGCTGCCATACCAGGTTGAGTAGGAGAAAAACAAGGCCCTGTCATTGATTTTGTCATGAATTGTTTATGGCATATACCTTAAATACCGTTAGTCGGGTCAAGGGACTCCCAGCAAATGGCTCCTGTGATCACACTTCAGTCCTCACACCATTTGATTGGACCCACAGTATGCAATTTGTCCTCTTGGTTTTTAAACCAACACTTAAAATGTAGGAGAATTAAGGTAAAAATTCAATAAAAATGGGATGATGTGGTGATGCTGGGCTCATGATTTCATATAGTAACAATGAGGTGGATCTGGGTGATGAATAGGTCTTTTGGCTAGAACATTCCTACTCACTTTTGCTAAAGACAACCTATACTTCCTGTTGTTTCCTTGCCTCTGAGAGTATAAAATTGAGAGTATCAATTTTATCTCATGAAAAATTACATGGGTTGCTAAAACCACGACTTCCCTACCTGGACTACTTGCTCATTTCACTACCTGTGTGATTCCTATAAGGCATTTGAGTTTATAACTGTATTTGTTTCTATGGCTGCTGTAAGTAGTTACCCAAACCTGCTTGCTTTAAAACAACAGAAATATATTCACAATTCAGTAGGAAGTCCAAAATCAAAATGTTTGGTAGAGCTGTGCTTCCCCCAGAAACTCCATTCCTCACCTCTCCTGGCTTTTGTTGGCTCCAGGAGTTTCTTGGCTTCCAACTACATTACTCCTCCTCTGCCTCTGTCTTTATATGGCATTGTCCTCTTCACTCCTGTGTCTCTCCTCCGTCTTTCTTTCTTTCTTTCTTTCTTTCTTTCTTTCTTTCTTTCTTTCTTTCTTTCTTTCTTTTGATTGATTTACTTATGAGACAGAGAGAAAATGCTTGCACAAGAGTAGGGGGAGGGTCAGAGGAAGAGAGTCTTCCAAGCAGACTCTGTGCTGAGCATGGAGCCTGACAGGGGCCTCCGTCTCATGACTCTGAGATCATGACCTGGGCTGAAACCAAAAGTCAGAGGCTTAACCTACTGAGCCACCTGGTGCCTCATTGTTTGTGTTTCTTGTAAGGATACTTGCCATTGGATTCAAGGCCCACTTGGATCATACAGAATGATCTCATCTCCAGATCCTTAACTTTTTCCAAGTAAGGTCACATTCCCAGGTTTTGGGGATTAGGGCATGGACATCTCTTTGTAGGAGACACCATTTAGCCCACTACAGTAAGAAAACTGGAGAACCCTGGAGGACATCCAAGAGGAATGGGAGTTGAGGCTGGTGCCATCCATCAGGATGAAGAAATGCAATGAAGACAAGATCACAGAGAACGATTTTGCCTCAAATATTAGTGTACCAAGGGAATCAAACAGCCTTAAGACCTGGAATCCTCACACTTTAGCAGGTTGAATTAGGGCAGACTTAGTTTCTATGATCTGTCGCTTTTATCTGGGCCTAACTATACTGACTTAATTGCTTGACCTTGGCTATGATTACCTTAAGTGGGTATACAATCTACTATCTATTTATTGCTTTCAGTTGCCCCAAACCACAAGAACCATCTAAAAAATGCAACAAATATGAACATTAATTAACTTAGGACTAAGACTCTCTTCTCTGTTAAATGGGGAGATGGTGGGACAGGAGATGTGAAACTAGGTCACATATAAAAATAGGTACTTGTGGAGCTAAGACTAGTTACTAAGGGGCAGGGGACTCTGCTGGCTCTCATGAGCATCATCAAGAAACTAATCTCAGAAAGCTCTTAGCTGTTTAATGTCATGCAAACATAGACTGTTGGGGGGGAAAGGACCTGAGGGGATAGTCCTAGCTAGGCTAGAGCTAGATCTGAGGCTTCAATTGAGAGCATTGGAAATGTGGGGGGAATTGAGATAGATCAAATCCCAGGAGTGCAAACAACACATAATCTATTTAGAATCTAGAAATTTTACTAATGCCTATTTGCAGATTTCATTCTGTATTGGGCTGTTTTCCTTCTAGAAAAGATGTATGTGTGTGTCTGTGTGTGTGGGGGGGAGAGGGGCACCCAGAAAACCAGACCCTGACCCCTCAATATACCCACTCTCCAAAATATCCAAACCTTAATTGGGCAATTATATCGGTATCCCCAGAGACACATAGCTGGAAAAAGTTTCTTGTTCCCCTGCTGAGATGTGGTCTGTACTTTCTTGCTGGAGCCTGGTCACCAGGGCAGCGAGAAGCCTGAGCAGGAGGCTGGTCCAAGGCTAACCAAACAGCATGGCTTAATTCTGGGCTACTCCAGAGGGTTGGGTGGGGGGGTTGGCTGGCAAAAAGAAGTGTCTGACATTCTTGCGTGCTGACATCAAGCTGCAAAGCTACTGCCCTCTGGTGAGTCAACAGCAAAAGGCCCACATCGTTCGAGAGCAGCTGCCCAATCAGAGAATGTGGTGCCACGCCTCAGAAATCTTTCTAACCCTCAGCGTTCTGCAGCCTGCAGACAGCTCCTTCCAGAGAAAGAATGCAGAAATGATTAAACTTATAAGAAGCTTAGATTCTACAATAACAACAATAAGACAAAGTCCACATTTGCTTTTAAAGCAATTTGTGACTAGAGACGGCCAACACCCTGAATTTTACTCACTTAATAAATATTTAAACTTTTACTCTTATGCCGAGGCAGGAGGGCAGACTGACAGACTCACTGGTGCATTGGGGTTTTCTGAATATTGAAATTAAGGTGCACCAGAATGACATTGGTATTCTGGAATAGCATTGAGTTCCAATGGCAGTGATTGGAGCTCAGCCACCAGATCCATAGATTGTTAACTGCTATAATGATAATTTTGTGTATAAATATGAATATATGTAAATTCTACAGTGAAAATGAAAATTAAGTGTAGACTTCTCACCTTATTAATGAAAGCTGTGCTGCTGCTTAGTAATTTCTCTCAATTTTGCTAGACTGAACATGGATCAGTGGGTAGAAATCAAGCATGAGGCAAGAGGTATATTATTTGCTTAAGTACAGTAATAAACCTGCTTGTCAGGTAAGAGCAGAGTCCCCTCTATAGCATTGCCACCATATGGCATTGCCTATCGTGGAGTCCATAAAAGGGACTGACATTGTAAAAGATTAACTGGGTTTTACTTGGCAAGGTCAGGCATCTTGATGGCAGGCTATAAAATAGTTAGATGAGGAAAGAGAATCTGCAGTTGGAGGCCATCTGAGATTTTGACGCTGGTTTTACTTATAATCTTGGCATCTAGTTTGGAGTGTCAGGAGCAAAAAGGTTCACCTGGCTAAGTGGGGATGCTCTCTGCATGGCTTTGAGTAGGAGAGAGCCTCAGTAATAATGGCTGTACCCTTCTACTGGAAAAAGAGAATTGGTCCTGATATGAAGAATAGCTGAATGCTATTCAGCGCCAGGACTGCTTCCAATAGGACTGGAGACCTCTGTCACTTTACCCCCTCCTTTTTTTAAAAAAAGATTTAAAAAATGTATTTATTTGAGAGGGAAAGAGGGAGAGCACAAGCAAGGGGAGTGGCAGAGGAGGAGGAAAGAGTAGACTCCCCGCTGAGCAGGGAGTCCAATGCAAGGCTCAGTCCCAGGACCCCAAGATCATGACCTAAGCCAAAGGCAACACTTAACTGACTGAGCCACCCAGGTACCTCTCATGTTATCCCTCTTGTATGCTAGATCTAAGGAGTTGAAAGGAGGCTAGAGTATACATACTTGTTGATTTCTTCCTTCCTTTGTTTGCTTCTTTATTCATTTATTTGTTTGTATATTTAGCAAAAATGTTTTTGCATATCTCATGTTCCAAGGCATTAAGGATACATTCATTGTTCTTGATCAAAGAGGAAACAAAAAAAAAATAGATAATTGCAATGCAATATAATTAATGCTCTAATTACAGCAACATGTATTGAACTCTTATTAAATACCAAGAACTTTGCTAGGAGCTATAAATGAATCTCTATAATACCAAGACAGAGGTTGGCTATTACTCCCTTTTGTAGAAACAGGTTTGGAGAGATTAAGTCCTACAGCTTGGAAGCAGTGAACAAAAAAAAGGTTAACGTTAGACAATCTCACTAGAAGTTTGGGTCCTTAACCATTTACTTCCAAATTTGAGAAAGATGACTAAAACTACAACGCCTACAATGACTCTTGAAAGCCAAGTAACTCTTTAAATGAGGGTGTGTGTGTGTGTGTGTGTGTGTGCTGGCTGGGGCATCATGGGCTGGTGGTGATTTGTAGGCAGAAGTGATAGCTTATTCGAGGGCCATGAGAGGTGTAGTGTCAGGGGAAATGAAAGTGATTAAAGAGCATTGGAGGTTTCCGTGGCTGATCTGGTTTTCTATTAGTGCATAACAAAACTCCCCCAAAACTCAGTAGCTTCCATAGTCATGATCATTTATTTAATTCACAAACCTGCAATTTGAGCAGGGCTTGGCGACGACAGCTCCTTTCTATTCCATGCAGTGACTGCCCGAGATGCTTGAAAGATGGCTGGCTGCTGGGGCTCCTCATGCATTTCAATCTTTACCAGATCTCTTCTCCTGGTCTCTCCAGTGTCGAAGCAGCTTGCTTAGGCCTCTAAAGGTGCGTGCTCTAGAAGAGATTGCCAGACAGAAGCTTCATTCCTTTTTATGACCTAGCCTCGGAAATCACATAGCTTTACTTGTGCCAGATTCAATTAGTTGAGGCCATCACAAGGTGCTGCTCCCATTCAAGGGGAGATGACATAGATTTCTCCTCTTGATGGAGAAGTGATGAGGTTTTAGAAACGCATGTAGGGCCAGAAATACCATTTCAGTAATTTTGGGGGAAATAAGGTGGGATAAATGCAGCAGAGTGTAGTCATTAAAAAAGAACAGATTTGGAGTACGATGGACTTTGACTTTGACTATGGGTTCCACCACTTCATAACTGAGTTACTTTGGCTAAGTTGCTTAACTTTAAAAAAAAAAAAAATTATTCAATTTATTTATTTGAGAGAGAGAGAGAGAGAGAGAGAGAGATAATATCCACATGGCCAATGGGAGGAGGGGCAGAGGGAAAGGGAGAGACTCTCAAGTAGGCCCCACAATGAGTATGGAGCCCAAGACAGTGTACATCTCATGATCCTGAAATCATGACCTGAGCCAAAATCAAGTCAGACACCTAACGTGCTGAGCCATCCAGGCGCTCCTTAACTTTTTTGACTCTGTTTCCTTATCTGTAATAGGAGCATGCTAGTACTGATCTCGTGGAATTGTGAATGATTAACGAATATATGTATATCTCTTGGCATTGGGTTCTGGCACAAAGTGGGTCCTTGAGATACGAAACCTGTGATTACTGATGGGCTAGTAACAAGATACATAACTGGACCGGAAGAAGGGGCGAAGGTGGGGAGGGTTTTTGTAGCTAGTAGTAAGTTGATAAAATAATAATAACAATGGTAGCCAGAAGTTCCTGAAAACTAGGCAGTGTCAAGCTCTTTAAAAGGAGTATCTCATTGAGCTAAACAGCAAACCTATGAAGAATGACGATTGTTATCCTGTTTTATAGATGATGAAATCGAGTATCAAAGAGGTTAAGAAATTTTCCCAGATTGGTAAATAGGAAAGACGGGATATGAACCTGTTTTTATCAGAACCTGTATACTAGGACAGTTTGTATTTTAACCTGAAGGCTATTGGAAGCCACTGAAGAGTTTTTAAATTGGGCAGTCTTAAACCTGTTCTTTCGAAAGCAGTATGGCATATAGATCAGGGGCTCTAATCCAGGTGAGAAACAGTGAGATATCTGATATATTGCAGACATAAGTAGTGTGGGAAAGGTGGAGGAGGTCCTAAGAAATGAGTGACAGTCATCCTGGATTACTGATTGGATTTGGAGAGAAAAGGAGGGAATTTCTATAGCCATTAGTCAGCTTTGGTGCAGGCAGTGGCCTGTGCATTATTACTCAGGGCCTCCAAGTGGAGAAAGAAAACAACCCCAGGGTGTCTTCTAACTTAACGCATATTTCCTAAGCCCTTGCACTCTCAGTCTAGACTAAAAACAAACAAAACAGACTCCTCTTGAAGCTCTCAGATCTCTTACCTTGCTATGCTAGCTTTCAAATTCCAGGCCGCGCTTCCTTTCCCACACAACAAGCCCTCGTATCACACCGGGGATTACAATGATCGTTTGTGTGTACTGGGCGATTGTTCCTTCCACATTGGGGGCCTTGAGAGGATGATCTAAGGCTGCTTTCCACTGTCCTTGCCTCCTCCGCCCAGCACTGGAACCAACTATACAATTTGCTGGTCCTCATAAAGGATGACTGGCTGGTGCTGCAATATGGTGTTCAGGCAGCCTGGGGAGGGAGGGTCTCCATCTGAGGTCCTTATTGACGGTGTCATTTAGTTTCATGGTAAAGTTCCTTTGGAGGGACAAAATGTGCTTTAAAGGACAGAGAAAGAATATGTCATTAGATACAGCATTCCATATCTCTGATTAGGTACTTTAATCTGTTAGCTGGGTCAAGGTCTGAGGAACAAAGTGGCCTTTGATAGGAGAGTAAATTAAAACAAGCAAACCTAAGCCAATGGACAACCTCCAAAACCTCGTTTTTCCAACTATGAAAATATTTCTCTTTTCAAGTTCTTTGATTTAAACTGGAATAATTTCTGAGATTAAAAAAATTCCTAGTGACCTTGTCTGATAGGCTTATTTGTTATTTACTTGTTTGTACTTTCAATCTCTTTCTCTGTTTTCTTTAGAAAAGGGTAAATTTTTGAAAAGTAACTCTATTCTGATGCTACATTTTGAATAAATTACGGCCTCTTCCTGTGGACTATGGAGGTTGACGTTTCTCAAAAGCTTTTGTCCACTGATTGTTCCTTTAGATACAGAGGGTGGTCCATTGAACCCAGTGTTTCAGACAATAAATCACTTGAAAAGAGGGCATCGCTCTACTGTTTGAACAGTGTCTGTGCACATGGCTTGGTCATTCAATAGATAGTGATTAACTTCACCTTTTGCTGTCAGTCTCTGAAGTTATAAGCTGGTTAAGCTAATGCCAGTGCATAAGGTTACTGTATGCTCACAGTTTGGTTAGAGGCCCATGTTAAGATCTTAGATCTAACTTCCTTTAACAAACAGGGAGGCTTACACTTGGCTTTGCACACTGAATTATTACTTTAGAGAAATCATCCACTATACTTTGATTACAATCCAACCTTTTCATTTGTAAGTAACAAATAAGAGTTATTTTATAATTTAGAAATTTCCCTTAAAATGGGAATTTCCAATGAAACTCATTAAATTGGTGAATGGTAGTGAGTAACTGATGAGGTCATACTTTCTTGTTATGAGCTATGACACACTGCAGAGTGGCAACAAAGTAGAATATAAAAGTTAGGGAAGGGTCTGGTTTCTTTTTAGAAGTGTTTTTGCTTATGAAAAAAGCTTCCATAACTCAGTGATGGGTGTTAAGGGAGGCACATGATATGATGAGCACTTGGGTATTATACTGTATGTTGGCAGATTGAATTTAAATTAAGAAAATAAATAAAAATAAAAATAAGAAAGCTCCCAAGCCACTAAACATCAGACCAAAAAAATTATTTATTTTTTTTTTTTCAAAAAAATTATTTTAAAAAAGCATACTTTGATCATCTAGGCTTCCTTTTCTTTTTCATTAAATTAAACCTTGCATTAGGGGATGATTTTTTTTCTTTTTCTTTCTTTCTTTCTTCTTTTTTTTTTTTACCCAGAAGGAAACTTCTTGTTTGGGACAGCTTCAGCAATTTAACCACATTTTACAACATGTAGAGCAAATAAGAGGCAATCATTTGTCGGTCATAAAGATAAGCCAAGGAATGGAAATACTTTTGTAGGTCATGTCACCTGACAGAAACTTTGGACTGATCCTTTCCTGGTTCAAGAGTTTAGCAATAAGACCTACTTTCCCTATCAGCTGGGCTGAAGCTGATAAAGTTCTGAAGCAAGCAGAGGTTCTTTATGAGCTTTTATTTAATTGTCTTGTGACAAAATGGTTGAGGGGCATTGTCTATATTGAGTTACTTCTGGTTGGAATGTTCTTTTGAATAAGTCACTGTCTCCCATGATTGAACTGGGTAAATGGAGTTTGATTAAACACTTAGCATCAAATTTCTAGTGCCTAGTATAGAGCCTTCATCCCTGGGAATAGTAACTGAAGGAATAATTTTGAATTTAGCCTTAGATTGGTGATTGGCTCTACATAATTGGGTAGACATGACTCAAGAGAAAATTAATCAAGTAAGAGCAAGTATTGTATTGTAAGCCCAACAAGTGCATTAGGTGTAGGTGATAGAGATGAGAATGAGCTTTAGATAGAAATGTTTTTGAAATTACATATGAGATATTTTCTACTATGAGAATTAACACAGTATATCTTCTTCTGGGAATTTGTCCCTAGAAGAGTTCACTTAAAGGTGTTACTCAAAAAGTGGTACATTAGGCCTATATCCACAGGGACCTTCAGTGGATTCCAGCTCCTCTGTTCCTTTGAAAGGAACTGAGTGTTGGATTTTCCATACCTGATCTCGCTCACTTTCCCTTCTATTCCTGACTTCACTTCTAATTGGTCTGTGAACACCAATAGCAGGAATATTGTAAATGGAATACAGCTTCTATCCTAACTTCTGTTCTAGTCCTGACTCTATCACAAAGTCCCTGTTGACCTTGAAGTATTCAAAGAACTTCCCTGAGGTTTTCCCTTCTTTGGCTGTAAAATAAAGAGTTGAATGAGATGATGGTCAGGCTACTTTACTAATTCCACAATTCTCTTATTTTGTGAATAGACCCTAGTTAGAATAGCTTGAAGCTGACACTTGATCCATTGTTTATTATTTTCTCTACTAAGATGGAAATATGAATCAGTCATTTTTTTCTTTAAATGTTGGGCTAATTATGTGATATTAGGCAACTATACACCTTATATTCATTAGTATGGATATCTACTAGGTGCTTGTCTATGGCTTCGAATTTGAGAATCTCTCCTGGTATCATCCCTTAGGTGAGTGAAGGTTGAAAACCATTAAGTCTCAATCTCCAATAGGGCTATGGTAATAGGGCTGTGGTTCGAACATAGATTTTCAGGTATCTTGGAATACATGCATGGTGTACACAGATGAAGACATACTTTTTGATATTTTTTTCTTCTAAGTGGTACCAATATCTCCATGCCATAATATATCATTTATTGAGAGCTTACTACATGCTAGACACTGTTGTTAACCATCTACAGTCTTATTTAATCATCTCAAAATGTGAGTTAGTTGCTGTAATACTTATTTTTGTTTTAAAATTATCATATGTAAGTGAATTAAATGTATATATACACACAATATTAGAAATAAACACCCTATATAACAAACACCTCTCAGTTTAAGAAATTCAACTTTTTCAGTACCTAGATGTCTTTGTGTGTCCTCTCTAGCCACATCCCCCTCTTGCCTCTAGAAGTAACCACTACCCTAAATTTTGTGTAAACCATTACCTGTTTTTCTTTAGTTTTGCCATCTTTGTATGTACCCCTAGACAATACATGGTTTAGTTGTACTTGTTTTTGAACTTGATGGAATCTTATAGTATGAATTCTTCTAGAATTTACTGGTGTCCCAAAATCTTATTTTTGATATTTATCATTATTGACATGTGTAGCTATAGTTTATGTAGTTTATATATTACCTAGTTTGTAATATTCCATTGGATGATTTTGCTATAATTTATTCTACCATTGGTAGATGTTTGGATTGTTTTCATTTTATTTATTTTTGCTGTTATGAACAATGTGGCCTTGGATATTTTTATACTATACAATGATAGATGTTTTTAAGGGAAAGCAAAATAAAATTTCTCTGTTGTGTGAATCACATCTCTAATGGTTGCAAGTGACTAAACCCATCTTGAACTAGTTTAGGTAAAATAAGAAATGCTGAACAATCAAACCATGGCAATATAGGGATGCAGTGGACTTCCTGAAAAGCTGAAATAAAGAGTCAAAAACTCACTCCAGGATCTCCCTCCAGCTCTTGCTATTGCTTCCCTCTCTGCATTGACTTTTTTCTCTTTCACTGTAGATTGGCTTCTTCTGGATGGCAAGAAACATTGCTGTCAACATTTCCTGAGTTCTACATCAAAAAGATCTCATACAGGCCTTTGGATCTACTGTAGCATTAAATATGCAAATGAATCACTTCTGACCCTGACCGTTCTCACCTCCACCCCCACCATCATAACCACTTCTGTCACAACATAGACTCCGAAACTTCCCTTTTAAGTCTTAAACTCTTCAAACTTCTTCTTTTATGATCACCCATTTCCTTTCCTCTTAGTATTAGATCAAATTAGCCCAAATGCATCAAATGGCCTAATTCTTCCTGTTCTTCCAGTAGATTCCTACCTGGAACTATGTTAGTTCAGGTCCTCTGAGAAGCAGATGCTAAGATGAGGTTGACATACAAGAGACTTGTTGAGGAAAACCTTGTGGGAGAAAATGGGGAGGGAGCTGGAGGAGGCCGGGAAAGCTCAGACCCAGCTATGCAGAACTGATCCTTGTGAAGGAGAGAGGGAAAGAAGGCAAAGAATAAATGCCTTAACATTTCAATTCAAGGAGCCCCTGGGTAGCTTAGTCAGTTATGCATCCGACTCTTGATTTCAGCTCAGGTCATGAGTTCAGTGTCATGAAATGGAGCTTCACATTGGGCTCCATGCTGAGTGTGGACTCTGAGATTCTCTCTCTCCCCTTTTTTCTGTCCCCCCCCCCGCCAAAAATAAACAAATAAATAACATCTTAAGAAAAAAAAGATTTCAATTCTGAGGAAGTTTAGGCAAGGCTAATTTGGAGTCTTTAAACTAACAATGCCCATTAGAGGAGTCCTGCATGTTTCAGGAATGGGCCTGCCTTAGTGGGCCTGCTGTGCTTAGTCATGGCTAGGAGCAGCCACAGAAAGCATGGCCTCAGAACAAATGTGGTGATGGATTTCAGAGGGCTGCAGCTGGGACCATTGGTCTATTATGCTTCCCACAGTGGCCACCATAATTACTATCCTAGCAATCTTTTTTAGTATGTTCTATGGGATAACGGTCTTCTTTTTCATGCCTTCAAATGCCAGGTCATTGAAAGGGCTGATTATTCAAATTCATGTGGCATCTCTGACTGAATACTTTCTGTTCATCACATTTTATTTTATTTTAAAATGCTTTTACTAATTAACTCAATTCACCCTTACCATTCTAGTTGCTTCTTTTGTTTTCTTCCTATAAATATTATTATTGTAATGTATACATGGTGGCTTGGATCCTGAATCGCCAGCCCTCTTTGAGTAACCCATAGTAATCACCAATTCCTAACTGTAGAAATGTATTAGACAAAGAAAATGTCATTGCTAAAACCAAGGCTTGGACCCCAAATACTTTTGTGATTTTTCTCAATGGATCAAATGGACAACTCATCTGAGTCACAAGGACTCCCTTTCCTTGGTGGGTTGAAGTTTGACTGGAAGATTTATATCATGTTTATGACTCATTTAGAGTGGTTCCTGCTTCTTCTTTTAAGTGGGAGGGAGAGTGGGGAAGGCATCCCTTGGAGGGACCATATACTATACAAATGGAAAGAGAGCATAAATATTACTGCAGTGACAACATAATCATAACTAGGATGGTCCTGGGAAAAGTGAGTTATGTGCTCACTCTAGGGTTTCTCCTCTCAGAAGCAAGGAAAGCTTATACCTCTCACCTCACCAAACATATGGAAAGAAAGAGAGCACTGAAATGTTTTAAGACAGATATCTGAAAAAAGAGGGATGCAGAAAGATAAAACTTTTAGCCTTTTTTCCTTTTCAAAACGTGACACCCCTTAGGACTCAAGATTCACTTAGGTGTCTTTATTCCAGAGTTCTTCCTCACTGGGGTGAAGATGAGGTGAGGATAACAAAGCATGAGTAGGGGCTGTTGTCCCTTCAAGGCTCCTCCAGAGTTATTTCTAATAATTATCAGCTTGAACCATCTGTACCTGGGGATTCTTGGTGGCTTTCCAGAGTAAAGAGGACACATCTTCTTGGAGAGCATATTTTTTCCAAAAATTTAAGGGAAAATTACTTTTATGTTAAATCAAACCCAGATATGTGATTATTAGAATGCAAAACTCATCTGGATTTTAAAAACATAATGTGCAACTTCAAAGATATATTGTCCTTGGGAGGTCACTTTATACTCCTGTTCTGATCCCCTTCTTAGTGTTATTATTTGCTATTCTAAACTGTTAGTTATATTTTGTTGGAAAAGTTTGAAAAGAACTACCCAAGAAATTAGAGTGTGTCATCAACATTCTCATAGCTCTTTTGTCTCTTTCCAAAAGTGGATGAATGACACTGGACATTACCAGCTTTTTACTGTTGTGACAGCCATCTGAGCATATCATTGTAATTGATAATTCAGACTGGATTACCCAATGTGTAATAAGACTCAAGACAACCAGAACTTCCCATGATAAATGGAGATGAGCTTTAAGTAGGTGTGGAGGTGAGCCAGGATTTTTTCCTTCAACAGTATTTTATTGAGTGCCTCTTATGTGTTGAGAGCTGTTCTAGAAATTGTGGTAAAGCAGTGAACAAGACAGATAAAGGCCTTCTTCTCCTGAAGTATAATGGAGGTGATAGAGAATAAATATTGACAAAAACTAATAAATAAGGAAACAAATAAAAGCATTCCAATAGTGCTTTAACTGCCGGGGGGAAAACAAAGCAGGAAAGTAGTTACAACCTGCTTAGTGTGAGAGAATTGATGGCTTCTGTGAGGAAGTGACGTTTGACCTTAGAACTAAATAGAGAGAAAGAGGCAGTCAGATGAAGATGGGGGAAGACTCTTTCAGGAAGTAGCAATGGCAAGTGCAAGGAACCTGAGACAGCACTGGCGTTTTTGAGGAACAGAGAGAAAGCCAGTGTGTGGGCCACAGTGGATGAAGGGGAGTTTGGTTGGAGAGAAAGGCAGGGAATAGGTCATATGGGGCCCTATAGGTCATGAAAAGGAGTTTGACTAATATTCTAACTATAATAAGAAGTTACTACAGGGTCTTAAGCTGGGGAATATCATCTCTGTCCAGATTTCATCAAATAGTAAAACTGTCTCTTCCTGAATAATTTGCCTAAAAAGGATATTATGGCTATGGATATGCATGGAAATTAAACAAAAGATGGAAGAAGGGCCTCAATGAAAATTGACCTCACTTAAACATGAGAAGACAAAATGGTGGCTGAGAGTGTTAAAAGGATTTAAGGATCATGACTTTTAATAATGAATGAAAGCTTCAATTTTGTTATGAAGAAAAATATTTTGTCTGTTATATATTCCAGAAGGAATTCCCATTCAAAAAACTGAAAATTCTTGGGTATATACAACAATAAATCTTTTAAGAAACATATGGAAAATTCATATATCTAGAGCTTGATTTTTTTTTAAATTTTTATTTATTTATGATAGTCACACAGAGAGAGAGAGAGGCAGAGATACAGGCAGAGGGAGAAGCGGGCTCCATGCACCGGGAGCCCGACGTGGGATTCGATCCCGGGTCTCCAGGATCACGCCACGGGCCAAAGGCAGGTGCCAAACCGCTGCGCCACCCAGGGATCCCCTAGAGCTTGATTTTTAACAAGCTCAGACTTCATTATATACAACATGCTATGAAATTTTGTTTATAATTTAACCTATTCGAGTCAAAAAAACACAAGAAGTTTAAGGAATATGAATAACATTTAAAATGGCCCTGTAGGTAGTTTTAAAGTCATGTATTAGCACAGTGTTTCCAATAGTGCTTTAACTGCTGGGGAGTTAAATATGATAACCCCACCTCTCCAGGACCTTGAAATGAGGGGGGGGGACCTCAATCTGGAATGAAAACAGTGCAATCATGTTTCCAAGGAAAGTGTAATGAGATAGGGAAAAACAAAAACAAAAAAATCACCAACTCATTTGGAAGCTCATGAAAGGCAGAGAAGAGTTTGTGCATCTCAGCCTGATTTGCCTTGCCATGTGAATCATTTAACAGGAAAAAACACAGGACTGAGTCAGCTTGAACAGTCTCTTGTTGCCCCTGCTGAGGCCCTCATTTGCTGTGGCCTCTGTTACTCTCCTCAGACCTTGCTTCCCTCCTCTTTTCTCACTGTAGGGAAACAGGAACTCATGTTTATTCATAAGATGGACTGGGATCACACCCAAGGCAATATCAAACCTTTACCTTTTCTGGGCTTGGGAGGATGTGCAAGGATCAAGGACAAGCTTCTGGTTAGAGTGTGAGACAAGGCCAGACCCCTGAAAAATCAACCCACAACCAACATTGATACAGGCCCTAGAGTGACCTAGAGCATGAGATCTCATCAATTTCCACTGACCCCCTGGTCAAGCTTTATTCCTTATAAAAGTGAGACAGCTGGAGCCTCAACAGGAAAAGGAGCTTGCCCAAGATTATGGGGTGAGCAACACTTGGATCCAGACCTTCTGAACCCTAGGACTGTGCTATTTGTCATGCTTCCTTGGCAGATGGTTCTAACACCGGGGGCATTGCGTGGCATCTCCTGGGTGCTTTGTTACAAGACTTTATTCCCCTTTGTCTTTCAGTTCTATCTTGTGGCTACCTACAATTAGCTCCTGTAATGGGGTCATCCCTTGTGTGACATAAATTGAGCTGCATTAAACTTGAAAATAAGGAGAGAGAGAGAGAGAGAGAGAGAGAGAGAGAGGAGAGAGAAAAATTCATATGTTTTTCACTCCACCCTACTTCACTCTCTCTTAACAGGGAGAAAGTACCTAAGGAAGATTATTGCTATGAGGGGCATAATGAGCTAAATGGGTGTTACCCAGTCTGAAAAATCTTAACAATGTCAATAAGCCACTTGAGACAACAAGGCACCTGTTGTTCTGTCCTCATTCCTTATCGGTCCTAGGCTTTGGGACGAGGAACTTTCTGGAAAGAGAAGGAGCCTTTGTGGAATAAAAAGGGGGGAAGTTTTATGAACTTGGGGCTCTGAAACATATCAGTGACAAGAGGTTCATGGGGTTGACAGTTTTCTTTCTACCTTTCCTAACAGCTATTCATCTCATTGTCAGAGATTTCCAGTAAAAGTCATAGTAAGAATCAAATGTAATCCCCTAAGTACACTCACACAAGTTAGCTCCAGCCATGCCAGAAATTCTCAGTGGAATTCCAACTCAAGTGTTGTGTGTGATCAATCCAACAGGTCAGTGAAGTGACTCTACAGAGGAAATTCACGTGACCACTGTGGCTTGGGTCTTCTTAGCATATGCAGATTGTATTCATTTTCATCACACCAACTGCTTACAGTACAGGGTTGTTTAAATGGATTGGGAAATCTCATGAAAACCATTAAGCCAAATAGTTCCGGCTTATAGGTACACACCTGAGTATCTTACCATTTTCCAGAGGCAATCAGAAACTTGCTTGGAGAGAGCATGGGTGCTGGAGTTTGGCTGCTGGGGTGTGGATCCTCATGCTACCATTGTTTTGCTCTATGACAATGCGAAAGTTATATAAAATTTTTGTACCTCAGCTTCCTCATTAAATATGGGTATAATGATCATGCCTACCTCACAGGATTATATATGAGGCCCAAATGCAATAATATATAGTGTATCCTGCCTGGCATCTAGTAACTGTCTGTTGAAATGACAATGAAGATAATAGAGATGTCTCTTAACCTATAATTGTAATTTTGTTTATTTAAGCCGAGTATTCTAATTCAGTGGAGTTTGCCAAACACAGTGAAATCCTTGGGATCTCAAGACCGTGGCTTCATTGCTCTCTTGTTTTCATGCTACTTCCTTTAAGCAGGAAGTATACCTGTTGACTGGAGACTTTTTAGCAATGTATATATTATGCTGACTTCACCTATGTGCCCTCAGGGCTAGCAGCCATCAAAGCAGGGAGCAAAAAAGTGTGTTGGTGGGAAATAAATGAGGAAGAACACGAACAAAAAAGAGGCCTGAGCTCATTCAATGGCAATATTTATTGTATGGAACAATAACATGCTTCAGACGTGTTTGTTCTGTTATTCTGTAAATATGGAAGAAATGTCATTGCTCAATAGCTGTCTTGATCACTTACCAGATAGACTTGTGAGGTAGAGTTGTCTCTGGGGGCCTTCAAAACACAGTGGCATTTTTGCTTTGAAGCTTTTCTGAGGAGTGCCAGATTGGGTGAGTCATGAGTGAAAAAGAGCGCCATCTATAGGCTAATTGTTTATGATAAAATACCACATATTCTTGGCACCATTTTAGAGCAGAACTTCTCAATGGGCTTGAGATTTAGTGGAAAAGTTTAAATGACAACCAACACCCCAATCCTAATAGATTGCAAACTTCAGTGAGGCAGCATGGAACTTTAGAGTGAGCTTGAGCTTTGGCCTCCGTCAGACTTCCATCCTGGTTTAAAGTCAGTAGCTGTGTGACCTTGACACTCATAGTGAACTTCTATGAGGAAATTATCTCAGAAATATGGGTAATAAAGATACACAATAATATGATTGCCTTGTTTTATTTCTTTTCTGTCTCTTACTTTCTAGTCTCTCAGTGCCATTTGGGGCTCCAGATGTACAGGCCTGAATTATTTTGCAGGTAGTGAGTCAGATATTGGAGGAGGCATAAGCTATCTGAGGACTTTGGATCTTTCTGCTAAATGGAGGCCCAGGGCCAGAGTCAGTGTTCATGCTTTGCAGCCCGTTGGTTGGCTGTTCCGGCAAGTCAGAAACACTGAGGGCAGGGGCTACTCATGAGTGCTTCCTGGTGAACTACTGCATATGGATGTGCTTCATAAAGTGTCAAGGGTTCTAGTACAGTCACCACTACCACTGTTGTCAGCATTTATCCTTTTTCCTTTTCATTTTACAGGTTAGGAAATTGAGACCTGGGAAGATGAAAGTGATTTTCCCAAGCACATACCTCATTATCCTTCTCCTCATCACAGCAGCAAACAGTGCTTGCCTCGTGCCAACTACTGATCTAGGTACTTTGCATGCATTACTGGTAATCACATAATCTTCGTAACAACCTTATGAAGTGGTTTCTATTATCCTTGTCTTACAAATGAAGACACTGAAGCTCAGAGAGGACACACAGCTGTTAGGTGACTGGGATTTGAACCCTAGCAGTCTGACTCCAGAGTAGTCACTTTGGCAGCTATACTGTACACATACACATGAAAAAAATAAAAACTAGGCTCAGATGACAAACACATTTCTCTTTTATATTTGATCCTTTCTTTTTTCACTTCATAGCACATTTTGATTACTGTATTAGTTAGCTTTTGAGAATGTTATAGAGATGGAAACAATGCACAGAAAATGTATTGGTTGTGTAAAAAGAGGAAATAGCTGCTAAAGTCAATTAATATAATCCAACGATACCTTTGAGATACTCTCCTACGGAGTTGATGATGGTAGAGGTGAAGAGTGGGTAGGTGGTTTGTTCCCAGAGAAATACAAGACATGTCTAGTACAGCCGAAGTGAGGAGACATATGGAAACAGAATAAAGTCCAGTAGAAATTAGGGAAGAAAGGAATTTACATTGAGAGGATAAGGGTTTCAGGTGAGAGATGGCACTCTGGTGTGAGAGAAGCCCAAGATTTAGCAGGCTACAGTAAGGATGAGCAAGGACCCAGAAAGCAATATCAGATCAGAAATGGAAAAACAAATCAAAACAAAAGCACCAAAGCTGCTCAGCTTAGAGAAGAAAAGACAGGGATACGAAGGCTCACTTTTCATATTTTAGGGTTGCTATATGGCCAAGGGATCAGATTTATCTGTGTTGTTCTAGAGGACAGCAGAAGGGCAAATGTATGCAACTAGAGGGAGGAGAGGAACCTTCCAATAACAAACACAATGCCAGCATTTCAGCCACAACAACAGAAAGGACTATTTTCATAATTAATGGCTCTTGGTCACTGCAAAGATATATAAGTGGAGGTGCATTACTGGTAATGTAAAGGGAAACAAAGCACACTGCGCAACAAGAAATATTAGACTATGTTTCCACTTCAAAGAACTTATATGCATATAAAAATACACTGAACAAACTCATAAAGACTTGCCTTATATAGTCATTTTTTTCAGTTTTTAAGGAACATATATTCAATAATTTAAGATAACCTATAATAATTTTTTTAATTTGGAAAAGCTTAGGAAGATTAATTAATTACATTTTCTGAGGTCACCACTAAAAGCCAAGATTCAAACCCATCTCTGTCTGACTTAAAGTCTAGTCTTTATTTCAGAAAACCACAATCCCTCTTTTTAGTGGACTAAGAAGGGGATGAGTAAACAAAATGTGGAAGTAGTAGACATAGAATACTACGTTGTAGGATATAAGGAGCTTTTAAAGTGGCAAGCAGCAGATTTGGGAAGTATGACTGGAAAGTGACGGCACAATTAAGTCCATTGGAGCTGAGTGGTGACAAAGCAGGGTTGTGGAAGATGGATGACCACACCTTGGCAAGTAGCAGATGTGAAATCAAGATAGAGTTGCTACTTTTCTCCATACGAGCACTGTGTAACTGACAAAAATACCCCCAAACCAGTATTAAGCATATTTCTCTATCCTTTAAGCTATTTTGATTTTTTTAGTCACTTCTTATCCTTTCACAATATTTATTCTTTTGGGATTAAATTTCCTTTTTTATTTTCCTATGTAAGCTAGATTTGATACCGGGAATAGATTCTGTGGTCCTGGCTACTTGAGTGCAGAGTGGAGTCTGGCCACATTTAGGACCAGGAGTGGTCTTAGCTGAGTTAGAACCTGATAACATTATTTATACAAGTGTAGTCTGTCTCCAAGATAGAGGGAGGTGTTTTATGACCACAGGCTTTATGAGTTGTAGCTATAAAATAATCAATCTTTTAAAGCAAACATAGCACAATGTCTCTATCCAAATGTGAGTTGTCCTTCAGAGCTGTGACCCTTGGAAACTTTTCACACATATTGGCATAAAACATATTTAAGCTTTTCAGTGGAAACATCTTTCAGACCCAGTTTATCATACATACAGACACACACATACACACACACATTATTTTAAAGAACACTTTAGGGGTGCCTGGGCAGGTCAATCACTTAAGTGTCATGATCCCAGGGTCTGGGATCAAGTCCCACATTGGGCTCCCTGCTCAGCGGGGACCCTGCTTCTTCCTCTCACTCTGCCTGCCACACCCCCTGCTTGTGCTCTTTCTCTGTCAAATACATAAATCTTTAAAAAAGTAAAGTACACTTTATTTTTTAGCAGGAAATGTTTTATCTTGCTTGATAACCAATTTTATTTCCCAGAAGGACTGACTGGCTGTGAATATCTCTTGGCTATCTGAAAAATCAAATCAGTCATTAAAAGACAAAGTGTTACCACGGAAGAGGTAAAAAAAAAAATGGTGTGCTGACTCTGAAAACCATACCCAGGGGAGAACGGCTAACTGTTCAGAATATTGACTGGGACGAGTGAATGTTTTGCTCATCATTAGCCAGAAGCTGGAGAGAGGTGGATATATGGCTACTGGACTGAGTTGAGAGATACCATGCAAGAGGAGAAGAAGCCTGACAGATTTCGCAAGTTCTGACAGTTATAGCAGCTTCACCTATGGGGAGACTGGCTGGGCTAAGACAGGAAGGACCCCTTCAGGATGTGCATTATGGCTGGTACTTTCACCGCTCTTCTTCCTTATTCATCCTTAGTCTTTTTATTATTGTTTCACTGAGGTTAGATGTTGCTTAGTATGGCTAACTCTCAATACTATGTAATTCCTGAAGAATTTTGGCAAGAGCGGGGTACCTGGGTAGCTCATTCGGTTAAGCATCTGCCTTTGGCTTGGGTCATGATCTGAAAGGTCCTGGATTCAAGCCCCACACTGGGCTCCTGTTTAACAGGGGGCCTGCTTCTCCTTCTGCCTACCGCTCCCCCTGCTTGCACGCTCTTGCTCTTTCTGTCAAATAAATAAATAAAATCTAAAAGAAAAAAAATTTTTTTTTGGGGGGGGACAAGATTTCCAAAGAGTGTTCCACAAGGGTTTTCATGTTTCATTACTTTCCAGTCTAATTTGAAGTCTGTGCCCATCTTCGAGTTTCAAGGGAGAAATTATGCTCAAGGTACATGGAAAAGAGCAATCTTTAGGTAGCCCAGGGGCTTCCCTGTCTAGTGTCTGGATCAGAGAAGCACAGATAACCACTTTTCATGTGTATCCTCTGTAGAGCGGAGCTGACTTGGGAAGCAGACAGTCTTTCTCTTTCATCTCTAATAAATAATGGTGCTTTGAGCAATGCGTGTTTACTGGGAACAAATTCCACCACTGGGTGTGGTGGAAACACAGAGCCCTGGGGACGGTGCAACTTCTGCTGTCGTCCACAGTATTTCCTCCCTTGTCTTGGACGTTCCTGCCTCCTCAGACCAGGGCAGTGGCAGGTCCTGAGAGGTGTCTGCGTTGTCCTCCTACAAAGATGAGGAGGTGATGGTAGTGGTGGAGTGGCTCTGGGGCAGGGATTCCATCTTGCAGAAAGTCTGTCTTTACAACACAGTCAATGGGGGCAAGCCATGTCAGCAGCTGAATGATTTCCTTGTTGATAGGAGCTGAGGAAAAGATGAATAGCTTTGTGGAAGGAAAATCGGAGGATAGAAAGGAAGAAGAAAAAAGTTAAGCATTAGGGAAGACTTAGGAGCTGGAAGAAATGTCAAGGTGGATGTTTGCTTTTTCAGTTTGGCATGGAGACACAGTGAAATAATCTTTTCATCCTTTTTTTTTTTTTTTTTATGATAGTCACACACAGAGAGAGAGAGGCAGAGACACAGGCAGAGGGAGAAGCAGGCTCCATGCACCAGGAGCCCGACGTGGGATTCGATCCCGGGTCTCCAGGATCGCGCCCTGGGCCAAAGGCAGGCGCCAAACCGCTGCGCCACCCAGGGATCCCCTAATCTTTTCATCCTAATTAGCAAAGCCCTGGTGTCTGTTCTGCCCTGGGGAGCACCAGCCGTTATATTGAGCCTCTAAGTAAAGATAGCCAACTTATGTAAGTGTTCTAATCCCATCTTGTGGTGAGAGGCCCAAAAATTCTAGGGGCCAGAATCAATACCTGTAGTGTACACATAGGAAGTGGTGCCCTCAAATAGGACCAGGGCATCTGACCACCTTTTGTTATGTGTGTTTCTTTATAAATGTTGTATGGTGTCATATCAGTTCACTTGATTTTTTTTTTAAACAAAACTGTAGGCCATCTTTGAGAAAAACTCAGCCTAAACAATGGAAATATATATATATATATATATATATATATATATATATATATATATATATATATCTGCACACAGAATTCGCATACAGCAAAGCCAACACACACCATGGAGTGGTTTTGATAACCAAGAGTGGCTTGTCCTCTGTTCCAACCCATCAGGATGATAATCAATGTGGTCCGGGAAATGCTTGTTTTGGGTTGATCCATCTGTGGGTATGTTTCTTCCTGTCATCTGGGTTTCGAGTCACCTGCCGATCTGTTTCAGTATGAGTGCTAGGTCACAGCCTGCCCTGTCCAGGTTTTACGGGGCACTTTCTTGAATCAAAGCTGATTTTCCACTGAAGAGAATTCTGTCTCTGGCAATTGTCCAAAATATAGCATCTCAAATGTAGATACTTCAACTGTGTTTACGTGTGTTGTGCAGGCTCTTTCTTTTCTTAGCTTTGAATTCTTCAGATATGGGATGTGCTGGAGGTGTGATTCCTGCATCATTCAAGTGTTATTTTGCAAATTGTCTTGGCTAATGTGTTGTGCACAAGTTGCCCATGACTGGGGCTGTGGTCTGTGATTTTTTATTTTTGTTTTTTAAAAATTTTTATTTTGTTTAAATTCAGTTGATTAACATATAGTGTATTATTAGTTTCAAAGGTAGAAATTGGTGATTCTTCAGTTGTATATAATACCCAGTGCTCATTACATCACATACCCTCCTTAATGACCATTGCCCAGTTACCTCATCCCCCCCTGCCCCCGCCCAGCGACCCTCAGTTTCCAATTGATTGAGAGTCTCTTATGGTTTGTCTCCCTCTTTGATTTCATCTTACTTTATTTTTCTCTCCCTTCCCCTATGATCTTCTGTTTTGTTTCTTAAATTCCACATATGAGTGGAATCATATGATAATTGTCTTTCTCTGATTGATGTGTTTCACTTAGTGTAATACCTTTAGTTCCACAAATCATCTTGACCAATGTATGTGTGCAGGTTGCCTGTGACTGGGGCTATGGTGGCAAGGACTTTAGAGACGTCTGTGACATTTTTAAAAAAGATTTTATTTATTTATTTGACACAGAGAAAGATAGAGGGAGAGAACAAGTGCCCAAGCAAGGGAAGCGGCAGAAACGAAGAGAGAAGCAGACCCCCACTGAGCAGGGAACCCTAGTGTTGGGCTCTATCCCAGGACCCTGAGATCATGACTTGAGTTGAAGGCAGACGCTTCACTGACTGAGTCACCCAGGTGCCTCAAGAGCTCTGCTGAATACTGTCCTCTTACTATTTAGGCAAGAGGTTGCTATCTTTTGAAACCCCATAAATGTGTAATCTCTGTGTGTGTGTGTGTCTCTCTCTCTCACAAACATACACATTTAACAATGAGTGATTCATAAATATGAAAAGTTAACTTTTGAATTTTCACTCAGAAAAATCGACATTATTGATAATGTTATCAGCATTTCTAAAGTGGAAATTCATGGAGAAAATAGATTCCTAAGCATTTACTAATGCCAAGGACATTTTACCAGCATTTTCTCATTTGACTTCTGACAACTCTTAGATATGCTTTATCCTAGCAATGAAGTAACTGAGGCTCTTACCCATGAAGTAGCCTGCCAGGGCTATGGTAAGTGCGGGGCCAGGCCAGGGGCCTGCTGCCTCTGACACCTGAGGTCCCTCACTGTTAATTATTCTCTGTGCTGGGCTTTAGCTAATTGGCAGCTGTTTATTGCATTAAATTCATAATTCTGCTTTCATCATCGCAAAAACAATAATTATCACCGTGACTCTTTGCAGTGGCCCCTGGCCAAGACCGTTTGATCCCGAGTCAAAACCTTATGTTTGTATAGTGCTTTTGTTTTGTCCAAATCTACTAAGGGTGGTTTTCATGATCTGAGGACAACCAAACTGATTTCTCTCTATTTAGTATAGTGACATATCAAATTATTAATTTTATATGTTTGAGTCAGTTCCCAGGCTTATCATTCTTTGTGTTTTGGGAAGTTGGGAGCTTAAACATGCTTTTGAAAAATGTCTTCACCAAAGACAGGAGATGGTTAGGTGTCTCTTTTAAAGGGAAAGTTTCTTAGTGAGACAGTGGAAATGAGAATTCATGTCCCTAGCCAAGAGTTTATTGTCTTTTCTAGTAACACCACACAATCTGGTGTCTAATTTGTCTAAAGACTTGGGATACTTGTCTATTAATAGCCTTGCTATTAATACTGTGCAGTGACTTGATAGGCCAAGATTTTACTGCTGTTTTGGAGAACTGAAAAGATTTCAGAGTTATATCTAGAAAGCCTTTGGAGTTTCTTCAACATGGTATATGATCAGCAACTGAAACTATGACAAGAAGGAAGGAAATGAACATGCATTGGGAATCTATTATTTGCGAGACATATCAATAGGCACTTTTCCTGTAATTACCTTGTAAAGCTGATAGGAAGCTCTGCTTTGTAGAGGATGAAAGGTCAGAGAAATTAGTAATTTCCCCCAAGTTGGACCCTAAGAGGGTTTGAGTAGAGTCTGTTCAATGCCAAAGCCTTCATTCTTTTTATATCCTTGCCTCCATGTAGTTTGAAAAATGAAATATGTAGCATTTCATGTGCGGGTCACCTCAACAAGAAGACTGGTCACTCATTAAAATAACTCCCACTAAAAATCAACACCCCTCTTCCCCCCACAAGCTTCTCAAGGTTGCAGAGAGGAACACTAGAACTCTGCTTAGCATAGGAATGCTGTCTACAGTAATCTGACATCAGAGGATAGCATTCAGATCATTTTTTTTTCTTTTCTGAGTTTCCTTCTCTGATGTCATATATGTTTTTGAAGCTTTTTTTATGATAGAAAATTTCAAGTATATGCTAGAGAAAACAGTATGTGGAAAAATTGTGTGCCTCGACCTGGCTTCAATCATTTTTGCCTTAATTTTATGCTCTATATCATACTGACATAAATTGTGATGTGTTTGCGTTTGGTGGTAAGTAGATAATGAACCATATGCTTTTACTTTTCAGGCCCTAGTTCTCACCCCAGTACAGGATTTTTTCCCTCCAATACAAAGTCTTAATGGATTAGCAATAGGGACATCTTAAAAATCCATTAAGATTTACAAAGTCTTAATGGATTAGCAATAGGGACATCTTAAAAAATTAGCATAATGAGAGACAACAGTAAATCAGCTATCAAAATAAGGTACGGTGGGATATAAAGATTTCACTTTGAAAATAAAAAAAAGGCCAAGAAAAGAGTGTGAGGAATATGAGAATTGGGAGCATGGAAACAAAAGGCTACTTGGAACCAGTTGATTCCCATGGGTGCATGAGTCTTGATTCCATTCAGGGTTTGGAAGGGGACTGAAAGGGCACAATCCAGATCACTGGATTATCTGAGAGATACAACTGTCCTTTGTTACATGGAGTGTTTGCCTTTGGTGTCATAGCTCATCTGCCTTGAGAGAAATGGAGAGTCAAGGAAAGAAATGTGTTATGCTGTCATTTTTCAATTATCCACATAAATGCTTGGGAACAGGGGCATGGATTATAGAAGATGATAAAAAGCATTTGTATTTGACTTCGGAATGTACTGCCATACTTATTTACATTTGTCTATGAAGTATGTCCATCCTGGAAATTCCCTTTAAACACCATAGAAGACCATTCTGTGATGGCCAGTCTCTGTTGGAGCTGCTTTCTTGTTCCACCAGTCTGCAGCCCCACCCCTCAGTCTCCTTCTCTAGTTTGACCTAAATGGCAAAGTTTCTGAAGGTCCTGATTCTTATACTATAAATATACATTTAAAATATTGACAGAATGGGAATTAGGCAGATGAGATTCTCAGAGTGAAGCTGGGGTTTTCCAAAACCAATCCAGTTAACAGACTTGAAAGTATTTGTTAAGTCTGTTCTCAGATACAATTACTGAAGACCTTAGACATCATAGACCTTCTAACCCATTCTCCCTCAACAGGGCTTCCAGCTCTATCAATACCTTTCTTCCAGCTCCAGTTTACACATGATAATAAGTCTGTTTCATGGGCTCTGTTCTGTCTCTGGCCCCTCCCACCCTGGTACCGGGAAGGGTTTTTTCCTGATGTTATCCTCACAACAAATTGTCGGAAGAGAAGATAAGATTTTCTTTAACAGCAATAACCTAGGATACTGCACAGGTGTGTCTGTTTATGCATCCCATGCTGGGAGGAAAAAAACTTGTTCTAATCTGCCTATGAATTCAGAATCCAACCCCAAACAAATTCATCCTTTACTTCCCTTGTGTAGACCTGGCGTGGTTTTCTTTGAGGACTCAAGCTATTAAAAAAGCAAAGCACAGAACTTACAGGCACAGTGATTTTCCTGTCCTGAATCACCCGGTACTATTTTTATTTCACTGCTTCTGTTTCTTTGCTATATGAGTGTGTGTGATTTGCTGGATCATTTGTCCTGATTTTAGTTCAAACAGCCAGTGTACTTACAGGGCAATACAAAGTAATATAGAATACTTTGCTTTTGCATTAAAGAGAATTGCCTCCATGTAAGTAAAATAACAAATATATGACAAGAATAATAAAAACCAGTATTTATTATGTGTTTACTCTCCACCAGAACTCTATTGAATGCTTTACTTGCATTACCTAATTCCATCCGCACAATATCACTATTAGATAAATTCCGTTATAATCCTCACTTTGCAGAAAGGGGCACTGAGGCTTAATGGAGTTGGTTGACCCACTTCACAGCAGTAAGAGCAGAGCTGGGCAGGATAACTGGGTGGCTCAGTGGTTGAGTGCCTGTCTTCGGCCCAGGGTGTGATCTGGAGTCTCAGGATCGAATCCTACATCGGGGTCCCTGCATGGAGCCTGCTTCTCCCTTTGCCTGTGTCTCGACCTCTCTCTGTGTGTGTCTCTCATGAATAAATAAATAAAATCTTTAACAACAACAACAAAAAAGCAGAGCTGGGATTTGAGCACAGGGAGAATGATTCCAAAACACAAGCTCTGACACACAAACAGAATAGCTGCTGAACATGGACCCAAGGCAAAAGAGCCGTGAACAGGGAAACTTATATGTGAGAGTGAAGCTGTAGGGATAAAGGTGGAGATAGGCATGAACCAGGCTGGTTGGGTTGGGTTGGTCAGGATGGGTTCGTGGGGCAAGATTGGTTTGAAGGAGGCAAAGGAGATAGGGAAATAGTGGTAGAGATGAGAGAAGGGGTGGGGTCAGTGGATAAGGTAAACAAAGGTAGTGGTGGAGATATTAGGTCCAAAAAAGAAATTGAGGACAGTTGCGGACAATGGAAACATCTCTGGCCTACATGTCACTTTAAGAAAAATGGTGGTCTATTGCTTTGCATTTTAATAGCAACATGCTTAACCTATAGACTAATGGGAAGCTATACAACCTACTGTTTTTAGAGGCTTCCATTACCCTGATGGGTTAGAATTTGGGGTTTTACTTCTTTACTTGCTGTTTTGATGTGAGAAGTTTTCTTCCCACTGCACTTTTCTTCTAAACACCTGAGATTTATTGAAGGAAGTGAAGCCCATGTATGTTTTTGAACTTGATGACTATTATTTATGCCATATCTTACTAATTATAAATTATTTTTTTCAAAGTCTTGTTTGAAACACATTAGGAATCAAATGTATATAAATATAGTAACCATAAGGGAGTCAGGGTGGCTTAGTTGGTTAAGTGTCTGATTTTGGCTCAGGTTATGATCTCTGGATCCTGGGATCAAGCCCTCTGTCTGGCTTCATGCTTGGCTCAGAGTCTGCTTGGGATTCTCCCTCTCCCTCTCCCTTAGCCCTTCCACCCACTTGCTCTCTCTTTCTAAATAAATAAATAAATAAATAAATAAACTCCAAAGAAAAAGGATAGTAACCTTGAAAGTATAAAGGTGTCCTCTACAGTAAGTCCTATGAGATTTTATGATTTAACATGTACTTGACATATTCGATAAAAGGATTTATCAGTCATAGTTTTCTTGGAGATTACTTATATTTTTTACAGTACATTTTACCTTGATGCCAGGATATTTGAGGCTTACCAAGGAAGAATGTCATAATTAAAACAGTGTCTAAGTAGGAAAGAATAATATTTATACATAAGCAATGCAGTATATTAGAGTTGTATTTAGAGGTTGCTGTGAGTTGGAATGATTAGCTTTTAAAAATGTGTGCATAGGAACCACTCCTTTATGCTTGTTGTCATGGTATTATTGGGGTAGAAACAAAAGAAGGATATATTCTGAAATATATTGTATAATATAAAATAAAAACTAGCACATATAAAAATCACTTTACCAAATGCTTAAATAATAATACCTGTTTACCTTTAAAGTTTAAAATCTTGATCTATTCACTAAGGAGGGCACTTGATGGGATGAGCACTGGGTGTTATACTATGTGTTGGCAAATTGAATTTAGATAAAAAATTAAAACAAAAAATAAAAGCTAAAAAAAGAATCTACCTCAAAAGCAAAAAAATAAAAAAAAATTTTAAAAAATCTTGTCTATTTCACTACGGACACATTATTATTCTATTGATTGTTGACCCTTCTGACCATACAAATTCTTTTTTTTTTCTGATCATACAAATTCTTTTCATGTCTCATTGTAGTCGTGTAAAGTATTTTACTTCAAAGGAAAAATGCTATGAATTTACAGTGATTTCAGAATTTAAAAATGTTTCCTATTTTGTTGACTAATACAGAGGAACATTGATTGTGAATAAAGAATGTGCTATGTTGAAAACAAAATTAAAGATCCTGATGTTTCTCTGCCAGATAGCACAAAAACTAAAAACGCCACAGGAATTTTTCAACATTATTAACCTCTTGACAATGTGTGGGTCGTATAAAGGACAAACGAATGTTTTGGAGGGACTGAGAATGCCAATTTTAACAGACTGTCCAATCACTGAAGATAAATATTTGTGTTCCTGGGGATTATTTGATTTTTATCAAAGCAAATTGAATTGGAAACATGGCATGTATTAAGTCATTGGTCCTTATTGTCCAATTCTTTTTCCCATAGAAGTTTCTATGCACTGAAAGAGCACTAAGTCATCAGTTAGACATACCATGTAGTGATTCTTATCATATCCAGACAAAATAAAAGCCTTTTAAGAAGCTACTTCACAAGACAACTGCATAGCTTTCCTCACAGGAACTTGTTAAACAAATAATGATTATTAAAGCTTTTGGGTCAATGACTTGCACCAGTTTAACGAGAACAATTCCAAGACGTCTAGCCCATTCCACATTCCATGTGACTAACTATGGTATCCAGAGCTTGGATAATATCCAGGCAACTCACAGTAGCTTTTCTCAAATGCTTTCTGGACCCTGGATTTTAAGGAAAGTGATAGAACTAGGTTTGCAGAGAGGAGTCTTCGAGGATACCCACTGTCAGTGCTATCAAAGGTCTCTTCTGTATCTGAAAGTTGTCCAAAAGTATTCAAACTTGAAAACATTGCAAGGCTTGTCCATATCAATATTGGAGTTGGCAAATACATTGATCCTAATTGTTGATGTGGAGATTAATTGTATTTAGTGAGACAGATGTACTAGTAGTGTTGCACAAGTGTCCAATAGAGGTTGCTGTGAGTTGGAATGATTAGCTTTTAAAAATGTGTGCATAGGAACCACTCCTTTATGCTTGTTGTCATGGTGTGATTGGGGTAGAAACAAAAGAAGGAAGATTTAGATTGGAAAGATAGGCATAAGAAAGAAGGAAGACAGGGACTAAGTCAAACAAGAAGAGCTTTGACTGTTTTAGGGTCAATTCTGTGGTTATTAACCAAGATAGATAGAAGCAGCAATTATATCTGGGACACAAAAACTCAAGTGCAGAAAGAGGCCAGGAGAAGATCAGCTGATCCTCTAGGTCCCTGTCTCTTATAAATAGGGCCTGGAATCCAGAACTTTGGAATGAAGTAAAAAAACCAAGATAAGGGACTTCGGAATAAAGTGTCAGTAACCCAGCAAACAAAAATCAGAGGTCCAGGACACCAGCACTAACAGCTTAGAGCCTAAACTTGTGAAGATTTGGAGAAGGCCTGAGCTCAAAGTTTTACCTTTCTCATTTAATTTATATTTATTAGGCACCCATTATGTGCCAGGCACTGCATGAGCAGCAGAGGCTATTATTGAACAAGGTGAGGTGTTTTTGTTTGTTTGTTTTTTTTTTTAGTGCTGACTGGACCCCGCTGACCTACAGTGATGACAAGGGGCCCCGTTGTGGGTGGAACTGTGGCGCCTCAGGGTTCCACCGCTGCCTGGCGCTTACTCTGTGTCCACAGGCAGGTGGAGGCACTCGTGCTCCGGATCTGGCTCGCAGCGCCCGAACTATCCCACTCTCCCCAGTACCCCAGTGTATAAGTGTGAGTGCTCACACAGTGACAGGTCACAGGTGAGTGGGAGCTGCTCCCTGCTCCCCTCAGGCCACCGTGGGACCTGTGGGTCCGGGTGGGGGTGCTGGCCTCCGGGGCTGGGGTGAGAACACAGCGGCCCCCATGTGATGAGAACATATTCTCATTTTATAAAGGAGACATACAATAAACCAGTAAATAATGATATGAACAATTAACTCTAGAAGGAAAATACATGACACAATAAGTATGAAGAAACTATTCTAGAGAAGAGTGGTACAGACGACCTCTCCAAAGAAGCGCTATTCGAGAATGAGAGTGAAGTTTGAGAGAGAGTAGACCTTTGAAGAGCTGGAGGAAGAGCCTTGTGAAATGCCTGGAGGTGGAAAAGGCATTGGAACAAATGATGGGTATTTGTCTCTTCTGATGGCCGAGTAATAGTCCATTGTATATATTACCACATCTTCTTTATCCATTAATCTGTCAAAGGACATCATGTCTCCTTCCACAGTTTGGCTGTTGTGGACATTGCTGCTATGGACATCGAGGTGCAGGTGTCCCAGCGTTTCACTACATCTGTATCTTTGGGGTAAATCTCCAGCAGTGCAATGGCTGGGTTGTAGGATAGCTCCATTTTTAACTTCTTGAGGAACCTCCACACAGTTTTCCAGAATCTCTGCACCAGTTCACATTCCCACTAACAGTGCAAGAGGGTTCCCCCTTCTCCACATCCTCTCCAACATTTGTTGGTTCCTGTCTTATTAATTTTCCCCATTCTCACTAGTGTGAGGTGGTATCTCATTGTGGTTTTGATTTGTATTTCCCTGATGGCAAGTGATGTGGAGCATTTTCTCATGTTCTTGTTGGCCAGGTCTATGTCTTCTTTGGAGAAATGTCTGTTCATGTCTTCTGCCCATTTTGTGATTGGATTTTTTGTTTCTTGGGTGTTGAGTTTGATAAGTTCTTTATAGATCTTGGATACTAGCCCTTTGTCTGATAGGTCATTTGCAAATATCTTCTCCCATTCTTTAGGTTGCCTTTTCATTTTGTTGACTTCTTTTTTTTCTGTGCAGAAGTTTTTTTTTATCTTGGTTAAGTCCCAGTAGTTCATTTTTGCTTTTGTTTCCCTTGCCTTCATAGATGTATCTTGCAAGAAGTTGCTGTGGCCAAGTTCAAAAAGGGTGTTGCCTGTGTCCTCCTAGGATTTTGATGGAATCTTGTCTCACATTTAGATCTTTCAACCATTTTGAGTTTATCTTTGTGAATGGTGTAAGAGAATGGTCCAGTTTCATTCTTCTGCATGTGGTTGTCCAATTTTCCCAACACCATTTATTGGAGGGCATTATGCTGAGTGAAATAAATCAGTTGGAGGACAATCTTCATATAGTTTCATTCATATGTGGAATGTAAGAAATAGTGAAAGGGATTACAAGGGAAATTATGGGAACTGAGTGGGAAAAATTAGAGAGGGAGATAAACCATGAGAGACTCCTAACTCTGGGAAACAAACTAAGGGTTGTGGAAGGGGAGGTGGGCGGGGGGTAGGGTAACTGGGTGACGGGCACTGAGGAGGGCACTTGATGGGATGAGCACTGGGTGTTATACTATATGTTGGCAAATTGAATTTAAATTTTTAAAAAAGTAAAAATAAATAAAAATGCCCCCCCCCCCCAAAAAAAAAAGAAAAGAAAAGGCATTGGAAAGTTCAAGGAAGAAGGAAGTGGATTTTCAGAATAGGGAGCAAAGGAGAGAGTGGTGTGAAATGGGGGCAGGGGATAGAGAAATTGACAAGAGCTCCATGGTACATTTGGAGGGAAGAGCATTTGGCTCGGCTAACGGATGGGCCAAGTAGTCTAAGAACTGATTTGAAGTAGCTCACTGTGTTTTATAGTCCTAAAATGGAAAACAGACTATTAAGGTCTGAATATTCTGCCCAGACATTGTGAAGAACTTACTTAGGAAGTTTCCTAAAGCAGAGATAAAATAAGAAGCAGGCCACTGGTGCCAGATGCTGGTGTGTAAGCTAGTTTCTAAAGAGCCCAGAGTTGAAAATTAACTTCAGGGCAAAACACTGCCATCCCAAAGAGTGGTGGTAGTAGCCGGAGGGTTTTTTCTCCGGATGACAAAACTGATGGGACAGGATGGTGAGTCACCCCGCGTGGGCTGCTGTGAAGCAGAGCGTAATGTGGGTTAGCCTGGGAGACGCATGAAGAATAAAGTGGACGAAATGCAGAAAGCACCATCCTTGTGATTTCCTTCCTTCCATACTCAGCTAAGTCAAGGTGCCCTAAGGAGGTCTTTCAATTGGTTAACTATATACTGTGCTCTTCCTTTGAATGTTTTTTAGGAAATACAAAAATTTGCTGATAATAATAGCTTAAAAAGTAGTAGCAATGTCTTGATTCCTCTTCTTGGTTAAATTGTGTCTCCCCAAAAGATGTCTAGGTCTAGGTCCTCATCCTCACTACCTCAGAATGTGATCTTTTTTGGAAACAGGGTTGTTGCCGATGTCATTAGTTAAATCCAGGTGAGGGTGTACTAGAGTAGAGTGGGCTCTTAATCCAACATGACTGGTGTCCTTATGAGAAGAGGGAATTTGGATGTAGAGATGGGCACGGTGGGGAGATGGCCATGTGAAGACAGAGACACACAAGGAGAATGCCATGTGAAGGTGGAGTCAGAGATTGGGGTGAGGTATGTGTAAGCCAAGGAATGCCAAGAATTATTGGCTATCACTAGAAGCTAGGACAGAAGCGTGGAGCAGATTCCTCTCAGAATCCTTAGAAGGAACCAGCCCTGATGATACCTTGACCTCAGATTGAGGACAGTAGAACAATACATTTCTGCTGTTCTAAACCACCTAGTATTTATTTGTACAGCAGCTCTACAAAACTCTACAGTCTCTTCCCATTCCTCTGTCTTATTCTCTTCCACCATTCCCCCTCACACTCTTTTATCCATTAAGACTGAGTCACTTTTCCTACCACCTGTGCTCTTTCTGCCCAAAATATCCCCCTTCCCTTCTTTGTCTGCCAGGCACCTATTTTAAAATTATTTATAAATTCCAATTTTTAATTATAAAATATTTCAAGCATACACAGAAAATAATGTAACAGACTCCATTTTATCAACATCTAGATTTATCAGATAACTTTGGTTTTTGCCATATTTGTTTAAAATCTTTCCTTTTTATCCTGAAAAGGAAATGTTACTGATAAAGCTAACGCCTCCTCTCTTCCTACACACTTCCACTTCCCTGTTCTCCACAATGGTTGCTCTTCCTTAATCTTAAAGTAGCTTGCAGAACGTCATGAACATCACCCAGGCCAACTTCATAGCTCTGTCTCCTGTTCCCACAGTATTTTATACACAACTTACGTGAAGCAATGATCATATTGTATTTTTGACTAGTCTTTTTTTTCTATAAGAAAAGAAAATGACCTGTCATTTTCAATCATTATCTGGTGCCTATACAACGTTTAGGTCTTGGTTAAACACTTTTAATTATATAATGTCTCCAGGAGAGCATTTGGCCCTCTGAAGAGCTCTGTGCTTATCAGGACTGGAATTTTCATTCTCTTTTTTTCCCCCTGAAATTGAAACTATGAATTTTGCTTGTCTAATGCAGTAGGCGATATTATTTGTCCACAATTCTTCCTTCCCCACTCATTCTTGCTGTGGTGTGCTGTGTGGAGTCTATTTCCCTGCCCCCTGGAGTTGGGCTTGGGCATATGATTTGTTTTGGTCAATGGAATAGGCAGAAGTGAGTGTGTCAGTTCCAAGGTGACACTTGAAGAGGTTTATGTGTTTCTGTTGTCTGCTTTGTGCTTCCGCCATTCACAATGAAAGGATGCTGCAAACAGAAGCTGGTGCCAGAGTGAGGAGACAGGTGGAGCCAACCTGACTCCAACCTGAAGGCTGGTTGTAACCAAGCCTAGTAAAGCTTCAGCAAGCCTGCAGGCTTGCAGGCAGGAATAAATGCTTTCTGATGTAGTTTGCTAAGATTTGGGGTGGATGTTTCCGTCCTAGTGGGAATCTCATTATGACACCTAACAGCTAATGCTAGAGCCAGACTAGACCACTCACTGATTAGTGATCCAGTGTCTTTCTACTATTATTCTGTTATTCATCTACGCATTCGACAAATACTTATCACGTGTTTACTACAGAAAACATCAGACACAACAAAAACTAAAAACAAAGACTATAGTCTCTGCCCTCACACAGAGCATATTTCTAGGAAAAGAAATAGATAGAAACAAGTAGATTTAAACCAGAATATGATGACAGTCCTTTAATAGTACAAATATCCTTCTGAGAGTAATGGAGGGAGTAAGGGCATTTGCAGTGGCTAAGGTAGGGCTTTTTGGGGTGCTAACAATGCCGAGTGAGCATATGTTTCTCCCCCTTGAACGGTCTCACATGATGGCCTCATTTTCTTCATTTTCCTTTATTTGCATAGTGTCAGCCTAACTCTGTGCCTGTGCTCTAGGCTCACTTGTCCTCAGTGTGTAGCCTATATTCAGAGAGCTATGGGGTTCTTTTGTAAGTTCTTAGAGAAAGACCAAAAAATGCCCCATTTTTCCTTTTCCAAAGGGAGCAATCACATAGCCTCACTAGAACAACAAGTCAAAGTCCTGGCCGTGCGTGCAATCTGATTTGTCTCAGGTGAGAGGTGTTCAGTAGATGAAATGTCAAAGGAAAAATGTGACTTTAGCAATACTGTAGGGACTGTGGTCAGCACCGAGCTTATAAAGGCCTTTGTTTTTCCATGTTTTGCTTGGCCACGGGAAGAGCCTGGAGCAGCCTGCACCCCCATCTGTATTCATGTTAGTGAGACCAAAAGTGCTGACTCGGAATTGCAGATCAGGGCCTGTGGCTTGCCAGGGTAAACTTGTGTAATGCACAGTACATCCCTCCTAACAACACTGGTTCTTTTGTCACTTAAACAGAGGCTATTAAGAACATGAGTCATTAAAAAGAGCTTTAGGGGAGCAGGCAACATTTTCCAATATTGTGGCTGTAGGCGATCCTCAGAGAGTTCCAGAAGCTCCAGAAGAAGTGAAGCATTTTGTGAAATACCAACAATAGATTCAGAATTATAATCTGAATTGATTAGAAGCAAGTACTATCTCCAGAGATGGCTCCTGATGAATGCCAAAAACAACTGGGGACACTTGGATAAAAATTGACTAAAGTATTTTTGTGTGTGTGTGAATGTCTAAGTATCACCAGTAAGAATATTTCTAAATCTTAAACTGGCCTGGGAGTCTCTAGCTTACTGAGGAAAGTACAAATTCAAGACACTGGTTATAGGATATCTTTTTCATATTATCAATACCCCGAAAGTGCACCTGTAGGAATAAGGAGGGGAAAAAGTTCTTAGTCTACCATCCAGGGAAAAATCTGGGTAACATCTTCAAGGCGTTTCTGCTAACACATTTCTCTACAAGTACTTCTTCCGTAGTTGAGCTCAGATGGCACATGTTTTGTTTGTGCATTTTCTTTCACTTTTGTTATTTGTTAGAAAAGATCAGGGATTGGCTGACTACGGGCCAAATCTGGCTCTCTGTCTGAGTGGGGCACAGCCACGTTCACTCATTCACGGACTCCCTGAGGGCTGCTGGCATGTTACGAGGGGCAGAATAGTGACATCTCCACAGATCCCATGTGGCCCACAAAGCCTAAAATAGTTGCTCTCAGGCCTTTACAGAAACAGCTTGACAACCCCTAGGATCGATGACTAGAGTCACATATGAGTAGCATTCTAAGGCTCTCATGAACACATACTAAAAAGTTATGTACCATTGACATGTTCACCAGCGTTTGTTGGATGACACTAGCTTTTCCACCTAAACATGAGTTCCTACTGATGTTTCTAACTCCACTCTGTTACCACTTGTATCATTTTAGCATCTGCCCCCTTTGCTTATCTGTGTGCTCCCACTCCAACAGGGTCAAAAGTTGCTCCCACTGTCGCCAAATCCAGGGTACATGTATAACAGTATCAGAACTGTGAACTCTTGTTCTTGTGAGAAAAAGAAATTAGCAATTGGAGTAGAGGGTTTATACTCAGTACCTTTTACTGTGAGGTGGAGACCCTACTCATTTCCAAAGTTATTTGCTCTGTCCACTGACTTTTAACTCTTCTTTTACTACATCTTCTATCCGTGTTTGCTTCTTTTTTTTTAATTTAAATGATTTATTTTTTTATTTTTATAAATTTATTTTTTATTGGTGTTCAATTTGCCAACATATAGAATAACACCCAGTACTCATCCCGTCAAGTGCCCACCTCAGTGCCTGTCACCCAGTCACCTCCACCCCCCGCCCACCTCCCTTTCCACCACCCCTAGTTCGTTTCCCAGAATTAGAAGTCTTTCATGTTCTGTCTCCCTTTCTGATATTTCCCATTCATTTTTTCTCCTTTCCCCTTTATTCCCTTTCACTATTTTTTATATTCCCCAAATGAATGAGACCATATAATGTTTGTCCTTCTTCGATTGACTTATTTCACTCAGCATAATACCCTCCAGTTCCATCCACGTCGAAGCAAATGGTGGGTATTTGTCGTGTCTAATGGCTGAGTAATATTCCATTGTATACATAGACCACATCTTCTTTATCCATTCATCTTTTGATGGACACTGAGGCTCCTTCCACAGTTTGGCTATTGTGGACATTGCTGCTGTAAACATCAGGGTGCAGGTGTCCCGGCGTTTCATTGCATCTGTATCTTTGGGGTAAATCCCCAGCAGTGCAATTGCTGGGTCATAGGGCAGATCTATTTTTAACTCTTTGAGGAACCTCCACACAGTTTTCCAGAGTGGCTGCACCAGTTCACATTCCCACCAACAGTGCAGGAGGGTTCCCCTTTCTCCACATCCTCTCCAACATTTGTGGTTTCCTGCTTTGTTAATTTTCCCCATTCTCACTGGTGTGAGGTGGTATCTCATTGTGGTTTTGATTTGTATTTCCCTGATGGCAAGTGATGCGGAGCATTTTCTCCTGTGCTTGTTGGCCATGTCTATGTCTTCCTCTGTGAGATTTCTGTTCATGTCTTTTGCCCATTTCATGATTGCTTCTTGTTCCTGGTTGCCAGTCATGATATGATACAGGGATAAAGAGAACAGGTGGTATGTGTGAGGGATTTTCAAATTTCTTGAGGTTATAAAATATGTATGTCTGCGCATATACTTATGACAAAGCATGCTATGTTTTACCAAATTAAGTCCAAATTCCTTGAGAAGCTCATGTAGACTGGATCAGAGCCTCTGGGACCCAAACTCACATCTACTCAGCCTCACCTCTGCTTCCAACCTAGATGTAATCACTATTCTGGATTTGACTCATATCACAACAGAGTCTCATCTCATCTCAGAACACCACGCATTATTTATTTTTTGCTCCAGGACTTCTCCAGTGCTACAGCTGGGAATGAGACCCTAGTTGTAAAACTTATACATGGAGCCCCCAAATTTATGAAAGTTAACTTTGAGAGCAATCTTCAATCAACGAGGGATGGGAACCTATGGATTAATGCTTCCCGAAATTGTCCTTCTTCTAGAGGACAGCTCTGAAATACTTCCTGTATGTCCTTAGACACCAGAACTTAGCCCCAGAGTCCAAGAGCTATGATATCAAAAATACACATTATATATACATTTCTCCCTTCCCCCATTTTCTCTGGTCCCCTACTTGTACTCTGGAATTACCTCTTTGACTAGGGCTTCACTTTCTGGTAGAACCCAAGCTAAGACATATAGTACTAGACTCTCAATGGGAGTGATTTGGGAAGAGGAGACCTGAGGAAAAGCCTTGGCCAATTTGAGATAGCTAAGGCACTGGCAAGGTATGGGTCAACCATGGGCACTTCTTGCCATTCACATCACATGACTCGTGATAATGGTAAGTGACAATTGCAGCAACCTTGGCCTGACAGCAGCAGGATATCCAAGAACTCAGCCAGCTCAGGGATGAAGGCTACATCACCCCACTAGGCTAGAGAATTAGACAAGTAGGAGTCGTGGCTGAAGGAGAGGGATGTTTAATATGGGCAGTGGAGGAAGGAGGTGATAAAACATCAGTTATAACTTTGGGACCAGTGGTGGCAGTGAAGACTGCCGATTACCACAGTAATCTTTACCTATGAAGTCATGTGTAGGGATTGTGGCTTAGTGGCATAGGTACCTCTGAGGGATACAAAGAATAGACTATATGGATTGCTTCTGGATTCCTGCCTCACATCCTGCAAGCTTCATCTCTGATCTCTGTGCACATTCAGTGGGTAGTTTGGCTTACCTCAGACTCACAACTTCTCTCAAGCACTGGCTGCTATGCGCTTTTGCTCCCGGGTATTTCCAAAGCCACAGATGCCTTTGGAAAGCTCTCTGTTCAAGCAGATATGCTCAGTCTGGAGATATACAGGGATTGATATATCCTCAAGTAAGTTTCACTTGATGTGCGATTTGGTCAGTGGATCAAAACCATCAATTTAGGGTGCCTGGGTGGCTCAGTGCTTGAGCATCTGCCTTTGGCTCAAGTTGTGATCCTGGGGTCCTGGGATCGAGTCCCACATCGGGTTCCCTGCAAGGAGCCTACTTCTTCCTCTGCCTATGTCTCTGCCTCTCTCTGTGTGTCTCTCATGAATAAATAAGTAAAATCTTAAAAAAAAAAAAAAGCCAACATCAATTCCCAGGTAAACAGTTCCAAAAGGCCCTCTATATCCTCTCTAGAAAATTCCTGTCAGGACTGAGTGCCACTTGCCTACAGTAGTTATTTTAATAATGAATCTATGCATTTACTTTTTTCCACTTTATCCCTTACTTTCCCCTCACTTCTGCTCTCTGTTTGAATCTTCTTCTCCTTCTCCTTCTCCTTCCCTTTCTTCTTCTAACATTTTATTTATTTATTCATGAGAAACAGAGAGAGAGAGAGAGAGAGAGAGGCAGAGACATAGACAGAGGGAGAAGCAGGCTCCCTCTGGGGAGCCTGATGTGGGACTGGATCCTAGGACCCTGGGGTCATGACCTGAGCCAAAGATAGACGCTCAATCACTGAGCCACCCAGGCACCCCTGTTTGGAACTTCTTGCCTTGAGCACAACTTTCAGGAAAATTCAAGTTAAAAAAGAATCCTTAGATTCTGATCTATCTCTAGCTTCTATTTTCTATCCTGTTTTTTTTTTTTTTTCTGTCTTTGCTGCTTCCTTGGTATATGCCCAGGAAATAAATGGAGCAATAGAACAAATGCAACAAATAATTGAATATTGAATAGCATTTCCACAAGGACTTAAGCTGCCGAGTTGAAAAGACCCGCTAAGTAGCCCAGAAAGCCCAGAAGTTTTTCTCCATGAATAGTCTGTTTTTATCTCTACATCTGGTGTACAGCTGTTCTCCTGAAATTTCTCCTTATTATACTCTTGCTCCAAAACTTCTATTTCTTATAGCCCATGCTTTCTTTTTTGGAACACTTCTTCAGTAGTTTTAGAAAGGATGCATACGAGGTAATTTTTTTTTTTTGAGTCCTTAAATGTCTGAGGAAGTCCTTATTTTTGCCTTCTATGTGATTGAATAGATGTGGACTTACAGGTTAGAAATAATTTCCTTAAAATATTTGAAGGCAGTGTCTTCTTACTTTCAGTGTAATTGAGAAGTCCCAAACAATTTTGTTCATGATCCTTTACATGTGATTTCTTTTTCCTCTCTCTGGAAGCCTGTAGAATCTTCTTTAGTCCCCAGTGTTCTGAAGAATTAAATGAAGTGCCTCAATGAAGCTTTCTTATTTGGTTCTGATCTCTATGTTAAACATTTTCACAAATGCTTGGCAATCCTTGGAAGGCTTTAAAATTTTCAGTTGTCTTTTAAATAAATTAAAAGAAGAAAAAAGAGAGTCTTCCTATTTATTCCTATTTACCATTTCTATTGCTTTTCATTCTTTCCTATAACTCCTGAGCTTTCATCTGATGTCATTTTCTTCAACCTGAAAAAGTAAATGTTCTAGTTTCTGTTCATCTCAAAAAGTCCACTTTATGTCTTTTTAAAAACGTTTAAAAAGTATTTATTTGAGAAGGAGAGAATGACAGAGCAGGAGCAGGGGAGCAGACAGAGATGGGGAAGCAGACTCCCTGCTGACCAGGGAGCCTCACATGGGGCTTGAACTCAGGACTCTGGGATCATGACCTGAGCCAAAGGCAGAGCAACTGAGCCACCCAGGTGCACCTTACTTTCCTTTTCAAAGGATATTTTGTGGATATATAATGCTGGTTTGATAGATTTTCGTTTGTTTACTTCATATGTTCTATTGTGTTTTGTGTCCACTGTGAGTGATGAGAAGTCAGGCATGATTTGTATCATTGTTCACCTGCATGTAATGTTCTTTGCCCTCCAGCTGCATTCAAGATTTTCCCTTTATCTTTGGTTTTCACTAGTTTGATTATTGATGTACTTAGGTCTAGTTTTCTTTATATTCATCCTACTTAAGATTTACCTAGACTCTTGGATATATAGGTTGATAATTTAAACAAATTTGAGAATTTTAGGCCATTGTTTCTTTAAATATTTTCTCCTTCATTTTCTTGTTCCTTTCTCTGTAGGGCTCCACTTAAATGCATGGAGACCTCTTGATATTATTGTTTTATAGTCATGAAGGCTCTGAAAAATTAAGGCTCATTTGTGTTCAGTATTTTTTTTTTCTTTTAGCAAGTCAGGGGGCCTTCTTCTCTGTTATTCCCTTCTTTAAGTCACTTTGGCATCCTGAAATTCATTCTCTGGCTCCTTAAGTCAGGAAGACAGTAGTTCTCTTCATGAATTTTGGCCGCCCTGAACCACATGGACTGAGAAATACCCTCAGAAGAAAAGCTTTCTAAAAGTAATTCTCACCCAATGCAGTTGCCTTCTGTGAAGGGTTGAAATCTTTTCCATCTTGGACTCCTTTTGGATGTTCTCAAGTAACTTAAATAACTTGTTTTTTATACTGATTTGGAGTTTATAATTGTTCTCTGTAGGAGGGTTAGTCTAATACAGGTATTTAACCATTTCGAAAACTAGACTCTTCTACTATATAGCTCTTACTCTGTCATGTATCTCTTTTAAAAATGCCAGTGGTTATTCCTTGTCTATAGATTAAAACAGATTTTATTTAGACCGAATACACTCCATTTTTTTTGTCAGTGAGTTAAAAAATTTTCCCCACAAGCCCCTTATCCTCCCTAAACTGAACTGTTCTCCAAACATTCTATTTTGCTATGCTCTTTTGTTAAACAATTCTTTAGAATAACATTTCCCCTAAATTTGCATGTCCCAATCTTGACAATCCTTCAAGGTCTAACACAAACGTCAATTCCTCCATGAAAGCTCTCCTTATCTACCCAGTTGTAAGTGACTTAATTTTCTACTAAACACCTCTTTATATTTATTTCACTTCATTTAATAAGCCACTTGGGTGGCAGAAGCAGTATGAGCACAAGTGATTTAAAGGTAAGGAAGACATAGTCTTCACTCAAGAAATCTCTGCTCCTATAATGATAGAAAAAGCCAAAGTAATAGAAAGGTGGCAAGTGCTGTGGGCAGAGGTTGCTGTGGAAGCTCTGAAGAGAAACAGTCAACTCAGTCTAGAGTCTTAGGGACAGCTTCTTGAGTCAAGTATTCCTAGACCTGAGTCTTGAACAGTGAATTATCTGAATCAGATACATGGACTAGGAGAGGAGGAATGTTCCTGAAAGAGAAAACTATAAATTTGAAGGCAGAGAAATATAAATTTCTGATAGCACTAAATATTCTGTCCTTAGGTGATCTGATCTTCTAATAGGTAGTAGGAAGTGACAATGTATCTACAGCTCCTGTCTCTCCCAAGTATCTACCAAATGACTTTCCACTCCTGGCTTCTACAGGTCAGCCCTCCCCTGGGGTCCAGCTCTCTCAGTCACCGTAAGTTTGCACATTATAGGTAGATGCAGGAATCATCTACACAGGATCTTTTTCATTCTAATTAAGTGGCTGTGTGGCTGTGTGTCTTGTTATGACCTGCGTGTGGGCAAGGTCAGTGCCCAATGCTTTTAGTTCCCATAACCTGAGAAAGAGTTTCAGTACTACATAATCCATCATTCAATTGTATTGAATGAAGGAAGAAATTCTTCATGAACTTTGCCCCAGCTTTATTGAAGTTAGAATGATGAGCTAGCTCATGCTATACATGCTCTGGGTTGTGAAATTGAAGGAGAAATTTTAAACCTTGGAATAAATTCAATAAAATTACACATTGCAGTTACAAGAATGTGTAAATGTGTATGGAGGAGGGCAAGAACAAAGAAAATAAAAAACAGGTTGCTCTAGTGCAGTAAAGTGACCGGCTAATTTTCATTTCCTTTGCTTTTGAAAATATCATTTTTGGAGGATATATGAAATGAATACAAGGTCGAAGGAAGGAAACTTGGCAGAAAATGGTAGGTGAGGAACAGCAATGATTTAAGAACTATGACAAAGGAGATTAGAAATTGAGTGGTTTTTGGCTTGTGGAATTTGAGAGGAGCCTCATTCAAGAAGACCGATCTACGAAGGATGATGACCATCTCCATCAGGGACCAGACAGGAGGCAACAGGCTTACATTACAGAAAGGGATTTAGATAAGAGTAAAGGAAAAATTTTCAGACAGTGCAATTTGATAGACACTGGAATGTGTAGCTGGGGAAGCTTGTGGAATTTCCTTCTCTAGAGGTCTTTTAAAAATAGAACAATGTTTCATCTGCCTGAAGGATGGACTCTGTTTGACCTTTCAAAGTGTCCACTGAACCCAGAAGGTGTACCTTCTGCTTTCTGAGAAGAAAGCAAATCTGAATCATCCTGGGTGGCTTGAGTAGTGAAAATAGGGTGCATAAATTTCATATTTGATTTGATTTACAATTTACATAAGTCATATTTGTTCTCCTTTCTTTCCCTTTTGGTTGAATGTTTTCATTTTTAAGGCTTGGAGATTAGATTTAAGTAAGAATATTATAGGGCAAGAAGGAAGAATGCTCATCTTTAGGGCACATTTTTATAGGGACATAGGCAAGAAGAAAAGGATATTTTGGACATCTTTGATTTGCTTTCACTTCCCATTTTAAATAAAAAAAACCCACTGCCTTTTCTGTTTGGTTTAATATTTTGGGGGTAAAATTTTTAAAAAATTAATTTAGCCTAAATGTTTTTTACAGTGTTTTTGATATCTCAAACTGGAAGAGGTTCTCTATATTTAATTTCCTCTCAGGAAGTTTACCTTCAGGAGTCCAAGTGTAAGGTCAAGCTTTGGGTTGCCGGAAATGGTAATGTTCTTTACTGTCTGAGCACCCAGACAACACTTAATAAAACATCCTACTTTGTGGACATTGGTAAGGATTAAAGTGCTTTACCCATTTCCTCTTATTCTATAATTGGTGATTTCTGTATTCTGTCTTCTAAAACTCAAAAATGAAATTATACATAAGCAAGAGCGGCATTCTCTGGATTCAGCTTATCACTCTGGCTTGCCAGATATAGGGTGGTATCCATCTTTTTTCCTTTCTAAAAAAAATGTTGCAAAGGCCAAAACGGACATAAATTTTAGAACTCATTATTTACCTTAGGCAACAACTCTAGGGTGTTCTAAACTTGATTTCTGACTTTTTGTTGATATGAGAACATTTACAGGATAAAGCAATGAATCATAATACCTCATATTCATGTAGCTCTTTGTATTTGTCAAAATACTTACTCATTTAATATCTAATTTGATCTTAACAAGAGCCTCATCAAGATCATGATCTTACAGGTGAGAAAATGAGATCTCAGTAAGGAGATGTGACATGCCCAAGATCACAACACTAGAAAGCACAGAGTTGGAACACCCCTGACCTCAAAGCCTGTGTGTTTTTCACTGCATCATGCTATGCTGTCAACGAGAATCTGTGATTTCCTGGTGGTTTCTTTTTCACCATTTATGAGATCTTTGTCTCTGATTCATTCTGAGCCAACACCATATTAGAGACCATGACACTAATGTTATTGTCACCAAATAGAAAGTTGTGCTAGCATTCTCATGGAGTAAAATACCAAAGGTTATAAAAAATCCTGCCGTTCTACATAAGTCATGCAAATTAGGCCAGTCGTATGGAGATTACAATTTTTGCCAATTCATGCTAGCTTTTCATTATTAAGGCACATTTTATTTTTATGGCAAAACTTACTTTAATTCTTGTATCAGTCTCTGACAGAAATTCAATATTAACTCCCATAATCCCTGTCTGTCTTGGGTGTCTTTTGGGGGTACAGTGTGGCTTTATTTCCTTCCCTAACAGTTCGGAAGTTTGTTTAATACTGACTCAGAGGAAGCATTCTAGCTGAGTCTTCACATGGTCTTGTTTACAGCTCCGGAGTGCACATAATAGATAAGCTACTGATTTCCACAAGAACCCCCACATTTCCTGGGTGTGTGGGCGTGTGTGCTTGCGCCTGTGAATTACGATTATGCAATCCGCCTGCTAGCTGCATCAGGTTGCAAAGCCATTTCAGATCTCTTAAATATTTCTCTCCTAAACCTAATTTCAAAAACCAAAAACCATTGTATTCCATGGGAAGTGTGCTGGTAACTAATAATTAACACTGAAAAGCCAATGAGTTTGTAACAAGATCAAACTTGATATTGAGGCAGGGAGTAGGCAAATTTGCCTGAAGAAACATTGTGAAATAAAGCTGCAAATGGCCATAGATGAACACTGTTCCATTTGTAGGATTTCTTTCCTTGGTTATAATTATAACTATCACTTACAGAGAGCCTAGGATGTGGCAAGAACTTTGTTAGGTCAGCATCATCTTATTTGATTCTAACGGTAGCCCTGAAACTTAAATATGGCTAAAGAGCTTTTATAGAAGAAAGGTGATCACAGAATTCAATAATAGGTCTTGTATTACACTGATGTCAAGTGATAGAATGATGAAGGTGGCCAGGACTGTTGGACTCTAACGACTGACTAGATTCTACAAATCTTTCTTTGGTTCCTTTTTTGATGTGACTTTGCATGAAACTTAACTGTGGTTTACATAAAGTATAGAATTTACTAGAAGAATTATCTCTGAATAGTAAGGGGATTCAGGCTACAGATGTTTGGAAGATGATGGTAGTCGGCTGAGAATAGCTCCATGAATTTTTCAGGGAAGGTGATCTGAGGCAGAAATGTCACAGAGACCTCAGATCATTCTTCCCTGGAGATGGAGAATGTATACACGACTGTATGTGTAATCTGTCTTGTGTAAAAAGTACTGAAATGATTAAATCCATTGTGAACAAGTATTGGACACTAATGCAGAAGCATACTTTTTGGAACCAACTTTTATTTAAAAATTTTAAAAATTATTTATTTATTTTTTTGGGGGGGGAGAGAAAGTGAGGCAGAGGCAGAGGGAGAGGAACATGGAGCCCGACTGACATGGGGCTGGATCTCAGGACCCCGAAGTCATGACCCAAGTGGAAAACAAGAGTCAGATACCTAACCGACTGAGCTACTCAGTTACCCCTTGAACCAACTTTTTGCATCAGAACTAAGCAACCTGTATTATCTCAAGATCATGCTTACCAAATTTAGGCATTCTTTGTAACTCTTATTTTTAAAAGCCATCATAATTCTTTCCCTTTGTTTTTTCTTTCCAGCTGCTGCTGCTACTGAATTTGAGGCATGCCATGCACCGCTTCTGCAGTGATAGCTTTGTTTTTGCAAAGTGAATGGAATGGAGTTTGTGGGGATGTAGAACGCAGGCACTGAGAAACCTACATGAATGTGTAAGAATGACCACAAGGCACCAAACGTGGGTGTATTTATCTGCTTGTCTCATTACTAAGAGGTTTTAGTTCTAAAAAATATCCGGAAGGATTTAGCTTTGGGGAAGTGGGGAGGGAGAAGGAGTGGAATGAGTTTTGAAATTTTAAACAATTTATTTGAGCTTCCAACTGATATACTCCAATTTCTTTACACCAGAAGCAGGGTTTCTTAAGGGACAGTTGAGAAAAGATACTACCACCAGTGTACAGAGACATTAAAAAGTTGATTTTACAATTTATTTAGTATATTAACAAGAAGATATTTCATTGCAAGAAAAATTGGAAACTGCCAAGTTTCAATATTAGTTATTAAAACAGCAATTAAGACGTTTTTGTGGTCCAGAAATATGTTTGTCTTGGTGACATATGCTGTGTTCCATTTGCAGGCTAATTATGTTGATGCAATTCTATCTGATGTTCTACTCCTTAAATAGGTCATGTGGTTTCACTGACAGAGGGTAAGTGAAGCTCCTTTTCATTAAAAAAAAATTTTTTTTAAAGTAGTCTCTGCACCCAGCTGGAGCCCAATGCCAGGCCTGAGCTCACAACCCTGAGATCAAGACCTGAACTAGGATCAAGGGCCATCCAGATGTCCCTCCTTTTCATTCTCTTTCAAAGACAGTGGTGATATTCAGTTCTGGGGTCAGATTACTTGGGTTAAATCTACGTTCTGCCTTTATCAAGTTTTATAACTTTGGGCAAGTTAGTTAATCTCTGTGTCTCAGTTTCCTTACCTGTTGTTGAGGATGATAATAATGTTACTTATCTCTCATAGGGTTATTTTGAAAATTAAAATGAAAGAATTATAGTACACCCATAGTGAGAAATCAATAAATGTAATTTTTAAAAATTTACAGATAGTAATATTCACTTTTTTTAGGTGTATAGTTCTATGAGTTTTATTACATGTATAGATTATTGTAGCTATCCGTATACCAACACAACAGGGTGCAGAATAATTTCAGAAGAATTCCCTATGCTCTCCCTGTGGTCAGATACTAATACCACCACCTCCTTCCCCAGATCCCAGCCCTTGGTTACTACTTATGTGTTTTCTGTCCTTATAGTTTTGCTTTTTATAGAGTGTCATATAAATGGAATCATACTGTATATAATTTTTTGAGATTAGCATCTTTCACTTAGCATAATACCCTTGTGGTACAACCTGATTTATAAAGGAACTCCAGCTGGAATTCATCTGACTTCATAGAAAAGGGATTAGATAAGATTTTTTTCTTTTTTAAGGATCATTGAAGAGAAGAAAACACATAGATTAATATTATGCAAAAGGAGACTTTAGCCTAATATGAGAAAGGAAATTTTCATAGTTATCAAAACATCAAATATAATGCTTCTTTAAGAGGAAATTATTTCCCTGTCATTAAGGGTGTAGACACATTAGCTAAAGGGCCATAAGGAAGGCCAGGTGAAGAAGATGCAAGAGTCATATACGAATTAACCAGGAGAAAAGCATTGATGATAGTGATATATGGTGTTTTGTATGTGGGGGCTCGGAGCAGGACAAGGTGTTGGAAGGTCACGAATAATCCCAAATAATCTGTAAATGTAATCATATTTGCTCCATGCTTTGTGGGTGAGAGCTAACTGTTGTTGGGTTCAGGGGGAACTTGGACCCTTGTCACCTTGGCAATTCAACTGCATACATGGGGAGGTTAGGCAGTAGCCATCATAGAAGAGGGAGAAGAGGTCAAATCCTGACCTGGATTGGAAGAGAGTGATGGGGTAGGGGTGGTGAGACTGAAGGAAGGGGAGGAGCTGGACAAAACTACAACTTTGCACTGCATGTTTGATCCCAGAGGCAACAATTATCATGATAATTTATAAATACCATGTATATTGCCCTAAATTATACAGATGCACGCACATATACAGTATAGTATTATGTATGAGAATGTATATGTTTAACTTCATCTTCATTCTGCAAATCAGTTAAATCTCAAAAACCTGAAAGTTCACTGTACCAGCTATGATTTCCTGGATATGTCCTAGGGTAATTGTGTGGTATTTGATTTAATCCTTGAGCCAATACTCTGTGGGAGAAACTATCTTTTTCATGTTCTAGATGAGGAAGCTGAGGTTCAGAGAGGTGAAATTACTTACCCAGAGAAATAGAGGTAGTAAATACAGAGCCAGAGCTTCTTCTCAGGAATGTCCATTTATCTTCAGAGTTTGGTCATTTGCCTTCATTATGCTGTTTCATATTGATGAGAATGGTTGAATTTTGGTCTTTTTTCTGCTTGGAAATCCATGATCTGATTTTGTTTTCTTTTTTTAAAGATTTATTTATTAGAGAGAGAGAGAGAGAGAGAAAGCATGTGCGAACAGGGGGAGTGGCAGAGGGGAAGAGAGAAAGAGAGAGAATCTCAAGCAGACTCCCTGCTGAGTGCAGAGCCCAACTTGAAGTTTGATCTGATGACCTTGAGATCATGACCTGAGCGGAAATCAAGAGCTGGTCCCTTAATTGCCTGCACCACCTAGATGCCCCTCTAATTTTAAATACAAGGGGAAACAATCTGACATTTTAAAGTATACTCTGTAATGATACTTTGTGTTTGTTGTTATTATTAATGGTGCTAAAACTTTATATCCAGTTACTACCTGAATTTAGCAAGGATTTCGGGCAAGAAGAGCTAAGCTTTTCTTCATTCAGGAAAGGCCTTGGAATGAGAGGACCTTGAGTTAAAATTTTAGTTCGGTTCATCATAGCTGTGTGATCTCTCTCAGCTTCGTGTTCTTTAGTGAATTCAAAATGATAATAAAATGGTTATTATGTCATTTAAATGACAAAATGGTTGGGCAAATACCTGGCATTGCTTGTCACATGGTAGGTATTTGCGAAATTAGGAAAAATAATTCAGAAGCACTTCTAATTTCATGACTTAAGTATAAGCAGAAAGGTTTATTTGTTTGCACTGTAGTCATTTTGCGGCTCTGGTTTGTGCTTGGTGGTTTTACAGGAAGATGCACAGAACAATTTTGTTTACATTCAACTCAATCTTAATGCCTGTGAGTATGAATCTAGATCAGCAGGGAATACATTGAATGAATTAAGTTTAAGTATTGGATGGTATATAGATTTCCAGAAATATATATATTATATATATGTATATAAAATATATATTATATATAACATATAGATTATATAGATTATATAATAAAATAAATTATATTTTATATTATATATATAATATATATATATATCCCTTATGCCATTCTTTTCTTCTTTTAATTGCTCTCATAAGAAGACTAATAAATCCCTCTGGAGATTTCATTATTAAAAGTGAGAGAAGCCAAGCTGGGCTGAAAGTTATTTGAACCTGTTTCATTTTAGCATATATGCTTTTCACTTGACCTCTTCTCTCCGATCTAAGAGGAATGCAACTGTGAGCAGTCAGGGGATCTAAGTTCTACTAGGATTCAACTTTCTCATAACTTGTGGCTGTGGGTGCCCTAGGACCATGTTCTTCCATTTTGAGTCTGGCAATCTTTTACCTTTTTAGTAGCATTTTATTTTTTATTTTTTCTATTCATTTGAAATTCAGTTCTACTCATCAAGTATATTTATTGAAAGTTTGCGCCTCCTCGTGTCCCACATGCTGGGACTTGTTGACATAGGGAGGAAGCCAAGATACACCAGGTTAGGACTGCAGAAGTTGGGGAAGCCCAAGGCGAGGAGGCAAAGCCTGGTTGGGCAGAAAAGAAAAGAGAAACCAGCATGGGGAGCGCTGAGGATTGATGACAATGACAGCAGGGTGCTCAGCTGTAGGTAAGACCGCAATGTTGTGACAGCAGGAGGAGGGAGGACAAGCACTCCAAATTGCTGCTGGAAGCTTGGCTGCTTCCCCAGGTGCCAGCTGTGTTTCAGTCCTCCTAGCTGCACTGATGAGTGCTGGTTTCTTTCTTTCTTTCTTTCTTTCTTTCTTTCTTTCTTTCTTTCTTTCTTTCTTTCTTTCTTTCTTTCTTCTTTCTTTCTTTCTTTCTTCTTTCTTCCTTCCTTTCTTCTTCTTCTTCTTCTTCTTCTTCTTCTTCTTCTTCTTCTTCTTCTTCTTTCTTTCTTTCCTTCTTTCTTTCTTTCTTTCTTTTTTTATTTTATTTTATTTTATTTTATTTTATTTTATTTTATTTTATTTTATTTATTTATTTGAGAGAGAGAGTGAGCAAGAGAGCAAACATGAGTGGGGGTGGGGGTGTGGAGGGGCATGGGGAGAGGGAGAAGCAGACTCCCTACTGAGCAGGGAGCGTGATGCGGGGCTAGATCCCAGGACCCCAGGATCATGACTTGAGCTGAAGGCAGATGCTTCACCCTTCACCGACTGAGCCACCCATGAGCCCCTGCTTCCATCTTTTTTTTTTTTCTTCCATCTTTTTAAAGGCACAGACCACAGCTTCTGCAATTGGAGGAGAGTGTCTACAAAGGTAACTTGTTGAAGTATTTTTAAGGATGACTCTGTTTTGATCCCATCTGTTTACAGCTGTGGTGGGGGATTTTTTCTCTTCTACTCTCGAGTCTTCAGTGTACAGGTGAAGCCATGATGGTGGTGGCCAAAAGGCACAAGATAACAAAGTTAGACTTTTGTCTGTTGCACACTTTAGTCAAATTGACTCAATAGAATCAAAGTTAGCTGCAAAATTTTGAATTCCCTTAATGATACTGAAAGCTATACAAGACCTTTGTGTGTTTTGTAGCTTTCTTCAGCATAGCTGGCAGGTTGCATAATACCCATTTGTCCTAAAAGTGGATAATCTTTATGGCAGAAATTACTGGAAAAGACATGGCAAACATCTTCAGCATCTTCCCAATGAATCAGTTGTTACTTTTTTTCCACAATACCTTGGGAATTATCAACATTTTTCTTTAAAAAATGAGAAATACTGGGGCGCCCGGGTAGCTCTGTCATTTAAACATCCAACTCTTGATTTTGGCTCAGGTCATGATCTCAGGGTTGTGAGGCTGAGCCCTATTTTGGGCTCTGTGCTGGGTGTGGAGTCTGCTTGAGACTCTGCCTCTGGCCCTGCCCTGCCTTAAAAAAAGAATGAAAAATACCTGTCCTCTACATTTGGACCTTATAAGAACCTTGTGTTGTAGATATTATCTTCATTTTACAGTAAAGGATCAGAGAAGTTATGTACTTTGTCCAAGAATGCACAGGTAGTAAATAAAATCAGATTCTGAATCTGTAAACCAACTTAGGGGGCTTTGCTCTCTCTTCTAGAGCACACAAGCTTTTGTATAGCTGCTGACAAAATATTGAGTGATATAGATGACATACACTGAAATGAATCTGTTGTTCATGCTGTAATAATCTCTTGTCCTCTCCTTGTTTCTCTTGTTTCCTACCTTAGTTTAACAACCCTATCTCATTTTTTAAAAAGTAATTTTAATCATTTTTTAAATTCTTATTTTAAAAATTTTAATTTCAGTATAATTAACACACAATATTATAATAGTTTTAGGTATATAATCTAGTGATTCATTAATTATATACATTACTCTGTGCTTATGACTGTAAGTGTACTCTTCATCCTGTTCACCTATTTCACCCCCCTTAACCACCCAGTTAAGAGTCTGTGTTTTTGTCTCTTTTTTCTTTGTTTTGTTTCTTAAATTCCACATATGAGTGAAATCATGGTATTTTTCTTTCTCTGACTGACTTATTTCACTTAGCATTGTGCTCTCTAGATCCATCCACATTGTTGCAAATGGCAAGATTTTATTCTTTTTTTATGGCTGACTAGTATTCCACTAAACATATATACCACATCTTCTTTATCCATTCATCTATCCATGAACACTGAGTTGCTTCCATAATTTGGCTATTATAAATAATGCCACAGGAAACAGGGGTGCATATACCTTTTCAAATTAATGTTTTCATATTCTTTAGGTAAATACCCAATAGTGGAATTATTGGATCATATGGTAATTCTAATTTTATTTTTTTGAGAAACTTCCGTACTGTTTTCCACAGTAGCTTCCACCAGTTTGCATTCTCACCAACAGTGCCCCAGGGTTCCTTTTTCTCCACAGCCTCACCAACACTTGTTGTTTCTTATGTTTTTGACTTAAGCCATTCTAGTAGGTGTGATGTGATCTCTCATTGTTTTGATTTGCATCTCCCTGATGATAAGTGATGTTGAGCACCTTTTCATGTGTCTGTTGGCTATTTGGATGTTTTCTTTGGAAAAATATCTGTTCATGTTTTCTGCCCTTTTTAAAATTGAATTATTTGGATTTTTTTTGGTGTTGAGTTGTATAGGTTCTTTATGTATTTTGGATACTAATCCTTCATTAGATATGTCATTGCAAATATTTCTGTTCACCAGGTAAAAAATCATAATCATACAGTACAGGCACAAAACTCAGTAGTAAGAGGGAGCCATGTCATCAAGAAGGTCAGAAGCATACAAGAGTATTTGGAGAACTTTATTATGTATCAGGAGATATCTTAAACCTGAAAAAGGAGAAAATGAAAAAGAAAAAAAATTATTGACTTACTATTTGAAAAAGACTAAAAATCCCAATTAACACCATAAGCCATATGCCAAGATGAAATCCAGATGGATTAAAAATGTAAAAGTAAAGAGTTATTTTAAAAATCTATAAGAACATGAATATTTACCTCATTTTAGAAGAGAACAGCAATTTTTAAGGATAAAGGCAATGGAAGAAAGCACAAATGTTTATAGATTTGATTACATAAAAATTGACTTTTGAATAGTCATAAATAAAATGAAAAACAGTAGATGGGAAAATACTTGATATCAGATTAAGAAAGGCTATAATTTTTAATATATAAAAAGTTCTTGCAGATCAAAGACAAAAATCTCTAACACTGCAATAAAAAATGGATAAATGGCTTAATCAGAAAATTCAATGAAGACAAAATATGAGACTAATTTTAATTAAAAGATTTCAACTCATTTTCTAAGAAAAGCATTAATTAAAACAAGATAGCCTTTCTCTACCAAAATAGAATGAATGTCTCAAAATATATATTCAATTTTGGTAATGGTCTGGCGAGATGGATACATTTTGGCTGGATGATAAATTGGTGCAAACTTTCTGGCGAGCACTTAAAATTTTTTTTGAGAACCTCAAATAAGTTTGTGCCTTTTGGCCTCATAATTCTCTTTCTAGGAATATATTCTGTGGTTTTAGTAAAAATTTCAAACAAAGAAAGATATATATGTAAATATACCACTGAAATATATCTATATATTCATATATATATCACAAAATTATATATATAATTTTGCATATATGTGCAAAGATTTTTATTTCAGTATTTTAGGAAAGCTTTTTTATAATGAAAAATTTTACACCAATATAAAAGTAGAGAGAATATGACAGTCAATTTCTATGTACCTATTACCTGGCTTCAGAAATTATTAATATTTTCCCACTCCTATTTCATCTGTTTCTATGTGTTTTTTGTCCAGGACTATTTTAAAGCAAATGAAAGACCTCCAAATTATTTTATTTGTAAATACTTCTGTATGGTAAGAGCTTTAAAAAGTATCCAAAGGCTATATTATTAAGTGTAAGGGAATTAAACAGGCTTATGTTCACATTTCTTCACTGACTAAAGAATGTCTTTTAATAATTGTTTTGTTCACATTAGATTCCAAAATGCACATATTGATGTTATATCTCTTAAGTTAATGTATAAAAGTCCCCCCTTTCTTTTTCTACTGTTATTTATTTGGTAAACTAGATCGTTTGTCCTGTAGAATGTCATACATTCTAGATTTAGCTGAGGTCTGCCCCGTGGTATAATTTAATGTTTTTCTCTTTCTCTCTTATTTTCTGCAAGTAGCCCTCAGAATGAGGCTTGACTAGTCCGGCTCATTTTCAGTTTTATTTTTTGGCAAGAAAACTGTATGTGTGGTGTTCTATACTTCCTGTTGTATTATATTAGTATGCACATAATTTCTAGTTGCCTCACTTTCAGTGACTCTAAGATTGATTTGTGGGTTCTGGTGAGCCCTCTTTATCAAAGTCTTTACTGGCTTTTTACATAATTGTTAGTTATAACATTTATTAATGATCATAGCCTAGATCCATTCTTTCTTCTTTTATTTTTTTTAAAAAGATTTTATTTATTTATTCATGATAGACACAGAGAGAGAGAGAGAGGCAGAGACACAGGCTGAAGGAGAAGCAGGCTTCATGCAGGGAACCTGACATGGGACTCGATCCCTGGTCTCCAGGATCACACCCTGGGCTGAAGGCAGGCGCTAAACCACTGAGCCACCCAGGGATCCCTAGATCCATTATTTCATTAAAATTCACAAAATGGTATTTTTCTAATTCAACCAATCCTTTTGCATGAACTGGAACTTTTCTATAAAGAAAAGCTCTCTCTTCAACAATTTGATTACTCTAAAAGAGTTCATGATGGAAAGGCATGATACTGCTTGATTCTTCTTATTTTCGCTTTTTCAGAGTGATGTGTCAATGCTCTTGCTACCTTTATCTCATTGGTTTATTATGGTTCAAGCTGGTAACAACATAAATGTCCAACAGTAGAAGATACCCTGTGAAATATCTATGCTATAAATATTGTGCAGCTTTTAAATTTCAAAGAATATTTAACAACATAGAGAAATATTCCAAATAAAATGTTAACTGAAAAAGACCTAGAAGTGTATACATAGTGTGATCTAAATATTATCTAAAATGCATGCATTGTAAAATACTATGTCAGACTCCGATATTAACATGATCACCATAGGATAGTAAGTTTTAGAGTCTTACAATTTTTATCTTTATTTTCCATAGACCCTTCAAGAAGATCCATTTACTTTTATCTTTAAAAAAAATGTAAATTTGTTTGAAGGAAATGTCTCTGGATAAGTTGTTATACTTGGAGAGATTCATAGATGCTGATCTTGGCTTCAGCTTTGACTTCTATTGTAACTTCCATTATAACTCTCTCCTACATCTAAACAAGTTATGGTGCTAACCAAACAATTGGAGTGATTTAAAATGTGCTCAGTTCTGCAGATTCTGAGACATCTTTTTCATTAGACATAAAACTCTCACATAATCAGGAGAATGGAATCTATTAAGTCATGCTCAACTAAATTTGACTAGTTCAGAAGACAGCTGAACTGAATTTCCTGTTTTTGTTTTTTCCTTGTGTGTGTGTGTGTGTGTGTGTGTGTGTGTGTGTGTGTGTGAGTGTGTGATGTTTTATCAAGTGGTCCATTGGTCCATGTCAGATAAACACATGGACCATAATCTCAAGATTGCATCTTCTTGCCAGGGTCTGTTTAATATACTAAATTTGTTTGTTGCTTAGTTTCAAGATGAATGAAAGGAAACCAACACACTGGCTTTGATTTTGACAAATTCTCAGTAATCCCCAAGAAAGTACTTGATTCTCCAGGGACCTCCCTGAGGCCTAGTTTCTATCTCCAGAAAATGAAGATCAGATGGTTTGATTCATGGGATTGTTTCCAACACAAGTATATAAAACTCCTGGCACAATCCTCAGCAGCTAGCATTTGCCAACAAACAACTAGTTTTCTCTTCTCTCTTCCTAAACAGAAAGGGAAGCAATCTTTTCCGGTTTTACTCTTGTAATAATATTAGAGACCAGGTCCTGGGCACAGGATCTAGAATCGAGTCTAGCTCCACTCCTGGTTTTGAGCCAGTGAAATAAATAAATCTTTTTTGCCTCAGTTTTCCCTTCCTGAAAATGGGGGAAATAACAGTACTTACTTATAGACTGCTATGCCTATTAAATGAGTTAATAATTGCCTACTGCTTAGAACTTTTCCTGGCACAGAGTAGGAACCAAATGGGTGAGGCTATTATCTTTATTATCTGCCTAGAAAAATGATATGTCTAAGCTCAAAGTTCAAGGCACTTCCCCGTTGGATGATGCGTGAGATACACTGACCACTTCTTGCTTTACTTCTCTTTTCTAGGTCCTACACAGAACCTCTTCCTTCTGTTGATTCATTTAATACTTATAGTCACACAGTCCAGATCTTCCTATTTATAATCCTGTGATTATAATTGATTAGGATTATATGAGACTTGTCCCTTTTCCTTGTCTGTTTTTGTTGTGGTGGTGGTGGTGATGGTGATGGTGATGGTGAGGGTGTGTATGTGAGTGTGTATGCGTGTGACAGCCTGAGATATGGTGGTACAGCCAACCTGATGGATGTGGTTTAGCTGAAACTTCCCACACATTCATTCTATTATTTGTCTTTTATTGGGAAATTTCCATAGAATTCTGCTTCTGTTATGGGACATATGATTAGCATAGCTGTCAAAAACTAAGTTGCATATCTGTCAACTATCCTCGTTGAAGGGTGGGAATGGGATAACCTCAGTTTTTCCAATATTTTGACAACTGAAGGTTATCAGAGAGGTTTAGGAGAGGGTGCTGGATGACACAGAGATAGGGACGAACCACATGGCCATATTATTCGGGAATGGGACAACCTAATCAGGGCACAGGGAGCTCTGGATCCCACAAGAGAATATTTCTCTCAGATTATAGGGACTCTGTTAGAAGACATTTCTCACTCGGGCTGAAAACAATAAAAACAGATCCAAAGTAGATGTAAGGTGCCTTCTGTGGCAGTAACCTAAGAGATAAAATGTGCTGCTAATGACACAAAGATGTCCTTTCTATTAATTCATAGGCACCAGCAGTTTCTCAATTTCCATCAAATTGATTAGGGTGTGTACCCTAGGAAAACAGGAATATAGTATTGCAACACACCTATGGGGAATGTTGTATTGTCCAAACAGATTGAGTTATAGAAATGGGGTCTGGAGAAATGAGTGCCCATGAGTAAAGCCTTTTCATTGGTGGTTAACAGTTCTCCGAGTCGACAATAATCTGCATCTGAGGTCAGGCCCCTGTTGTCTGGACAAAAATGTCTAGCAAGTGATAGGGCAATCCACTAAGATATTCCACTGAGACTATTAAGAGCATCTATGCTTCAATGCTTTAATTCTGTGTTCACCAGGGACAGACTGAGACACCCTTTGTTCCACTGATTGTCAGACCCAACAGTAGGAATTGATGTCTGAGAATCTGCTCAAATGAACCTTCTATCTGGGGCAGATTACCCAGGGTGTTGTAGACCATGTTAAGGATTTTGGAAGTTGGGAAACCACTTGTGGGTTTTAAACAAGGAAGTGAGAAAACATGTGGTGCTATTTTTAAGTTTATAAAGTATAAAATCAGAAAAAAAATCTACTTGAACTATTTTAAATTTTAAAGAGAGATTCACTTACTTTCCATTCACAAAAACATTGAAAACACTCTAAGATATTATATTAGTCAGGGATTTCCAGAGAAACAGATCAATAGTGTATGTATCCATATCTATCCTGAAACCTCTGAAGGCCTTCAACTGATTGGATGAAACTCGCCCACATTATGGAAGGTAATCTGCTTTGCTCAATCTACTGATTAAATGTTAATCAATCTAGGAAATAGGTTCGCAGTATCACATCTGGATTGGTGGTTGGCCAAACACCTGGACACTACCCTCTAGCCAAATTGACACATTAAAATTAACCATCGCAGAGAGAATTGATGATGTCACCCTTAGTTGAGAGGAGACTTTGTTGGTTCATGAAAGTTAATTGGCCTGCAATCAGTAGAGAGAGGGCCACTCTCCTCATCTGCTTCACACTTGAGGCATAAAGTAGCAAGAGCATTTTACAACCCCCCCACCCCGGAAGTCCAAGGTGGTAAGTGCCATTATTTGAACACTTCCCTTTTTTGTCCTATTATCATACAATCCTTTTATTGACAACTTTGTGATAAGGGCTAATGTCCTTTAGCTTCACTGTTGATGTTGTGGAACCCTATTAATTGATGTTTTGTTGATTAACTTAAATTTTCCACCTTAGAAAAAAATGCATGTGTCCATTGCTAATGATCAGGCTTTTCTTCTTACAAGGCAGGGTTTCAAAACCCCAATGACCAGGTTGAAAGAAGATGAGAAAGGGTATTGGACTGGGCTCTGGAAGATTGCTAACAGTCCTGTTTGATGACAGAAACTACTTTCTAGTTTTTAAAGTGTTTTCCTGTGTGTTTCGGAGCCATGATGATAAATACACCAACCTGTATAGAGTCCCAAGCTCAATCTTATTATCTAAGGCTGATGAGAAAATAATTCTAATTTCTTAGAAAAATGGACTCATTATTTAATTACACAAAAGTTAAGGGGCACTTTGTGATTAATTATTTGAATTAACAATAATCATGATAATTTCCAATCATCTTCATAAATTTTCATCTAAATTCTGACTCTAAAACTCATTCAGATTAGGTTTAAGAAAAAAACAAATAATCTCCAGGGACAAGTCATTTATTATCAATTGCTGGTATCCATGGCCAATAAATATAAGTTAGATTCCCACATGAGCCTTTACATTTTATTATATTATTTTTTTTAAAGATTTTATTTATTTCTTCATGAGAGACATAGAGAAAGGCAGACATAGGCAGAGGGAGAAGCAGGCTCCATGCAGGGAGCCTGATGTGGGACTTGATCCCTGGACTCCGGGATCACAACCTGAGCTAAAGGCAGATGCTCAACCACTGAGCCATCCAGGCTCCCAGCCATTTTGTTTTAAGGTTCATATTTTAGACTGTATTCCAACATTTTAAGCTCTATCTCTATCTCTCCAAGAGATCTTCTTACTCACTGAGGGAAATGGACAAGAGTTATGGGAAAATCCATATCAACATATGCTCCTGTGAGAAAATGACTCAGAGGTTGCAGGTTGTTGGGGTGTGGTAGCGGATAAAGTATGTCATCACCCTGGGGTGGATAGATGTAAAGGGCCAAGAGCTTTCTGTTGTATCACATTTGTTTTTTAAATGAAATTTGGACTTCCTTCCTTTCAAAACTAACCAGGCAGGGATAAATTTATTATGCATATCAAAGTATACAATAAAAGTTGTTGTTTACCAGACTTTGTAAGATTTTTTCTTTCTCACTTGTATCACTCACAAATTCTAGAGAATGTAATTTGAACTTTAATTTATATAAAATTATTTATTAACTTTATTATTATTAATACATTTATTATTTAGACTCAGCCTCTAATCCTCAGTTTTACTCATCTATATGCAGTATTTGTAAGTGAATATTCTTCCTTTGTTTATGGGATCCAACCAATAATGATTCCATGGTGACACTCGTGTGGTGAAATAGGAACTTTCTGTGAGTCTAAAATTTGCTGAGATCCCTCTTCACTAAGGACAAATAGTCAAGGAAGCCCTCAGACCTTAGGGAGTCCATGCTGTCATGGGACACCCAGGTAAAGGAACACTTATAAAACATTTTGATCAATGGTATAAAAGAGGTTTCCTCCTGTGCCTTTTCTCACACTGCCCACATGTTTTGTATCTACTGCTCATACTTTGTTATGGATCCTGTCCTTTACACCTGCTCAGCCTTTCACATATGTCTTCTCTATCAGGACTCCAGTTTTCCCTGGTGAATCATGCCTTCCCAACTAGGACCTGTCATTTGAAATATACCAGGCTGCCATTCGAGGTGACTAGACTACTTTAACCAAGGGACAAGTATGTGACCCAACAGAAGCTAACTGTTTCCCAGGATCTTGAAAATGGGGAAAATGATTGGAGGCTTCATTCCCCTTGCTGTATCCTGAAGAGACTATCCATCCTGCCTTCATGATGGGTTCCCCTTTCCCTGTTGTGCAAGAAGCCTCATTATTTAAGTTTCCTTTGATTTTTGTGAGCTACTTCGTCCCATAGCTTTCCAATATATTCCTTTAAAAATGTGGTTTATGTTGCTTAAGATGAATGAAGCTTTGATACAGTATCATTCAATATGAAGAGCTCTCCCTGGCCCGCCCTACCTTCTCCCTGTGCATACCTCCAACCTTTGCTTGTATAGGTTTCATTCTATTTACTGTCATTCTCTACATATTTATTCTAGGGTATGGTGACTGCCCTTTGAGAGAGAGTCTTGGCCCAACTGAAGCAGACCTGTGTTTTCCCTCTATTACAGTAGTCACATAGGGTAGGAATTTGAAGAACTATCATCTGTGCTATCATTTCGAACTATCATTGAAGAACTCCCATCTACTGCACATATGTTACCTTATTTAATTACTATAGTCTATGTATTAGGCATTAGTATTTCCACTTTGTAGTAAGGAAACAGAAGTTCAAACAAGTTAACTGGTCCAAGGTTACATAGCAGGAATGTATCAGAGCTCTAATTTGAACTTGCACCTACCTAACCGCAAAACTCAGTTTTTCCCAGCGGCGTCTCAGCTACTCTCTCCCAAAACATCACAATTTTAGTATCTTGAATGCATCACTTTATCTTTGTGAGACTTGGTTTCCTTATCTATGAAACAAATATGAAAACCTACTATGTCATATAGTTGTAATTACTAAATGGGATAATTAGAGAAAGCCCTTGGCTTTTATAAGTGGCCAAAAGTGAATGCTTTCTAGTTCAATGTCCAAATTTGATATGTAAATCTGGGTCTTGGAGATTATGGTGAATTCAAAATCTTGGCCAAATCTGTCATTTCTGATTATCACCTAACTGACTTCTTACCAGAGTGTCTAGCAGCTGAAAAACTTTAAATTGGATTGTTGTCTTCTTTCTCCTCTCCCCCTACACCTTTCCAGCTTCTGAGAGAAGTGCTAACAAACAATGAAACTCTTATAACAGGACATCCATGGCAAGGACATGGCGAACTCAAACTCTGAGTAAGTGAGAGATGGTCTTCTGCACACTTGCCTTCAAGATTATGTATTTGCCTATGTGTGTTTCTTTTTTGTTTTTTAAGATTTTATTTTTTTTATTTGAGAGATAGAGATAGTGAGATACAGCAGAGCAGGAGAGAGGGGTAGAAAGAAAAGCAGGCTTCCTGCTGAGCAGAGAGCCCACCACAGGGCTCAATCCCAGGACCCCAGGATAATGACCTGAGCCAAAGGCAGACACAACCAAATGAGCCACCCAGGTGTTTCCTATATGTGTTCCTCATGTTATTTTTTAGTTTAGAAATGTAATTATTTTTTTAAAAAAAGATTTTATTTATTTATTCATGGAAGATACAGGGAGAGAGAGAGGCAGAGACACAAGCAGGGGGAGAAGCAGGCTCCATGCAGGGATCCCCACGTGGGACTCGATCCCAGTAACTCATTTTTTTATAACACTTTAGAATATTTCCAAACTCCTGTCTCTAAGGTTTTTAACCCAAGCATAAAATTTCAGTTTACCAGTTGAAAATAATAGTCCCTCTACCTCATAGTGTTGCTGTCAGGGTTAAATAATACATGACGGGGCACCTGGGTGGCTCAGTGGGTGAAATGTCTGCCTTCGGCTCAGGTCAGGGCCCCAGAGTCCTGGGATCCAGTCCTGTGATGGGGGTCTCTGCTCAGTGGGGAGTCTGCTTCTCCCTCTCTCTCTCCCTTTCCCCCACCCCCCTCTCCTGCTCCCCACTCATGTTCTCTCTCTGTGCTCTCTCTCTCAAATAAATAAATACAATATTTTAAAATAATACATGATAATTGCTGTGCCTAACGGAGACTATGCACTCAGTAACTGTCAGCTATGATTATTATGACATATTTATATGTTTAGTATTTTGAACATAATTGATGCCTGGCAAGTGTTGGTTGAATTGAATAGAGTAGTCCACAGGAAAAAGAAGCTTCATGGAATAGGTGAGTCATTGAAAAGAAAATGTTTTAAGTTACACAATGTTTGGATGCAAACTGAGGGAAAATAAATTCAAATTAAAGTTTTGATTTTTCTTTTAATCTTGTCAATTTTTCTAGTATAAGATTGAGTTAGGGTGAAATGAGAAAATACTGATTTAAATGAGGCTTTTGATTTTAGCTTCAAGTTTACGTTTTATTCATTTTCTTCACTGAGTGGATATGAGGAAAGCTGCATTTTCGAAATGCACCGAAGGCTAAAGGTGCTTCATTGTCCCTGTAATCGTAAATGAAACCCACATCCTTTCCTCTGACCAGGGGTTAGTAAAAACACCCCAGGGGATACATATTATGAGCATTTATTTTATAAGTCTTTGTCAAAATGACAGGTTGTGAGAATCAAATTCAGGGCTGGTAGTGATATCACAACTCCAAAGCCCTAGAGGCATCAAATACCCCTGTCGAGCTATCTGGGGTTGTAGTTTAAGTGGCTGGAGGAGTGGCAAGGAGGTAGGAAAGCTAAAAACCTGGGAGAGGGGCATGCAGAATTCATTGGAACAAAGGTTAAGGTAGAGGGGAGTAACTGAAAACATGATAAATCAATGTCTTTAGGGATAAATTGAAAGTACAAAGGGTAGGAAAAGCTTATAAATGTCAAGACCTATGGTGGTACAGGCCAGGATGGAGGATGGGTCATGGAGCCAGGAATTCAGAGATGAATAAGGACTATGAGGCTGTATTAGAATCAAACAGGCCTGATGGCTTCAAATCCCATTGTGTTTGCCTCTCACCCACGGCATGCTCACCTCTAAAACAGACCAACCAGACTCTGGGCCAGGGCAGACTACAAACTGCCATAAGTGAGCAGAAGTCTTATATCAAGTTTGAAAGTGACGAGAGATTTTCAAAAGCAAGAGGTTTCATCTTCCATAGTAACATATTTCTGTACTGCTTGCCATCTCAAATCTATAGCAGGAGAAAAAACATAAACTGAAATAGCACAAGATCTACATCATCCTGTCTCATCTTAATGGTCCTTTTGAACTTTGCTCCCAGCTGTGGCAACAAGGAACATGTTACAGAATGTTGCATGGTAGGGTCAGTTTTTGGGATGCTACTTCTTGCCTGTTATACAAATAAATTCTTATTTCCATCTATAACTTATGGGAATATGGACTTATTTTAAAAATCTGAATTAAATAATAGGCTTTTATTATTTATTTATTAAAAATAAATTAGAGAATATAGTTTTAAAAATTATGATAAATAGCATTTAGACTATTGAGATCTGAAAAAATTTTCACCATGATTCCTGACCCATTTTTAGTATTCATGTAGTAGCAAACATTGTTAACAGAAGGGAGAACATGAGGTGTCCAGAGGAGGGGAAGTAATTCCAAAGTCAGTGATATTTCACAGTTGAACAAGATAAAAAGTACTGTGGAAAAATTCTACTACCTTAAAAGTTGTCATTCTGTTGGATTTCTCTTGGATGATGTTTCCTATCTGAAAAATATATTTATTAGTAGCTGCCCATGCTATTCCGTCGACATTTAAAAAAACTTTTTATTGTGAAAAATCTAAAGCAGACACAAAAGTAGAGAAAAAAAGCATAAATTCTCGTTTTCGGCTCAGGTTGTGATTCCAGGGTACTGAGATCGAGTCTCGCGTAGGGCCCCATGCTCTTTGAGGACTTTGCTTCTCCCTCTGCCTCCCTCTCTGTCTCTTATGAATAAAACAAAAAAATTTCTTTAAAAAAAGTATGAGTTCTCATGAACCTATCATCCAGCTTCAAGAATTATAAATATTTTTACAATCTTGTTTCATTTAGACCCTCTCTTTTGTGTGTGTGGAGGAGCTAGAGTATTAAAGGAGATTCTAGACACTGTCATTTGACCCATAAAAACTTCATTAAGGATTGCCAATTGAAAGAATATGTTTTATGTGCAAACCATGTCATTATCACACCTTACAAAATGAACAATTTTAATATATTCAATCCGTATTCAAATTTATGAGTCTTACATATTTTAACAATATGTCCCATTTATTAAAATTATGCAAAAATAATGTGGAAAGTCACTAGAAATCATAAAAGACACCTATTCGAATAAATATTTACACTAATAATATATGGTAATGATGAGGAGGATAGACTTGTGATCTATTATAGTAAAAGTAACTGCCTCTGGGATTAAGTTACAAGAATCCTTAGCTTTAAATTGCATAGTATTTTAGAAAGTCCATTTAAAAGTTTTTGCTTTTCATTTTTATAGAATTACTTGGTTTCCTGAGAATGTTGGATAATTTATTTTTGTTCTTTTGAGGCATTTTCCATTTTGTAATATTTATTTTTCTGGTAATGAAAGTAATTCATGTTTCTTATAATAATGTTGGAAAATCGGTCATAATTTCATGACCCAGTGATGACCACTCAATGTCCTGGAGTCTTTCCTGCCAGTCTTCTGTGTGGCTATGTGTTTGTGATGCATATGGGTGTGTACAATGTGTACAAATAGGCTTTCATTCATTGTCACCCACTCTTTGCAATTTACATTCTATTTAATGTGTTTCCCAAGTCTTTGAACAACAATCATCATTTTCACAAATCTGTGTGAATCGATGACTACTCTATAGCATAAGTCCCTAAAATGGAATTACTGTGTTCAGAGTATGAGTACTTGTAAATTCCTCAGTATTTATTGCTTAATTATCCCTTAGAAATTATTTTCCAACTTCCAGAAAACAAGCACTTATTTTAAAGCAATTTCATTAGCATAAAATATTTACATGCAACTTTTTTGATAAATTGATGTATGAAATATTACATCTATTTTCTTTTTTTCATTTAACTTTGTGAGAATGAATTATGTTTCAGCGTTTTTTGGAAATATTTTTTCAAATGTTAATATCTATAACTATTTTTTTGCCCACTAAAATGTTTGACCAACTTTCTATTTCAAGGCTTATCTTACTAAGCTGTTAGTATTTTGTCTATAGTAAAGATATAAACTTTTTGTGTCTTAAGTTGGCAAATATTTTTCTCATTTTTTCTTCTAATTTCATTTGTTTTTTCCTTTTTTTTTAATTTTTATTTATTTATGATAGTCACACAGAGAGAGAGAGAGGCAGAGACACAGGCAGAGGGAGAAGCAGGCTCCATGCACCGGGAGCCCGATGTGGGATTCGATTCCGGGTCTCCAGGATCGCGCCCTGGGCCAAAGGCAGGCGCTAAACAGCTGCGCCACCCAGGGATCCCTCATTTGTTTTTTCCTAAAGAAATTTTACATCTTTTACAGTCAAGCCTGTCAATGGTTTTTATTGTTATTTCTTTCTAAGATTTTACTTAGTCCTTCCCATTCTCAAATAGTAAATATGTACTTAAATTTCTTCATGTTGATTTATGATTTTAAAAATACTTTTATTCTTTATTCCTTCTGAGTTAAACTTAAGAGTATGTTGTGATGAGAAACAGGGACAGGACATCTAATCATTTCATTTTCATACCATATAAGGGATAACCATTCCTTTTCTTATTAGTTTTTTGGTCATAACTTTATCTCTCACACTAGATTTTTTTTTTACACACTAAATTTTGATGACCACTTTGGCAAATAATGGTGCATTGATTTAGAATTATATTTCTCGGTAGCTTTTTAAAAAAGATTGATTGATTGATTGATGAGAGAGAGAGAACAGGAATTTTTTGAGAGAGAGAGGAAGCAGGAGAGTGGTGTGGCAGAGGGAGGGAATCTTCAAGCAGATCCCTGCTGAGCATGAGTCCCACTGGGGCTCCATCCAGGACCCATGAGATCGGACCTCAGCCAAAACCAAGAGTCAGATGCTCCACCAACTGAGCCACCCTCCACCCACCTGGGAGACTGTTAGAGGGCCCTCTTCGTTGTCTTCTTCTTTTTTTTAAATCTCCTATCTTTGAACATGACAGTCAATGAAAATGTGTTGCTTGAAACAGACGATAAATGAGTCATTAATATACCTGGGAAAGTATTAACTTCAAGATAAATAAAGGTCTGTTTTGACTGTTTTAAATGTTTAACTTTTGGACCAAAAAAAAAAAAAAAAGGGGGGGGGCCGCTGGGTCTGATTTTTTTTTTTTTTTAATGACTCTTCCATTATAAGATTCTTTCATGTAACTTAACTACTCAGTCATTTCTTAAACCAGAGCACCAAGCCGGATTCTCATGGTCCGCGGGATCAAGATTAACATCTGGATCCAAGGCATTTTAATTCATCATTCTTCCAAGGCAATTGTGGTGCAGGCTGGAATTTCTGTGACCTTAGTAATGTGCAGACCCTTTTTTGCCAAAGACCTTTGAAGACTGCACCGGGTCTGGTCAATCCAGCGGGATAGCCCAATGCACCAACCCATTCTGGAACGCGTCGAGAGCCTTCCGCCCAAGCCCTCGCGGGCGGGGAGAGGGGCGGCCCCGCCCCCGCGCCCGCCCCCGCGCCCCGAGAGCCGCGCTCGGCGGTAAACGGCGGCCCCGCGGGGACGCGACCCCGGGGCTCGGCAGCCTCCAGCGGCGCGGCGTTCGCTCTCCGGCTGTGCGCGCCCCGGGCGAGCCTGGCCTCGCTGCGCTCCGCTCCCACCCGAGCCGCCGGCCGCCAGCCGATCTGCAGCTTTCCGGCGCCGCGTCTCCCCGCCCTCCGCCGCCCTCCGCCGCCCTCCCCGGCTCCCGGAGGCCGCGGCGTCTCCGGCGCTGGGCGGCCGCCCGTGTGCCCGAGCTCGGCCCGGGGGCTCGCCGGCCTCGGTGCAGGGTGCAGGGTGCAGGGTGCAGGGTGCAGGGCCCACCGCCCGACGGGGCTCCGGCGGGCTCCGGGCAAGGGGCGCGGAGGGTGGGGACGGCCTCCCCGCTTGCCCCTCTGCCTCCCTTCGCGGGAGTGACAACCGAGTGAGAAAGTAGCTTCGTTTCGTTACTGCACTAAGGGACGGCTCCGCCGCTTCCCGAAGGACCTTGGCCTCCAGTTCCCATGAAATAAAACACGGCGCCGGGGCGGCCCGGGTGGCGCAGCGGTTTGGCGCCTCCTGCAGCCCGGGGCGTGACCCTGGAGACCCGGGGTCGAGTCCCGCGTCGGGCTCCCTGCGCGGAGCCTGCTTCTCCCTCTGCCTGGGTCTCTCATAAATAAATAAAATCTTAAACAAGGAGCTGAAGTAGATGGGGTTCCTTCCCCCCCGCCCCCACGGAGTCCCCGGGAATGGGCATGAGAAGGTGCCTCTGGGGGCGCTGTTTCAAGCGGCCTAAGCGAGCAAAACCAAACCCAAACACTTCTCCCCTTCCCCCCCAAAAGGCACAACCACAAAAGACCCAACAGCAACAAACCCCTCGTGAGAACGTTGAAGCAGATCACTTTCCAGTATTTTCCAGTGCTAACGTGCCATGCTTTAAGAGTGTTCTCTTCATTTTCTTCACAACTCATTGCTTGCCTTTGTTTTCATGTGTAATGGTTCTCGCAAATTGGTTGATTCCACTTCAACAGTTACATTTAATGACTCGTGTACATTCTATCCATTAGCTGATTAAAGCAGCTTACGAAAAAAAAAAAAATCAGCATCACACAAATTCTCTTCCAGAGAAAATTCTGGAATCTAGACCAAAGATTAGAGTTTTAGTGCTAGGTGTGCCACTATTTTGTTTTGTCTTCGGCGATTCACTTCACCTCACTTTTGATCTCTGAGAAATGAAGTAGTAGACCTGAATGGTCCTCTTTCCTGTTTTGTTTTCAGGTCACCCAGGCTTCCTGACCTGCTGGCAAACTGGCTATACAGTCAGACCCTAGGTAGAGTATCGGTTTAACTGCGGAGGATGGTGCCTTGGCTCCCAATTAGGGGTTTTTACTCCTTGGGGCTTGGCCTCTCCTTCCTTCATTGATCTTATCAGTAGGAAGCAGGTTGGGTCATTTGCTGATGGACTAGTGGGGGTTTGAAGGGCTCCTTCATGATAGCATCTGAAGGTAGGTCCCATGTGAACCTATGGTCCCACTTCATTGCAAGAAGAGCATGAAAGGACCATATACTTTTTTTTTCCCCTTTAGGATAAGCCTCTCTTCACAATCTACTGGTCTGTTGGGGCTGCTAACTATTTTTGGCAAACAAACTGCAAGTGTGGTGCCAAAAAGTTAAATCAAGTGAAATAGGATGCAAAACAGGAGGTCGCCTGGGGTGAACAAAAGGTGTACAACTCTCCCTATATGGTCAACTTTCTTGGATTAAAAAACAAAAAAGGTCACTTATCCTCAAGGTTAGAGGATAGAAGAAGCATTAATAACAGACCTTTGATTTTACTCATAGATCACAGATCTTCCTGAATAAACTTTATCTAACCTAGGAAAAGTTTGATGAGGCGAAAGATTATGTGTTTTCCACATTAAGGCTACTCTGTCTACGAGTTAATTTCCTCAACAATTTCTTTGGTGACGTAAGTATAGACAAAGTTTTATGTCTCCTCGCATTCTGACATTTTGCTATCCCAAAACCAAGTAAACTCATATCAACAGTTAATTTCTGTTTCAAGTTATAAGATGAGGTTCTTTAAAGATTTTAAAAAGTTATTTGCCAAAGTACTCTAGGAATTTGATTTGATTTTTAAATATTAAAGGTTGAGGGTCTTTATATGCCTTTCAAAAGAACATGGAGGGCATTTGGAGATCTTTAATCCTTTTTAATAACTATTCATTTAAAAAGTTAATTAAAAAGTTTTAATTTGAGCTGTTAAATGAAGTCTGGTATTAAGGAAATAGAATTCCTGGTTCCCTTTAGAGAGGACAGGTATTCAAGATTAAGATCTGGGCACCGAGGTGTTTGTTCACTGCTACTATGATAGCTTTTAACCTTTCTAGACTAGAACTAAGATTCACAGAATCTGTGTGCATACATATATGCTCTACATATACACATATGCACGTGAATACATGCTGTATGTATCTACACATACAGAAAGTACACGAATACATATATATGTACACACACACGTGCATTTAGAAATAGGTATATTAGAAATCTTGAGTCCATGCTGATACTACCAGTTCAGTTCTATCCTCACAAGGTTTTGTCTTTCCAGTTCACATTAATATGCCCTTTCTTCCACAGTGAGAAAACCATGGTTCTCGACAATCTCTATATATTAGTTTATTTGCTAAATCCTATAATAGATAAAATTTCAGAATCTCTTTGCCCATACCATTAAAAACCAAAACTGTTAGTAAGAATTCAGAACATGTTTGCTATTCTCCACTCCCTGCTTTATGCCAGGCCCAAAGTCGGTCAGGTATCATGGTCATAAGGGACTTGGAGGAGTCCTTTTACCGCCATTCCATCCTGGAATATGATGGGGTGGTTTTGTGGTTTGTGTGTGTGTGTGTGTGTGTGTTTTTTTTAAATAACACTGGATTCATTTGTTTCAGTTTGCTTTCAGTTTTAGTTTTTTCTGTCTTTTTCTTTGATTTTTATTTATTCTTTGAGTATATAGAATATTAACATGATTTCAAGCCAAAACTATAAAAATAGGAATCCTTGGGGGAAATGTCACTGCCTCGCATATTCCTTCCACCCTGTCCCCTCAGCCCTTGTAGATAACCATGTACATGGTTTTAAGGTTTCTCATTTATTGTTTGTTTGTTTGTTTGTTTGTTTTGGTAAAGAAGTGTAGGCATATGTATGATTTGCTACACAAAGGGAGAGCATAATATATATGCTGTTAGGCATTGTGCTGTCATTACTTCATGATGTCTTTGGGAAATTGCTTCATGTGAATTCACAGTGATCTTCCTCATTCTCTTTTATAGCTGCAAGGAAGTTAAAAAGCAGCAATGAGCTAGATATTCAGAGAGAGAAAAAGAATGAGGGAGAGACAGTGACAGAGAGGGGCTATTGGTGTATGATGTGGGGATTTGGGGGCATAGATGAGTAAGAAACATCTCTATGGAAGTTTTAAGTTTTTCTCTGGGTTGTGAGGTGTAATTTGCTGCACTTCCCAACCCCTGAGAAAACTTCAGGGGAGGCCGCTTTTATATTGGATATGTCACTTTGCTGGCATAGATATGAAAGTGTAACAAGAAGACTGATTTTACCTTAGTTACAGGAAAAGGTCAATGATATCATACAGTGGGTCACTTAAAAGTCCTGTTTCAACTGTGGCTAATAGTACAGATCTTTCCAGGTCTAGCTGGGCTGTGTGAAAAGAGGTAATAGATGCCCAAATCCCTGTTGTCTGGAAGTTTGAAGGCTCGTCCTAGACAGGAGATTTCTCACTCAAGGCAGTAGACGCTGCAAAATGTGCATGGAGAGCACTGCCACAGAATCATCAGGGCATAAAACTTTCAGCAACAGCCTGGAATCTGGTGGGTTAGAGGTTGACGTCAGGGCTGAGTTATTGTGCCAGAATCTGAGAAATGGTGATGAAAGGAGGCCCAAACATCTCAAGAATAAACAGGGAGGGACTTAGGATGATGTTCCAGCTAGAACAAGTGCTGCTGTTCACAGCTTCTTTTGAAGTTCTGGTTGGGGTGTGGTGGGTCAGCTGAGTTTGATGAACCTGAGACACAAACATGTAGGCATCCAAGGACTAAAATAGAATGCCATACAAAAGGTCCAGAAAGGGAGTTAGAGTGAAGAAAATATCAGTGGGAAGGGAAAATATTTAAATTTCATTTTTACATTTTGGAAACAGATCTAAGTTAGAATGTAATAAAGCAGGCTTGTTAGACAAACCATAGAATACTCAAACTTAGACAAACATCTGAAAATAAATTTTGCCTTATGTGCCAGGTTGTAAATGCAAGTAATTTACTTCCCCCTGAAGTTGAAAATATGTCTAGTTTTCAGTAGAAATTTCTAGATGAGAGATTTGGAAATGACTAAGAAAGCAAAGGCATTCAAATGATTTTTTTTTTTTTTGGGCTTTCGGTGGTTGTTGTTTTTGGGGGGGGGTAAGACAGGAGGTGAGAAATTATAGCTTGATATATTGCAAAACGTGCCTTCCGCTTCTTCTTTCTCTCTTTACTCCTTTCCTCTTTTGCTATTAAATTTGTGACAAACATCTGTATAAAAACTTGAAAACCAAAACAAAAATATACTTAATAAAATTTGTCTAAGTAATTTATAGTTAAAGATACTTTTTAGAGTTAAAAAATAAGAGGGAAATTAAAATTTTCAGATTCATAACATTTTTTTCCTGAGTTTCTTTTTATGTAGCTTTTGTTTGTTTGTTTTTCTTTCTTTTTGTGTAGTATTGATCTTAATCTTTTTTGTGTCATGGGCACCTTTGGCTTTTAGATGAAGCCTATGGACGTCTCTAAATAATGCTTTTTAAATGGATAAAATAAAGTACACCAGACTACAAACAAGCAAATTATAAAAAATAAGCCAATTATCTTGAAACATAGGTATCAAAAAATTTAAAAACATAAAAATCATGATGTGGTAATATGTACACCCTAAAAGTATCACTTTATAACAAGGAGGTCACTATAAGGTAGATGCTCAACCATGACATTTTTTCTCATTCAAATTCACAGACTCCCTGAGTTCTAAGGGTTATGGGCCTCACTTAGAAACCCTCGCTCTAAGGAATAATTATATTTTATGATATCTTCATAGAAAAGGTATGGATCACACTCCATGTTATTGTAGTATTATTTAGAGTAGCCAAGTAATGGAAATAACCAATGTATCCATTAACAGGTGAATGGCTAAAGTAAATGTGAACATTTACAGGAAATGGAACATTATCTCATCTTAAAAAAGAGGGAATTCCGGTGGCTGTGACAACATAGATAAACCTGGAGGACATTATATAATATTAGTCATAGAAGGACAAATACTACATGATTCCACTTATATAGGGAATCTGAAATAGTCAAACTCATAAAAGCAGAGAATGTAATAGTAGTTTCTAGGGGTTGGGGAATGGGGAACATGGGGAGTTATAGTTCAATGGCTATAAAGTTTCAGTTATGGGGGCACCTGGGTGGTTCAGTTGGTTGAGTGACTGACTCTAGATTTTGGCTCAGGTCATGATCTCAGGGTCATGAGAGTGAACACTGGGTTGGGCTCCTCGTTGAGTGTGGAGTTTGCTTGAGATTCTCTCTCCTCTCCTTCTGTCTCTCTCCCCACTGGTATGCATACGCTCTGTCTCAAAAATTTTTCAGTTATGGGACACCTGCGTGGCTCAGCAGTTGAGCATCTGCCTTCGGCTCCAGGTGTGATCCCAGGATCTGGGATCGAGTTCCACATCGGGCTCCCTGTGAGGAGCCTGCTTCTCCTTCTGCCTATGTCTCTGCCTCTCTCTCTCTCTCTCTGTGTCTCTCATGAATAAATAAATAAATCTTAAAAAATTTCAGTTATGCAAGATGTATAAGTTCTAGAGATCTGCTACACAACATAGTAACTATAGTTAATGATACGATACACAATAATTGTGCACTTCAAAATTTGGTAAGAGGACACACCTCATGGAGGTGTTCCTACCACGTAAAACAAACAAACCAAAAAAGCAGAAGAAAAAAAACAGAGGAACACAAGGAAACTAGGAGGTGTGGAGGTGTTAATTATGGTGATGATACTACAGGTGTTTACATCGGTCTGAAGTCATCAAATTGTATGTTAAATATGTGCCGTTCTTTGTATATCAATCATACCTAATAAAGCTGTTAAAAAATAAAGATTAAAAGAAATATAGATCACTGATAAAAGCCTACAAAAATAAACATGACCCCATATATTGGCTAGACACCTCCCCTAGTGCATTTCTAATTTCAAAGATTATAGTTTTCATTTCTAGGAATTGTATTTTCAAAAAATCTGCCTGGTAATTTTTATAAACCTTATTCCCTTTTACATTTTTGTACTTATTTATTTCTTTAAAATATTTACTATACTTATTTAATATTTGGACTACTTGTTAAAATTTATTATATCTCCTGATTTGCATTCATGGTGGCCAGTTTTATTGTGTGTACACACCGTGTGCCTTGTCACCTTATCTGTGGGAGCTCTTTGAAGCCTGAGTTTAAAGAGCTTTCCTCTAGAAAGAACTTGTATTTACCTCTGTCAGGTGCTGGTGGGGAAGGGAGTGGGGCATGGGGGAGAGAGCAACCCAGGCATCTTTTAAATTAAATTTTCAGCTTTGTTTTTGTCTCTAAGGCCCACTCAGGTATTGAGACCAGAAGGTCCTAAACCTTTGTGAGTGCAGAATTATGACCAGTAATTTTCTGGGTATTTTATTCTTCAACCGGCTCTAAGGATGAAACTAGTTCAATTCCCCTTCAAAAGTGTGATCTTTGGGAATCAAGGCTTACGGTTTTTCTCCTCATTTTATTGGGTCCTGGATCCTGGGTCTAATGTGGGTTGGCAGATCCCCACAAGACAAATGTCATTTCAACACTTGCTTATATCTTTACATGTGTATTTTTCATTGTTTCTAGCCTCTGAGAAGTTCCCTTTTTTGCATATTTATCCATGCATTACATTAAAAAATTACTTTAAATATTAACTTTTGTGTGTGGAGGGGGTGGGTATTCTCTACTGGGAGGATTTCTTTGAACACCTAGAACATTGTACTGTCAGGTTCAGTTCTGATCGATTTGTTAAATCTTGTTTAACCTTTACAAAAATATTAAGAAATAGCTCATATCCCCCCTTTGATTATAAATGTAGAAAAGAGAATCAGCCAGAGCAGCTGACTGCTGATGTCAGGACAGAATCGAATTTAAAACTGTGTCTGCCAGGACACCACAGCTCATATTCTTTCCTTTTTGCTGTCCTGGATTTTTTTTTTTTTTATGGGCCTTGATACAGCACTATATCTAGCATTATATCATGCACATTATACTAGAATGTTAGGTTCATTTGGACAGATTTTTGCCTGTTTTGCCCCCTCATGCCACCTAGCTGTACATGAGAGGTCAGTAAATATTGATCAGATTAACCAACAAGTTACTATTTGTGCCACCATAGAATCTTTATAATGACAAATTTTGAGGCTGTGTAACATACCATTGAGCTGATTAATTGAGGTAGTATTTTTTATTTATTTTAACGACTTTATTTATTTATTCATGAGAGACAGAAAGAGAGGCAGAGACATAGGCAGAGGGAGAAGCAGGCTCCATGCAGGGAGCCCAATGCGGGACTCAATCCCGGGACCCCAAGAACACACCCTGGGCTAAAGGCAAGCACTCAACTGCTGAGCCAGCCAGGCATCCCAGGGGTAGTATTGTTTAACTTAAGATATTGTAACATCTGTCTTATATAACGGCAAAAATTCTCAGAAACTGGTCCACCACTTTCTTCTCTTGTGCTCTGTCCCATGGTACCCCAATCCTTTTCAGTGCTTTTATTTTTTCTTTCTTTCTTTCTTTCTTTCTTTCTTTCTTTCTTTCTTTCTTTCTTTCTTTCTTTCTTTTTCTTTTTCTTTCTTTCTTCTTTCTTTCTTTTCTTTCTTTCTTTCCTCTTTATTCCTTTCTTCCTCTCTCTCTTTCTCTCTCTCTCTCTCTCTCTCTCTCTCTCTCTCTGTTTTTTAGCAAGTCACATCACAGATGCCTGCATTTCTACTCTCCATGTTGAGCTAGTGGGCTCCTTGCTCCTGATTTGGAGAGCTCTAGAGATGCTTTCCCTTTCATCTACAGCACTATTCTTTGTAGAGATTAGTCACAACAGCAACGTGATCTTTGGCATTTCTTCTGCTGTGCAGCTGACCATGAAGCAAAGTAAAGGGCAAACTATTTATAAATCAAGCGGTTACAGGTGCAGAGAATAGATAAGAGTTTAGCTTTGTGCAGGTTGGGAGACCATTCTTATTGAATTTCCTTGTTTAGGGTATTCCACTGCAGGCTTAAATTTAGAGAAAGGTCTAGGGTTTTTTGTTTTTTGTTTTTTTGTTTTTTAAAGCATGTATCAGTTTTAAATTAAAAAAAAAAAAAACCTGAACTTACTTCCACTTAAGCTGCTTGAAATGTCTGTCATTGTCAGAGTCTATACCATTGGTTGCTTTTTTAAAAAAAATTCTACAGCTGTTTATTAAGTGCCTGCTATAAGCTAACTTCATGATAGGAGGTGATAAAGTTGGCAAGGAAAGCAGCAAAATCAGTAATATATAAGAATGCTTGCTCTGGCTTGCATCTATGCAAAGAGCTATGTGAGCACCCCGGGGGAGAACTGCCCTCTCTGGTGTGGGCAAGTATGGCTTCAGAGACTTGCAACTAAAAGTTGAGATGGCCCTTGCCTTCCCTGATTATCCCTAAATGGTCTTGCCAGACTCAGTTTTTCTCAACATTTTTTTCCTTCTCCAGCATTTACCACCCAATCTGGATTTGAGGCTGTTTCTTGTTAATAGACATTAATATTTATAATATAGTATTAAAAATTATCATTTACAACTAAGAGTCATATATTTCTCCATGAAGGGAGGGGACAGTTCTGGTTCTAGCTCCTCCTCACTCTCCAAAGATCACTTGTATTAATTTAAAACAATCTGCATGCATGTGCCTGGGAAACAGCATTCCCGGTTTTGTCTCTGAAATTACCTTTTCTATTTTTTTAAAGTCCCCTCAATTCTTTGAGGCCAACCTACTTTAGTCTATGTGTTTATTTATTTATGTAGGTGTTTTTTTTTTTTTGTACTCTTGCCCACCACAGCCTTTCTTGCCTCTCAAATTATAGAAGTATGGAATATGCCAGTCTTTGGTAAATTAGCTGTTTGATCCCCTCACATGCTCATTATTTTTATCTGGAATAACTTGGGTATTTTTTTTAACAATGTGTGAAACTTTCTTTCCCTGGTGTATTCTTTTCAGTTCAAGAGTTAGGTGTTACATTTCTTTCCCCCATTATACACAGAATTAGGCTTCAGAGGCTCATTTTCAGAATTAAGATGTTAATTCACACAAGAATAATACAAAGTGCTTTTGCTCATAGAATAAATGTTGATTTGCAACAGGTTTAGTCTTTTTTTTCCTTTCCTTTCTCATTTCCCTTTTTTATTTCTTGCAATCACCTATTCATCCATTCTTTATTTCGGTACCAAAAAATCCAAAATATGCATGTTCCTAGCACTTAGCAGGCACAGTGTGTTCACAAAGTAATAAGACTAGGAATCTGCCATGGAAGACGGGAAAACATACGGTCTGAAATATCAAGAAACAAGAGCTGGCTCTATGCTATTTTTGTCCAATACATATTTCATGTTAGGTTTGACTCTTTGAAGTCTGTGAACCATCTATTACTTTGGGAGAATTTTGTTACTGATTTAGATTTTCTGCCTTATGCTTCTGTGCCAGACATGTTGAATTTTTTATAAAGCTTGAGTAAGACACAGTATCTGCACTGAGGCTTACTGCTGTGCATTTGAGAAAATTGGTTTTTCTGTAAAGAAACAACTTCCTGTCACCCTGACCCCAGGTAATGGGTTTTCAGATGTATTTAGGAAATCTGGTAGTCCTTGCTGCCTCTTATCTCTGAGAGTGACTGAATTGAGTTGAATGAATATCTATTGAGAGCCCACAGAGAGGAGCTCCCCAGCTTGTGCATTAGGTCGGCAGTGATGGGGGAGGAGAGGCATCAGAAGAGACAGGAGTGGGGCAGCCAGGTGGCTCAGCGGCTTAGTGCTGCCTTTGGCCCAGGACCTGATCCTGGAGACCTGGGATCGAGTCCAGCGTCGGGATCCCTGAATGGAGCTTGCTTCTCCCTCTGCCTGTGTCTCTGTCTCTGTCTCTGTCTCTCTCTCTGTGTCTCTCATGAATAAATAAATAAAATCTTTTTTAAAAAAAAGAAGAGACAGGAGCAAACTCATGGTTACAAGAGAATTCAGGGGTCTGACATGTCTACGGTCTTAGAAATATTTTAGGGTATAGTGGGGAAGCAAGTAGGGGAACTATTTCTGGAAGGGCTTGGAATATTTGGCTGCAAGTGGCAAGCTCCATATGACCAACACAATTAGGCCCTGGCTTCCAATCCAACAATGAGTCAGTGTCAGGTGAGGCTCTGACGCACTAAGAGGGCTGTGCCAGCAAACATTTGCAACCCTGAAGCATAATCTCCACCTGATCTTTGGTTCTGATATGACTGGAGGGGGGAACCATCTGAATTGTGGTGCTCCTCCAAGTCTCCAAGCAGAGTTCTGTTTGCCAAGTTTTCTCTGGGAAGGTGTGTGAGGAGCTGTGAGGGGCCATACCTGTCCAGGCCCCTACCTGAATCACAAAACATTCTTAATTATTTAAAAAAAATTATTCATGAGAGACACAGATTGAGAGAGGCAGAGACATAGGCAGAGGGAGAAGCAGGCTCCCCGTGGGGACCCTGATTTGGGACCTGATCCCAGGATCCTGGGATCATGACCTGAGCCAAAGGCAGATGCTCAACCACTGAGCCACCCAAATGCCTCTCTTATTCATTTTTTTTTTATGGTGCTTTAAGAGACATGCGGAGTACAAAGGTCATGTAGATATTTTTTTTTTCTCTCATTTTTGGAAATGACGTCTGTTGTGGATAGGAAGTATGGTTTCTCAGGTCCTTTAACCACTTGGTTTCAATTCAGGATTGAAGTCACTTGCAGAATTTCAAGACAATGTAAAGACAAAGAATAGTCCGTTGCTTAAAAAACAAATGATAAGTTGGGGAGAAGTTCTTTATTTCACAGTCACATTTTAACCTTTTGTTAGGTGCTAACAGTCATAGGCATTTAACTCTGGGAAGTCATGGATGGCTGCACCTGCGTCAGTGATTTTCAAATTGGGTGGGAGTATGGACGGATACAGTGGTGTCAGAGGCTGGACACAATAAATCCTAATATCTTTAATGTGTGTCTTAGCCATTTTTTTTAAACAAATATGTCTTAAGCACCTACAATGGATGCTAATTATTGTCAAGAGATGTAGAAGTATATAGTCTTGCATGCCTTTTTTTATCATATGTCAAGATTGGCAAATTTAAAATTCTTTCTTTCTTCGGGACTTGAAGGTTTTCTCCCGTTTCTCTTCTACATTGCTCCTTAAAATGAGAATCTCTATATCCTTTGAATTTGTAATAAGCAAAGAAAAGGAAAGTATATTTCTGACTCTTAACTGTTGCAGAATAGTTTTGAATAAACTTGTCAATTAAAGTGCCATGATTCTGTAAAGCATGTATATGAATAGAACATATTCTATTTATGAAACATGTCTCATACTTGCTTCCATATAGCATTTATAACAAGGCAGAAACTGCCCCCTTTTTAGATGGCGACTCAGAGCTCTAGTAACATGACTAGTCAAATGGCAGAGCCTGGACTGGAAAGGGGAGTTGGGAACTCTTCCCATCGCATTACACTTCTTCCACAAATGTCAAGAGCAGTTGGATATTGGTATTCTTTTCAAACTCCAATCAAAGTGACTCTTTAGCAATTGCGGTTGTATTTGAAATATTCAGTTGTTCCTTGGTATCGTTCCTCTATAAGAAAAGGGAAGTATGGCACATAAACACCTACCTTGATCTGAAAAGACATCTCCAAATATTCTGATCACATTGTAAGCTGTGTCAAATAAATTTTTCAGTTGTTTGTTTATTTTTTTAGGTTTGGGTTGCTTTTATGAATTTAGTTTTAAAGAATCTGGCATTGTTGACATTTTTTTTTTTACTCTAAAATTTGCTCTTGGAAGAACCAGAACTTTTCAGCTTTGGTGTAGTAGTATTTATTGATTAGTTAGTGCATGCCAGGCACTGGTACATGTTACATTTTCATGCTGTCCTAACAATGCTTTGAGAAAAATACTATTATTATTTTAATATTATAGATAAGATATTGGTTTTTTTTGATAAGATATTGAAACACAGAAAAATTAAGTGACTTGCCCAAGATTATACAGCTAGCAAGTAGGAAAACTGAGGCCTGAATATGGGCTGACTGGCTCCACATTATAATGTTTTTTGACCACAACATGATAATGCTGTGTCTTGGCACTGCAGTGATGAATGTGTGACTGTTTGTTCCAAGGTCACTTAATGGCTTTGATTTTCAAACTCATTATTTGTGAAAAGAGATTGCACTAGATAATTTATTTACTTAGCGGTACTCCTTATTTACATACATTTCCATTTAATCCTCACCCTATGGAACTAACTAGAATCCTAACCCTGAACATAGACAGTATTAATATCCTCTTCGTTTTACATATGGAGAAATCAGGACTTCGGTCAAGTACCTGCTAAGAGTGACATAGCGGAGATTCAAGCCCAAGATTTTAATCAATATGCCTAACTGCCTTTCCTTTTAAAGGGCTTGAGCAGCCTGAAAATCCCATCCACTGACTCCTGGCTTTTTATTTCAAAAACATAATAATAATATGTTTGTTTCAGAAAGCCATGAATTTACAGTTCTTCCAAGAGATGACCTTAGTCTACAAATGGCTGCCAATGTTTGAGAACCACTCACATAGATAATAACAATCTTAACAATGAAACATTGTGCTATTAATATTATATTATTATTTTTTCGAGGAGTCACATGCATAGCAAACAGGATGTAACCAGACATGTTAGGCAAGCTGTTGCTAACTCAGAAGACTAAAAGGGATTAAATTCTCATTATTACTCACAGTTAGTCCCCAAATATCTGTGTATGTTCAGTTTCTTCAGTTTGGCAGGAAGTTTTAGAGAACCAAACAGCATGCCCTTCCGCCCCTGGCATATTCATAAGCTATTTTGGGGTGAGTCATCGGAATTCTGTGGTTTGTATATCCTGAGGGAAGAGAAGAGACACTGTATGGTTAGCATTTATTTGAAACTGTTAGTTGGGGGAAAAAATTCTTTGATAAAAGTTCAACATTAGGTAAGAAATGCCTGCGGAAGGATCTCTCCATTGTTACAAGATTCGGCTCATATTTACGTCTTGGGAATATTACACAAATTTAAATCTTCAGACTGTAACAATGCACAGCTAGTGTACACGAAGCCCAGGTCTGGTGTTTAGTTGGGGGAAATTAGCAGAGCATGCACAACCCGCTGAATGACTCTTCTTCTGACAGTGGAGTCTCTGCTCCCCAATGTTAGAGTAATGCTCGAAGATGGATAGAGTTGTAGATCTATGAAAACCAAGAGACCAAGCCAAACCTCTGAGGTCCGTTGGATGTAACCAATATTATAATTGTGGGTTGTGATTTTTTTGTTGGTGTTTTAAGCCATCTTTATCTTGTGAATTATCTAATTTAACATAATATCTAACTTTTGGTGGGTTTTATAATTATTTCTTTGTGTCCATCGTGTGAAATATTCTCTTAAAAATTGTGGATTGTGATTAAAACTCCACAAGGGTAAAAAATAAGTGGGGAAGAATTAGTTTTTTCTCCTCGTAGCTACAAGGGAGCCTAAGGGGGAATTCCAATCTTTAAAAAATATTTTTCTTGTCTCATCAGGAAAAGAAACTGATTATTTTTGGAAGAAGGAAGAAGACACAAGTTAGTTGGGTGCTTATGGTGTGTCAGATGCTGCAGCTAGACTCCAAAAAAGTCTCATAGGGGCGCCTGGCTGGCTCAGTCGGTAGAGCACGGGACTCTTGATCTCCTGGTTGTGAATTCAAGCCCCACATTGCACGTGGAGTCTGCTTAAAAAAAAAAAAAAAGGCTCATAAAGACTGTTTAGATCTGAAGAGAGTATTACTTTCAGAACTGAAATGAGCCTGTGGTCTACAGCATCAGTGGTCTGTAAGACAGGGTTACCAAGGAAGGGAAGTGGTGACACCTGACACGTGTATGCAGCTATCCATGTGATTAGGACCACCTGACTAGTGGCTGTAGCCATGCATAGTCATGGTAGACAACTCAGGTGATCCTCATATGGGGAGAGTTAAAATATTGCCCTGTTTTTTTTTTTCAAAAAAGATAGGGAAACTATCTTTTGATCCTTAAAATGGTTTTAGATGAAACATCATTGGGCATTCCATAGCATTGAAATACATAATGAGTAAAAGCTCTCTTTAATTTCCTCTCAATTTTCTGATTATGTCAAGTAGGAAGTTTTAGTTCTGCATTAGTAAGATTTGAACTCTTCTCAGAGCAGGCGACCTTCTCTCTCCCTAGGCTTGAATAACTCCTTATTTGTAGCACTTTTTTGCACAGTTACATCTTATTTATGGCAAGTGAAACTGATTTTCTACTTGTGTGGATTAGACATTGCAAAAATGGATCCATATAAAAAAATAGAGCTGGTTTAAAAAAATATTAACTAAATAATCATACAAAGTGATTAGCCAAATGGGCCATGGGGGCTGACCTGAAGAGATTACTCAGCATATAAAACTTTATAACTTTGGTGATTAAGAGGTAGATGGTTTTACAAATGAAAATAAAAAACTTAGTTTGCATAGGTCCTACCTGCTTATCCAGAGTAGTTCTTCTCAAAGTGTAATCCATAGACCAGTGATGGTCTGTGAACTTTTGTCCACCTGGAAGGAAAGAAGTAAGGAAGTTGTAAGTAATCACTTAGAAACTTATAGCTTATCACCATTGCTTTGATATTCAATCACATGGAGTATCTTTCTAGTAACTTATTTTTATTGTACAGTATTTTACAAAAGCATTGGTCTGGAATGGATTAGAAAAGAAACATGATAGTTTCAGAAGCATTGATATAGAGTGTATGTTTAGAACAAAAATATAACTAAGGAGTGGCAGCCTAAGCCATCACGATAAAGGAATATGTGCTGGTGTGAAGTACATGACCTTCATGGAATTTAGAAGAATGAGAGTAAAGAGGCTAAGATAATAAGTACATTTGTAAGGACTAGGACTGTCTCACTTTTTTCATAGTTGTATCCCCAGGATCCGTCATAGTGCCTGGCATGTCGTTAGCACTCTATACATATTTGTTGGATGAATGGATGGATGGATGGATGAATGAATGAAAGAATGAGTGAATGAACAAATGAATGAATAAATGAGCTATGGCATTTGGCAAGTGAGTCTAATGCAATCACCAGAGAGTATGCTTGATTATAGTGCAATAGTAGTTCATTATGCTTTTCCAGGCATCTCACAACAATATTAAGTTCCCTTTGTTCTGATCATATAAACAAGTCAACTTCTAAGTATTAATTAGGTTGTCAAAGTACCTTGACTCCAAGAAAGCAGTGCCTTAATTTAAAATAATTTTTAATTCCAGGCTATATACCACAACAGGAAGAATAGGTTGGATTATGTTTCAGTAATAAACAATCCCAATGTCTCACCCAACAATTATTTCTTTCTCACACACATGCCCAACAAAGGTTGATATAGGGCTTTGCTTCTTGTAGTCATCTCTGTGCATCCATAATAACCATAGTTGGGGATGTGGCAGATCACACCCTGCCTTTTGGATTTTCAGCTTGGAAATGGTACATTTCATTTTTATTTATACATTTTTTTTTGGTTAAAGTAATGAGCATGCCTAATAGTAATGGGTTGGGGGAAATATAATCCTACCACGTGTTAGGAAAGTGAAAAACAGGAAATATTTTGTGGAAAGTGTTGACATATACACTCACCTATTGTAAATTATATTAACAAGCATTATTCCCTCTTTGATTGGTCTTCTGTGACTACTATCAGCCCTGAGTTCCTGCCCTTTCAGATCTCTGAACTGAATCTTGAATGTGGTGACCCCATGAACGTAGGGCTGTTTGTATTCCTTTGCTCAGCCATCAGCTCACTTATGCTAGTCACTATGTTCTCTGTTTTTTCTATAATTTCAAGAGACCTCTGCTAGAACATACTGACTCCTTTGTTTCAAATTCTTTCTCTACTGACCAAACTTTTCTGCTGAATACATCTTTCCATAAGAAGGCTGGCGATTGGCCATAGATCTTGGTCAGGGAGACTTCTAGTGAATTTTTAAAATGACTGTGAATATAAATATAAATATTCTTGCATAGTGTTGTTTGACTGAGTTAGCTTCCAAGAGGCTAATTTATCCTGAGAAAATCGAGCATATAAGTTTTTTAGATCTGCAGTCCTGAGTCGTAGGTCCTAGGTCCCTAGTGACCTATAGATTCTTCTTTCCTTCTTCACTTCCTTCCTCCCTCCCTTCACTTCCTTCCTCCACTTCCCACTTTTCTTCCTTCCTTCCTTCCTTCTTCCTTTCCTTCCTTCTATTATTCATCTACCTGTCTATCTAGTCTATCTGTGATATTCCAAGGCAGGACATACCTACATATCTAGATTGGGCTAGAAAGGTTATTTCTAAAGTGCATGAAAACTTTTACTATCTAATAGAACATAAGACATCTTCACCCCTTAAAATATATTTACATAATTTGCCTGCAAATTTAGAAGGAAAGAAAGTATTTGCTTTTTTAAAGTGGCCCTTTGGGGCACCTGAGTGGTTTAGTGGTTGAGCGTCTGCCTTTGGCTCAGGTTGTGATCCCGGGGTCTTGGGATTGAGTCCCACATCAGGCTCCCACAGAGAGCCTGCTTCTCCCTCTATGTCTCTGCCTCTCTCTGTGTCTCTCTTGAATAAATAAAATCTTTTTTTTTTAAAGTGGCCTTTTTGCAGCTAATGCTAGCATTATGTGAACTTCCAAAACTGGTGGAAGCCAAATCAAGATGAGTGAAATCTGACAACATACTTGAAAAGATCATGATTATCAAATTAATAAATCAAGATAGCAATATTTGCCCCTGTCTACAGACAGATGGCAGAGGGAGAGGTAGAAATTTGAGACTTTAAATGTGATCAGTAGCAACAGTCAAATATTACTGAGCTGCTTTCTCCAAAACACTTTTTTTTTTCCAAAACACTTTTGACCAGGCTTTTCCTCCAGCTACCTATATTGAACACAATAACAGAATGGTTTCCAGATCTTTACAACATTATGCTGGTGAATACAAACTAATTACCCATATGAATAGTAAGGAGGAGAAATCTTTTATTACTCCTCAGTCAGCTGTTGCACATCTAGACATGTAGCTAATAATTTATTAGCCTCTAATTTTGGAGGCTGGCTCTAGATGATAAGCCTCATAAAAAGCTAACAAGGAGATGCTTTTGATAAGGTGGTAAATCATTAAATGGAGAAATGACCAGTTGATTTATGACTTACTAAAATACTTTAGACTGTGAAAGATAAACTTTTCTGTTTTACAAGTCATATCCCTGAAAAAAATTTAAACTTGGATTATACAATGCAAAGAAAAAAGCACATTCTGGCTAATTTTGGACATCTTCAGTTAGAATAAATGCTCATAACTCAGTATTGATATCCTATTTTCTCTCCTGGCCACATAGGTAGTTGGTTCAGAAAGAGTTGTGCCAATGTTTCCTTGGGAGCTGATAAAAATGGTAGAATTTATGAAGATAAGCACATAGGGGCAATATAATATTTTGATAAAATACAATTTATAGCAATATTTAGCTGAGAATTTCTTCAGAATAGACATAATTTTGTAAGAATTTACTTAGGCATACTTAGCAAGAAATTCCTATAAATGACTATAATTGTTATCTATACTCTTAGGCCAAGTTCGTCAGGGGCTACTTAGGGAAAGGTGTGTGGAAGAGGAGGTCATGTTATGTGAAAGTGGGAATCATGTGGAAGACACATTGTATAGACATGGCACAGTTACAAATTAGTGGATTCAGGAGATGGGTCCTTTCCTTAAATAGCTATAAGACCCTGGGAAAGACAGTTATTCCCTCTGGCCCTCATTTGTCTTAGCTGAAGAGTGGAGATTTAACTGAATATAATATTTCCATGCTACTTAACTTGCTATGATATATAACTTATTTTCTGAGACAAAAGCATTTTTATGTGTGTAGTTGTATCCAGTTAGAAATAAATTGCTTCTTATTTTTTCCTTTATTTATACAACTAACATTTTTTAATTTTTAATTTATTTTTAATTTTTAAAAATTTTAAAAGATTTATTTATTCATGAGACAGAATAAGACACACACACAGAGAGGTAGAGACATAGCCAGAGGGAGAAGCAGGCGCCTTATGAGGAGCCTGATGTGGGACTTGATCCCAGGACCCCAGGATCACGACCTGAGCCAAAGGCAGATGCTCAACCACTGAGCCACTCAGGTGCCCCCATTTTTTTATTTTTTAAAACAGATTTCAATAAAATGGTTGCTTTGAACTGTTATAGTAATTACAAAAATTATATGCATTATACAATAGAATATTATTCAGCCTTTACAAAGAAAGAAATCCTGCCATTTGTGACAATATGGGTAGGTCTGGAGTACATTATGTTAAGTGAAATAGGCCAATTCCAGAAACATGAAAATTGTATTATCTCACTTATATGTAGAATCTAAAATAGTTGAATTCATAGAAACACTGAGCAGAATGCCAGGTAATTGGGAGAGGGGAGGATAGGAGAAATGGAGAGAATTTGGTGAAATAGTACAAAGCTTCAGTTATGCAAGATAAGTAAGTTCTGGAGATCTAATGTACAGCTTGGTGACTATAGTTAACAATACTTCATCGTACACTTTTATATCTATAATTTGCTAGGAGAATAGATCATAAGTATTCTCAACGCAAATAGAAAAGGTGTGTATAAGGTGATTTTAATTACTTGATTATGGTGCTCATTTCACAATGTACAATATATAATAAAATGTCAAGTCATACACCCTGCAGATATACAGTTTTTACTTGTCAATTATATCTTAGTAAAACTGAAGAAGAAAAAATTGCCTAATTATTCTGCTTGCAAGTAGATTTTTAAAAGAACTCAGGGATACCTTGCAATATAACAACATCTAGAGACTTTTTAAAAACTGACTTAGAGAAATGCAAGCAGTAACAAGGATGTAAAACATGCCAGTATTTTTTTAACTTGTATGATTCAAATCCATTCAGATATTTATTTGTCAATTACTGATGTGGTCCTTGCTAAATTCTAGAATATAAAGTTATTGAAGAAACACACATGGCTCTTGTCTTAGTTTTATTCTAATTTTTATTATGGCTGTTTCTTTGATCTTTTAGCTATTTTAATAAAGTGTGTTTATGATTTTCCCCAAATCTATATTGTTGTAAAATAATTGTTTTTATTGATTCCAAATATAAATTGTATTGAAGAAATAGAACAGTTTGAATGATACTGACTGAAATTTACTGAGAACTTTTTGTGGTCTGATATGTGGTCAGTTTTTTATCAGTATCAGTGTTCCATGTATGCTTGGAATATATATTCTCTGATCATAATGTATATAAAGCTTAATTTGTGCCCATTACATAAATTATTAGTTGTATTATTCAAATATTCTTTATTTCCATGATTATATTGGTTTGCTTTATCTACTCATCATACAGAAGGTATGTTGAAATTCTCCCCACTGACGATGGATTTGTCAAATTTCCTTGCAGCTTTATTAATTTTTTGGCTTTATATGTTATGAGGCCTTGTTAATAGCTATACGCAGGTTTAGAATTTTTATATTGTCCTGGCTAATTGTACTCGTCAAACTCTAGGTGACTGTAGCATTGGCTGACAGCAGGATTGTGACATCCTGTGAGACCCTGAGCCAGACTCTGTGTCAGGCAAGCAGCTTTCCTATTCCTGACACCAAAACTGAAATTTCCTTTTGAAAGTGAAAGTAAAAGTGAAACAGAAATTTCTCTTTAAAAACATGAGAAACAACCGTTTGCTTTTTTAAACAGCTAAGTTTTAGGGTAATTTGTCACCTGATTAACTAACACCATCTGATTTTCTCTATTTTCTCTTTCTGGAACTCTAATTAGATGGCTGTTAGCCATTTTTCATTCGATATCCTCCACATCTCTTAACCTACCTTTTCCAACCCTTTGTCTCTCTGTGAAGTATTACGCATAATTTACTCAGACCTAGTTTTTAGTTTACCAACTCTTTCTCTGGCTCATTCTTACCTGCTATGTAAATAATCTAGTGAGTTTATAATTTTGGCAATTACATTTTCATTCCTGGAAGTTCTGTTTATTTTTCTGACACATTTTTGCTCATTCTTGATAACATCTTATTCCTCATATTTGGCCCATCAGAATTGCTCCAGAATATCGAAGAGACTTGGATGAAGATGCCCAAAGTTCCAGAAAAGATTTGTGTTTCATTCTGACAAGTTCCTGGGGTGTTATCAATCTAGAGGCACATTTAATTCAATATATTTGCTTTCACGTTCAGGGCTTCCCAGAGGTAGAAATTAAACCTCCCACCTCTGACTTTCCTTTTGGGAAACTTAGAATTTCAAAATTCATTGGGGAGATATTTTCTTCACTGAGCAAAGGACTGGGGCAGGCAAGTTTAAATGACATTTGCTTACCCTCTAGTCAGGGTTAGGTGCATGCTGATGGAGAGCAATGAGGGTTCTTGCCACAGCCTCTGTATCTCCAAGAAGACTGGATCGATCCTCTTCATCCAGGTAATTCCTGGAGCTGATTTCTGCAGGTACTATTGAAGAAATGCCCACTGGGTTCTTTACAGGGCAGGCGGGTAACAGCTCTGACTCTTATCAAGAATGACCAAGCACTCTGTGGCTGAGCTGCCCAAGCATATGAAATCTGCCATTCTTTAAAACAAATGCAGGGGATCCCTGGGTGGCTCAGTGGTTTAGCACCTGCCTTTGGCCCAGGGTGCCATCCTGGAGTCCCACGATTGAGTCCTGCGTCAGGCTTCCGGCATGGAGACTGCTTCTCCTTCCTCCTGCGTCTCTGCCTCTCTCTCTCTGTCTATCATAAATAAATAAATAAATCTTTAAAAAAAATAAATAAAACAAAAGCAGATAGTGGCTAATCATACTTTTGTATGTCATCTCAAATATACCATTGGAATCTAAGTTCAAAAATTACTATTATTGGTATCAATCGGTTTTATTTTCAAGACCTACAGGCTTCAGAAACTTTAGAAAGTAGTCTGTTGACTGAAGGAAAATGTCTTTTTACAAATTGGCTTTTCTTTAATGGTTCTTAGGCAGATCCAGAGATACCTACCAAGACCTTAGTGTAGTAAACCAGTGCCTCTTAAACTATTTGTGGTGCAGGATAATTTTTTAAATCAATTCTTTTTCTCATTCTCCTGTTTTATTTATTACTTCATTCTTCTCTTTCTCTTGGTTTGTAACTTAAAGGGAACAAAGTTTATCAGGTATTGACTTAATTTATTGTTTCTCTTTTTTTTTTCCCTCATCTAAGCATTGAGAACAATAAGTCTTTTCTTAATTCTGCATTGGTGGTATCCCAGATTGAGATGTAGACCCTTATAATTTTGTTCTTTAAATATCTTAAATGTCTTCCCAACTAAAAGTTTATTTAAGAAAAATTCACTCTGCTGAATCAACAAGAAAAAGCTGAAAAAGAGGTATAACTGGAGGGAGGAAATGGCACAAGATAAAATGATCAGCTATTGATATTATGATATTATGCCCAAGATAATCAAATAAACATTTCTTAGAACTGGTAAAAACTTATTTAAAGTGAATGGATGCAAAATAAACATTCACAAAATTATTCCTTTCTTCATTTATACCAAGACTTAGAAAATAAAAGGGTAGGAAGACATATGCATGATAATAACTATAAAAATAAATCATCCTAAAATTAGCGTACCAATAAATATGCAGAAACTATATGAAAACCACAAAATTCACAAAGAATTATAAAAATACAAGAAAATAAGGAGACATATCATGCTCATGAGTGAGAAGACTCAATATTGTAAAGATGTGTATCTTTTCAAATTAATTTATATGCTTAGTGTAATGTCAACCAGAATCTCAATGGAACAGGGGCACCTGGGTGGCTCGATGGTTGAGCATCTGCCTTTGGCTCAGGTCGTGATCTTAGGGTCTTGGGATCGAGTCCCACATTGGGTTCTCCACAGGGAGCCTGCTTCTCCTTCTGCCTATGACTCTGCCTTTCTCTGTGTGTCTCTCATGAATAAATAAATAAATTCTTAAAAAAAAAGAATCTCAATGGAACAGTGTGGAAAATATGCCCAAATGATCCTGGAGCTCACAAATTAATGACAGTAATTTCTCCTACCTCTCCTCCTAGGTAGGTGGAGGTCTGGGCTGGGTGAGGGGTATAGATGGGAGGAAGGTGAGCAGGCAGTCTGGGTGCAGAGGAACAGCCATCACCTAAGTCGTCTTGTGATCCACTTTCAAAATGGACAAGGACAACTATTGGACAAGACTTTGGACATTTCCCACTGGAATTATGAGTTCATTTTGGTCAATCAACAAATATTCATTGAGTATCAGGCATGATTCTAGGAACTAGGGATGGCGCAGTGGGCAAAACAAAGTCCCACCTTTGGGGAACTTAAATTCCATTTGGAGAGGCAGACAATCAACTTGGGTTTTGCTGAATGATTCTTAATCCTTATAAGGGAGACCTGGAGACACCTTCCAAGATCCTAATGAAATAAAATTTGTGATTCTTAAACCATCTGTCTTGACTTTGTTTTTATTTGTCTTTATTTCCAGTCCATGGCAGATAGATATTTTTGAACATATAGATGATGTGATTTGCTTAGATGATGTGGTACTACCAAAGATTTCTACATACTCTAAACTTTTGTCCTTATCTCACTCAGAGTTTCTTGGGCCACTCTTAGTAGCATTGAAGTAAAAAGACCTCTGGAAATGCCCTGTAGATAGACTATAGTACTACAGACAAGTCAGTTTCTAATGCAAGTTGGCTGTGGCAGTCAATTTTCCTCCATCCCATTGGCATTTCACAGTTGTTACCCTTTATTCACACAAGAGCATTCAGATTTCTCAAAGTTACAGTCCCTCTACCCTTCAAACTTGATCTCCATGGCAGGGACATGAAGGGTGCCAACAGGGCAAGTCAGCCTGGCAAATGAATGAGTCCAGTCTCTGAACTGGATTGTCTTGGGCTCAAATTCTGAGTCTTTGCCTGCTAGCTCTGTACTCATGGATAACTGGAATGAGGAATGGTGTCTACTGGGAAAGAATATGGGTAATCTTCTAAAAGAGAGAAATAGCCACCATTTGCTTCGACGTGGAGGGACCTGGAGGGTATTATGCTTAGTGAAATAAGTCAATCGGAAAAAGACAAACACTATATGGTCTCATTCATTTGGGGAATATAAAAATTAGTGAAAGGGAATAAAGGGAAGGGAGAGAAAATAAGTGAAAATATCAGTGAGAGTGACAAAACATGAGAGACACCTAACTCTGGGAAATGAACAAGGGGTAGTGGAAGGGGAAGTGGGCAGGGGGTTGGGGTGACTGGGTGATGAGCACTGAGGGGGGGCACTTGGCGGGATGAGCACTGGGTGTTATGCTATATGTTGGCAAACTGAGCTCCAATAATAAAATAAAATAAAATAAAATAAAATAAAATAAAATAAAATAAAATAAAATAAAATAAAGAAAGACAAAAGCAGGCAATGGTCAGAACATGTTTCCCTCTTTTGTATAATGAGGAATATTAGGCGTTTTCATTATTGAAGATCCAAAAATTAATAAATGGTCTAATTTCCCATCTTAAGTTCTAATTCAGTTTACCACGTGCCCCAGGCTGTCAGGCATGCTCAGGGCCTTGGTCAAATTAAGTCAGAGGAAATTGCTGTTCACTTCAGAAAAAGTTTCAGACCTCTCTGAGCAACAGCTTTCTCACCTGTTAAGGATATAACAATGGCATATGGTGATGATCCCAATGCAATCTAGAAATGTATCAAATTAACACATCACACATCTTTAAACTTACAAAACATTCCATGTCAATTATACCTCAATTAAAACACGATGTACACCTTTCAGGGTTGTTGAGAGTGTTAGACTAATTAATGTTTGTAGAGCCCCTAGCACAGAGCCAGGAGTATTTGAAGCACTTGATAAATATTAGCTGTTATCTTCAGAACAGGAGTTGAACAAGCAGTTACTAGTTTATACAAACCAGCGATTTACTGGTGATTTTGATTTACTTCTATGGCAAGGGGTGCTAAATTCAGGACTCCTCTGGACACTTCCTGAAAAGGATTTTCTTAATTCCTTTCCCCTTCTGATTCTCATACAAAAAGGAGAGGCGAGGATTGTTTCTTTGGGTTTAGTTAGCATTTAAGTTTTGAGTTAGAGTCTGCAGATTCCACTTTCTCTTTACCTTATGGCTTGCATTCAGGGAGAATTTAGTGACAGATCCTCTTTGTTAGGCTCTAAGGAGATAAAGAAGATGTGTCCCTGAGAGGCAAGCTGGAGCCACTGAAGTGCTTCAGAGGAGGAATGTTTCGAGGAGCCAAAGAGCCAGAGAGCCAAGGTTCTGAAAGCAGGCAGAGGGCCCTTCCTTCCACAGAGATCTCAGTTCTTTCTGGCCCCAAATAAGGTCATCTTTAGCTCATTTCAGTTTCCCTCCCCAGGGAGAAGCAAGCCCAGTCCATGGTAGTTCATCACTTCATTTGGAAGTTATTTCCATCTCTCAGACATAACTATGTCTGAAATAAAGATTAAGGCTGGTGGGTAGGGCTGAAAATTCCCCTACCTACCTTGAAAGGCTAACCTGGAGCAAGAGATTGTTTTCTGGGTCAGCTTTATCTTTCCAGGTGATTTGCAGAAGCCTAGGGAGCCAGTCAGTGGGTATGAGTCATCTGGCTGTGGTAAGACTAGAAATTCCTACAACATGATATAGGAGTCCAGCATTTGAGGCAGAGAAAATGAAGGGAAGCAGCCCTCTTGGCTTATATCGCTACCCCCAACCTGGTGGCCTAAATTCCTTCTTAAGTTTTGGGCAGGTGTAGATAGACACCTGTTTTCTAAATCTTGTTTTTCTCCTTTCCTCTTCTGGTCCCCCCCACCCCCCGCACCCTCACCCTCCTTGACCCTCTAAAGCCAGGGCAAGCACTTACTCAAGTTCAATGTGTAGACGATCATAAGCAGAAAATTGACCTGGTGTGGGTTTAAAAATGGCTAAAAGAGAAAGTAGAAGAGGAGAGACGGAAAAGGTGGGGATGCCATAAAGCACTAGAAAGGCGGGACCATGGGAAGGCAAGGAGGGGATTTTCAGCCTGCAGAGACAGGGGTGAGAAGTCTGTTTTGTAACTGCCAACCGGGGACATACTTGGCCAAATGGTGCTTTTTTATTTGCCCATAACTAAAGAAAGCAAAGATGATTGCTCCTGCTATTTCCAGTAAAAAGCTATGGCTGACATTCACCTAATTTAAATTTTAAGATGTTTAAACATGAGAAACCTGCCAGAACACAGTTCTGTACATTTGAAATTGGTCAGCAGCTGGGGCACCTGGGTCGCTCAGTTGGTTGAGCATCTGCCTTCAGCTCAAGTCATGATCCTGAGGTCCTGGGATCGAGCCCCACGTAGGAGTTCCTGCTCAGCAGGGAGTCTGCTTCTCTCTCCCCCTCGTGCTCTCTTGCTCTCTCTCTCTCAAATAAATAAATCTTAAAAAAAAAAAAAAAACCACAAAATTGCTCAGCAGCTCAGAAATTGCTGGTTCTCAGGGGCTGTTGCCTTGCCGAGAGCCAGGCAGTTTGGGTGGGAACAGTGTTTGCCCTTCCAGGCCTCCGTGGCCTGTTTATCTGAAGCAGAGTGATACACATCCTACTTGAGAATGAAAATGAGCAGCTTCAATGGCCCTTTCTTGACAGCGCACCCTTTCATTCACAGAGGTCCGATGTTCCTGTTTCACTGCCAAGCACCACTCTGTCCCCAAGAGCCCCGGGAGTCCAAGAACCTGGGCCAAATTAAGATCAGTGAGGTCTCAAAAGCGAATATAGCACTGTGTGTTAACACTAGTGGGACGAAAACAAAAGGTGCTTAAGCACTTTCTCTCTCATTATTTTCACTTGGAGGACACCTAGCGGCAGTTTGTTGGCTGTGTTCTTCAAAGCAAACGGAACGAAACCAAGATGTAGCTGGTTGGGGTGGCCAGGAGGCTAGTTTTCTCCAGGTGGCCCACGTGCAGCCAGGACTTGCCCTCATTCGGAGGCGCGTCTGCGGTGGCCCTGGGGGCCAGACAGGCCCTTGCCAGGGTCTGCAGCCAAATCCCCTTTCCTAACTTCCACCCTTGCCAAGCGAAATTCCCTTGGCCTAATTGTTTCACAAGTGGTTCTTAATGAGCTCATTGTTTACTTGACACCGATGACCTCTTTTTAAGACTACAGAATGGCCACGGTCTGGTCACTTCATCAGCTAATAACCAGATATTGATGGTCGGCTTCAGGCAGACTTTTTGCAGGGGTTACAAAGACAAGGTAAAGATCTACATGAAAGGGGATTTTTTCCCCTCCCTTCTTGACTTCTGGTGGCAAAGTGTGCCTTCCCAGCTGTGTCCGTCCGTAGAGTCAATGACCTAATCTCTCTGACTTGGCTTTCCCTCATCTGTAAGGTGGCAGTAAATGTCCTTAGCTCATAAGGTGGTTGTGAAGATTACGTAAAAACTCTAGGCAACTCACACAGTTGTTAGTTAGTTGATAGTTATCTATCTGGTAGCTACTAAATAATTGTGAAGACCCTCCCCTCTGTCTTCACCTCACTCCATCTATCCCCATCTTGAGTCCTAGAAGCTAAACATAATTGGATGTGCCTCTTTCCCTGTCTCACTCTCCCAGTCTCTCACTCTTGAAACCACCTCCCAAGTAAATTACTTACACACAAGTCATGACTTCAAGGTTCTGCTTTCTGGGGAGACAAACCGAGACAAAATGAATCATATCTTAATTATAATGTGAGCAAGTCTTACGGTGAATACAAAATTTTAGAAAGACCTTAATACTTCCCATAAGCTCACTGGTAGGTAAGGCTTAGTCACATGCAGAGTATGGACTATGGGATTTTTGCGTTATTTACTGACTAAAGAACAGGCTTGTATTTTGGGCTTAGCTCTCAACCCACAAACTCCCAGTGAGGGTTCTCACTTGCAATTCAGATCTGGCGTGCCCCAGATCCATCTCATAACTCTATTCTGTGAAGTCAAGGTAAATCACCCAGAGTCAGGTCTGTAGGGGCAGTGCTTCCCATTAAGACAACCAGCATCAAAACTGGATGTTTTAATAATAAATCCCCTGGCAGTTGTGTTTCAGGAAGGGATGACGGATCTACTAATGATCTGCTACTGATGCCTATTTTCTTGCATTTGGGCTTACATTTACACAAGATGGTATCCATGCATCACTGTTCTCACTGCATTTACTATACACTTCAGTTTATTTTTTAAAAGGTCTTATTTATTTGAGAGAGAGAGGCGGAGATAGCGGCTGAGAGCATGAGCGGAGGAGAGGGAGAAGCAGGCTACCTGCTGAACAGGGAGCCCGACTCGGGGCTCCATCTCAGGACCTGGGGATTGTGATCTGAGCCGAAGGCAGACGCCGAACCGGCTGAGCCACCCAGGCACCCCTAAACTTCAAACATTTTAATAGGACTGTCAAGGAACCACATATCTAGTCCCTACCACTTTCTGCAGCTTCATCTTGCACCACTCTTGGCCTTGCTTCCCTGAACCTACTGAGTTCCCCCCCTTTTTTTTTCTTACGAAATTAGCCCATTGTTCTTCTTTTTGGATTCCTTGTTCTCCTACTTTTCATTTGGCTAACTCCTTCCTACTCACTCTTTAGGATTCAGCATAATCTGGCTTCTAAAGAGTTCTTTCCTGACCCTAATCTAAATTTGCTTTTTTCCCTTATTCTCTCTCCTTATATGACTTCCTAGCACCTGCCATAATTTCTAGTTATGTGTTTGTGTTTGTATTTGTTTATTGTCTATGTCCCCACTAGAAATATATGCTCAGTGGAAAGAAGAACGTGCCTGTTTTGTTTGTTTCCTGTACTTAGCAAGGAGTCTGGTTCATGAAGGGCACTTATTGAATGACTGAAACCAACCCTGCTAATAAAAAAATTTCCTGGATCACTTCCACACACGAACACACCCAACGTCTCCCTTGACAAAGCTTTTGTTTTGTTCAGCAGCCTTCTGGGGAATCCCCTTGCCTCAGAGATCATTTCAGGCTACTGATTGTTTGGAACGAACAAAAATTAGTTCCTAAGAAGAATCTCCTTAAAATGGGTATTTCAATGAATGTTTCTTACACATCATTCATTCACACTTATAATAGCTCAAATTCCATTGGGACAAATTCCCATCACAACAGATAGCTCTGTGTAGTGAAAAGATTTTTCATGTCTTCAGCTTGTGGGTTGAGAGCTAAGCCCAAAGTACAAGCCTGTTCTTTAGTCGGTAAATAACGCACAATCCTGTAGTCCTTACTCTGCACGTGACTAAGCCTTACCTACCAGTGAGCTATTATGGGAAGTGTGAAGGTCTTTCTAAACTTTGGTATTCACCGTAAGGATTATTCACACTATAATTAAAATATGAATCACCTTGTTTTGATTTGTCTCCCCAGAAAGCAGAGCTCTGAAGTCATGACTTGTGTGTAAGTAATTTACTTGGGAGGTGATTTCAAGAGTGAGAGAGTGGGAGACAGGGAAGGAGGGAAATCCAATATGAGGGCACGTTATTGAACTTGCTGTGATCGGTGGGGGGAGGTGTCTAGATTCCCCCAAGACCACTTAAGAATGTTAAAAATTCAGTGTTGCTGAGCTCTTGGTCCACTAGACATTTTTGGTGGGTTTTATCAGAATCTGTCCTCCAGATATCTGGCTATTTCATTCAACTCTCATTTCTGTTCTGTTGCTACTTGTGGATTGCCTCTCTCCTTTTTTTTTTAAACCTGGTTGATTCCTGATGACTCTGTCTGATAAATGTCTCACTCACTCATTCTTTAAGGTTTAACTTAGGCAACCCTCCAAGTGACATCTCTCCCTCCCCACCCCCATCTTCGAGGCACTCCCAGGTCACCTGGTGCCTGATTCTATTTTCACATTTACTACACTGTCCTGTAAATTTTAGGTTACCTCCCCCCTCCTTCATCCATGCTTCTCAAAGGAACAGAGCCTGTTTTTCATTAGCATCCATTGCCTTAACATAATACCTGTTCAATAAAATTGATGTGTTCTAGTTTTTCAACTAGACAGCAAACTCCTCAAGGTTAGTTAGATATGTCTTACTCACCCTGTATCTCAGTCTAGCGTACTGTCTTTAAATAGTACATGCTTTAAAAATATTTGTGTAGTGCTAAGAGAAAAGTCCCTAAAATCTCCTTCTGTCTCTGAGAAAATAGGGCTATAAAAATATCTCTGACTCAAGGTGTTGAGCACCTACAGGTTGCATTTCTACCTCAGGAACTCTCACTATGAAAACATCAATGACTCAAGCTGGTAGGTGTCTGCAAATGGCATTTCTTTTGTAAATTTCAAATCAAAATAGTGACTCAAGCTGTTTCAACAGGAGTGAGAAACGAGAAACCATGCAGATAATGTACTAGATGAGTCAAATTAAATTTAGAAAGAAGAAAAAAAACACTTTGAAATTTAAGAGACCAGTTTTGAAAGCCTGCCTAGTCAGTGCCTGCCTGTGACTCCTTACAACGTGCAGAGTGCCCACGAGACAAATGGTCTGTGTTTGGTGGCTCTAAGAGAGTGACCTTGTTGTATATCGCCAAATGGAGGGATCATATTACATTACATTGACTTTTGAACTGATTATGTTACCATGACTTTTATAAAGTTTATTTCACATAATCTTGCTGAATACTTATTTCCCTTTTTCTATTTTTATAGCTCAGCTTTGGAGGGATCTGAATTGCTTTTATAATACATGCATATATTTCCTTTGGTGGAAACAGTAATACATAGAAATTGGAGGGGGAGTCAAACTCAAAGTTCTTAGTGTAAAAAGTATTCTTCTGTGGAATTTTGATCTATTTTCTTTTTCTTTTTTATTTTCTTCAAGCTGAGCTTTCACTCTTACATAAGTCCGTTTGGTCCTTAAAGGAAAAATAGTTGTTTTAGAGATGTCTTGAATTCTTTTTACTGGGGAGACAACTTTATATTTTATTTATTTATTTATTTATTTATTTATTTATTTATTTATTTATTTAAATAAATTTATTTTTTTATTGGTGTTCAATTTACCAACATACAGAATATTTTATAATAAAGTTGAGGTTTATAAAGCAGTCCCCAGGGGAAGGAATACATGAACTTCAATGCGCCTGTGAATGACTGTATGCATATTTCATGGTGGAGGGCGGTTCTGATCTTGCAGATATTAGTTGTCTGAGGAGAGTGAAGATAAGCACTTAAACTCCAGCCAAAATAGTGACAGCCAATAAATAATAAATAAGAGGAGAGGTTCTTAAGAAAAAATTAGATTTCCTTATCTTTTGTTCAGGAATAATTCAAATTAACAATCCTTTCAAAAGTTGAATGTTTCTGAGAGGATTAAGTGTTGGAGGGGGGGTGCATGTGTGCGTACTGCTGAGGGAGAATTATAACTCTTCTTTATCTTAATGCCAATTGGATGAAACAGACATATATCTTTCCTTATTTAGCAGAATTCAGACATTTTGAAAGAATAGCTACTTTAGACAAGGTCTGGGTAGGGAGGAGGAGAGAGAGTTTTGGAGCATGGAACAGCTCAAGAGGAAGGTGTGCCTGGTTGCCCACATACCGAGGGCCCTCAGAAAGCTGGAGAGGACACATGTGTACCCTTATGGACAAGATGTGTACCCTTATGGACAAGAGTCTTGGCTTCACCACTTACCAGCTGTGTGACTCAGGGGAAATTGTTTGATCTTCTTGGGACTTTGAGTGTTTTCTCATTTGTAAGATGTGAATAATAATAGAAAGGTCTCCCAGGACTGTCATGCTAATTAAATGAGATTAATACATAGAAGAGGTTTAGGGCTTTAGCACCCGGTAAATATTAGTCTCTGTCCTCCTCCCCGTCTTCTTCCTCCCTGTTTGTCCTCTTCTTTTTCTTCTTCACTTCTTTTCTGCCTTGGTCCCATGGTGGGTAGAACACAAAAATGTACCCGGATATGCAAGACACTTCAGGAGAGGGAGGCAGAGAGATAGAAGAGATCATTCCAGTGAGCCGTGGTCTTTCTCCTTCCTCTCATATGTGTCTGTCCACCCTGTTAGCCATCCTCTAGCCTGACAGGGAAAAGGCTGTGAGGACCACAAGGTTCTCCACTAGGAGACTCTTCGCCCCATGGAACCACTGAGGCCTTGGCACCCCGAAGGGCTGTAGGGAGGTTCCGACAGCGCTTCTCTTACTGGGGTGGGAAGGCAAAAGCTCTGTGGCCCCTGGTTCTTTAAAAGATGCCATTGTGTCCTTGGACAAAGGAAACAAGCCTGGGTGGGAGTATCGCTGGGTTGGCTCTACTACCACCGTGTATGGACCGGAGAGGACTCTTGGCTCCCGTTTGTTCACAATATAACCATTTATGGGTCTTTGACTCACTGCCTCCCTCTCTAGTCTCTGAGCACCTGTACTCCAGTCCAACCGGTTCCAGCCAGGAGCTGCTGAGCGCTCATGACGTGCAAGTGCTCTTCTAAGTGCGTTCTGGGCCTTACTGGCTTTCATTCTCAGTCTCAAGTGGGAGACACTGATATTACCCCAGTCTGACAGAGGTAAAACCAAGGCACAGAGAATTAAAGTAGCAGAATCCAGATGAAACCAGGCCATTCTGGCTTCAGAGCCTCCTTCTTAGCGACTGACCTCTCAGGCCCACTCCGTACTCTGGCCCCCTCTGTACTCCATTCCTTGTGGCTTTCCCATCTGTGCTTATGAGCCATCACAAGGCTGTGAATTCTGTAAGGCATGCCCTTTCCCTTGATTCTTCGCTTGGATGCTTCCTGTATTCTTAAAAGTTAATTCAGGCAATAAATACTTATTATACTCTATTGTGTTTAATCACTTAACTTCTCTCCTCCACTAGACCTATCCTCCACTGGGTCTTGTTTCCTATCCCTTGCCAATTGCACAGTGCATGGTACAAAGGAAATGCTCAATAAAGTCTGTGGGTGGGAAGAATGAATCGTGCATTGAGTTGAAATTTTTTTTTTTAGGATATGAGTGTATAGACATATCCAGCTATATCCAGTTGTCATAAACCTTGAGGATGACGATGAGCTAAAACACTTCACAGCTTCTATTTGCTTCTATTTATGGGGAAAAGGCTAACAATTCCCCAGGTGGTAGCTTGCTTTACCTTCCTTAGAAAAGAAGGAAGCAGCAATTTTACGCCATGATTTCCAAATCATGCTTGTGGTCTGAATTTTGATTGCTTGGCACTAGGTGGCACCAAGGAGCCTTGCAGGAAAGCTCAAAAGAAATGAGCTACTGCAACCAAGCCTCAGATTGTGCTGGGAATAATTTTAAAGATTATTATTTTTTTAAGATTTGCAAATGGATGCATTATTTCACCCATTTATTTATTTATTTATTTATTTATTTATTTATTTATTTATAACATTTTATTTATTTATTCATGAGAGACACAGGGGGAGAGAGAGAGAGAGGCAGAGACACAGGCAGAGGGAGAAGCAGGTTCCATGCAGGAAGCCCCACCTGGGACTTGATCCCGGGTGTCCAGGATCACCCCCCAGGCTGAAGGTGGCACTAACCACTGAACCACCCGGGCTGCCCTCAGCCAGTTATTTAATGACGTTTATACTCTGATGCATTTTTTTTCTCCACTGGTTATCTTATTTTTTAAATGGAAAGATCTTATACTTCAGGTTTCCCAATAATTTAGCCAGTTTTCAATGTCTAGGTGAAGGTTTTATTTTGAAGATTTATTTATTTATTTTAGAGAGAGAAAGAGAGAGAGAGAGAGAGAGAGAGAGAGAGAGAGAATATGAGCAGGGGGAAGTGACAGAGGGAAGGATCTCAAGCAGAATTCCCGTTGAGCATGGGGCTTAGGCTCTGAGATCACAGCCCTGAGATCCCGACCTGAGCCGAAATCAAGAGTTGGCCACTTAACTGAGCCACCTAGGTGCCCCGAAGGCTCTGGTTTTCTCTTGTTTTTTGGTGATTTTTTTTAAAGATTTATTTATTTATTTGTTTGTTTATTTATTTATTTACTTATTTGAGAGAGAGAGAGAGAAAGAGGGAGAGAGTCTCCAGCATACTCCACACCCAGTGTGGAGCCCAATGCAGAGCTCAAGCACATGATCCTGAAATAATGACCTGAGCCGAAATCAAGAGTCAGATTCATAACCGAATAGGTCACTCAGGTGTCCCTGAAGGCTCTGTCTTGTAATTGAGACTCAACATCTCTGATCTTTTTCTGTCTCAACCCCAACTCGCTTTTTTTTTTTTTTTTTTAGTACAGTGTGGTTGCAGACACCAAAGTTCTGGCATGTTAAAAGAAAAAAAGAAGCCCTGGACTAAGGAGTTTTCTTTCTTTTCCTTTTTTTTTCTTCCTTTCCCTTCTCCTCTTTCTCCCCCTCTTCCCTCCTTCTTCTTTTAGCGTTATTGACATCAAAGCAGTGACTACCAGCAATTGTAAATGGTTCAACCTAGTAGTTCTGCCTCTGCTTTTTTTTCCAAAATTTTTTTAAAATTTAAATTCAATTTGCCAACATATAACACCCAGTACTCATCCCATCAAGTGCCATCCTTAGTGCCTGTCACCCTGCCTCTGCCTTTGCCTTCACTTACGACCTTTGTAAGTCACCTATTTACTATTTTCATCAGTAAAATGGCAGGAATGAGTATTTCAAATCATATTGACTTGGAAGACAATTTTCATTTCGATTTTTCATAATTTTGATCCTAAATTCTCCTGTTCTGTGTCATCGACTGGTTCTTTATGTCCTCGCCTAGCATGTATTCTGGACTTCTACTGGCTGTTGTTTAATTATGGACTTTTATTAGACATTTGTTAATTATGGGCTACCAGAGACCTAAAATGTGCCCTGAGTTTATTGTTACTTCTCTGGAATAAGTTCTTTACAGGATGCAAACTCACTGTTAGACCTATTTAGTCCAATTAAAGGAATACAATAATAGAAATTTATGTTTCATTATAGTATCAACCTAGGTTTCTCCCTTTATAATTAGTTTAGTGAGGCAGCTTATGTGGCCTCTAATTACTTCTGTGGAATATATGATGATGTCCTTGCAGAGAGGCATCTTACTCTGGAAATTTTGATTGTTCATAGTAAGATTATTACACAGGAAAGTTGAACAAAACCAACTTTTTTTATAATATCATGCATTTGGGTGGGATGTTGGACCACATCAGTTCTTCTTTTTTTGAGATTTTATTTATTTGAGAGAGAGAGAGAGAGAGAGAGAGAGAGAGAGCAAACTCATAAGCAGGGAAGAGGAGCAAAGGGAGAAGCAGGAAATTCTGGTAAGCCCAGCAGGATGTGCCATCCTGAGAACCACAGATAGGTTCTGAAACCAAGCCATTTGCTGATTTGGTTATATCACCGAAGTCTTTGACATATTTCCTTTAATTTAGAATAGTGTCTTTTCCTCACTCCCTTTTTTAAATGATTTGGTTTCAGTTGTCCTATAGATGATTTCACTGGAGCCAGTGCTATTAGTGTCCTGCTCACATTCCTTTGGCACTCACTGTTCTCATGCAACCTGACCCAATGACTTCCAAAAGAAAGCTACTGTGACTCTTTGGGCTTTCCTTCCTCTTCCCCAACCAGCTGTGCATGAGTTAATAATGCCACCCCTATGCCCCCAGCAGTCTTCAACTAAATGACTGATGAGAGTGGATGAATAATTCAGATTTTAATCTTTAGGATAACTCTGAGATGCATTCTACTCTTTCAAAGTTCTGAAATTAAATTGAACCCCAGTTACTTGCAGCCATAACCTGTTTAATGCTCCTATTGATGGCTTCCTTTCTTTCCCTGGCTTGTTTTGCTTCCTCATTTCTCTGTCAATCATATCCCACAAATAAACCATAAACCTGTCTCAGGTTCTACTTTTGGGGGGAATCAGGCTAAGATATCTATTATCTAAATTTGGTTAAAGAGTTGTCGTGATGTCATTTAGTGTGTTAATCTATTTCTATACTGGAAGTTAGAACTAAAGCTTTTCTTAGATTGTGTTTTTTTTGGGAGTGGGTCAAGAATTCTTCATAGACAGTGCTGAGCACCTTATATTACATCACACCAGGAATCAAATTATGTGGTTATCTCACATTTAGTATATCACTAAATTGAGATGGTAAGGATGTGATTCTCACCAAATTTGTGTCTAGTGGCTTTAATACCAATTGGTAACCATTGCCTGAATCAGTTATTTCATTTGGGATTGCAAAATGATGGTTTTCTTAATTCTATTGTATGGTGAGGAAAGCCCAGGCAGGGAGAGCAGCATGTGCAAGGAGAGAGAGAGGTGAGGCCAAGTATGATATAATTAGGGAAATATGCTTAGTTTGCAAGGTGCATTGGGGATCAGTGGGAGATGGATTTGGAAAGGTAGGTGAAACTTATTTCATTATGTTAAAAACTTAGGATCTTGTACTAAAATTAATGGAGGGACACTGAAAGATTTTAAATGTGTCCATCAGCATGAACATATTTTTTGGAGTGACCATTCTGTTAATATTGTAAAACATAGATTGGCAAGAGTAGCTAGGAAGATGTTGCCATGGTCAAAGATGGTGGGGAGGGGGAAGATAAGTTAAATACTTAAGACTGTAGACTCAAAGGGACCGACTGCTTGATTAAATATAGGGTGAGGAAGGAGTCCAGGATCCTTTCCTTCTGGGACAAATGGTTTGATAGCTGGCATCCTTCATAAAGATAGGGAATGTGGCAAGAGTAGAAAAATCTGATGAAGCAAACAACTGAGTTTGGCTCCAGGTGTCTTGAGGGGATTATGGAACACACAGGTGTAAGTGTCCAGTTGATAGTTGCCATGTGTATAGGAATTCAGAAGGAAGGTTAGAGGTAGAGATGAAGATCTGGGAGTCAACAAAAGGCAGTTAGGGGTTAAAACCATTATAACAGATAAGATCATTTCATAAAGTGTGTACAGAAGAGAAGAAATTAATGAGAAAGGAAGAGTGCTAAGTGTATATCCTAAGTTAAGTGTATATTCCTACATAAACATTTACAGGAAAAGAGTAAGGAGAGAATCTCAAAGAAGACTCAAAGGTAGCTATCAGATGTTCATGAAAATGGTAGTCAGATGTTGGAAATGTTAGGAAGGTTTGTATGAGATGTTGCAGAGAAGCCAGGCATGAGAGGACTGAAAAGTTGCTAGTGAATTTGTTAAGAAGAGGTGAGTCATTATATATTTTTTAAAGATGTATTTATTTATTTATTTGAGAAAGAGAGAGAGAGAGAGCAAGTGCAGAGGGTGGTGGTAGCAGAGGGAGAGGGAGAGAGAATCTTAAACAGACTCCATCCTGAACAGGGAACTCAACCTGAGGCATGAACTCACAGCCTGGATCACCATCCTGAGATCACTACCTGAGCCCAAACTGAGTCAGACGCTGAACCAACTATGCTACCCAGGCACCCCAAGATGGGTCATTATATTAGTAGGGATAGTTCTGATGGTGTGGCAGGGATGGGAGCCCTGAAGGAGTGAGTTTAAGGGTGAATAAGATGATACAACATACCAAAAATGGACCCTAACTACTCTTAAAAAAGTTTGGGTTGAAGATCTGGGAAGGCTTTTTTTTTTTTTTTTTTTAAAGATTTTATTTATTTATTCATGAGAAAAAGAGACAGAGACAGACAAAGACACAGGCAGAGGGAGAAGCAGAGGGAGAAGCAGGCTCCATGCAGGAAGCCTCACGTGGGACTTGATCCCAGTCTCCAGGATCACGCCCTGGGCTGAAGGCAGCGCTAAACCGCTGTGTCACTGGGGCTGCCCTGGAAAGCTTTTCATTCTCCCTTCTTCCTTTCTTTCTTTCCTCCCCTTTACTTCCTCCCTCCCTCCCTCCCTCTCCTGTCTTTTCTCTTCTCCCTTTTCTTCATCATCTTCACCACTCCTCCTCCTTGATCTTCTTCTCTTCCTTCTCTTCTCTTTCTCTCTCTCTCTCCCCACCCCTTCATCTCTCCCTTCCTCTCTCTCCTAATTGACTACATTACTGGATTAGTGCTAAAGTTAATAAACCATTAGTGGCCGAAGTATCTGAATGAGACAGTTTCCTGAAGATGCAGGATCCAGAGAAGGATCCAAAGGAATCTGTTTCCTCTTTTGAAAATCCAGGGTAACACTAATATCATGTTGTTACTGTAAAAATTGAGTAGAGCTACATGTTTGGAAAAGGATTTTCCTACAGGGAAGTTGTGCATTGATGTTAGTCTTTGGCACCATTGCTACAGCAACCTGTCACTCTAAAGACAAACATTAAATTGTAAAGCTACTTTTCCCTATATTTAATCTGAAAATATTTTCTTTTGAAAATTCACAGTTATGGAAATGGTTTTCAGGTTCTATGAAGTTTCATGTATAGGCAAAGAAGGAAATGTCTTTAAAAGGGAGAAAAATATTTTTCCTAATCCAAAATGACTTCATCTGCTGCAGTTCCAGAGAACTGTATTTTAACCTCAGTTCGTGAGTGCTTTAACAGTGCTGAGCTGAAGCAGTGGAGACAGCTTTATTAATTGGAACCTTTCATTACAGTCATGCTTTCTTTGCTAGGGAAGCAAGGAGCTTATATTTTTAAAAAAAATCATTAAAATGTCAGTATGCATCAATCAGAGAAATCATTTCAAAAATCTTTTCATCTTAAAAATAGGGTGAAAAGAACCCTCATACTCATTTCCTTGTGCCAACAAGTAAGAGCTGGGTGGGACAATGTCATGAATTAGAGCCCAGATTATATACGCTGGCTGCAGAGCTATTACTGATTGATAAGGTGTAATGCATAATCTGTCATCATCACTTGAAATTAGAGATCCATAGGGGAAGAGCAGCTTCTGCTGATTGTTTACCATTTTGTCCTTTACAGGATATGAAGCATTAAAAAAAAAAAAAAAAAAGAAACAATTTCAAAGGAGCTGGGACACTCCTGAAATCTCATTCCTGTTTAGCCAAAGGTACGAGTACTTTACTACCTTTGCCATAGTTCATCTTGAGGCCTGATGACAGAAACAGATGCCCTCCCCAGAAAAATGCTCGTATTTACAAATATTTTACATATGATTTTTGAGCATTCTTGACATACGTCTTCCCCTGAAGTGCATGGATTTCAGGTAATGCACTGCTAATTTAGGCGATCAGTGCCCAAAGACAGCCATAGGAAGGACTATTCAACTTTTAATCTTGTGTTTGAATCCTGATACCACATAAAGCTGTAATACACTTTTTTTTTTTAAGAGAACTGAATCTTAAGGGATAGTGTGCTCAATACACTGGCTTTCACACTGCAATATATCTGCTCATACTTACTTTTCTTAGTCATTTTTACATTTTCTTAGAAAACAAAGCAGTCTGCAGTCTTCTGATTCGAACTCAGTTGGAAAACCTGATAAGAAAAAACACTCTCTAGAAAACTAAGGATTGGCATTACAATGCTGGTCAAGAGGCATATAGTCATGGGATGCATGGAATTTATATTTCCATGAATGTCCTTCTAGTTCCCTATTGGCTAATGAGCATCTGAATCCTCCACCTGCAGAGCAACATGAGGGTTTTGGATTAGAGAAGGCAGCACTGTGTTTGTTCTCAGGCACACATTTTCTGTTTCTCAGGGCATGTTCTTTAATTCAGGAATTTAGTTTCTACTTTTTTTTTAAAGATTTTTTTTTCATTTATTCATGGAAGACATAGAGAGAGGCAGAGACATACACAGAAGGAGAAGCAGGCTCCCCACAGGGAGCCCGATGAGGGACTTGATTCCAGGACCCCAAGATCATGACCTGAGCTGAAGGCAGACACTCAACCACTGAGTCATCCAGGCATTCCTAGTTTATGCTTTTTTGCCTCAAGATAGGTCCAGGCACTTCATGCCTTGATTTTATTTTCAAAATTCCTTTTTTAAAAGAAGTTCCCTTTTTTCATCAGGCACAGTCAATACCATCTAATATTTATTTATTTATTTATTTATTTATTTATTTATTTGAGAGAAAGAGAGAGAGAGAGAGGGAGAGAGGGAGCAGGGTGGGGAGGGGGGAGAGGTAGAAGCAGACTCCCCACTGAGTCAGGAGCCCAACATAGGGCTCTATCCAAAATCCCTGGATCATGACCCAAGCTGAAGGCAGATGCTCAACTGACTGAGCCACCCAGGTGCTCCAATGCAAACCCAGTTATTTTTTTTTTTAATTTTTATTTATTTATGATAGTCATACAGAGAGAGAGAGAGAGAGAGGCAGAGACACAGGCAGAGGGAGAAGCAGGCTCCATGCACCGGGAGCCTGATGTGGGATTCGATCCCGGGTCGCCAGGATCGCGCCCTGGGCCAAAGGCAGGCGCCAAACCGCTGCGCCACCCAGGGATCCCCCCAGTTATTTTTTTATTTTTATTTTTAATATTTCATTTATTTATTCATGAGAGGCACAGAGGCAGAGACACAGGCAGAGAGAAGCAGGCTCCATGCAGAGAGCCTGACGTGGGACCTGATCCCAGGACTCCAGGATCACAACCTGGGCTGAAGGCAGGCACTCAACCACTGAGCCACCCAGGCGTCCCCAAAGCAAACCCATTTAAAGCATGTATTTTTACCCATAAATATTTGTGTCTTTAAAGTTAAGAACTAATAAATAAATAAATAAATAAAGTTAAGAACTCTTTTAGCCTTAATACCATTATTCCACCTTAAAAAATTAATCTCATAACATCCGATCTGTATTTTGAATAAAGGGCAAGCATTCCTATGTCAAACTCATAGGTGAGGGAATGAGGCTTATAAATTGTTGAGGCTTATAGATAGTAAATGAAAGCTTAGATTCACTCCAGGCTCTTGGGTTTGATTTGGAAGCCTAAGTTCTCAACTGTGTTTTAAAAAATCTTTTTCTCTTGATACTTATGTTGGTAAATTGAATGATTTTTTAAGCATATTTCTACTACAACTATTTCACGATATTTGTTATTGTGGTTTAATATCAACTTGGGTCCATTCCTGGTCATATTTCAGTCTTTTTAGTAGTTAACTATCTATCCCTTAGGTAGATTTAAAGCCAGAACCAGTCTAAATTCTATTTCCAAATCAGTTCATCTCATAAAGAAAGCAGTTCTTTCGGTTTTTATGCTCTCTATATGAATTACTGCTTCTGTTTGATGTCAGTTTTTCAGAACAACTCATCCATGAAAGGTCATTTCACATCAGCCTTACAAAGGAATAACCTTAATTTTCTATGAGTTAGTTGTATAATGGGTTGTAGTTATAATAAAAAACACATTGCCAAGAGCACCAGAGAGAATGCCTCTTGCTCGTACACGGTGTCCTTTCTATGTTCCTAATGCCTCACTGAGTGCATGGCACTGGGTGGATGTCTGTTTGGCTGAATATTTCAAAATGTCACAACGTAGGTCTCGTGGAAGTAAAATTTGAATCAAGAAACCAGTTCTCAAAGTTCCTAAATTTTGCAGAAATCCTTGCCTCCATAAAGGAGAAAAGTCCTGACCTGGAAAAGGATGAAAACTATAGAACTCTAAAACTCTAAAACTTAGTTAAGCCTTGTGTCATATATGAAACAGGACTGGCAGAAAGTAGAAGGAGCTCACCAAATACATAAATGTGTGAGACACTCAGCTAGACTTCTCGATGACCATGAAAATCAAGGCCTCTTCCCATCTGTACATCTTTGCTTCTAAATGTTGACTGATTGCCTTTAGATTAAATATATTTTTGTTGCTATATGTTATAAAGCAACAGAAAACTTGTAATGCTGACAGTGGAAAATGCATGCTTCCTTGGTCTTAACAGCTCAAGCACTACCTTTCTTTCAATTTTATGTAGGTTAGAGCTGTATCCTTCTTCTATATCATTAAGCACTAGTTGTCCAATTACAGTGCTTTGGGACACTGTTAAAATTATGCCCAAGGCTTTTCAGCAAATTCAGCGTTAAAGCAAATGATCCCAGTAGTCAAAATTATTTACTAAACACAGTACAGAGTTTCTTCTTATAAAGATTATTTAAGGCCTATTACACTTGCTAGATCCTTATATTACAAAATACTTGGGTACTTAGCAAAGCTGTTGCCTCTTCTCATGAGCTGTTTATTCCCCTAGCACCAAAATGTGAAAGGAACATTATGTATTTCAGTAGAGCAGCCCCATTGTAGATATTCTTAATCTGAAAGCAGTTTCCTTTATTTTAGGACATTTTCAAGAGGGATAGTGAGTTGTTCTGTATCAGGGCATTATTTATAAATGCAGCATTAAAAGGTTTATTTTTAAAAATATTCTTTTTGTGTTAAAATGTAGAGAGCCATGTAAGCTATGAGGGATTTGGATGTGTCCCCAGTCATCTCGTTGTTTGGATATATTCTTTTTAAAATCTCTGTGTGGAAAATGTTATCGAACCTCTTATGTTGTTGTCAACAAACAATAACCATAGAAAACTATGAGGTATTTTCTCTTCTGTTTCTCATTAGTTCTTCATAGCTCTCAGCTAGCTATTTCTAACTCCATTTTGCAGAAGAGGAAATTGAGGCTTTGGATAGATAAATGACCCTTGTCAGGTCACACTGCTGGTAAGGGGCAGGACTGTAAATAATATGTCAATCTTCCAAGTTCTTGGACCCAATTCCCGTGGGGGAGGGGCTTCCCCAGACACCACCAAGCAGTTCTTGGATACTAGCAGGGGGTCAGAGAATCCAAATCAATTCTGACACTATCTATCCAGTGATAGAATCAGGGTCCACAGGTTGAGGACTTAGTGCTACAAGATCCTCCCCCTGCCCTCACTTCAGAGACCAGGTGCAAGTCCAGGTTGTTACCTGGATTTCTGACCAATTGGCTATAAATCAAAGGTTCCCATGACCTCCTCCTTGGGTTTAATTAATTTGCTAGGGCAGCTCACAGAACTTAGAGAAACATTTTACTTACTAGAGTACCAATATTACAAAAGGATGTGATTCAGGAATAGCCAGATGGAAGAGATACAAAGCGCAAGGTATGTGGGAAAGGCTCAGAGCTTCCATATCCTCTCCAGGCACACCATTCTCCCCAAATTTCCATGTGTTCACCAACCTGGGAGCTCTCCAACTTCCATTCTTTGGGGTTTTTATGGAAACTTCATTACATAGACATGATTGATTAACCTCCAACTTCTTCTCCACTGGTCAGGAGGTGAGACTACAAGTTCCAACCCTCTAATCACATGGTTGCTTCTCCTGGCAACCAGCTCCTGGCTCCCAGCCACCATCCTCTGTTGGGGTTCTAAAGTCACCTCTTTATATAACAAAAACCCTTTATCACTCTTTCACTTAGAAAATTCCCAGGGTCCTTTGAGGTGCTGGGTGGCTCAGTCAGTTAAGTGTCCAACTCTTGATTTTTGGCTCATGTCATGATCTCAGGGTAGAGCAATCTGGCCTGCATTAGGCTCTGTGTTCAGCACAGAGTCTGCTTGGGGTTTCTCTCTCTCCCTTTTCCTCCACCCTTCCTCCCTGCCTCACGTGTGCACTATCTTTCTCTCTCTAAAATAAATAAATCTTTTTAAAAAGTGAAGAAAATTCCCAGAGTTTTAGGAGCTTTGTGACAAAAAAGGGGATGAAGACCAAATATACATATTTCTTATTATAGATCATGATACCACAGATAAAAAAAAATGAAGACGGGGGATCCTTGGGTGGCTCAGCAGTTTAGCACCTGCTTTCAGCCCAGGGTGTGGTCCTGAAGTCCCAGGATCGAGTCCTGCATCAGGTTCCCTGCATTGAGCCTGCTTCTCCCTCTGCCTGTGTCTCTGCCTCTCTCTCTCTCTCTCTCTCTCTCTCTCTGTGTGTGTCTCTCATGAATAAGTAAAATATTTAAAAAATGAAGACAGTAATACAATGTATACAGAATGTGTACAGAAGATGAGGTCCAAAAAGGAAATCTCAAGTACAAAAACAAAGATCTGTAAGTCATGCTGATAAAAAGTTAAATAAAATGTTTTTAAATTTCAGACATATTTTTAACAAAATGTTTCCAAAACCCTGTAGCATATTCTTTTTAAAATCACAATCTAGAGTAATCTGGGTTTTCATATATTAGATTTGTTTAAGGTGGGGTCCATCTGTATAACTTAGAACTATATTTATATAACACTTCAAAAGTGGCCTATCCTTTACCATAAATGATATATGCCATTCACCACCCTTGGTCTTTATAATTAAGAGAGATCATGGTATCCTTTATTGTATTGACATTGTATAATGATATTTATATCAAATATCACCTTCATAGATGGACTATAAAGTTCTTTTATGCCGCCTCTTATCTATTTGAATTTACAGTTAAGGGGTGCCTGGGTGGCTCAGTCAGTTAAATGTCTGCCTTTGGCTCAGGTCATGATCTCAGGGTTTTGGGATCGAGCTCAGCAGGAAGCCTGCTTCTCCCTCTCCGTCTGTGCCCCCCTCCACTCATGCTTGTTCTCTCTCTCTCTCTCTTTCTCTCTCTCACTCACTCTATCTCTCAAATAAATAAATAAAACCTAAAAAAAATTCTCTAATTCTCTAAAAAAAAAAAAGAATTTACAGTTAAGCTGTGCACATAGTTACACATGGGGGCATTTAAATTTTTAAAAATTTTTACTTTTTAAAAATAATCTTTATGCCCAGCGTGGGCCTTGAACTAAAGACTTCAAGATCAGGAGTCACATGCTCTACTGACTGAAACAGCCAAGTGCTCCCCTCAGGGGCATATTTTTAAAGTCTCTCTTATTATTTTTTTAACTTAGACTGTGAGAGAATGCCAAGAAGTTCAATTTACTCAAATAATCACCTTAGAATTTAGTGTCTGTATATTTGACTCACAAGACCAAACAAAAGAAATAAGCAAACAGTAGTTTGAAAAATTCTCAAGGAAAAACTTATTTTGGTATAGTTTCAGATTTGCCCGGCACACAGTGGGCACATAAAAAATATCTGTTAGCCTGACTATACCTTGTGTGAAGGACATTTCTTTGTAGTATTCCTGACACTGATGTGTGATTGGGATGCTGCTGCCTGTTGGATCCTCTGGGAAGCGGATTCACATAACAATTAGTGTGTAGGGAGTTTACTGGGGTGTTTTCTCAGGGAAGGAACCACGAATGCGCAGAGGGAGAAGTTGGTCTGCATTGAGGTCTCAACCATGTCTTCAGTCTGTCCCTTAGGGAGTTTTCAAGATAGGTTGGCCCTTGCAATTCCTGTCTTCTTCCAAGAGAGGCCTTTTGAATCTGGCATTGACCAGTCATTGAATGTGGCCTGTCCCCTTCCCTCCTGGGGAAGATAGCCTGACTTTGAGAGAGGGTTGACTGGAAAGATAGCAGTACTTCAAGCAGCTGGAGTACCAGGAATGAGTCCTGGTACCTGAAGGGGGTTCTGAGAGGCGTAGCATGGTGTTCAACGCAGACACTGTGGCCAGTGAGCTAAATGAAGCAAAAGTGGTAGAAGGAATATTTTGACTATGCCATTCCTTCTCAACACCCATTTTTCAATTTCTCATTCTGTTAAAGGATGGGGCATTTCTTGTTTCTTTCAAAACTTTCAACTCCCAGGTAGACTTGCGAGGTCTGACTTGACTAATTATTCTGAAAATTTCCTATTCATTATCTCACATAGCAGGGAGCCTCTTTGGACCATCAAGCCTGTAAATTTACGATTGCACATTAATCAGTGAAATATAATTACTAGCTGCTGCCTCTGGGCTTGGGGTGCACAGTATATGCTGGGATATATACAATTAGCCCTAAGGTTTGCTCAGGAGCACCCACCCATCCAACAAGAAAATGAGCATTACAGTAATTGAGAAAATGAACATCTTGGGTCATTTTCTTGCTGGCAGTGGTTGGAAACTCTTATCATTGAATTGCCCTGCTTTGTTTTTCATTATCTCTCAAAACATTGGCAGGCAAAAGCTACAGTGCTCCCCCTCCTCCTTACCCACAGGGGATATGTTCCAAGTCCCCAGTGGATGCCTGAGACCATGGATAGTACCAAACCCTATATATTATATTTTTTTCTGTACATACTTACCTGTGATAAAGTTTAACCTACAAATTAGATACAGTGAGAGGTTAACAACAGTAACTTACTAGTAACGTGAAACAGTTACAACAATATACTGTAATAAGTTTTGTGAGTGTGGTCTTTTTCTCTCGAAATATCTTGTACTGTACTCACCCTTCCTTTTGTGATGGTGTGAGATAATAGAACGTCTGGGAGAGGAGATGAGGTGAGGTGAGTGACGCACATTGTGAGATAGCTTTGAGCTACAACTGACGATGTGTCAGAAGAAGAATCATCTGTTTCTGGCCCTGGGTGACTGAGGGTCAGCTGAAACCGTGGAGAAGGGGGGACTGACTGTTGTATTTGACACATGTGGAATTTTAGCTTGTTTGGGGTGAGGAAGATGAAATTTAAAAAGAGGAGCTACTAAATGCTAAAGCAATACACTTCCAGTGGTCTGATGTCTCTGTTTTTTATATTTTTTCACTAGATCGAGTGGTATTGACCTGGCAGTCTGAAAATCTTCTAAAAAGGTATACATGATTTTAGCTGTATATACATTGGAACATTTTTCCTTTCTTCCTGAGTATATATAATAGTCATTAGATGCTCAAAGTGATCTTTGATGCCAAAGAGTTTAGGAATCATTACACTAAAAAATTAAGCAAAGTAAAACAAACAAAATCCCTCATTCATTCTCTGATTTAAATGTATCATCTCCATTATCATGCTTAAACATCTATTGAGACGCTCCACAAACACCTTCTTCACCTTTTCTACAGCTAATTCATCAAAGCAAGTCCTATCACTGTTTTCCCTACTTCTGTTAATAACATCACATTCATGATTAATTGTTCCATTTAGAAATCTAGACATTTGTTTTGCCCTCTCCTCTCTTGCCCACTTCTGAGATCCCTGTGATGATGTGGTTGAAAGACAAAGTATCCTCTGTTCTGGAAATCATTTACTGTGGTGTACTCAGAGCACTACTTCTTTTCTTCTTTTTCTCCTCCTCCTCCTCCTCCTCCTCCTTCTCCTCCTCCTCCTCCTCCTCCTCCTTTTTTAAGATTTTATTTATTTATTCATGAGAGACACACAGAGGCAGAGACATAGGCAGAGGGAGAAGCAGGCTCCCTGTGAGGAGACTGATGTGGGACTCGATCCCAGGACCCTAGGATCGTGACCTGAGCCAAGGGCAGATGCTCAACCACTGAGCCACCCAGGTGTCCTGCTCAGAGTGCTTCATGAAGCCCTGCTTCAAAGGCAAATAGTTCTGGAACATGATAGTTAAAAGACAGAAGTAGAAAATGTTTTCTTATATCGGGATAGAAGGAAGGAGTCAGTGAGGTCTAGCTTGTGAGAAAGCACCTCGGTAGTCTTGCTTTGAGGTGATGGGTGAGGAAAGAGCCTCTCCCAGACCAGTCTGAATCTTGCTACCTTAGCACAGTGATTGCATCAGCGGTGGTCCATGAGCTTGAATCAACCATTTGTGGGCTGGGTTAAAGAAGCCAATAATATTTGAGATGACTTTGTGTGAATTCTGCTCTGTAGCAATGCTTCCCACCTGGTAGGGCAGGACCTATTCAAATTCATAATTTTGGAGACATACAAGTGCCATTTAAAGCAAAGAAAAGGCAGGTCACTGAGCTAAATTTCTTGTCCTAGCAAGGTTAGGCAGGTTTTCCCAGTGTCTTAAGAAATCTGCCTGCCACACATTCTTGAGTGAGAAATAATTCTTTTAAGACCTTCCTTTTTATTTCCCCAGTATCCTTACAATGAATTCATCCTTGTGAGCAATTTGTGTATCTCCTCCTTGGAACTCTTGAGAATGTGACCCGCTGGACTAGAAAAACCTCTATGGCGAAAAAGAAACATTTTCCTGCCAATGATCTCATAGGTATTTACCAATGCCTAAAATTCCAGTAACTAGGTATAAAGTGTCCCATTCCACAAGGAAGGGTGAAAAATCAGGGAGGAAAAGAAGGAAGTCAACTATATTTACTGTGCATCTATCATGGGACAGCAACAGTGCTCAGCCTTGATTCAGACGATCCATTTGTGTACACAATCCTACGTTCCAAAGTAGATGTAATTATCCCAGAAAAGGAAATTAATGCCAGCAACTGAATACCACTTGCCCAAAGTCAATCAGCTTGTCCTTAGGGGAATTTGTCATGACTAGGATGGCAGCATTGTGCCCCAGGACAAGGCATGTGATGCTTGGTTCTTAGAGAAGGCTTTTATGATACTTACTTCTACCCGTTTGGATATATTTGGACCAGGAGAGTGGAGACTAAAGCCTGGAGGTAGCTCTGGGCGATGGACGAGATCTGACGTAGGGCTGCTTATTTTCCTCTTTCCTCTCAGCTCCAAGTCAGCTCTCCCACAAGTCTTCTGTGATGCTGTGGGACTCTGTAAACTCCATTTCAGGGTCTCCTTTGCTGAGAGGATTCTCTTAGGATGTGCCAATAGGGGCACTAGAGAGAGACTGGAAAGTGGGAGGAGAAAAGAAGAGACTTCTCGAATTTGTGTGCCATCCTTGCACAGGGGCCATGAGATGCTGGGACACCTGCACCCCAATGTTCATAGCAACAATGTCCACAATAGCCAAACTGTGGAAGGAGCCACAGTGTCCTTCAACAAATGAATGGATCAAGAAGATGTGGTACACACCTCACACAGGTGAGAATGGTGAAAATTAACAAGACAGGAAGCAACAAATGTTGGAGAGGATGTGGAGAAAGGGGAACCCTCTTGCACTGTTGGTGGGAATGTGAACTGGTGCAGCCACTCTGGAAAACTGTGTGGAGGTCCCTCAAAGAGTTAAAAATAGATCTGCCCTATGACCCAGCAATTGCATTGCTGGCTATTTACCCCAAAGATACAGATGCAGTGAAACGGCAGGACACCTGCACCCCAATGTTTATAGCAGCAATGTCCACAATAGCCAAACTGTGGAAGGAGCCTCGGTGTCCATCGAAAGATGAATGGATAAAGAAGATGTGGTTTATGTATACAATGGAATATTACTCAGCCCTTAGAAACAACAAATACCCACCATTTGCTTCGACATGGATGGAACTGGAGGGCATTATGCTGAGTGAAATAAGTCAATCAGAGAAGGACAAACATTATATGGTTTCACTCTTATGGGGAATATAAGAAATAGTGAAAGGGATTATAAGGGAAAGCAAGGGAACAGAGTGGGAAAAATTAGAGAGGGAGACAAACCATGAGAGGCTCCCAACTATGGGAAACAAACAAAGGGTTGCGGAAGGGGAGGTGGGCAGGGGGATGGGGTAACTGGATGACAGGTACTGAGGAGGCCACTTGATGGGATGAGCACTGGGTATTATACTATATGTGGGCAAATTGAATTGAAATTTAAAAAAGTTTTTTTTTTAAAGAAGAGACTTTCTTTTTTATTTGTTGTCAAAGTGAAAGATAGTTACAATCTCTAATCCTTCTAGATCTCAAAGAACTAGCGTCTTCTTATGCACTCAGAGGCATCCAGTGTGGGCAGGGGTGCACCTCACCTCAGAGACCTGAACACCACCCCTGAAGCCTCCTGGTCCAAGCTCACAGGGGCTCTTAGTCCAGCCCTAGGGTGCTAGGTGCTTCCTCTCTGGGCTACCTCAGAACTCCCTCTTTTGCCTTTCAGTGTTCCATCACCTGTTATAACTAACTCCCTGTACTAAAACCTTGACATTTTGAAATATTACAGTGGTTTCTGTTTTCCTGACCAGAAATGGATTGCGTGTGTTTTTGTGTTTAAGACAGACAGTTGCGAGTACAAAGGTTGGAGAAAAACAGAACCATCTCTGATCTGGTCTGGCAAACTGCTGGCTGCATCAGCGGATTGTTACAGAAGACATTGTCTTGACCAAGAAGCTCTTGGAAGATAACGTCTGAATTTCATGTTATCCATGATAAGCACATTCCTTAATGTATGGAAGTGTGAGGTTCAGAGAGAGGCTCCAGATGAGGTTTCTTTATTCATTCATTTGGGGAATAAATAATAGTGAAAGGGAATAGAGGGGAAGGGAGAAGAAATGGGTAGGAAATATCAGAAAGGGAGACAGAACATGAAGACCCCTAACTCTGGGAAATGAACTAGGGGTGGTGGAAGGGGAGGAGGGTGGGGGGTTGGGGTGACTGGTTGGCGGGCACTGAGGCGGCACTTGATGGGATGAGCACTGGGTGTTATTCTGTATGTTGGCAAATTGAACACCAATAAAAAATAAATTTATTATTAAAAAAATAAAGCAAATGCAAAAGGCCACAGAGAGGAATGAGATTTTTCTACGGTGACCTCTTTTCACTAAGTCAGATGCTAAAAAAAGAATTATTTGCAATTTGATCCCTTTCACTAGAGACACCATAGCCCGCCCATGTCCAAGCCCTGCCTTGCCTTCAGAGGGCTTGAGTTGAGATGGTGCATCAGATTTGAACCCATCCCTCCCAATTACCCAGGTTTTCTTTTTCACTCAAATGTCAGTGAATGCTTTCAACTGTTTTCTAAAGAAACAAATTACCTATTTATTGAAATGAGTGAACTGTAGCTTGCTGACAAACAGCATTTAATTTTCAGGAGCAGCTGTCAGACTTTTAAAACATTAAAAGCTCATCAAAAACATTTCAAGAAGTACAGCCAAAACCTTATAAGTGACTTTCTAAAATCTGTTCTGCTCAGATGTATTCAAGATAATTAAATGGTATAGTAGTTTTTATATTCTGGGTGAAGGTTGTTTGTTTCTTCTTCTTTTTTTTTTTATTAAGTTAATAGGTTTCAGACGTTTTCCTGTATTTTTAAATATCAAGTTGCACAAATGGATACAATATGAAGTGATGAAGATGAAATGACCCTATTACATTGAAGATCTACAATCTGTCCAAAGGTGATGAAATCGTGTTTCATGTTGGATGGTGGGAAGTGCAGTTATTTATGCCTCTCCTCTACTAGTTCACCCACCCTGTTCTCCAAACTCATTCTCAGGTAGAGCCCTTCTGGGACTCACCAGATGGGATGATCAAAAGGCCCAGATGGGAGAAACAAAAGTCCTCTCAATGCAAAGCAGTTTAGAATGGAGTCTGAAATTCCAGCTGGGTCTCCACTTTCTGAAATGTATCTCATGTAATCTCGTCCTAGAATTAACGAAAAGATTTCCACAACCAAACATCCTGGGGGAATCAGACATTTGTGACTTTCTCTTGGAGATAATATAAAATCATATGTTAAAGACTCTGAGAAGTTCTGCGGTAAAGAAATCCGTTGCACTTTGTGAGAGGAAGTAATTTCCATACTTATGTGACCACAAAGCATCTTTTTCCTTTTATGTTTTATATGACACAACAGTCCAAACTAATTTTCCTTGGAGTGTGTTTTTGGGATACTGTGTATAAATGAAAGAAGAAAGAGGAACACATTTAAAGGTTTCTTTAGCAAAAGAGTGAGGCCTGGAAGAAGATTAGATTCAGTCATATTTACTTTCTGAAAAATATAGGGCATCTTATATCAATTTGGACTCTCTGTTGAAAGGGATAGAAAAACTTTCAAAGTAGTTTAAAGCAAAAAAAAAAAAAAAAAAAAGGTATTTAGTATTTCACATTAAAGAAAAGTCCAGAGTACATTTGGTTTCAGACACTGCTAAATTTAAGGATCAGGCAATGCTATTCCACCTCCAGTCCTACCATTATTCTCAGGGTCCTTCTGGAAGCCCACCCTCTCTGTGGCAGCACAATTAGCAGCTGTGGGAGTTTCAGCCACTCGTGTTTTCAGGATATAGTTCAATAGGAAAGAGACCCCTTCTTTGATAGGACTAGTGAGGGAGACACTTTAGGTCAAAAGAATTGTGAATGGAGGCAGTGCAGACCTATAAAAGAAACTGAGGGTTGTTGCGATAAGAAGAGGAAGTGGGTGCTGGGGAAGGCACACAAACAAAATGTCAGAACAATAATCTAGCACATCTCAATGATCTATTTCCTGTGCTAATAGAAAAAAAATCAACTCTTATAATATGCTCTAAAAGTTGTATGTCCTTACTTGAGTGACAGCAGAAGGGGAGAAGCTTAGAGTGTTGGCTGGATTACTGTACTGCGCTGTAGCAAACTGAAAGGAGATTTTGGTTCAAAGCAGCTGTTGATAGAGTGGAAAGAAAAGGAATGTGTGTGACCGTTGAAGTCCCTTAGACTGAAAATGTGGCTCAAGTAGTTGATGTCAGGGAGCTCCCGGAGCCAAGGAAAGGGGAAGCCAAAGAAGACCGAGAAGGAAAAAGTGAAGCCATGATTGGCCCTCCCTGAGGGTTGTTAGCATTTCTCCTCATCCCAGTGTCTTTTTCCTTACTCTTTCCCATCACTTAGAGGGCTATCCTAGTTATTCATTTTGCCAGTCCTTCTTTCCCAAGAAAGAGCTCCAAGAATCTCCCTTCCTCGAAGTGATCACACAGCCCCTGACCTCTGTGGCTTGGATCTAGGAGTCTTCTTATATCTTGTGCCTGGATGAGAGGTGGGATGTAGATGATTATTTATTGTAAGTAGGGAAGATACCTTCATTGCAACCCAAAGTGGTACTCTGAGTGATTTCCCTTCCCCTTCACCCGTGTCAAAATTTTATGAGTACTCACTTTCAATCTGTGTGTGTGTGTGTGTGTGTGTGTGTGAATTGTGATGCTTTTATGGATTGTTGCCCAAATAACCTCATAGACTGACTCTTCCCACCCCTCCAGCTTTGTTTCTCACCACTCTCTAACTTACACCTTCTGCTCCATCAGTGCAGACCTGCTACGGCTTCCCATGCATTCTTGGACTGTGTGCCACTATCCTGGGTTGGGTTCCCTAAAAACAACCTGAAATGTGGATTCTGTGCCAGTGATTTACCGAGGGAGCACTCTCAGGAGAAACCTGAAACAGAATGAGGGAGGCAGGATAGGATAGAGAATGTCCCAGGCAAAGGTGTGAGTTCTGGTGATCTTATAAGGAGCTCTGGAGCACAAATTATGCCACAGAGTTTTTCTATTTTGAGGACATATCCTTACCAGTCCATCATTGGCTGTTGGCCCCTTTTGGAAAGGTGGCCAACCTTGGCAGATGACTTACCTGGGAATGCCTGGGAGACATTCCCAGCTAAGTCACCTCCCCTAGGCTGAAACAATTCTCAGAAGAGCACAGCTATGAGCTGCTAACAACCAATGCTCAAAGCAGCCCAGAGATCTACTACAGCTATTCTCAGTGTTTGCTCACATAATTCACTCCCTGAAGGATCATCAGCCCCTCCTCCTGCTCTATTGCCTGAAAACTTGCCTCAGTACAGTGGGTTTCAAACCTTACTGTGCATCAGAATCATCTTGAGGACTTATTAAAGCTCAGATCACTGACTCTCACTCTCAGAGATGCTGAGCTAGTCACTTTGGGGTAAAGCCCATTAATTTATGTTTCTAACAAGTTCCATGTTGATGTTGCTGGTCTGGAGCTCACATTTTTTGAGGACCACTGGTTTAATACATGTTCTCCATCCTTCCTAGTTCAACTGAGCTATCATTTCTTTTAGGAAACCCTCCCATTCATTTGTCCTCCTATCACCCCTTCCCATCTTGGATGACCCCCTTTTTGCTTCACTAACACCCTATGGATTTGTTACCCTGCACTGGAATTATATATAGGAGATCTCTGCTCCAGGTGGCAGGTGGAGGGATGTGAGGGGTTCACCAGCAGAGTGAAGGATGACAGGCATTCAGACTTCCAAAGAAAAGCTTTGAGTGGGTTTCCCACAAAAATAAATTCTGTCTTATTACCTTGTAATTCTGGAGGACAGCTCTCTGTCTTACTCATTGTAATACCCCTTGCTTTTAGAAGCTCACCTGATGCTTCATAGGAGATCAATACAGGTTTATTCAACTAAACAATAGCAATCTTGGTTAGAGTTGATTTCACAGGAAAATAGGTTTGACCTACCTAAGTTGAATACTTGCATTAATTATGTTTAACTTACTTAGGGGAAATATGTGAATTTGCAAATAAACTTTGGGAAACTATGTTCTAGTTGAAGTCGGCCTTCTAGTACACGCCATCTATCCCTAAATGTGTGTAGAAAGGCGTTAGCCCAACTTTTCATACACATACAAGTGAGTCACTACCAAAAATAAGCACTGTTTCTGGTCCAACATTTACTTAATTCATGAACCTATAATTTACTTTTGGAAAAATCATCTCATAAAATGATGATGACATGAGGTTTAAAAAGCCTGGCACGGAGTGAGAAAAAAAGTAAACTTTGTGTGACACTGCAAGGAACAAATGTAAGCAGCATTCGGTGTCCGTAGCTGTTAAATGCAAGCATTCACTGTGGCAGACAGGCTTCCTTTAGAAAACACACGCCAGTGACAGAGGGTAACAAATAGATGCTGCTCTTGGTGAAAGTATGCTTTTTTTTTTTTCTCCAGAAGAAACATAATAACTGGGGGGGAAATTAGCAAAAGGTGATTTTGGGAGAGTGAGGAGGGAGTACATAATGCAATGGCTGTTCAGGTATAAATCTATCAAAGCTGTTGACACAGTTTTCTTATTAGCTAATATTTAAAATGTTGTTTTAAGGAAATGTTGCATCTGCAAAGTACCAGAAGCAAGAGGGTCTGGAGTGGTTGCCATTAAACCTCTTTGCTAATTGTACACGCCAGCTACTGCGGCACCATCAGTCTGCGGCCTCACCTGACAGGCGAAGCAGCCTGAACTAACTGAACATTTGGAATTAATGTGTTTACTTACTGAAACACAAAGTCTGATTCAATTAGCATCCAGAGTGAGGGAGGCTACAGAGTTTAATGTTGCAGATTTTCCTTTCTTTTCTTTTTCTTTTTCTTTTTTTTTTAAATTTACACTCCAGTGTTTACAGAACTTAAATTGATGATGAAGAGATTTTTTTTTTTTTTTGGTCTTGGAGGCTGAAAACGTAAAAAATTGGATTAAAATTATGGAACTACTCTGACATGATATATTAAGAGCTCTGAATGATGCCTAGGGATGTAGAAGAGGAGAAAAACACTTGAGTAAGTAAACAGAGTTTATGAGACTTGTTTATGCCAGGAGAGCAGAATGAATATTTCTGACTAAAAGTTAATTAACTATTTTGCCTCAGCGAGCCAATTTGTCGTCTTAAACTTTGATTCATTAACTGCAAACTGAGAGGGTTTCTTGTTCCTTGGTGTACTTGTAGACCGAGTTTGTGTTAAATGGTGCTGTGAGATATTGTCTGTTCTTTCCAATTGAAACTACTCGAAAAGGCTATTATACTGAAAGTAAGACTTTTTAAGTGGCAATAAGTAGATGGGTACTCTTTCAGAGCAAAGCCTACGAACTATATGGCTTAATTGCAAAGCTAATCAACCCTTATGAAATAAAACAAGGGTAAATCCAGGATTTTTCCAGTCTGCACATTTAATGGGGCAAGGAAGTTGCTCAGTTGGCAATACTGAAGTCTTAAGACTTGTGAACTTACGGGTGATGTCTGGTTTTGCCACTTGGAAACTGTAACTTTAAAAAAAACCCGTCATGATGAGAAAATAAATCTCCATTTGTCAAGATACTGGCTTTGTTTCTAATTGCCCCATGTGTTGTGAAGGCCCATTTGCTGGATCTGGAGCATCTTTGAGCTCATGATCAGGCAAATGAAAAGTAAAGCACTTAGGGGAAAGAATCCCAGTCATCCTCCTAAGATGATGGTCTTTAAGAATTTAATCACAGCCGCAAAAGATATTTGAAGAATGAGTACGTGTCTTGTAAAGGGAAAGACACAACTGCATAGACATATACATGATATGTATATCTATAATAGAGGACATGTTTTAAGGATATTTGTGAAAAAAAAGACTATGTGTGAAATTCACATAATTTAGGTAGTTTGGATCTGTAAACCTTAATCCAAATGGAAATACAGGAAATGTTATTTTTCACAGAAGTGATTGCTTTTTTGTATGGCACAACATGTGGACTTTCTCTTTTCCACTGGCTCCTTCTCTGTGGGAGAGGGAGCACTCTGTCTCGCTCCATGGGAAGACTCTCCACGTGCACATATACGAAGTGCCCTTGAATATAGACCAGACCGTAAGTTCCATGAGAGTAGGGATTAGGTGTGTACATAACCCTACAGCTAGCATCTGGAGCAATGCTTATTGAATGAATAAGGGAATGGGAGAGTGAATAAAAAAATGAATGAATGCATTGGGACATTTTACATTATACCTAGGAGGTTATAGTGTTGCTCTGGTAGCATGAATAATGGGTTAATCTGGGGTTTCCTACAAAGCTTTGGCTATTGGGTTTATGGGTAGCACAATTGTGACTAAGCCTAGACTGTGTGGTCAGATGAATCACAATCTTTGCTCTTCTACTTACTATATGACTTTGGGCAAGTTATTTAATTTCTTTAAATCTTAATTATATTATTCATAAATTAGAATTAATAATGATGATACCTTTTTCAGAGACTTACTCTGAGGAATGAAAAAGGTAATATTTGAAGTACTTAGCAGAATCCTCATTGCTTGGCTGTAAGAATTTATGAAGTTGCCATGTGCTATGAGGTTATCTATCAAAAATGGAATTTGTCCCAAAGAGAGTAAGAAAATATCAATATTTACAGTGGAGGCTTTACAAAGGCAGAAAAATTCAACTAAAAGAAATTTACAAAATGACCTTTGCATTTCCAAAGATTCCAACTTGTGATATATACTGTTAATAACTTACATTCACGCCTACTGTCGTGACTCAAGAAGAAACACAGAAGTTGAGCAAATTGAATGTGTCTTATTTTATAAAATGAACATAGGCATGCCTGGCATTAGCACAGATAGCTACAACATCAACAAAAATTGGCCAAGCCATTTTGATATGAACTGTCCCAAAGCTATAAATTTATCAGCATTGTAATCATAATGGTGATAGGTTTTTTTTTTTCAAGATTCCTAAGATGTTAAACTTTAGAATAGGAGTGTGTGTGTGTGTGTGTGTGTGAGAGAGAGAGAGAGAGAGAGAGAGAAAGAGAGAGAGAGAGAGAGAGAGAGAGAAGGAGAGACAGAGAGAGGCTTTAGGGTGACAGGTGCCTAAAACTTTCTATTGGGCCTACCGAAAAGAAGGAGCTCGGACTCTGGTGGAGAATATATTACAGGATGGGAATACACTTTATTGTTTACAAAGTGATTTCACATGTTATCATAAGTGACAAAGGCTGCAATCACATATGTAATACTACATATATATATATAGAATCCTCATAGCTTGGCACCAAGAGCTCTATTTTTGGTCTGCATTAAGTACCTGTAAGTTCTTCTCTAAGGAGGGAAAGAGGGAACTGTCCTTCCATATCTTCCAGCTTCCTCTGTGAGTGGATTTCTTGCCCCTTCATCACCCACAGTAAAGTTGTCATGACATGCTCTTTTGCTTGGAGTAGTTGTGGTGGTTGGGCACTGTGATTTACTCACTTTTCTCAGCTAGAAGAAAACACACACATGCACAGACAGGCACAGAATGTTGAAGAAGATTCAAGTAGCCCTTTAAAAAATAATAAAACATAATAATTTACCATCTGAACCATATTTAAGTGGTTAAGAACTTTAAAACAGTTTAGTCACGTTAAATATATTCACATTGTTGTGCGACGGATCTCCAAATCTTGTTCATCTGTAAGACTCTCGACCCATTGAACAATAATTCCTCCTTTCCCTCTACCGGATCCTGGAAACTGTTCTACTTTCTGTTTCTAAGAATTTGACTATGTTAGGTTCCTCATATAAGTGGAGTCAGATAGTATTTGTCTTTTCGTTATGGCTTATTCCACTTAGTATAAAATCCTCCAGACTCATCCAAGTTGTAGGATAAGCTAGGATTTCTGTCTTTTTAAAGGCTTAATAGTATTCAATTCTATGTGAATATCACATTTTCTTTATTCATTTGTCAATGGACATTTGGTTGCTTCCACCTCTTGGCTTTTGTGAATAATGTTGTAATAAATGTGGCTAGATGCAGAAATATCTCTGATTGCAGTGGGCTCTTTGATTTCTAGCTGTACCTAAATAGACAAATAATGAATAGTTGAAAAAAATGAATGACCAAATGATACCTTTTGTTGTTGGGTTTCTGTTGGTCTGACTTATAAATTGAATGGCTGATGCCTGAGAAATATGGAAAAGGGTTGTTAATCAAACAGAGACTTAGAATTCAAGGGTCCATGTCCATATCTTTGTCCTGATTTTAGGAGGAGCCACATAAGGTTGTACACGTGTAGTTAGGATTAGGAGTTGCAGCGATACAAGGGAGGATGTGGCAGGGCCAGTGTCAGGGCATGGAAGTCAGCTTAGCAGGAAGGCCCAGCTGGGCACCATCTGTCATCACTGCTGAGGGTCAGAGTAGATGATAAAAGGTAGCAAAAATCAAGCACAAAGTGTAAAAGACCAGGGCAGCTGTATGTGAGCAGAGAGAGGTCAAAACTAAGTAAGATGTGAGGCGTCTGTGTCACAGTCAGTTAAGCAACCAACTCTTGGTTTTGGAGAAGGTCGTGATCTCATGGTCATGAGATCGAGCCCTGCGTGGGGCTCCATATTCAGTGTGGTGTCTACTTGATATTCTCTCTGTCTCCCTCTGCTTCTCTTGCTTGTGCCTTCTCTAAAATATATAAATAAATCTTTAAAAAAAAACAACAAAACTAGGCAAGATGTTTGGATACCAGGAATGGGACAAAAGCAGCAAGAAATGAGGAATTTATACAGCTTATAGGTTAATAGTATTAACAGTACTATTAAGAATTATGTTTATGGACTACTTCATCTGTGCCAGATACTAAGTACTTTCTATGAATTGTGTCATTTAATCCTTCTTATAACCCTAATGATGTAAGCTGTATTGTCACCTTAATTTTACATGTGAGGAAATCAAGTCTCAGAGAGGTTAAGTAACTTATCCGAGGACACAGTCAGGAAATGTAAGAGTTGGTTTTCAGACTCAACACTGCTTTCTGGTTGTAAGTCGGTATAAACTTGACTGGGTAAGTAAGGGGATAAGTAAAATGTCACTTTTCTCTTTGTAATGATCCTTGTAATGCATTTCCTGATGTGTAACAGGTCTCGTTTATCATTTGATTAAGATTCAATCAGTGACCTCATTTGGATAAATGAGATTCTGCATTGTTTTCCTCAAATTCAGTAGTTGCTTCTGTGTAACCAGACATGAAAAGGATATAGGAATGGAAACCTTAAATTATGAATTTTCAAGAGACTCTGTTTTCAAACACTTTGTCCCCAAATGCAGTCCCATACCTACCAAAATTATCTTAAATTCTTGTTAAAAATATTGTCACTGTGGAGACAGTATTTGTGTTAACTGATGCCTATTCTAAGGGTTAGAAACATCTGGCTTTGAAGCCAGATTATTTGTTTTAATTTTGCAATTATACATTTGGTCTGAAAGTTTTGAAGAAGAAGACATTGAGACAGTGATCTGAGACTTTGAAACTTGAGAAAGAATCACGTTAGAAGAAGGAATTGCAAGATCATAAATGTGGAACAGCAAGGGTTGAGTGGGATGGAAGGAATGTTAGATTTGGTGCCTGAAGATGCAGATTAATGTTTGTTCCCTGCTGACTCCAAACCTGAAACAGAATTTTGATACCGCATTTTCAGTTATTACATGGTTCACATAAAATCATGTTATGCAAATGTACTTTGTAAAATGTAAATTTACTAAAGCAAGAGGTAAGCTTTTTTTTTCTTTTTTGGTCACAAATGAGTTACTGATCTCAAGAATCAATATATATATAAACCCTTTATGAAAATTTAAAATTTTTAATGCACAATAATTGTTCTAGGATTGAGTTGAAGAGTCAAGAAAAATCCCTGGAGCAACTTAGCATAGCTTTAGATGGGGACTGACAAATTGGTGAGGGTGGGACAAAGTGCCACATCTTCTCTTGGAGACCAGGACTTAGAAATTTCACCAACTTTTGAATGGCTGGAGCTTCAAGTTTCAGAAGTGATTTCTAAGCCCCACGAGAGGGAGCTCATGCACTTCTTAGGCGTCGCTGGTTAGCTTTCCAGCATCTTATTCAAAATAGATAGTAGTTTGGAAGGTGAAGTGTGATACAGAAAATGGATCATGAGAAATGAACTCCTTCAAGAAAAAATTTTTGGAAAATGCAAACTTAACTTCTTCCGTGTGTTTGAAAGTTCTTGAGAAAATTCTGGCCAGAATCCCTTTTAACCAGCTACTTAAAGGAAAAAGTGCTATCATTTTAGATGAGTCTTTCTGGCTTAACATCCATCCCAAGTATTCTCTTCCTGGAAAAGAGCACTGAGAGATGAGGATCCAGTAGAAATGATGCCCAACTCCACTTAGCCCAGGCAGCTTTGTGAGGCAACCAGGAATATCACAATTCTGGCACCGGGAATTACAGCCTGTTTCAGTTAAACATTTAGGGAGCAAGAAGTATAGACACACAAATTTAAAAATATGCTGATTGCCTGTAATATTTTTGTAAAGATTGTGTGTGTGTGCGATAGAGCGCTAGGATGGGTAGAAGGCACCATGGGTAGAAGGCACCAGTGAAAGTCCTCAGTTTTGATGTTATTCATTTTACGATGTGGCTCGCTTCTAAGGGCTACAAAATATGATCAAAGGAGAGATGTCTTAAAAACACTAACCTCTCTGCTTGTGAGGCAACACAGACAATGGAAGATATGAGTTTTTGGCTACTAGTACCTTATTATAAATATTATATTACAATGGAAAAGTAGGTACAATGACAAATTCAAACAATATATTTTAAGCATTAATCATTTTATGGAGTGCTGTGTTTCCAGAAGAGCTTTGTGTAAGCAGAATTGATATATATAAAAGAGTTTTTATCCTTCAATCTTATAATAAAATTGAAAATTATTTCACTGTACACTTTTTTTGGTTTACTGCATAATAAAATTGCTATAATGCAGTAAATCTTTTAAAAACAAACAATTAAAGGAAAATAATGATTGTTTTAAACCAACCATTAACAAGAAAATATTTCATTATCCATTAGTTAATCAGTAATGAAACAAACCACGAAGTGCCAATTCATAGGGTTTAAGTTTAAATTGAATGCGATGTGATGTTACCAGCAGAAGCCAACTGCCTGCTTCCCAAAGGATCTATGCAGGGGGTATTCACTAGCTGCAAAATCAGAAACTGGATTGGATAACCTTTCAAAGTGGATCCATCTTGTAGTGATTGATATATGAATTAAAGAGACCATGAGAAATGTAACTTGCATTTTAAAATCAACATGATTAGAGAATTGTTTTCTAATAGGAAAAAGTTCAAGGGAAGTCACATTTCATCAGAAGACTGATTTACATGGAGTGAGAATAAAAAGGCTGACTTGGATGGCTTGAGGGTTTTTTCCAGGTAAGCTATTTGAGTTATTGTTCCATACTGTAGGGATAGTTTTTCCAATGGGATAGGAATATTAAGAGCAGATAGCAAATAGGTAGTGAATTAAATGTTTTGATGAGGGTGTTATGGCATCGTAAAAGAAAAGGGCATTTCATCTTGCCAGTGGAAGGGAGAAGGATGAAAGAATACTTTAGAAGGTAACAATGTGAGCTAAGCTCTTGATTATCTTGCACAGTTAATAGATATCTGTCTTCAAGGATGTCTCAAACCCAACTGGTAACAACTTTTACCATCCATGTGAATTAGGATGTGAGCAATTATTCAACAAGTCAGGGCAGAGTCAGCTCATTTGGAATCCATGGGATCTTTATTGGAACATTGTTCAGTAATTCATCTCAGTGGCATTTGTTGAAGCATGGCCTCCTGAAATTTGGATGTGGTTCATATTTCAGCTTGAATTTTTGGCTTTTGTTGAGGTAGTAATTAGCTTAATGCAAAGCCACTATGATATTTTCCACTCTTTAGCTTGGTGTTGATAGGCATTATTAGTTTGGTTAACTAATCTGGAGACTAAAGCTTATTAATGAACATAAGACATAATGTAAAATGAAATTTTGGATTACAACAGAAAATTTTCTGCAAGGACCACATAGAACATATATGACCAAAACTGAATTGTCAATACATTTGTCTGCAGATATGCTCTAATGAGGGCATCGTCACCATCCATTTGAAATCCTAGGAGTTATTCATGATTCTTCTCCTTCCTAGGTGTAATTTATACCTAATCTCTCAGCCAGTCCTGTTGGTTGTACCTCCAAGAAATATCCCCAATCCTGCCACTTCTTATGATCTCTGTTGCTAAAACTCTAGTCCAAGTCCCCATCAGTTCTGACCTGGATCTTTGCAACCAGGTGATATCTTTTCCTTCTATCTCCCCTTACACCTCCTCTCCTGCTCTAATCTTTTTTCTATACACTAGTCATAATGTAAATTTCTAGATGTAAACTGGAGAACATTAGCTTAATCCATTTAGAATAAAGTTCAATCCTTACCATAGCCTGAGAGACCTCAACCAGATTTGGGTCCTCGCTCCCCACCATTCACAATGGTCACATTAATCTTTCTGACTTGCGAAGCCTTATATCTTGTCTTCATTTGAGTCTTTGCTTCAACTCTTTCCTGCACATGGAACATTTCATTCTAGATCTCTGGCTGGCTGCTTTTTTTCTCAATCAACATTTTGCTCACTCTGTATTTCCAAGATTGGTCTTTCTTGGCTATTGTAGCTGAACTAGGTTTTCTTCTCTTCTCCAGTAAATATAGCATATAGCCTCCCCCCCCCATCTTCTTTATAGCATTTATCAGTGTTTATACCTGAGCAAAAATTTTTTACTTTTAAAGACTTGTGTGATTGTATCTTGTGTGATTCTTTTCTTAATTACACCTGCAAAGTCCCTTTTCCCCTTTAAGGTAACATATTTACAGTTTCCAGATTTTTAGGATGTGGATATCACAAGTGTGTGTGTGGTGGTGGGGGGAAAGGTGTCATTATTCTCCCTATCCTATCCCTTAGGAGGTGGGGATCTGATCCCCCAACCCAAGTAACGAGCAATGTTCTTCTTCCATGAAAAGAAGCGCATTAAATTTGTTTTTCTTCATTTGGTTACATTTCTATAAAATTTGTATTTAAGATTTTATACTTTTATAACAAGACATGATAGAGATTTAAATAGTATGCAAAATATAAAAGAATATCTCAATGAATTATTAGAAAATGTTTCTAATACCACGCAAATCAGAACATTTCCATCATCCAGAAGCTCCTTTATAATCCTTCCAATCATGAATACCTTCCTTTTCCCAACGTTATCCAATCCCACCAAAGGTAAGTTTTGCTAACTTGTGAGATTTACATAAGTGGAATCAGTGGCAGAGTATAAATTATTTGCTTCTTCCTTAACTTAACATTTGTGTGTGAGGTTTATCAATATTGCTGCATGTAGTTGTAGTTTGTTTTCATTGCTGAAGAGTATTTATTTCATTGTATGAATATATCCCTCAAAAAATTTAAGCTAGTATGTAGATCAGCAGTTAGACTTCTGTAAATGGCCAGATAGTATTTTAGGCTTTGTGGACCATATGATTTTTTTGCAATTATTCAGCTCTGACATTGTATCATGAAAGCAACCATAGACTGTGTAAATGAGTAGATGTGGTTGTGTTCCAATAATTTAAAAATAAGTAAAGGTCTGGAGTTGGCCTTGTGGGCCACCCTTGAATATTGGTACTGTCATGAGTAAAGCTGTGCAATTTCTTGTACACGGTTTTTGGTGTTCATATGTACATGATTCTGTTAGATATCCAACAAGGAATGCATTACTTTGTTCAGCATTGTTCTCAAATTTTGTCATTTGAATATAGAAATTACACTGATTGTTCCAAGGATTAGTTTTATTTTTATGAAAAATATCTGAAATGAAATACAAATCAGAAAATTTAAGTATTGAAGTTTAAAAAAACCCTAGTAGAATTTGGCTTGGCATTGAGCACAATGGATTTTTAAATTAAATAGAAGGGTGAAGAGCCTTTAAATCATTTTTATCACCCCCTCCCGTCACCAAATTTAGGTTTTCAGTGTGACTTCGGCTAAAGGAAAGAGTTCTATGCTTAGAACTGGTTCTAGATTTATGAAAGCTAGTATGAAAGAGGTTATGATGATTAGGAAAGGAAGCAGAATATATGACCCCAAAATATGCCACTTTGGTATATGGATTATTTTGAGCAAAAGGCAATCAAGACCCAGTAGACTCAAGAATAACTTCTCCCTTAACTACCTAAAAGAATTTCTGTAAGGGGCCTGGTTCAGAGAGAGAGCTATTACCAGAAACAATTTTATCTAAATGACCTATCTGTATGGCAGGGCAAATATGTAATTACCAAACACCTGCTCTTCTTACTGTCCTATGAATTACCCTCCTCCCCTTTGAAGCTCCAGGACCCTATCCCATTCCTTAGCTCAGGATGGCATATAAGCCTCAACTTCCTGACTTGTCCTTGGATCTTATATTTTTATGGGGCTCCTATATACATGAAATTAACTTTGTTTCCCCCCTGTTAATCTGTTTTATGTCAATTTAATTATTAGATCAGCTGAAGAGCCTAAAAGGGTAGAAGGATAATTTTTTCTCCCTACACTTATAGGCTGTATGAGCTTGAATAAGTTCCTTTAATAGCATTGTTATAAGGTGGAATTAATAATATCTGCCCCATTTATTCCACATGAATTTTGTGAATACCAAATGTGATTATATTTGTGATAATTTAAAATATTCAGAGATAATTAAACTTCATTAAAGTTGCTTTATTTCTTGAAGACACTAAATTTCAACTATTAAGAATCTTCCAATGTCCATGCAATTCACATTCCTCCGTAAAAATAGTTGAAAGGATTCTTTAAGTCAAAACCCTCTGAAGATGACAAAAGGGTAAATTGAGACTAAGGGTAGTGTGATATTATGATATATAAAAAAATATGTTTGGTCTTCCTCTCCCTTTCTGGCACAGAACTCCTAAAACCCTTGGAATTTCCTAAATGCTGAGAGTAATAAAGGTGTCTTTTATTACTCAATGAGGTGATTTTGGACCCATACCTAAGGAAGGGGGCTGGTTGCCAGGAGAACCAACGATGTGATTAGAGGGTTGAAATTTTCAATCTCACCCTCCAGGGAGGGGAGAGATCTGGCGGTTGAATCAATCACCAATGGCCAATGCGTTAACAATCATATCTTTGTAATGACGCTTTCATAAAAAACAAAAACAAAAACAAAAGGAGAGGGTTTGGAGAGCTTCTGGTTGGTGAATTGGGGATTTGGAGAAGGTGGCATCCTTAGAGAGGCATGGAAGTGCCAAGCCCTTTTCCTATCTTGTTTTATGTATCTATTGCATCTGGTTGTTACTGAATTATACTCTCTTATAACAAACCAGTAAATGGGTTTCCTGAGTTATGAGAGCTGCCCTAGCAAAGTAACCAAACAAGGAGGGAGTCATGAGGACCTTTGTTCCAAAGCACCAACCTGGGCTTGTACCTGGCATCCAAAGTCTAAGGAGGGGGTTGTTGGAACCCTTAATCCTTAGCTGGTGGATCAGAAGCAGGAACGATAACCTGGATTTGTAATTGGAATCTGAAGTGTTGGGAGGAGTCAGTTTTGTAGAACTGAAGCATTGACTTGTCTAATTTGATGCTGTCTCTGAGGAGACAGTGTCAGAATTGAGTTGAATTGTAAAACACCCCAACAGTGTGTTGAGGAGGAGCTACCTCCTCCCCAAAACACACACACACACACACACACACACACACACACACACACACACAAGCACTGAAATTGGTCTATATCGAAAGAGAAAGCCAGACTGCCTAATAGGAGCTTTATATAATGAAACAGCTGGCCTGTACATATATACATTATTCTACTATGAAGTGGAATAGTGGAGTTGGGCATTTTTTGGGTTATTATTTACAAAGTGAGAAAATTGGTAAGGCAAGTTCAGGGATTGAAACTAAAGAAGTGTTTTTCTTTTGATTTGGGTTCATCTTCTCCGAAGCAAGAATTCTTTCCTGTTTTCTAATTTCACTGGAATGTGATGCCTCCTTGCTTCATTAGATCATAATGCTTTTTGCAGATTATTTTAGACGCATGCTATTGTCCAAAGTTCAAATCTTTATCATTTAGTTTTGATGAAGTTGTGGTTTTTCTAAGTTCTGCATAATAACTGACTACGCTTTTTAGCAACAAATGACATTTTTTCTCCTAATTTTTTGTTTATGTTGGGTGTCTCACTTCAGTAATTGAAAAGTCCACATATCTTACTCCTCTCAGCAAGAATAATAGCTGTTTTGTTTAGGTACCAACCTGATCATTTTTTTAAATCTTCCATTGGGGGAAAAATCGGATGTTATAATGCTTTCTGCAAAAAAAAATTATTAAACACTTCTCAGCTCAGAGTGTGTTTGTTTTTGAGAATTTAATCCCTAACATTGCTCAACCTTCAAAAGTCATTTGTAAAACGCAAAGTGCTATACAAATATTAATTTATAATATTGTTTATCATAGTGAACCGTGAAGGACACATTCCTTCTTTTTTGCACCTTGCAATTCTTTGATCCTCCTGAAAAAACAAGAGAGAACGCCATGGTGATGGATCCTAGACAAACAGGGAGAAAAAATATTTTCTTCTCTACTTATATTATTTCCAGATTTTTCCAAAATGAATACCATAGAGTAAATTCATCCAAAGTTTCTTTTTTCTAAACAACTTTTTTGAGGTATTATTGGTACACAAAAAAGTGAACATGTTATGCACACAATTTGATGAGTTGTGCATACACCTGTGTAACCATCACCACAATCTTGTTTTCCTTGCAACTACTAATTCTACATGTTCTTGGAGCACAAAGATGTCTGAGTTGCGAGGTTTCTAATCTTGTTCTTGCTTTTTACCTCATTCTTGGTTAAGCATTCTAGGTTTGTATGATCAGGTTATAAGCTCCAAGAGCTCTGGACGTAAAACCTAACTTGGTCTCAATATGTAAAATTTTCCTTTCCCCCTTCTACCTCCTTCTACCCCTAGTATCTTATTTTCCCCTCTCATAATTCCCACTCAGATTGTACTCTAATTAGTTTCATTCTTGAAGGTCTAATATGGGATCATCAAAGTAACAAGTCTCAACTCTACAACTTGACATCTCATTGACACTTGCACTACAACATGATGCTTGGGTGATTTGAGTTAATGTGGATGTCAGCAAGGTAGTGGAGGTGGGGTATAGAGTCACATTTTCTTCGCATTTAACATGTCCCTTTAAGGAAAAGAGTAGTTATGTTTTCTGTGCACAGAAGATGATCACGAATGTAATAGAATCTCTAGGTATAGCAATTGAAATGAATTACTGTGTAAATGTTTCTGAAATTCAAGTTAAAATACATCTGACACCAATATAATAGGACACAATATGATTTGATGGAGAGTTGCCATGTTTTGGCATATTTATTATGAAGGTAACTATGACTTAATCAAGTTCATTACCTGCAGATATAGATATGGTATTTATAGTTATTACTTTTCTATAGCATCTTCAAAAACTCATGTTCTTTCTTCAGGCCTGAAGTTTAGGTATTTTGACAGTTACAATTTAAACAAGTATACTGAACGAACTATATGTTTATTTGATATGTACCTTGTTTTGTGGAAGAAGAATGGAAATCTTTGTTATTAAAAAAATTTAGCTTAGACTACGTAAAAATCTAAATGTTAAAGTGCTTCTATTTTAACTTATTCATAAATATTTTTGACTGGTCTTCATGGTAAGTATTTCACCAAACTCTATAGCCTGTGGTGACCAGATGGTCATAGAATTACAGGATTTGGAACTCAAAGGGACTCAGAGCTCATATAATTCAACATCTTAATTTTGCCGAGGTGAAAACTAAGCCTCAAAGCTGTGGCTTCTATTTTTCAAACAGCAGTCTCTTCCCTTATAAAATAAAAGAGCTTTCAGACAGACAAATTAGTCTGTGATGACTAGATGGAGACAACTGATTTGCTCATGACACTGTATTTAACATTCTAAACAAATGAAAGTAAAACCCAGAGGAAGCGTTATGATACAAAATGCATTAAGGCTTCCCTGTCACTATTCATGCAATGACATTGCTGTAGGTAGGGATTCCCAATTCCCAGAGCAAGAAGTGTCATTTCCTAAGTAACTGTAATTGGTTTTCAAACTGAGACCTAGAATCCTCAGGTGTATATTCTGTAGAGCAGTACACACGGCTATGGAAAAATGTTACCTTCCTCCACCGTGCTTTATCGTCTTTCTGTTTCCCTACCCTTACCTGCTTAAAAGCTAGATAATCTCTTCTCTAATGCTTTTGTATGTTGTACACTTGCTTTTTAGCACTTTTTTTTTATATAACCTTGTTTTCATAAGAATATGTAACATAAGGGATCCCTGGGTGGCTCAGCGGTTTAGCGTCTGCCTTTGGCCCAGGGCGTGATCCTGGAGTCCCGCATGGGGCTCCCAGCAGGGAGCCTGCTTTTCCCTCCTCCTGTGTCTCTGCCTCTCTCTCTCTCTCTCTGTCTATCATGAATAGATAAATAAATCTTAAAAAAAAGAATATGTAACATAATTTTAAGGTGATGCTTAACTCAATCACAATGTTGTTTTATTTTTCTATATTTGGTGTAGAGGTTACTCTTATGGATGGGTCATGACGTGAGGAAGGAGAAAAACAGACAAATACCACATGATGTCCTGAGTTCTTTAAGCTTAATTCATGTAGCATTTGGTATTATGGAAACAAAGAAAATCTAAGGACATAAAAAAGTTCTAGCAGATGGTTGTCACTTGGATAAAGTAAAACAGGGTAAGAGTAATCATTTGATTCTTGTTTTTCTTTTAATTCCTTTAAATTTGTGGTAAGTTTTTGTATTCCTAGTGTTATAAACAGTAAATTTCATTGGGAGGAAGTTTCAAAAGTATAGGCCATTTAATTGAAGATATGTTCTGTAGTTATAACTATCAAGGCTAAAATATTTAATCTTTTGTCATGATTATGATGAAAACCTTTGCATGTAATAATTTCATTCCTTTCTTCTCTATCCTCTCAATTTTTTTATGTTAGCTGGGATGTAGGTTCTGATTAGCAGTTATTTCTTTCAAGACTAACTTTAAGGTACTACTTTAATATTTATTTTGAAGTTAAAGAATTTTTTAATAATTATATTTTAATTACAAGATTAACCATATTTATAAATACAAAGAGTATTTGATTGGATTATTTTGTCATCATCAGTTCTTTTACTCTAAAATTTCCTTATTTTAGAATAAGGGATAGTTGGTTTTCTTATTTGGGTTTACCTCTTAGCCAGGGTATGTTTCTGAGCAATTGCTCAGGAAGAGAATACAGATGTCATATCCTCTTCCCTTCCTGTCTAAAAGAACTTTCATTAATTTTGAATCTACAATACCAACTGACTGGACATGATACACTGTTTCAAAATCACTTCCTCCCCACACCATTCATTCCGGACATTTTGCCCCAAAGAGACAAATCTGACTCCAAACATATTCCTTTTTTGCTCTTTTTAAACAACATTTTCCTTTCAGGGGCACCTGGGTAGCTCAGTTGGTTCAGCGTCTGACTCTTGGTTTTTGGCTCAGGTCATGATCCCAGGGTCATGTGATCGAGCCTCATATCAAGCTCTGGGCTCAGCTGAGTCTGCTCAAGATTCACTCTCTCCCTCTGCCTCTCCCCTTCTCTCACCAATATGCTCTGTCTCTCTTTCTAAAATCAATCAATCAATCAATCTTTAAAAATAGTTTTCCTTGAGGTGCCTGGGTGGCTCAGTCAGTTAAGCATCTGCCTTCAGGTCAGGTTATGATCCCAGAGTCCCGGGGTAGAGTTCCATGTCAGGCTCCCTGCTCAGCAAGGAGTCTGCTTCTTTCTCCCTCTCCTGCTCCCTCTGCTTGTGCTTGTTCTCTCTCTCTCTCTCTCTCTCTCTCTCTCTTTCTCTGTCATATAAATAAATATAATCTTATTTTTTTCTTTTTCCCCTTGTTATAGTAAATGTAAACCTCTTAAATAAAGGCTTTTAAAAATACAATATTAAAATATTGTTCCCAATCTGTACATCTAGGATTTGACCTTTTACTTGGTAAGAACTACTGTTACTTGGTAAAAACCCTTTTTTAACCTGAAAAACCATGTCTTCGGTTCCTGGGTTGCTCAGTCAGTTAACTGTCTGCCTTCAGCTCAGGTCATGGACTCCAGGTCCTGGGATGAGTCCCATATTTGTCGGGCTCCCTGCTCAGTGGGGAGTCTGCTTCTCCCTTGCCCTCTGCCCCTCTCCTCCACTTGTGTTCTCTCTCTTTCTCAGGTAAACAAAATCTTAAGAAAAAAAAAAAGTCATGTTTTGCTTCATTCCAAAACAAATGCAAAATGCAAATGTTGCTTACTATCTCCATTGTATTTGGTAATTTTACAATTGAGATCTTACTTTCTTGGCCATCTTCTTTGATCTCAGAACACATTGTCTTTGTGACTATTTACTTTGGTATTAGAAGCAAGTATATTTTCTTGAATATTACTGAGAATAGGAATCCAAATTTTCCTTATATTTTTCTCTTGTTTTTTTGTTATTGTTGGTTTTTTTTTTCTTCCTCTCATTGCTTTTCTCTGATTCTTAATGTCATCCTCTTTTGAAATACAGTTCTTAGTATATTTTATTACTTTTTTTTCTTGTGGTTTTCCATCTATAACTACTGTTCTACCCTCTTGTGGCCTCCTGGCTATGAGCTTGGATTCTGAAGGTAGCTTCATCCTATTGGCTGTGGCCTGATATTTTCTAACTTCTTGTAGTCCAAGGTTATAGAGTGAGATTCAGTTAGAGTTCCCTTGATTTCTTGCCATTGATCTCTATATCTTATTCTATCTTTTCGATTTGCATTGCACTACCAGAAATTCCTTATATATCTGACAGATGGATAAAATTCTAGTTTCCACAGCTAATAAAAGTTATTGCTTATTTTTTAAATATTCTGTGGTCCTATATTCTAAGGAGGTTTAGCAAGATGCTTTTGTTATTCCAACATATTACCCAGAAGTACCCACTATATTCTATGGTCCAATTACTCTTCACTTTTTACATTTGAGTAAGATAAATAGTTATCAGGCCTCTGGCTCTCTGACCTGTCAGCTTTCCATATACCATAATCTATGTACTTTATTTTCTAGCCGTATAGAACGACCCACTGTTCCCCTCAAACACCCACACTATCATATCTCTGGCACACTCCTGAAAATGCATCCATCAATTTTCAGATCAAAAACTCTGTCTTCTAGGAAGATCTATTCTCCATTAAAAATGATCCTATTGTTTAGTTGTTATAAATATACAGACATGTCTTCCCACTAGGATATAAACATTTTAAAGGCAGGTATATGACTTGTTCAATCTTGTATCCTTCACTTTTAGAAAAATGCCTGATTCACAGAAGGTACTTATATGATTTAATGAAGCAAGACTATCATGAGCACTTTACTCAAGGAAGTCAGTAAATCATGTTTAACTGCTGAGTACAAAATGGTATACTTTGGTCATCAGGTCACCTGGAAAACATCTCAATAAACAAATCCAACTATTTGTAATCAATTATAGATCCCTCTTCAATGGATCAACTCTGGAGATGTAGCCTAACAGCTTCATATCTCTCCTACATCTTTCAGGAACCTCAGAACTCTTAAAGCAAACATTTGTATTATAATTAACATGGAATTTTAATTTGAGTATTAATTTTGAATATATTATGTACATGTATCTATATGTAATGAAATTAAATCTCTAATACAATATTGTACATTGGCATGGCATGTTGGACTAAGGAGTCTGATTGACCTTTCATTTGAATCTCATATCTGATATTTACTGGTTGAATGACAGTAGGCAATGCTTGAAACTCTCTGACCATGAACGGTTTCATTTAGCTTTAAAATTTGTAAAGGAGAATAATCACGATCAATATATGGGAATACTTTGAAGTTTCCCTTCCCCTAGACCTATGAAAATATGTAGGAAAAGTATAGTCTCTCTTTATATTAATTTTGTGAGGAATTTATGCTTGAAAATAAATGGAAGGCCTTAATATAACAAAATTAGAGAGATAACTCAGTCACATCTTAAATTTGATTTGTACTTTAATGACTAGTAGAAAGGGTAATCAATATGTATTCTACTTACAATGTATATACATAGTATTCAAAGTTTGTTAGTCACGAAATATTTATTGGTGAGGTATTAATGGCCTGTCCACTTGGTGCATCTTTTGACACTAATAATGGAAATAACAGCTACCTTGTTTTATAACTTTACAGTTTGCAAAGCTCTTTCACACACATTTAATCCTTTGATACCAGCTGGTAATGAAATGTTTTCTAATTATTATGCACCATTAGACAGGGTGAGCCTGAAGGCCAAAAGCAGTTAACAGGTATTAATTATAGTCATTTATTTTCCCCTGAACTTTAATTGACATTCTCACAGGTTAAAATCTTTATGTATTCTATACATTTGCTTCCTTTGGCCTCTCTTCTCTTCATTTGTCTTTTAAATATATCATGCATTGTCCAATTTGTAAAAATTTGTGGCTCAATCTAGGATGTCTCCTACTGCAAATGATTATAAAAGATTGATGAGGGCAGCCCCAGTGGCTCAGCGGTTTAGCGCCATCTTCAGCCTGGGGTGTGATCCTAGAGACCCAGGATCAAGTCTCACGTCGGCCTCTCTTTGTGGAGCCTGCTTCTCCCTCTGCCTGTGTCTCTGCCTCTCTCTCGCTGTGTGTCTCTCATGAACAAATAAATAAAATCTTTAAAAAATATTGGTAAAATTTACTTGTTTTTTATTGAGTATATAAAAATTTGTACTGGCCCATTTACAATTGCACCCAAAAGCATAAGATACCTAGGAATAAACCTAACCAAAGAGGTAAAAGATCTATACCCTAAAAACTATAGAACACTTCTGAAAGAAATTGAGGAAGACACAAAGAGATGGAAAAATATTCCATGCTCATGGATTGGCAGAATTAATATTGTGAAAATGTCAATGTTACCCAGGGCAATTTACACGTTTAATGCAATCCCTATCAAAATACCATGGACTTTCTTCAGAGAGTTGGAACAAATTATTTTAAGATTTGTGTGGAATCAGAAAAGACCCCGAATAGCCAGGGGAATTTTAAAAAAGAAAACCATAGCTGGGGGCATCACAATGCCAGATTTCAGGTTGTACTACAAAGCTGTGGTCATCAAGACAGTGTGGTACTGGCACAAAAACAGACACATAGATCAATGGAACAGAATAGAGAACCCAGAAGTGGACCCTGAAATGTATGGCCATCTAATATTCGATAAAGGAGGAAAGACTATCCATTGGAAGAAAGACAGTCTCTTCAATAAATGGTGCTGGGAAAATTGGACATCCACATGCAGAAGAATGAAACTGGACCACTCTCTTTCACCATACACAAAGATAAACTCAAAATGGATGAGAGATCTAAATGTGAGACAAGAGTCCATCAAAATCATAGAAGAGAACACAGGCAACACCCTTTTTGAACTTGGCCACAGTAACTTCTTGCAAGATACATCCACAAAGGCAAAAGAAACAAAAGCAAAAATGAACTATTGGGACTTCATCAAGATAAGAAGCTTTTGCAGAGCAAAGGATACAGTCAACAAAACTAAAAGACAACCTACAGAATGGGAGAAGATATTTGCAAATGACATATCAGATAAAGGGCTAGTTTCCAAAATCTATAAAGAACTTATTAAACTCAACACCAAAGAAACAAACAATCCAATCATGAAATGGGCAAAAGACATGAAGAGAAATCTCACAGAGGAAGACATGGACATGGCCAACATGCACATGAGAAAATGCTCTGCATCACTTGCCATCAGGGAAATACAAATCAAAACCACAATGAGATACCACCTCACACCAGTGAGAATGGGGAAAATTAACAAGGCAGGAAACAACAAATGTTGGAGAGGATGCGGAGAAAAGGGAACCCTCTTACACTGTTGGTGGGAATGTGAACTGGTGCAGCCACTCTGGAAAACTGTGTGGAGGTTCCTCAAAGAGTTAAAAATAGACCTGCCCTATGACCCAGCAATTGCACTGTTGGGGATTTACCCCAAAGATTCAGATGCAATGAATCGTCGGGACACCTGCACCCCGATGTTTCTATCAGCAATGGCCACAATAGCCAAACTGTGGAAGGAGCCTCGGTGTCCATCGAAAGATGAATGGATAAAGAAGATGTGGTTTATGTAGACAATGGAATATTACTCAGCAATTAGAAATGACAAATACCCACCATTTGCTTCAACGTGGATGAAACTGGAGGGTATTATGCTGAGTGAAATAAGTCAATCGGAGAAGGACAAACAGTGTATGTTCTCATTCATTTGGGGAATATAAATAATAGTGAAAGGGAATATAAAGGAAGGGAAAAGAAATGTTGGGAAATATCAGGAAGGGAGACAGAACATAAAGACTCCTAACTCGGGGAAACGAACTAGGGGTGGTGGAAGGGGAGGAGGGCGGGTGTTGGAGGGGAATGGGTGACGGGCACTGAGGTGGACACTTGACGGGATGAGCACTGGGTATTTTTCTGTATGTTGGTAAATTGAACACCAATAAAAATTAATTTAAAAAAAATAAAAATTTGTACTGGAAACAGAATAAATAAATTCCAAAAAATGTGATTGAAACTGAAAACAGTTAAGAAAGACTATTTCTACACAGCCCAATCACACAGATATAGTATGGTTGGCTAATATTATGTTGATTTGGAAATCATAAAATAGGTGGATCTTTGTGATTTGGGAGCCTACTTAAAATTGAATACCAAAGAGCTTTGCAGGACACTCTGGGGGCACTGAGTTTAGTGGCTCGAGATGTCCTCATCTTACAGACATAATCATACTGTCAAAGAAATTGAGTCTCATCATTATGAGAACAAAAACTCTTTCTTCCTTAGGAAGATAATTGATATTTACAGTTAATCGTTAAATACATATGGTAAATTATATATTTATAAAATATTTAAAATATATAGTAAATTATAATGACATGAAATTGAAGGGGAGTAGTATTGGGATCAGTTTTATTTTTATGATTTAAAGCACAAATTAAGGGGCACATGGGCTGCTCAGTAGGTTAAGTGGCCAACTCTTGGTTTTGGCTCAAGTGATGATCTCATTGTCCTGGGATGGAGCCACGCAACAGAGGGGATTCTGCTTGTGGATTCTCTCTCTCCCTCTCCCTCTCCCTCTGCCCCTTCTCCCACTCGTGTGCTCTCTCTCTCAATCTCTCAAAAATAAATAAATAAATAAATCTTAAAAAAAATAGAACACAAATTGACAAAAATGGTTATCCATTTGTAGTTGAACACTAGAATAAGAGTACACAATATGAATTTCTTCATACATAAGTATAAAACAGAAAACAACATAAAATGTTATGCATGATATTTGAAGAACAATAGAAAGCAGGATGATGTAGATTTGTGAACAAATCCTTCACAAATGCCATTAAAACCGTACATGCTAACTAGAACACTTCTGTATCTAACTGGTAGTACACATGTACCCTGCTTTAATATTTACATTTCTTATTTCTTGTAGTACATTGCATATTTGTCCCAAATTTAGACCTTTACCCTTCACTGTATATAAGCACTTTGCACATGACTATGGTTCTTCCTATTAAAGAACACATTTCTCTGGTCCTTGACTTAGATTCATTGATGTGACACACTTTAGTAGAACAAAGAAGGACTGTCAGTATGCTAGCTCTAGCCTGGGCTGTAGGTGAACTGACATGAGGTCTCAACAACACCCAACCCTATCAATTGGCTTCCAGTGGGCCAACAGATGTATGAACAAACCAAGCTAGATATATCAGTTACCTTACACAGGTTACCTAGCTGTTTTGTCGGCCTTTCTTTGGTCTATTGATCTATCAATCTTTGGATCTATCAGTTAATCCATCCCTTCTTGTATCTATCTAATGTCACACTCTGTTGTAGATTACAGTTGGAAATATTTATGAATTCTAGATTTCTTGTTTTGGGGAAATGAGATATTGTTTGTCCAACAGTCTCTTGTGAACTTGAGGTACAAAGAGGGCAGAAGAGTGGTGCAATATGACATAAGTGTGCATCTTCCTTTGTCAAGACATTTGTACTAATTTCAAAGTAACAAGGACTAGAGGCAAGAATTTTTTTCTAATATTTCAGATAGTTTTAATGTGCTTCATGGTATGGAAAAGAATGTGGAAAACCCCATTAGCTCTCAGAGCTAATTAAGCCAATATTTACTGATCACCGACTGTGGGCCAGAATGTACTGGAGATACTGAATATACAGTAGCCACAAAAGACACATGATTCCCACCCTCCTGGTCTGGTGCAGAAGCCTGATATTACTAGTCCACATTGCAGTAATAGCTACATAATGACTAATTGTGACAAGTGACATGCAGGAAAAACAGAGGATACTGTGGGGGCACATAGTAGGCAGTTCTTATCATAGACTGGAGGGCCAGAGAAGCCTTATTGTGTGGGATTTCAGCTAAATATGAAAGATAAACAGAAATTCATCAGGATAAAAGAAGTGAGGTTTAGGGAAAAGCATTGCCAGCTAAGAAGTAATCTGTGCAAAGATCCAGAAAAAGGGAGGCACCTGGTATATTCTTAAAACTGGAAGAAAAAAAAAAAACCTGGTGTGACTTGGGAATGAGCAAGAAAGGCCTGTGAGGAGGCTGGACACAAGACAGAGGATATACCACATAGGGCCCTGTAGGCCTTTAAATAATTTTGGGTTTCTCCTACATTCAATGGGGAGCTATCAAAAGATTTTAAACAGAATTATATTCCAATTTTCATTTAAAAAGATCATTCTGGATATAGTGTGGCCAAAAATGAGGGGGAGGAAAACAGAGGCAGGAAGGCCAACAAGGTGGTGGCCATAGGTCAGGTGAGAGAAAGTGGGTTAGATTGAGACTGTAAGGGAATTTTGAAAGTAAACTTCAGAATTTTATGATGGATTGGATATTAAAAGTATTTAATTAGGCATTAATATGTGATAAGTATCCCCAAATCTCAATGGCATACAACATAAGCATTTGCTTAGCTCACAGACCTGTGTGTGGGTTATCTATGCTGGGCCTTTAGGCAGGTGCGCCTGTGGCTTCTCAGTTCTGGTCCCATACCCACTTTCATGTGCTGGTTCTTTGTCATTGTTTCACAATGTCATCCTTTTCTTTCACTTCATTAGATTGTAACTTCTTGAGATATGCACTAATGTTCACACTTTAGAAATATTCCCTAGTATATAGTTAAGTGTATGACTCAATTAATGGTAGAATCTTAATAAGTATTGGTTTATCTACCTATTTGTATAAAGCCAGAATAATTGTTCAGAATTTGGAAGGAGTATATTGAATCACTTTCTAATTGATTGATTGATGCAATAATGTATTAAATTTCCCAGCCCTTTATTTAACAGTCAGTGTACTAGGACATAAGGATTCAGAAAATTCCACAACCTTATCCTTACTCTCTTGTAACTTGGTCTAGTAGGGGTGAGAGACCTATAAAGGAAGATAATTTGGGCATTGCAGTCTACATTATCACTGAATTCAGTGATAATGACCATTAATCAAAATCACATGTAAAATATATTTTTGCAAACTAGCCATTAAAATTTCAGACTTATAAGTTTGAACTATGTAGTCTGAATGCAGTGAACTCTTTCCATATCTCTTCAAAGATCAGTGAACCTTATTCTAAACTCTAAAGTGTAGTTTTAATTGAACTAAGAAATCTTCTCCCTTCTACCTTCCACACACAAACTTGTTCTTGCCTCTGGCCCATTCATTGCAGTTTCTGAAGACCAATATTCAGTGAGTAGTGTTGAAATGAGTTTTATCCTTTACAAACTCAAAATCTAAATGTAAGAAGAGAAATAATTTGACAAATTCTATTTAAGCTCCCACATGTGTCCTAATTCCAGACATTATATGAGCATTGTGGAGATCCTTAAAGCTAATACACACAAACAAAAAGAGGATTTTATGGCTCTGGTTAGAATTAAAAAAGAAAAATCTTTCTCTTGAAGAGATTTTATAACAGAAGAGAATGACATTCTCTGTTGTTTTGTTCCCAGTTATAATTTAGCAATTGAGTAGTGATACTGAAACCATACAAGAGCTTATTTTAAACTATTTTTAGTTCTGAAGACTTACAACAAAATAAAGAGATTACTCCATCTTTAATTTTTAAAAGAAAACTGCAAGACTACTCCATTTTTAATGTTATTTTATAACACCGGTGACTAGATTATCTCTAGGAAAAGTAACAAATGCATCAGCTAGCTATATATTAGATTATGTTGGGAAATCCTGCCAAATATGAACATGATGGTTTTCTCAGCCAAAATAGAAAGTCTTCAGTAATTATTTTTGTTTTTCATACTTCAAATTCACTTGGTCTCAAATATCCAAGTAACCGAAGCAAAATTAGAAATTTTATCCGTAGAAAGAGTGCTAAAATGATTTAAGGTCTAGTAAAAAGCTGTAGTAAAACTGAAAGAGACATTTCCATAGTTGTTTTTAGAGTCTTTCCCCCCCTTCTACATCAATGTTTTCTTTTTTATTTAAATGTTTTTCTCTCTTGGTTTGAAAGCAAAACATAAAAAGTGATTCCACATACTTGAGTTACTGGTTGAACTGCAAATGTTATGTTTTAAACAAAATTGTTGATCACCTAGATTTCATGTAGGTGTAAAAATGTTGTAATTTCTGGGGCGCCTGGGTGGCTCAGTTAAGTGTTTGACTCTTGGTTTCGGCTCAGGTCATGATCTCAGGGTCCTGAGATGGAGTCCCATGTTGGGCTCTGTGCTTAGCGGGTGTCTACTTGTCCCTCTTCCTCTGCTCCTTCACCAGCTCTCTTTCTCTTTCGCTCAAAAATAAATAAAATCTTAAAAAAATGTTGTAACTTCTTATAATGAAATTTCCATGAGGGATAGGGAGAAAGAAATTTTTTTTTGCTAGGCGAAACCCATAAAACTAGCGAATTTTTATTAGCTGATATTCAAAGGCTAATTTAGGCATGTAGGAAAAAGTTTATGTACCTTAACTTATAATCATACAGAAAGACGATACTTAAAAATTTGCTGCATGCCTTATAAGAGATAGTTTCCTTCTCATTTCCAGCCATTTACTACCATCAATAACTTAATTCAAAATAATCCACTGGGGGACCCCTGGGTGGCGCAGCGGTTTGGCGCCTGCCTTTGGCCCGGGGCGCGATCCTGGAGACCCGGGATCGAATCCCACGTCGGGCTCCCGGTGCATGGAGCCTGCTTCTCCCTCTGCCTCTGTCTCTGCTTCTCTCTCTCTCACTGTGTGCCTATCATAAATAAATAAAATTAAAAAAAATTTAAAAAAAACCAAAATAATCCACTGTTTCTGGCATTTATACACATACTCCTTTTCATACAGATAGATATACACACATGTATACATGTGTTTTTTTTTGTTTTTGTTTTTTTGTTTTTCTTTTTTTTTTTTAGTTTTCTTTTTGTTTTGAGAGAGACTAAGAGAGAATGTACCTTTGGAAAGGGAGAGAAAGAATCTTAAGCAGGCTCCAGGCTCAGTGCCAAACACCTCATGGGGCTTGATCTCAGGACCCTGAGTTCACAACCTGAGCCAAAATCAAGACCTGGATGTTTAACTGACTGAGCTGCCCAGGTGACCCTTACATACACACATTTTAAAAAATTTAAACGAGGAATGCCTGGGTGGCTCAGTGATTGAGCGTCTTGCCTTTGACTCAGGGCATGATCCTGGGTCCAGGGATCAAGTCCAACATTGGGCTTCCTGCATGGAGCCTGCTTCTCCCTCTGCCTATGTCTTTGCCTCTCTCTGTGTCTCTCATGAATAAATAAATAAAAATCTTTAAAAAATTTAAGTGAGATCTTACCACAAACACACACTATGAGATGGATTATTGTTTTAAGAGTTTATCTTTTTTTTTTAAAAAAGATTTTATTTATTTACTCATGAGAGACACACAGAGAGAGGCAGAGACATAGGCAGAGGGAGAAGCAGGCTCCCTGCGGGGAGCCCCGTTGCGGGACTCCATCCCAGGACCCCAGGATCAGGACTTGAACCAAAGGCAGTTGCTCAACCACTGAGCCACCCAGGTGTCCCTAAGAGTTTATCTTAGGGACTCTTAAGTGTCACTCTCTATAGATTACAACATTATTCATAAGTGCAATGTATTCCATAAAACTGACATGCCATGACTTATTTAATTATTCTGACAGCAATTTAATTTGATTTATTTGCTTTAGAAGAATACAATGATGAACTTTCTAACGTGTGAATCTTTGAGCAAATGTGAATTCCTATAGGCTAAATATATAGAAGTAAAATTCATGCATGTGGCCTATGGAAATGTTAAGTTTTGACAGATATTAACAAAAATACCATGCAGGAATTTCTCCCATTTCTTGTTTCTCCACACTGTCTTGGATTAAAACACATTCTGCCACAGTTTTGGTAAATTTCAGTAGAATGGTGATTACCCTTCTTGTCACATTTTCAGTGAGTTCTTTAAAATATTTTCTGGGAGAAAGAAATTAGCAAGGCCTCCATGAGATCCTGTTTCTGTATTTGTAAAGCTGAGATGATGAAACCCTCTTTTACAGGTCTATTTTGGAATTTAAATGAAACACACAAATCTTTACACTCTTACCATAAAATACATTCAATAACTATCAAAAAAAAAACCCTTTTCTTTAATCTTAACAAAAATTCTTCTCATAAAAAAAGAAATTCTGACCTAAGGGTTGTGGAAATGTCACCAGTGCAAAATAGAACCATCATCTGAAAGCATCTACAGCATCTGAAATTTCTCAGGTAAAACCTGCTGCCAGCAACACTGCAGGCAGAATGATAGAAAGTGAAATTTGGTGAGTATTCCGGATGTGTCTGGCCTGATGACTGTAATCTAATAGCAGCTGGAACACTTCATGAGAAAAATGATATTGGGGTATTCCCAAGAAATGACAGTGACGCTGTTCACACTGTCAAACTTCTTTTCTGTTGTGTAGTTGCTGCAGTGGCAATTCATTACCTCAGTGACATCTCAGGGAAGGTAGATCCCAGAGCAGCTGCATCACAGAAAAGGCCACGAAGCATCACAGTTGACTCATTGTGATAATATCATAGTAGCAGCTTTCAAAGCACTGATGGTTGGTTGTTCTAATTAGAATGTAGTTTTAAAAAATGATCATCAGTCCTACTTGTAATTATAAGCAATTATTGTGTGAGCTCTGTCAAAATTAAAATGAAAAATTTACAAGTATATGTGAAATACTAAGCTTTTTGCTAATTTATTAGGCTTTTTCATACTCATACTTGAATGCATGTAAAAAGTAGAGGCTGGTAGCAGGTATTAATATGGCCATCACCAATGAAAAATAGAAAAGATGAGTGATAGCCTCTGAATAATAGTATGGTAAGTCAGAGGAAAGCACGGATCTATGATAAATTTTTCGGGCATTTAGACCAGTGTTTTCCTCTTGAGTCTGTAATGCTGCTTTTCTTTTCCCTTTTGATGTACGTGAAGGATATTTGCTCTGATGCTAAATTTTGCTCTTTCACAGCAGAGTTGGCATCCAAATCAAAACATAAATAAATAAACAAAAAAAGAGGTACTGTACGTGTCTGGAAGCATCTACAGTGAATTTGAAATTTCAAGGACAACTTGGAGGTACCAGTGATTCATGAAACAGGAATGTTAGCCAAGCCTGATGTAATATTTTATATGAAGGGCTTTTCACTTACAAAGGGCTCAGTATTTAACAAAACTAAATATCCAAAGGCATCCATTTCATCCTACACAGACTAATGATGTGCAAATCGGATTGGATGGACCTGAGAAGTCATTTAACATACAGCAAGTGTTTATAGCTACTGAGCTAAGCGGATAAAAAAGACCCTGTTCTTTTGAAACTACAGGGGAAGGCTCTAAGCAGGCAGCCACAGGCATCCAGCTAAGCTGACTCTGTCCAGGACTCCAGGCTGCAGGGACATGACCATGGGCCAGCTATATTTGCTAACCACACATTAAAAGTTATGAAATGTTTATTTTTGGCTTCTCGGGCTAGGGAAAGTTAAAGATCATATCTGTAACCAAATAAGCTTATGAGCCCTCTATACTTCAGGCCTTCTCTGTAACCTTAGTCTGTGCAAACAAACTCAGATTTATCCCTTTTATAAGGGAGAAGAGATTATCATTCCTTATCGGTGAGCTACCACAAGTACTGAATTATATACAGCTGCTAACATCAGAATTATTTTGAGCCTTATGCTTTTGTGAGATTAATATTGTGAAGACCAGCACTACCATCTGTCTGCCTCTTGGAGACCATGATTGTACTTGCTTCTGTTGGAACAGTTCTCTCTCCTTGGAAAAACAGCATGCTAGGACCATATAAGAAATTACTGGTGTCAAGTTTTTTCACTGTTTTGAGGAACCCACTCTGTTACAGCCCTTCTCATGTCCCTGTACTGTGGAACGTAGGTGAGCTATGCAGATATACAACTTGTTCATATAGTCTATCTGGCCCTCAAAAAAGATTTGTACATTTGCAATTAATACTTTCTTCCTAGAAATATTTAACATACTGGCTTTTAGAGTTCTTAGTTCGGTTCTAGATTCTATTCCCAAGGCCAGAGTAAGTTGGAATATCCATATGATAAAATCTCACTGGCTTGAGTTTATGGAAAAGGGAGCCAAGAATGTCATGGGGAAATACAGATTATTTTAGGTGAAAATAAAGTACATTTAGTGATGAGAGTCAGGCTAACAGTGTTTGCCTATGCCTGCTTTGATGAATGAGAATGAGAATGAGAATGAATGAGAATGAATGAGAATACACTGTAATTTCCTCATAATTCTGTGCTTTTGACACCCTAGCAAAAGTTATGGTAGCACACAAAATTTACCCTAGACTTTCTTGACAGCTAAGACAAGTGAAAACTGTTGGCCTTTGTACTGCTATTTGTCAGATAAGAGGAAACACAATTTTCTGAGCAGGGGTAGTATTTTTACTGACATTGAACCGAAGGTGAAATTATTGTTCCTTATATATTTACTAGTCCAAAATAGTTAATTGATTTTCTTCTTTTGTTGAGCACCTACTATAGTGTCTGATCAGACACTACTAGCTATTGAGGTTTACGGATGAATAAGACAAAGTCCTTCTTGGTATAAGTAAAATGATGCATAATGGTTTTTATAAAAGTGTAACTTTATTCAAATCATTGAATTTTTCTTTTTCTTTTATAAACAGGGGGACATAATATTTTATCTTAATTGAGGCACGTTATTCCTTAGACAGTGTTTTCAAGACCACACACTTAACCCAGACCATAGAGAATTTGGGAACATGTCCATTGCACTGTTTCTCTCAAGCCTTACATGTATGAAATAAGCCTTTGACATATTTTGGGTCATAGGCTATTCGTGGCTTATTTTTGAGACAAGAACCTTGGGTCTTTAATATTTTGTGTTGATGATTGAGCATTTCATCTGCTAGATATTTAAGAAGTAGTCTTTTAATTTTCTTTGAAACTTTTAAGCATCCAATTAGAGTTTTGTTGTTATTTTGCAGCAGATATTTGACCAGTCACCATCAGACCAGTCACCTGGAAATCATGAAGGCCAGTGGAAAGTACATATATTTTCTTCCAATAAGATCCCTGAAACTGTTTGAGCCCTTAGGCATGTACTTGGTTGACATTCCAGAAATCTGTTCCATCTAGCACAGTGAAGGTGATATGCGATAACTCCGCGACACATCTGCTTATGGAGGGCAGGAATCTACAGCCTTTCACAATGCAAATTACATATTGTTATTCAATGACATATTGCCAAGCATACAGTGCTCAATAAGTGGTTATTGAACTAAAATAAAATTAAAAGTAGAAGTTAGTACAGGTTAGGAATTACCACATTGAATGTTCAAGGAGCTCAATTGTCTTAGTCACTAGGTTACAAAGATTAATACTTACAGACTTTACTCACAAGGAATTTACAATACTTTTTGGGAGGTGGACATTAATCACTACAAGATGATATGTACTAAGGGCTGGAGAAGAACAGAAGAAAGTAATTGATTTTGCCTCAGCAGATTACGGAAGTCTTTAGACTCTTAAGTGAGATAACATTTGAGTTGTATCTTTAAGAATGAGAATAAATTAATCAGGCAGAGAAAGATGGAAAGGTATTTTGTATTGTTACAGATATTACCATGTAACAAAACACCCCCAAAACTCAGCTTGAAACAACAATAATCATTGGTTTTGCTCATGAATCTGTGATTTGAGCAGGGCCTGACAGGGACAGCTTATTTCTATTTGGTGTGGCTTCAGCTGGGTTGCTTCACAATTTGTTGGCTATTCATTGGTTGGTGAATGAATCAGGGCTGCCAGCTGAAGTCCTTTCAGCGTAACTGCCTGGGCTCTCTCACAGCATGGCCACTGGGTTTCAAAATCGTGTGTTCCAAGAGACAGGAAGCAGAAGTCTCTTAAATCTTGAGCTTACAAACTGGCACAGCATCACTTTTGCTGCCTGCCAAAATTCAAGGAGAAGGAAAGTAGACTCCAAGGAACTTTGTATCCCTTCTTAATATACCACATCTACAGATAGCCTACTACCATCAACCAAACGCACCATATGGTAACATAGATAAACCAATTGTGACAAAGGAATATAAGGTGAAAATCAAGGGGATGAGGGGATAATTTTAGAAGGGGGACATTTAGGCAGATAGCAGAGAGACTTTTATACTGTCCTTTTGAAATTTGTAATCTTCTACCCCCAGAATTGGCCTGATCATTTCTGTGTTTTTTTTTAAAAAGATTTTATTTATTTATTCATGAGAGACACACACAGAGAGAGGCAGAAACATAGGCAGCAGGAGAAGCAGGCTCCCTGTAGGGAGCCCCATGCAGGACTTGATCCCGGGATTTCAGGATCACACCCTGAGCTTAAGGCAGATGCTTAACTGCTCAGCCACCCGGGTGTCCCCATTTCTGTATTTAGAAAGGTCTGTTGGGTAGCTGGTGAAGTCCTGCCTAGAACTAAATGGCATTGCAAATAGTATAAATGGGCAGAAACTCTTGTAATAATTTATGAGAAAGTTATTGAACTCAGACATAAGTGGGAGGAGGGAACTAGATAAAGGTGTGTATTTCGGTGAATTTTCAGTTATAGATTTAGAAGAAACTGGTTCCTACATGGATGTGTAATGTATAATTAAGAGATAAGAACGAGTCATGGTGGCCTTAAAGTTTCCAGCTTGAAAAGTGGGAAAGAATATAGAATATAAAAAGAGAATCACGTTTGGGGAAAGAGAGAGAAGACGATGAGTCTAATTTTCAGGACATGCTTAATTTGAGATACATTTGGCATTATTAGGCTAAGGAGTTTGATAAACAAGAGGTTAAACAGGTAAAGAACTTAAAAGGAAGGCTAGGTGTGAAACATCTAAATTTGTGTTATAAGGCTTAAAGTGCTAGTTGAAACTAGAGGAACACATGAGATTAAAAAAAACAGCCCGCTGTTTTTTGAGTAAAGAAGAAGCTGGAAGGCAGAATCTAGACAGAACCAATCAAAAGGATAACAAGACCAAAAGAAATCGAAAGGCAGTTCAAGGTAGAGTAAGTGCCTTCTTGATCCCACAGATCAGAATGAGCAAATACTATCAGATTGTGTCACAAAACAAGTTGGGAAACATTATTTCCCAAACCGATTTTTATAACAGTAAGTTTTGTTCAAGGATACAAACATGAGAAGGTAGGCATACAATTTATCTTATATTTTCCAACAATATACATTGTAGCAGTTTGGCAGAAGATAGTGCTCACTGGTTGCAAATGCAAAAGCTTTCTTTTTCTTTCTTTTTTGTTTTTGTTTTTGTTTTTGAGAGAGCGAGCAAGTGAGTGTGCAAGCAGGGTAGAGTTAGGGACAGTGGAAGAGAAAGAAAGAATCCTAAGCAGGATCCAAGCCCAACACAGGTCTTGATCTGATGACCCTGAGATCATGACCTGAGCTGAAATCAAGAGTCCAAAGCTTAACTTACTGAGCCACAAGGGTGCCCCCCAGGAGCCATCTTTTTAAAATTATAAACCTATAAGAGCTTTCGAAAAGATTAGAAAATAGATAAATAGATTCTGTTTCTTCAAATAAGATATGTGTGGGCTGCCCTTCTAGAATAGCCATCTTTCTTAAGTAGCTCTTTTCATCTCTAGTTATCAGGGTCATTTACTTGTCTATGGAGTCATTAATTCATCTTATACCTAATATTCTAGCGCAGCAGAGTAAGTAAAATGTGCCTAGTTGGAAATGTGAGAAAGAACATCATTACTTAAGTTGGCTAATGGCTTTCTCTAAACTGTGCTGTGATTCTTGGGTCATAAACTATTAGAAATTTGAATGTTTACTTTGAATATTAATAATGAAGGCATCTCAAGATCTCTTTTAGTTTTTATTTGCATATCTCTTGTGGGGCCATTGGGAACACATATTTACACTTGGTCCCCTGTGATCCATAGAAAAGTCTAAGCTCTCCAGAAAAATGTGAACAACTTTTGTCTGTACCTCTAGGTCCTATATTGCAACCAATGAAAGCTACCTTCACTATATAGAGAGCTGATTGGAGCCAGAAGTAGTGATCTTTGGCCTACTAAGGGGAAAGCCTGGAAGTGGCTGGGCAGCAGGTCTGATTCTCTAAAGGTAGTGTTACATAGACTCATTTCCCTGATCCAACCTTGGAAGCTCTGTAGTAACAACAAATATCTCATTGTAGTTTTGATTTGTATTTCCCTGATAATTAATGATGTTGAGCATCTTTTTATATACTTTGTGGCCATTTTTATGTCTTCTTCGGAGACATGTCTATTCAAATCCTTTGCCCATTTTAAAAGTGCTTTGTTGTGTTGTTGTTCTTTGGGTTTGGGAGTTTTTTGCTATTGACTTGTGGACGTACCTTGTGTATTTTGGAAATTAACTCCTTGTCAGATATATGGTTGGCAAATATTTTCTCCCATTCCATGGGTTGCATTTTTGTTCTATTGATTGTTTTCTTTGCCGTGAAGGTTTTCAGTTACTATTCATTTATCGAGAGGGGCGATTTAGTTTCTAAATCAAACAAAGGGACTGCCCAATATCATGGCAATTACCCTTGTGGAACTTTAAGTGGCAGTGTTCAGAGGTAGCATATTCTCTCAAGTTGTGTTATCTAGCAGATGATACTGACTTTATCTTAAAGGCATGAGAGTAACAAAATAATGGAAAATACAAAACAATGATGATCACACATACATGCTCCATATGAAAAGCTTTATTTTCATAAAGGGAGAGGGTGTGAATCTCTGCAAAATGTCAGGAGAGGTACCCTTTCCCCAGAGTACTTCTCGGTAGAAAACATACCAGCAAACTAGCGCTCTGAAGTCCAAGTTGTCAAGAAGCCTGTGTCCCTTGTAAAATGGGAAGAAACCACTCCACAATTCTACTATTCTCTAAGCTTAATGAAATGCTAGCAGGCTGCCCTGCTGTTCCCCGTATCTTATATTTCCAGGCCTTGCCACCTGTGCAACAAAAGCAAGCAATCTATTTAGAAGAGTGTTTTTCATTCTCTTAACTCTGAAGGTCTTTCTTCTCAGCATGAGATTATTGCAACAACTTAACAAGCCGTGTTTTCTCCCCCTATTTTCCTTTCTTTTCTTTTTGCACCTATGTCCTTTTAAGTCCATTCAGGCCTTAGGGAAACATTTAGTACTTAAGCTTTGGTTTTTCAAGCTCAATCGGGTAGAAAATCTAACACAGAATGTGTGCACAAACGATAGCTCTGCACAATAGAGACGAACAAATAGCACAAAGAGGAAAGAAGAATATGAGTGTTTAGGGAGCAAGGCTGCACTTGAATTCAATTTCCCAACAGCAGACCTGATGCTTGCTCCCAAGATTCCCAGGTTTCAAATTGGTCATATACTGAGGGCCAGTTACCTGGACAATGGAGGAGCATGGCAGTCAGTAATTATGATCTTGGTTTCTAGGTTGTTAGGAGACTAATATTAATCCTGAAATTGTATGAGGAATGTGTTCATCTGGCCATAATTGTATAGTCTTCTTTAAAGCATTTACCAGCAACGCTAATTTAACGCAAATCACCCCAGGGGAGTATTTCTGAGTTAGTAGGGTTGCCAATTCATTGGTTAACTGGGGATAGCTCCTCCAGATCAGAAAAGGCAACAGGAAACTCACAAAAAGATACAGGTATATATTTTCATTTTCTATCAGATGAACAATTTGGTATAAAGATGATCAGAGCACACATTGTTCTTTGAAAAACCAAGTGCCCATGTTGGCCGGCTGTCAAATGATCATGAATGCGACTGAGTTAGATGCAATTAAAAGCATCATAAGATATTAACACCAGGAGATAATAATGCTGTTTTCAGAAAACACATTCAATTTGAATAAATACATCAAAATGTTGTCTTTCACAGGGTAATATCTCTGTAAAATAATTATTCATCCTACGCTGTCAATCTCCCTCTAAATTAAAGCGTAGATTATAGGTGGCTTGTTTCTGTTTGTTTTTGTTTTGTGAGAGAAAAGATGAGTGAATATCCCAAGGAGATTCCCAAAGTGTTACATCTTTAGAAAGAGACAAAAGAACCATAAGCATTTGCTTAAGCTTGTTTTTTAGGATTATTTTTACTGTTTGCAAAATCTTTACTGTTTTTCATTCCTCCCTTTGTTCTTTGGTCGTTTACTTATTCCCTTATCGTTGTCTGATAGAAAAAGACAAGTTTCCAAATTCTTGGAAGTAAAGTTCTAAGGTTTCATTTTTGAGACAATGTATTTTTAAGTCTTATAGAAAATGGAACGATTGTCAGTGATTTCATAGATCCCTGGGCCAACTCTGTTGAGCATGACTGGTTAAGGGAATAATGTTCTCACAAATGTTAGAGACCTTATATTGGAAGCATAGACTTTTTTTCTCAAAAAGAGGTTGCTTTCTCCTTTGCCATGATTATGACATTCAGTTTGTCTATGACTGATGGCAGATTTAGCATCTTAACGTTAAGTAAACACCAGGAACAACGCGGATAGAATATTAATATAACTGTTAAAATAAATAATCCAACATTTTAAAACTTTAAGAAAAGATGTTTCCTTCAATGAATTGTTTTAAATGTTAATATAGAAATATATGTTACATTAACATATTTTAATATATAGTATATATTATTAAAGTTGTCAAAATAATTTTTATATGTAGATAGATGAAAGATTATATAGCAGGTTTGTTTAAAGAGAGTTGGAGGATTCAATAGTTGTCCTATTTGTATAATTTATGCAAGTATGCATAAATACTTGTGAAGATAGAATTGGCCCAGTCTTTTCGATGTGGTTCATTTATGCTATAGTTGGACCCTATTCTGAACAACTTGGTGTTTCTAGAGGGCTATGTGGTTCTAATCACATGTGACTTTGTAATTAAATAAGTCAACATACTTCTTATGGCCAATGATCTAAATTCCAATTTTAAGAAGTTAGATATTGAATTGTAGCATTCCTTATATCATTAACTCCTTAGTTCAATGTAGTCCCACTTGCTTGTTTTGCTTTTGTTGTCTTTTGTGCATTTGGTGCTATATTCAAAAATATTATTGCCAAGAACAATGTCAAGGAGCTTTCCCCCTATGTTAAGGTATGTTCACTCCATACTCTGAGTTTTTATCACGAAAGGATGTTGTATTTTGTCAAATGCTTTTTTTGCATCCATTGAGATGATCAGATGATTTTTATCTTTCATTCCAATAATGTGATGTGCCACATTTATTGATTTGTGGATGAATTACATCCCAAAGGTCAAACTCACTCGAACATAGTGTATTATCTTTTAATGTACTATTGAATTCAATTTGCTAGTATTTTGTTGAGAGCTTTTGCATCTATACTCATCAGGGATATTGGCCTGTACTTTTCTTTACTTTATCTGACTTTGACATCAGGGCAATGCTGGCCTTATAAAATGAGTTTCAGTGTCTCCCTAAAAGAGTTAATCCTAAGTGTTCTTGCCACACACAAAAGAAATTCATATCTAAGTGAAGTAATAGACATGTTAATTGGCTTGATTGTTATAATTATTTCACAGTGTTTACATGTAGCAAAATTTCACATTGTACACCTTAAATATATATAATTTTATTTGTCAAGAATACCTCAGTAAAGCTGGAAAAGATAAATTATTAAATGACAAAACTTTATGCAACATAAAACAAAAAATAAATCATTATCATGTTTAAAACTTGAAAATACATTATTGTGACATTGCCAGATTTAGCAGACCTAAAATTAAATAGTTTACTTTCTTTAAAAAAAATGGAAATAGTAGTTTGAATCTATATCTGGAATAACAGAAAAAAGTTATCATAATAATTGGATGTAAGTAAGATTCATGTTTCTCTTCCTGGCTTGCTCAAACTGTGTTTCATGTGTCAGTGCCTATCATTATCATTTACCTGGCCATAAATTCTAGAAATTGAAGAATTGTATCAGACTACTTCCTACCCCCAGGCCACCACTCGTGGTTTGCCATACGATTGTAATTTTATTTTAAAAAGTATCTCATATCAACATTTGGTCTCTTCTGCTCCCACTTTCCCTGACATAGTTCAGTGTCTTGTCCCAATGCATGGCCTTTTCACCAGTCTTCTCTCAACTCTATTCAACTCCATCCTAAGTCAACACTGCTTCTAGGATAGCCTTTCTGAAATACAAAGTTTATTTCCTTGATTATCAACCTTGATGACTCTCCATTGCACAAAGAATCAGGTCCAAATCTGATTGGACACCAAACTCCTTAATTGGGACTGAGCCTGCCTCCTCATGATCAATCACCATGCCCTTTTGTGGACCTGACACTTCTCTGTATTTTTCTGAAGATACTTGTAATTTCTGAGGGCTATATATAAGCCCTCAGATTTGCCTTTTATTTTTCCTAGCTTAACTTTTCTCTCCTTAATTTAGAGAATTTGGATTCATTCTTCATAGTTCTGTAAAATATTATCTCCATATAGATTGTCTTCCTGATTCCTTCAGACAGAAGAACCAATCTACTGATCTGAATGTAGGGCATATGCTTTTATTATAAGCTTTACTTTCCTTTAATGTTTGCTACATCATAAAAATGAGCTCCTTGAAAGAAAGAACAAGATTTTACTCATTTTTATGTCCTATTATCTAGTATAGCACCTGGGACATGGCGAATACTCAGTAAGCATTTGTTGGTTGAATGAATGGTTGAGTGAATACTGATCAGAATTGTTCACTACCAGATAAAGTTGTAAAGTGAACAGCAGGCCTTGCTGGCTATCCACATAGGGATTTCATGCTGCCTTCCAACTACTCATGGTATTACTCAAGTCTCTCCTTGAAGAACTCAAGAGTCCAGGACATTGATACCTCTTTTTTTTTTTTCCCTCCAAATTTAGTTGGTAGTAAGAGGTAGTAGCTAAAAGCATGGGTTTTAGGATTAAACTACCTGCAACCAAATCCTGCCCCCTAGTTTAGAAGCTGTGTAAATCTGTTCAAGTCACTAACGTCATTGTACCTTAGTTTTACTATAAAATATTTAATTATTAAACACATCTCATAGCACTGTGGTGAAGATTTAATGCATGTAAAGCAACCAGAATTGTTCCTGTCCCCTACTGAAGACTTAATGATTAAGCATAAGATGTGGTTCTTTACTTCAACATGAAAATGTTTAGTTTTAAATAGCCTTAATGAGACATGCCAAAGAAATGGTTAGTGTGTGGGAATTTTGAGCTCAATGAAGGTTTTTAAGAGAAGTTACCAAATCACTCTTTTTCCATTAAATCACAATTTCCAAGTTTATGCATTTATTGAAGATTCTCTCTGCTCCATATGATGCTACTTGCATACTGAAGGTTACTAAGGCAGAATAAAAGAAAATGATAAGAATGTATTATATATAGTGCAAACAGTTTTTTGGCCTAAGGAACGTGGTATATTTTTGTAGAAGAATATTTGACTTCAAGTGCATAAACTCAAAAAGGGCATATGCTAGGTTTGGGATAATCATTAAAAGCTTCTTGGGGATTAAGAGAGAACCATGATTGATAGATAGATTTGGATGAGAGGATAAGAAACATAGAAAAAAAAGAAAAGGCCCAATGTCGATTTGAGAGAACACTTGTCTATTAAATGTATGAAGATTGCTGCCAATAGAATCTCTTGGGGTACATTTGAGTTCCTATTTCTTATTCAAAAGTCTCAAGAATACCAGTTCTTACTTACCTATTGCCTTCAAGTATCAAATATTACTGCAGTGGGACTTCGCGGGGAGGGGGACCTCATATAAAGAATATTGTACAGAAGATGGTTTATTTGTGGTGAATAGAGTAGGAAGGAGGAAAGAAATAAATATTTGATTTTTTTTTTCAGAGCCACCTTCAACCTCTGAAGCAATGAGCCTGATAATGAAGGTTAGTTTAAAGTCCTATAAATTGATTTTTCTAGACAGGTGTTACATTTTTGCCTACCAGCTCAAAAGAATCTTCGTATGTTCTTCATTAGGACTTTTATCCTCCTTTTTCCCTAAGAATAATCTATCAGTGTAAAATGACTCTGGGAGTGATCATTTATTTCTGAAAGATAACTGAAGAACTGGGGTGGATGGGCCTTTGAACGTCTGTAGCCTCTAGAAGGCCTTCGATCATTAGGGAACACCCTACATCTCCATAATTATTACTGAAAAAAATGGATTTTCAGGAGATATTAATGGGTGAAAAAATCATGTCTTCCATAATTTTGGCCACATGTATCATTCAGTTTATGTTGCAGTTTCTCTTATCAACAGAGAGAATGTCTTTGATGCTGTAATGGCAGGATCATGTTGGATCACATTCTTCCCTTCAAATGATGTTCTGATTAGCTTTGCACATTCTTATTAGCTTGGGAATTAGCATAAGCTGGTATAGCCTTATATTAGGCACCTGAAAAATCTATTGCAGCATGGGTATCAGCAGATCAATCAAACATGACATAAAAAAAGGCCTGTCATTTTATAAAATCTTTAAATTGAAAGAAGTATAGATATAATGCTTTTCAGTTCTCTGTACTCAAACATGAGCTTTGAACTGTTTTTATGATTATATATTTTGTAGAAAACTGTTTAGGGAACAGACTTGCAAGTCTTATAGCCTGAGTTTGAATCCTGTTTCTACCCATACTGAGCCATAGTCTCTCAGTTTTCTCATCTGCAGAATAGGATTAAATAAGCCAATGTGTATAAAGTGCCAGTAAATAGCACTTGCCAGGGAGGGAGACTGATATATAGTGACCTCTGTCTACCTATTCATAATTTGTTTTGTGATTGGCAGCAACCATTTATGAAATAAAATATTTTTCTAAAAACTCTTATTCATTTGATTCTCAGGGCCTGAGACTCAATGAATAAAGTGGAAATGCTATAGGCAAAACTCTGGTACAAAGGCCTAACTGTGGTCTCTGTTGAGGTGTTCCCATTTGCAGCATCTTCACCATGTCAACAGGAGAGAGATACTTTCATTGTTTGATGTGCCCTTTTTATTCTCACGCACTATGTAGTCAAAAGCCTCATGGAAATGGGTTTCTAATTATTAGAATTCAATGACCTTTGGAACATAATTAATCTTTCCTTTATGTCCCTGTCAGTAAAATTAAAATAATATTTACACCATCAACTGCAGCATGGGCATAAAGATAAAATGAAATTATGTTAGTAATAGCAAACACAGAGTGCTTATTCTGTGCCAGTTACTGCTCTAGCATTCTACATACATTAACTTATTTATTCTTCTAAAAATCTTTTAAGGTGGGCATTACTATGTATTTTACCAGGGCAGTTGCAACATCTCCCTTTTCTAATTTGCCTTATATGGTCCAGCCAAGACTCTACACATTTAGCCATGTACACACAAAAGTCATACAACTTAATGATAGAGCAGGGATATGGACTGAGGCAATCTGGCTCTACACAGTATCGACAACTTGGAGATTTTGACAGCACTTTGCCAACATAAATGACAAAGGCCTGGGATGATCATGTATACTTTGGCTTTCTACCTGTGGGTAAGAGAGTCTAAGTGGATTGGGAATTCCCACTTGGAACCCAGAAAGGGAAGGAACCAAAAGCTGGTTTCATTTTAATAAGGCTTTTGAGGAAATCTGTGAAATGCAGTCAGCCTGAGAATAAGATGCAAGGAGGGTGGAATTGAAAACCAAGTTTTACATGCAGCAGAGCTGGAAACATGGAGCCATTTATTCATTCAGCCATCCCATCGCTATCCAGCATTATGCTAATGGCAAAACACAGGTGAAAAAGATACCTTTGTTTTGTTTTAAAATGTCTACATCTAGTGGGGAAGACATCAGGTAATGGCTGTCATTCTGCCATCTGCTGACATGAACTTGAGTGAGTCGTTCAGTTGCTCTGATCCTCTGTTTCCCCATTTGCAAATGAGGATTCACTCTCTTACCTTGCAAGGTTTCTGGGGGATATTAGAAATGGGCTGTATCAACTGCCTGCAGCCAGTCATCACTGAAAGAATAGCTGCTAAGGTCATGAAGGTGGAGTATGAAGAGAGCTGAAGTTGGAGAACCAAACAGCACACTTTAGTGATGGTCACATGGAGGATATTTAGCAGGCATGTGGGATGGTCAGTTTTTCATATTAGCAAATTCCCATTGGTAGCAAGATGGAGGCTGAGCTGCATGGAGAATAAGGTGAAGAACAGAACACCCTTTGGGAAAATATTAAAAAATAGAGAATGAGGGCCTACAAGATAAAGAGAGGTTGTGGAGTTGGAACAGAGACAGGAGAAGTTTTGAAGATAGATAGATTTTCCTACCTCTTTAATAGGGCTATTTGGTGGGGTTTAAAAATGAAATCTTAGGGAAGAGCAAACATGAAAATAAATTGTGTTTCTTTTTTTTCCAGATAAATCCTATTTAGAACATTTCTCTTGATTTTGAAGCAGAGGAAAGATAGGTATTCTGGATGTCAGTTTTTTTGCCTCTGAGCTCTCTCCATCTCCCCTTTCAAAGGATCAGCAGGGATCATTTTATTTTGGGCCTTTGGCACCCTTCAACAACTTTCTAGAACATACCTCACCACACTGCACTTGTTTTTTATGACTTCTCCCACAGTAGATAGAAAACTCAGTGAATGGAGAGTGTCTTTTTCCAAATGCCCAATATTTAGATAATGTGTGGCACAGAGCAGGTATTCAGTAAATGTTTGTTGAATACATGAATGAGCAAGCAAATGAGAGCATAGCAGGTTAGCATAAGATCCCCAGAGTAGAACTGATAGGTTTTGAATCCTTATTCCACCACCAAGTTACTAGCAGAATAACAATCTTCTAAACCCATTTCTTTGTCTATCGAATGGAAATGACAATATCAGAGTGTTGCAGTGAGATTAAGTAACACAAATATATGCAAAGTGTCTCACCTACTCCTTGATACCCAATAAACATTTATTTAATTAGATGAGAGCTATCACTATCACGAACAATATTATTATCATGAAGACAGCCGGACTTTTAATTTCTAACCATTGTCTCCCATCCCTCTACTCTCTGCTGCTCAATATAGCTCTGATTTGAAAAATCAAATTGATGGAACCAAGGATTATATTAATTAAACTTTAAGAACAATAGGATGTGTTGATTTTTCTTTCAGTATTCTAGCTTACTCTCTTATTATTTGCCCTCATACCATGAAAGCCCTAGCATGTATCTATGTATTTATGTATCATCTATCTCTAGGAGAGATATGTGTGTGTATACATAACCTCTACATAACTTTATACACACATATACCTCTAGGAGATATATATATATATACATAAATATGTAGATCTCCTACATTACTTATATCCTAGTATCATTTATCTATATAGGTATAGATATTTCCTTGCCATAGAGAAATAACTCTGAAACAGAAACAGATTGACCTTAGTGTGGTAGTAAGGCAAGTGGCTGTCTTTGAATAATTAGACCAATATAAACAGGAGTCACTGGGACAATTGGAAAGTAGTTTTCACAGCTTTGTTTTCTTACCAACTGATCAAACATAAAAGATGAAACTCAATATGTGGCAAGGGCTCCCCTTTTGTACACTCTCTCCCACACCTTCCACATTTCTAAATAATTTGTTTGAGAAGCACACTTTGTGCTTTTTATTAAGCTCATGATTGGGCTGGATTTCTCTGTATTAGGAGATTTAATTTGTCAGTGAACTATAGCTTCAGGTTGGCCATCTGGAAAAATAAACTCCTCAACAGCCATGTAATTTGTCTTTTGTCTGGTTTCAGGCAGTGGATTTTTGGGGATTAGTATTGAACAAACAGCAAGCAGGCACTTTCCTGGCTCCTTGAAGCCCTCTCCCTTCTCCAAAAGGGCATCTTGCTAAGTTACAAGTTAACAAATGGTTCTTACTCCTATAATGCCTTTGTCAACACTATGTATATATGAACCTAATTTTCAATAAAACAAAACAGCTTTCCTTTTCTACTTGGGGAGGTAATGCCATATGGACCAAAGCCTAAGGTCAGAAAAAAGCATATTGCCTGGAATGCAGGCCAACACACCAGCTGTGCCCTTGCACCAGAAGGTGAGGGGGTGGCAGGAGGAGACCTTTCTCTCTCAGCTCATGATACTCACCTCCTGCCTCCACCTCACCCCACCAAGTGACTGGTCTGGTTGTTTGGGAAATGTCATGAAAGACAATTCCCATGTTTTACTAAAACTAATTGTACGTTTATCTCCTAAAATTTAAATACCAGATCACCTTTTCTTATATCTTGATATGTAAGAAGTAGGGCTTGGCAAGCCCATGTCAAACATTGTATTTGTTCAGATAAACACCATAGTTCCTGATAACTTGCTATAGTTCCAAGTACAGTTACAGAATTATTCTTCCCTTTCCTTTCTTTGATAAGGAAGCAATTTTCTTGATCAGGAAGAGGATTGTACTCTGTAGTTGTGGTTAAAATATGGGGTAAGGGGTTGGGTAGGTCTGGGTTTCTGGCCTGGTTCAGCCACTTCTTAGCTAAGTGAATTTGGCTAGATTACTTAGCTTACGAAACCTCAGTTTTTTTTCCCATGTATTTTGGGGCTAATAGAACTACCAACATAACTAATAATCATGGGCTCCATCTCATAGGATTATACTGACTATGTGAGATAATGTAGACATCTGAGTGCTAACATAGGTCTGGCAAAAGTATTTAATAAATTTCAAAAATACAATTAATTAGGACAAATGGGGATTTGTTAGGCTCATATCACATACTCTCCTACACTGTGCTAGGTTTTTAATATAATAACTATACCCATGTTTTATAGTAGGCATTGTGTGCCAAGAACTAAGCCAAGGGCCTCATAGCTACTATCTCTGTGATATAGGAGTTGCTGAAACTCAGGGCAGTTCACTAGTATTTTTAAACTCACTTGTGGAGTAAGGATTTAAATTTGGATGCTCAGACTCTGCTTTTACCAAACTGCTAAATTTCTGACTATAGGAAGATATGTAAAACAATGACTTAGTTATTTCATATGATTTTTTCACAATCTTCATAGGACAGTGGCCACAGTAGGCAATGTCCTTGCTTATCTCTGCTTCACATGCATGCTTAGTGTTTTCATCCAAGTGTAGTGTGAGAGAAACCAGTTACCTTCAGGTGTTGTGTCCAAAGAGGTCAGAGTCAAAAGCTGCTATGTTTTATAAATCTGTGAATTTGCTAGTTGCTAGTTTGCTATGGTTGCTTTAACAAAGCACCATGAATTGGTGATTTGAACAGAAGAGATTTATTGTCTCACAGTTCTGATGGCTAGATGTCTGAAATCAAGACATTGGCAGGATTGGTTTGTTCGGAGGGCTGTGAGGGAGGGATCTGTTCCAAGCCTTTCTCACTAACTTGTAGATGGTTGTCTTCTTGTGTCTCTTGTATATCTCTGTGGGCAAGATTCCCCTTTTTATGAAAACACCAGGGCTATTGGATTAAGGTCCGTTCTAATGACCTAATTTTAACATGACTAGCTCTATAAAAACTCTATTCTCCAAATGAGGGCAAATTCTGGGGTACTGGGGGTTAGATTTCTGAATTTGGGGGTGGGGACATAACGAATGCATTAACGGGAATTTGCCTTGTCTGTTGCACAGTTCACTCAGTGTGGGTTGAATTAGAGAAAAGAACACCATCAGGCTGAATCTTTAATCTCCAAGCCATTTTTTCTTGCTTTCACTCTCTTTTTCTGTTAACCTGCTATTCCACCAGACCCACCAAAACTTAATTCTTTCTATGTAAATTATTTTTATTTGATACTTTTAATTTTTCTTTATAACTTCTTAGGGAAGGCCCTTGCCCTTGTTATTCTCTGTATCAGAAAATGTAACTCTTTAACAGAAAATGTTGCTTGCTTAACCTGAAGCCATTCTCCCCAAAAGATTCTTCCTTCTTGTGAGAACTTGTCTCCAAAATTCCAATGTTTCTCTCTTTCTCTCTCTCACTCGTTTTTTCCCTACAGCTAGAGGCAAGATTTCTCAACCTTAGCACTATGGACATATTCGCCAGATAATTTTTGTTGTTGAAGGCTGTCCTGTGCATTGTAGGATGGTTAGCAACATCCCTGGCCTCTTCCCAGATTCCAGAATCACTAGCTTAGTTGTGACAAAGAGGTGTCCAGACATTGACAAACGTCTACTGAGGTTGGGAGCAGAATCATCCCTATTTGATAATCACTGAGCTAGAATGGTCATATTTGTATGGCAGATGGTAGGGACTCAAGAAATGATATTTTCCTTTCTTAATATTTCCCTAATTTTAGACCTTCTCCAAATCTCTGTTTTAGCCTTCTTTATTATCAGTACATATTGCCCATTAAAAATGAGTAACAGCTTAAAATTTCAACTTCATCCAGCATGTGCCCCAAAGATGTCCTATTGATCTCTCTTCTGGGTCTCCTCAATGCCTTAAAAGACATTTGTATTAGATTGTCTAACCATCATCCTAAAATAAGCATACCTGAATGAGACTCACAATTTTATCCACCCAAAAATACTTCCATTCCTGACTTTATTAATCACTTTTTATAGCCAATAAATTTGTGAGATGTAAATATATACAGCCTCTTAAGCATTATTGCCTCTGGTAGGCCTAAGTTTATAATTGCATGATTTATTAATTCCATGACTTATTACAGGCAAGTCATGTGAGTTCTCTGGGCCCATTCACACATTATCTAAGTGTAGTTTTGAAGCATAGGACTAGTAAATATTAAGAAAATTACATACTTATTAGGGCCTTAATAAATGTCAGATAGCACTGTTTTATTAGGAATAATAAGATAAGCAATTTTATATAGAATAATTGATGTCTTTGTGGGTGGTACATTGGAAGAGCCTACTGTGGCCTACTGTGCATTATATCTACTGTGGACACTAAGTAGTCATGTGACCTTGGGTTCATCATATATCTTAGCCATAAAAATTCGACAATATCCCTACCTCTCTGGATGTGGTCATGATGAAAATACTGAAAGAATTGCATGGGTACAGAGATGACCCACTTTATGTAAAATGGTATTTTGGCTGGGATCCAGAGATTTCCCTGACCCATGTTGTGACAGAGACCCTTAGTGCCGGCTAATGCCTGTTTCATAGGTCAGATGGTCACATGTCTCAGAGCCATCCATGTTAGCTTAGACTGGAGAATCTTAAATTATCAATAGGACGCTGGAACACAAGTTTCTTTTCCCCAAAATGGTTAGTACTAGTTCTAGGGTTTCAGTTCAGGCAAATGTGCATACAAGATAATTTATAAAGTTTCTGGAACAATCCCAAGTATTCTAAAAGCTGGCTCTTTTTCCCAATAAAGTGAACACAGGTCAGGTGGGGCCCAACTCCATTCATTCCCCACCTTTGTTATTCCCTGTCATTCACTGGCATTAGTGCTGATTTGGGTGATGGAATACTTGATGTATCTTGCCTAGAATTTTGATGTCATTTGATACTTTCTAGTATAAGTTTTACTTAAGCAGAAAAACTCTTTTCTTGAAAATTATGTGTCAATTATAGGGGAGGAAAAAGAATTTTCTTTCTACCTTTTAAAGCTGAGACCGCTGTAATAAAAGATTAACAAGAGAGAAACAGAAGTTTACTAATATGTATACCTCATGTGTACATAGGAGATACACAGGGAAAAATGGGTAACTCTGAAATGACTTCAAATTCAGGCTTAAATACCATCTTAATAGGGAAAAAGGAAAGGTGATATAGACCTTTTAGGGGAGAGTAAATGATAGTTAGGAAAGATGAATCAGCTTTTAGAAGAAGAGATAGGATGTTTAATGGCAAAGTTTGTCTGGAAGTGTCAACTTCTAGTCTCCTCTTCTATGACAAAAGTCTATCTTTTCTAGCTGATGAAACTCCTGGGGAGGGATTTTATGATAGCTGATTTCCTGCTGGAGTATCTGTCTTTAGGCAGATGAGGAAATTCAGGAATATTCCCTGCCTGCATTTGGTGTTTTTTAAGTGCCTACAGCTCAAAATAATCAATACATCAAAGCAGCATATTTTGGGGTGGCATTTCACGAACTCCTAGAGTCATATTTTGGGACAGCATATTAAATTCAGAAACTATAGGATTGGTGAACTACTTCTCCAGTGTGAAACTGGATGTGTTCTAGGAAGGAAGGTCACCACCTGGATGTTCAGAGAATGCTAGCCTAACTACTGATTCTTTGTAAGAGACCTCAATCACAATGTCTACTGACACATACAAATTTCTAGAGATTTTCACATCCAAAGGTAGTATTATTGGCTACTCCCAGAGAATGCTAGGAAAGACTCTTAGAAGACCACATCTTTTGTTCGAATAAGAAAGAAAATGACACAGTGCTATTGCCCCACAGCCCCTAATGCATCTGAAGCAAATCTTCAGAAGATTCACCAGGAGGCAAACTTCATCCTGAGGTGTGGAAACAGAGTTTCCGGAAGGAGTAAAATTTGTTTGAATTTGTATACTGATGGATTTCTCAGATGGCATTGGGGGTGGGGATTTGGTGGGTAACAGGGAGGGGGGAAGAATAAAAAGGCAGCCTTTCTTCTTATAAGCTACAGCCTGTCACTTAAGGGCATGTGCCTGATTATTTCTTTCACGCATGGGTGCCCTGTTTGCTGAAGGTGTTGTGAAAAGTTGCCAAAAGATAAATTCAACTGTTCATGAGAGTCATTACATGGCTCTGTGTCTCTTTCCCTGGCACCCTCCAAGATCTATAATTTGAAGCTGAGCAGCTGTTTTCTTGTGCTTGTAAATAAAAGTATTTAAATATGTCTTAAACACATTGTTTAGAAAATGTACACAAAACAGGATGCCTTTCTGGCACTAGGGAATCTACAAGAAAAAGGGAAAGAAACTTTCATTTGACTATTGCTAACATTGTGTGATTGGGGTAGTGTTACAGTCTGGTATAAAGATGATAATTAAGTAGGCGGTCTCTGTAGGCTTCCTACCAACTTAGAAGCATTTCTCTTTCTCAGGTTTCAGTTACTGCCTCCCCTAAGTGGGAGTTGGAAAAGCAAAATAAGAAGACCTTTGAAGCCACACAATGTCTGGTCTGTCTTGGCTAACTGTGTTGTAATATAACTGATATAATGGCAGGTAGAAGGAAAATACACATCGGGAACAATTCCACATTTTGTTTATAGCGGGGAAGAGAAATGTGCACGGCCATACTCATGGGCAGTCACTTCCTTACAGACTAGAGAAGGTGGTGGCTGGTCAACTGTTGACCAGAAGTTATTGCCAAAATGGCTATCATGCAAATACTAGTTTATCAAAGTAATATCAAAAAGCTAAGCCTTTTAACTCAAAAGAGTATGCTCCAGTATTCCTCTTTCCCTTCATGCATGCTCCAAAATCTTATCTCAGGACTCCTAAGATGACAGTCAGGTTCTCCAACATATATGTGAAAAGGGAGAAAAAGCCTAGTAGTCATTGGAGTAGGTAAGCAAGACTATGACTTATCTACTAAGTATCCAGCTATACTTAGTTGAGAAGCCATCACTCTCCCATTTTCTATGAAGAAAAGCATTCTTATATCACTCTGGTTAGGTAGGCAAACGAAAGATAAGAAAAAAAAAGTCAAGATTGCCACATTTCATTGTATAAGAGAAAAAAAGGAGTTCCCTGTGAATTTGTGTAATAAAAGTTTATGGATTCAATTGCCTTTCTAATAAAGCTGCTCAATTTTGCCACAGTGCCCCCTTTCTTTTGAATTGACGAGTTTCAGCTTTGGATCATTTCACTGGGGTATATAGCACACTCTACAAGCCTCTCAGTCTTCAAGATTCCTGATACATCCTGAAGGTACCAGATTACCTTATATCCAGAACCATTTGCCAAGACTTGAGAGAAATTTGCTTCATAAACGTAACCATTTTGGGAGCCTCTGCATCCAAACTCATTTCAGTCCAGTGTCCAAGACCACAGAGTGTCAAATGCTAAGCTGGCCAAGTATTGTGCAAAGACCTGACTGAACTCTTTAATTCAAAAGGTTGAGCTCAAAGAAAGAATCAAGGGGGGAAATCATCACTTCCTCAAATCTGATTGAAGGTTGAGAGGGATCAAGGAAAACTTCAATAGCTTGGAAACCAGTCCCCAGGAAAACAATGAATAGGGCCTGGAAGAAAAGAAAGGAAGATTTGCTGATTAGCTTCCCCTGTGGAGAGAGTCTCTGCCACTTGGCTTCCTTTGATGAGATTACAGACTTCTGAAACTCATTCCCACCAGGAAGGTAGACACGTTGAAAGAACATCCTTCTAACTAGGCAGGGACACATTCCTTGTTCTTGGGAAAGTACATTATTTTGCTCTCTGGAATGACTTAATCATGTTTTCATCCTTGAGACTAGAGCCTTGCTTCAGGAGATTCTAAACTAGTCTAGTCTAAGAGGAAGTTTACGTTTATTTGAGGAAATGGCAAGAATTCCAGATAGCCAAATCACTGTTTTTATTTTTATTTTTATTTTTAAAGATTTTATTTATTTATTCATAGAGACACACGGGGTGGGGGGTGGAGTGGAGGCAGAGGGAGAAGCAGGTCCCATGCAGGGAGCCCGACCTGGGACTCGATCCTGGGTCTCCAGGATCACACCCCAGGCTGCAGGCGGCGCCAAACCGCTGCGCCACTGGGGCTGCTCACTGCATTTTTATCTTTATACAATATTCCTCTACAGGATAGAGAGACCTTAGTGATTCTCTTAAATTTCTTATCCTTGAGATTATTCCAATTGCATTTCTCCATGTTTCCCTGCACCACCACCCCCAACTGGGAAAGGAGGATACAAGTTACCTTTTAATTGATTTGGATACCATAAACTAACAAATAATTTATGCCCTTTTCTTTTCATATGCCCTCAACTCTCACTACATCCATCTACTCCAACTCATGCCATCAGAATTTAAGGTACTTAGAGTTGAACAGGATTTTGGTTTAAAGTTTACAACCTAAGCGGGAAGCCCTGTTCCTGACTTATGGTCACTATATCTTCCTTAAAACCATCAGTATAAAGGGAACTCATGATTGAATTGATGTATTCTGGTACATCTTGTATTTAATTCACCATCCTCCAATACACCTTCCTCTCATTTCTCTGTTTATTCCAACCTCATGTATCTTTCAAGGCTCAGTTTCAATCCTACCATTTCTTTATCAGCTTCTTTTTTTTAAGGTTTTATTTATTTATTCATGAGAAACACAGAGACACAGACAGAGGGAGAAGCAGGCTCCCAGCGGAACTCGATCCCAGAAGCCTGGGAACATGCCCTGAGCCGAAGACAGAACTCAACCACTGAGCCACCCAGGTGTCCCTCCTTATCAACTTCTTAGACTAAAGATGATCATATAAACTTATAAACCCAGAAGAGTCATAGGCTTTTAGTTAAAACCCGAAGGAAATGTAAAGATGTTCTAGTATAGTCTGCTCATTGTACAGATGTGGAACTCTAATAATGAGGAAGGATTGAGAGGAAACCAGGCCATATCCTCCATTTTTAATGCATCCATGAACATTTTTTTTAAACACTGCAAGTCTGTATATTTTTTTCTCCCAATTGCAAGTTTTTTGAAGGCAATGATTATAATTTCTATGTCCATGTATTTCACAATGGTGTTTCATACATACCAGGTTGTTCTAACTCTGTGCTGTCCATTAGAATGGACAGAACTTTTTACAATGGTATAAACTTTACAATGAACTTTTACATTAGAACTTTTTACAATGGTATAAATGTTCTATAATACCTGCACTGTCCAAAATGGTAATCACTAGCCACATGTAACTTTGGAGCACTTGAAATGTGGTTAGTGCATCTGAAGAACTGAATTTTTAAAGTTATTTCATTTTCATTACCTTCAGTTTAAATTTATATAGCAACATGCTGCTAATGTTGCATTGAACATGGCGGCTCTCATTCATTTGCTGATTCATTGCAAATGGAGAAAAATTAGAACACATTTGTTGTCTTGATAATGTCTTAATATTGCTTGATTCAGAATAATAGAGGTTTAGAGATGGAAGGGGCCAAGTTGCATCACCTCAATTAATACACCCAGAAAAGTGAAAGTATTTGTTCAAGGCCACATGGTTAATTAAGAACAGAGCTGGCACCAGCACCTAGGCTATAGTTTTTCTTTATTATTTTTTCATTCTTTGTCATAATATCTTGGAGAAAGTCAGAGGAGGCATCAGATAGTGAGCAAGAAGGGAAAAACCAAGAGAAAGTTAAAAAAATATGATGAAGATGAGTGAGGATTATAGACAAGGAAGAAGAGAAGAAAAGATGTCACACAAGAGTGGAGAAATTTGTCAAAGGATGGATATGAAGAAAGGAGAAAAAATTAAAAAATCTTACTTTGAATGATGTACTGGTATAAGTGAAGGATTTCCTTTTCAATGCAAAACAATGTTACTGTAATAAATCAGGGACCATTTCATAGGTGTACCCAGGATTATACAATGAAGAATTTAGTGGTTACTGAGCCATGACAAAGTCCTCATACTAATGAATTACATTCCTCAAAATCTTTGTCAGACCAATCAAAGAACTCTCTTTGAATGAACATGGAATGTTAACATCTGGTTCACCAAATGGAGATAACAGTTTCATCTAAAGCCTCAGTTAGTCAAGCTTTTATCCCTTTCTGTTGTCCCTGATCCCACTTGACCCTTCTTCTTGCTTTGCAGCTAAATGAAGGAAAGACATCACGGAAGAGGGTTGGATTTTGCAGTGTATGAGAGACCTGGATAGTAGAAGCTCTGGTGGAGATGAATTGTCTGGAAGACTAAAGAGCGCTCCAGATCCCCCTTCTCCATACAGAGTCAATAGGTCCAACAACCTTTCAAGAGAAATAATTTGTGTAGAGACTGTAGTTAATCATTAAATAAGAGAAGCAACTAGTTTCCTTTTTTTTTTAATTTTTATTTTATTTATTTATGATAGGCACACAGTGAGAGAGAGAGAGAGAGAGAGAGGCAGAGACACAGGCAGAGGGAGAAGCAGGCTCCATGCACCAGGAGCCCGACATGGGACTCGATCCGGGGTCTCCAGGATAGCGCCCTGGGCCAAAGGCAGGCGCTAAACCGCTGAGCCACCCAGGGATCCCCAAGCAACTAGTTTCCAAAAGCTCAGTGATGTTCAAACCAGGATGCTACATTTTTGTTTGTTTCTTCGTATTTTGTATTTCCTAGAAGGAATGAAAAACTAAGACTGAAATCTGAAGTATTATGCTCTGCAAACTGCACTTTGTTTCTTGGTATCTTTTCACTTTCAGGCAAGAAAGTGAAATGACACAGATTTTCCTAGTGTGTGGAATATTTATTTTCTTATAGTTTAATGTGGTATATGTATATAATGGAATATTACTCAGCCATTAGAAATGACAAATACCCACCATTTGCTTCGACGTGGAGGGACCTGGAGGGTATTATGCTGAGTGAAATAAGTCAATCGGAAAAGGACAAACATTATATGGTCTCATTCATTCATTTGGGGAGTATTAAAATTAGTGAAAGGGAATAAAGGGAAAGGAGAGAAAATGAGTGAAAATATCAGTGAGGGTGACAAAACATGAGAGACACCTAACTCTGGGAAATGAACAAGGGGTAGTGGAAGGGGAAGTGAGTGGGGGATTGGGGTAACTGAGTGATGGGCACTGAGGGGGGCACTTGGTGGGATGAGAACTGGGTGTTATGCTATATGTTGGCAAATTGAACTCCAATAAAAAATTTTTTTTAAATGGTTGTTCAGTTAGTTCATTTGCATAGCAAGCTTTTCTTTTGCACTTCAAATGCTGTTTTACCTGTTGACATGGCACCTGTCTCAAAGTCATAAATTCAGGTTAGAATTTACTCATTGGGGGCCCCTGGGTGGCTCAATCAGTTAAGTGTCTGATTGTTGGTTTTGCCTCAGATTACCATGTCAGGATTATGATCTCAGGGTCTTGAGATTAAGTGCCATGTCAGGCTCAGTGCTTAGAGGAAACCTGCTTGGATATTCTTTCCCTTGGCCCTTTGTCCCAAACATGCACTCTCTTTCTCTCTCAAATAAATAAATAAATTTTAAAGAAGAAAATAATTTATTCATTTAGGATTCTAAGGTGGGGCTAATCATCAATCCCTTATTTTCTTATCTTATTCTCTTATCTTATTTTCTTATTCTTATCTTATTCTTTCTCCATTCCTCCCACTCATTTTCTTCTTCTGGGGTTAGTAGTATTAATACTACTACCCATCTTGATCAACTGCATTAGAAGTCTGTGGGAAGCATTTTGATTGTCTCTTTTCTCTTAAACTCTACCTCTAGATCATTGCTCCACCAAGGAGTTTTTCTTTCCACACTATGCCACATTTGTCTTACTTTTATTTCATTGCCTCTACCCTAAATTGGGGTGCTGTTAGTTTTCTGCCTCTCTTGTTATCAATACTTAATGAATCGTTATAAAGATTGGGACTAATTTTATCATTCTATATCTTGAAAACTTTCAATGGTATGGGATATTTAAAAGGGAGAAGAAAGAGAAAGTGAAGGAAAAGAAGAGGAGGAGGAGAGAGAGAGAAAAAAAGAAAGGTGGAGGAAGTTGCCAGTGGAAAAAAATAGAAAATTAAGAAATTTTATAGAAGAATTAAATATATAGTACTGGTAGCAAGTTAAATAAATTGGAAATGAGATTTCATGCAATAGTTGTGACTTAAAATATTTAAGTTGGATTGTTACCTTCCAGCATGCCAAAATGACTATCAGATTGATTAGAATGTTAAACGTAAAAACAAATTCTAAAAATAATTGAAAAGTGTGGGAAATAATTGTTTCAGGTTTAGAAAGATCTTCCTAAATAAAATAGAGGCAAAAGAAGAAAGAATAATTTAAAAAGATTAAACATAACATTAAAAATCCAAAAAAAAATCCATTCTCAAAATTCAAAAGCAAAAGGCCATCTTGGAGAACAATATTTCCAGGATATATGGCATATAAAATATGAGTGCATTTAAAATATCAAGATCTTTTACAAATCAGCAAGGAAAAGAATGCTCCAAAAGAGAAAAAATTGGAAAGATTATAGAGAGGAAATTTATAAAAGAATATAAATGATCTATATTATGAAAAAAAAATCAGGACTACTGTGCTTTTTTTCTTTGTATCTTTTTCCATTGTTTAAAGCTCATAAAGTCCCTCCTCATTTCAGATTAGTCAGTCATATTTTTCTAGTTTATATTTTCAGCTTGCACTTAATATTTTAATTCACTCAATTTATTTGGTTGTATGCTCTGAGATATTAGAATCAGTTCAATTGTAATCTTTTCCCACCTCCCTAGAGGGTAAGCTCCTCAAGGACAGGAGCAATATGCTATTTATTTTTGTGGGGGATTGGGGTAACAAGAGTGTAGCAAGCGTACTGCACAAAACACTCAACACAAGAAGGGTGAAGAGGGATCAGAGAAGTTTTGAGAGAGGATGTATCTTTTAAGATTAGTTTTAAAAGTCTAAAATATTTCCAAATACTGTACATTTTCTTTTCTTTTTCCTTTTTTGTGTGTCTCTTTTGGGTTAAACATGGCTTAAAGGCAAGGTTACATGACTTAAGAGAAGAGGGTATCAAACAAAGACAAAAGAGAATTCGAACACTGACACTACTGATCACTTCACTCTGAGTCTCAATTCCTCACCTATAAAATACGTACGCTGGTTACTACTTGCATGGTTATTAAGTAGAAAGCCATTCCTTTGTACTCCTTTTTCTGCTATTCTCAAGTAGAAATGTGGTATGTGTGAAAACATCTCATTACGTGGGATTTTTTTAAAATAGCATAAAGTACTATTAGTTAAACTTTTGGTGTATATTTAGGTATGAATTGCTTGTTATGGTCTGGTTGATGATAAATTGAATGGAAGTGATGTTTAGGTGAGAAAATTCAGAGGAGGTAAATAAAAGTAAGAAAATAGATCAAAGTTACATATGAAATATAGGTAATTAAATTCTAATGGTGCAGAGTCATTTAGTAGAAATGGCATGAATTTGAGGGTCGGGAAAACTTGAGTTTGAGTCTCTGCTCTGCACAAACTCTCAGTGCAACTTTAGGCAAGTTACTTGTCCTCTTTTTATTTTTTTTAAAGATTTTTTTATTTTTTAATGAGAGACACACAGAGAGAGGCAGAGACATAGGCAGAAGGAGAAGCAGGCTCCATGCAAGGAGACTGATGTGGGACTCAATTTTAGGACCTGAGCCAAAGGCAGACACCCAACCACTGAGCCAGCCAGGCTCCCCTACTTGTACTCTTTGAGACTTGATTTCTCCACCTGTCATACTGGGATTTCTCCACCCTGTTAGGAGTGTTGTAAAGATCAACAAGGTGAGTAAATGAAAGCATTTTGTACGTAAGTGATATTTGATAAACACTTTCATTCTTTCTCTTTTTCCTCTCAAGCCAGCCTGATTCTTCATAAAATACCTGGGTATTTATATGTTTAGAAGACCTGAATGTGATTTCTTAAGTAACTAATCATCTACCTATGGTGGCTTTGCTGTCAGAGAGAAGAGATCCAACTTTTAAAAGTGCCTTCAGGGATCCCTGGGTGGTGCAGAGGTTTGGCGCCTGCCTTTGGCCCAGGGCGCGATCCTGGAGACCCGGGATCGAATCCCACGTCGGGCTCCCGGTGCATGGAGCCTGTTTCTCCCTCTGCCTATGTCTCTGCCTCTCTCTGTGTGACTATCATAAATAAATAAAAAATTAAAAAAAAAAAAAAAACCTATTCTTTAAAAAAAAAAAAAAATAAAAGTGCCTTCAGACTTGACCCCTGTGTTTACAATAGGATTTTTGGACTCACGTATGTCTCATGACACACAGTCTAAATCTCTATGTGTATTTAGTTAATCTTGGTTCGTCTTGCAGGCACACAGCCATCATTTTGCTCTTGTGAAGTTGGAGAACATTGTGTACCAATTCTTTTGTTGTAAGGGACTACCATCAGTTGCTACCACTGCCTGCTTTTTAAATTTTGTGAGCTGTAAAATGTAGTGCTGTATATTCCTGAGAAGTTTTTTCCCCACTGAGAGTATTTAAGTTGAATGTGTTTTTAATAGTCTGGGAGGGAAGATACTGGTAATAAAGCGAAGCATTTGAAATTTTAAAAATAAACAGCATACTTGTAGCTAACTATGGAGGTCCCTTTATTAGTGATTAAATATAGCATTATAGAATAGTATATCTAGAGTGAAAAAATGCTAATCATCAACCAGCAGATATTCTTTTTGGTTTTAAATAAAGGAATGCTTATATTTAAAATGAACAAAGCATGGCCTACTATATTTACATCAATGTATTTCATGTAACAGGATATATCAGAGTACTTAATGTTGCTATTTTGTCCTTGAAATTGGTAAGAAATATGATTCTAGTCTTCTCTTAGATTCTCTTTCCATATAGCCTTAAATGAAAAGAGGCAACACTCCTTTTCTCCGATGAAAATACTCTCTTTACACACCACTTTCTCTTTCTCTTCTAAGGCTATGGAGATGTGAGTTTGGTGTTTCCTTTACCTCTATGTCCTATGTTATAACTATCTTGCTGGAATTACAACTCTGGAAGTTAGCCAACCTGTCATAACTTTAGATTCATTTCTGTTATGAAAGACATTTCATGTTGATTTAAGCTATGTCCATTTATGTACTTTACAGAAATTATCTCTTTTAATTACTTAATTTAGTTGATATAGATTTGATTGTCCCCATTTCAGAGCTGAGGAAAAGGAGGTCCAAGAGTTTCAGAAATTCTCCCACATTCTTATCTGGTGAGTGAATCGAAATTGTAACCTAGATCTCAATAGCTATCAACATAAATCCTTTCTTTCTTTCTTTCTTTCTTTCTTTCTTTCTTTCTTTCTTTCTTTCTTTCTTTCTTATAGTCACAGAGAGAGAGAGAGAGAGAGAGAGGCAGAGACATAGGCAGAGGGAGAAGCAGGCTCCATGCAGGGAGCCCGACGTGGGACTCGATCCCAGGTCTCTAGGATCACACCCTGGGCCAAAGGCAGGCGCTAAACCGCTGTGCCACCCAGGGATCCCAACATAAATCCTTTCAATTCAGTAGGCTGCTGGACTTTTACGCTGATTTATAAGAGTTCTTAAATGGACTCTTTATACTTAAAAGACTCTATAACGATAATGATTCATTCCTCTTTTACATACCCAAATAGGGAATACAGGTGGAAAAGTTGGCTTTTGAGGGGAGACATGAAGAATGTGGCTTTCGACATGCTCTTTTTTTAGGGTCTGTCATATAACCAGGTGGAGTTGGATGTATGGGATCTTACTTCCAGAGAGAGACACCAGGACTGGAGGTAAAGGCTTGGAGTCACCAGTGATGTGTACACAATAGGTGAAAGGCACTTGCAATCTTGACTTCTTTCTGGCCTGTTCCCCCTATTCTTAGAGTGGTTTGTAGGGTTGTAAAACTAAGAGTGGATTGGTTTGACTTATGGTACATTCTGCTCTATATGGGACAGATGGAGCCAGATAAGACACCAGCCATTAGGAGATGTGGGTAAGTTCGGCCTAAATATTTAACATTTGTCTCAGCCAGAGGCTCACAAACTTTGGTGTAACCACCTGGAGAGCTAATGAAGCAATCAGTGGCCCATTTGGATAGGTAAGGCCAATATCTCTGTGCTTTTATTATGTTCTCAAGAAGATTCTGATATATTCCCAAGTTTGAGAAATACTACTCTAAGCCGTATTTTGAAATTCCTATCTCATCGCCAAGTAATGACTATGAAAAAGCAATCATATGACTTTTTAAAATATAATTTAGAAGGATCTGCTGCTGATCTGAAATTTGAATTTGAAAATATTTGTTTATATTTTATACAATTTTCTGAGGCTGACAAATGCATTCTCATCATGAGATCTATGTTGATTCCATCTTGCTTCTTTTACCAATGGCAAGAATGAGTATGTCAAGGACACTGGAAAGATTCTTCTTCTCAAACTTTGCTTTCCCTGTGGAGGACAGTGTGAAGGAAAGGAAATGAGTCTGACCCACCCGGAGGCAATTCTTACACATATTTTGGAATCTGGGGGTCAGCTGCCAATTTTACCTGCAGGCAGGAAGTACACACCTGTTAGCTATTTTTTAAAATAGCTTGTACTTGGCCAGATTACAAGGAACACTGCTGTTATGGCATCAGAAAAGGAAGCTGACTTACTTGCAAGTAATCTTTATTAAAGGGGACTTTAGGAAGTTGGACACTTGAGAAAAGCAGGGAACTGTGAAAAGAATATCTCCTGCTTACCTTTGTAAAAGCCAACAATTACCCCCAAATTGGCCTGGGATTAGATAAGGCAATCAATTGTAATAGAGTTGATATCTGGGAAGGGGAGGGGGGAGTTGGAGTCATTCAGAGATAAACCTCTGATGCTTCCCTTTCCTTGATCATCTTTATCCCTGCATGCCACTCCTATCTTTATACATAACAGTTGCTGGTGGGGTGAGGAAGGAGTGACTTTGGAAGTGTGTCTTAACCAGGCTTTTGTGTGCATTGTCCAAGGCTCAGGGCTTTCTTATCAGCAGGCTTTCCTGCTCTGTCATTAGTCCTTGTGGCAAAAGAGCCTCATTCTCATGAACTGACCCATGCTGGGAGCAGGTCATCTCAGATGGAGGCTTGCTGCTTTATTCAAAGGCTTCTGAGATTCCCAGATGTTGAGGCAAGACACAAATATGGGGACATGCTTTCATCACTCCTCAGTTCATTTTTTGACCATTGGAGGTGATGGGGTTCTATCCAATGACCACGTGTATAGTTTCACATGGGCATAGTAGACTCAGCTTCCACAGCTGCGATTCCAAAAGAGTCTCTTTGTAAGAGAAACAGTTAATTCTCTCTGAATGTTACTACAGCTTAGGGAGAATGAGTTTTCCCACCCCCAACTCCCCCCTTACATTTCCCCTTCATTTATGCTTAAAAACAGGTAATTGGAGCAGGGCTTCGAAGTGTAATCTTGCCCAAAGGCTAAGCTTGCCACCTAATGACACATGGTTGTTCTTCTTTATTGAGGCAGTCTTGCACTCATTATCCCTAAATTAGTTCCCTTTTCTCCTTTGCTTTATTATTCATCCATCAACTCCTTTCTCATTTGGATTTTTCCAAGTGAACCATGGCAAAGTGTGTCTTTGTGAGTTTGCGTGTCTGTGCAACAGCGCGTCTGTGTGAGTGAGCAAACCCCCGTCCTCTCCATGCCCCTCGTTTACATTAAGTGTTTATTTAAGCCAAGGCAGTGGAAAACTGACAAAAATCTTTGGCATTGATTGCCTCATAATGATCTCACATCAATCCCAGGGAGGAAAATTTAGCTGAAAGCAGGAGAAGCTGAAATTCTGTTGCAGGGTTTTCCTTTGTCACAGCTGGAGGTAAGCAGTGCAACTCAGAGAAAAAAGTTGAAACTAGATTTTCAAAGTAGTTGAGAATGTGTTTGTTTCAGACCTTAACATCCTGTTGTGTCAAAGGAAACGTTTCAAACAGCACTCATGTGATGCTATATCCAGTTGGTCATATAATATGACCAAAAGTAAAGACAAGAAAATACTGACATGGCTTTCTTTGTGCAGACCTGGGTTGGAATCCCTATCTACCCCTGGTAATCTAGTGTTCTTTAGCCTGTTAAAGTCTCAGTTTCCTCACCTGAAATACAGATAATAATATCAAATTCACTAGTTGGGGATCCCTGGGTGGCGCAGCGGTTTAGCGCCTGCCTTTGGCCCAGGGCGCGATCCTGGAGACCCGGGATCGAATCCCACATCAGGCTCCCGGTGCATGGAGCCTGCTTCTCTCTCTGCCTGTGTCTCTGCCTCTCTCTCTGTGACTATCATAGATAGATAAAAATTAAAAAAAAAAAAAAAAACAAATTCACTAGTTGGTGGTGAGGTTTTTAAAAAAGATGATGTTCAAAGTGCTTCGTATGGTGCACATTATAGACAATGAATCGCCTTAAAAATTTGTCATGCTTCTTGATTCCCTTATAATAAACTGAAACACTGCTTGGAAAAATTTTGGTTTAAGAGCCCAAGAATCTGAGCTTAGATGTTTTTTCTTTCTCTCCAGGATCATTTCTTTCATTATCTTGAAAAGGGACCTGGCATTTCTGAAGCACATCAGGCATTTCTGTTATGTACTGGACACTCTGTGATGGTGCAGTTTTATTAAACGCTTGTATAAACTCTGCAAAGGCTAATTATTTTTCCAGGTGAAAAATGGAGGCTCTGAGAGGATAAGTAACTTGCTCAAAGTTTTAAAGTTCATGGTGGAACAAGATGCAAACAAGAGTTTGTCAAGTCCCAAAGGGTGTAAACACAATTGAGAATTAAGATCTCTTTCATTTGCCTAAATTTGCTTTAAGAAAGTTATTCCTCAGATATTATGTAATGAAATCTTCTGATTCAGAGGATTAGTGGACTCTTTTAGTCTGCACGGAGGAGGGAATATTAGCAACTCCGTCTAACTGCTTGATTCCAAGAGTAAATATGTGATATGTGTATGCAATATATCAAATTTCCTCTTGATATTGTTGAATGAATTCAATAATCTCTACTATTTTCCCAAGGTGATTTCCTTATAGATGACAGCGTTGCCATGTCATCTTCTTTATCCTATCTGAACACTCCAAACATAGTCTCCCCTCCTTACCTTCACCATATTCCAGCTCATATTGCCTTTGTCTTCATTAGGCTAAGGGTCCCAGGGTGTCCTCAGCCTCTATCGTACTGTTGAAACTGGTTTTTCCAAGTAGTTGAGAATGTGTTTGTTTCAGACCTTAACATCCGTTGTGTCAAAGGAAACATTTCAACGTACCCTGGTTTGTTGGATATGTTCTATTATTTTCTATTCCTTCCTCATGCATGCTCTTTCTTATTCTACTAAGTCATTTCTTTCTCCTGTACTTTTCATGCTTCTGTGAGATCAGAGTTAGCCAGGAAAAAATGTAGTAAAGTGATATAGGGAAAGAGGTAAAGGTCCTAGTCTAGCTCCAATTACCTTGATAAGTGATTTACCCTCTCTGTGCCTCAGTTACCTCACCAGCATAAATATTCCAGGTGTAATTTCTATGATTTTTCTTGACCATGGCTCAAATTGTGGCAGATACAGTCTTTATGCCCTGGCTTCCAAGAGAGGTTGTTGCTTCACAAACTGGCACCCCACCACGGAGGGCAAGGAAAGGCTGAAGAAAGCAGCAGGCCATTCCAGGTTGGTAGTGTATGTAATACACAAGGGTACTTACATACAAGGGTTGTCTTGGGCAGCTGCTAGGTAGGTAGATCTCTGCACCTGCCTACCAGAATTTTAAAAGTTTATATAGAGGACTTAATGGGGTTTTAAATCACATGTTGTGTCCAGATGGTCTCGATAACACATTACTCTCTCAAGTTTGCATCCTTGAAACAGCTCCAACTGTGGGAACTGTGGGCAGAATGTACATTTCAAGGAGAAGGGAGGGGATGAGAAGCTTCTGATTGCCCAGGCTCAGCACACAGGTCACAACCTCTTGATGACCTACTCCAACAGAGGTGCAATCTCTTTCTTAAGGACAGAGTTGGTAGCTATAATAATATGTATATATAATACTTTGTACTCGTAACAATGATATGTAGACATCATTTTACTTGTTCACTCCAAAATAGCGACCTGAGCCCAGTCACCCAGCCAGGGCCAGGGCCTGAACATAGTCCTCTCAGTTCTGAATTCTCTGCTCCATACCTCAGCAGGGTGTGGTAAGCTGGCTGGGAACAAGGAGAAGAAGATCCGAAGGTTTCTCTTGTCTGTGTGTCGGTGTGAGCTGTGCTGGGGGAGTGATAGGATAGTGCGGGTGGAGAATAGAAATTTAAGGGCAGAGTGGTGGGATGAGTTTTTCAAAAAAGAAAAGCAATCTTCCTAATTATTGTTTCAGGGCTTGTGGGTTTTCCTAAGTACTTACTGGACATCTGAGTAAGAGAGTGTGCTGGGAGCGAAACAAAAAATATAACTTTGATTTAAAAATCCTAAACCCAATACTAAAGTATGCAGTGCAAGTTAAAGTGACTTAGGGGATTTTCTGTTTTCTGGATGATATTTTCCCCAATGTGAAAAATATTCCTTTTTTGAAAATTCATTCAATGGTTAGCACAAAGATCAGTTTATATAGTCCCTCGAGTTAGAAGGCTAGAGAGTTATAATTTTTATCTTTTTATTTAAAAAAATTTTTATGTGAAGATCAACCACTCCTTCTCAGGATGACCCTGTTTTGCCTTTATAAGCTGAATCGAATTTAAATCTCTCTATTGTGTATTCAGTGGCCACTTTTGGCCATAAACAAGTTCATTCTCCATTAAAAGGCCAGTGACATAGTCCAGATTTTTTTCTGAAAGAATCAAACATCTCTCTCTTTGTTTAGGAGGTGATCTGTTAGTGGGAGAAGTGAAAGGGGAACAGGGAAATGTTGAATGGTTTCATCACATGTCCCAGAAGTCCAATATAATGCATTTGGCCAAACCCTTTCTCACTTAAGATTTAAACCAATATTTATTTTTGAAAGGAAATACAGCCCACATGCATCTGCCTCAGTAGCCTTGTTGGCTTTTATTGATAGGAAACAGGAAGTTACTTTTTTACCAACATTACAAAAGACCTAAAGATCAACTGAATTTTAATCTTGGCAAATGTAGCTTATACCCTGAAAGGTAAACCGTAGGTTCCAGGTAATAACAAAAGAAAGACAAATATTATCTTTAAGCGTCTTCCAAGATAAGAAAGGTAGAGAAGACTGAGCAAGTTCTAAGAATTACTGATTGTTTCATTTTGTCCCAAAGCCAATATAATTTGTTCTTGAACGCAGATTCTCACATGCGTAGGACATGGTACAAATTATTCAAGTGATTCTGGCTGTAGATGCTAAAGGATTAGCAAAAGAAGAAAAAAAATGACTCTAATAACATCTTTGACTTTGATTATTTGTGCCCTTCAAAACAAAAATTATGAATGTTGCTGTTTAACTCAAAGAAACTCACTCTTTTGATCTATATTCTTTATATAAAATAGAGAGGTTTTTAAGAATAGAGGAGATACTTTTACATCATCTTCTACTATCTTCTAAGTAGATTAATTCAAGAAAAAATTGTTTCACGGATCATATCCATTACTTTTTCTCACCTATTATAAGGATTTGACACTGTGAAGTGTTCTGGTTTTCTGTGTTTATCCAACTCAACCTAAGATTTCCCCGTGGAAAAGTGCTCTTTTTTTGACTGACTGTTCTTGGCCCAAATAAAGGTTTCCAGGGTGTTGGGGAACCTTGGAAACCAAGTCTATAGACCCAGCTCAAACTGAAGTTATGACACGTGGTTTTAAAACCTTCTGTTTTGGTACATGTTCTGTATATTTGTGCAAAGGTCACCCGTCTAAAGGGACACAAAACTATTCTTGCTCCTACTCTGGCACCATAAAGTCAGCCCTGACTTTGATCCCTGATGGATATGTATTTGTCAGAAGTTACTAAATAAGGCAAAGGAGTCATTTATGGTTAGTTTGATCTTATATTCAAATCTCTATATGGTTATGTACCTGGGAACTGGAACTATACCTCTTGTGACCCCAGGGATCCTTATGTCACTTCTAGCCTCAGCTTATCTCCTTTTCTCTGAGCCTCATCTTGGTATCCAGTTCAACTCATAACAGGAAAGGCATCTCCTTTCAAAAATGTCATCTGAGCAGCAGGCACCAAGTGATACTGGTATGAGGTAACCATCTGATAGAGATAGGCAGCTCTTTATAAACTTCCTGATGGGCAAGGAGCCAATTCCTACAGTGGCCAGCTTAGGAATCTAGTCAGTGGGCATATTTGGTTGGAGATGGATACTCTCAGAGAAAGAGGTTGGTTTTAAAAGTCATCCAAATACTTAATGGACCATCTTCTACCATATCATATGCTTAAAGAATTGAATGCCAAATGTTTGTCAGATGTGTGTGTGTGTGTATGTGTATCTATCTAAAACTTAAGGTATTTAATTTGATCATTGCATCAATCTAGTGAGATAGGGATTATTAGAATCCTGGTTTGCAAGATGAGTAAACCAAGGTTTACAGAGGTTAGGTGAATCATTGTCAAAGAGCAAGTGATTTGGGAGCTACAGTCCAACCCTGGACCATTTAAAAAAAAATAAATTCTGTGCTATTAACCACAATACCATTGGTTCTCAATCAATCAGACCCAATCTCCTCTACATTTATAAAAATATTTGAAGGTTCCCCTCTATTATCATGAAATAAAATATATATACAATGTAACCTGCATACATATAAAACTTTATTTTTGTTTATTTATTTTAAAGATTTTATTTTATTTTATTTATTCATGAGAGACACAGTGAGAGGGGCAGAGACAGAGGCAGAGGGAGAAGCAGGCTCCCCGTGGGGAACCCGATGTGGGATTTGATCCCGGCACCCCAGGATTACATCCTGAGCCGAAGGCAGACGCTCAACCGCTGAGCCACCCAAGTGTCCCACATATAAAGCATATATATAAATTCATATAAATTCATATAAATTCATATGATGGATTACTGCTCAGCAATAAAAAAGAGAAAACTGATGATTACATAAGGTAACATGGATGAATCATAAAAACACTAAGTTGAATAAATTTGGGCACAAAAGTGTATATTTTTTGCCATTCCATTTCTATTATATTCAAGAGTAGGCAAAACTAATCAATGGGATATCAGAACACTGGTTGCCTTTGTGCGTGAAGATGGGGGAGAATTGACAATATAGATGCCTGAGGTGAGCAGAGTGATGGAAATGTGTATCTTGATGGAGTATTGAATATGGATTGTGTATTTGTCAAACTCATCAAACAAAGATTTGTGCATTTTATTGCTTATAATGGATAACTCAGTAAAAATTAAAGTCTATAAAATTCTAGCAGTATTATGTAGGAGAAATAAAAGGATTTTAAATTAATATATATTTAAATATATAAATGCTTAAGATCATCAGTATTCAAAGACATAATGAAGTAGTCAGATGTATGCATCTAATATTAATAAATATATTTGGATTTTCAATTTTGAATTGAACATTGTCAAAAATTATTTTATATCACATTTTGAAGATATTCTAGATACATTTGTATATACTTAGAGATGCAATTAGAATGGGACACTGCAAATGCAGATACAAAGTGTTATACTGCCTTCATCAAAATTACAAGTAGTGAGTGCTTTTTCAATGGAATCTTGAACTAGTCTTGGTAGAGATCCCGGTCAATTTTTTCCCCAGTCTTTCCTCAATTTACATAGTCGTGTTAATTCTGGAAAATTCAGTGGGTAAACTATGCAAAAAGTATTTCTGTGTTTATATATAAAACAGAGTTGAATTTAAAGTTTGGATGATTGTATATTCTTTAACTTTTTTCAGGCTCATCAACATGTCTTTTTGTCCTCCTAGATTTCCAAGGGTATTTCTATCTTAGAAATTATTTTTTTTTGTATTTTTACTTTGGTAATTGTTAGTATACTGAAACAATGTGTCTCCTGAAATTAAAAGGTCCTTGATGGTGGAAATATTTTTATCTCTAGCACGCAGCATAGTTCAGGCACTCAGTAGATGCTTGTTGAAAGCATGAATGACTGGATTAGTGAAATAATAAGTGCAAATATCAAATCTATGACCCAAGCAACGAACTGAATTTTTCTTTTCTTTAATTATTTATCACACACATGCTATTATATTGTTCAGTTGGGATTTAGTAAGATTAGGGAAACAGATTGAGAAACAAATAATTCTTTCAATAAATTCATTTTTTTAAGTACTACTGGCATCAAAAGGTAAATAAATAGGTGTATTTTTACATAAAGACCTCCTTCTTCTCATTTCCTTTTACTGAAATTAAGATGTGATAAGTGCTGTATTCATTTTTAACCCCAAACTATCTCACTATTATGTAGCAAAGAAAAGAAGATTACATAAGGACATCTACATGTGTTTTAGAAAACAAAATGTGATTCTTAAGCTACTGCTGTTAACAATGGGAAAGAGTTCCTTGCAGTCCATTATGCCCAGAAGGGCAGCTCTGTTACCTCTGCACCTGAAGTCTTATCTGGGTTCTTACCTGTTGTTTTCTGTAGACAATCTCAACAGGGCCGGCATTCATAGCTCCTAGGGACATAGATATGGACCTTCATAGTTGTGAAGGGGCCTCCAAAACTGTGATTAGATAGACTTGTCTCATTTCCAATCCCTCCCAGCTGTTAAGAACACTGGATGATTTTTTAGATCTCAGCTCCTGGGAAACAAAGAAGTATAGTGTTAAGTATCCACCAAATCTCAGCGTAACTACTGTGGCTTTGCTTTGCAAATACGAGAGTTGGGCTCCTTGTGTTTATTTTTCTCATAAACCAGAAAGGGCTAATGGAATTAAGATTTCCAAAAAGACCCAAGCTTGGAGATCTGTTTTACTATAAATATAAACAAAAATAAAACACTAGAAACCCCTTTTACGGACTTCATTTCCTTTCGATATGAAAGCACAGAATTCAGAACTGGTTGGGGGGACACCAAAAGCAAAGGCCAGATTTTTACAATCTGTTAAATAGTTTTTTTGAGTGGTAGGAAATTATTCCTGAATTCTGATGAAGCCTTGCCTGGGGCATTTTGAGGAAAGTTGAGTGGACCCTTCGGGACTTTTTGTATCTGGACTCAATGGTAGGACAGTCTAATTTTGTCATTGTTTGAGGACATTTTACTAAGAACCTTGTCTCTTGAGAGAGTAGTTTATTTTTTAAATTTTTTTAAAAATTGGAGTCCAATTTGCCAACATACAGCATAACACCCAGTGCTCATTCCATCAAGCACCCCCCTCAGTGCCCATCACCCAGTCACCCCAACCCCCCCTTCCACCACCCCTAGTTCATCTCCCAGAGTTAGGAGTCTTCATGTTCTGTCTCCCTCTCTGATATTTCCCACTCATTTTCGAAAGAGTAGTTTTAAGGACAACTGGGAATACTTCAATATATACTTCGATAGGTACTGAAAAAGTCTCTTGTTCCAAACAGTTCAAGGTTCTCTTCGTTCAGGCGTTTTAATTATTTGCATAGTAGAGAAATATATACACACACACACACACACACACATATATATGCTTTCTGAATATATACAGAGAGATGCCCTCTATAGAGAAATAGATAAGATATAGATAATAGATAAATGTAGGTAAACAGGAGGCTCTCTCAAAAAAGAGGAACTGATGACTCCTTCCCGAGGACACCTGATTTCTCAGGGCCTACGACCCCATCGCCTGGCAGGACCACCCGACTGGAGACCGGAAGTGCGCATGCTCCAGCCGCCCATTTCCGATTTCCGGCTGTCGATTTCCGGCCGTCGGGGACAAAGGAGCCGAGCCAAGGACTCCTGGTAAGTGAATCCCGCGGCCACAGCAACCCGAACCAGGACTCTTGGGACCAGTTCTATCGCCCTGGGGCTGTGAGGTGCTTCCTGTTTCTGGAGGCTTGACACCGGAGAGCACCGTCGGAGCCTCGTAGTCTCTTTCTGGCCCAGCCCACAGCCCGTTCCCTGCGGAGCGCAGCGCGGCGGCCTCCAGGTGCGCCCCTTCCTCAGTCAGTCAAGGTTCCCTGTTGCAGGCCGCGGGCGATGCCTGCGTGCTGCGCGGGGCCTGTGCGGGGGGCGGGGCCTGTGCGGGGGCGGGGCCTGTGCGGGGGCGGGGCCTGTGCGGGGGCGGGGCCTGTGGGGCTCCCCGGAAGGGGCGGAGCCTGCGGGCGGCCGTGCGCGGCTTCGCTGCAGGATCTGTCGCGTACTTGATCGCTAGTGATAAAATGTGTAGGAGAAATAGTATGATGCTATGAAATTAGGTAAGCCCGAAGGTTGTAAATATACGATTACAGGATGGAAACAAGAAGATATTAAAAAGTAAGACTATATACAAAAAAAAAAAAAAAAAGTAAGACTATAGATGTTCCAGGACACTTCCGGTCAGGTGACTGCAAGCTGGTGCAGATCCAGCTCTCCGTTACATCACACCTCGCACAGCCAACCTCAGGAGAAACAATGGGCAATTCACAGGAGCCAGAAGTAAATAAACGCCAAGTCAGAGTTCCTAGTGTGCACACCTTGGTAGTGTAACAGACCAAGGTGGTGCCCATGGTCAACATAGGGGATTGAGACGAGGCACTAGGGATTTGAAGCTAAGGGATGCAGTCTTGGCCAAAAGGATGGGGGGGAGTTGAAACTGAAACCCTGGTGTAAAGCTGGAACAGTAAAGGGCTTTAAAACTCTTAAAAAAAAAGATTCTTTAAAAAGCTCCTCATGTTGCTGAAAAGTAAGGGCTTGGAGTTAGAGGATGAGGAGAAAAATAATTCTGTAAGTAACTGAAATCCCAAGCATTATCCACAAATGGGGCACAGATTCATACGATTTGCATTGTGCAACAGTTTCAAGCTGAGAAATTAGCATACTTTCCTGGACTGGTGAAAACTCCTGGGATTCATGGTAGGATTAAATACAAAATGAGGATGTTTCCACAATTTTAAGTTACAGAACTCATTAAAAAAAAAAAGGTACGCTGCACTGAAGATGAATTCATAGCAACAACAAAAACAACAAAAATACAAGCCACATAAGAAAAGAATTTACTATAAAGGAGATTCCATGGAAACTCTAAGAGGAAAATTAGCACCTCAAAGAACATCAGGAAATGTAATTAATAACTTAAAAAGGTTTGAAAATAAAATTCAAGACAGAAAGATGGAAATTATAATGAGGTAATAGGATTTATATAAAAACTGGCAGATTTGAAAAAGAACCACATAGAACTTCTAGAAATAGTTTTTGAAATTTAAGCTAAAAAATACCCTAAAAAAATAATCACATAGCAGATTACACAAAAGTAGAACAAGAATTAAGAGAACTAAAAATAGATTTGAGAAGCTTACCAGAATGTACAGAAAGAGACATAAAAGAATAGATTGAGATATAAAGGATACAAAGGATAGATTGAGAAGATATAATGGCAGAAAAGACACTTTTGAAAAAAAAAATCACTGAAAATTTTTCCAAAATCAGTATTTTCCAAAAATCATCTGATTGAAGACATACACTGAGTCCCAAACAATATAAAGTTCTTATCTATCTCTGACAAGGTCTTAAACTGAACAGATTACCTACAAAACAATAATTATACTTAATGTGGACTACTCATAAGCAGCAATAGAAGCCAAAAGAAAATGAAACAATAAGTTAAAATGTTAAAAATTCTATGCACAGCAGAACTTCTATATAAGAATAATGCAAAAATAGAGACATTTTCAGACAAAGTCAAATAGATTTGATCACAGGTTGTCACTGAAAGAACTAATAGAAGATCTCATTCAGGAAAAATAGAATTCAGAAAAAGAAGCAAGGTACAAAGAAACACGTGAGTTGATGTGGAAATGCATTGATAAAACTAATGATAGCAATGGGTAATGTTCTGACATTTAAAAAGACATTGAAACTATGTATATACTAGAAAACAGTGTGATAAGGTGTTTCATTGTTAAAGTTCTAAGATTTCTTTAATTGTTCAGGAGCAAGGCAGTAATAATTGTTATAATTAGATATTGTTAAATCAAATATCAGATTAAAATTTAAACCTAAACATTGTGAGGAAAAGATGAAAAGAGTTTTTAAGTAGTATAAAGTAAATGAATACAGAAAATGTAATTACAGCAACAGAAAGGAGATAAAAAATCAAGCAAATAAAAATTTGGAAAATTAAAAACAAAAGAAATGATGGTACAAACAAGTGAAAAATAATAGTAATAGCTGTAAAAAGGAAATAGATTAAACTCACTAATTATAAGACATTTTCACATAGAAATCCTTTTTGTGGAAGTTGGAGGCAAACATTGGTCAAGAAAACTACTCATTCTTAGGTCAGCTCATGTTTGTAGTGTGAATTTACTCAAATTTGAAGAACACGGTCTTCATCACTCTAAGCCAGGGGTGTCACCTTTTACAAACCCCCAGGAAAAGGGATTGGTAACCAATTTAAGTTGATAATTGCTCTTTTTAAACTATCTGTAGTTAGTTTGGATTTTCTAAACCAAAATTTGTATCTTTTTAAAAAAATTTTTTTTAAAGATTTTATTTATTCATGATAGACATAGAGAGAGAGAGAGAGAGAGAGAGAGAGGCAGAGACACAGGCAGAGGGGGAAGCAGGCCTCATGCCAGGAGCCTGATGCGGGACCCGATCCCTGGTCTCCAGGATCGCGCCCTGGGCCGAAAGAGGCGCTAAACCACTGAGCCACCCATGGATCCCCTGTATCTTTTTTTAAAAAACAGGATCACAAGTAATTGATCTCTTCATGTGTTAAGAGATAATTGAAAGTAGATAGACACAAAGATTTACAGTAAAGATTTCGGAGCACAGATGAGGTAAGTCATGCCTGTTATATATTATGGTGTTGAATTAAGACCACTGTGTATGTGTGTTGAATTATCTCTAATGTGAAGTAAGTCAATCGGAGAAGGACAAACAGTGTATGTCCTCATTCATTTGGGGAATATAAATAATAGTGAAAGGTAATAGAAAGGAAGGGAGAAGAAATGTGTGGGAAATATCAGGAAGGGAGACAGAACATAAAGACTCCTAACTCTGGGAAACGAACTAGGGGTGGTGGAAGAGGAGGAGGGTGGGGGGTGGAGGGGAATGGGTGACGGGCACTGAGGGGGACACTTGACGGGATGAGCACTGGGTGTTATTCTGTATGTTGGTAAATTGAACACCAATAAAAACTAATTTATTAAAAAAAAAAACAATTACCTCTAATGAAGGCTTATCAGAGTATTCCATAGAGTGAATTTGCTTGTTCTGTTCCCATCATACACATTTTTTTTTCTTTTCTGTGATATTTGAATTTAAAATATGAATTTAGAATTTCACAGTATCAGGAGTATCTCAGATTTTTTTTAATTTGGGAAATTTTGAGTAGGTTGGCCTCATTTTCCTACTAAACATTTTCTTTCCTACATTGAATATCTAGCTCTGAGATTGTTCTCTTATATATATGTATTTTAAAGATTTTATTTATTCATGAGAGACACACAGAGAGAGGTAGAGACACAGGCTCCATGCAGGGAGCCAGACATGGGACTTGATCCCGAGTCTCCAGGATCACACCCTGGGCTGAAGGTGGCGCCTAACCGCTGAGCCACTGGGGCTGCTCTGTTCTCTTATTAACAAATTCTGTCATAGCTTCTTTTTAAAGATAGTACAAGCTTAAAACAAGGTCAAACACTCTAGATTATTTAAAATATTATGTAAATGCAACTGTCTTCTTTTCCATTTGAAAACATTTCTTCCTCTAGTAACTAATGTGACTTCCTTAGATGTAGACCCTAAAAACCTCTGGAGAATTAGGGCTTATCCATAGTCCTTTTCAGCTTTCTACTTCAAATATTCTTTCTTACTCTGTACTGAGATTATATGGATTTCAAAGGGAATCTGCATGAAGTTTATTTTAACCACCAGAAACACAGTCTTATTTGGAATATTGTGCATAATGTGTTCCTTTAATTCAAAGATTGCAGCTGGATTAGCAATATATTATATTGCACAATTTTCTCTTTTGCTACCACAAACATTTTCTCTGTGGTCATGCAAATATGACTTTATGTTTTCTTAATGAGATGGAGGAAGGAACTAATGTTTACTGAAGATTGGCTATTTTACCAGACTGTAGCAGACACATTACATAAACAATTTAATGTTAACACTTTCAACTCCATGAGTTTTAAATTTCCCATATTCTAGAGGAGAAAAAAAAGAGTATTTGCTGAAGTTACAATACTTTTGTCTTCCACATCCTAATCTAAAATGTATGATGTTGATTTCATTTATGGGCTATTTTGAATGAAATTATTTTTTCTTTTATTGTTATAATAGTCTTTAAAAACTAGAGAGTTTGTTTTTATAAAGCAGTGGTATTTAACAATATTTTCTTATTTCTGTATTTTCTAGTTTTTATAAACGTATAAAACATTGCTATCATGAGATAGTTTGTCTTGTAATGTATTATTATTGTATGTTCTTAGATACAGGCATTTTAAATAGTATTTTAAATAGTTATTAAAATGAATTATTTTAGAGAACATGAATGTAGAATCCATTTGTTGTATATGTGTGTATGTATGTATATAGTTATATATGTATGATTATGTGTGTATATTTATATAAAATTCAGATAAAATTATCATATAAAAGACTGTACAGATTTAAACAGTACAGTTTGATTTGATAAGTTCTGACATGAACATGCCCATGAAACCATAGCCACAATTGAGATAGAGAACATATACATCCCCTCCCTAAAATTTCCTCCTGCATCCTTATAATCCCTTTCTTCATCCCCCTCTTCCCTCCTCTCCAAAAAAACCACTGACTGTTACTATGGATTAGTTTGCATTTTCTAGAGAATAAGTGTTATCATACAGAGTATATTTGGTTCAGGGGCATTATGTTGAGATTCATCCATGTTGTACAATATTCCAGTAGTATATTTTTGTTACAGCTGAGTAGTATTCTATTATATTAAAAGGTATCACAGTTTATCTACTTATCTGTTCATTGGTATTTGGTTTGTGTCTAGTTTTGGGTTATCACTAATGAAATTTTTCTGGCTGTTAATGTACATGACTTTGTATGGATATATGCTTTCTTTTCTCTTAATCAAATATCTAGGAATGGAATGGCTGGATCATATGGTATGTGTATGTTTAATTTTTAAGAAATTGTCAAAGTGGTTTCCAAAGTAGTTGTACATTTTACACTCAACAGGAATTCACAGAAGTTCGTTTCTTCACAGCCTCACCAACACTTGTATGGTGAATCTTTTTCATTCTACTTATTCTGTTAGGTATACAGTGGTATCTAACTGTGGTTTTAATTGGCATTCCCCTTATGGTAAATCATATTGAGCATGTTTTCATGCATTTATTACTATCTACACATCTTCTCTCTCTCTCTTTTTTTTTAAAGATTTTATTTATTTATTCATGAGAGACAGTATGAGAGAGAGAGAGAGAGAGGCAGAGATGTAGGCAGAGGGAGAAGCAGGTTCCATGCAGGGAGCTCGACATTGGACTCAATTCCGGGTCTCTAGGATCATGCCCTGGGCCGAAGTTGGAGCTAAACCACTCAGCCACCTGGGCTCCCCACATCTTCTTTGATAAACCATCTGTTCAAATCTTTTTCCCATTTTGACTTCTTGCTGAGTTTTGATAGTTCTATAACTATTCTGTATATAAAATTTTTATCATAGATGTGCTTTGCAACTGTTTTCACCAAGTCAGTGGTTGGGTGTTTTTATTGTTTTAATAAAGTCTTTTGAAGAGTAGGCCTTCTTAATTTTTTTTTTAAGATTTTATTTATTTATTCATGACAGACACAGAGAAAGAGAGGTGGAGACACAGGCAGAGGGAGAAGCAGGCTCCATGCAGGTAGCCTGACATGGGACTCCATCCCAGGTCTCCAGGATCACGCCCTGGCCTGAAGGTGGCACTAAACCACTGGGCCACTGGGGCTGCCCAGGCCTTCTTAATTTTGATGTGGTGTAATTTATCTTGAAGTAAAGCAGTCTTATAATTTTATTTTATTTACTCAATTATTTTGGCTCTTTATTTCCTTTGCATTTTTATATGAATTTTTGAGTCAATTTGAGAATTTCACAAGAAAGCATACTGGAATTCTATTGTCTATAAATCAGTTTGTGAAGAATTGACATTTTAATAATATTGAGTGTTCTTAGCCATGAATTTGACTCATGAACCTTTATTTTTCAGGCCTCTTTAATTTCTTTCAACAAAGTTTTAGAGTTTTCAAGTGTACAAATCTTTCATATTTTTTGTCAGATTTCCCCCTAAGTAAGTCCTATTTTTGATACTTTTAAAATTGTATTATTTTGCTAAATTTATTTATTTATATTTTAAAGATTTTATTTATTTATTCATGAGAAACACAGAGAGAGAGAGAGGCAGAGACATAGGTAGAGGGAGAAGGAGGCTCCCTGCCAGGAGCCTGATGTGGGACTCGATTCTAGGACCCCAGGATCATGACCTTGAATCAAAGGCAGATGCTCAATCACTGAGCCACCCAGGTGCTCCTCTGCAAATTTAAATTTCTGATTATTTGTTAGAAGTTTATAGAAATACAGTTGATTTTTGTGGGTTGATCCTGTATTCATAACCTTTTTAAACTTGCTTGCTAATTTTAGGAAGTAGCTTTTTGGTAGATTCCATTGGATTTTCTACAAGAAAATTTTGTCTGTGAATAAAGATAGTGTTTCTTCTTCCTTTCAAATCTGGAGCTTCTTTCTTCCTCCTCCTCCTCCTCCTCCTTCCTCCTCCTCCTCCTCCTCCTCTTCCTCCTCCTCTTCCTCCTCCTCCTCCTCCTTCTTCTTCTTCTTCTCCTCCTCCTTCCTCCTTCCTCCTTCCTCCCTCCTCCTTCCTCCTTCCTCCTCCTTCCTCTCTTTTCTTTTCTCTTCTTCTTCTCTTCTCTTCTTTCTTCTTCAGTTACACTTGCTAAAACCCCTAGTATGACACTGAATAGAAGTGGTGAGACCACAGACATTTTTGTCTTATTCCTGATATTAGGGAGAAAAGTTCTTTATAAATATGTTGTAACCTGTAGATTTATTAAATTTTTTTTGTAGATCCCCTTTATCACTTCCAGGGAGTTCTTGTATTTCCAATTTCTTGAAGAATTTTTATTAGGAGTGGATGTTGAATTTTGTCTAATGCTTTTTATACTTCTATTGAGACAATCATTATGTTGTTGGTTTTGTTTTGTTTTTTAGTTTGTTAATATGATGCATTATTTTGATTGACTTTGAAATGTTAAACAACCACTGCAATCTTAAGATAAACCTCACTTGATATATTATCTGTTTAATTTATTTTTGGATTTAAGTTGTAAAACTTTTATTTAGAATTTTTGCATCTTTGTTCATGAGCTTTGCGTCTATATTCATGTGATGCATGTTTTTGACTGGTTGGGTTTCAGGGCAATACTAACTTCATAGAATGAGTAGAACGAACAAATATTCTCTCCTCTTCAATTTCTGGAAGAGTTTGTGTAGTATTATCTTTGTCTTGAATGTTTGAAAGAGGGATGCCTGGCTAGCTCAGCTGGAAGAGCATGTAGCTCTTGATCTGCGGTCATGAATTCAAGCCCTATATTGAGTATAGAGAGTACTTAAATAAATAAAATGTAAAAAATGTTTAGTAGAATTAACCAGTGATGCTATCTCGTTCTGGGGTTTTATTTAGTGGTAATTTCTACAAATTCAAATTCTTTAATTTATACAGGGCTATTTGGATTATTTATTTCTCCTTCAGTGAATTTGACTAGTTGTGTCTTTCAAATAATTTGTCTACCTTATCTAAGCAGTCAAATGTATAAGCATAAAATTGTTTAGAATATTTCCATATTATCTTTTTATTATCTGTAGAATCTTTGGTAATGTTGCTTCTCTCATTCCTGATATTGCTAACTTAAATCTTCTCTTTCTCTCTCTCTTTTTTAGTTCACTTTGTGTATGGGCTTATTGATTTTTCTAAAAAAGTCAGCTTTTGATTTCATCGATTTTCTTTTTTTTCTTTTTCTATTTAATTGGTTACCTCTTTGATTGTCACTATTTCCTTTGTCTTGTTTAATTTGAGTTTAATATTCTCTTTTCTAGATTTTTAAAAAAGATTTATTTATTTATTCTAGAGAGAGAGAATGTGTGTGGGTTTGCGAGTGCGGGGAAGGGTAGAGGAGAGGAAATGAGAATCTTAAGCAGACTCCTTACTGAGGGCAGACCCCAACTTGGAACTGGATCCTGAGACCCTGAGATCATGATCTGAGCCAAAATTGGATGCTCATTTGACTGAGCCATCCAGTCCTTTTCTAGATTTTTAAGGCATTATCTGAGGTTATTTAAGACATTTCTTTTTTTCTAATTTTGGTATTTAGTGCTACAAATTTATCGCCTAAGTATTGCTTCAGTGACATCCTACAAATGCTGGTATATTATTATGTCATTTTGATTTGGTTTAAAAATATTTTCAGATTTCTCCTTTGAGGTATTCTTTGACCAATGAGTTATTTGGAAATATATTTTTTCCATTTAGAAATATTTGGGGATTCTCCAGGTATTTTTCTGCTCTCAATTGCTAATTAAATTCCATTGCAAGCAGAGATGATAGATTGTATAATGTAAATACTTTAAAATTTGAGAGTTGGCTAGGAATATGGTCTAATTGGTAAAATCCAAATGTAATTGCAAAGAATGTGAATTTGCTATTATCAGGTAGACTGTTCATGCTGGTTAATAGCATAATTCAAGTCTACTGTATTCTCACCAATTTTCTGTTTATTTCTTCCAACAATTATTGAGAATTGAGCATAGATATCTCTGATTGTATTTGTGGACTTGTTTATGTTTCCAGGCAGCTCTACTAATTTTGGTTCATGTATTTTGTGACTCTGTTTTTAGGTATATAAATATTGAGGATTGTGTCTTCTCAATTAACTGACCCTTTTATCATTATAAAATAAGTTCTTTATCCTTAATTATATGGTGATATTCTCTGTCTCGATACCTACTTTATCTGATAATAATATATAGCCACTCTAGCTTTGTTTTGAGCAATGTTTGCATTTCATCCTTTTACTTTTAGCCTATTTGTGTGTTTTTATTTCAAATGGATTTCTTTTTTCCTGTTCAATTTATTAATTATTAATATGGCAACAATGTTGGTTTCTACTATTTAAAGATTTTTATTGAGGTGTAATGTACATATATTGATTTCAGATTTACAAATAATGATTCAGTATTTGTATATTTCATGGGTGATCAGCAAAATAAATCTATTACCATTTGTCCTCATACAAAATTAACTTCTAGGATTTATTTTCTTGACAAATTTCATCAAGTGGATTTCTTTTAGGAAGCATATTGTTTTTATATCCAATGTGACAATATCTACCTTTTAATTGAGGTATTACCTTTTATATGATTATTACCTTTTATATGATTATTGAAGTGTTAGGGTTAAGTTTATCATCTTGCTATTTGTTTTCTATTTGTGCATCTGTCTTTGTTTTTTAATCTTTTTCTCTGCTTCTCTTAATTGAATATTTTTATAATTAATTTTATCTCCTTTGTTGGTTAATTAAAACCATTAATTTTGTTACTTTAATCATTGCTTTAGGTTCTCTAGTATACATCTCGTACCAGTCAGAGTCTACTTTAAACTAACATTAAATCACTTTACCTATTGTTTAAGAAGCGTACAATAGTATACTTTCATTTTCGTCCCTGGCCTTGTAGTTATACATTTTATTCATTTATATCATAGAAATCCTATGATGCATTATTATTTTATTTAACTTAAAGTACATTGTCTTTAAAAGATTTTAAATAGTAAGAAAACAAATCTTAATATTTACTCATGTAATGATAATTTCTGTACTCTTTATTAGTGTAAATCTGTATTTCTATCTGGTATCTTTTTTTTCTACTTGAGGATTTTCTTTAATATTTCTTTTAGTAAGGGTTTAGTGGTGATGAATTTTTTTGGCCTTTACATGTGTGAAAATATATTTGTTTCATCTCTAAGTATGAATTTTATTTTGAAAGTGTTTTTCTTTTAGTACTATAAACTGTTTCACTTTTTTTCCTGTTTGCATTGTTTTCAGTGAGTAATATGTTGTTACTTTATCTTTGTTCCCTCATACATATTGTGTCTTTTTGTTTTCTCTGATTGCTTGTATGAGTTTTGCATTATCACTGGTTTTGAGAATTTGGTATTAGGGATCTCGGTGTGGTTTCGTTTCTTATGTTTAAGGTTCTTGCGCTTGGATCTAAGAGTTTATAGTTTTCATTTAATTTGGAAATTTTTTAGCCATTATTTCTTTAAATATTTTTCTTGTTCCTTTCTCTCCCTTGGGCATTCTAATTACACAAATACCCAGCTACTTAAAGTTGGTTTGCGGCACACTGATGCTCTTTTCATTTTTTGCAGTTTGTTCTTTTCTGTATTTCATTTTGGGTAGTTTGCATTACCATTTTTTCAAGTTCACTAGAATTCTGCAAAGTCCAATCTACTGTTAATCTCATCTAGTGTGTTTTTGTGTGTGTGTGTGTGTGTGTGTGTTTGTGTTTAAAGATTGACAGACAGAGAGAGAAAGCCAATTAAGAGAAGCAGAGAAAAAGAGTGGCAGGCAGAAGGAGAAGGAGAAGCAGGCTCCCTGTTGAACAGAGAGCCCAATGCAGGCTCAATCCCTGGACCCTGAAGGCAAGCATTTAACCAACTGAACCACTCAGGTACCCCTCATCCAGTGTATTTTTCATCTCAGACTTCGGTTATCATCGCTAGAATTTTGTGTTCTCCTAATATCCTCTGTTTCTCTATAGCTAACTTCTTAAACATATAGAATGCAGTTATAAATGCTAATCTTAACATCTATTAATTCTGGGTTGGTTTCAATGAATAGATTATTCTCTTCATTATGGGACATGTTTATCTCTTTCTTTGTATGCTTAGTAATTTTTGTTTAGATGTTGGCAATTTTGAATTTCACCTTGTTGTTGGATATTCTTTATTTCTCTAAACAGTCTTGAATTTTGCCTTGGGACACAATTTAGTGTCATGAAACAGTTTGATTCCTTTAGTTCTTTTTTTTTTTTTTTTTTTTAGGATTTATTTATTTATTTATGATAGACACACACACACACACACACACAGAGATAGAGAGAGAGAGGGGCAGAGACACAGGTAGAGGGAGAAGCAGACTCCATGCCGGGAGCCCGACATGGGACTCGATCCTGGGACTCCAGGATCGCGCCTTGGGCCAAAGGCAGGCGCCAAACCGCTGAGCCACCCAGGGATCCCCTGATTCCTTTAGTTGTTTTATGATTTGTTTGGTGAGCCCAAAGCAGGCTCAGAGTGGGGCTAATTATCCCTATCAATAAGTAAAGATGCTTTTGAGTACTCTACCCAATGACCCTTGAATTATAAGTTATTTCATTCTTTCTTATGGGAATAGGCACTCTCCCTTACAGTGTGAGAATGCCCAACACTGTTCCCTTCAATCCTGTTAGATGGTTTTCTCCCCAACCTCCAGTAGTTTCCTCACATACATGCCCTGATCTGTAGACTCATTATAGATCTCTGGTGTTCTTTCTATGTAAAACTTTCTCCTCCTTGATATTCAGTCTTGTGAACACTGACTTCACATTCTCCCTAGATTCTCAACTCCAGGAGTCTGCCTGCATTTTCCATTCTTGCTTCATGGCCTAGAAACTCTTATTATAGTAAACTGAGGCAATCAAATGTAGCGTTCATCTCATTTACTTTCCATCTCTCAGATATCACTGTCTTTTGTAACTTGGTATCCTGTGTATGGAAACAGTCATTACATTAAAATTTAATTAATTAATATGTAGTTTTTTGCTTGTTTTAAGTGGCAGTATATTTGATTTTTGTCTTGGCCTTGGAAATGACATCCATTTTTGGTTTTGAAAAAAATAATAACACTTTGTGAATATTTATTGCATATATAGGATGCTATTATTTTATTAGATCCTTAGTCCCTCTTTTTTTGGGCATATTTGTTTTCTATTGCCACCATAAAAAATTACTGCACATTTAGCAGCTTACCACAAATTTGTTATCTTTCAGTACTGTAGGTCAGACATCCAACACTGGTTTCACTGCGCTAAAATCAAGGTCTGAGCAAAGCTTGACCTGTTGCCAGAATTCAATTCCTTATACTTATAAGATTGAGGTCTTCTTTTTGCTGGCTGTGAACTGAGGGCCATTCCCAGCTTCTTCACCACATTCTTTGTCGTTTGATTTCTTTCTTTTACTTTCAAAGCCAGCAATGGTGGGTTGAAGTCTTTCTCACATTGCAGTATTCTTTATTTTTTTTAAGTTTTTATTTAAATTTCAGTTAGTTAACATATAGTATAATAGTAGCTTCACATATACAATATAGTGATTTAACATGTCATACAACACCCAGTGCTCCTCAAAACAAGTGCATTCGTTAACATCCATTCACTATTTGTCCCATCCCTCCACCTACCTCCCTTCTGATAACCATCAGTTTGTTCTCTATAGTTGAGTCTGTTTCTTGGTTAACCTCTCTCTCTCTCTTTTTTCCCCCTTTGTTCATTGTTTTGTTTCTTAAATTCCACATGAGTGAACTCATAAGGTATTTGTCTTTCTCTGACTGCTTTTGCTCATCATAATATTCTCTATCCACGTCATTGCAAATGGCAATATTTCATTCTTTTTTATGACTAAGTAATATTCCACACACACACACACCCCACAACTTGTCTATCCATTCATCTATTGATGGATGCTTGGGCTTTTCCTATACTTTGGCTATTATAGATAATGTTGCTATAAACATTAGGGTGTGTGTATCCCTTTGAATTAGTATTTTTGAATTCTTTGGGTAAATACCTAGTAGTAATTGCTGGATCATAGAGAAGTTGTATTTTTAACTCTTTGAGAAAACTCCATACTGTTGTTCAGAATGGTTGCACCAGTTTCCATTCCTTCCATATTTTCACCAATACTGTTGTTTCTTGTGTTGTTGATTTAAGCCCTTCTGAGAGGTGTGAGGTGATATCATTTTGTAGTTTTGATTTGCATTTTCCTGATGAGTGATGTTGAACATGTTTTCATGTATCTGTTGGCCATCTGTATGTCCTTTTGGAAAAATGTCTATTTATTTTTCTGCCCATTTTTTTTTCTGCCCATTTTTAAGGGAATTATTCATTTTTTTGGTGTTGAGTTTTAGAAGTTCTTTATATATTTTGAATACTAACCCTTTATCAGATATGTCATTTGTAAATATCTTGTCCCATTCTGTAAATTGCCTTTTAGTTTTTTTAATTGATTTTTTCCTTTGCTGTGGAGAAGCTTTTTATTTTGATATAATTCCAGTGTTTATTTTTGCTTTGTTTCCCTTGCCTCAGAAAGACATATCTTGAAGGAAGTTGCTATGGCCAGTGTCAAAGAAGTTACCGCCTGTGTTTTATTCTAGGGTTTCTATGGTTTCAGGGCTCACATTTAGGTCCTTAATCCATTTTGAGTTTATTTTTGTGTATGGTGTAAGAAAGTGGTCCAGTTTCATTCTTTTGCAGGTTTGTCCAATTTCCCCAACACCATTTGTTGAAGAGACTATCTTTTTCCCATTGGATATTCGTTCCTGCCTTGTCAAAGATCATAGAGTTTAGGGTTCATTTTTGGGTTTCTGTTCTGTTCCGTTGATCTTTTTATCTGTTTTTTTTTTTTTTTTTTTTTTTTTTGCCAATACCATACTGTTTTGATCACTACAGCTTTGTGATATAACTTGAGGTCTGAAATTGTGATGCCTCAAGCTTTGCTTTCCTTTTTAAAGATTGCTTTGGCTATTTGGGGTCTTTTGTGGTTCTATACAAATTATAGGATTGTTTGTTTTAGCTCTGTGAAAAATGCTGGTGGTATTTTAATAGAGATCACATTAAATGTAGAGATTGCTTTGGGTATTGTAGACATTTTAACAATATTTGTTGTTCTGGTACATGAGCATCGAATATCTTTACATTTGTGTCATCTTCAGTTTCTTTCATCAGTGTTTTATAGTTTTCAAAGCACAGGTTTTTCACATCTTTGGTTAGATTTATACCTAAGTATCTTATTATTTTTGGTGCAGTTGTAAATGGGATTGATTCCTTCTCTTTCTGTTGCTTTATTCTTGGTCTAGGAGTACTAGATTGTTGTACTCTCCTTTTTTAAAGATGTTATTTGTGTATTTATGAGAGACATAGAGAAGCAGAGACATAGGCAGAGGGAGAAGCAGGCTCTCTGTGGGGAGCTTGATGTGGGACTCAATCCCAGGACCCTGGGATCACATACTGAGCTGAAGGCAGATGCTCAACCACTGAGCCACCCAGGCATCCCTAGATTGCTGTTCTCTTAATCATGTTTCTACCCTCCTCATGAGGACCCATGTGATTACACTGATACACAGATAATCCAGGATAATCTCCCTGTCTCAATATCCTAATCTTAATGACATCTATAAGGTTCCTTTTCCTATGTAAGGTAATATTCACAGATTCGAGGAATAATGATATATTCTAGACTACTTTATCTAGATTCGAGGGATAATGATATATTCTAGACTACTTTATCTAAACTAACTTGCAGAACATGGGTCCTCATTGATAAGATCAGGACAGGCCATGGTCTCTCTATGACTAGACTAATGGATGCCTACAGAGGTGCAAACCCATTGAGAGTTTCACTACCTTGGGAGGCTTCCTGTCAATAAAAGAGCTCAGCATTGATAAAAATAGAATATCTAAGCTCTAAGGAAGAAGAAGATTTGAAGATGATATATGTATTTTAAAACTAAATGTGTCAATTGATGATGATGCTCTAAGTAAAACAAAACAAAACAAAAAGCCTAGTATTTAAAAATATTATTTGGGGAACAGTTGCAAGGTAGTTCAAGAATATAAGGTATCCAAAAAAGAATCTTGTTGTCTCTTAGGGAGCATATAGCAGGTACTATTCTAAATATAATTTTTGTATCCAGGGAGCTCCCTTCTATTAGAGAAGATATATGTATAAAAATCATATAAGACAGGTTATGATAATTCTGTAATAAGTGTGTGGTTAGCATTTGGGGCATAAATTTAAAAGTAGAATAAATTAGATCTCAAGGAGTTTGATGAAACTAACCAGATAGATCAAGAAAACACAGAGAGTTCACAGATTACCTGTGTCATAACTGAAAGAGGAAAATCACTACTGATCTGACAGATACAAAGGAATAATAAATAGTATAAGCAACATAATGTTCATAAATTCACAAAGTAGATGAATGAATAGATTCTTTGAATGACACAAACTATTAAAGGTCATTCAGGAAGAAACCCATAACTTGAACTTTGCTGTTAAATAAATTAAATTGTAGATAACTCCTGCCCTTCTTCAAAGGATCGTTTTTATTTTTTAAAGATTCTATTTATTTGAGAGAGAGAGAAAGACTGGGCGTGAGCAGGGGTAGAGGAGGCTAGAGAAGGGGAATGAGGGGTCCGGGTTGGTGTGGAAGCAGGGAGGGACAAGCCTGCTGAGTGGGAGCAGGGAGCCCAATGAGGGGCTTGATCCCAGGATCCTGAGATCATGACCTGAGCTGAAATCAGACTTTACTGACTCAGCCACCCAGGTGCCCCTAAAGGAATCTTTTTGATTCCAAGATTGTTTCCCTGTTGGATTCTGTGGGATAATTAAGGAAGTACTAATGCCTATTCTATGTAAACTCTTCCATAAAATAGAAAAGTAGAGAACACTTCCCAACTCATGCCCAAACCAAAGATAATTCAATAAAAAGACCCATATTTCCCATTAATATAAACACGAAGGCTCTTAACAAAATATTTCTAAATCAAATCTTGCAAAATGTGAAATAGATAATAAATCATGACCAAGTGGGGGTTGTCTCAAGAATATAAGGTTGGTTCAGCATTTTAAAACAGCTAAAGTAATTTGCCACATCATTAGACTAAAAAATAGTGTATCATGGCAATAGAGGAAGAAAAATCATTTGACAAGAGTCAAGATATATTCATGAAGAAACTCTCAGCAAGAGGAATTTCTTGAATCTGATAAACTGTGCCTACAAAAATCCTATAGGTAACATATTTGATGCTGGTTGAGGAAATTGTTTTCCCTCCAAGATTGGGAGGAAGGTAATATTGTTCTCATCATATTTTTTCAACATTGGAGAACTAGGCAAAGTAATCAGGCATAAATATATACATACAAAAGGCACATATATTTGAAAAGGAAAAATAAAAGTATTGGTATTAAAAGATTACATAATTGTCTACACAGAATTTAAAATTCTTTGAGAACTAATGCATGAAATTAGCAATGTAGCAGGATACAAATCCAATCTAAAAAGAATCAATAGTATTTTTTTAAAAAATTTCTCTTTTTGAAGATTTTATTTTAGAGAAAGAGAGATAGCATGTGTGCATACAAGCAAGGGGGAGAGGCAGGGGGAAAGGGAGAAGCAGACTCCTCGCTGATCAGGGAGTCCAATGTGGAATTCGATCCCATAACCCTGGGACTATGACCTGAGCCAAAGGCAGATGCTTAACTGACTAAGCCTCCCAGGCACCCCTCAATTGTATTTTATATGATGATAATAAACTTGCAATTTGAAATTTAAAAATTTCTTGTGAAAGAACTTTAAAAACTTTAAACTTCATAGGGATAAATGTAACCAAATAGTTGCAAGATTTGTATGCTGAAAATTACAAAATTAAGGCATACATGGAGAGATATACATGGTTATGGATCTAAAAACTGAATATCTTTAAGATGTTCATTCTCCCCAAATTGATCTATAGATTCAGTGCAAATCCAAAAAAATTCCAACACAGGCTTTTAAAAAAATAGATAAGCTGATTTCAAAATGAATATGAAAAATGAAGAACATAAATAGCCAAAATAATTTTGTAATAAAGACCAAATTTGGAAAACTCTCACTACTTTATTTTGGGACTTACTGTAAAGCTACCTAATCAAGGAAGTGTGGTATGATTACAGATAAACATAAATCAATGGAATAGAGGTCCTTAAATAAACCAGTACATCTAGGGTCAATTAATTTTCAGCGAAGGAGCAAGTTAACTCAATGGGAAATGGAGTATACTTTCAATGGTGCTGGGGTAATTGGGCATCCATGTGAGAAATAAATCTTGCATCAAAAAAAAAGTTGACTTGATATAGATCATGGACCTAAATTTACAAGATATGGTTCTGAACATTTAAAAAGAAATCAGGAGAGAAATCTTTGTGAGATGAATTAGGTAAAGATTTCAAGCTTGTTCCCAGAAGATCAAATGTAAAAGAAAAATTGATACATTGAACTTCATTAAAATTAAAACCCTCTGTTCTTCAAAAGAAATTATTAATAAAATGTAAAAGCAAGCCAAAGAATGGTAGAAAACTTTGCTAAGTTCCTATTTGATAAAAACTCATGTCTAGAATAAAGAACTCTAAGTCAAGGAGATGACCCATTTAAAAATGGGCAAGAATTTGAACAGATACTTCACCAAAGAGATATGAATGACAAACACATAAAAAGATGTTTCATTATTGGTCATTAGGAAATAGAAATTAAAATCATAATGAGATTTTACTGAAGATCTAGAAGAATTGCTGAAATTTAAAAGACTGGCAATGCCGATTGGTGGTGACTATGCAAAGCAAATGGAATTCTCATACATCCCTGGTAGGGACACAAAATAGTGTAGGGCCTTTAGAAAAACTGACAGTTTCTTTTACAATTAAGTATATACTCACAACAATGGACCAAAAATCCTACAGAAAAAAAAAAACTGATTTGCACACAAACATCTATAAAGAATGTTTATAGAAGCCTTATTTTTAATAGTCCCAAACTAAAAATTACTCAAATGTCCATTAACTGATGAATAAGGGGGGGGGGGTATATTTATGCTGTGCCATATACTCAGCAATAAAAGGGAACAAACTATTTTACATGCAGTAATGTGAGTGAATCTTAAAAGCATTGTGTTAGATAAAAGAAATTCCGTACAAAAGGCTACATATACTACGTGTCCATTTACATAACATTCTGAACAAGGTAGAACTATAGGAAATTTAACCAGATAATTATTTGCCAGATGATAAGGATGGGGCTAGGAGGTCCATTGCATTGGGTCATGAGGGAAATTTTTGAGGTGATTAAAATATTCCATATTTAGATTCTGGTGGTGGCAGTTATATAACTATATACATTTATTAAAACTTACTGACTTTTATATTAACAAACGGTGCATTTGTCCTCAAAAAGCTCACAGCTTATTAATATGTATTATTGAAAGAATTCAGGCACTTTGATATGCCTTTTTATACTCCAATAAGCCTGACAAAATAAAGATCAAGAAATACCACCAATGTTTCTTCTCATTTGTTTCAATATAGACACAAATATTCACTTTCATTTCATAAATAACTTCATGATGAACAGAGGACTACATGACTCCTATGGCCACGTATTTTAATATAGTGACCTACTAGGTTTATATGGATTTGAGAGAGAGGTTGCAGATGTAAGACCAAGAGCTAGAAGCAAATTTAAAGCATAGGAAGCATAGAAAATGTCATCCTATTGAGTATCTTATATCCAGAATTCCCACGCAAGGCATGGTGCCACAAAGATGAGCACAGGATGCAGTTTGCATTCTTATTGGAGAAGGGCTAAACAGCTAGCAGTATCTTGGATCTTTCTTTGAAAAATCTCTTTTCCTGGAGCATGGAAGGCTCTATATCTCATATGTTTCCTTCCTGGTTTCTAGGAAAGATAATTCATACTTCACAAGACAAATGGAGTTAGGGGAGCTAACTCTGCCCTGGCGTATATACACTTTCAGTCATGCTTACAAGGTCATACCCCTATAGAATGCAACAAATAAACAATCAGTTGTGTTTATGATTAGCTTGAATTGTTAGAGAATGTTTCCATATATTTTTTTAATTTTCCACTTTGTAAATGTCCTCCAAAGTGATAACAGATTATATATATTTTATTTTCTAGCTGGGGGAAGAAACTCAGTAGGTTGCAAGCAAGTCTTTATCATCTTACTCTTAAATGTGATCAGTTCAATTTGGCAATTATTTCTTTGAGCCTTTACAATGTTTCAGATGGTGAAGAGGAAAGGGCAAGGGTTCAAAAGATGAAAGACTTGGCCCCTATCCTGAAGAAGCTCACACTTATTAATATGCATGAAAGGAAATTGTCAGACACTTTGATGTACTCAATGTGGTTATTATTACATATGTGACAATTTCTTGTTTTGACTATTCCTTTGTTTTATCTTCTTTTTACAGATAAAGGAACAGAAATCATAGGCACTTGTTACATTTCATCTTTGATTCCTTTCCTTAACTTTCCTAAATTTTGTTTCCATTTTTCAATAAAATATTAACTATTTATAGTATAGGATATAGTATGTAGTATGTATCAGTATCCATTAAAGTATTCAATAAAGCCTTATTCTATGTGCTTACATTTTCATTGAGGGCAGGTAATTTCTGATGCAATCTCCACAGGTGGAAGTATTGGAATGAACAATTCCAAATTATCTATCACAAGATACATTAAATAAAAATATCCCTTAGAATTTCCTCCCCTTAGGAAATATGAATAAATGCTCTGGTTAAATTGGAGAGATCCTGTTATCTATTGGACAGAGTATTCTAGGGGGCAGAATTAGTGCATTGAAAGGCAATATGATGGTGGTGGGGATTGCTTTTCTTTGACTTTATTAGATCTAGTTGCACTGAAGTGAGGCAGGTACTTCTGTGTCAATCAACTCCATTGTGTATTTTCTAGATCTGGCTTCTCTGTGTTGGAAATGTACCATTCTGCAGAATCTCTTCCAGGAAATCAAAAAGTGTATCATATCATATTTGTCTTCTAGCCTATTTTCTTCAGTTGAAGAAGTAAGGGTGCATTCACCAAAGGAGGCACCTTCACCAATTTAGCACCATGGGGGTTTTGTGTTTTGGGGGTGACTGCCCCACCGTTAATAAAATAAATGTTTTTATTTTTATTTAATTCATTAAATAAACTTTCACCAAGCATCAACAGTGTGCTCAATGCTGAAAATACAGTGGTGAATGAGATAGCTTTTCTGAAACATTTAAAAATGAAAGAAGTCAAGAAGTAAAAACAAAAATAAAGGGCCATGTGATAGAGAGTGGCTGAAGAGTTCTTTAAATTGCATGATTAGGAAAAGCCTCTCTGAGAGGTGACATTGAAGTTGCATCTGGAATGATGCAACTCAAGATGCAGTTTGATGAAAGGGAACAGCTGTGTATGGGCAAACATAGAGGGCAGGTCCAGAGGAAGAGTCACTGGTAAAGAAGACAGATTCTCTCCAAGCCACTGAGCTTACTATAGTGGATGGGTGAAAAGTAGCCAAGGGTGACTAGTGAGTAAATAGCTGAGGGAAAGAGATAAAGGGCATCCTCTACAGTTATTGGCAGTGTTGCTGCTCACTCTCTTTTTCATCCCCTTCTTATACTTCATCTTCACTCATTTCCTGTTAACACTTTCCACCACTATTTGGGAGCTTCAATTTCTTTTCTTTTTTTTTAAAGATTTTTTTAAAAAAAATTATTAGAGAGAGAGAGAAAGGACAAGCAGGCATAAGGGCAGAGGGAGAGGGAGTAACACACTCCCCACCAAGCAGAGAGTCCCATGTGGGACTCGATTCCAGAACCCTGGGATCATGATCTGAGCTGAAGGCAGCTACTTAACCGACTGAGCCACATGGGTACCATGTAAGCCTCAATTTCTTCACAGAATATTCTAGAACTCTCTGATACAACTCTTATTATTACTCTTATTATTATTTTGCAGAATGTAAGTCTTCACATGAAGTCAGATGAGTAATATTTTTCTTTCCTGAAAGATTCTAGAGTATAATCATGTATTGTTTTTGAAGTCTGTACTTAAATCCATTTGTATCACTAAATCTGAAATTATTTCTGCTGTTTGAACCCACGATATTCTCTGTTTTAAATTATTTTCACAAGGAAGCTTTAAAATAGTTACACATTTTTTAAAACTTTGTGCATCATTTTATGAAACCCATGATCTTCCTTGTATTTTCTGTCTTACATACTTAGTATGTGGGGCTTGCTTTCTTCCTTTTTTTCTATCTTTAGGTTTCTCTGGGTTTTATTTTAGTTCTATCAATAGTCGTTCTTAGCAGTCACTCCATTATATAATTGCAGCAACTGACCCTTAACATACTCATAACATTTACAGAATAAGTGGCTCTTTATCCAGTTATTTCCCAAGGGGGAAAACTAACCCTTGGGTGTGGAAGTGGGATTCCTCAGCTAAATGCATGTTTGACATAACCAGGTACCTAAACAGACAGTTGTTCCACCACTGAAGATTGTCTTAGTGCAACGCCTAAGCACTCACGGTGGTCTTAAAAGAAAGTAAGAGACATCTGTCAGGATCCTCCAAGCAGTTCAGCTTTCTAATCAGACCCGTCTGAATTCCTGAGTGAAAGATAAGAAAAAAAACCTGCCTACCCATAGGGCAGTCACTCAACAGTAATAAAGCAGATGTTTAAACAAGGTACACTTAGCCATGTCTGTCAGTCTGTCATTTAGTGAAGAGGTGGGAGCGCAGTGGAAAGCTACGGGGGAAGGAGAGACAGATTAGGAAGAAGAAGCAAAGAATCCTGCTAGACCTGAGTGTGTAAGCTCTTGATTTGCAGATATAGAGACAATGGCTTAAAATAACAATGTTGCAGCATAACACACTATTAGACATCTGAAACAGTAGCTGCAAGTTAGTGATTTTGATATATATCCAGAGAGGAAAGAGTCAGTACTAGGGAGCCATGGTTGAGAGAGAGAGAGAGAGAGAATATATTTTATGTGCACTTTTATATGCCTTGTTTTGGTGAGCACTAGGGGCATTTGGCCAGGGTATGTAAATTTTTGTGGTACATATCCAGAGAATAATTTTCACAAGGACCTGTTTTTTTTTTTTCTTCTTTTTTTTTTTTTTCAGTTTGTTTGTTTGGCAGTGATTTAATGGAAAGTATGTGTCTGGTTTTTGGTACTGGGTGAATCTAAGATCTGATTTTCTCATCTGTAAAATGGTGGCAATGATACCAAGCTTTGAAGAGCTGTTATAAGAACTGGAAGTTAGGTAGATAAAGTCCATGACAAATATAGCCATCATTAGTTTAATGGTATGTTCTCTTGGAGATTTCAGAGATTGTTACTGATAACCTATTTTGTGGTTAGAATAGAAGCATTGGACTCCCAGGGGAGAACTCTTCATTGAAATGTAATAGGAATATCTGAAAACCAGGAAAAAAAGTCTTGACCGAATGTTATTGTGGATAAGAGACTGTAACTATAGCACCACGGGAGTGTATACTAGGAGATATTTGCATTTAGGTATATTTAGCTGCCTCACGGTCCACTGTGCCAGGGGGATGCTTAGGGAGGAGTTAACATATAGACTCAGTATATGCACACAAAGATGTTTTTTAAGTTAGTGAATGTGTCTGGGGAGAGGGCTGCCTCTTGAACTATGTGCAGATATCTGTTCCATGAAAACTATTCTACTTGTCTATGGGAAAATATAAGTCTAAAACAAAGTAATAGGGCAAGTTTCAGGTACATTGTGATATTCAAAATTAAAAGTTTAAAATCTGCTCTCAGTGCAGCTCAGAGAATTCATAGATGGCCTCGAGAGGGTCCTTGGAACCCTCTGATAACAAATGTAAAATTTTGTTTGTACATTTTCCTGTGCTGTATTTTCATAGTTTCTATTTTCAAAAAGGTTTTCTGATATTTATAAGAGGTTAAGCATCCTTGTTTTATGCTATAAATAAGAGAAGATAAAGACAACTAACTGATGTCAAAAGGTTTTGAAATCTGATGTTTAGTGGTCAGGTGGTGTCTTTCAATTGAATCTATTTATATTCTTTGAATTATCATCACCAGCAAATGAATAACAGTAGACAGGTTGTAAAATATCAACTTGAAATATTCCCTACAGTTCGTATCTAACCTTTTTTTTTTTTTCAGACTCTCTTCCTTTAGTTTCCAAAAATTTTAAATTGAATTATGATCATTTTTTGGGGGGTACTGGGTGAAACTGATGGAGATGAGTCATACAAGAGCAAATAGAATAAAAAGATAGCTAGCTGAATGAAAGGCCTGTAGAGAGTTTGTGAGAATTTATGAAGAAATCTGTCATATTAGGCATAAAATAGTTGGAGGGCAGATGAAATAAAGGCTGACTCACACAAGTTCCTGCAAGACAATTGTATGCCAGTTCATTACTCTCGAAGAATCAAAAGAAGTGATTCCTACATTATCATTTTAAGGGAAATATCTCTTTAAGAATGTAGTCAAGAAGTATAGAAACTGCTTTTTTTTTTTTTTTTTTTTTGCATTGAGATGGTAAAAGTGGACATATATTACATTCCAGGTGTTTATATACATTATTTATTGAATCTTCACAAATACCAATGAAGAAAATACTGTTTTGTCCCTATTTTAGTGGCGATTAAATAGAGTAGGCAATTTGATACAAGTCTCATGATAAACGATGGAGGTAGGAATCAAAATCAGTTGACTCATTATGCCACTGACAAAGAAAGGACTGTAAACCTCAAACTATGAACATGGCCAAGATACAGTGTAGTTGTGTTGATGGCTAAAACTGATACTGCCATTAGTAAATGTTACACTGATTAGTGGAGAAGGTGCTGCTGTGATAATACTGGATAACAAAGACATTGGGAACAAGAAGTCATTCACACTTCTGTGCCTTTCTGCCTGTTACTGCCATTCTCACCTTGCACAGTGGATACTATATTTATTATTTTTAATTCCTTTCAATGGATTTCAATATAGTATGGTTTAATTTTAAGTAGCTCTAACATTGTTTTTGGAAGGTAAATTTTAGCAGCTGTCTAGTTTGGCTAGTTATTCTAGCCTTTCATTTTGGTCTGGGAGACATGTACTCTGAAGTCCATGGGAGAGACTGGCATCACAAAGACAGAGTCCTATGCATAATGAAATATGAAGGTAATGAAGTGTCACATTACTCCATTACAGAAAAAAAGGAGAAACTATTATCTTTTGTGATTGATAGATTACAAGGGACATGGGTGTTTTTCATAAATAAATACTAGTGTATTTTTATGAAACACTAATGTATTTTTTACAAAACCAAACTGCTGACTCAGAAGAATGTTTTAAGGCATGATTAAATATGAAGATAATGATAAGGGTGCCTGGGTGGCTCAGTGGTTTGAGCATCTGCCTTTGGCTTGGGTCATAATCCTGGAGTCCTGAGATGGAGTCCCATATAGGCCTCCCTGTGGGGAGCCTGATTCTCCCTCTGCCTGTGTCTCTGCCTCTCTCTGTGTCTCTCATGAATAAATAAAAATCTTTAGAATAAAAATTAAGATAATAATATAACTGCAGACTCTAAGCAGTAAGGCATAGTTGAACGTTGTAGTGAAAATTCTTAGTATCAATGACATCCATTTAATTTATTCTTTCACTTATATATTCATTCGTTTACTTAACAAACATTTAATGACAAAATACTATGTAGCAGAATCTGTGCTTGATATCACAAATAATTTAAAAATGAAGTATAGAACATCTTTAAAAGAACTGTAGTTTCTCCCACTCACAGATAAATAGTCTAAGTGAGAACATATTTTTTTATGTAACATTATGGAATTATGGTACTGCAGAATCAGAGTTGTTTAGTTGTGTTTGGATTTCTGATGGAAACTGGGTACATTCAAAAGCATGTTATGTCATATGTTGCTAAGGTCCTAATTTATCCATATCATGTAAGATGATTGCTCTACCACATTCTGACGAATGATTATTTCTCTCTTCTCTTCCTTTTCTTTGACCTCATGATGTAGCATTTATAGCCAGGGTTGAAACTAGGAAAGAAAAGTAGGAATGGGGTATTGCCCATTTTATTGCCCAATTTATTATTCCTGTTTTTCAAGAATGCCTTCTTCCCCCTAAAATCAATGAATGCATTTAATCAATGCACTTGATTTCTTTGAATTTTGACACTTTCACCATGTCCTTATTTTTTTTTCCAAATATTTTTGCTTTGGTTCTAGTAAACACTCATTTTCCTTCTGGATGCTCTTCTCTTGTCCAAAGTCTGCAAATCATTGTTTCATATATTTTTGTCTGCTTTATATCAAGAGGTAGGATAAATTTGGTCCTTGTTACAACATCAAAGATGGAAGCAGAAGTTTATTTTTTTTTAAAGCATTAACAATTTATTAGTTTATTATAGAGAATATATAAGTAGGCTTTTTTCAATGCTGACAATCTCTTTTTATCATGTATTTAGATTCCTGCCATTTAAAGTAATTGTTGATCTACCATACTTGCCACTGTTTTCTATTTATTACCCCTGTTCATCATTCCTCTTTTGGTCTTCCATTAATTTTTGCCTATTGTAGTTTTAATTGAGCATTTTGGTTTCATTTTCTCTCTTTTCTTAGTGTATTCATTTTACTTTTTTTCTTAATTTTTTTAATAGTTGCCTTAGAGTTTGCAATATACATTTATAATTAATCCAAACCACATTTAAGCAATAGTATACCACTTCACAGGTAGTGCAAGCACCTTATAATAACAAAATAGTCCTAATTTCTCCCTTCATTGCTCTCATTCATTTCACTTATACATAAGCTATAGCAATCAATTACATTGCTGCTATTATTATTAATATTATTATTTAAAGATTTTATTTATTTATTCATAGAGACACAGAGAGAGAGAGAGGGAAGCAGAGACACAGGCAGAGGGAGAAGCAGGCTCCATGCAGGGAGCCTGACGTGGGGCTCGATCTGGGGTCTCCAGGATCACACCCCGGGCTTCAGGCGGTGCTAAACCACTGTGCCACCGGGGCTGCCCTATTATTATTTTGAACAAAATACTACCTTTTAGATCAATTAAGTATTAAGAAATAAAAATTTTTAGTTTTAACTTATTTTTTCTCTAATGCTCTTTATGTAGATCTGAGTTTCTGATCTGTATCATTTTCCTTTTCTCTGAAAAACTTTTTTTAAACATTTTTTGAAGACACATCTACTGGCAATAAACTCAATATTTTTTTGAGTAAGTTTTGATTTCTTTTTTCCTTTTGAAGGATGATTTTGGAGGACACAGAATTAGAGGTTGGTGGTTTGTTTGTTTGTTTTTAATCTCAATTCTTTAAATTTTTCACTCCACTCTCTTCTTGCTTGCATGGTTTCTGAGAATTTGGACATAATTCTTACTTTGTTCCTGTGTATGTAAGATAGCTTTTTCCTCTGGCTTCTTTCAATATGTATTCTTTATCTTTGATTTTCTGCAGTTTGAATAGGATACCTAGGTGTAGTAAGTTTATTTTTAGTTTGTGTACTTGTCTATTTGCACTTCTCCTGCTTGGTATTTTCCAAGCCTCCTGAATCTGTGGTTTGGTGTATGACATGAATTTGAGAGAAATTCTCAGTCAGTATTACTTTAAATATTTCTTTTCTCTTTTTTCTCCTTCTGATATTCCCATTACACATATGTTATACCTTTTGTAGTTATCCCACAGTTCTTGGATGTTCTTTTCTTTTCTTTATTCTTCCCAGTCCTTTTTTCTTCTCTTTGCTTTTCAGTTTCTAATGACATAGCTTCCAACTCAGATTCTTCCCTCAGTCTCATTTGGTCTACTAATGAGCTCACCAAAGGTTTGCTTCATTTCTCTTAGAGTGGTTTTGGCTTCTAGCATTTTTTAAAAAATTCTTTCTTAGAATTCCATCTCTTTGCTTACATTTCCCATCTGTTCTTGCCTGTTGTCTACTTTTTCCTTTAGAGTCTTTAGCATATTAATCACTGATGATTTAAATTCCTGGGATGATAATCCAGATATTTCTGCCATATCTGTGTCTAGTTCTGATGCTTGCTCTTTTTCTTCAAACTGTTTTATTCCTTTTATTATAACTTGTGATTTTTTTTTTAATGGAAAGTCAGACATGATGTAGAAGGAACTGTTGTAAATAGGTCTTTAGTAATTTGGTGGGAAGATGTGGGAGGAGGAGAAAAGTTCTGTAGTCCTATGATTAGGTCTCAGTCTTTTAGTGAGCCTTTGCTGCTGGGGTTGTGAGTTTCACAGTGCTTCTCTTCTCCACCTTCTTAAGTCAGACAGAATGGCTAGAGGGAGCTGGAGTTGCTATTTCCCCTCTCCCAGGTTGGTTAGGCTTTGATATTACCCTAATAGTTTAGGTTGTGCTAAAATAGTTTCTGTTGGGGATAGGCTTTGTTAAGGAAATAGAATACTTTGACATATATCAAGATAGTTATTTTTCTTCTACCCCTGCTGGAAGCAGAAGGGGATTTTGTTCTGACTTTTGCTGTGAGAACCTGATAGAGCTCTTGGAGGTAAAACTCACAAGTGTCTGGTCTTTCCAGAGGTTTTAACTCTCAGATTTGTCCATGTTGAGCCTCCACCTATTTGTCAATGACAATTCAGGTTTCCTACTCAGTACTAGTGCTGAGGGAAGTTTCTGCTCATGAGTTTCTCTCTAGTAGTGATTTCTCTGTATCCATGTGTCTGTCTTTCTAATTTTGGGGGAAGCAGTTTGCCTTATGATCTCAGTTCTGTAATTAATCTAAGAAGAGTTATTGATTTTTCAGTTCAACCTTTTTAAAAAAGATTTATTTATTTATTTATTTATTTATTTATTTGAGAGAAAGAGAGAGAGAGAGTGTGGGAGAGGGGCAGAGAGAGAGAGAGAGAGAGAGAGAGGGAGAGAACCTCAAGCAGAATCCCTGCTAAGCATGGAGCCTGATGCATGGCTTGATCCCGTAACCCTGAGATCAAGACCTGAGCTGAAATCAAGAGTTGATTGGTTAACCAACTGAGCCACTAAGGCACCCCTTAGTTCAACTTTTTATTTGTTAGGAGAGAATGATGACTTCCAGCCTTCTTACATGCCAGAATGGAAATTAGAAATCTCTGAAAGTACGTGTAATTATTATTATTATTATTATTATTATTATTATTATTATTTTTTAATTTATGATAGTCACACAGAGAGAGAGAGAGAGGCAGAGAAACAGGCAGAGGGAGAAGCAGGCTCCATACACAGGGAGCCCGATGTGGGATTCGATCCCGGGTCTCCAGGATCGCGCCCTGGGCCAAAGGCAGGCGCTAAACCGCTGCGCCACCCAGGGATCCCTTTTTTTTTTTTTTTTTTTTTTAATTTATGATAGTACATGTAATTAAATGTAAGTTATTTACATCAAATGCTCTTCTGTAATGCTGATGGCATTTCATACTTTAAGCATCTTAGAGAATATAACAAAGACTCCTCTGTGTTTTGAAAAGTTTTGCAAAAGGAATAATATGACATAATTGAGCCAGCTTGTATTTTCTGAATACCTTTATGTCAGGCATAACTCTAGGTATTTTGACATATATTATCTTATTTAATTTCTGTGTATACTTCCTGTTTTTACATGGGAAGGACACAGGTTGAGAGGAGTTATGCTGTTTTTTGCTATTAAGTTATGCTATTGGGTGACAGTCAGGTATGAACTTTTTCTGACTTACATTATTCTCAATTGATAATCATGCTTCTCTTGTGAGTTTTTTTTCTTTTCCAGTTGCTAAAATAGTCACAATTATCTTTGACCTTTCAGAGAAAAAGGGATTATCCTGAAAAGCTTAAGTATATTGAAAAAAAAAAAAAAAGAAAATTCTTTGTCATTCAATTCCTCCATCTTGTCCTGGTTATTAGAATGGCGAATTTTGATGATTATTAAACACAAATAGCAGTTGTTATTTATCTAAAATTATGATATCAATGGCCTGAGCTCCTTGAGAGACAGCTACCAATATTTTGCACTGACCCCTAATTAATCTATCTACTCTGCTTATATTTATCATCTTTAATTACTGAAGGATACATTACTGTGTTCTTATTTTTAATTTCTTCTCTGTATGTCTACTGTGAAAGCTCAGAGATTTTAGACTAAAGATAGTTTTAGCCTAAGGAAATTAATAAGAGCTCAGAAGAAAGGTGGGCAAGATAATATGATCTTCAGCCTCTCAGAAATTAGATACCAGTTTTCAATTAAAATAAAATAATATAAATTATTTATTAGTAGATATTAGGAAAATTTGGTAGATATACAAAGTATTATGAGGCAGATATATAAATGTATTTTGATATTCAGGCAGCCAAATTTCATTTGAACTTCTCCAGACCAAATGTAAATAACTTTGAAATTAATGGCTTGTAAAATTAGAGGCTAAACTGAAACTCATTCTATCTAAGTAAATCTGCAAAATATTTATATTTGAAAGAGACTGATGCTATTAGTTTTATTTTGGTATTACTATTATTTGTATAGAATATTATGAGAATTGAACTTAATTGTTATAAAGCAAAAGATTAAAGCAGATGTCGTAATTCTGGTTATCATAACATTTATCACACTTTATTAAAATCTCCATGAGTTCTGAGGAGTCTTATTCAGGAAACTTTGTTTAAGGAAGATCCTTTTAATATTTGGGATTAGATGGCCAAGAGCTATGATGGAAACATTTTCAGAGCTGTACTACGTTCTGAGACTCTTTCTCCCCACTGTCGTCCTGTTCCTGTCTCTACTTGCAGGGGGGTTAGACCTGTATCATGGCCTAAGGCTCTTTTACCTACTGTTGCTCCCTTTCCTCTTATCCTCCCTAGGTGCTCCCCTTCCCCATAAATTTATTGCATTTCTAATTATGTCATGATGTCTGCTTCCCAGACAGCCTGAATTGACATGCAGAGAATGCTAAACAGATGCTAAACAAAAAGAATTAATTGCCATCTAGTAATTAATGTTATATTATTACATTTTTCCATGTATCTAGAAATATTTTTTTATACCAATAGAGTCTTTATTATTAATGGATTATGGATTTTTTTTTCTGATCACACATTTGAAGTGCAATCTATAGTGAAATGAACTGTTTTTTTTTTTCATAGTCCCCTAAAACGATCCCAGATGCCCATGAGACCTATCATACCTAGATCCCTTCCCAGGCCTTCTCCATTCATTTCATTAATACATATTTATTAATTATCTATTAGGTGATTAAGACACGGAGAACACAGTGGGAAACATAATAGTCCTGTTTCCTCTCCTTAGGGGAAGGAAGAGGCATGGAATAATCATAACACAAATGAACTCCAAAAGACTTATATATGAAAAAGGGAAAGTGGAGAAATAAATGAATAAGTTTGAAGTAGGAGAAATGCAGAAGTAGGAGCAAAAACAGGAAATTATGTCATGGAAGTCAGGAGAGAAGAATTTTAAGTATATTTAATTTTTGTTGAATACTTCTGAGAGGCCAAACAGGTGAAGAATGAGGTGTCCTTTGATCTAGCAGCATGGGAATCATTGGTGACCCTACTAATGTGACTGATGAACTGAAGGAGTAGGGACCTGTTTGATGAGACTGGGGGCTTAATATTAGACGAGGAAGTGGAGATTTTAGACAGCTCTTTCTGAGATTTCCCTGTGAAGGAGAGGTAAGAAGGAAGGATTTATTAATATGCTTGAAGGTGAATTTTGCAAGAGAGCAACTACGAGAGCATGTTGGTAACTTATGACAAGTTAAGATTATGAGACTAAAGAGATGGTAAAAAGAGGGGATACCTGCTTTTTTCTGTCAGAAATTTCTCTTCTTGCTTTCCATCCCAAATTGAATTTCAAATGTCCATAGTTTGATTGAAAATCTAACAGTCTCAGAAACTGTTGGCATAAAGACATGTCTCTATCTGAACAGTGTGTGATAGTCTGATATCAAGTCTGATAAACTGTTCACAGAAGAGGAGAGCACACATTTGAATGGGGCAGAAACTTCCCTCAGCTAAAATGAAGTTACAGATATATTTAAAAATACAGAAGCTTAAATAATTTAGGGGTGGTAAGTAGTGTCTAAAAGCTCATATTGCTCAATTGATTTTTAAAAAATTCTACAGATATGGGGTAGCCCCAGTGGTGCAGCGGTTTGGCGCCGCCTGGAGACCCGGGATCGAGTTCCGCGTCGGGTTCCCTGCATGGAGCCTGCTTCTCCCTCTGCCTGTGTCTCTGCCTCTTTCTCTGTGTCTCTCATGGATAAATAAATAAAATCTTTAAAAAAAAAATTCTACATTCATCTTTCGATGGACACCGAGGCTCCTTCCACAGTTTGGCTATTGTGGCCATTGCTGATAGAAACATCGGGGTGCAGGTGTCCCGACGTTTCATTGCAGGTCTATGTATACAATGGAATATTACTCAGCAATTAGAAACGACAAATACCCACCATTTGCTTCAACGTGGATGGAACTGGAGGGTATTATGCTGAGTGAAATAAGTCAATCGGAGAAGGACAAACAGTGTATGTTCTCATTCATTTGGGGAATATGAATAATAGTGAAAGGGAATATAAAGGAAGGGAAAAGAAATGTTGGGAAATATCAGGAAGGGAGACAGAACATAAAGACTCCTAACTCGGGAAACGAACTAGGGGTGGTGGAAGGGGAGGAGGATGGGTGTTGGAGGGGAATGGGTGACGGGCACTGAGGTGGACACTTGACGGGATGAGCACTGGGTGTTTTTCTGTATGTTGGTAAATTGAACACCAATAAAAGTTAATTAAAAAAAAAAAAATTCTACAGATACAGAAAACTTTAAAAGGGAAACCCTGAGAGGCTTGGAATTTTGAAAGACTGTAGGACCTCACTTCATTTGTTTTAGGATTTCAAATGATTGAAGCCAATTATGATAATAATGTGGATGTTTCTTTTAGAACTTAAGTTTTGTACTTCTGAATTCATTTTTGAGGCATGAAAACTTGAATGATCTCTGAGGAATTTAACATTTGTAGTGTGGTGACTACCAAGCAGAGAAAACATTTTTGTTTTATCTCCTTAGTTCTTTTTTTTTTGTCTCCTAAGTTCTTAAAGATTTCCTAACTCAGTGAGAATTTTCAAGATGATATTAGAAGAAAATGAATTCAAGAATATGAATTACTATTGAACCAAAATGACTGGAGGTGTTACTTTTTTCAGGCTTATTTTCTCATTCTATTTCAGAGTATTGTTCTGGGTAAACATGAATGTAGATAATATGAATTGTAATCCATCAGTAGAAAACTAATCAATGCTAAGGTTACTTTGACATCTTAAAATTCTATAATTCTGCATTAAATTCATTCCAGGGGGGATCCCTGGGTGGCGCAGCGGTTTGGCGCCTGCCTTTGGCCCAGGGCATGATCCTGGAGACCCGGGATCGAATCCCACGTTGGGCTCCCGGTGCATGGAGCCTGCTTCTCCCTCTGCCTGTGTCTCTGCCTCTCTCTCTCTCTCTCTCTCTGTATGACTATCATTAAAAAAAAAAATTCATTCCAGGGTACACTCCCGAGACTTTGTTGGTCTCAGTTTTACATATGTGCTTTAAAAATCTTTCTTTAAAAATTAAAGGAAGTTTTACATGGATATTAGTATAGAACCATAGAATTTTAAGCTAGGAAGGGACTTTGGGAATCCTTTATGGCTCTCATTCTAAAAGGGCACTTGAAATACTATGTAAAATTTTGTTCATATGTGTACAGGTCAGATTCTCAGAAGTTTCATAATTCTTAAAGTGATAGACATAGAAGAAAAAAATCTGAAACTGCATTTTATAGAGAAAAAAAAAAAACATTGAGAATGAAGGCCTTTCTCAAAGTCACACAAAATTTTAGTGGGGAAAGTTTATATTGTTATGACATTCATTCATTCTGAAGTCCCTAAAATTGAATCAGACATGTTAAGACTTTTGTGGGGCGCCTGAGTGGCTCAGTCAGTTAAGCGTCTGCCTTCAGCACAGGTCATGATCCTGGGGTCCTGGGATCGAGTCCTGCATCAGGCTCCCTCTGCCTCTGCCTCCCTCTTTTTTCATTTCTCATGGATAAATAAAATCTTTTTTTAAAAAGACTTGTTACTGCTCAAATTATTTATTAGGCTCAATGTGAGTGACTCTCCTATTTAGCTGTTTTGGCAAAGTTTTAATTTTATTTATAAAAAAATTTAAAAAGTAAGGGGGGTTAGACATTTTTGCCTTTACTGGGAAACACAAAGAAAAGGCTGTTAAAATGAAATTTATTAATTAGATACTGAGAGTATTTTGCATTGCGCTAGCCCCATGCTAACATGATCAGTTCAAATCTGAGAAGAAATGGGATGTGTCCACTATTTTTGTGTTTTTCTATTTCAGAAGTGAATAGACATCTCTATAGAGCCCAGCTGCTATTTCCATTGACTTAATGAGTTTCTTAATGCACCCCATTGTGCCTCAGTATTAGAGAAACATATGGCACATTTAACTCTTAGCTATGGATTTGACTTTTTATTGTATATTTTCCACCTGTGACACCTGTGACAATTTAAGAAATTATAGATATATAATCATATATGGCATTTGTGCTCTTTTTATGGATATATGAACAAAATGGCCTTTTTTCTTAAATGTTACCAATAACTATATTATAGAAAAGGAAAAACTAAAAACAACATAAAACCCACCCTCATTTTAAAGCAATTGTAAATATTTAAGGAAGAACAGAAATGCAATCAGGGATTCAGAAAAAGGGAGGAGAACATCGATACATAGATAAGTTTCTTTATTTTTCTTCTGGTAATGATTTTCCTGAACTTCGTTTGATAATGAATCTCAAGTTATAAGTCTTCACATAAATCTGTACACCATTATAGATGACTAATTATTGTAAAGCTCAACATGAGCATTAAGTAAAGTAATTCCCTGGGGCCACCTGAAAGAGCCTGATGTGAACTGCATTATAGCACTGGGTTTTGATGTGCACCTATTATTTTCCAAGCTTTGACTTTGAAGACATTGATCAAAAACTCCCACCTTCTACCATGCACAATAACCCTGTCAGAGGCCTGACAGCACCTCGTAACAACCACCTTATGCTCACAAAGAAATGAATTTCAAAACCAAAAGATGTGAATGGCTAAGAGCCAGGGAGGAACTGATTTACCAAATTTACCTCTTATTTAGAATCCTTGTTGTGAAGGGAAGCCATTTTTTTTTTTTTTTTTTTTTTTACTCCCACAGATTTTTAATTGGGACACTTCTAATGAAAACTCCAGAAGACAGACTCTGGCACAGCAAAGAATAGAAGAGAAAAAGGCAGCAATGTGTAACTCCTTTCAAAGTTAATTTTATCATATTTTATAACAGTAACTTACAAAAATTATTTTCTAAGTTCTGTGGCAAATCTTGATGAAGAAATGGGGATTTGAGGATTTTTGAGGAATTGATTTTCGTATCCTTACTGTGTTTAGTCAGTGGAATACAGTAGGAAATAACACATTAAAATGTTTCTACTTTTTAAAGTTAACTATTTTGTTTTTTGTGTTCTCAAATGGGCATATATGAACTTCTCTTTTGTAAATTTTTATTTTGGGAAAGTCTTTCACCATTTTTCTAATGCTGAATGGCAGGGTCTTATAACACTCTCCTTTGGGCGAAAAGATAACCTTTGAATTGAATGTCAGGTTTTGAAAGTAGTAAAATTTGGTATCTAGTCTGACTTCGTGATGCTGGAAGGTAAAAGGAAAACATGTTTGAAATTTCTGGTGGAATAAAAAAATAACAGTCAATGTTTTTGCCTTGATTTATTTTACTGTTATTTAAGTGGTGCGATAAGATTGGGGGATGAAAGGGAAAAACTTCATTAAACTTTTATAAAAGAAATGTGCAAACTATGGCACTTTGAATTTTTCTTTTTATCTTCACATTTTTTTTTTTTTTTAAATGGAACTGTTGGTAACTGAAAGAATAGGTACATTTTCAAGGTTGCTCATGAGTCATCCAGTAAGTATCCCTTCTGAGTAACTGTATCATGGACAACTCTATCTGATGGCTTGCTCTTTGAGCCTACTACAGTAGAACTAACCCAATTTCTGGGGAAAACTGGGAGTATAAGGAGTCTGAATGTTAGATTATCTTAAAGACTTATACTCTTTGAAACTTTTTTTCATTCGTAAAATTAGGATAATAAAATTGGCCTCAATAGGGTGATTAAGAGTATTAAATGACACAATATATAAAGCCTGGCTTGGTGCATGACACAGAAAAGCTGTTAGAACATAGCTATAATAATAAGGGAGAGATGTCCTTCATGTATAGCAATTCCTTTAAGATGGTAACATTTTATGAGGGAAACTTACTGATTAATGGCTGTTTTTAAAATTAACTTACCTGAAAAAAAAAAAATAAAATAAAATGAACTTACCTGGGGTGTAATTTTTAATTAGACTTCTTACTAAAAAGCCTCAGTGTTTAATATGTGCTATTCATTCTGTTATGATCTTTAACAGCCATATAAAGGGCTTTCATATACTTCCTGAGTGAAACTGTGTTGCTGTTTGTTTAAGGACTGAACTCTGAGGAAATGTTTTCACATACATTAATTTATGAAAGTGGGTTCTATTCAGTGAAGACAAATCACAGAGCTTATCTCAATCCCTGAGCATGAATTTAAATATCCTGTGAGTAAAAAAATAAGAGTTTCATAAGTTCTGAGCCCTATTTATATGATAGACTTAGATCCATTAGAGTGAACTAAATAAAGAGCATAGCTTTGAACACATGTTTATGCAATTAACCATGATGGCACCATGGTTTCTTGTTATGGTCTAAGTCAACAGCTCTCTTCTTTATAAAGAATTGTTTAAATCAGCAAGTTTTTGAAGGCCATGTAATTTACTCAAGGAACCATTGGGGTATGTTATAATGATTGGAGCTTTTGCTGTGTTTTGCTTTAATTCCTCCCAATACTCAATCAAAGATTTACAAAATGGTGATTATCTTTCTATGAATTGAAACCTTATAGAATTATTTTCCTAAAGGAACTCTAGGTCATCAGTTTTATTTCAGGAGAAAACAGCATCAATTTCCTAGTCAGAAAACCATTGCCATTTGAAAGAAAAAAAAAAGAGAGAAATACATCAGATGATGATGAAATGACTTGCATATTAAAATTAAAATTCGGGAGCCCTGGGTGGCTCAGCGGTTTAGAGCCTGTCTTCAGCCCAGGGCATGATCCTGGAGTCCTGGGATTGAGTCCCACATAGGGCTCCCTGCCTGGAGCCTGCTTCTCCCTCTGCCTGTGTCTCTGCCTCTCTCTCTCTCTCTCTCTGTCTCTTGTGAATAAATAAAATCTTAAAAAAAATAAAATTCATCTGCTCTCTTAAGGATAAAAGTTAGCAACCTAAGTCAAACTTTAAAAATATTCACAGCCTTTAATTCAGTACTTTTATTTATAGCAATTTTTTTATTTTTATTTTTATTATTTTTTTTAAGATTTTATTTATTTATTCATGAGAGACACAGAGAAAGTCAGAGAGACACAGGCAGAGGCAGAGTGAGAAGTAGGCTCCATGCAGGGAGCCCAATGTGGGACTTGATCCTGGGTCTCCAGGGTCACACCCTGGTCTGAAGTTAGACACTTAACTGCTGAGCCACCCAGGCATCCCTATTTATAGCAATTTATACTATAGTAGGTAATTTGAAGTATAGAAAACATTTTCAAGTCAAATACTCATCCTTTTCTATTTGAGGATTCTCTTTCTGCCCTTCTTCCCCACTGTGCTCTCTCTGTCTCTTAAATAAATATTTTAAAAATATAAATCTTTAAAAAATGGGAAATGTTTATCGTATTAAGTTAAAATATTATATATGCAATATTATAAAGTTTTAATATGCAGAAAAAAGATTAGAAGTAAAGATAAGCATTAATGCATCATATTCGCAAGCAACTGTATATACTTAGATCTAAACATGTTGAAAAGTACTGAATACAGTACAATGGCATTAGAAGTGTAACTGTGGAGTTTTATAAGACTTTTGCTTTATGAAAAAAATTGTCATAAAGTACCTTATTTAATATTAAAAGTACAGAAAACAAAGTAAATAATAAACCATACTTAAAAAGAAATCACACTCTAGCTTATATAAACCCTCTAGAGGTAAACCTGGGAAAGATTAATTTTTAGTGCACTGGAAATTCTCAAAAATTTCAAGATACAAAGGAAAAGTCATGTGATATTAGTGCCTATTCACCCATCTTACAAGTGTGTGCTTAGGATCCATTCTTTATTTATTTTCAAAGATGTATTAAGTGTTTACTATTTGCTGGGCATTTAGAAGTAGATATAGGAAAAATAGGTACTTTTCCATTCTCTTTGTTAGTTTCTTATGATTACAGGTAAGCATCTTCATCTTGTATGGAAAGAGCTCATAAAGCAACAAAGGAAAACACTTTCCATTCTGTTTTGTAATCTGTGTCCCATTGATGGTTGGGGTAGGGGTGGTGGTGTGAGGAAAAATGGGTATGGTCTCCAGCTGGCTTCTTGCCATCCCAGAGCCAGGGATCCAAGATGATGTCCTCTAACAACGTTCTATTTCCTAAAATACACAATGCTGTGGTTAGTTATACCTCTGGTATAATGAATTATCTCTCCTCAGTTGCAGGGTGTTCTCAGGAGGGAGCATTTATTGTAGATACTGGGTTTTGGATAGTAACATTTCTTGGTCAATTATATATATTACCAAACATGTTCTTCCTTCTCCAAACAATACTCTAGGAAAGGCTGTGTCCCACAGGAGACCTGTTTTTTTTTTTTTTTTTTCCAGACTTGGGGTCCTTAGCCATTTGATGAACCATAGTCCAATGGCTAAAATTTATGTCAGTCGGTATAACTGTGGTCTCTCAATCAGGATTAATGCTCAATTACTTTTGAAGAACCCCAGGCAAAGAGACGTGTCATTCAGGCCCCTCAAGACTGATAAAACGTGACATTAGCATACACAGTATAGCTCTGGAAAACCTTGAAGTAGATGGACTATATAAGGTGTGCTCATATATATGCTTAAGCCATGGAGTGAGTTGTATATGTTTATACATGAAAAAAGAGACAATTTTGAGCATTTCCTTCCCAAATCCCCAGTCCTCTTGCCAAAAGCTTCTAGCCAAGCTAAGCATATATACTTTAACCTTCCTTTACCAGCAGGTTAGTCTAGGATATTCTAACAGCAAGAGAGATGCTTTGGGGGTACCTGGGTAGCTCAAGCAGTTGGGCGTCTGCCTTTGGCTCAGGTCATGAGGTCCAGATCCTGGGATCAAGCCCCCACATCAGGCTCCCAGCTCAGCAGAGAGCCTGGTTCTCCCTTTCCCTCTACCCCTGCTTGTGCTCCCTCTGTCTCTCTCTCTCAAATGAATAAATTTTTTAAAATCTTAAAAAAAAGAGAGAGAGATGCTTTGAGAGAGCCTTGGAGGGGGTAGTAATGATGTTCTTTAGAGATTAAGGACATTAATGAAAAATAATTTCAGACTAGACTTGGCAAATGAAATGAGCCACAGACTTGGAAGTATCCTTGAAGATGACTTAATGTTTTCAGTTGTCAATGGGAAAAGTGAAGCTGAGAGCTTAACTATCCAATTCAAGTTGTATGAGCTTCCTTAAATAAGATCAGAGCCAGGCTTGTATTTGCAATTGCTGTTTCACACTTCCACTCCCCTATGCTGATTGGTTGGTTCAACAAACCAACAAAAAAAGGCAGTTGACTGTAAGAATTTAGGGAGGATAAGAATTTGAGTAGAAATGACTAATTTAAAAAGGAGGTATGTTAATGTTTCTGGACTTGGGAGAGATTCTATTTATCAGATCCCTTTTGTTCCTTCTGATATGCCTCTACAGTTCCCATTTATTAGACCAGTCTGCTCTTTAAAACTTTATTTACAAATTTGTAAGAGACATATTTGTGATATTTGCATACAGTTTAATTAAAAATGTTTCTTCTTTCTCATCACCTTTCCATTTGATGAAACTTTTGCCGCTACTAAATTGCGGCTTTTAAAATCTTCTCAGTGACTTACAGGAACAGCTCAATTGCTGTTAGAGTAAAAATAAAGCAAAAAAGTATAATTTGAGAAAAAAAGAGAACACGTCATACTATTAAGAGAAGAGAGTTAGGCTTTCCAGTGTGTTTGAAGGAAATACAAGTGTTTAAAATCATTGCTCCAGTTTTAGACCCTAGGATTAGTACTTAAGTTTACTTAAAGTGTTTTCACATTATTTTATGCCTTTTTTTAACCCCAGAGGTAACAGGGGTTTTATTTTTTATAATAACTTTATCAGAGTATAATTGACAAACAATAAACTGCAAAAATAATGTATACAATTTGATAAGTTTTTGACATATGTATACACACAAATCATTATCACAGTTAGAATAACTAATGTATTCATCATCTCCAAAAGTTTCCATTTTATCCTTTGCAGTCTCTGCTATCCATCTTTCACTGTCCCTTTACAACCTGTTCCCAGTTGTGTACAGATGTCCAGTTATTTCAGCAAAATTTGTTTGGAAAAACTATCCATTTTCCATCCACTAAATTGTTTTTGTACCTTTGTATAAATTAGTTGTCTACTTAGGGGTGACTCTATGTCTAAGCTCTCTTATTTTGTCACATTAGTTGATTTTTCTATCTTTTCACCTATGCTACACTGTTCTGATACTGTAACTTTGTAATAATTTTTGAAACAAGATATTGTTAGCCTTGCAACTTTATCCTTGGGTATTCTAGGTTCTTTTGCATTTCCACATGCATTTTAGAATAGGCTTGAAAATTTCTACCAAAAAAGTTTGCTGAAATTTTGATTGAAATGGAATTTATCTACAGATCAATGTAGGTAGACTTGTCTCCTTAACAAGATCGAATCTTCTGCCCCATGGACATAGTATCTCTCTCCATTAATTTAAATCTTTAGTTTTTGTCACCAAAGTTTATTAATTTTCAGCCTTTTCACATATTATTTCTCATTTAAATAGACACACTTTTTATTTAAATACATTCACTTAAAAATTATTTTCACTTCCTTGGATGAAAACCAATATCACATGCCATAATTTGAAAGGTTACTTCGATAATCAAATAAAAACAAAAATAGTGTTAAATTTCAGGTAAAGAGTGGTACTTGCTGAAGCTCTTAATTTTTTTTCATTGTTAAAAAGCATAATTAACAAGTCTAGAGATTCTAAAGACATATCAAGTTGTTTTTTTTTCCTTTTAGGTAACCAAGTCTTAAAAATAATAGAAAAGGGAATTGTTTTCTTACTAGGTAATTTATTTAGTTATTTATGAGAGAGAGAATGAGAGAGAGAGAGAGAACACCCATGAGCAGGGGAAAGGGAGGAGAGAGAATCCTAAAGTAGACTCCCCATTGAGTGTGGAGCCTGGCTCAGGGTTTCAATTCCAGGACCCTGAGATCATGACCTGAGCCAAAAAATCCAGTCAGATGCTCAGCTGATTAGGCCACCCAGGAGTGGCCTAGCTACTCCTGGGAATAACTAGCTATAAGACAAAAGTGACTTGAGCAAAGATCTAGAAGTGTGAGAAAATTTGAATAGTACAGAATCTGCAGAGGGTATAGACATTTTTAGAGTTGTAGTTTTAAACTTTGGTTGTATATAATCATCTCCTTGAGAGTTTAAAAGACTCAGACCAAAAGAATCAGAATACTTGGATTGGAGTATCTATGTCTTTTAAAAGTTCCCTAGGTAGTTCTAGTGCTTAGGAAGGAGTGGAAACCTCTATGGTAGGATATTAGGATGTTGATATGGTAGGATGGTGACGGTGGTGATTATTTGAACTGGGCAGGCAGGAGAAAGCCCAGATGGATTAGCAATGTGTGCCTTGGTTGTCTTAAGTGGTTGTGATGGTAAAAATGTCATTGTTATAGCCATTTTAGGGCTAAAATATGAATTGCTTGTCAAGGTAGTTGAATATAATTTTGAAGAACTGAGGAGAGAGAGTCCCAACTCTCCTTTGCATTAAGAACAAGCACTTGGGAATTTTCTGCTTCAAATGCTCTTTTGGTTTAAAAGCAGTATGATCTTTTCTTATAATTAAGGGCATTAAATGCGTATTTTAAGAGTGCATATTATGATGGCATATTTAAAGAATGGTCTAAGCAACCTTTTCCAGTATTCTACAATAGAAATATGAAGTACTTTTGAAACAGCTTTAACACAATTGTTGTGCATAGAGTTCCACATAAGAAATGCATAGACTTCTTTGGGCAGTAGCATTTATAAATATAGCAATACATGCAATCCAAATTTGCATTTGTAAATAATGAATGTTATGAACGAGAAGAATCGGAATGTGAATCAATTCCCTTCATATTTATCCATTGTTTTGATGCAGTCCTAAGACCCATTTAACATAAGGCATCTTCCAGATGGGTACTTGTCATTCATCAAGCGGTGCTTTTTCATTAATATTGGCCATGCCACCCTCCTGAATACTTCACCTGGGAAAAGGAAAAGAAAAAAAACAAAAACAAAAAACAAAACTCCACACCCAGATCTTCAAACTTGCTTGGGAGAAGCATGGGACTGAGGAAAGAACTTCCAATTTTGCTTAACGTCAGAAGGGCAGTAAAAGGCACGGCGGAGGGCTTGGTTATTTCACAAAAATATACATTGAGGAATTCAAGGGGAGGCAAGCGGGGCAAAAGTGCTTTCCTGGGGAGGGGCCTCGAGCCAGCCCTAAGACGGTTTCTTGTGTCCCCGTCCCTCCCCGCAGGCGGGCCCGCCGCCGGCCCGCCCTCCCTCCCGGGGCCAGGGAGCCGGCCGCTCGCTCCCCGGTGGGCGTGGCAGCGCCTCCAGCCTGCCTTCCCCCGCGCAGCCGGGGAGCGCGCCGGGCCGAGGGGCACTAACTTAGCGCCCCGGGACCCGGCGAGGCTCCCTGGCCATCTGCGCCCCTTAGCGTCCCCAGCACCCGCGGGGACCGTGCCGCCCTGCGTCCGTGGGAGGGAGGGAGGCAGCGGGACCGCGGCCGGGGCCGCCTCCCGCCGCTCCCGGGCAGGGTTACTGCGGACGGCGCCCTTTGCTCGCCAGACACGTCGGGAATGGAGCCGTCGCCGTGTGGCCGCGGAGCCCGCGGCGGCAGCGGCCGAGCCCACTTGGCCCCGGGGCTGCTGGCGGCCGCGCCCCCGGCTCCGTCCCCGTCTCCGGCGGTGCCGCTCCCCCCGGCCATCCCGGTGCCTCCGACGTTCCTGCGGCCCCCCAGCCTGTTCCTGCGGGCAGCCGCGGCCGCCACGGCGGGCGGGGGCTGCGCGCCGGCCCCGGGACTGGAGAGGGCCGTGGGCGCGGGCGCGGGCGCGGGCGCGGCGGGCTGCGGCTTCCCGCGGACGCCCAAGTGCGCGCGCTGCCGCAACCACGGCGTCGTGTCGGCGCTCAAGGGCCACAAGCGCTTCTGCCGCTGGCGGGACTGCGCGTGTGCCAAGTGCACCCTGATCGCCGAGCGCCAGCGCGTCATGGCCGCGCAGGTGGCGCTGCGCCGGCAGCAGGCGCAGGAGGAGAGCGAGGCCCGGGGGCTGCCGCGGCTGCTGTGCCCGGGGCCCTGCGGCCCGGCGGGTCGGGCGGCCGGAGGCGGCGGCGGCGGCGGCGGCGGCGGCAGAGCCGAGGGGGACGGGGCCCCGAGCGGCCCTGCGGCGGGGGCGGGGACGGGGACGGGCCCGGGGACGCCGCTGGGGACGCCGCTGGGGACGCCGCTGGGACTCGGTGCCTCGAGGCAGGCCGGTCTGGCGACCGCTGCTCTCCAGGTGGGCCGGCCGGATGAGACGGAGCCCAGACCAGGTGAGTCGGCCTTGACGCTCTGCAAAGACAAACCCTGGAAACAAGAAGCCAGGCCTCGGCGATGGGCGGGAAAAGTTGTTGAGAAGAAGCGTTCGTCCGAGTTGAGGGAAAGCGCTGTGTACCGGGAAGGGAGCCCGCACCCTCGGGCGGTAGGACAGCCTGTGGGGGTGCAGTGTGAGGCGCGGTCGGAGCCTGCGCCCCAGGGACCGTGACTGGGGAGCTGGAGCTTGCAAGGAGTGGGCCTTGGCGGAGAAGCTCGGGGAGACGAGCTGGCTTCAGGCTTGCTCTGTGTGTACTCTCTCCAGCTGTAAAACCGGAGTCAATCTTCCAGTCTTGCTGGGAAGTTCCCTGAAGGTCGGGACTACAGTTCTTCAGCGTTGGGGCAAACCTTTGGTGCCAGCTACAAGTGGGGAAGACTCTGAAAACCACCAAACCTCTTTTCACCTCTTTTCCTTCTCTTAAAATTTTTAAGCACCACCTTGCAACTGTTGGTTAGCCTCCAAAAGTGTAGAAAGCTCTAAATTTGGAGTTTCAGCTCTTTCCCAAAGGAAAGACCTTTGGGCTTTCCAGATTTGTAAAACCATTGGGAAGAAGAATTTTAAAATCCAGTAATAGAGATTTCTTATATCGCCCCTTATATTTTAATTTTCTCTCTCTTTTTTTATTGGCCACAAATCATCTTCATTCCGTGTTCTGTAGAAAAGACACACACACACACACACACACACACGTGTGAAAATCACTGCTTTAGGCAGTAATTTGTTTTGTTGGATTTATAACATTTGAGAAAAAGAAAGTTTGACAAATACTCTGAGTAATCCCACTTGACAGTGGGATTTTATATATAAGGTTTATATTATATATATAAAACTAGAGTTACCTCAAATTAAGTTTTCCTGCTGATGTAAATCTCAGTTTATTTTAGTGAATTTCCCAGCCCTCTGCAGGTAACACTAGTAGTGTAAAAGTCATTTCAGTATTTTTGTATAAATTCAAGATAGGTTGTAGCATATGAAATTCTACAGTAATGAAAAGTAAGTTATTAATTAGAACACTTCCCTGAATTGTGAAAGTGGCAGATTTTTTTGGATTACAAGATGTATTTTTGAAAAAGACTCTGTATTTAAATAAGGCTTATATGACTTTGTGTTCACCTATGCCAATGTTTTGCCCATGTCCTAGTTCATTTCAGTGGACAAAATAGACTAAACATTTCTCATAAAAAATCAGAGTGCTGAAGAAAAAATTCATTTAAACAAATAATAACTGCTATAAAAGAGAAGTAAAAGTTAAAATACTGTAAATTGACAGTGAAATGTGGCTAATACCTCTCTGCTAGACATTGATTTTATATGATTTTTTTTGTGGGGGGAGGAGTAAACCAGAGTGTTCTGTTTGATAGGGTCAAGTATTTTATTTTATTCTTTGCCTCAGTTTACTTCCTTTTTTTGAAAAGCCATGTCTATAGCTTTTCTAGACTGACTGCATTCTCTTACCCAATATCCTTGAACTGCAGTAGTCTTTTTAATTCACTCACTCATTAGACAAAGACTAGCAGTGATTCAGAAGTGAATAAGATTTTTCTACACAAGAAAAACACCTATATACAAAAGAAGGAAGACTATATGTATCCAACACAAGACAAAATACACAATGATAAAAGTAAAAAAATAAAACCTGATACAGGAGTTGAGAAAACAGAGAGATGATGTAAATGATATCATAGTATCTTAAAGATACCTTATTTCCAGCGTCTTATGCAATCTATTGCGTTATATTGTACCGTATGAGTACAGTACCCTAATAAAAATTGTTTTGTGTGTAAATTGCTGTAGACATGAAATTTTGATACCTTACATGTTCTGGGGGCATATTTAATTAGTCATAGTTAGAAATAAAATGTAATGGTCAACTAAGGCCAATCTATCCCCATTTGGTAGACTTCATTAGAAAAGTTTTCTTGTTTCTTTTAAAGCTGAAAATACTAGAGAATATTTGTAGTTTTGCAGGAGCAACATCTTTTCTTTTGTCATCTGTTTAATACAATGACAGAATTTTAACCCACAAAGTGTTAAATTGCACACAGTTACTTAATTTTAAAATATAGGTACTTCTTTAGAATTTAGGACTCCTTCTTGAGAAACCCTAGGAAGGTTGCAAATCATGTGTGAGAATCACTGCTTTAGGCAGTAATTTGTTTTGTTGAATTTATAACATTTTAGAAAAAGAAAGTTTGACAGAAATACTCTGAGTAATCTCACTTGACAGTTTACTCTTTTTGTTGGAAATAGAGACAAAATATGTCTATAGGATAGAGGAAATGTAAACCAAAATAAAAGTTATTTAGTGGAGTATAAGTATAAATTATTATTATTTTCCTGGCATGAACTGTACAAAAGGACATTACTGTTACTATTTTATGAATATTAATATACTCACCAATTTGATGTATGAAATTGGATTTTTATATACAGTGTTTTTGGAAAACTGTCCTTAATATTGGAAAGGAGTTGTGATTTGAAGCAAATGACTCATATGTTGTTTTTATAAGACACTTTGAAGATACATACAGATTGCAATACTGCATTTTGTAATTTTCTTTAAGAGACAATTTGACTGTAAACTCTTTTGGACATTTCCTAGGGATTGAAAAAGAAAGTCCTAATTTCACAAGGGACTCTGAAAAATACCAAGTCTGTATCATCTCTCACATAAAATGAAATGTGAGTTCTGGTATGATTTGAGATTGGTACAGCAGTGGTCATTATTGGTTTAGATTTGAAGTGAAATGAAGAACTTTGTTGTTTTTTCACATTATTCAGGTAGCTTCATTGGAACCTGAAATGTGAGCATTAAAAAAAAAAATACATTGAAACTTAGTTATAAATAGAATATTCATTTTCATACTGAGATTGTTCCTTCCTGTGACTTCTTATCTAAACAATCATTTTATTTAGTTCTCTTTGAATAGTGTTATTTTGAAAAAAAACCTCACTGGGAAAACAATGAAATTTGGGGAAATTAGGAAAATCTCAAAACACTAAATGGGGCAAATAGTGTGAAATATTGGTTTCACGTTAGTAGTTGGGGGGTAATAATAGACATTTATCTTCTGATTCCTAAATTAACTATAGCATTTATATGTTATATAATTTTGAGATCTTGGAGTGACCTAATAGATAGCATTTTCCTGCTATTCCAATGCCTGCATTTCTGAATGACATTTTAAACTTTTGATTGATTAAGGTCTCTTTCAGCCAATAAATATTAGTAATATACTGTGAGTTAATCAATTATTTTATCCAACATTATTTTCAAATAGGCAATACTGTCTGTATTTTGGGAAGTTTTCCTTTATTCGATTTCCTTTTTTTCCTCCAGAACTAAAAGAGAATAAATGTGACTCATGCCAGAATGGACAACAAGAGCCAGTCTCTAAATCCCATCAGCGTATTCTGGGATCATCTCCTAAGTCTAATGGGGTCATTGGAAAACAAAACATCAGGCCATCTATTTCAGAAAGCTCAAACAAGGAAGATATTATTCAGCCTCTTCACCCCGGGGAGCTATCAGGAGGGGAAGAGAGTCCCAGGTCCCTGTCATCATCTGATCTGGAATCAGGAAATGAAAGTGAGTGGGCCAAAGACTTCACTGCTACCAGAGCCAGCCTTTCCACGCTGTCCTCAAGACCAAGAGACCCTCTCGATATCCTAACCAGGATTTTCCCAAGTTACAGGCGTAGCCGGCTGGAAGGCATTTTACGCTTCTGCAAAGGAGATGTGGTTCAAGCCATTGAACAGGTCCTAAATGGGAGAGAACATCAACCAGACACCAGGGACTTAGCAAACTCAGGAGGATTGGAAAATACAGCTTTTCAGAGAGCTTCAAACTTTAGTTTAGGTGGAATTGGTTTCGGAACTCTGGGGAATAAGTCAGCTTTCTCTCCTCTTCAAACTGCTTCTGCTTCTTATGGAGGTGATTCAGGTGTCTACAGCCTAAATCCTAGATTAGGTATCAATCCATTACGCCTGGCATATTCCTCTCCAGGAAGAGGGCTCTCTGGTTTTATGTCTCCTTACCTAACTCCGGGGTTGGTACCAGCATTGCCTTTTCGGCCTGCTTTGGATTATGCATTTTCAGGAATGATTAGGGAGTCTTCCTACCTTCCCAGCAAAGACTCAGTAACTGGTGGCAGATTGTATTCCAGGCCAAATCAGGACAATCTGTAATATTTCTGCCTATTCTCCCTTTCTGGAGTATTTCTAGAAGCAGGCAACACAACCCACACACCCACATCTATTAATATGTACGCTATGTATGTGAGAGGCTTACTAGACCTTAAAATGCTTTTTTTTTTTTTTTACAGCCAATATGATAAATTTAAGATCTAAGGATTCTTCTTCAGCATTTATTAAGTGAAAGAAGCATTTAAACATTATATGTGCCTTGAATAAAGTCATTTCAGGAAATATTTTTACCTTTATGAATTATCTCCCTAAAATATCGGTTGTAGAATCCCTATTTTAAAACTATACTTGTTTTTATTTTATTGAAAAATTGAATTTATAGTTGTAAAATACATTTATGAGTGTAAAGCAACCCAACATATAAAATAAACTGAAAGGAAAAATTAAAAATTTGAGGTAATTCCAAATGACTATTACTTTGAACTTTTTCTTTCCGTCTATTCCTTGTAAATGGGAGAGAAAAAAGCTATTCAAGCTTTTTAAAAAGCATTTTATTCACATATAAGTGATTAATAATAAGTAAAACTTTTGGGAAATTTAAATTCCTTATTTTTTTCTGACTGTCTTATTTTTCATTCGTATCTACTATTTGTGATAACAAGTGCCATTAACAAAACATTTCTCTTTAAACTTTGTAAATTATACAAAACCTATGAAGTAAATTTTAGGAAATGAGACTGCACCATCTCCTGGCCACTATCATTAATTGCATCTAAGTTCTGGTAGAGTGTAGGAATTTGAAGTGAATGGTTTCTTAGTAGTATAAGCTAAGCTAAACTTCTTTTGAAACAGTCATTTTGGATCATGCTACATAGAAACTTTTATATTATAAAGTGAACATATACTGTGGGTTAGGATTTTAATCTTTGTTTCTGGAGAAATACTCCTTTCTGTATGTTTGTGGCAAGAATATGGGAGCAGCCCTTCTCAAAGGTAAAAATAGTCTTATTCAGAAAATTTAAATACTTATTCAGATAAATATTGATTGACTATAGGTAGATGATGCTTAATGCATTGAGGAGAGATAAAATTTATAAAGGAGATAATATTATCATTAAATTTTAGAAGACTCCTTGAGATTTTAATAATATTTTTGCTCTCCATCTGGAGCATACAAAAGCTGTTTATTTCAGTAAGTGGAATGTCCCTGAGAAAATGGCTTATAAAACAATTTCATGAAGTTTTTTTTATATGTCATCACTTTTTTGAAGATAGTAGCTTCATTGTTATTGTTAGGAATAAATGAAAACCCAGCTGTGGTGTAAGATGGTTGATGAATTAAAAATAGTTTAAACAGTTTGAACAACATGATACACTAAAAAAATTTCTTAAATTATATATATATGTGTGTGTGTATATATGTGTGTGTATGTGTGTGTACATACATTACTCATGAGAAACACAGAGAGAGAGAGGCAGAGACACAGGCATACGGAGAAGCAGGCCTCATGCAGGGAGCCCGATGCGGGACTCAATCCCGGGACTTCAGGATCATGGCCTGGGCCAAAGGCAGGCGCTAAACCGCTGAGCCACCCAGGGATCCCCCTGAATTGCTTTTGAACTGGGGAAATATCCATTTTGAATCACATTCAAGTTTAAAAAATAATTTTATACTCTTAAAACAAGTTAATTTACATAATGCTTTATACATTTCATATGCTTTACAATAATTTTAGTACTAAATAAGCTTATAGAGTAGGTCATTTTGTTCAACATTAAATTGAATGTGAGGAATTTGAGGCTTAGCAGTAGTATTGCCCATTTTACCAAGGTTACCATAATAGAGACAGTCATCAGGAGTAGAAGTTACTTCACCAATTTCAGTTAGACTATAAGGTCTGGGAAGGATTCATGTCTGTTTGTCCCATCACAGCTTTGTATAATATCTGGTGGATAATAGGTGTTCAAGTAATAGTTTTCGATGACTGAATTAAACATAAAAAAACTATTAGCTTGGAAGTATTAGCTTGGAATTTTGCTTATTCAACAACTATTTATTAAGCACCTACTTTGTGCCAGGCACTATGCTACACACAGGGGATAAAGTGGTTAATAAGATTCAAGACTTCACCTCAGAGTGCTCATAGTCTCTGTTACCATGTGTACAAAAACATCCAGTTATGCAGTGTTGGTACTGTTTGATAATGTTGGTACAACAGTAAGTTCTGTGTAATCATGAGGTTTATGCCTATGGATACTGCGTGAGGCCTGAGCTCCTAAACTACTGACTACACAGAGGGAACAGTATCTGTTTCCATGTAGTGTGTTTAGGGAAGGGCAATTTGTTTGAGAGGTAAACAACTTGTTTATAAGTGAAAGAGGTGGGCAAAGAGAAAGCTTTTGTTCCATTGAATGGATGCATGGAAGTCACCCTAGTTTGTGGCCTCTGGATCAAAGATATTTCCTAATCCCAGTGGTGAGCTTTTGGAATTCTTCTGAGTCCATGCATAGGCCTCCTGGTCTAAGCTCTCATCTGGCTATTCTATGAAAATGGGTTAGAGTTGCAGGGACAATTGAAGAGCATGTGAGTGAAGTGATCTACTTTTTTCCCTGCAACTTCTGCTGAAACAAAAAGATCTTGGGGATTTTAAGACCTTCCTTCTTAGAAATTCCTAACTGTGAACTTAGAACTAAGAAACATGAAGTGGCCTACTCATTCATCTCTTTATTTATTTATTTTAAATGCAGTTTCCTTAGACAATTGTTTTTCTTTGAAGTTAAAAAGCCTTCACAGTACAAGAGAGGCTTGGCATAAAGCACTTAATTATTTACCACTGTAAATAGAATCATTCTCCTCTGTACAAAATGAGATGAAGTGCATCATCAGCTTCATAAAAGCAAAGCTTTTCCTTTGGGCAGCGTGATCTTAAGTGTAGATGCTCATCCTTTAGGTCAAGGATAATGGGAAAAGTTCCTGCTCAGATCCTTTCTTCTTTTCCACGCATCTCCAAATAGTCCTATTATGGATGCCTGCATTGCAGAGCTAGGCCCTAACTTATTCGGCATTGTCCCCTCCAAATTCAAGCTGTTTTGGTGTGACACTTCAGAGCAGCTGTGCCAAACATTAAAATAATCTTTTTTGTTTGTTTTTGCTTACTAAGTATTATTCAGATGAGAGAAATGAATTGCCATTTCCCCTTTCTGAACTCCATGTTAGTGATGGGAAATTCAAGGAAAGACAAGATGAAAGGGAAGAGAACTATGAAATCTGTTTCTTACTTTTGCTAATTTGGTAATTTAAAAAAACTGAGGTTTTAATTTTTTTAGAGTGTTGCAGTATTCTCAAGTCGCAATGGCCACATTACGTAGCCTTATGAGGATGCTCATAGCTTTAAGGGTCATAAATGTGGCCATATCAAAACATCTATGTCAAAAAATTGCTTGAAATATTGAATATTTATTAAACTCCATCTTAGTGACAAGTTTATTTAAGAAAAATAGAGGATCCCTGGATGGCTCAGCGGTTTAGCGCCTGCCTTCGGCCCAGGGCATGATCCCGGAGTCCCAGAATTGAGTCCTGCATCAGGCTCCCTGCATGGAGCCTGCTTCTCCCTCTGCCGGTGTCTCTGCCTCTCTCTCCCTCTCTCTGTGTATCTCGTGAATGAATAAATAAAATCTTAAAAAAAAGAAAAATAGACTAGAAATCGATACAATTAGGAGGAAATATATAGAAAGTCAAACAGGCATACTAAAAAATATTAATTAGAAAATCCATGTCAAGCAGGAAGGGTTTTAGATTCCTGTACTTGACTGTTTTTAAATTTTTTGTCAACCAAGTAGATGAAGGAATACATTTCATTATCTTATTCATGGACAACACACATCTGAGAAGGGCAGCTGATCTTTTGGAGTACAGAATGGGTTTTAAATGGTTGAGTCCCACCCTCTAACTCTCATTCAAGTGAACTGATATAGTGCTCAAAATCCTAGGAATATTAAAAAAAAAAAAATCAACTGCACACGTAGGGAAGAGAGACCTGGATTTATATCAAATTTTAAGGAGAACAAAAAGTAGTGTTATTTGCTGATGGGTAAATTCACCATGAGTTTACCATATAACATGCATATGCTGAAAGTCCATTGATATTAGATTACATGAATAGGAGTAGTGTGGAATGAGGGAGGTGAGAGTACTTGTACTCTGGAATATCAGTTGGCTAGGTATTAGCTGAAGTCATGATCAGTTCTGAGTGGCATACACTAAGAGTAATTCTAAAACTCGTAATAAAACAGATATAAGATGCTAAGTGGTGATTGTGGTGGTGGTAGTAGTGTTTTATGTGCAAGTGTTAGAAATAGTATAAGTGAAAACATTTTAAAGAGCTAGCATATGAGAAAAATGAATTGGGGTCATTCTGTAGAGTATAGTGGCATGGAAAGTAAAAGTTACATGGAAAGAGGATTCAGAGGAACACAAGGAAGGACTCTTTGGCAGTTAGCAACTGTCCAAGGGTGGAATGACTGCCTTGTATAACAAACGTGTCTTCTACTCACTGAAAATACCATGTAGAAATTACCATTCGACAACCTGATTGATGAGATTTTCAGTACTACTTCAGTGTTGGAACTCAATCATTTATAAAGCAAACCAGAAAAATGATGAATATTTGTTAAATAAATGACTTTCAATTCTAAGATGATGAAAACACCCAACCATTATTTTTCAATAAAACACATTGCAGTTTTGTTCATCAGAACTTTTCCTATATGATGATCTCAGGAGTAGATACAAAAGGAAGAGACAGAACAGTGCATGATTTACAAGGGGTTAAGTGGTATAGAGGTTAGCATGAGGTCAGTTGGTCTACATGGCATCAGGAAGAAGAAAAGGGCTCAAAAAGGACCTGGAGAACACTGAAGTTAAACTTTAACATATTTTTCATAAAGTACACATCAGTATGTTTTTCTAAAAGGAGAACTTATTCCAGAGTTGAGACTTAGGATGGATTTGGCTAGATGACTTAGGCAGGTTAATTAAACTCCTGGTCATTTGTTTCCTTTCAGTAAAATAAGGGTAACAGTTCTGAGATATAGTTAACCACTATTAATAAATCTTATATTGGAGAGAGGGAAACTTGGCCTGTGGATGCATGCACACACTTACTTAGAAGCAAGGAAGAAAAAAAAAAGAGAAGAAAAAAGAAAAAAAAAAGAAGCAAGGAAGAAATCTTATATACCAGTGCCTTCGTGTTTGTAACTAATAATGGGATCATAGATGGTATTGATAACTTCCTTTTTTTTACTCCCCATTTCATATTCTTCACCCCCAGCAAGTGTCTCAGTTAATTGTGGTTCCTTACTTGATGGAACATCTTCATTCCTGAAGAATCTGTGCCATTACAGCCCTATATTTATTGAGTTGCTGTAAGATCTTATTATCTTTTACCATAAAATATGGGAAGACTAACATTCCTGAGGATCTCTTGCATGCTGGAAATAATCTCCCTGCTTCTTTTCTGTTATTTCAGTGTTAAGAGGTACCCAAGTAGCCAATGATAGTCTCAGATTCTAGTAAAATGTGGTATTCTTTGGTGAAATCCTTTATCCTTTGGGAAGTAAGTCTTGTAAAGCAAAAATGCCAAAAGTTGTAGAAAAAAGAAACAGCAAAAGGAAAGTTTCTAGTGAATCATAGCATTAATATGAGAAGAGCCATTTCCATATCTTTCTTGTGATTCCTAAACTCATGAATTCTGGTATCAGAGAAATATCGCTACATGTTTATAGCTGATTCAAAGCATATCTTACATCCAGGAGGACATTATTCCAGTCCCATAAAGTGCTGTCACCAGCTGGTGCCATAACTGAGTCTTCCAAAGGCCATTCCATAATTTTATTAAGCCAGCTGTTTCAGGATGAGGGAAACATAATAATACCAGAGAAGTCCATGAGCATGAGACCAATGTTGTACTTCATTTGCTATAAAGTGAGTTTCTTTATCAGAAGCAATGTTGTATGGAATACTATGAAGGTGAACAAAGCATTCTGTAAGCCCACAGATGGCAGTTTTAGCAGAAACATTGAGAGTGGGAAAGACAAAACTATATCTAGCATAAATGTCTTTTCCAGCGAGAACAAAGAGCTACTCCTTCAATGATGGAAGTTATCCAGTGTAATCAACCTGATACCAGGTGGCTGGCTGGTTCCCCTAGGGAACAGTGCCATTTTAGGGGCTCAGTGTTGATATTTGCTCTTGGCAGGTTGGGTACTCAGCAGTGGCTCTATCCAAATTGGCCTTGGTGAGTGGAAATTGTGTTGCTGAGCCCATACACAAGCTCCATCTCTGCTTCCATGATCACTGTCTTCATGAGCCAATTGAGCAAATATGAGGATAAAAGAATGGGAAAAGAATGCGTCTCTTCATGCATATGATTATTAAGATCTTCCTCTTCTAAGATTGCCATTTGATGAGCATCTGTATGGGACAAAAAGATTCTTATATTTGTGCCTACTTGGAGAGCTCTTTCCACATATTTCATTCTTAAGTCTTGTTTCCAATTATGTTTCTTCTGTTTGTAAAACCAAACTGTTAGCCACTGGTCATGACTCATTTTTAGATATGTACCTCTATCTATCTATCCTTTCAGGCCAAATGAACAATTAAGTGCACAGCTTGAAGTTCTTCCCATTGGAAAGATTTTCTTCACTGCTATCCTTCAGAGCTATACCTGGAGTACTGCAACTGTTCATTCCAGATAGTGCTCAGATAGTGTGCAGAATCTGTGAATAAGTACCAAATTGTTCTTTCTTATTCTGCTGTCATAGACAACTTCACACTAGAAAGAGAGGAGGAAGTGTGGCAGGAGTATGAACCATGAAAATATGAGCCGCTTTTTATTCAACCTGTTTGTGACTTCAAAACTTGGGGAGAAAAACCTATATATTATTTCCTCTTGACTAAGTAGTGCTATAGAGGGCTTGGCAGGTCAGACAACACCTATAAGTATATAAAATCACGTGTTTATTTAATGGCCAATATTAAGTGTTAGGACTCTAGAAGGATCCAGTAACAAGGCAGAAGCTGTTTCTCAAATGAAAAGGATTATCTGCAAAGGAAGCATAACTTTTCTCAAAGTCCAAGAAGAGTATTCTCTGATTTATCTATAGAAGTTAACCAAAGCTTTCCCTTAGGATCCTTAACTGCTGTAGACACTTCAAGCACTAATGAATATGCAGAGTCATGCGACCCAAATGGTGAAACAGGTTGAATGGAAAACTGACTTTGTTGCAGAACTTCTTTTTGATCTGGAACCCAAGCACACCATTTACTGAGTTATTTGGTAAATAGGCTGAAGTAAGATGCTCAATTCAGGGATCTATCACAACCCAAATTCAGAAGTCCATCTCTTAGAGGGAGAAGCATGCTTACCATTTTTAAGACTTATTTCTTATGCATCAGACCACTGATACCCTGGAAATTTCAGATAACATATCTGAATTTTTATGGTGTTTGTTTTCCCATTCTCTGGCATGCATACATCTAGTGTTTTTACTTCTTTCTACTCACCTGGTTCAATTGGTATGATATCATCTATGTGGTGAGCTTGCTTGATGTCCTGAAGAGAAGAGAAACAAATTCCCAGTGGACTAGACTATCAGAGAGAGAGAGAGAGTTGATAGATCTCTAAGGAGGAACACTAAAGTACATTACTGTTCCGATGGCCTTTACTAACAAGTACAGAGAAAAAAGTATTTTTTTCAGTTTTGTCATTTATTTTTTATTAACATACAGTGTCATATTAATTTCAGGGATACAATGTAATGATTTGACATTTCTATATATTACTTAGTGTTCATCATAATAAAGTGTACTTTTAATCTTCTTTATGTATTTCATTCATTCCCCCACCCACTTCCCCTGGTATGAGGTAATATCTCATTGTGGTATTGATTTGTATTTCCCTAATGATGAGTGATGTTGAGCATCTTTTCATGTGTCTGTTGGCCATTTTTTTTTAAGATTTTATTTATTTATTCATGAGAGACACAAAGAGAGAGAGGCAGAGACACAGGCAGAGGGAGAAGCAGGCTTCATGTAGGGAGCCTGATGTGGGACTCGATCCTGGGTCTCCAGCATCACACCCTGGGCTGAAGGCGGCGCTAAACTGCTGAGCCACCAGGGCTGCCCCTGTTGGCCATTTTTATGTTTTCTTTGGAAAAATGTTCAGGTCCTTTGCCATTTTTATTTTTAAAACATTTATTTTATTTGAGAGAGGGAGAGAGAGAGAAAGTGTGAGTGTGCTCACACAAGCAGGGAGAGGGGCAGAGGGAGAGGGAGAGGGAGAGAGAATCTCAATAAGACTCTGCACTGAGCACAAAGCCTGATGCAGGCCCAATCTTACAACCCTGGGAATATGATCTGAGCTGAAATCGGGAGTCAGACACTTAACCAACGGAGCCATCCAGGTGGCCCAGCCATTTTTAATCAGATTATTTGGTTTGTGTGTGTGTGTGTGTGTGTGTGTGTGTGTGTGTGTGTGTGTCAAATTGTATAAGTTCTTTATATATTTTGTATATTAACCCTTTATCAAATATGTTATTTGCAAATATCTTCTCCCATTCAGTAGGTTGCCTTTTGTTTTATTGATGATTTCCTGTGCAAAAGCTTTTTATTTGAAGTAGTCTCAATAGTTTATTTTTGCTTTGTTTTCCCTTGCCTGAGGAGACATGTCTAGACATTTCTATGGCCAACATCAAATAAATTACTGTCTTTATTTTCTTCTAGAAGTTCTGTGGTTTCAGGCTCACATTTACATCTTTAATCCATTTTGAAGGTTTTTTTTTTTTTAAGACTTATTTGTTTATTTTAGAGAATGAGCAAGAGCGAGAGTGAGAGAGACAGAGAGCATGCACATGCTAGAGGAGGAGGGACAGAAGGAGGGGCAGAGGGAGAGAGAATCCCCAGCAGACTTCCCACTGAGCACAGAGGCTGCTGGGGGGTTCAGTCTCATGACCTGAGATCATGCCCTGAGCCAGAATCAAGAGTTCAGTGCTTAACTGACTTAGCCACCCAGCTGCCCCTTGAGCTTATTTCTGCATTTGATGTACAATTATATTGAACCTATAGATTGCTTTGAGTAGTATGGGCACTTTAACAACATTGGTTTTTCCAGTCAATGAGCATGGAATATCTTTCCTTTTTGTGTGTGTCATCTTCAATTTCTTTCATCACTATGTTATAGTTTTTGGAGTACAAGTCTTTCTCCTCTTTGGTTAAGTTTGAAAAAAGGTATTTTTGAGATCAATAGTCTCAAACTAGAAAAATGGAGCAGTTGCTGATTTGCCCCAATAAAACAAGCACATCTGGAAATACAGCTAGAGTTGTGGTTACCACCTAATTAAGTTTATGATAGTACACTGTCATGCTTCAAGACCCATCTATCTTACCCATAGACCAAATAGGTGTGTTGAATGGGGATGTGGGGATATGGCACGACTCTCCTTGATGGTGACAGAAATCCCGACATCATTCTCTCCAGGAATGTGCTATTGCTTTTTTTTTTTTTTTTTTAACTACTGTGGCTGAGAGTGGAAGTTCTAGAGACTTCCATTTGAGACTTGCTATTGTAATCATCCTAAATCTATAGGTCAGGGATCCAGTGTGCGGATTCTACCAATTGCTGAGTATGTCTCTTTCAAATATGCTTTCCAGAGTAGAGGAAATAAACATGGGGTAATTTGGGGCATCCATTGACTTCACTGTGAAACTTATCTGAGCCAAAATGTCATTGATGATTAGATCTCATTTCTCTTCCTTAAGTCTTATCTAGCCTGGTGGATCGCAGTGGTAATTTTGGGTTCTCAGGAAATAGTCACTGTCTAATAACTCCGAAAATTATGATTATTTATCTTTCTCTGATGTGTAATCACCTGGTAAATTGGCTCATGTCCTTTTGGAGAAAGCTAGGAGGAAGATTTATAGTTTAAATTATTGAAAGTCAAGGTACCTAGGTGGCTCAGTGGTTGCTTGTCTGCCTTTGGCTCAGGTCATTATCCTGAAGTCCCAGGACTGAGTCCTGCATCAGGCTCCCCTCAGGGAGCCTGCTTCTCCTCTGCCTATTTCTCTGCCTTTCTCTCTGTGTCTCTCATGAATAAATTGATAAAATATTTTTAAAGATAAAGAAAGTATTGAAAGTGTGGGTCCCTCCTCAGGTGGGGGGATTGAAAGGATGGGTCCCTCCTCAGGTGGACCCATCCTCAATTTCTGCAAAAGGCTCTAGAGCTATAAACAGGTTCAAGCCTAGAAGTTTGTGGAGGAAACTAACTTTTTTATGGTGATTAAAGAAGGAGTTTTATCAGACTTAGAATTCTTCTACTTAGACAAATGAAATACGACTTTTTCAGATTTCCTACCTATTTTAGTCCTAGAGACACAATGATTGATTAGTCAGTGCCAAAGAGCTCTGGCACACTGTTTCAGTTCTGTGTTGTTATTATTTTTTAATAGTATTCATGCCCTTCTAGGGTTCTTTTTTTTTAATTTTTATTTATTTGTGATAGTCACAGAGAGAGAGAGAGAGAGAGAGAGAGAGAGAGAGGCAGAGACATAGGCAGAGGGAGAAGCAGGCTCCATGCACCGGGAGCCCGATGTGGGATTCGATCCCGGGTCTCCAGGATCGTGCCCTGGGCCAAAGGCAGGCGCTAAACCGCTGCGCCACCCAGAGATCCCCCTTCTAGGGTTCTTGAAAAAAAAGTGTATTCACTGTTCTGTGTTGTATGTTGCTGGTTCTATGTATGTCCATTAGGTACTGTTGGTTGGTTGTATTGTCTAGTATATCTATATTCTTGCTGATTTTTGTCTAGTACTTTTAAAATTGCTGAGAGTAGGGTATTAAAGTTGCCAATTATAATTGTGGTTTTTGTCTCACTGCTTTGGCAAAATATACCCCACCACCACCCCGCCGAGACACACCCACACAACTTGTATTCCATGCAGAAAATGTTACTATTATTGAATTAAATAATCAGGAAGAGTATGATTTGGTGATTGTTGATATTCTGAGTTTTTGTCATTCTCTTTTATAGTTTCAAAACTAATGCAGATACTTTGGTTCATGTATCACATTCCATAATTTATAATTTATTGATTTTTTTATTTGAAAACTCATATTTTCTTTTTTTAAGATTTTCTTTTTTTATTTTAGAGAGAAAGAGAGAGGGAGTGCATGCACATGGGGGGAGGGGCAAAGAGTGAGAGAGAGCAAAAGAGAGAGAGGACCTCAAGCAGACTCTATGCTCAGTGCAGAGCCTGATGAGGGGCTCAATATCATGACCCTGAGATTGCGACCTGAGCTGAAACCAAGAGTCACAGTTAACTGCACCATCCAGATACCCTGAAAATTTATATTTTCTAACATACACTCGACACTTCCTGTAAATACCAGTATAAATGAAGTCTTGTAATTTTTGGTCTTTTTAGTTTTTATTTTATGTACAAATGTGGAAACCTGTGGCTATTTCCTTGGGTGGAACACACTGTGGATTTTAAATGCATTATGATAACTTTGATTAAAAAACAGTGTGTCTTAACACGTGGTCAAGCAGTAGCTATGAGTTCACAGCTTAAGCCAATTTACTCTTCCTATGAATACACATAGCAATGATAAATAAAAATGCATTTATTTAAAAATTAAATGCATATAGTCCTGTTCAAAAACAAGATAATTTTTTTTTGTAGAAAAGAACAGAAACTGACAGTAATAAAGAGAAGGTACATATTTCTTGGGCTTTAGGGACCGAAATGGTGAGAGGCAAATGGGAATTCAATTGCTTTGGACTAATGTCAGTCAATAGTGCCTTCTGCTTATGAGTAGAGAAACAAGTTGATGAATGAAAGTTGGAGGATGTGGCTAGGGTTCCATGACAAGGAAAGAAATCTGAAAAAGTCATATAACTCTAGGCTGCTACAATTGCCTAGAGTTATACCTTAGCTGGGATGATAGGAAGGAGAAAACAGTCATGTAAACAGGATCTGATCATGCTCTATTACGGTCTTTGATACCACTAATAGGAGCCTTGAGGTGCCATTATAATAAATGGTTGTAGATTGGAGGTCTTGAGGGTACAATGTAGGCAAGCTTAAAACTATTAGATACTGAAGAATGAACACAGAGAATAAAAAGAGAATCAAAGTGAACTACCCACTAACGATAGGCATGCAAATTAAAATTTTAATACATATGAGGAAATCTATTTCCAGGATATGACCATCTCAAGGAACAATTATGACATGAGATTATGTCCATGAAATTCAAATAATAGAATGATTTGAAGATGACATTAAAATTAATATATTTAAGAGCCTCAAAGATATAAAAGTAGATAAACCAGTTAAAAAGAAATTAATTTATGAAACAAATTCAGACTGAAATGTATTTCTAAAAAACAGATACAGATAATAAAAAACAATTAAAAATTTTAGGAATAAAACATTGAGAAAAGAATTAGCTAATTGGAAAATTGTACTGAGAAGTTCATCTGGAAAGCACAGAGATAAAGAAATGAAAAAGATGAATGGGTATTTAGAATGATGGTGTGAAATAGATTTTCTCAATCTATTGAGCTCCAAAATATTTCTATAGGAGTCCAAAGAATAGAAAATTAAGGAAATTGTGGAGAATAACAGCTAAAGTAGATTCAGTTTTACAGTAGTGGAAGAAAGAGAAAAAGAAACAGTTAAAATATGTGAGTAAATGTTATTAACTATTCTGTCTACTTTTTTAAATATTAAAAAAATGTGGGACTATAGATCTAAGCAACAACATGGAAAATATAGGTGGGGAAAAAGGGTATTTGTAAGATTTTTGTCTTTTTTGGGGTGGAGAAGAACAGATTTTAAGTAATTTTAGGACTTCTTAGAAATATTTTAAGTATGCATGTTGAAAATATAAAGGTTATCACTAAAGAAGAATATTAAAATTTATAACTTTCAAACCATGAACTATGCTGATACACATTTTAAATTATTTTTCCTCAGCTGTTCTACTTCTTGAATAGAATCATAACCTTACTTGCCTTTCCCCCTCTGATCTCCTACAGGGACTTCTCACTGAATAAACCCAGTTGGAAGCCAGAGGGAAAGGAAGCTGGGTGATGTGCCCACATAGATCAACCTTTGGGACACAGAATAGAATGGAGAAGTGGGAGAGTTGATCTGTGGTATAAAGGAACATATCTAGTACAGCCTCATTGCAAAAATAAATCCCAGATAGAATAAAGGCTCATATGTGAAAAGTATAACTTTGAAATGAATAAAAGATAATATGAGATTGTCTTTATATTTAAGGGGTTTGGGAATATTTCTTTAGCAAGATCCTAAAAACCTACATCCCAAGAGACAGATGAATGGAACTATAGTAGAATTAATTTTTAAACAGTAGTATGCAAACAATCAAAGATAAATAACAAATTACATATACAACACACACCAAAGATGAGTATTATGAACCAATAAAGTTGGCCAAATAATCATTGGAAGATGTAAACCATTACACAGCAGTTAACGTGAACTGGTTGGATCTTTATGTAGCAACAGGGATTTTGTCTTAAGACAAAAATACTGAATTAGGGCCCTTGGGTGGCTCAGGTCTGACTTTGGCTTGGGTCATGATCCTGGGGTTCTGGGATCAAGCCTCAAATAGAATCTGGCTACCTGTTCAGTGGGGAATCTGCTTCTTTCTCTCCCTCTGCCCCTTCTCCCATGTGCTTGCTAGCCTGTGGTTGCTCACTCTCTTTCTCTCTCTCTCTCTCTCTCTCTCTCTCTCAAATAAAAAAATCTTGAAAAAAAATACTGAAATACAGAAAACTCATGAAATGATTAGGTATGAAATACATTTATTGTGATTATAATGGAATAATTCTATTTCTGAAAATTAAAACTACAATACATACTTTGTATTTACAGATGGATATGCAGTACAAGTACCAACAGATTAGTTATAATAAAGATTCATATTAATTATTTGTAACTAAGATTGAAGGGGGAATGGGAGTAGGGAGTGTAACGTAGGCCCTTGAATGTATCTCTGATGTTTTATTTGTTAAAACTTAAATATGACAAAATGCCAGTTTTACTTAATTCAAGAAGTATAGCTACCTTGTATTACCTTTTCTTTTTAATTTTCTGGGCTTTAAAACTTTTAAAAAATAACAAAAAGGAAGAACACTTCATTCATGCAATACAAAAATACTTTCTCAGATATGTGAGAGTGATTAGAGTCTTCGTGAGATCGCTAATTTTAATTCTATAAACCAAGTTCTTGATGGAAGTTAAGCAGTTACTTTGGTAACTCCAGTCCCACTGTTTCTCTGGTAATGGATCCAAACAAGCAAGAAGTATTTTTCCCCTGTCTTTCCTTCCCATAGCAAAAAGAGTCTTAAAAATATTCCCAGGAGTTCAGGAACTGAGCAGCCAGAAAGTGGTTCTTAATTCATGTATAAGTGTTAATTGATTTTTTTAACTCAATAAGCAACACGTACAAAACGATATTCTCGGCTATGTAGATAAATGCAGAAATGATCTTAGAGGAAATGTGGGTGGCAGGGGATTAGCATTTACTCAACCCCTCCTGTGTGGCAGGCCCTAAACAGGAATGTAAGTGCACAGACTGTGGATATGGAGCCCTTTAAATCTGATGTTTTTAAATAGATATTTCATATTTATTTAATTTTGGCAGTTAGAAACTTGTTTCTGATCAATAAAAATGGAATGCCTCTGTTCCGAGTAAGGGACTCATTGCATAAACTAATTACCACAACATTTAACCTGTTTGCAGTTAGATCTGTTGCACTCTTTTGTCATTGACACTGCAGAGAGAAGCATCTTTCTTGGACAGAGGTGGGGAGCTTCACGTTTTGTTTAGATCGTATTTGAAATTTCCTTTCTCGATCTTTTCTGTTGGCAGGACATTTCCTATCATTTGGGGGATTTCATTCTTTCTCTGGTTTCTTTTTCTGGTTTTCTGAATCACAAAGTTAAATGAGTCACATCAAAACTCAGAGCAAGATCCTAAGGTTCAAGTCTTGATTTTGTTGCTTTCTGTTTGACCTTTCTTGGGCAACATATTGACTTTTTAATGTTTCAGTGGCCTCATCTGACAATTGAGATGATTCTAATATCACCTCACTGAGAGAGGTGTTTCAGGTGGACGGTGGTAGATATAAAAACTAGGAAATAACACTTCTATGTCACTTCAACAATGAGCAGCATTAAACCTCTGCAAATGAAACATATATATATATATATATATATATATATATATATATATATTTAAAGAATTATAATGTAGATGATAAAACAACTCACTTGTTCTTGGAAAAGAACATGATGCCGCACAATCCTGTGCTCCTAATTTTGGATCTGATGCCTGAGGCTGTGAGCTGTTCACTCACATTTGTACTATCTTCCTCTTGCTCAGAATGGGTCCATTCTATAAAGAGTGCTTTTTAAAACTTCCACTTGAGGGCACTGTCTACCTCTGTGGGGATTGAAATACCACAAATGTCCAGTTACATAAAGAACTTTTTTGGACACTTGATTTAACTCATCCCATATTTCCAATGTATTCCAAAGTTATGTTAGTTCTCTTTATTGATTGTTGCTTCAGGCAGATGCTATCCTGACCTATGCTAAGCACTTAGACATTTCATTACATTGCATTAATCTTCTCAAATATCTTGAGGAGAATACTTGTCCCTATTTTATAAATGAGCAAACAGCCTGAGAAAGGTTAAGTAATTCTCCCAAGTTGTCCTAGCTAGTAGGTATAGTAAAATCCAAACTTAAGCCTTGATCAGCCTAACTACAAAACTGGTTGACATCCTTTCATTGTGTCTCTCTTTTTAATGTATATACATATTTACAAATATGTATGATGTATATATATAGATTACTCATGTATGTGCATAAGTATGTATGTGTATATAGCATTTGTGTATATATTTATAATGTATGTGTAATTTAAAAATTTAGCGGGCAAATATTATATATATAAGATTATGTTTAGACTATATTTAAAAAACTACATTTAGATTATATTTTAAAACAGGTCCAAATTAAGTATCCTGATGAAGAAAATACACAGATAAAATTATTTGTCTGCAGAGGAAATTCTGTTTTCTTGCTGAATAATAATGCAATAAATGTGCTAAAGCAGAGCCAGCACTCCCAACTGTTTTATCACAGTGGCAAACTATAATAAAATACCAAATTACTGTCTAGAAACCAAACACATTGTTATTGTTACCAAGAGTTGCTTTAACTAATAGGAAAGCATCCTGGCCCATTTAAGAGGTGATTTTTCCCCCCCATTTCTTGTAAAATTGAATTAGGTAGAGACTTTAATATTATTTGTATTTATAGAGAATCAGCTCCTAGAGCAGACTAAGCCACTAATTCACATGAAGTTACTATTTCCCAATGTAAGTAAAAGCAAAAGAGATAGTATGCATTATTATTCCATTTGTATGCAAATATGTAAAAATTCCTCCAGGTAACCTAGTTGGTATTTGCCACCTCTCCCTTTTTAAATGGTGCCAAATTGAATGCTCTTTTAAAAAAATTTTCAAACTTGAACAATCTCATTAACAGAAAGGTGATTGGGAAGAGCACTGAAATAATTATCACTTGAGCTTTGTACAAGTGAGCACTTTCTTCATAACCAATAGTAAGCATTTCTTGAATGCTTTTTGTGTCCGGGACATTATGCTGAGCAGGAGTAAAGCCTATTTCCTGCCCTATTTGAAAGGAGGGCTTCATATGGGAAGAACAGAAGGTATTCCCAGTCTGTGTCAGGACTATGGGAATGAGGAAGCTGGACAGCACAGAAAGGCTAGAGCCTGACTGAGATGTCCACATTTCTCAAGATTTTGCCAATACACTGCTTTGTTACATGCAATATAGTTAATATATTCCAGGCATTTTGAGGAGAGAAAATGGTGCTAGGTAACCATGGAAGTGCCTTTCTTCCCATCTCGTTAGTTTAGCAAGAACTTTGGCTCAACAGCTCTTGACTTAGTACAAGAGAACAGTTGATGCTAGAGGCTGAGGCCTCTTCCGTACCCCATAATTTCTAATAGGATCACTTCTCTTACCAGGAAGCCACTATTGGTTTTTGGTAACCTACACATTCTCTGCAGTACTGTTTTGTTCTTTTTTCCTGTATCCAGAGTATTATGAAGTTAGATTCCTTCTCTGGAACTTTCCCATGTTGCATGCAATATTGCTATGCCTGCTGCTAGCACAGCTACCTCTGTGGGACAAAGAGTTTAAGAGACTGCGTACAAATGTTGGAGAGGATGCGGAGAAAAGGGAACCCTCTTACACTGTTGGTGGGACTGTGAACTGGTGCAGCCACTCTGGAAAACTGTGTGGAGGTTCCTCAAAGAGTTAAAAATAGACCTGCCCTACGACCCAGCAATTGCACTGCTGGGGATTTACCCCAAAGATTCAGATGCAATGAAACGTCGGGACACCTGCACCCCGATGTTTCTATCAGCAATGGCCACAATAACCAAACTGTGGAAGGAGCCTCGGTGTCCATCGAAAGATGAATGGATAAAGAAGATGTGGTTTATGTATACAATGGAATATTACTCAGCAATTAGAAACGACAAATACCCACCATTTGCTTCAACGTGGATGGAACTGGAGGGTATTATGCTGAGTGAAATAAGTCAATCGGAGAAGGACAAACAGTGTATGTTCTCATTCATTTGGGGAATATGAATAATAGTGAAAGGGAATATAAAGGAAGGGAAAAGAAATGTTGGGAAATATCAGGAAGGGAGACAGAACATAAAGACTCCTAACTCGGGGAAACGAACTAGGGGTGGTGGAAGGGGAGGAGGGCGGGTGTTGGAGGGGAATGGGTGACGGGCACTGAGGTGGACACTTGACGGGATGGGCACTGGGTGTTTTTCTGTATGTTGGTAAATTGAACACCAATAAAAGTTAATTTAAAAAAAAAAAAAGAGACTGCGTACATTCTGCTACTTTTCTGTTTTTTAATTGGAATAAACCATCATATTAATGTTGCTGATGGTGATAATGGTGTGTGTGGTTGTGATCTCTTTACATTGACACGTTTATTTATAAAATGCCATGCATGAGCAGTTAGGGCAAAGACCACTAAATCAGTTATAATTAGAGTCACAACAAAAATAATCTTTTCTTTGAAGTCTGGCATGTCACCTGTGCTCAGAACCAAAGGACCAACTAATTCACAACCTGTGGATGTGTCTGCATAAATATGCCAATGAATTGACTGTTCTGTCCATGCTTGTTGTAAAGGGACATGTTAAAGAACCCAGATTGTGAAAAAGACTTTAATTCAGGCACATCAAAGTGGAAATTTTTTGAGAATACATCAGCAGAAGTGTTAATGTTAGATAATATGTTACAAATTTTAATAATGACCTTTAACACTCCAAGAGCAGGAATTGCCAGAGGCTTGCTACTGTCATCGCCTCAAGTTCTAGTTGAACAAGCTTTCATTTGGCCCTCCAGAGGGACTACTGATGAAATCACTTTTGAGAATGTCAGAACTGGATAAAACGTTTTCACACACATTACCACTGACAGGCAAACCTGGTGGGCTGATGTCAAAAACATAAAATCACATCCTAGACCTTTTTGAAATGCTTTGCCTGTCCCCTCTACAAATAAAGAGCCATTTATATGAACTTTCTGGATGAGACCTAGATGCACGTCAAAAGACACGTAGAGTTGATAGCAATAGTCATTGCTGGGGCTTTGAGATGGAGATGTTGTTTTCCAAAATCTGGAGACCAACAGGGAAAATTATGACATTTACTTTCCGTGGAGAGAGTTATATAGTTCTGTGAAGATTTGAAGCAGAGGGTCAAACCAAAAATAAATATGCAAAAAAAAAATGCTTGGATTATAAAGCCTCTTTGACAATGACAACCATTTTAGCTCAACAAAATATATAACTGAGTTTTCCCCCATTTAAAAATGTACTTGTTTTAAAGAAAGTAAACAGTATAAAAGACATATAATAAGACATAACTTTTTTCCTTCTCTTAGTCCCTTGTATTCATTTCTTTGGTATACTTCTACAATTTTTTTTAAAGATTTTATTTATTTATTCATAGGCACAGAGAGAGGGGGCAGAGACACAGACAGAGGGAGAAGCAGGCTCCACGCAGGGAGCCCCATGTGGGACTCCATCCCGAGTCTCCAGGATCACACCCCAGGCTGCAGGCGGTGCCAAACCGCTGCGCCACCAGGGCTGCCCTACTTCTATAATTTTTAAATGCAAATATAAGCAAATAGGTATTACATTTTATTCTTATCTTCACTCTCCCTTTATATGATTCTGAAGGTAACACCTTGTTTTATTCATTTAATAACGTATACTGTATATTGTATATTACCATATCAAACTCAAAGTGATTCCTTGTTTATTTCCCTTCTGACCTTTTAAACATAACTGCATAGTATTTCAGTGTATGGATGTAACAATTTAAATGGTTTCTCATGAAGGCAATCTGTGTGGTTGCCAATTTTATGCAATTGCAAAGAATACTGCAATGGATAATTAAATATATGTCATTTTGATTGTGTACAATTATATTTGTAGGATAAATTCTGTAAAATCCAATCCAGATAATTTATAATTTTGAAAGATCTTGCCAAAATGCTTTCAACAGGTTAAGCTAATTTGTGGCCTCAGCAGCAATTTATGAGCATCTTAACATAGTAGGTCAGAAATATTTTGGGCTTTAATAGGTTACAAATATTTAAGATGTCTAGATAAAAAGCTTATCAATGAAATTTTAATCTGGCATTTGTTTTAAGAGAGTTAAAAACTTCTGTTCAGTTGTTTAGGGGCCATTTGTATATCCTTATTTCTTTTTCTTTGAACTTACCTGTGTATATACTACGCTCATTTTTCTATTGGGTCATTATTTTTTTCTTATAAACTTTAAGAACTCATTCTGTATTAGAAAGATTAGTATTTTATTTCTTATGTATAACTTTTTTATCTATTGACTTTACTTAGGATGATTTTTTGTTTTGCAGATTTATTTTTGATTATAATTTTTATATGATAGAATACATTAATTTTTTCCTCTTGAGCTTCTGAACTTTGAGTATAAGTTAGAACATTGCCTACTTCAGGGATGGCATACCTTTCACTCAGGGTCTTGAGATCAAGCCCCACCCAGGTTTCATACTGGGCATGGTGCCCTCTTGAGATTCTCTCTCTCTCTCCTTCTCCCCCTTCCCATTCCACTCACTCTCTATGTCTCTCTAAAAATAAATTAAAAAAAATCTTAAAAAGTTGCCTACCTCAAAGCAATAAAATAATTGTCCCAAGTTTTATTCTACTGGCTTGATATATACACACACACATATATATATATAGTGATTATAATGATTAATATATATAATATTATGAAGATATTAAAATAGGATATACAAATATAAAGAATATAAAATAAATGTAGAAATATAAAATATAAGAACACACATGAACTGGGGCACCTGGGTGGCTCAGTTGGGTTGAGCCTCCTGCTCTTGATTTCCCCTCGGGTAGTGATCTCCAGATTGTGGGATGGAGTCCCTAATTGCACTTTTGCTAAGTGTGGGCAGTCTGCTTGGGATTCTCTCTCTGCCTCTCTCTCTGACCATTCCCCCCATTAATGCATGTGCACACACACACTGTCTCTCAATAAATAAATAATCAAATCTTTTAAAAAGGTACAAATGAACAATATGCAATTATTAATATGTAGTTATTAATAAAACTTCAAATATTATATATATTTAAACCTTTGACACAAGGTTGGATAGTTTTATTTTTTAAATTTCCATGTGAGAAGGACTCTTTGATTTTGAATTTAAACTTATTTTATATTTTTTTAAAGATTTATTTATATATTTGAGAGAGAGAGAGTAGTGGGGAGGAGAGACAGAGGGGGAGAGAGAGAAAGGGAGGGTCTCTAGTAGGCTCTGCACTGAGTGTGGAGCCCACTGCAGGAGCCCACCACAGGGATTGATTTCACAACCCTGAAATCATGACCTGCTCTGAAACCAAGAGTCAGACAGTCAACCAACTGTGCTGCCCAGGCACCCCTATTTTTCTATGTTTTAATCAGAGAATACTGTCTGTATTCTTTCTTGTATTCTAGTTTTTAACATTTATTGTTTGTGTGTGTGTGTGTGTGTGTGTGTGTGTGTGACCTAATCATGTTCTACTACTAATATATTTCAAATTTTGCTTCTATCTCCTGTATTATTTTGTGATTTAAAAGGTTGTCATATTATGACATATGTATAAGTTAATGACTTTAATGTATTCACTGTGATTTGTATTTATTAGACTTATAAAATATCCTTTTAACTTTTTATTTTTGATTTTTAATACATTGGCTGGAATTCTCCTTCATCTGATTCATTTGACAGTTATACCACAATCCCTATATTTTCTTTTTTCCTGCATTATGTGGTTTATACCTTTCACTCTTCTTTTATTTTCAAACTTCCCGAATCATTTGTTTTAGCAACATTTGTTCATACAGCACAGAGGTAAGATCATGTTTGTAGTTTGGTATGAAAATTGTGTTCTATTTTTCAGATATTGGTTTCATTGTAGCTAATTTTAATAAAATCTTTTGGTTTAATAATGACTACATACATAAATTACCTTTAGTCTGACTAAAGGCAGAATGGAGAATTACTGGTGCAGGTAGTAGGAAAAAATATGTTGAGTCATGTGCTGGCTTATAATAAACCTTTCTGCTTGGAAGTTTTCACTCACATTTCATTGGCGCAAGTAAATTGCTATCATATTGAAGTTCAAAGCAGAGCAGAGGGGTGAACAATCTTATCTTTAACCTAGAAACATGAGACCAGGAATATTTGTGCATAGTTTATGATTACCACCTGAAGTTGTTTGATGTTTTGATTTGTGATTTTTAAGCCGACTACGTAGGTAGATTATTTAGGAGGTCTTGATTTGAGGACTAAAATATATAAGAGAAGAGTCTAAATACTTTTGGACATTTTCATTCTTCAATGAATGACTTGGATCATATTTTTTGCATCTGTGAACCAAATATGTTTTGGATATGGAGACATTTTGAATTTCTAAAATACTTGGCTAATGGGAATAGTAATGATAATAACAATGATAGCAATGATGATAATCGCAATGGAGAAGATAATGATAGGAAAAATATTGCCTAGAAAATAGTAGAACTTCATTTAAAGGCCAGTAACATTTATTTTATGGCATTAGGAGATAATATTTCTAGAATAACAGCTTGGAGCATTGACCAGAATGCTTTCTACTCCTGGTTTATGGAATAATCTGTTTCTTTGGGCTCACTTTCTTACAATACATAATTTATGTTTCCAATTCCCAGTTTTCTTTCTCTTATTATTGTAAGTACTTTTGTTGGAGTTTACTTGCTCATATGATTTTAAACACAAGAGCCATTAAAATTGTACATCTGAACCTTAAAATTGTGGTAACCTGTAATAACACTCTGCATGGTACCTTCACCACAGTGCTCAAATTTTATTTGTTGCATGACTCCCTGTAAAGAAGAATTTTTTGACTGAAGAGAAATTGTGTCTGTGTCTTTTATCACCTGCCACCTAACAGATAAACCAGAAAAGAACTGAAACTTCAGAGAAAACATGTTTGTGCCTTGTGTTCATTAATTCAAATTAGTCATAATAAAATTCAGGTTAGATCAGGCTTATGTAAGGATACAGAAAATTATTTTTCTCTGGTGAACCTTAAACTGAGAGAAGGTATTATTTGTTATTATTGATTGAGCATTTAATATGTGCCAATAATTTTATCTTATTGATCACTTAATGAAGTAGGAATTATTATTATATTTATAGTCATTTTCTGATGAGAAAACTTTCCTGACTATTCAGATTACAAAATAATGGAAGTATGATTTGCACTCAGAAAAGCCAAACTTCAGAACCCATTATGTGTGAGATGACCTTGCCACCATGGTTGAAGAAGTTTCCATTATTGCATTAAAACTGCATTTTATTCCAAGATAAAATTTACAAAGCTATAAAAAAGAAACACCATGGGGAATAAGGACCTTAGTGTTCACTTTGTAGGTTTGAATTTATAAAACTAGCTGTCTATTTTTCCCTGTGTTTAGCATGCCGTAATATCTTAGTGCTACCTTAATTATGTACCAAATGCTAAGCTCCTCTTAACTAAGAACCTGATTAGTTTAAGGGAATATCAAACTTTTTCATTCATTGAAACTCTAACCTAGTAAATTGATAATACCCCTTATTGTTCATGAACTACTACATTTGAAAAGATTATATCCATTTTATTACAGATATAAACACTTAGGAACGATTCTCAAATATAGCAAACTTAAAAATCAAAAGTCAATTTAATCTTACTATTGTTTTCATGTCAGAAAAGAGTTGATTTTTGTACATGATATGAGGTAGGAGTCCAACCTTATTCTTTTGATTATGGCTACCTAGTTGTGCCATTTGCTGAATACTATTTTTTTTCCATTGAATGATCTTGATTTTTTGTCAAAAATCAGTTTATCATATGTGTTTGGGTTTATTTCTGGATTTTCAATTATATGCTATTGATTTGTATGTCTATCCTTATGCTAGTATCATAATGTCTGATTATTGTTGCACTGTAAGTCTTGAAAGGAAGTAAGTATGAGTCCTCCTTCTTTCTTTTTTCTTTTCAGGATTGTTTTGGCTATTTTGGGCTCCTTGAAATTTCATATGAATTCTAGAATCAGCTTGTTAATTTATGAAACAAAAATCAGCTGGTATTTTCATAGGAATTGCACTAAATTTGCAGATCAGTTTGGGGTGTGCTGCCTTCTCAACAATGTTAAGTGTTCTGATCCATGAACATGGATGACTTTCCTATTTATTTAGATTTTCATTACTTTCTTTCAATAATGTTTTATAGTTTTCAGAAGTAAGATTTGAGTTTCTTTGGTTAAATTTATTTTATTTTATTCCTTTTGATGTTATTGCAAATGGAATTTTTATTTTCAGATTGTTGGAAATGTGTAAAAATAAAATTGATATATCCTGCAAACTTGTTGAATTCATTTATTTTAATAGTTTTTTTAGTGGATTCTTTAGGATTTTCTCTATATAAGATCAATTGATCTGTGAATAGTTATTGTTTTACTTCTTCCTTTGCAATCTGGATAACATTTATTTATTTATTTATTTATTTATTTATTTAGTCCTGTAAGAACTTCTAGTATGATGTTAAACAGAGGTGGCAAGTGTGGTTACTTTGTCTTGTGCCTGATCTGGGAGATAAATATTCAGGTCTTTCACCATTAAATGTGAGGTTAACTGAGTTTTTCTTTTTATCAGGTTGAGAAAATTCCTTTCTATTCCAAGTTTGTGTAGTGTCGTTATAATCAAAGGGCATTAGCTTTGTTAAATACTTCTTCTCTATTGAGATAATTCACTGTGATTTTAAAAATTTTATTAGTATTACATATTACATTAATTGATTTTCAGATATTACACCAGCCTACTATGATGGGATAAATTCCACTTGACCATAGTGTATAATCCTTCTCATATGTTGTTGAATTTAGTTTGCTAGTATCTTCTGGAGGATTATGTATCTATAATCAAAAGAAACATTGGCCTATGGTCTCTTTTCTTGTGTAGTTTTCATTTCTTCTTCTTTTCTACTTTCTTTGCCAGATTTTAGTATCAGGGTGATCCCTTTAAAATGAGTTGGAAAATCATACTTCCTCTTCTGTTCTTTGAGAGTTTGTGAAGAATTGGTGTTCATTCTTCTTTGAATGTTTGTTAGAAATCAGCCATATTAGCTTGGGCTTCTTGGTGACTAGTTTTTTAAATTATGAATTCATCTCTTCACTTTTTATAGATCTATTCTGATTGTCTATTTCTTCTTGAGTTAGTAGTAGTAGTGTGTCTTTCTAAAATTTTCTCTATTTCTTCCACATCATCTAATTTGTTGTTGTGCAACCATTCATAGTGTTCCTTCACTCTCCTTTTTATTTGTTAAGGTTGGTATTTATGTGATGTCTGCTCTTTCATTTCTGATTCTAGCAATTTGAATCTTTCCTCTTTTCCTTTTGGTCAAACTAGATAAAGGTTAGTTAATTTTTTTGTTAATCTTTTCAAGGAACCTGATTTCTATTCTGTTTCATTAATTTCCATTCAAGTCTTTTTACTTTTCTCTTGCCAGCTCTAGGTTCAGTTTTCTCCCCCGCCCCCCACCCCAAAATATGAAGGTAGAAGTTTAAGTTTTTGTCTTGAGATATTTGTTATTTATCTTTTTAAAATATAGGCATTATAGCTATAAGTTTCCCTCTAAGAATCCCTTTAGCTGCATCCCATAAGTTTTGATATATTGTGTCTTTATTTTCATTCATCATGGGGTATTTTGGGACTTATTTTTATTTTATTTTATTTTTTTTTTTTTAAGATTTTATTTATTTATTCATGATAGTCACACAGAGAGAGAGAGAGAGAGAGGCAGAGACAGGCAGAGGGAGAAGCAGGCTCCATGCACCGGGAGCCCGACGTGGGATTCGATCCCGGGTCTCCAGGATCGCGCCCCGGGCCAAAGGCAGGCGCCAAACCGCTGCGCCACCCAGGGATCCCGGGACTTATTTTTAAAGTTCTATTTTGACTCATTGGTTGTTTGAGAATGTGTTTTTTAATTTCCATATATTTGTGAGTTTCCTTAATGATTTTTAATGATTTTTAATTTTATTTCCTTGTGTTCAGAGCACATATTTAGTATTACTTCTATCCTTTTTTTTTTTTAAGATTTATTTATTTATTTATTCATGATAGACACAGAGATTGAGAGAGAGGCAGAGACACAGGAGGAGGGAGAAGCGGGCTCCATGCCGGGAGCCCGAAGTGGGACTTGATCCCAGGACTCCAGGATCACGCCCTGGGCGAAGGGCAGGCGCCAAACTGCTGAGCCACCCAGGGATCCCTACTTATATCCTTTTAAATGCATTGAAGTTTGTTTTATAACATAGCATATGATCTATTCTGAAGAATGTCTCAAATGCATTTAAGAAAACTATATATTCTTCTCCAATTGACTTACTTCACTCAGCATAATACCCTCTAGTTCCATCCATGTTGAAGCAAATGATGGATATTCATCTTTCTAATGGCTGAGTAATATTCTACAGTACCATAGAATATTATATATATCTATATATATAATATTTATTTTTTGGTCAAGAAAGCTCTTTATATATATATATAAAGCTCTGTAAGCTCTGTACACACACACACACACACACACACACACACACACACACACACACCACATCTTTATCCATTCATCTGTCGAAGGACATCAAGACTCCTTCCACGGTTTGGATATTGTGGACATTGCTGCTATAAATACTGGGGTGCAGGTGTCTCGGTGTTTCACTACATCTGTATTTTTGGGGTAAATACCCAGTAGTGCAATTGCTGGGTCATAGGGTAGCTCTATTTTTAACTCTTTGAGGAACCTACACACTGTTCTCCAGAGTGGCTGTATTGTCTTTGAATTTAAAGTGCTTCTCCTCTAGACAGCATATAATGGAATCTTGTTTTTTTAATCCAGTCTGACAATCTCTACTTTTTGATTGGCTTGTTTAACCTGGTCACATTCAGTGTTATTATTTTTACAGTTGCATTTATGCCTGCTGTTTAAAATTTTGTTTTTTATGTGTCTCATATTTTTTGTTTTTATTTTTTCTTTTTGCCTTTTTTTTTTGCATTGAGTGAATATTTTCTAATGTAACATTTAAGATTCATATTTATTTTCTCACTATCCTTTCTGAGTTTTGGTGTTAGCTCTAGGGATTATATATATATCTTATCAGAATTAATTTCAGGTTATGCTAGCTTAATTCCAGAAATATATAGAAAATACTACTCCTATATAACTCTATTCCTTTTCTCCCCTTTTTGTGCTATTATTGTTATACATATTATATCTGTTAATGTTACAGACTCCAAAATACTTTGTATTAATTATAACTTTAGCATCTGTAGTTATTCCTTTAATCTATTACATCTTTTCTCTCTCCTACCTCCCCTGTGCTGTTATTAGAATATGTATATATGTTGTATATAAACAGTTATAAATAATATATAAATCACATATGTATAAACAATTGATTTTTAAATCAGTTAAGAGAGTAAAGGAGAAAAGAGAAAAGAAAAGAGAAAAGAAGGTAAAAAATATGCTGTAGTAGTGTCTTTTATTATTATATAATTATACTTACTGGTACTTTTTGTATGATTGTGAATTGCCATCTGAGATTACTTGCTTTCAGCAAGACTATTCTACTAGAAACAAACATTCTAGTGGGTTTTTTTGTTTGTTTGTTTGTTTTCTTTTTAAAATGGAAAATATTCATTTCACCTTCATTTGAGAATAATAGTTTTGCCAGATATGTAATTCTTAGTTGACGTTTCTTCCTTGAATGTTGAATATGTTAACCACTGCCTTTTGATTTCTGCTGAGATTTTAGCTGTTATTCTTATTGGAGTTTCATTTAAGTGATGTTATTTTTTTCTCTTGCTGCTTTCAAGATTTTCTCTTTGTCCTTGTCAGCACTTTTGGTAGAGTGTGTCTGTGGGTCTTTGTGTTTCTACTTGGAGTATGTTGACCTTTCTAGATGTGTAGGCTATAGTTTTTCAATAAATTTCAGAAGTTTTTAGCTATTATTTCTTTGAATATTTTTTCTCATTTCTTTCTCTCCTCTAATGATATTCTTACTATAAATATTTTAATATTATTAATGTTGTCCCCCATTTCTCTGAGTCTATTCATTTATCTGCACTTTTTTTCCCTCTCTGGTTGGGTTTGCGTAACTTCTGTCAACCCATTTTCAAGTTTGTTATTCTTTTTTTTGCCATTTCATATCTGTTGTTGGGCTGAAGTGAATCTTTTTTGTATCAATTATTGTATGTTTTTAACTCTATAATTTCCATTTGGCTTTTTCATTTTGTATAATTTCAATCTCTATTGATATTCTTTATTTTGATGCAAATTGTCATTATACCTCTTTTTGTTTCTTTAATTATGCTTTCTTTTAGCCCTATGAACAAGTTTACAATGGCTACTTTGAAATCTTTTCCTCTTAACCCTGACATCTGGTCACTCTCACAGGCAATTTTGCCCCCCAGTGTATGGGTCATATTTGTTTGTTTGTTTCTTTGCATGCCTCATGATTCCTTTTTGGAAACTGAACATTTTAGATAACACATTGTAGCAATTCTGGGTATTTTCCCCCTCCCTCCCAGGGCTGATACTGTTATTTACTTGTTAATTTATTTAGTAAGTGGCAGGATTATATTAGTGAAGTCTGTTGCCCCCACCTTCCAATTTTAAACCTCTGAGGTTGCTTTTCATGGAGGCAGAGGTTTGGTTATGCCCACCTCACCCTGGATGACAACGGGATGGAAAAACTGTCTTCTATTCTCTTTTTGACCCCGCCCAGCTATTAAACGCCACTGATTTCCAGTTGCCCGTTTTCTTTACAACAATACCTGGCACATACATTCCTCTACAGACTAACAAATCAAATTGTGACTCTTTGAATGGATAGAATAGTGTCTGAGGTCAGTGTTTGATGTTTGTTCTGACCCCAGAAGGATTTTTCCCAGCTGTCTTATTTCCTAGTTATCTCCTGTTACAGTCTAGGCTGAAGGCTCATGAATCTCATCTTTGAATCTTCTTTCACCAAGTTCATCTTAAAAATAAAACAGCCAGTTATTTTACCAGCAAAATGGCTTTCTTCAGGAATAGTAGAGGAATTGTAGTTACAGACCTACAGGTTATGGCAAAACATAGCCAAGTCGGAGATCAAGGAGAGGAGTGCTCTTTATGGAGGAAGGGGGAGATAAGAGGGGCTGTTATATAGAAAGTCCATTGGAGTAAACTGGGAGTTTGAACTGTAGTGGCTTTTTATTGGCTAAGTTGTGTAAGTCTCTCATTGGCTGGGCTGTTGCTGGGCAAGAAGAAAATCTTTCTTCCTCCTCCTTTACCTCCACCTCCTCTTCCTCCTGGGTAATAAAGTATATAGGCTTCTTCCTGTTTGAAATGTAAAGTGTGCCTCTTCCAGTTGGTTCTGCAAAGGGCTACAAGGAGTGGTATAGCATGAGAGCTCCCCCTTCTGACTTCCCATCTCCATCTTAAATGGGGTTTATTGTATTCATTTTCATGATCACAGCCTCCATTATTCTTGAGAGCAACCTCAGGTTTAAAACTTCTCCATGTGCGGTTGCAAATGAAGCCAGTTCCTCTGGGAAGAGATCAGCAGCCATCTGTTTTACAGGCTGTTCTTCCCCCTAGCAAAATCTCTGAGTCAGCACTCTGGAGCTGGTGGTTGGGATGGTGGCAAGTGTTTCTCTGAGTAACACTCCTGCTCTTGGAGCTGAGTGCTGGGGTGTGTGTTTTGGGGGTGCAGACAGCATAGAGATGCAAATAGAGAATATGGAAAACAAAGGGCAACTATGGGATTAGATCAGAATTATAAATATCAGGGTAAATATATACACACATATGTAATACACACACATCCCTATACATACAGGTTTATTTATTGTTTTTTTTTTTCTTCTGTGTCTTTTCTAGCTTTGGAACTTCAGTGAGGCAGAATAACTATGTATTTGTAATAGTTGGGCTAATGATGTGTGGCTGACTTACTTGATATATTTTGCATTAAACCAGAGACAAAAGCTAATTCCTTGCCATAAGGCTGTTTTTGCAAACTATATTCCCTTATGTGTATAGAAGACCAGATAAAAAGCATGAAATTAATTTTTATTAGAGAGGACAAAAACTATAACCTTTTCCTGATAACTTTTTCAAAGACAACGTGGGTATAGTTTCAAGGTTAAATATAAATTGAATCTTGGAGAAATTGTTAGATTTTTATGGATACAAAATTTTCTTTTTGTGTAGGGCTGGTGATTTGCATGAATCCCAATTTGACATATGCTTTTCACTACACATTAATGAACCATTCACACTATATGTGGCAGAAGGCAGTGGAAAATAGAAAGTAAATGACATTAAAATGGAGTTTTTGATCTGTGGTGGGTATAGATTTGCATTATTGTCCTTGTATGAAAAATGAAGGTTATTGCTTCCTCCCGTATGATAAATTTTCACATACCTGAGAGAGGGAGAAAGACAAAGAAAGAAATACACAAAGAGAAGGTATATTAAACCAGTAAAAACTGTTGTATCCATTTTGTGATATGGTTTATATAAAACAGGTGCTTCAAAATGATATATGATACATAACATTATTCATATTATTTCTTAGTTTTATTTCTTTATTTATTTACTTAGCAAGTAGAAAACAGTTTAATGATCACTCACTAAATCCATAAGTTCACAGGGATAACCTTTTCCACTACTCTTGCTATCAACATGTTCTTCACTGTAGACTATTAAAAGTCAAAAGCTTCTGGTTGTTTCATCTACTTAAAACTAGATGGAAGAAATGACCTAAGTCATAGCAACTTCATGCTTCAATGTGAAAGTGCCAAAGCTCTCTTGGAAATGTCTTCTTTCTGAAGGCTGCTTTCCTTGTCTGGAAGATACTTTAAGGCCCATGCAGCTTGCTTCTTCCAGAAGCCAAGAGATTGTTAAATGCCTCAAAATGCCCAAAGAGATCCCAATATGTAGTCAAGGTGAGTTTGAAACAGGCTGCATGCTTTTTAGATATGATGAATATTAGAGTTCTGAGAAAAATATTAACACTGTCATGGAATTCTTGGAGGGTTGAGATATTAAAGCACTGTGGCAAAAGTCTCATGCAATAGGAAGAAGTCTGGAACCACTACTTCTTCGTTCAGTATCAGGCCTTTGGAGGCTTTGGTTTGGAAGAAGATAATTTTGTGTGTGTGTGTGTGTGTGTGTGTGTGTGTGTGCTTTGAGTTAGGGGTTTACCCCTTTGACTTTAACGTCTGACAGCCTCTCTCAGATGTTTGGGTTGTTGTAGTGGCATTTTTCTCACTTCTCCCACACACACCCAGTGCTTCTTCCACCACATCCTCAATGAAAACCCTGGCAATACCGGACACAGCAATAACAACATCCTGAGACACAGAGGTGCCAGTGACAGACTGGATCAGCCATTCATTCACTCATTCATTCATTCATTTATTTATTTTAAAGATTTTATTCATTTGAGAGAGAGAGAGATTGAGAGAGCATGAGCAGGGAGGAGGGGCAGTAGGAAAGGGAGAAGCAGATTCCCTGATGAGCAAGGAGCCTGTTGTAGGGTGGGGGTGGGGAGGGTGAAGAGGGGCTGGATCCCAGGACCCCTGGATCAGGACTACACCTGAAGGCAGACACTTGTCCACTGAACCACCCAGGTGCCTCTGGACCAGCCTTTTAATGGCTGCCAAGGGGAAAGCTGACCAGTGATACATTTCATAAAGGTTCAACTGCCTCTCAGAAAAAGAAGAAACCAAGATTTCCATCTTTTAAACCTCATCTTCGCTTTTTGCTTCTTTTCTTTGGTACCTGTTTTCTTTTTTTTGGCTGTAGGAGTAGGTGATGATGAGTCTTTCCTTTCAACTGCTGTTAAATCTGAGGTGTCCTGACTGGAGCTCACCTTCCTTGGCCACAGCTTTTTCCTAGTCCCCATTTCTATCCCTATCAGTATACTCCGGGATTCTGTCAGTAAATGTATCCTTAGGGTCAGGAGCAGGGGTCAGTTCATCTGGCTCCCCTGTCTCTCCACCTTTCTCTGTGGGCAACTCACAGGTATTATCCATAGTGGCAAGAAAGTGGTAGAGGTCACGGGTCTGTCAGATTCTGGAGCTCAGGCCTTGCCTATCCTCTTAATTTTAAGTAAAAATAATCCATGCTAATCATATGGAAAATGTAAACATACCACATTTGTTGTTGAATTTATTAGTGCTCAGCTATCTCTGCATATCAAAAGAAAAATAATAAGTAACAATAATTGTTTTTAATACTTACCATGTTCATTAGTTGGAGGAATTAATGCTTGTTAACCACATTCTGGAAATATTTGGGGCTTGTATTTGGAATAGCAAATTTCTATCCAAAGGAAGAGTCTGGGAGCCTATGAAGTATGAGCAAAGAAAAACAAGGTAGTTCAGTAGAAGTATTTCCATCATTAAACCTTTAAAAATGTCAGTCAAAATCGAGTTATTACTTCTGAAACTGGAAAGATACAGTGTGGCAAATTCCCCATAGTACATATTCTAAACTTTGCCATTCAGGTGGAACTATTTGAACACCCACATTTTGTGCTTTACTTCCTCTTCCTGAGTTCATTCCCTTTTATTTCTATTGGTAGTTCTTAGATCAATCCTCCTTGCTTTGAATAATTCACCATCTAAATAAAAGTAACAACATCAAAGCATCACAGACTTAATACACTCCATTCCAGCTTGGGCTCCCACGGGTTGATCTGAAGGAGCCTGAAGAATTAATCACCCAGGATAAGAGCCTCAAGGTTTTCATACATTAAATGCTCAAGTAAGTCACTTTCAGAAAAAAAAAAAAATTCTCTTTCCCTTTTGTTTTTGTGTTTAGTTTTCTAAACACTGTCATTCTGTTTCCACTTCAGCTCCAGATCCCCGGGATGTCTTGGCACCAAACACATGTAAAACAAATAAACACCTTCTTGCACACTCTAACAAGTGTAGCAATTAGTCTCTGAGCACAGCTTGCTTTCCACCACGGCAACTCATTTGGTGCTGGTTGTTATTGTAGGAGAACAACTTTGAATCAGTAACATTTGTTTGATTCTGCAGTTTTCACCCCTGTCTGCATGGTGGCTTCTGTATATCCCTTTCAAATAGCAAGTTCTACGCTTGTATGAAATGAGCTGCCACCCAGCATACAACACTTAACTCCTGTGTGTCACCTTGTCACACTTTCATGGAACTTTCAGCGGCGGGTGATCTTCACTCCATATGGGCTGTAATAACTCCTTGCTGTGGTGTGAATTACAGATGACTTCAGTCTAAGTGTTTTTTCCTTTTTTTTTTTTTTTTGTATGATAGTATTGGCTTAAAATAGTATTAATAATCCTTGGTATATATTTATAAGCAGCCTGCATTCCGAGATACAAAATGTTATTTGTAAGTACCCAAGTGGCATCTTCAGTGGGTAAGTGATAAAACACTTGCTTTCATTTTATGTATGCCACAGAGAGGCTAAATATTTTCTTTGAGTTGGTGCAAAAATTGGAAGGTTGAACATAAAAGTCCTGGTCAATGGCATTATTTGATATATTATCCTACTTTTCTAAATGATTTTATTTCACAAAGGATGGATATTTTTGTGGGGGAGGAGCTAAAGCATGTTAAAATACGTCTTTCAGGCAGCTCTGGTGGCCCAGCGGTTTAGCGCCGCCTTTGGCCCGGGGTGTGATCCTGGAGACCCAGGATCGAGTCCCACGTCTGGCTCCCTGCATGGAGCCTGCTTCTCCCTCTGCCTATGTCTCTGCCTCTCTTTGTGCATCTCATGAATAAATACATAAAATATTTTTTAAAAAATGTCTTTTATTCTGAAATACAGTGTTGTAAGTTATGGAACAGAGCACATATTTTCGTCAGTAATATACAGTGTACCATATTCTCCTGTATAAATGAGTATTACTTGGAAACCAAATCAAATGTTTCTAGCTACAAAAAATTGCTATTGAACTGTGTCTCAGGATACTAACATCTACCTTTTCTCAACATTTTTAGTCAAATTTCCTAGACCTTTTCTTCAGTAATGCAGGGTACATGTGAACAAATAAAAGTAATAAACTCTCACTAGGTTCAGGTCCCAGCTCTGTAGCTGTGTGTGACTTTGGATAACCTGAGTAGACTTTGGGATTCAGTGCATCATCAGTTATACAAAATGGTTAAATTAAGTGGTTTTTTAAAGCCCTTAACAGTTCAAAAATTCACTTTTCATATTCTTACCAAATAATTCTTGCACTTGGAGGATTTGACACATTATACAGAACTCTGCTTGATTTTTCTGTGTAAATTATGATGAAATTGAACTATTTACATATAATAACTGTTCATTGTAACTCTACTTATGTGCTAGTCATTGTGCTAAAAGCCAGATACAGTGAGTAAAATAAAACACACTTGCTGCCCCACCCTGAGAGAATATGTTCCAGTGTATGACAGATAAGTAAGTAGGAAAATAATTATAGATTGTAGTAGGTGGCAAGAAGGAAATAAAGAAAGAGCTGAGATTGAGAACAGTGGTTATAGGAAGGAGGTACTTTACATAAAATACTCAGGGATAGCTTTGCAGATTTTGGTTTCTTTAGAAATTTGGTCACAAGAAAAGTCACACCAAGCACTCTTGCTTATGTAGTACCATCCCTTGGAGAGGAGATAGTAGGGGAGGAATAGAGATGTGATTTCAGAGAAGGTGAATGGAAGTGTATGGGTGCCTTGTGCTCACTCTGTGTTTTAGACAAGCCTCTTTTTTTCATCTGGACTTGTTTCCTTGTCAGTTATGGGTGCTTGTAGGAGCACTTACTCATCAAACTGCTGAGAGATACAGAAAATCTCTGCCAACTCTCAAATGAGTGGTCAGTTTTTTTTTTTAACATATCAGTAAGGGAAAGATTTAAAAATCATCAAACACCTTTTCCTCAATTCTTAATTTTAACAAGAAGCAAGAAAAGCCATGAGGTAAACAGGCACAGTGGAAAGGCTGACTGGAATGCAGAAAAGTAGGCTGGTGAATGAAGACAGGTTTGCTATGGTCAAGCAATATCTCTGGTTTTCTTCCTTCTTACCACTATATCCGAATCATGTTCCTTTTCCCAGTAGGAGGGATTTTTGCTGTTTCGTTCCATAAATTGTGAATAAGGCTTTTCTTATAATTTCCTTATTGGACTAAGTTAGAGTTTAAGTAGAATGTAATGCTGGAACCTTTCTGTATTAGCATTGCAAAGCCTGTAAATATCACTTATGAAATAGTCATGTAGTGGACAGCCCTTTAATTGGAATGACAGCATAAATTCAGAAACACCTATTTAGAGTATTCATTCCCCAGTGTGAGAATTTATCACAGATACCATCTTTTATGTTTCTTATGTTACAAACTTCATCAAGTTTTCTGAGTTGCTAAACCAGCAAGAGAAGCTTCTTTATTATACGTTTGCAATATAAAGGAGAATCCTACTTTACCCACTTTCTTTAAAATGTTACTATCAAAATGCCAAACCAAGTGTTTAGTGCTGATAGGACTGCGTTTGATAACAGCATTAGCACATCCTTATTGGTTCTGCATATATAGCAAAAGCTACATAGTCCCTTGACAAGGCTTACCCAGTTTAGCCTATGGTATCTCTAGGGTGGCTGCATCTATAAATATATGAGCTAGGCGTAGGCTTTTAAAGATGTCGATTAAGAACCACAGCTATATTTGCTTTAGGAAGAGCAGAGTGATTTTTGTTGCCATGTGATACAAAGTTTTAGGAATCTACAAACTTGTGGGAATACATAATAGAGCAAATTATTTCCAAAAAGTTTCCATTTTGGTACATTAAACATTCTCTACCCACACTAGTGTTTCAGAGTGCTTTGTGGTTAGGCAGTGTTCTCTGACTAAGGATGTTTCATGAATAACTATCAATGCTGTGCAGAGAGATTGCATGACAAATATCTGATTTCAAAGATGGCTGGAAATTTTAAAGTCTGCACCCAACAGTTATAGATAGAAGAACTCATTTTACAGGTGGGTTTATCTGGTTGTCTTAGGCAAATGTCCATTATGATAATCATGGTTTATACATTTGCTGTCAATTGTATCATTCATTAGTGATACCTTCCCTCATTCATCCTTGCATTTTATTATCAGCACAATGACTCTATGATACTATTGTTCTTTCAGCATAGGAGTTTAAAATAGTGATTCAACCAAACACTTTGAGACCTGCAAAAAATATGATTAACATTTTCTAAAGCATCCTTGGGAGTTTTTAACATTTGTTAATTTCCAGAAAGTACATATTACAGATAAAAATCCTAGCTCCATGTATTACTATAGAATATCTTTAAAAGACTGGTGAGGAGAAACAAAAGATTAGTCAACCATGTTACTATGTACAAATATTTCTTTGTATCCAAGAATTAATTACTTTTCCAAGATTTCATTTTTTTTACCAATATTTCCCTTCCTAGACAAAAGTTAGGTTTTTATAATTTCTTGGGGTTTTCATGGGAGAGGAAAAGGGATGAAGAGATATTTGAAATAAAACATGTATCAGAACTTTTATAAGTTTTGAGAATTTTTGACAAAACCAAATATATATATATATATATACTTACTTATATCTTCTAGTTTTTGTAAAATAAAAAACTAGAAGGGACCATTATTTTGAGATTGTAAGTGGACTTTCTTCAGAGTTTTGAAAGTGTAGATGTACATTTGAACTCAACTTTTCAAAAGAGACAAAAAGCTTAATCATCAAACTATTGGTGTTCAGCCTTAGGAGATGATCAGAATTTTACATGATTTATCTTTTATTTTTTTATTTTTATTTAAAAAAAAGATTTTATTTATTCATTCATGGGAGACACACAGAGAGACAGAGAGAGGCAGAGGGAGAAGCAGGCTCCATGCAGGAAGCCCGACGAGGGACTCAATCCCGGGTCCCCAGGATCACTCCCTGGGCCGAAGGTGGTGTTAAACCGCTGAGCCACCGAGGCTCTTTTAAATGGCCTTAAAATAGTTCCTTCAGTCATGATACTTATATTCTATCTATTTGGTTTGGGAAAGGGAGCATGTATAGATAGCTCAAGTGAATTTATCTTTTTAAAAAATTTTTATTCCACTATAGTTAACATAAAGTGTTGTATTAGTTTCAGGTGTACAATATAGTGATTCAACAATTCTATGCATTACTCAGTACTAATTGTGATATATAATCCCCTTCACTTATTTCATCCATCTCCCACCTTGCTCCCCTCTGGTAACCATTAGTTTGTTTTCTATAGTTAAGAGTCTGTTTTTTAGTTTGTCTCTCTTTCTTTGTTTTTTTCCTTTGCTTATTTGTTTTTTCTTAAATTACACATGAGTGAAATATGGTATTTGTCTTTCTTTAACTGGATTATTGTTCTTAGCATTATAGTCTCTAGATCCATCCATATTGTTGCAAATAGCAAGATTTCATTATTTTTTATGGCTGAGTAATATTCCATTGTATATCACATTTTGTTTTTTTAAAGATTTATTTATTGTTGTAAAGGAAGTGTGCAGGGGGTAGGGGAGAGGGAGAGGGAGAAAGAACTCAAGTAGAACTCCACATTGAGCACTTAGAGCCCGATGCCAGGCTTGATCCCACAACCAGGAAATCACAAATGTAGTCAAAAACAAGAGTCAGATGCTCAATTGACTGCATCACCTAGGCACCTATATTCCACATCTTCTTTATCCATTCATCTGCCTGCCAATGGACACTGGATTGGTTCCACAATTTGGCTATTGTAAATAATGCTGCAATAAACATATTGTAAATAATGTGCACATATCTTTCTGAATTAGTTTTTTCATACCCAGTAGTGGAATTACTGGATCATATAGTAATCCTATTTTTAATTTTTTGAGGAATTATGTTTTCTACAGTGGCTGCACCAGTTTGCATTCCCACCACATCCTCCTCAACACTTGTTTCTGTTTTTTATTTTAACCATTCTGACAGGTGTGAGGTGATACCTGATTGTGGTTTTGATTCTCATTCCCCTGATAATAAGTGATGTTGAGCATCTTCCCATGTGTGTGTTGGCCATTTGTATGTCTTCTTTGGAAAAATGTCCATTCAGGTTCTCTGCCATTTTTAATCAGCTTATTTTATTTTTTAGTGTTGAGTTGTATAAGTTCTTTATGTATCTTGGATACTAACCCTTTATTAAATATGTCATTTGTAAATATCTTCTATCTAGTAAGTTGTCTTAGTTTTTTTTTTTGACTGCTTCCTTTGCTGTGCAAAAGTCTTTTATTTTAATGTAATCCCAATAGCTTATTTTTGCTTTTGTCTCCCTTGTCTCAGGAGATATATCTAGAAAAATGTTATGGCCAATGTTAGAGAAATTCTTGCCTATATTCTCTTCTAGGATTTCTATGATTCAGCTGTCACATTTTAGGTCCATAATCCAATTGTTTTTGTGTATAGTGTAAGAAAGTGCCCCAGTTTCATTCTTTTGCATGGAGCTGTCCAATTTTCCCAACACCATTTTTGAAGAGACTGTCTTTTTCCTATTGCATATATTCTTGCTTTCTTTGTCAAAGATTAATTGACCACATATGTGTGGGTTTATTCCTGGACTCCCTTTTCTGTTCTGTTGATCTATATGTCTGTTTTTGTGGCAGGATCCTACTGTTTTGATTACTCAGCTTTCTGGTATATTTTGAAGTCTGGATTTGTGATACCTCCAGTTTTGTTCTTTTTCAAGATTGCTTTGGCTGTTCGGGGTGTTTTGTGGTTCTATACAAATTTTAGGGTTGCTTATTCTAGCTCTGTGAAAAATGCTGTTGGTATTTTGATAAGGGATTGCATTAATTCTGTAGATTGTTTTGGATAGTATAGACTTTTTAACAGTATTTTTTTCTTCCAATCCATGAGCATGAAATAACTTCCCATTCATTTGTGTCAATTTCTTTCATTAATGTCTTAGTTTCTGAGTAGAGGTCTTTTACCTCCTTGGCTCCACTTATTCCTAAGTATCTTATTATTTTTGATGCAGTTGTATATGGGATTGTTTCCTTCATTTTTCTTTCTGCTACTTCATGATTAGTGTATAGAAATGCAGTAGATTTCTGTATATTGATTTTGTATCCTGTGACCTTACTAGCTTATTAGTTCTAGTAATTTTTTGGTGGAGTCTTTAAGGTTTTCTATATACAATGTATCATCTGCAAATTGTAGAAATTTTACTTCTTCTTCACCAATTTGGATGCCTTTTGTTTCTTTTTGTTGTCCAATTGCTGTGGCTATGACTTCCAGTACTGTGTTGAATAAAAGTGGTGAGAGTACACATCCTTGTCTTATTGCTGACCTTAGGGGAAAAGCTCTCAGTTTTTCGACACTGAGTATGATGTTAGCTGTAAGGTTATCATATATGGCCTTCATTACATTGAGATATGTTCCCTCTAAACCTACTCTGTTGAGGGTTTTTATTATCATGAATGGATATTGTACTTTGTCAGTTGCTTTTCCTGCATTTATTGAAATGACCATAGGGTTTTTAGCTTTTCTCTTCTTGATGTGACACATCTTGTTCATTGATTTGTGAATATCAAACCATTCTTACATCCCAGGAATAAATCCTACTTGATCATGGTGAATTCTTTAAATGTGTTTTTAGATTCTGTTTGCCAGTATTTTGTTGAGGATTTTTGCATCTATATACATGAGAGATTTGTTCTGTAGTTCTTCTCTTTTTTGTTGTATCTCTACCTGGTTTTGGTACCAGGATCATGCTGGCCTGATAGTATGAATTTGGAAGCTTTCTTTCCTATTTTTTTTTTTTTTGAATAGTTTCCTTAACTATTTGGGAGAATTCTCCTATGAAGCTGTTTGTTCCCAGATTTCGTTTGTCAGGAGTGTTTTGATTATTGATTCAATTTCATTGCTGGTAATCAGTCTGTTCAAATTTCTATTTCTTCCTGGTTCAGTTTTGGGAGGTTATAAAATTCTAAGAATCTATCCATTTCTTCTAGGGTGTCCAATTTGTTGGCATATGATTTTTCATAATATTCTCTTGTAATCATTTGTATTTCTGTGGTGTTGGTTGTTTTTATTTTTTTTTTTGATAAGTCTGGGTAAAGATTTATTGATATTTTCAAAGAACCAGCTACTGGTTTCATTGATCTGTTTTATTGGTTGGTTGGTTTGTTTTTGTTGTTTTAGTTTGCATTTTCTTTATTTCTGCTCTAATCTTTTTTCATTTTTTAATTTTTTTAATAATAAATTTATTTTTTATTGGTGTTCAATTTGCCAACATACAGAATAACACCCGTGCTCATCCCGTCAAGTGCCCCCCTCAGTGCCTGCCACCCAGTCACCCCCACCCCCTGCCCTCCTCCCCTTCCACCACCCCTAGTTCGTTTCCCAGAGTTAGGAGTCTTCCATGTTCTGTCTCCCTTTCTGATATTTCCAAAAAGAGCAGGTCTGCTCTAATCTTTATTATTTACTTCTTTCTATTGGTTTGGAGTTTTGTTTGTTCTTGGTTTTCTGGCTCTTTTTTGGTGTAAGTTTAGGCTATTTATTTAGATTTTTCTTGCTTCATAAAGGAGACCTGTATTGCTATGAGTTTCCCTTTTAGAACAGCTTTTGCTGCATCCCAAAGGTTTTGGACTATTGTGTTTTCATTTTCATTTGTCTCCATGTATTTTTTAATTCCTCTTTGATTTCCTGGTGGATCCATTCATTGTTTAGTAGCATGTTATTTAACCTCTATGTATTGTGATCTTTCCAGATTTTTTTCTTGTAATTGACTTCTAGTTTCTTAGTGTTGTGGTCAGAAAATATGTATGATATGACTTTAGTCTTTTTTGAATTTGTTGGGACTTATTTTGTGGCCTAAGTCAGTCCCTATTTGTTGGGACTATTTCGAATTTGTTGGGACTTATTTTGTGGTGATCTATTCTGAAGAATTTTCCATGTGCACCTGAGAAGGATGTGTATTCTTCTGTTTTGGGATGGAATGTTCTGAATATATCTGTTATATCCATCTGTTTCAGTGTGTCATTCAAAGCCATTGTTTCCTTGTTGATTTTCTGTCTGGACGATCTGCTCAATAATGTAAATGGGGTATCAAAGTCCCCTACTATTATTGTATTACTGTTGATTCCTTCATTTACATTTGTTTTTAGCTGTTTTATTAATTTGGGTGCTCCCTTGCTGGGCACGTAAATATTTACAATTATTGTATCTTCTTGTTGGATTGTTCCCTTTATGATTATATAGAGTCCTTCTTGGTCTCTTGTTACGGTCTTTGTTTTAAAATTTATTTTGTCTGATATAGGTATTGCTACCCTAGCTTGCTTTTCACTTCTATATCCATGATAAATCCTTGTCCATTCTTTCACTTTCAATCTGCCTGTGTCTTTAGATCTGAAATGAACCTCTTATAGGCAGCATATAGATGGGTCTTGCTTTTGTATTCATTCAGGCACCCTATGTCTTTTGATTGGAGCATTCAGTCCATTTAGATTTAAAATTATTACTGATAGGTATGTACTTATTGCCATTTTGTTACTTGTTTGATGATTGTTTTTGTAGTTCTTCTCTGTTCCTTTCTTCTCTTGATCTCTCATAGTGTTCTGACTTTCTTTAGTGATATACTTGTATTCCTTTCTCTTTATTTTTCAAATATTTATTACTGGTTTTTGATTTATGGTTACCTTTACATTTATATGTAATATCTTATGCATATAGCAGTCTATATTAAGTTGATGGTCACTTAAGTTTGAACCCATTGTTTACTCCTTGCCCCTCCAGGTATATGATATTGTACTTTGTATTCTTTTATTTTGTGAATCCCTTGAATGGCTTTTTATGGATACACTTAATTTTATTACTTTTGCACTTCCTACTTTTCTTACTCCTACTTATGGTCTTTCCTTTCCACTCAAAGAGTCCCCTTTAACATTTCTTTTGCGGCTAGTTTAATGTCATGAATTCCTTTAACTGTTGTTTGTCTGGGAAATTCTATCTCTCCTATTCTGAAAGCCTTGCTGAGTATTCTTGGCTGTAGATTTTTTTTTTCTTAAATCATGGCACTCTCTTCTGGCCTGCCAACTTTCTGTTGATAAATTAGCTGATAGCCTTATGGGGTTTCCCTTGTATGTAACTGTTTCCTTTTCTCTTGCTACTTGTAAATTTTTCTCTTTATCATTACTTTTTCCCATTTTAGTTATAATGTATATTAGTGATAACCTCCTTGGTTGATTTTGTTGGGGTCTCTCAGCCTCCTGGACCTGGATTTCTGTTTCCTTGTACAGACTCAGGAAATTTTTGGCTATTATTTCTTCAAATACATTTTCTGCCCTCTTTGGTCTTTCTTCTCCTCTGGGGTCCCTGTAACGCGAATATTATTATGCATGATAGTATCAGTGAGTTCCCTAAGTCTATTTTCATTTATTACTATTTTTCCCCTTCTCTTATGTAGCCTGATTGCTTTCCATTACTCGATCCTCCAGGTCAGTGATCCAATCTTCTGCTTTCTCTTGTCTACTATTTATTCTATCTTGTGTATTTTTAATTTCAGTTACTGAGTTCTTCATCTCTGGTTGGTGCTTCTTAAAGTTTTCTGTCTCTGTTAAGGGCCTTACTGAGGTCCTCTAGTCCTTTCTCAAGTCCAGTGAATATCTTTATGACCATTACTTTAAATTCTCTCTCAGGCATATTACTTATATCCATTTCATTTAGATCTCTTGCTGTGATTTTGTCCTTTTCTTCCATTTGGGATTTATTCCTCTGTCTCCTCATTTTATCTAAATCTGTGTCTGTTTCTATGTGGTAGGAAAGTCAGCCATATATTTTGCTATTAAAAGTAGTGGCCCTATGAAGAAGAGGTTGTGTAGTGTTCTGCAGTGCAATGTCTTCTGTTCACCAGAATCTGGTGCTTCAGAGGTGTCTTCTGTGTGTGTTGTGTGTGTCCTACTTTTGTGACTGAGCCACTTTTGCCTTTAGTCCAGTCATCTGGAATGGCTCTCTTCGCCTGTTGTGGGCTGGATTTATTCCCTGTGTTGTTCTGGGCCAGTCTGGGGCTGTCTTGTTTCTGAGTTGCAGCCTGCTGATTTTTAAAGTTCCAAGTGTTAAACCCCACTGATTATAAGAACTTGTAAAATTATATTCCTCTTGTTTTAAAGCTAAATGTTGTGAGGATTCATCTTTCCTATGCAGGTTCTGTGCCTGGGGTGCTCAGTGTGAGGGTCTTTTTCTCTCCCCTCTCTGTGCCTCTTGTGTCCCTCCCTCCCATGGACAGCCTTGCCATCTGTTTATCTCTTCACTAAATCTCTGCTTCTCCTACCCTCTTCAATGTGGCCTTTTCTCTACATATAGCTGTGGAGAGTCTGTTCTGCCCATCTTTGGTTCATTTTCTGGGTTATTTACACTGATATGGGTGTTATCTGGTTGTATCTATGGGATGAAGTGAATTAGGATCCTCATACTCTGCCATATTCTTCTGAAGTCTCTCAAACGAATTGTGCCATAAAACCAATTCTATTTTACATTCTGGTACTAGTATATTTTATGAAGGTAACAAAAAAAATTGAAACCAATCTTTCAAAAGGATTCATTCCTAAAATCACTTATTATGTAACACTTTCATCTGTATATAAAAAATAATCTGTCTTCTACTTTTCTCAAAGATTTTTTTGAGCAGCTGGTGTGTGTTGTGTGTGTGAAGGTGTACTATATATATTCAAGTGCTGATGCTTCTGCTTGGCCTAACTGGCTTCAAGCCACATCTGTTTACACTGAACTTACGTGTCAAAGGGAATATATACAAAATTTTGAAGTTTAGCCTTTGAGAACGTAAAAAAACCCTGAATAAGTGAAAAAATTATTTATGTCAGGAGTTATCTGTTGCTAAATGGTCTTCTGAAATTTGATTTTTTAATTGGCTAATTAGTAATTACTAGCTGAGTTACTGTAATATGCAATGTATTTACTGTAATATGCAATGTAATATGCAATGTATGCAATTTATTTATTTATGTCATATTTATGTTATATGCATATCCTTATTTTCATAATTAAAACTAGTTAGAACACCACTGGTGTATGCAGGAGCTGAATCCAGGGCTCCAGAGCTGGCCCTGCCACTGTGGTTGTTCCTCCTGGGGAACAACAGGGGTAAACAACCCCCACTGAGTCCTGCACCAGGCAGGGGGTAGAGCAGCTCCCCCAAGTGCTAACACCTGAAAATCAGCACAACAGACCCCTCCCCCAGAAGACCAGCTAGACGGACCAGTTCCAGGGGAAGTCAAGGGACTTAAAGTATACAGAAACAGAAGATACTCCCCCGTGGTTTTTTCTTTCTTTCTTTTTTCTTGCTTTTTGATTTCTGTTTCCTTCCCCCACCCCTTTTTTCCTTTCTTTCTTTTTCTTTCTCTTTTTCTTCTCTTTTTTTTCTTTTTTTCTTCCTTTTTTCTTTTTTCTTTTTCTCTTTTCTTTCCTTCTTTCTCTCCTCTCTTTTTCTCCCTTTCCCAATACAACTTGTTTTTGGCCACTCTGCACTGAGCAAAATGACTAGAAGGAAAACCTCACCTCAAAAAAAAGAATCAGAAACAGTCCTCTCTCCCACAGAGTTACAAAATCTGGATTACAATTCAATGTCAGAAAGCCAATTCAGAAGCACTATTATACAGCTACTGGTGGCTCTAGAAAAAGCATAAAGGACTCAAGAGACTTCATGACTGCAGAATTTAGATCTAATCATGCAGAAATTAAAAATCAATTGAATGAGATGCAATCCAAACTAGAAGTCCTAGTGACGAGGGTTAACGGGGTGGAAGAATGAGTGAGTGACATAGAAGACAAGTTGATGGCAAAGAGGGAAACTGAGGAAAAAAGAGACAAACAATTAAAAGACCATGAAGATAGATTAAGGGAAATAAACGACAGCCTGAGGAAGAAAAACCTACATTTAATTGGGGTTCCCGAGGGTGCCGAAAGGGACAGAGGGCCAGAATATGTATTTGAACAAATCCAAGCTGAAAACTTTCCTAATCTGGGAAGGGAAACAGGCATTCAGATCCAGGAAATAGAGAGATCCGCTCCTAAAATCAATAAAAAGTGTTCAACACCTCGACATTTAATAGTTAAGCTTGCAAATTCCAAAGATAAAGAGAAGATCCTTAAAGCAGCAAGAGACAAGAAATCCCTGACTTTTATGGGGAGGAGTATTAGGGTAACAGCAGACCTCTCCACAGAGACCTGGCAGGACAGAAAGGGCTGGCAGGATATATTCAGGATCCTAAATGAGAAGAACATGCAACCAAGAATATTTATCCAGCAAGGCTCTCATTCAAAATGGAAGGAGATATAAAGAGTTTCCAAGACAGGAACTGAAAGAGTATGTGACCTCCAAACCAGCTCTGCAAGAAATTTTAAGGGGGACTCTTAAAATTCCCCTTTAAGAAGAAGTTCAGTGGAACAATCCACAAAAACAAGGACTGAATAGATATCATGATGACACTAAACTCATATCTGTCAATAGTAACTCTGAACGTGAATGGGCTTAATGACCCCATCTAAAGGCGCAAGGTTTCAGACTCGATAAAAAAGCAGGACCCATCTATTTGCTGTCTACAGGAGACTCATTTTAGACAGAAGCACACCTACAATCTGAAAATAAAGGGTAGAAGAACCATTTACCATTCAAATAGTCCTCAAAAAAAGCAGGGGTAGCCATCCTTATATCAGATCAACTAAAATGTACCCCGAAGACTGTAGTGAGAGATGAAGAGGGACACTATCTCATACTTAAAGGATCTATCCAACAAGAGGACTTAACAATCCTCAATATATATGCCCCGAATGTGGGAGCTGCCAAATATTTAAACCAATTAATAACCAAAGTGAAGAAATACTTAGATAATAATACACTTATACTTGGTGACTTCAATCTAGCTCTTTATACCCTCAATAGGTCTTCTAAGAACAGCACCTCCAAAGAAACGAGAGCTTTAAATGATACACTGGACCAGATGGATTTCCCAGATATCTACAGAACTTTACATCCAAACTCAACTGAATACACATTCTTCTCAAGTGCACATGGAACTTTCTCCAGAATAGACCACATACTGGGTCACAAATCGGGTCTCAACCGATACCAAAAGATTGGGATTGTCCCCTGCATATTCTCAGACCATAATGCCTTGAAATTAGAACTAAATCACAACAAGAAGTTTGGAAGGACCTCAAACACGTGGAGGTTAAGGACCATCCTGCTAAAAGATGAAAGGGTCAACCAGGAAATTAAGGAAGAATTAAAAAGATTTATGGAAACTAATGAGAACGCAGATACAACCATTCAAAATCTTTGGGATGCAGCAAAAGCAGTCCTAAGGGGGAAATACATGGCATCCTTTATTTTTGAATACAAGCATCCTTTCAAAAACTGGAAAGAACTCAAATACAAAAGCTAACCTTACACCTAAGGGAGCTAGAGAATAAACAGCAAATAGACCCTACACCCAGCAGAAGAAGAGAGTTAATTAAGATTCGAGCAGAACTCAATGAAATCGAGACCAGAAGAACTGTGGAACAGATCAACAAAACCAGGAGTTGGTTCTTTGAAAGAATTAATAAGATAGATAAACCATTAGCCAGCCTTATTAAAAAGAAGAGAGAGAAGACTCAAATTAATAAAATCATGAATGAGAAATGAGAGATCACTACTAACACCAAGGGAATACAAACGATTTTAAAAACATATTATGAACAGCTATATGCCAATAAATTAGGCAATCTAGAAGAAATGGATGCATTCCTGGAAAGCCACAAACTACCAAAACTAGAACAGGAAGAAATAGAAATCCTGAACAGGCCAATAACCAGGGAGGAAATTGAAGCAGTCATCAAAAACCTCCCAAGACACAAAAGTCCAGGGCCAGATGCTTCCCAGGGGAATTCTATCAAACGTTTAAAGAAGAAACCATACCTATTCTACTAAAGCTGTTTGGAAAGACAGGAAGAGATGGAGTACTTCCAAATTCGTTCTATGAGGCCAGCATCACCTTAATTCCAAAACCAGACAAAGACCCCACCAAAAAGGAGAATTACAGACCAATATCCCTGATGAACATGGATGCAAAAATTCTCAACAAGATACTAGCCAATAGGATCCAACAGTACATTAAGAAAATTATTCACCATGACCAAGTAGGATTTATCCCCGGGACACAAGGCTGGTTCAACACTCGTAAAACAATCAATGTGATTCATCATATCAGCAAGAGAAAAACCAAGAACCATATGATCCTCTCATTAGATGCAGAGAAAGCATTTGACAAAATACAGCATCCATTCCTGATCAAAACTCTTCAGAGTGTAGGGATAGAGCGAACATTCCTTGACATCTTAAAAGCCATCTATGAAAAGCCCACAGCAAATATCATTCTCAATGGGGAAGCACTGGGAGCCTTTCCCCTAAGATCAGGAACAAGACAGGGATGTCCACTCTCACCACTGCTATTCAACATAGTACTGGAAGTCCTCGCCTCAGCAATCAGACAACAGAAAGACATTAAAGGCATTCAAATTGGCAAAGAAGAAGTCAAAATCTCCCTCTTCGCAGATGACATGATACTCTACATAGAAAACCCAAAAGCCTCCACCCCAAGATTGCTAGAACTCATACAGCAATTTGGTAGCGTGGCAGGATACAAAATCAATGCCCAGAAATCAATGGCATTTCTATACACTAACAATGAGACTGAAGAAAGAGAAATTAAGGAGTCAATCCCATTTACAATTGCACCCAAAATCATAAGATACCTAGGAATAAACCTAACCAAAGAGGTAAAGGATCTATGCCCTAAAAACTATAGAACACTTCTGAAAGAAATTGAGGAAGACACCAAGAGATGGAAAAATATTCCATGCTCATGGATTGGCAGAATTAATATTGTGAAAATGTCAGTGTTACCCAGGGCAATTTACATGTTTAATGCAATCCTTATCAAAATACCATGGACTTTCTTCAGAGAGTTAGGCAAATTATTTTAAGATTTGTGTGGAATCAGAAAAGAATCCTTGGGGGGATCCCTGGGTGGCGCAGCGGTTTGGCGCCTGCCTTTGGCCCAGGGCGCGATCCTGGAGACCCGGGATCGAATCCCACGTCGGGCTCCCGGTGCATGGAGCCTGCTTCTCCCTCTGCCTGTGTCTCTGCCTCTCTCTCTATCTCTCTGTGACTATCATAAATAAATAAAAATTAAAAAAAAAAAAAAAGAAAAGAATCCGAATAGCTAGGGGAATTTTAAAAAAGAAAACCATAGCTGGGGGCATCACAATGCCAGATTTCAGGTTGTACTACAAAGCTGTGGTCATCAAGACAGTGTGGTACTGGCACAAAAACAGACACATAGATCAATGGAACAGAATAGAGAACCCAGAAGTGGACCCTGAACCTCATGGTCAACTAATATTCAATAAAGGAGGAAAGACTATCCATTGGAAGAAAGACAGTCTCTTCAATAAATGGTGCTGGGAAAATTGGACATCCACATGCAGAAGAATGAAACTGGACCACTCTCTTTCACCATACACAAAGATAAACTCAAAATCGATGAAAGATCTAAATGTGAGACAAGATTCCATCAAAATCCTAGAGGAGAACACAGGCAACACCCTTTTTAAACTCAGCCACAGTGACTTCTTGCAAGATAAATTCACAAAGGCAAAAGAAACAAAAGCAAAAATGAACTATTGGGACTTCATCAAGATAAGAAGCTTTTGCAGAGCAAAGGATACAGTCAAGAAAACTAAAAGACAACCTACAGAATGGGAGAAGATATTTACACATGACATATCAGATAAAGGGCTAGTTTCCAAAATCTATAAAGAACTTATTAAACTCAACACCAAAGAAACAAACAATCCAATCATGAAATGGGCAAAAGACATGAAGAGAAATCTCAGAGAGGAAGACATAGACATGGCCAACATGCACATGAGAAAATGCTCCGCATCACTTGCCATCAGGGAAATACAAATCAAAACCACAATGAGATACCACCTCACACCAGTGAGAATGGGGAAAATTAACAAGGCAGGAAACCACAAATGTTGGAGAGGATGCGGAGAAAAGGGAACCCTCTTACACTGTTGGTGGGAATGTGAACTGGTGCAGCCACTCTGGAAAACTGTGTGGAGGTTCCTCAAAGAGTTAAAAATAGACCTGCCCTACGACCCAGCAATTGCACTGCTGGGGATTTACCCCAAAGATACAGATGCAATGAAACGCCGGGACACCTGCACCCCGATGTTTCTAGCAGCAATGGCCACAATAGCCAAACTGTGGAAGGAGCCTCGGTGTCCATCGAAAGATGAATGGATAAAGAAGATGTGGTTTATGTATACAATGGAATATTACTCAGCAATTAGAAACGACAAATACCCACCATTTGCTTCAACGTGGATGGAACTGGAGGGTATTATGCTGAGTGAAGTAAGTCAATCGGAGAAGGACAAACATTATATGTTCTCAATCATTTGGGGAATATAAATAATAGTGAAAGGGAATATAAGGGAAGGGAGAAGAAATGTGTGGGAAATATCAGAAAGGGAGACTCTGGGAAACGAACTAGGTGTGGTGGAAGGGGAGGAGGGCGGGGGGTGGAGGTAAATGGGTGATGGGCACTGAGGGGGGCACTTGACGGGATGAGCACTGGGTGTTATTCTGTATGTTGGTAAATTGAACACCAATAAAAAATAAATTTGTTATAAAAAAAAAGAAAAGAGAACACCACTGGTGTAAAAGAAGCACAGTTTTGGAATTCAACATATATTAAAAGGAGGAAAGCTTGAGTAGTTAGTTTAACCATAAACCCAGGTACATTGCATAAACAATAAATGAAATTTAGACTAAGATAGTTCTGATATACTGTGTGATTTTTATAGGACTCGATGAGTGTACTTTTCAAAACAGTTTTGTAATACAGCAAATTATTATTTACCCAATTGAAGTAACTATGTGATAGAGAAGAGTTTGGGGGAAATTTATGCTTGAGAGAAGATGTTCTCAATATTTCCACAACATCTATTTATAAACTCAGTATTTTTATGGAAAATAAGGTTTATGGAATGTACTGTTATTCTATGAAACACACATGTAGGTATACATGTACATACAATAAGTGTTGTAAATTTAAGCATAAAATGAGGGCTAAAATTATTCTCTGTATTAAGCAATACCAAAGCAGAGGGCAAGTACTGTTAAGATGGGTGAAAAGGCCCCATGGACAAAATAACTGAACTTCTACCTTGGCTAGGAAGTCTTCTCAGAAGAGGTCTTATTTTTTTTTAAAGATTTTATTTATTTATTTGAAAGAGAGAGAGCATGAGTGAGGGTTGCAGGGCAGAGGGAAGATAAGCAGGCTCCCCACAGAGCAGGGAACCCTCTGTGGACCTCTAACCTAGGACTCTGGGTGATGACTTGAGCCAAAGGCAGATGCTTAACTGACTGAACCACCCAGGTACCCCTAGAAGAAGTTTTAAAGATTAATCTTAAAAAATGAAGATGACATCTAAAGGTATACATATGGAGAAGGGCATTGCAACTGATTCTGTATTTGGACATTAAAGGGTAAATATGAGAAAGTATTGTACCACTCTGTGCATTCAATGACGTATCAATATTCTTTAAGGTTGGGATGGGGATTTTTTTTGGTATATAAAATATTTGCTGATTCAACCACCCTAAATTTAGACATAGGAAATATTTCAGGCCAAGGGAAACCTGACTTGTACCTGTTTGTGGAATAATCATCTCAATCAGCTCTGTTTTTTGTTCAAATAAAACCAGAAATAAGTATAGCTACCATTTATTGAGTAACTAATATCTTCCAGGTACCTTGATGTGACTTTTTCAAAGGACTGTATAATTTTCCCTGTTCTACAAATAAAGAAATAAATTTGTCCATATAGCAGAGACCTAGGATTAATCACGGTTGCAGATGATAGTACAGAGACACTATCAATGAATTATGAAATCTAAACTGAAGCTACATAAAGTTATATTAAGTCTCTGTTTTCAGATTCAAGAACGAGGAGTGCAGATGTTACAAGAGAAGTATCTTGATAAACCTATATTTTAATCACTCTTAACATCCTGGTGACATTTCCTTCGCTTCTGTAAAACTGTATTTTTCTCGTTATCTTTCTCCTTTCTGACTGCAATTTGCTTACCTTGGATTTTGACTGTTCTTATTTTTAACATCTCTACTAACTCAGTGTATTCTCCCAAAGTTATATCAATCATTTGGCAAAGTGACAAAACCTATCTTATATCTTTAATTTGTAGTATTTAAATTTTTTTCCAGGTCTTGGCTATCACCTGTGCTTTTATTCTTTGTTTTATAACTGTGTTCAGAATAAGCCAGCAATTATTCCAGAAGCTTCTGAAATTCAATAAGTCTTAAACTGAAAATATTATCCCCATATCTTCCAATTTCCCAAAACAAGTTTTCTCTTTTTCAGTTTCTCTGCTTTTGTCTCTGGTACATGGAGACATTTTCTCATGACCCAGGCTAAAACATTTCAAGCCATTTTTTTTCTCTTCACATTATTAAATCTGTTTCTAAGTTCTATAATTTTCCTGTCAATTACATCATGATTTACTAATTTCTTTCTATTTCTAGCTCCATAATTTAGGACTTCCAAATCTATATCCAAATTATCTTTCACTGAACACTCTAATACCTTTCTTCACTCTTTTTCTTATACACAAAATAGCTTCCTTTCTTCTCTAAGAATATTTATATATGTGTGTGTGTATTCATCTTCCAAAACTCAGCTTAATTCTATAGGTTCATCGCTGATGATACCTATGCACCTGAATCTTTGTTTTGTGTAACAAACTTCTAAATCTTAGAAATGTAGTTTAATCCTTTATTGAATTTTTGTTTCACATTGTCTTCTCAGATAAATTGTAATCTCTGGTAGGTCATGAACTGTGCTTCTTTTTATCCCTTTGATAATTAGAAAAGAATTAAAGCATTGTGGGAACTTAATAAACACTATGAATTGATCAAAGAACTTTTTCAAGACTAGAGAGAAAGAACAGAAAATATAACCAGATCTCAAAACTGGATTCCATATTTATTTAGTATGTGTGGCAGCTAAAAACATAGATTATAGAACAAGATATGTCTCAAAGTTTATGCCTTGGCTCTCGTACTTGGCCAAATTAGTTAAATCGTCTATGCCTCAGTTTTCTTACTTGTGAAATGGGGATAGTCCTATCAATGTTCTGCTATCATTGTAGATATTAAGTGTGATAATAATACAAAAATACTAAGATCATATATTGCTAATACCATAACTGAACATTTTACATGGGTATCTCATTTACTATCTTACAATAACCCTTTGAAGAACACTGAAGTAAGTACCATTATTATCATCTTCATTTTACAAAGAAACTAAGGTTTAGAGATTAAGCAATTTGCCCAAGATTATAACTCATAAACAGATAAAGCTGTGAACCCAACATTGACTTTAAAACTTAGGCCCCTAATAAAAAACTTTAATGTATGTAAGCATTTAACATATTGATAAGCTCATATTACATATTCCATAAGTGGTAGCAGTTTTATTAGCCTGAAGAATGTCTTTGTATAAGATTTGAGGGTCTGCTATTGACTGCATGCATTCTAATCTTTCTTTCTGTTAACACATACTTTTATAAACTCTATGCTACTATTTTAGCAAGATTGTCCTATAATGTATTCCTCAGTAAATGAAATGATTGGAAAATTTATTATTCCTTGCCACATGATCAAACAGGAAATCAAAATACTTTTCTCTAACAACTTTATTGCATTGAGAATAATATTCCATTTCTTCATTTGGGTTCTAAAGGAGAAATACTCAGATTGTGGAATCTAAACCTTAGTCATGTAATTAACTAATATTGTGACCATGAGTATGTTACTTTTACCACTCCAGGTTTTATTCTTCCCATTCCAAAAAAGGGGCTTGAGTTACTTATTTCCTATTATCTCTTACAAATATTTTATAATAGGCCAAAATATGAAATTAGAACTCTGAGTAAAAATATATATTTGTACACATGAAAAAGAAAGAACAACTGAAGGAACATTACTTTTGTGTTCAAGTATTTCAATGATCATAGCTCTTTAACATCTGTCTCTACCACATTTCTTTCCTTTAATTATTCCAACTGAAAGCTTTTTCCTTTTAGTTTTTTCTGAAAATAGCCTGCAACCATCTCAGAGGAGGACTTGCACATCTAACAGTTGTTTTATCCCCCACCACACCTCTTGTCTTGTGATCAAGAGGATGAGAGAACAGAATGCAAGCATTTGGCAGGATTGCCATATTAACACTATTTGCTGTTTGCAGCATAGTTCTCCAACCTGTTTCAATAACAAAATTATTAATAATTCATTAGAACTTTTCACGAATAATTAGTCAAGTAGCACTGGAAGAAGGTTCTAAGGGGAAGATGTTCACAGACCAAGAAGTCAAGGGTGTAAATTATGATCATGATTATTTTATTTCACAAAGTGATAGCATGTGCTACTTATTTCTGCTACTCAGAGGCCAACAACGGCAACACTGATGATTTACCTGAGATGTGCTCATCTGTTTACACTTTTACATTCAATAAAGCTGTGCAGTTACTATGGCAACTGGAAGTCTATAGGGTCTGTTTCAAAACCTGTGTCTGGCAGTTTATGTGCATAAATCTTCTACACACTGATATAAGGCTCTAGTCCTGTGTTTTATTAATTTGTATTTTCTTTGTATCTCAGATGGTGTTTTATTTTATAAACTATGAAGTCCAGAAGAGGCTGGCTAAAGAAACAATTTGTCTTGAGAATCTAACCTTGGAGCTTTAGAGAAGTCTGGCTTATTAGCATAAAAAGAAAGCACAAAGCTTGGCATTTCAGATATAGAAACATTTACAGTGATTTCTTCTACAAACTAGGCCAAAGCCTTGGATCTTTTGCAGTTCAGCTTCCTAAGCAATTCAATAATGACTCCTCTCACCTGGAAGGGAGAAAGCTAAGTACTGGTTTCTAAAGGAGAAGAGCAACAATGGAGTGTGTTTTTCTCCTTAATACTGACATATAAAACTGTATACTAATAGTTCTGTGAAATGATAAACTATTCTGGTACAGGTGAGGTTACATCATTGCTTCCCTGAAGAAGTCATTAGAGAAAGCTCAGCAAAAAACGTATGATCAATACATCATCAATACATCAGACTTTTTAAATAGACTCTTTTATTTTTCAAAACATAATTTTCAGCACTTTCTCCAGCAAATATTTGAACTATATTGAGGAAGCGTGGTCAGTGTGGGTAAGTGTGGTCTATTTGAACATGCAAGTCTTTAACATGAGAGAGACATGGATTTGAAATCTGGTTCTTGTACTTCTTACAACTTGACCTTTTTGAGCCTCTGTTACCTCATCTGAAAAATTCAAATAGGAATATGTATTTGCTGGATTATTATTAGATTTGCTCTATAGATTAAATGTTTTTCAATTATGAAATAAACATTATAAAATTTACCATTTTAACCATTTTTAACAGTTCAGTGACATTAAAGTACATTCACATTAATGTACAACCATCATCACCATTTATTTCCAGGACTTCTATCATGTAAAACTGAAACTCTATACCCATTAAACAATAACTTTTCATTTCCTCCTCCTCCCAGGTCATGGCAACTATCATTCTACTTTCTGTCCCTATGAGTTTATTTTAGGTACCACATATCTGTGGATCTTATAGTATTTGTTCTTTTGTGATCACTTATTTTACTTAGGATAATGTCCTCAAGGTTCATCCATTTTGCAGCATGTGTCAGATTTTCATTTCTAAGGCTGAATACGATTCCAATGTATGTGTAAACTACATTCTGCTTATTCATTCATCTGTCAATCAACACATGTGTTCCACCTTTTGGCTATTGTGAATAATGCTATATGAACATGAGTAGAAATATCTCTTCAAGTCCCTAATTTCAGTTTTTTTGGACCTACATCCAGAAGTGAAATTGTTGGATCATTTGGTATTTGTATTCTTAATTTGGGGGGGAAATGTTCAGCTGTTTTCCTCAAAAGTTTGCCCCATTTTACATTCCCACCAGCAGTGCATGAGGGTTCCAATTTCTCCACATTCTCACTAACACTTGTTATTTTCTGCCTTTTTGATAATCACCATTCTAATGGGTGTGGAGTGGTACTTAGTTATGGTTTAATTTGTATTTTCTTACTAATTGGTAACATTGAACATGGTTTTATGTACCTATTGGAAGTTTGTATGTCTTTGGAGAAAAGTTTTTCAGGTCTATTGTGGAATGAATTGTTTATGTGTTAAAGCCCTAACCACCAGTGCCTTGGAATGTGACATAGTTGAAGATAAGGTCTCTAAGGAGCTAATTCAGTTATAATGAGATCTTTATGGTGGGCCTATTTCAACATGATTGGTGTTCTTATAAGGAAAGGAAATTGAGACACACATATGAACACACAGAGGAAAGACAATAGAGGGAGATGATGGCCATCCATGAGCCAAAGAGAAGGGCCTCAGAAGAAATTATCTTTGCTAACATCTTAATCTTTGACTTCTAGCATTCAGAAGTATGAGAAAATAAATTGGTTGTTGAAAGTACCCAAGTATGTTGTTTTTCTCATGTCAGCCCTGGCAAAGTAATACAAAGTGGTTAGCCATTTTTTAATTGGGTTGTATTTTTTGTTGTTGTTGAGTTATAGAAAATCTTTATTCTGGATATTATTCCATATCAGATGTTTAATTTGCAAATATTTTCTATCTTTCTATGTATATAGGTTAAATTTTAAAAAAGGATGTAAATTTCATAGCTCCTAGGTAACACTCAACAAATGATAGCTGTTGTCAATAAATGCACAGATGCACATTTATTACAATTTGTAGCCCTCATCTTTTCTGTTTTCTTTTTTTACTGTGAAAATGTGGAACAAATGAAAAAAGAATATTTTGACATAATGGAGTCTATGGATATCAACAGAAAAATTATTGTCTACTGCAGATGACTTGGCACAAAATAAGTTGGTCAAATACAGCATCTGTTGAGCATTAGAGTCAAAGAATATATCAAGCTGAAAAGAAGAAACATTCTGGGATATGTACAGACCAGATATATAGATAATCTAAGTGAATAATATATACAGTGTCCTACATGATTCAGTACCATAGAAAAATAGTCTTAATATGAACTCAAATCCTCTACAATGATTATGATGTGACCAATTCAATATAGACTCTAGTAGACAAAATTAATATGTTCATTGGAGGAAAAAAATAGACACCAAAATCTTTAGCAATGAAAGCTTATTGTTTTTTCTCTACAGAAAATTGCAAATACAAAAGCTTATAAGTGAAATTTATTTAGTAGTTCGTATGAATATTTTCTGTCAGGGAGAAATGTGATTAAATGGTCAAAGAAGTTGAGGTTAAATGCTCTTATGCAAAACTAAGACAAAACAAAATAACCAAAATAAATAAGCACCATTTCTAGCTTTATCTTTTAAGCCATTTGTTTTGCTCTGGGTGAGTAAGGTGGAAATATTTATTTTGGAATTGTTAGTAAAATATCACTTTTAAAAAGTTCTTTTTATATTTATCTACTTGTAAAATAGGGAGATTACTTTAAAAATTAGGATTTTGGGGGGCCACATAACAAGTAACTCTATTTTAGTTTTGCCATTTGAAATTAGAAATTTAATAATGAAAGTTTCAAGAAAATATTGAGAGATAGTTAAAAGACTAAGATGAATTTTATCCAATAAAGCTGGGAAAAGATTTAAAAAAAAGAAGATCAGGATGTCTGTTGTTACCACAGGCCATGCAATGAGGGAAGAAGTAGTTAATACTGGCTTGAATATGACAGAAAGTTCATAGGAAGCATGGTCCTTGAAAAGTTGGCATTGGAAAGAGATGTTTTCGGGTGAGAGAACCAAGGTGGGAAAAATACAGAGGTAGGATTTAATATGATGAGGCTTGATAGAGTTTGATTCTTATTGCTATTCTGAATGGATCTTCAAGGTCATTCTTGGTGAGAGAGTTGAAACTGTCAATAATGTTGCCTTTGTGTGTATTTTTATTTCTTCAAGAGAAATTAGTTTAATGGCTGGTGAGACTAAATTGTGCTATTTAGTGTCTTAGATTAATTGTGGTCAGGGTTTAACGAGTTCTTGTTGTGTTTTATGGTATGTTGTAAATATTTATCTCAGCCTATTTGCACAGTTCTTTAGAAATGTTTGATTTACATATGTCTTTCTAAGATAGGATTGCATAATTAGTCATATATGACAAATGGATTTCATTAAGTATTTCAATATGTGGTAAATTGGTTGTATGAGAAATATGATTGATTTCCTTCCATCTGAGGTGCATTTCAGTTGACTAATCATTGAAACTGTGGCTTACATGAGTTATCTTTTTTATTTTTTCTTATCGGTGTGTACTTGGTGGTTGCATTATTCAATGATAGGAGTTATGTTGTACCAAGTGTGTTTACCAGATTGTGTATGATAAATTCCTTAACTACACTCTTACATAAATTGGTGGAGCAACAAATGAATATTATCGGTTTGGCAAGTACAAGAATTTAATGTCCAGAAAAAATAATTTAAAGAAAGATATAGCTTGAGATAGGTTTAATAAAGAAATGAATTATTGGGATCCCTGGGTGGCGCAGTGGTTTGGTGCTTGCCTTTGGCCCAGGGCGCGATCCTGGAGACCCGGGATCGAATCCCACATCAGGCTCCTGGTGCATGGAGCCTGCTTCTCCCTCTGCCTATGTCTCTGCCTCTCTCTCTCTCTCTCTGTGACTATCATAAATAAATAAAAATTAAAAAAAAAAGAAATGAATTATTATATATGTTGAACGGATCCTTTAAGTAAAGTATATTTGGCTTTAGTTTTTGAGCTTTGACTTTTGGTAGATTTATTTTAATACAACTTTTTAGTAATGCTTTTAAAAATAAAAGATGAGAGTTAAAAGAAATCCATATTACCAAAATAGAGTAATTTTAAGAATTACTCTAATTTCAAATTACAAGTTAGTAATGAAAGAAAAAAATTCTCTTACACGGTGTGTGTGTGTGTGTGTGATTATAGTGATGAAGCTCTGGCTTGAAGTTGAAGTATTATATTTACTACAAAATTGTGGATGGCCAATTATAGATGTATAGATGATGAACTTAGATGGACGTAAAAGTTTTTTATAACTTCAAAATTCTGTGACTCTGAGAGCAATTATAAATTTACCTGGAATGTAAATGTGGTTTTATTCAGAAAATATATAAATTCTAAGTAAAAATAAACTCTCTCAAATTCAAGGGTTACAAAATTAACATTTTAAAGTGTGATAAATTGATTATTTTATTCTAGGAGGAAGAAAAGTTATGCGACTCTCTTGCTTTGATTTGACAGTCTCATTGCTTTTGCAGTTCCTGATAATGTTTGGAAGAAACAGACTAATTATTTAGGAAAGCATTCAGTTTGAGTAATGTATGCTGAGTTCCCCAGAGGGAAAATACATTTAATTATTTTGACCAGAATAACACTTAGTTTTATCTTATCACTGATATCTTCTGAAATTTCTCTGGTCATAAATTATTCTTCTCATGATAGATAGAAAGTATTAGAGCATTTACTGTCTCATTAGGAATTCTATCTCAGAACACGTGTGTCAATAAGCTACTAGCTAAGGTCAGTGCTGGAGAGTGCTAACCAACTCTATAATCTCTTTGTTGTGATTCCCAGTAGATAGAAAAGAAGTATAGTCTTAATCTTAATTTGCTTTTCCCTTTAACACTCTAAAATCCCCCAGCATCATCTAATTTTAAAGAAATAGGTGATTCAGTCAATAGCACTAAAGATATCTGTCCCCAAAACGACTAGTCTGGAGCTATATGAAGAAGTCAACTCCATCTGGAGTTCAATCACACTTTTCCATATGGTTAATCACCAGCTGCTTATGAAGGAGAGTGTTGTCAAGGCTGGTAGGCCTGAAATTAGCTGTGCATCTGCATTTTGGCTATAGGCAAACCCTGTATCAAGATTAGAGTGTATGAAGGCAAAGATAGCTATGACTCCTTTTTCTCTATTTTTTTCAATGTTAAATGTGCTGTATTAATAAAAGAAAATGTATCTGAGCTAGTAAGAAGCAGTCTGTATTACTTTCTGAAGTCCAAACTAAGGATGAATATAATTAGTATGTGGCTAGACTTGAGTAATATTAACACAAATCTTGAGACTTTGTAGCTGGCATATGCAAGTTTCTCAATTTTATTTATGTGACTCATTTTCCTCTGGTACATTTTTTCCTGATAAGGATAATAGGGTTTGGTTGTTTGAAATTATGTTTGCTTTGTTTATAATTCACAAGTTATATCCTAATCTTTTTGAAAGCTGACTTGGTATGAGGACATGGTGGCCTTAGCCTTCTTATAGAATGCTTTTGAATGCCTGGAAGTTAGTATCGGTGATTTTTTGTTTGTTTGTTTAAAGAAATGATTATTTTTTGATTGATGCCTGTTTAAAGACATTTAAAACTTACTCTTAAAAGATGATTACTGAAATTATCAATAATATCTCTATTTTGAAGTTTTAGCTTTTTTATTTAATGTTATTGGTAGACTTAGCCATAGATAGGAATAGGAAGCAAACTATTATTCTATTTTACTCAAGCAGAAAATTGAATTTAGTATCTGGTGTGTGTTACACAGTGACTATTTGGTTAGGGATATTGGACCTCGTTTTTTATCCAGCAAAATATTATGGGAATTAATGCTTTTCAACATTTGCCCTGAATTTCTTATGATGAAATACTACACCAGATTTTTTGAAGGAATCTTTATCCAAAATGGCCATGAGGACAGGGATCATTTATCTGTATTTTGACCATAATCAAGGTCCATGTTTGTTGTTTTCTATGGAGAGTTTTTTCCCCCCTTTTAATGGTAAGCAAAAAACCTGTAATGGAATTGGATTGAAACTATGATGACTTTTGAAATAAACTATTTCCCATGGGAGTTATAATTTAATGTGAAAGGATACACAAATCTTTGAGGATATAGGTTGGTGATCTAGACACTGATGATTTTAAAGTACCTGTAGTTCATTCTACTGATTTGTGGAATGTGCATAAGAGACAGGGGAAGAAAAGCTTTAAGGAAAATTATCATAATAAGAGCAACACAGTTTTTGAATGAGAATAATTTGAAGTTACATTTTGGCTGTTTCGGTAAGTATACATATGTTGTAAAAGTTATGTCATACACTTGTCATGCATATGCATGTTGCTAGATGGTTAAAATACTTCACCAAAGGATTATTCTTGTTCCAGTGGTCAGTTTTCTTCCCCCCTCCCAGTGGTCAGTTTTCAATGATAAATTCATACACATTTTTCTGATAAAGATGCAAAATGTTTTTGAACAACCAGTTCTCACATATCTGTATAAAGAATGTGACATAGAAGCCACTGATTTGCATATACTTTCACATTCTCATGTATGTCCCAATAATTCCAGTTTTGTGTAATCACTTCTATTGCTTCATGGTACTGTGTGCTACTGCTGTAATATTCCTGTAAAATAGACTTCATCCAAATCTTAAACGCCCCTAATTCTCTTTATTTCCTTTAGATATTTTACCTTGAAATTAAGGCATTCTGCCAAAAAATAAGTGGCATGATTTGGTTGTGATCATATGATCAAAATAAGCAAGTTTCTTATACAGTTAACTAATAAAGCTATTAGCACAGTTCCCAATCCTGTTATCTTCATAATTCTTTTAAATTTTTTTCTCTTTATTTAAAAAATTTAGTAGAAAACTTTAAAAGCAAAATCATTTATCTATTAAATAGGAATTTAATTGCTGGAAGTAGGAGAAAAAATTAAATAGTTGTAATAGGATTTTAAACATTTTATTTCTAAATAATATCCTCTGGGGAAGTGTGTTAAGAAATGATCCACGAGTGGCCTATTTAACTGTTCTGTTATAGTGAAGCTGCCCACTTGATATGAGCTGATGTCTACTGATGTTTACCATATGCCCTGCACATGTATTAAATAATTTAATTCTTGCAACAGCCTTCTATGGTAGATACTATTATCATCTTCCCTATTTTACAAGTATGAAACTGGGGCACGGGGAATTTTAGGAACTTGCCCAGTGTCACTTGATTAGTAAGCAGAAAAGCTGAGATTTGAACTTAGGCAGCCTATGCTGGATTTTGATATTGAGGATGACAATGGGTAGATTAAAAATGATTCTTTCAGAGGTTATTTTAATTTGTGAAAATTCTGGAAATTGCATAGAACAAAGGTCATTTATTTCTGAGCAGGGAATACTTCAGATATCCATGTAGAAAGAAAGATGTGCCAAAGAAAGGCTTATAGTAAGAGCAGGTATGAGACACAGGAGGATTTTTTTACAGCATTGTTGCATCATCCTTTCCTTTGCTTTGCACAGATAGCTGCTGTAACTAACCCTGATGACGAATGATTTTGTCACATCTTGTGAAGATTAACTAGGATTTCCCAGTAAACAAAAGTGCCCCATGATGCAGTCAGCTTTAAGCATGCTGCAGATCCAGGTGCCACAAAAGTCAATTATGAGAATGCCAGTTCTAGTAAGTCTTATCTTGTCTTTCTTTTTTAAGAGCTCTAAATACTCTTTCTTAAAACAAGTTTTTATGTAAATGTCAAGTACCTAACATACAGTGCAATATTAATTTCAGGTATAGAATTTAGTGATTCATCACTTACATACAACGCCCAGTACTCCCCACAACAAGTGCCTGCCTTAATCCCCAATGCCCCTTTAACCTGTCTCCCAAACCACCTCCCCTCCAGTAACCATCATTTAGTTCTCTATAGTTAAGAATCTATTTTGGAGCACTTGGGTGGCACATCTTTCTTGAGCGTCTGCCTTTGGCTCAAGGCGTGATCCAGGGTTCTAGGATCAAGTCCCACATCAGGCTCTCTACAGGGAGCCGCCTTCTCCCTCTGCCTATGTCTCTGCCTCTGTGTGTGTGTGTGTGTCTCTCATGAATAAATGAATAAAATCTTAAAAAAAAAATCACTGTGTTTGTTTTGTTTCTTAAATTCCACATTTGAGTGAAATCTTACGGTATTTTCTTTCTCTGATTGACTTATTTCACTTAGCATTATATTCTCTAGTTCTATCCACATTGTTGCAAATGGCAAGATTTCATTCTTTTTGATGGCTGAGTAATATTCCAGTGTGTGTGTGTGTCACATTTTCTTTATCCATTCCAAATGTCTAGCATGTCTTTTCTTATCATATTCTCTCTTTCTCTTTGTGCTCCATCATGCAGAGGCCTGAAGTCAAGGTTAACATGCTGGGGGAGGAGGATTAGAGAAACAGAAGGGAAACCTAGTATTCCTTCTCCTCGAAGGCTTGATATCTGCCGGGGCTGCAGGAGGGGAGACAGTCCCATTTTAAATTAAGTTCAGTGTATTGATTATTGTATGGGATAGAATGTTCTAATTTTTGAATCTAGATTGTGCTTTGAATTTAAAGTGGTTGTACAACTGTTGAAAGTCATGGGTTCTACAGATTTTTAATCTAGGGTCAGGGAAAAAATCTTTTACTACTGAATAAATTTTAAAGGGGCAGTGGGAGTCAAAAATAAAGATGTATTTTGATTACATCCCATATGTTGTGCTTGATTAACTTGTGCAGAAAGAAATCATCAGGGGAAGCAATAGCATCTCCAACTACATAACAAGCTAAAATGTAGCTACATCAGATGGGAAGGGAGTTCAGTAGACTTGTGGATGCTGAACTGCATGCAACCAGGTAAAAACTGTGACTGCTTTTTTATGTTCTTCGTGTCTTTTGATCAGCATTTTAGATGGAGTAAGGTAATGTATGTGAAAGTACTCTGCAAATTATAAAGTTGATAGAGATGCAAATTGTAATTTTGTGTATTTTTTACATTGAATTCTGCCAATAATTATCTTTATTACGTTTGTTCCACAAACATTTGTTTTCTGATGCAGAATCTATCTTTTAAAGGATTGCATTGTTTCACTTATCATTTCTGGCTTATATTAGGAACATAACTTTTTAAAAAAAATAACATTTTACATGAGATCTTGGTGAGGTTTTCAGATGTGGATTTTTAAGTTTAATTACAATACTGATGAGACAAATAATTTTTAATCCTTTTGAAAAAAATCTAGACAATCACAATCCAGATTTTTCTAGTGAAAAATCACTACAATAACATATATTTTTAGCTGAGATTTTGTATATCCAATGCCAGTAGGGTTGACACATTAGAAAATAATGAGATCACAGATTTTTAAAAAACAATTCATTATAAAATTTAAAATTCAGTATATACCTTTTGGTATAATCTAAGCTCCTTTGTAGAATAAAGTGAGATAAATAAATACAAAAATATATCAATTATATCTACAATATGATGGCATTTGTGTACATTTTAAATATATAGAATTATAATATGTGCATGTATTATATATATATATTTTATGGATTATATTAAAAGAATACACAAATTGATTGGAAGGTTATATACCAAATTTTGGTAGTGATTGGGTAAGATTAGAAGGTAGGGTATTGGAAGGGGAATGGGACTAGAGAGGGATTTTCAAAAAAGACTCAAATTTTATTTGTAATATTTTCTGTCTTTTCATAGTGAAATCGTGGATGAAAGATAACAAAATACTGGTAATTAATTCTAGATGGTTGAATCATGGATACTTGTTATATTATTTTTTATTTTTTAAACTTACCTATGTTGCTAATTCTTCAAAAGAGTCAAATAAGTGAAGGCACTATGAAACATAGTGTATAAGCTGGGCTTTCTACTCTGGAGGAATTTCTAATTTAAAAATGAACAAGTCAGCCTGAAGTGGGACAGATAGGTGGTGAATGAAGATCAGAAAATAATTTCTAGATTGTATGAGATATAGACCCTGTTTTTGTCATTGAGTCCTCAACATCTTGCACAGTGCCAGATACATCATAGAGGCTCAGTAAGTATGAATGGGTCTGATTTGAGGTCAGAGATCCAAAGAGAAAGATAGACTTAATTAATAATCCTCATTCAGGTTATCAGTTGCCATGGTAAGCCTATAATCTGTTGTTATGAGTCTTAAGAAGCATATAATCAACTACAGTCTCAGACTATAGAAAACTGTGAATTTGTGAAAGATGAAAAGAATAGTTAAATAAGTTACTATAAATAAGAGAGCTGTAAGGTATTCCTGACTCACCTGCAGCTTTGCATATTTTTCCTGTCGGAACCGAATTCTCCTTGTCACCTCCTGGTTTAGCAGAGATGTAGCCTGTTGGAAGTGTTCTTTGAAAGCCACTTGAATGGGTAACACCTGTAGTGATTTTAAAAATGAAGACTTCTGATAGCATTCCAGACCAACCATATCAGATGCTCTAGGCATTTGGCACTGGACAATGTATTTTAATTAACTTGCAGGTGCATCTTTTTGAAAACTCTTTGGTTATGGAATAGTGATTTGATAGTAGATCCTAGCATGAAACATTAGAATAGCACAGCCTCAAAGTCCTTAGTTGTGAGACTATATTTCATGAAGTATGCAACAGAAGTCCTATAGAATTTAATAAAAACCTAGTGATTTAAGAGAATGAGAAGACAAGCCACAGACTGAAAATATGTGTAAAAGATATATCTGATAAAGAACTGTTGTCCAAAATGTAGAAGAAACAACAATAAAACCCAGCAATAATAAAATGAAAACCCCAATTAAAAAATGAACAAAAGACGTAAATAGACACCTCACCAAAGGAGATATACAGATGGAAAGTAAGTATATGAAAAGATGCTCCACATCATATGTCATTAGGGAATTGCAGTGTAAAACAATGGTGAGATGCCACTACCCACCTATTGGAAAGGCCAAAATCCAAAACCCTGACAACGCTGGGTGCTGGCAAGATGTGAAGCAAAAGAACTCTTATTCATTGCTGGTAAGAATGCAAAATGATCACTGTGGAAGACAGTTTAGTGTTTTATTACAAAACTAAACATACTGTTACTGCATGATTGGGCAGTGGCACTCCTTGGTATTTACCCAAGTGAATTGAAAATTATGTCCACACACACACAAAACTGTACATGGAGATTTATAGAGCTTTATTTATAATTTCCAGAACTTGGAAGTAACTAAGATACTCTTCAGTAGACAAACAAACTGTGGTACGTTAGGCAATGGATTATTATTTAGTGGTAAAAAGGAATGAACTATCAAGCTATGAGAATACATGGAGAAATTTTAAATGCATATTACTAAGTAAAAGAAGCCAGGGATGCCTGGGTGGCTCAGTGATTGAGTATCTGCCTTTGGCTCAGGGTGTGGCACTAGAGTTCTGGGATTGAGTCTGGCATCAGGCTCCCCTCTGCCTGTATCTCTGCTTTCTCTGTGTCTCTCCTGAATAAATACATAAAATAAATAAATAAATATTAAAAAATAAGCCAATATCACATGGCTACACACTGTATGACTCCAACTATATGACATTTTGGAAAAGGATGGAAAAATATCAGTGATCTTGGAAGGGGTGGGAGAGATAAGGAGGGATGAATTGGTGGGATACAGAGGATTTGGGGGGCAGTGAAACTATTCTGTATGATGCTGTAATGGTGCAAACATGTCATTATAATTCATTATACACTTGTCCAAATCCATGAATATACAACACCAACAATAAACCTAATTCAAATTATGAACTCTTTGGGTGATAATACTGTGTTATGGAATTAGGTTCATTGATTGCCACTGATTCATTTCTACTCTGTAGGTTCATTGAATGCCACTGATATATAACTGGTGTAGGAGGTTGATAATGGGGGAGGTGTGTGAAGATAGGAAGTACGTATAAAAGAATTCTCTGTACTTTCCACTCAATTTTTCTATGAACCTAAAACTACTCTAAAAAATTAAAATCTGGTATTTTCAGAAGCCCAATAATTGATTGATTCTTTCATTTCTTTATTCATTCATAAATATTAATCACATGCCCATTGTGTGATCGGCATTCTGTATTGTATTAGGCAAAGTATGCCAGTTTAACTGAGAGACAGATCAGTAGACTATAACATGATGTGATAAGTACTGCAGTTGAAATAGAAACACAGTATTTCAGTGGTCACTAACTCAGCTAAAGAGAAAATAAAGAGAAAAGGGAAAAAAGCTATTAACTCATCTTTCACCAGTTGGAGAAGTTTCAAAGGAAGTTAGAGTTGAATTGAGTATTGTAGTATGACTATGAGTTTTCCAGTTGAAGTATTTCAGGGAAAGGCAATAGAAGCATTAAAATATGAAGAACTATAGCAATCATGAAATATGATTGATCAACTCTCTTGAATGTTATCCATTGGGCCACTATTATCATTCTAATTATGGTGCCATAAGTTACTTTCTTGATGGTGCACTTCCACATATGTAGTGGACAAATGAAGATACTGATGATTATGAAAATTAGGATCATCTAACTTAGGTGTAGAGAAGAAATTTATATTAAGATACATATTAAAATATTGTCAAATATTTCTTTTAATAAATCTAAAATGTATGTTTTTTTTTTAGCTATCTTAATTAGTTTAGATAGTGTATTTTTTAAATATTTTATTTATTTATTTGACAGAAAGAGCACAAGCAGGGGGAGTGGAAGAGTCAGAGGGAGAAGCAGGTTTCCCGTGGATCAGGGAGCCTGATGTGGGGTTTGGTACCAGAACCCTACAATCATGATCTGAGCTGAAGGCAGATGCTTAACCGACTTAGCCACCCCGATGCCCCTCGTTTACATAGCTTAGATTTAATTATACTAGAATGGAATATAATAGAACCTATGAATTTGTTCAATAAATAAATATTTTAGTTAATAGATTGTTTTTTAACAGGATATTTGGTTATGATGCTCTTTACATCAGTGATTAATCCAATCTAACATCTTAATGCTAGATTGGGCTGTTTCCTTTTCAGCTAATGTGATACATACCAACAATTCAGCAATAACACCTTCATTACATACAATGAAGCCTAATATTAGACTAGTTGTATTCTGTTGCCAGTCTTTGGTTAGTGGGCTTCAGCCATTGAAATAAACTCTTTAAAAATGGTGTAATTGCAAGGTGCATGAATCCTATTATTGTCATATACTTGAACACAGACTTTTCACAGAATCATTCAGGGTGGCAATGGCTCTAGATCTGATTTCAGTTAACATTTACTGCTCTATGCTTGGCAGTGTGGCACTTACTATTACTTTTATTCTTTTTTACTGTATATTATCAGTAGGGGACTGATGCTTTTATATTTAATGTAATCTTACATTATGATTTGGGGAGCTGAGTGTGATCATCTTCCTTTATAGAGTAAGTTTTTCATCCTCAAATACCTCTCTTTTCCACATCCCCAATATTCAATCTATGCAATATCATAAAGATGGTGATTAGAAGGGAAGGCTGTTTTCCACAATGAGATATTTAGTGAACAGAGTACATGATAGATGTTGAAAAAAATAAATTATAAGCAAAGTGACAAAACAACACATAATACATTAACTCAAGGAATTTGGGCTAAGCTGCTGGGCAAGAACAGAATAAGAATAATTAATGAGGGCTCAGGGGATGTCTAGACTTTTTTTTTTCAGTTCAATTTTACTGAGGCAGCATCTTTTTTGAAAATTTATAAAAACATCCTAGGCTTTTTAGGATCCACTATCAAAACAGTTAAGGGTAAACCAACAAAGCTAACATTTCTTGTGAAAGAGTCTTGAATATCCTCGATGACTTCCACAAATCATTTTTAAAGAACTGTTTTAACTCATTCACAGAAACATCTGATGAGTAAGCACCTGGCACTATGGTATAGAGGTGACTGACGGTCGTGTGCCTGGCCTTCAAGGACCTCACAAAAAAGTAAACTGATTATTACAATAATGGCCATAACAACTGCTTACCATGCACCCTGGATATGCCAAGCTTCATTCCAAACATTTTACACATATGTCCTTTTAGCTTCGTAATAACCCCAAATTATAGGAACTATCACTAATTCAACTTGTGGAGGAGAAACACAGAGACACTGGGAGGGTGAAGACACTTACTCAAAAACATGACTTGTATAAGACACAACTGAGAATCCAACTAAAATCCGTCTGTCCCCAGGACAGACAGAGATGAAAAGTACAAAAAACTTTTTTCAGAGATAGTACTATGGAAGAAGCAACAAACTTTGGTGACATATTTAGGTTGGGGTGAAGGGACAGAAGCTATAGTCTCCCAGATTTCTGGCTTGAAGGACTGGGCGAAAGGTAGTGCTCCTCCCTTAGACAGAATCTGGTGTGGGGAGGGGAGAGGGAAGAGAAGGTGCTGGTTAAACTTGAAATTCACTGGTTAGAGTTGGCCAGTTATGTAGGTCTGGAACACAGACTACGCTAGCCATCATCAGCATATGGATAGTTGTTGAAGCCAGGGGTTTAGATGAAATCCCCCAGGGAGAATTCATAGCATGTCAAGCATTGAGGCCTCCCAGTAGAATCTTGTGAGATAGTAAAATTATCAAAGGGTGGGAACATGAGGAGCCTGAGATGGAGTGGCCTGAAATGAAGGAGGAAAAGCAGGAGAGAGTGGTATTGAAGAGAGAGGTTCCTCTTAGTTGAGCACAATAGCACATATAGAAGAAGTGGCAGTTCAAAAGCCCTGAATACTAGTTATAGGAACATAATTCTATCTCTAATTTCTTTAAAATTGCTATCCCAAACTTTCCTGTACTTATTAAAATACTTCTGATCTTAAATCCTCTGTGATTCCTCTCAGGTCAAACTCTGGATTCATGAGAAGGTGAAATTATGCATTCCTAAGAGGAAATACCGTAAGCCCCAAATAGAAAATGTCTTAACAGATAGCATTCTGCATAAGATACCCAGAAGTATTTTCCTTAATTATCTTTGCACATTTATAACCTTTTCTCAAGTTAATCGACATACTCTACCACCATGTTAGGTGTAGACAGAGGCAGTGGAGAGGGAGAAAATATCTCACACACCAAGAGAAAAAGAAATGATGAAAGGCAAAGTTGGGCATAATTTTCTTTTGGAAACGGAAACACCTGCTACATTTCCTGGAGCCTAAAATGGCCTCTGTTGCTTTCGCTACTGCTCTAACCATCTGCTGAGCTGCAGAGAGGTGGTCTGCAGCAGCTGAAAGCCGCTACAAATGCTTCAAGTCAGGCTTGTTGGCACAGTAAGGAAGCCAGGGATGTATTGATGCCAAATGCAGGTCCTGTTTCTTTCCCTTTGCTGCCATGAAAAAAATTAACCAAGGCCTTAAGAGCTGCCGTTGACATAAACATGATTTAATGTCTTTTTAGCATTTTCAGGAACCACAGAATTAGCAGAAGCCTTGGAGATGTTTAAGAGTGGAATCTCGAAAGTAGTTCTCCTGCAAGCCATTTTAAAAGCAGATGTCGTGAGCATACTTCAGTACAGCTGCCTATTAGGTGACAGTACTTCAAATGCATAGAACGTGAAGGAAATGTACACTCTGTTTTCTCTATAGGATGGCAACCAACACCTGCCTCTCTTAAGTGTGGGACCAGATTTCCTGGTTGTTGCCTACTTTGCCTTTCGTTTCCTGTGTTTCTTTCCAGCATGATGAAGAAAGCCCTGATTAAATTAGGAGAGCTGTCAATATGAATCTATAGATACAGTATCTGTGTAATCATTTGTTTACACAACTATCTCTTTGATTACGCAGGGAGCTTCTTGAGAGTTGGGGCCAGATCGTCTTGGGTTTAAATTCCAATTGCACTTCTTACTAGTTTGTGAACTTGGGCAAGAGACTTAGCTGCTTTGAGTCTCAGTTTCTTCATGTGTGTCTCACTGTCTTTGTGATGCTGAATGAAGCTACGGTCTTCGAAAGTACCTAAATGGGTACCTGACATAAGTAGATGCTCAACAAATGTCGATGGAATAAAAGACATAAAAGCTCCTGTTTTAGGGTGAATGTGGAAATTTGATTAATGTTTGCCTTGTAATTGTATAAGGGCTCTTTCTTCATTTGTGAAGCAAGTCTGTGGCTGAAAATGTGAATGGTTATGCTGACCTGTCTATTTGATTGGTGAGAGAATTCAGAGGAATCTTAGAGAACTGGAGGGTTTGGACATGATTCCGTTTTTCCTTTTTTTTTTTTTTTTTTTTTGAGAGAGAGACAATGAGAGAGAGAGAGAAAGAAAGAGACAGAGAGGTGGGGCAGAGGGTGAAGGACAGAGAGAATCTTAAGCAGTCTCGTGCCCAGCACAGAGCCCCACCCAGGCTCAGTTTCATGGTCCTGAAATCATCATGACCTGAGCTGAGCTGAAATTAAGAGTTGGGTGCTTAACTGACTGAGCCCCATGATCCCTGTTTTTATATCCCTATCCTATATTCCCTTTTCTCTGTCTCACCAAAATGTACTTTTGTTTTAAGACACTGTGCACAGTTATCTGCTTTTTGGAAAGCTGGCTTAAAAACCAATTCGTATTGGCAAATGGCTAAAAATGGCTTAAAACAGTGCTTTTTAAACTGTGTTCTGATACTTCCTAGGGATTCTTCAGGGAAGTCTAATGAAAAGCTGCAGGGATTTGGAGCTTCAAACCAGTGATTCTTAGTACTCCATCCCAGCCCAGTTATATTTTTTATAAAATAAGTTATGCATATATGTATGTTTTCTGCTTAAGTACATACATATATATTTACTTATTTAAGGAATAGGTTTTACTGTTTTTAAAAAGATTAATCTTCAAAGACGATTTATGATTACTGACCGGCTTATCTCCTTTCAGCTCATGTACTTTTGTCATGAGACTCAATAATTTTACTAACAGGGATTCTTTAATCCTAGAATCCTAGCAAATGATAGAAAGTGATAGTCACTAGGGATCACCATGTGGTTGCTAAGATTTACTTCATCTTCTTCTTTGATAGAATTATTAGATTGGTAATAAAGCATTTGACATGGAACATTTGAACTTAGCAAAGTATATCATGTATTCTCATGGATAAGAAGTATAAGTATGAGTCAAATGTCTTATAATTAAGTGAACAATTGACAGAATATTAGCAAAAGACCTGATTTCTAGATAAATACCCATCTGGAGAGAAATTCCTATCGACAGTGTCAGGGTTGTGTTCAATAGTCTGGTCATATTCCCTCCTTTCAGAATTTGTGATTTTGGTGGAGCTATAGAGGAAAGTCTCATCAAATTTGCAGATGACAAAGCTGGGAGGGATAAAGAATGTGTTGGATGGCAGAATTAGGATCCCAAAAGATCCTGACAGGGTGAAACATTTTGAAGTGAAAAAACATAATGAAATTTAACAGGGACAAAAATGAGGTCCTGTACTTGGGTCAAAAAACAGAAATACAGCTACACTTTCCGGGGATGATGAAATTATAGCTTTCTGAGCAGAATGTGTAAAAATGCTTAGAGGTATTAGATGACAGTCATATTTCTAGAAGTAAACAATGTGATGCGGATGTCCCCAAAGCTACTGTGAGTTTAGTGGATGCATCAGTTAAATAAACAGAATGTAGAATGAAGATGGGCACAGACCCATTTTTCTTAAGACTGCTCAGATTTTGCAGGGATAATGTACCTCTCAAAGTAGACAAACAAACACTTTCAAAGGAAACTGAATATAAAGACTTTGAACTCTGTTGCATGTGGAGAGTTCCGGCCTGAACTTCAGGCAATAGATACTATATGGCCTAGAGACAAGAATAGGATGTACCAGGGGCACCTGGGTGGCACAGTCATTTAAGCATCTGACTCTTGGTTTTGACTCAGGTCGTTATCTCAGGGTCATGAGATTGAGCCTCAAGTGGGCTCAGCACTGAGTGCAGTCTTGGGATTCTCTTTCCCTCTCTCTAAAATGAATAAATAAATCTTTAAAAAAGAAAAAGAAAAGGATGTGCCAAAGACACTATCTAAAAATATTTAAATTGTTATTTAGAAATTTTTGGTGAGACCAGATGAGAGAATTCAGATCAATGAGAAATTTCAGATTGATGCACAGTAATTCAGTATAAGGAAGAATATTTTAGCTATAATAACTGTCCAAAAAGGGTGCAATCTCTATGAGATAATTTTTCTTCTCTTTTTAATTATTATTTGTTTATTTGAGAGAGAGAGAGACTTCACAAAAGGAGGGGGGAGGAGCAGAGTAGGAGGAAGCAGACTCCTCACCGAGCAGGGAGCCCAACATGGAGCTGGATCCAAGGTCCTTGAGCTGAAGACAGCACTTAACAGGCTGAGATACCCAGGGCCCCTAATTTGTTCCTCTCAGTGGTGGTGCTGGATTAGACTGGACTGCCAGTGACAGAGATACAAAGTGAATACATTTTAAAAGATGGCCTAATGTGATAACTTGTGATATCTCTCCCAGCCTGACATTTCATGGCTTATAATTTAAGACACAGTAACAGCCATGTGGGATGATGTTTTAAGGCAAAATGGCGCTTCCTTTACTTTTCACCTTGGATGCAACTTCATAATTGCCTCTTTCCCATTTTAGCTAAAAAAAAAAAAAAAACATTTAAATTTTAAAATTTAGCATATTATCAAAATTATCTTACCTTCTTACTTTTCAAAATTTTATTTTTATTTTTATTCTTTTTAAAGATTTTATTTATTATGGGGGATAGGGAGAGAGAAAAAGTGAGGGGAGGGTTAGAGGGAGACTCTCAAGTAGACTCCTTACTGAGCACAGAGTCTGAAGCGGGGCTTGATCTCATGACCCAGAGATTAAGACCTGAAGTCAAGACTTACATTCTTAGCTGAATGAGACACCCAGCCTCCCCTACTTTTCAAAATTTTAATTTTAAATTCCACAATAGAAGAATGTGACTGAATGAAGCAATTCTTCTCAGATTCTAGGCAAAGTTGAGTGCTTTAGAAAGCAAGTAATAATGAAATTTGAAAGAACCCCTTCATTAAAAACTCTGGATAGTTAAATCAAATAGGCAAACAAAACCAAACCATAATAATGTTGCCTTCTATAAACGTTTCACTTCACAGATTCAATTTAGAATAAAAGATATTGAAAAGAAATTATTTATTTCTAGGTAAGAGATACTCTGATTTTTTTCTAGTTTTTCTGTAACTCTGCCAAGCCATTCAAACACCATGGACCTTTAATTGGATAACCCAGGAAAATGCAGTCTCCTAACAAAGGCAAGTGGTGATCGGTAGATATGCCAATCAGGGCTCTTAATTGCAAATAGCAGAAAAGAGATTCATTAATGGTGTGGAGCTTGAGGATGCATTCACAATTACCTGGAAAGGTTGTTTAAACAAAGATGTTGATTCAGTAGGTCTAGAGTGGGGCTTAATAGTTTAAATCCCTAATAAGTTCTCAGGGGATGCTGCTGGTACTGATTTTGGACCATACTTTGAGGATGATGTGTTAAAAGATAGCAGAGATTTTCAGAATTCCTGAGAGTTTTAGAGGAATGGACTTGAGGCCAAACTTTTAAGGACAATGTCCCATATTCTACTGGGCTTGATAAGGAGAATTTTGCCAGTTCTGTTGGTACCATCAAGCTGTGTACTGTCAGGATTTCAGTGTACTTTTCTGCAACAACTAATGATGCCAGCAATGATGCCAATTCTGAAGCAGGTATTCAACTTGCATCCAGTGTCCAAAATCCAGTTGTTTCTGATATTACCCACCCCATGCTCCTGTAGTAGTGAAAAGTTATCCCCACGGAAGGTCAGGATCATCTGACTGTTGGAGCCAAGATTAGGGAAGGTTATGTGGCTGGGTCGGGGGGAGCAAGGGGACTGGAAATTTTAGTACTCTCTCCTACATTGGAGAAGCAGGACTCATGTTTGCAGAAACATAGGTGTTAATATTAGAAAATTCTACTAAATTAGCCCCACCAGTACACTTTAAAGCTTAGTTTAATTTATTGACTTCAGATTTCTACTTCTTTGGGACATCTGAACTCAGAGTGAACAAATCTCTTCTGGAAACTGATGTGGGTGATGGTGTGGAAGTAAAACTATGCAAGTTCTTCTAAATGTGATCAGTTGGTATTCTATAAAAGCTTTTATACTGAGAAATGATTTTGCAACACCCAGACATCGTTCTGGGTGTTGAGATAGTAAGGAAAAATAAGACATGAATCTTGAGTTAAGGAGTTTGCAGTTTAATAAGGGAAATAGTCGAGTAAATAGAGTATTTCAATATAGACACTTATTTTTATGTATGAAAAGATTAGATGCCAGAGAAAATAATGGTTTTGTATATGCATATCTAAAGTTTTTGGTTTTTATTGAAACTAGGTATGGTGTGGATTGAATAAATAGCAGCTTTTGTGAAGGCCCTATTTTATGTTTAGAAATGCACAGAAAGCCCAGAATTTGGGATTTTCATGACACTATCCAATTTTTCTCTTTTAGTTCCCCTTTTCCTCTTCCTTTTCTTCCTTCCACCCTCTTTCCATTCTTCCCTCTTTCCTCTCTTCCTTCCTTCTTCAAAGAATACAACTTAAAAGGACAAAATGAGATCGCCTGGGTGGCTCAGCTGGTTAAGCATTGAACTCAGGATATGGGCTCAGGTCTTAATCTCAGGGTCACGAGATTGGGCTCCACGTGGGGCTGTGAGCTTAGCACCAAGTCTGCTTGAGAGTCGTTCCCCCACCCCTTCCTGTTCTCCTCCTGCTCATGCTCTCTCTCTCTAAAATAAATAAATAAAATCTTGAAAAAAAATAAATAGACAAAATGAACAAATGGAATGATTAAACAACTAATGTTCCCATCCTAATCAATGGGCTATCTGGAATTGCCTCTTGTACATTCAATAATAAAGCTGATTTTATGAGACTACATCATAAATGTTTCCAAGGACATACTTTCTTGCTCTATTATTTCTTTTTAATCGCTTATTTAGTATTTGTTTCTAAGAATTGAATGAAGAAAGAATAATATATTTAGTGTTTCTCACTGTATACATCCTCAGTGACCCTTTAAACGTTTTTTTTTTCATGGTCAAGAATATTGATTTCTGTAAGTAATGAGTTCACCTTCCTTATGTTAAAAGTGAATGCTTCTAAAGTTCCTCTACCTTTATCATTTTCTGAATATGTATAAGCTTTCTGTAGTAGTAGTATTTTTTAAAAAAGATTTTATTTATTCATGAGAGACACACACAAAGAGAGAGAGAGAGAGAGAGAGAGAGAGAGAGAGAGAGGCAGAGACAAGGCAGAGGGAGAAGCAGGCTCCATGCAGGGAGCCCAATATGGGACTCAATCCCGGGACTCCAGGATCACGCCCTGAGTCAAAGGCAGATGCTCAACTGCTGAGCCACCCAGGCATCCCTGTAGTAGTAGGATTTATTTAAACATATTACACTCTAATTAATCATTTATGTTCCTGAGCTTAGTGAAGATTGTACCTTTTGGCTGTTTAGTTTCAAAACCAGAAATTTATAAATGACGAGACTGGGTGAATCTGAAGTGGCTTTGCTTCTTCACACCGTGAAAGGAGGCTTGCTATGCCATACTTTTGCCACAGAGGGGCATTACCTGCCTTCTCTTTTGTATCAGTCCTCTATGGCAAGAGAATAAACCCCTAGAAACTCATTTTTCATTTGCTTTAAAAGGAAAACAATATATTAATACACAAAAAACCCCTCAGAGCTAGTGGCCACTTACAAGTTATATGTGATTTTTAAGCTAGAGAGAGTAGATTATCATAGGCAGCATAATCCTTTACATCTTCTCAAGACAGAGCAATTATTTCTTTTCTAGCCATATCAAATTTCCTTATGTAAAATACTTCGATATTTCAAGAAAAGCTATGACCCTTATTTCAATTGAATTCTGGGCCAAATAGGACTTGGGGAAACAATGCATCTCATTGGCGGCAACTGCTACCCGAAAGAAACACACGACTCTCATCAGAGAATAGTTGCACTAGAAATATGTTTTGAAAATGTGGTCTCTATTCCCTGATGTCACCCCCTGTCCCCCTCTTCTCTCCCACTCCAAAATTGCTGGTGCATATACTCTTGCTGCTTCCTGAACATACATAATATCAGGTTTCAGAAAGAGGAGAGAAACCAGGAAGAACTAGAAAGAACAAAACACTAATAAAGATCCCGTGTTTGTACAATATTCCCAGTACAAGTGGCACATACTTGATTCCTCATATCTAATACAAGGTAATAGAGATGATTATCCAGTCCAGTTTGAGTCTGAATCTAAATATGATCCTAATTAAGATCCTGATCACAAGATTCACACACGCACAATACTTTCAAGCAGAGCCTAATTAAAATAGCACTAAAGAGACAGTCTTCTGACATTTCTTTTTAGAAAAAAAAAAGCATCAACACAGCTGCAGAGAGCTGTTCTCTAGAAGTTCCTGTAAAAAGGAACAGTGATGCAAAGGCCCCCATGCAATGGCTAAGCCACAGCTCAAATTAAAATGGGCAAGTGTCTTCTTTCTCCCCATTCCTGTGGGTTAATCATGCCTTGGCATTCTCATTGCCTTTCAGCCACAGGGCGAATGAACAGTTGATCATATTCAGTTTGGGTTTGGGGAGCTGGTTAATTTCCTTACATGACCTCAAACTTAGTATTCCGCTTCAAAGATATTAAAATATTTTCATGCCAATTGACACTGAAAATTTATGATAATTACAATTTCTTCTTGCTTCACTGCTTTTCTTCATCTTTTCTCTTTTCAACCATTTCATTCCTACTTCCACTTCCACTGTTCGCCTCATTTCTGCGCTAAATAGTTCTTCCCACTGTGGTGTTCGAAATCATTACTCAACTCCTCTTGGGAGAAGCCTCAAGAACTTGTCCTGAGGCTGTGCCAAATCCCCCAGCACTTGTTAGGGCCACAGATAGGCTTAGTGCTGCTCCGTATCTGGTACAACTATATGGGAATGTTTATTGCTGTAATCCTAGACTTACTTGGGAAAGTTTGAGACTATTTATGGCACCCTGTTTGATTCTAGTTTGATATCATGATAAACATAGAAAGTTCGTTGGCACTCAAATGGGCTACCAATCTATATGCTGGGAGACCAGGTCTCTTGCACTCCCTGAGGACTCATAGGTGACCAAAAGCATTTGAAGGATTTTATTCTCTAAACTGGATTAAAAAAATGGAATTCTTTTCTACGCTCTGGTTCCATCCCAGGAATTCTTGGATTTTACAGTGCCTGATCCTGGCAAAGATTCCTCAGCTTTCAGCTTTTATCTTGTTTCTCCCATGTCTGATTCCCCCAGATTCATGTTGCAACTGTATCTACCAGACTGCTCCCAGATATAGCCTCAAAAAGACCTTGGTTTCCAAGCCCATCTGGATAGACATATTTATAGCTTTACCACACCCCCACCACCTTGGAATTAATTCATATATTCAGAATCTGGGAGCCAGTCTGCACAGCCAGGCTTCTGTGTTACTCTTCTAATTTCTTTTACCATCAACAAACATTGGATATCGACTCCTAATTTTCAGTACTTCCCTCTCTTCCACTTATCCCAGAAAAGGTCTTAGATGTATGATGCGGGGTGAGGCATCTATCTAGGTCCCTCTTTCCACCTAGTATCCTGTAAACTCCACCACCCTCACTGCCCCCCAATCCAGCTCAACCTTATCAAAGAATGGAAACCTGCAGTGAGCATTGAATGATTGGAGTTGGTACCATATTTTTCTTCCTTCTCTCTTTTTTCTCTTCTGTCCTTGATAAAACTGATAGTACATTTACTACGAGAAAAGCTAACAGTGACTACCATTTACAGAATATTTACAATATATCAGGAACGTATACAAGCTACCTCATTTAATTTTCCCCCTAGTCCTCCACTAGATAGTAGAGGTTATTGAGAGAAGTCCTTGCATTTAGTAAGTCACAGAGCTGTAAATTAACTTTAGTTCTCTTCCAAATCCCACATGCTTTGCATTCTTCAACCCTGTCCTGGGACAAAGGAGGAAGAGGCTGACCAGACCATGGGCTAGTTGGGTCAGGCATCTGAGCATCTCACCATATGCAATGCAACCTGAAACATACTCTAATGAAAAAGTAGATCCAAAGTACACAAAATGCTTTAGAAGGCATATGAAGAAGAGAGAATTCTTGCTGGATCAGAGAGTGTGGGAAGGTGCTGTCATCGTGGTAAGTTCTGAGAAGTTTTATTTGAGCTGGCCTTCGAATAGGGAGATGAAATTCATGAAGTGGAGAGTGGAGACACTGTTTAGAGTTGTTTGTGCATTTGCGTGTTTCTGTTATTCTGTTATTCTATTGTCATTCTCCTTAAAGACCTTTTCAATCTCTTTCTAGATAGGAAGTTTCTTTCCCTTCCCATTTATGACCTCTTATTTTTCCTCTTTATTCCATGTCATTGTGTTAATCTAATGTCTCGAACCTTAAACTACCTAGTTTATAATACCAAGTTACCAGAGAAGTAGAGTAAGACAATTATTTTGCACTTGAATTTTTCTCTCCTTTTTTTCTGTGACACTGACAAAGAATGGCATATTTTCTAATTAGATATGTTGGAAAAGACACATAACAAAGGTGGAATTCAGATGGCATGCATGGAAAATTAGACATAAAATTTTCAAAGAATGTAAACTATTTTAGTTGCAAATCTCTCTATGATAAACTATTAAGCTGGATGGAGTGTCTTGAGTCATGAAAAATTATATTGGAATTTTGGAGTGGCTACAAAAGAAACACGATTGAAGTCAATGAGGTTGGAAAAAAGATGGAGTATGATAGCATGAATTATTAGGATTATTTTTTAAAAGAGAGTCAGATTTTTGAACTGATAAAATATAGACTGAAAGTACATACTTGCTGTGGGAGAGTCTCCAATTATATTTCTGAGAATCAACATATGAAATATATATATATGTATATATATGCTGTTTCAGTCTCTTACATGAAATACTTTTATATGGATATTATTAGATATCTTTTAAAGATGAGACCAATGGTTGAAAAGTGTGGGATTCACCAGGTTAAATAAAATTAAGCAAGTTTCTTCAGTTTGCTCTGGGACATTTTAAAGCTTCGTGTTGGCTAATGAACTTTGTGATTGTCCATGAAACAGAAATAGTTTGTACTATGTTTGGTCCCAAACATGTTTGTACCTCTTAACCTATGTGTGTGTGTATGGAACATCATGTGAAGCTAGTACTCCTTGGTATCTCACTTTAGGAAATGCCAATATAAAGAAAAATAATGCCAAAAAAACTCTTTGAGGAATTATAATTGTTCAAAACGAGGAAGTGTTGAAAGGAGGATTAATAAAGCATGTAGATCATCTAAATCTAATTCATTATTCTAACTATATTATAGAATCTCTTTTCTTCTCAATTAAGCATGCCATGATTATGTCAGCCTATGCCAAATCTCAAACTTCTGAATTTCTGTAGTTCAAATGACTAATTTGGGCACTTAGCATATGTTGTATATTTACTTATCTTTCCCTGTATTCATTCCATCTTGCTTAGTGCATCATAAGACTATGAGGTCTTATGGAACAGAAGCCTTGTCATGGGTTGATAATAATAATTTATATTGATTTTTAGGTCAATCACAAATTTGAATATTCTATTGCATCAAATCATGTGTCAGACAATATATTCCATTTGATGTCTCAGAACAAGGGTCACTTCATATACACAATTTGAAACAAATTTCTAGTATAGTGCCTTATACAAATTGAGATTTTAGTAATTATCTGCTAATTTATAGCTTAAATGTGGTATGGGTACTTCCTGGTTTCAGGAAGGAAAAAAAGGAAATAGAGTAGAATTTAGCCATTGAAGCCAAACCATATTAAGTTAAGCTATACCCATAAGATGCAAAATTGTGTGCATGTGTGAAAAGGTAAAGTAAAAACTAAAAAAGTACATAGCCATATGGTAATAGTGATGGTCACTTTTGTTTGATTTTTTTGGGGGAGGTAAATTTATTGTTTTAAAATTTCTATATTTTCTATGTGAACATTGGCTCACATTTCTAATCAGCACAAAAATAAATGTGTTTCATTTCTTTAGTCATTAAAATTATACTCACCAAGTGCTTACTAAGTGCCAGACAATATGCTTGACACTGGTGATTCCTCAGAAATCAAGATAGACGTGGAATTCTTGGCTTCATGAAACATGAAGTTAGTGTGGAAAACTAATGTTAAATGAATATTTAATTAAAATTGACATGAATTCTGCATAGTTCTATCAAATCATACATATGGAATATGAAGAGTAGCTTCCCTTAGGAAATGACTTTTAAATTATGACAATGATGGGTAGAATTTAGTTAAGCTGAGTCTTGAGTAACATCTTCAAGATCTAGAGTTGGGAAGAAAATGTTGTATTTAAGAAGCTGATATAAAACCACAGTGTAGGGAGTTGGCCGGACAGTGTCAGAAGAGAAGCCAGAAGAAGCTGATAGAGGCCTAATCACATTGGTCTGGCTAAGAACCTTTCCCTTGATTTTAAGAGCAATAGGATGACATTGAAAGCTTTTTTTTGGCTATGTATTCGTTAGCTAGATTTTAATTTTAAAAAGCTCACTCTGCTTATAATGGAGAATGGATATAGGATGGGCGTAAAATAAAACAAAATAAACCAAAGAACAATAAAGTGCATAAAAGAGTAGACAATTTTATGCCTTTATTGAGGCAAATCACTGTGCGCAATTTGTCTCAATTATCTGATTCACTATCATTAGGATGATATTGAATAATCTAGGTAAGAGATTCACTAAAATGAAAATTTCACATATGAACACCAACTACCTCCACAGATGACTTGAACCCTTTATATGCTCTTTGGGAATGTTCTGGTGTCAACTCTGGCTGAGGTAACACTAGCTTAGGTGGCTAACATCTGGAACCAGATTGGTTTCAAAACCTACTTCCACCAGACCACTTGGGCTTCCTTGGAGAATTTATTTAATTTATCTTGGCCTTAATGTCCTCTTCAGTAAAATATGAATAGTAACAACAGTAAAACTTACTCCTGGGGTTATTGACATGATTGAATGAGTTAATACATGTAAAGTACTTATTAGAATAGGGCTTGCCACAGAGTAAATACTATGTAAATATTTTCTCTTATTGTAATTATAGTCATAGACACATTCAAAACATTTAGAGGAGAATATGTGGATTTGGTGATTAATTAGATGGGGCAGGGTGTAGGATGGCTTTGTGCAGAGAGAGGCAAATGTAACTAAGACTGTGTTAAGAAGGTAAATGTGTGATGCAACCTGTTTGTAGAATGACAGCATATGAAAGAGGAACAGGCTTGGAATGAAGCTCATGGATTCAGTTTGGGATATATTGGGTATGAAGTACCTGTAAGACATCCCAGGGGGATAAATTGAGGAAGCAGTGGAATATATACGGTTAGGTTTTTGTTTAGAAGTGGAGCCTTGGCACTCTTGGGTGGCTCAGTGGTTGAGCATCTGCCTTTGGTTCAGGTCATGACCCTGGAGTCCTGGGATCGAGTTCCATATAGGCCTACCTGCGGGGAGCCTGCTTCTCCTTCTGCCTATGTCTCTGCCTCTCTCTGTGTGTCTCTCATGAATAAATAAATAAAATCTTTAAAAAAAAAAAAGAAGTGGAGCCTTAATCGGAGATTTATTCCAGAGAATATATTGTAATTTAAGCAATGAGATTATAAAAGAAAGGAGAGAGAGAGAGAGAGATTGAGAATAACTGTAGAAGGAAAAACTAAATTGTCTTGGGATTTAGCCCCAAGACTTTTAAGAAGAAATGGGATTATGTTTTTAGGAATAATATAGATTCTGATACAACTAGAATGCATTTATTTTTAGAGGTACTTCATAGAGCTGTAAATTTTTTGTTATTATTTAGAAACATTTTATAGGGGAAATGTCTTAAAATCTATTGGTACATGATTCAATTTCTATTCGTTAGCCACCTATGATTTGAAATTTATAGTTACTTTTCCACAGATGTGGTACCAATTACATCTAATGGAGATCATGACTTTGAATACAGGCATAACAAACTACTCCAACGTGGCTATCCTATGGACTCGGCTTAGTTGTGTGTCGGACAAATAACTTCGGTAACAACCCATTTATCACCCATCAAGGGTGTTTTGAATGTTTTTTCGAAACAATTACATGCCCTGAAGTTTAAATGAATTTGTTACTACTTATGATCTTTCCTTGTACATAACTTTTCTCAGCTACTGATTATATTGAGGAGGTTCAGTGTTAGCTAATAATACTTTAAATTTATATATTGTGGTAACTTTCTTCTGAAAATCTCAAGGCACTGTGCGTGATTTGCCTCAATTATCTGATTCTATACTTGCACTGGTAACTATTGCTCTTCTATTCTCTGACTTTCAGATGCTTGTTATTCTCTTCCCAAGTGCAATTTCCTTATGAATCCCTTTGCCTTGAAATTTTCCAAGACTGCTTAACAGGAGTGCCATATTTAGCTTCTAAATGTGTCTAATTCTCCTATACAAGATTGTTCTCTTTTCACTTGGCGTCAAGGGATTGACTCAAAATAACCATCCTTTTGTTACAAAGAAAGAGGAGCAGAACCAAAGAAATTCACTAAAATGGAGGCTTCACAATCAGTTAAAAAAAAAAAGTCATAAAATGTCTGAACAGTAGCAGCTTCCAGGGATGGTAGTTCTGAGGCCCTCTATTTGCTCTTAGGGAATTCCATTTGGAAGAACTGATTTGATTTATGATGTCACATTGTGTGAGAGGGGAGAGGGTTAAGTATTAGCTTCAAATTTAGATTGGAGTCATAGCAATTGAAGCTATTATAAGGCCTATTTTTAGTATAACTCTTCTATAGCTTTCTTCTTTAGGACCTCATGCCATCTCTGCAACATTTATCATATACCTTGTTTTTTATACACTTGTTTTATTTCCCTTACTAGTTTTAAAATATCCTCTTTTAAGACAACTTGCACTTGTTTCTCTAATAGCCTGATACAGCCTTTAAAAAATATCAAATGAATAAATATTAATTATGGAGCAGGAAACCTTTGTTTCTGCTTTCGAAATCCGAACTAATCCAAGTAATCTTAACAAAGCGATCTAGAAAAGGCACCACCACAGCTTATTCCTCTAGGCATGCCTTTGTAAGCAGTTGAAAGTAACTTTTTACTTACCACGCTTCTCCCTTCAACAAAGGGACTCTTGAAAAATTGCAATTTGAATAATTTTTTGGAATGTTTCTCTACTAGCATTGATAGGCTAATGCTACTAATAATAAACATAAAATGGTTAATATTTACTGAGAGTTACTGAAAGTTTACTATAGCTTAGAGTACGGATCATAGTAGGAACTCAAATATTTGCTGAAAGAATAAATACAATGCAGTGTATTAAGCACTTTGTAGACATGATCTCATTTAAGCCTCAATAAATTTGCCAAAAAAAAAAAAGTACAATTTCATACCCATTTCTCACATTAAGAAAGTAACCTCAGAGAGGTTAATTGTATTGCCCAATGATATACTGTTAGTGACAGAGAGGACTCCATGAGCCAGCTGGTATGACTCTCTCCACAAAATCACAGAATCTGGTTAAAACTTATATAAAGGCAGAGTACTCCTGAGCTTCAAATACCTTCTTAGTCATAAATGCAGGGAAATTAGTAAGAATCTTGTGCTCCATCTTACTCCAATCCTGTCCTGGTCTTTGGGAAGCAAACCAGGTGATTTGTTGTTCACTTCCAATGGGAACAAGATCAAATGCAAAGGGAGAAAATCAAAGAAGAAACTAAAGCTATAGAATAAAAGCAGACTGAAAGCCTGCTAGGTAGTGTAATATATTTCTCCATTCTACTTTAGCTACAACAAAAATATTAAAAGACCTGTCAGCTAAATCATGAAAATTATTTCCATCACGACTAACCTGTGGAATCTGTCAAATTCTTTTCTTTATTTAGGTTATAAGCCACATGCTGTGACTCAAGGCAAGTAGAGGGTTTATTACATTTCTTTTTGTCCCTGTTTAAATAAATAGGCTAGTCCTTCTAAAGAAGTACTTGACTTGTTATTCTGGCCTAATCTTTTAGGTTATTATTCTCCCAAAAGATGTGGGATTTTTATAAGGGTGATTTTCGGCTCTTTTGTTTGTTTGAAGTTTCTGGGTATCTCTTGATATTTCTTAAATTCTGAAAATTATGTGCTTTATATGTGTGCGTGATCTTAACATCTCATGTATATTTAATTGAACATTTGTCATTGTGCTACTAGACCTTTGTAAAATATTCCATCGAACACTTAATTCTTCCAACTAATTGATAAAAATAAATCCATAATCAAAAGAATTACTAGACAATCATTAGTTTTTTTCCCCAATTAAGAAAAAGAGAGGATACCTCCACCCCCCTACCCAAAGTTAAACAAGCAAGTTGGCTGACTGCAAAAAAAACAAAAAACAAAAAGAAAGAAAGAAAGAAGAAGAAAAAAGATTGGAGCCACAAAGATGCCAGATTATTTTAATTTTAGCTGAAAAAATACAGTACAATGATACTATATATTCTCAATTTGTAATTCATGGTTATTGGTTATGACTATTACTATTAATTACATTAAAGAACCTTTGAAAGTGGGAAGTCTTAGAGGTCATTTATTTTAACTTTTTAATTTTATAGGTAAATAAATTATTAAAGGCAAATGCTAATAATCACATAGATAATAATTGGTAAAACAAGCTTTGAAGTTGTTAAGATGACGGATATTCCTTAAAATATTAAAGTTTTACATATTATACACATGTTACATTATTAGTAATTTAGTTGGGAAAATAGTGGCATGATTTGGAATCTCTCTATGAAATCCTCCTATGGTAAGAGAAGTCTCTTAGAAAGTGAGATATCATGTTCTTTGGCCAATAGGAAATATTAAGTATGGAGTTTTCCACTTAGTGTGGCTGTGAATCAAGTAAGAACAGAGAAAATTATATAAAAGAGTATTACTTGAAGGAAGTTGTAGTCTAGTGGACAGACCCTCAAGTGAATCAACTGAGGCCAGAAGGTACATATTTTGGAACACTATTCTCTAGATATGAGCAAGATTTCCTTGAGAAGGCAAAGCTGAAAGTAGGTTTTGAAGTACAAACAAGACTTTGCTCAATGAAAGAAATAGGAAATGTATTTTTGGCAGAGGGAATAGAGCACATAAAAACAAAGGACTATAAAACACTTTTGTGAAATTCCAAGTAATGTGTATGACCATGGGCACCATTTATTTAACAGCATTTTTTGAATACCTGTCATGTGCTGGGTAAATGTTAGGCTCTTAGATGTGGCTATATTCAAGACAAATACATTTCCTGCTTACATTTTAGTGTAAAGAGGCTAACAATGAACAGATATTATGTGTTAGATGGTAATACAATGAAGAAAAAGGCAGAAAAAGGGGGATAGAAGGAACCAAGGCATAGAGAGGGTGCATGAATTGGTATGTCAAATACAGGGTCAGGAAGGCCTCTTGGATAAGAGCAAATACCTGAAAGAAATAAGGAATATAGTAGATATTTGGTAAGGACACCTTAGGTCCAGGGAAGAACAAGTACAATGGCTCAGAGACAAAAGCATGCTTAGTGCATTTGAGTAACAGCAAGGAAGCCAAGAGGTCCAGAGTCAAAAGAGAGGAGAGATAATGAATGAGATGCTGAGTGAGTGATGAGGAGGATAGTAAAACATGAGGTTCAGGGGAGAGCAGTGGAGCCAGGCCATGTAGTGTCACACAATTAATTGTAAAGATTTATGCTTTTAGTCTGAGTGACATGAAGTCTGTCAGAAGGTTTTAAGCAAAAAAGCATCCTAATATGAATTATGTTTTAAATGATTGTTCTGGTTACTATGTTGGGAATAGACTATAGGGGACAGAGTGGAAACAGAAGGTCTAAGGTGAGAGGCTTTTTAATAATCCAGAAGAGAGATAATGGTGTGTTAGACCATCTACCAGGTAGTAGCAATGGAGGTATTAAGAAGTGATTGAATTCTGGATATATCTTGAAGATAGAACCAACAGATTTCCTGATAGACTGGACACAGAGTATGAGAAAAATAAGTCAAGAGTGATATTATTATTTTGAGCAATTGGAAAGGTGATGAGGCAGTTTACTGGAATGGTAAAGACAGGAGAAACAGGTGCAATCAGGAAGAGGTGGTGCATAGAAACCAGGCATTTGGCTTGGAATATGTATTTTTGAGATGACTATTAGGGATACAAGTGAAAATTAAGTTACCACTTAATATTTGACTCTGAAATTTAGGGGAGACTTCAAGGCTAGATATTTAAATTTAAAATTCATTAGCCTATAGATGTTATTTATGTCTATGGAGCATATTCATGTGAAAGGCAGTATGGCATCACATGCTAGGTAATCAGGTTGGTTCTGAACATTATCTTTGCAACCTTGAGCAATTAATTTATCTATGCTTTAGTTTTTGTCTCTATAAAAATAAATGATAACAATTATAATTTTGTTGGGAAGTTTAGTTGTCACTTAAAAAGCACTTTTAAAAAAGCAGTGTCTGGCACAGAATGAATGCTCAAAAATATTAGCTGCATTTATTATACGTGGGTGTTATGGCATGAAATGAATATATTAGGGCAATATTTTTAATATTAAAATGATTTATATTTAATTCCTTCTAAAAAATAGGACCTTGCACCTTCTCCATGCCATGTATTAAGAACATGATGCCCAAAACAAATGAATCTTTGTTGGGCTCTGAAATTTAATGCTGATTTTCTTGAGTTCCTAGTGATACCACAGCCTCATTAAGTAAGCTTTGGTGAAAGAGAAAAGGGATTTTTGCATTCCAAAGCTTCTTTTTATAAATTAAAAATAAAATTCTAGGAGGTCTGAAAATAGTCATACTATAAGCCATTTTCAGAGATGATATAGGACTTAAATGGATTAAATGGCAATAACTGTGTGGCTTCAGGTGATCCACAGTGCCCGCTAGATGTAAGGGGAAGACCTAGTCAACAGAGAAGGTGGCTGAGTGCCTTGGGAGTAATCATCTGGCATTGTTCATGCCAAGATCAAGGCTGCTGATTTATACCAGCTGTAGACACTCCAGTGGATATTAGAGGGACAGAAATCAATGCCCCAAAACTAGACAAAATGAAGCAGCAAAGGAAAACAATTCCAGGATCAAATGTACCTATTCCCCTTCCACGATAGTGTATCTTCTCCCTTCATCCAAGTACATTTTGGACTATGAATTATAAATTATCTTACTATTTCCATGGCAGAGACTGATTTAAACTTGATTACACTAATTTATTAAGTCTAAGTTGTTTTTCTTTTATATTAGTGGGAAGGGAGGTACACTAATTTATTAAGTCTAAGTTGTTTTTCTTTTATATTAGTGGGAAGCAATACTTTTATTAAAGCAAATTTGATATATTATAATTATAGTAATATGTTTGTGTGTGTGTATTCACGTCACTAGACAAGACAGAGAATAAGAAGAAAGTATACAAAATTATTTTGGAGTCTTTTTTGAACCATTAAAGATAATCCATTTGAAAAAATTTCTACATCTCAGATTGCAGCATGAGGGAAAGACAAGAAAGAAATTGATGTTAGAGATAAGGAGGCCAATAGAAGTTATAATAGGTGTCAATGAAAACTTCTCACAGTAACAGAATCTCTGATATTTGAAAGATATATGTTTATCTAGAGTAAATACTTCATTTTCAAGCACATTTTTCCCCTTCCCCCACCCTAGCCCTTACCAGTAGAGTGGCTAAAGGAGATGTTAGCAGAAGTAGTGTGCTTGATTTATGGGGAATACTTTACTCTGCTCCTGTTCCTCATTTCTGCTTCTTGGAAAATCAGTAATGACTGGTGTGCTGGCAACCATCCCGTACAATGAGATGACCTTAGTGGAAGGAAATCATGCACATCTGAGCAGCAAGATAGGATAAACACTAGGTGCCTTACATTTTGGAATATTCTATCATCCATGGATGACTACCTCTACACCTTTTAAAGAACTTCTATGTTGTTTTAGTCATTCTTGAGGATTTTTTTCCTGTTCCATATAAGCCAAGAATAATATAAATATTGACTGGAGAACATTTAAAAAACACAAAGAAGTATATAAAATGTAAACAATATATAATTTCACCATAAAAAGTGTCTGTTGTTATTCTTACTGGTTTTTTTTTTTTACCTAATTTCAGTCTTTTTCCCTGAATTTGTATATATATATAATGTTTTTAACCCCAGCTTTTTTTTTTTTAATAGTGATGTGGTCATCGTTAAGGATGCTTACCAAGTATTACCAGTGTTTTTGCCTTCATGGCAGGATTGCAATTCTTTGTACACTGTGATTGGGTAGGACTAGATGTCCAGTTCTGGTCAATAACTGTGAGCAAGAGCAATTTGTGCTGTTTTGGGGGCCTAAGCATTATATTGTCATTTGAGTCCTTTTAGAGTTTTCCTTACTCTCAGCCTCAGAAACCTGCCATGTCCCAGCTAGTTACAGCTTTGTCAGTCTAGGTCACAAAGTGAGCAGGTTCTCCATCTCAACCATGGTAATCAAGTAGTTGGGATAAGAAATAAAAAATGATAACTTTAAGCCACTGAGATCTGGGGGTTTGTTTGTTATTCAACATAAACTAGCCGTGACACAGGGTGAATGATAATAATATAGGTGTTCTCAAAAAAAAAGGTGTTCTCAAAAAAATTAGGGTTCTCAAAAAAACCCCAAAAAACCCACCCTGAACTAATAGAATTGAAATATATGTAGATACAGATATAGATAAGAGGGGGTTTATTATAGGAATTAGTTTATGTTAAAAAAAAAGGAATTAGTTTATGTGATTATAGAGCCCAAGAAGTCGCAGGCTCAACCTGCAATCTACAGAACCAGGAAAACTTGAGGTGTAATTCAGTCCAAGTCCAAAGGCCTGAGAACCAGGGAAGCTTATGTAGAGAAGGGAAATCTTAAGATACAATAAATCTTAGTCCAAAGGCCCTAGATCGAGGAGCATCAATATTTAAAGACAGTAGAGAATGAATGGATGCCTCAGCTCAAGCAAAAGAGCATATTTCCTCTTCCTCCACCTTTTTGTTCTATTTAAGCCCTCAGTGAATTGAATGATGCCCATCTGCATTAGTGAAGGAGACCCAGAAATAATGTTTACCAGCTATTTGAGCATCCCTTAAGTCAGTCAGGTTAACACATAGAATTAGCCATCACAATGTGTGAAGTGCTATTTGGTATAAATTATGAAATCCTCATAAGCATTATTTCACACAACTTGCCTCTTTGCTGATGCATTCTAGCTAGCTCTTTGGTCCTCAGAGATAACCATGTGGCTTCCTACAGCATTGTTCTCAAGCATACTGTTGACTCAGTCTGGAACATACCCTGACTCTCCCTACCCGATATATCCTTGATCCTTGAGATTTCAATTTGAATTTAAGTATTAATTACCTATCAAACCTTTCTCCGAACTCTAAGTTCTGGCTGCCTTTAACAATCTCTATGATTGGTTGTTACTACCATGGTAACTAAATTATTACATTATACAATTGAATGTTTAACTCTTTATCTTGCACTAAAATATAAACTTTATGAGAGCAGGAACTATATGTTTTGCTGCTATTTTATCCCTGATTTTTAGAGCAGAGGATGAACACTAGAGTTTAAAACAAAAGCATTCTACCTCAAAGCCAAGGTTACTAAGCATTTTCCTTTTAGGAAATCCTTTGTCTCTCTTCCTTTTCTTTGAATTTCTAAATTATAATATCTTTTTAAATTTGGAGTTAAGTAGCCTTTTAAGAAAAGCTGAATTTATTTATCTTGGAATAAATAAGAGTGATGTATTAGGGAAAGAGTATATTAAAAACAAATTTTATATTTATCTAAAGAAAAGTGATGATAAATATGATAGTAGTTCTGTAATATCAGTTTTATTGGTAAATACTGAGAATGAGATATTGTTGATTTTGGAAACCAAGGATGGTTTGCTTTCCAAGGAGTAACCAATAAACTTTTAAGTAAATGAAAATCTGAATCACATATATAGTATTGACCTACCAGATGAAAGAACCCTTCATTATTTTAGATGTTCTGTAGACACAATCTCCAAATCTTATGAGAAGAAGCATCTCAGTTTTGCAAATCACGATCTACATTTTCAAATATGAATACCACAAAGATAGAGTGGACAGAGAATTCATTCTAGCTTTGTAAGTTTCTGTTGGATTTGATAGGTGGTTTCCAAAGCTTACAGGCTTTTAAAAAATTATATTTTTGGCTTCAGGGCAGATGACAATAACTTAATTGGCATCCCTACTGAGTGACTTCTACTTTCATCTCTTTGGCCAGGACAGTGTCAAATATTTATACCTAGCTTCAAGGGTAGCATGGAGGCTAATGTTTTTAATTGAATACTTTGCCATATAGAATAAAATTGAAGTTGTGAATTGATAAGGAGGAAGAAAATGGTTACTGGGCAGGCAATTATCTAAGTTTGCTCTGATATTTTTTAATAATCAATGATAATTTTTAGTAGCAATAATAGCAAACAATGATAATACTTGTCAGAAATGCTTTATTGTTTATTAAACCATTCAACCTGCACAACAAATTAATGAAGAAGGTATTATAATTTTTGACCCCTTTTACAGATGAAGAAGCTAGACTGACAAAATGATTAAATAACTTGCTTTATGTCACACTGTTATAGGTGCTACAGTCATACCAGAGTTTGAATCTAGCAGCCTGGTTCCAGATGGTGATCTTAATTATCTATTAAAAATATTTAAAAGTATCTGAATATATGTCTTAAAGCCCATGCATGTATATTTGTATGTTTTAAGGCTAATTATTAAGCCTTAGCTAGTATTGAGAATGCAAAGCTCATTGGAAAAAGCCATTATATATTTTTATTTAATCTTAACTCCTTTCTAAAAATATTTTATTTGTTTGTTTATTTATTTAGAACAAGTGGAGGGAGGGGCAGAAGGAGAAGGAGAGAGAATCCTAAGCAAACTCCATGCTCAGCACAGAGTCCGACATAGGGCTTCATCTCATGACCCTGAGATCATGACCTGAACCGAAATCAAGAGTCAGTTGCTTAAGCAACGAGCCACCCAATAACCCCTAACTTTAACTCTTTTAAAATCTTTTAAACTATTTTAAAGAACAAGAAATAGTATTAAAGTGCACATAGAATAGAATAGAATAGAATAGAATAGAATAGAATAGGATAGAATAGAATAGAATAGGATAGAATAGAATAAAGAATAGATGATACAAAATAGATGCCACATCTTTCTCTTATCCCACACTCAGAGTCTTTAGTCTCTCTTCCCAGAGGCAGTTACTGCCCTGCCAGAGACTGTTGTAACCCACCATCCAAAGTTACTTTATTCCTTTCTGTAACTGACCATCTAAATTTTACCTGGCTGCATGGAAGCTTGACTCAGCACTATTCTTTCTAGCCTTCCTAGCTTGTAGCTAGGCATGGACACTTGACTAAACCCCAGCCAATGGGAGATTAGTAATGTGATGTGATGTGATGTGTATTAGGTTTTTTAAAAAAGAACATGATTTATATTCTGTTTTCTCTCTCTCCATGGGCTGTATTATGACTGAAGTGGTGGTGATCTACCTCAGTTATGCAGAACAAATGGAATTATCCCTGGTTTAAAGCAGAATTTACCCATCTCCTATCTGCAGCCCAACTCTGGACTGTTATTGAAGAGAAAATGAATTTTTCTACTGTTTGAGTTAATGTAGACAAAATTGCTATAACAAAAGGTCACCAAAATAAAAATAATTTTTCTGTCTTTAATTCCTAAAATTATTTCTCAGATCATTTGACAAAGACTAATGATATTATATAAATACATGTTTTAGCTTCATAAATATCTTTAAATTTTGCAAATCTTAGATCATCAGCAGGAGACCCCATTGATCAAATTTCTCACATGTCAACACTCTTCATCAAGAGGTTTATTTTAACATGTTCTTTTCTTAAAGATTACAAGTGAAAAAGCAAAAATTAATAAATTTGACTTTGCTTTTCCGGATGAAAGTCTGCCTTTAACATTTTTAGGATTGGGCCTTATAATGTGGACTTTTAAAAAAAAGATTTTATTTATTTATTCACGAGACACACACACACACACAGAGAGAGAGAGAGAGAGAGAGAGAGAGAGAGGGAGGGAGAGAGAGAGGCAGAGACACAGGTAGAGGGAGAAGCAGGCTCCTTGCAGGGAGCCAGATGTGGGACTTGATCCCAGGTCTCCAGGATCACGCCCTGAGCCAAAGGCAGATGCTCAGCCACTGAGCCACTCAGGTGTCCCAAGAGGCAGAATCAACTTTATGGTGTGTATGTGTGTGTGTGTGTGTGTGTGTGTATGCATGCGTGTGTATGACTTTCTGTAGATGCTTTAATATTAAGTGACCATAACAAGACCAATGCCTCCTGCACTGAGAACTTTTTTTCCTTTTAATCAGTTTTATTAATATGGCTCTGGAGATTATATTTTTAGTTCAAATGAGTTTCAAAACAGCAAATTGACAAAGTTTGAATTGGTTAGATCTGCATTTGCTGCAAAGCTTATGTAAAGGCCCATTGATCCCATCTTCTATTATTTCCCATCTATCTATGCTGAGAAAACACAAGACTTTCCTCTTAATCTCTGAGATCCTGCATAAATTCTATGGGAAACCAAGGGTAATGAAAATAGCATGGATCAAAATATATTCAATATCTTTTTGTACACTATTTTATTTCTTTCATGTCTATTTCTTTAAACTTTTCATCACGTGAGTTAGTGTTTATTTTTATAATGGTTGCCATTGCTCTTCATACACAGCCAAACATCTTATAGAAAAGAAAAATGTAGTTCAAGGTCAGTGCAGGATTATAAAGACTCATTAGAGAAGCCAGAAGGAAAACAAGAATCTAACGGCACATGGCTGTTTGATCCTAGTGCAGAGAATGGAAGTCCCTTATTGTTTCTCTCAAAGTACAGTGGGCTTTTTGTGGTTTGTAAGTAACTAAAATTTGGTTGGCAAGGCTGGTAGAGAAAGTAAAGTTCAACTCTTTTTTTTTTTTTACTTTTCTATGAGTTCATATTTAGTAGGGAGTAAGCATGTGTATTTGATGAACATAATAGTGAGTATTACAAACTTCAGAATGCGATGTATAGAACTGAGTCATTTTTCACATCCACTAATACTGTTGGTAGTGTAATATATAAAGTTGAAAGAGGGAAGTCAGTGACATTGAAGCTCCTAAAGCAGATGTCAGTCCCAAATTTTGAAGAGTTACTATAAGCATGTTTAAGAAAGGAAATTTTTATAAAGATCTCAACAGTCTTTCTTCATATATTTTGGCTTCATGTATGGAAATTTCTGGGTGAACTTTAAGTTTTCTTAATGCCCTTTTTCCCTCTTGTTATCACGGAGGGGCCATGAACCTATTATTTATGAATTTAGCCACCACCTGGTTTGCACTAAAGTCAGGAGGCTAGCATTTTTACCTAGAGGTTTAATGTTCTAGAGACAGGAGAAGTTGACCTGACACTCACCATCTCTACTATCTGCCCTGCCTTGTCTCTCTCCCCTGGGCTCACTGTCACCACTGTCCATCATGCCTCACAGCACCTCTTAGAGATTTTAAGTGAATTTTAAGAGAGTCATTTGCTTATAACTCAAAAGTTAGCAGAAGTGTTTTTTAGGAGTGAACATTTTAGGGTAGTTCTCTGTAATTTTGGTGTTTAAAAATAATTTTCTGTTGTTTTTCAATATTTATCACTTAGCAATATTGATATACATTCATCTCTTCTCTGCACCCTCATCTCTCCACCCCCCTCAGGTTTTGCATACCATTCCCTTCTTCTCTTCTGTAATTTATCAGTCCTACATCTGTAACTATAGTGCTTTCATTTCTCAATAGAGGTTCTATTGGCAGTTTGGTAAGCAATGCATTATTTTAGTGAAGAGTATTTTTCTTCACTTAAATAATGAAGATTATTTAGGAACCCTGGCTCCCACTCACTAAATGCTGTAGCACTTCCTAGCCATTGTGAAAAGCAAAGGCATTTCTTTACAATATCTTCTAGGGAGGAAGTACCATCTCTTCTTGAGAAGCACTGATAGACTGTAGCTCCACAAAGACTTTGGTGGGGATATATGTATTTCTGCTAATCAATGATTAATGTCTGCTCTGTGGGTAGTGGTGTGCTGGATTTGGATATATACAGAGAGGGAGGCTGATGGCATCCCCTCTGGCAGCAGAGAAGATAGAGCCCTCCTGTCATTCTCTTGTTTTTTAGATATACATCACAGGTGGGATTTGCTCCTGGGACTGATGGCCTGCTGCACTGAAACTGGTTGTTTCTATTTGTCTGAACAAACATGGTTTTTCTTATAGAACCCAGGGCTCTGGTACTGGTAGTCTTTGAGCTTGAAGTCCCCACCAGACACAGCTTCCTTTCTCTGAGTCTAGGGTGCTTTCTTAAAACTTCCAAGCTGGGGGCACTCTTGGTTTCTGCTCAGGTCAGAATCTCAGCATCCTGAGATGGAACTGGCATAGGACTCTGCGTTCAGAGGTTCTGCTTGAGATTCTCTCTCCCTTTCCCTCTGCCCCTCCCACTGGTGCTCTCTCTCTCCAATAAATAAATAAATCTTAAAAAAAAGAGAGAAAGAAAACTTTCTGTCCTTTTCACATATATGCAAAGACTTCTTGGTCTCTTATACATAGGCCATTGAAAATCAAAAGGACTGCTTCAACTTTACCTGTTTACCTGCCTATAATACTAATTCAGCTCTGATACCCAGGGACTCAACAGAAAATGTCAGCATGCAAACTTCTAGAGGCTTACCTTCTCCTTGCTACTGTGCCATCATCAGTATGTTCTTGATCACCACTGTGCTTGCTTGGAGTTTCTAAATTTTACCCCTCTCCCACATCTTACTCTGAGCTCCCTAGTACTGCAAAACGTTGGCATTGTCTTCCTTCCTGTTCCTCTCTGGACTACCCTTATATAAACTGAAAAGTGTGCCAAACATCTGTTTCAGTAATACTAGGATTCCAAACATATTTCTTGTTGCAAAATCCTATTTTAAGCAAAAACAGCTGAATATTAACTGTTTCTTTCTATTTTGGTTCCTCTTATTAATTTTAATAAATGCATCCCTGAACAGATGGGCTACCTTTGACTTTCAGGGGAGAAACTTATATTAGGGAAATGCATATATATGCAAATATACATATGGAAACACACACAGAGAAAAGCACACTAATTTATTTTTTTACTATTAACACTATGTGTGTACAAAATTATGTATACAGTGAACAAGATCAGGTGAGATCTGCTAGTATTGACTGTAGGTGCTATGGAACACGTGGAAATTAAATTAAACCTGACACAAAGGATAGTGTGAACATAAATAAAGAGAAGAGAGGTAGCACAATGAGGGCAGTACATGTATACTGAATATTTCTAACAGCATGATATAATTTTAAACCATATGAGGAGTGACTGTATAAAGGTATATAAAGGCACAAAACTATTATAGGGATTCATTTTATTCTCTCTCCAAAATGTTACCGAAAATCTCTACAAACATGTAAAACTAAGAAAGACAAGATGTAAGATTCAGGAAGACCGCGTGCTCCCCATAGTAGTTATTTTACTATTGTTTGAAATGCATTCTTTTTTCTAATTAATCAGAGACTTTGTTGTCTGCTGGTGCTTAGCATGGGAAGCGTAGAGGTAGGTGCCAAAAGGTTTGCAAGCTTTTTAAAAAAAAGTTAAAATTGAAAAACAAAACCTTCCAGGTAACTTGCTTTTCCCTTCTGCAAATTGGAAAAAAGATCCTCCTTATTCAGTTTTAAGAGCAGAAAGCTTCTCTAGGGCTCATGAAATAATAGGGTTTCTGAAGAATAGATGGAGAGTCATCACACACTTGTAAAGTCTCTTCTCAATCATTGCTTATTTTAAATTTAAGAACATTGGGGTTTTTTGTTCTTCCCACTTAATTTTGTACTAATCCTGTTGAATAATGTTTATTTTTAGCTTTTGATTTAGATGTGATTTTTTTGTGATTCAGGAAATACTATTTTTCTCAAGAATTTTCTACATGTATGTTTTTTATTTGTCTATTTATACTGTAAAGTATATATTTTCAGGACTGTTTACACATCACCAATTTCCCCTCATTAATCATAAAGTGTAGGTGGATCATTTTAAGAAGCTGTGATAGACGGAATAATTGGAGACAATTTGGTTCATTAAGTATCAGTAGTGTTGATTCATATTTTTAAAAAGTAATAAGAAATCAATAACTTCATTAGTCTTGACCATTATTTCTTAACCTTGGGCACTAGAGAGCATTTACATTCTTGCCGGAGGACTAAAATTAAGCACAATAAAAGTTTTTTTTTCCTTTGTAATGTTATCAAAATTAGAATGCAATCTATCAATGATTAGTTGTAGACAGAATGAATTCTGATTTGAGCAATCATGGTGTTTCTGTTTTTGGTACTTTATTATCACTTTTAGGATTTCATTCCCATTTTTTTCCTTTTGGACTTTAGATCTAGACTTTCTTTTCCTATGCATTTTGTTTAATCCATGTTTACTGAACTGGTTTAACTAAGTCCACATGGCTTTTGAGAGTCTTCTTTCTCTTTCCAGATGGTTATTCTTAGCACCATTTCTTGCTTTTTCAATCCTTTGATTCTCAATGGAAACATTCTTAATCTATCCTCCTCACCCTCAACTTTCCTGGCAAACTATCTCCTGTTTCTTAGGGATAAAGTAAATTATAGGATCATATTAGCAGCCAGACATTTACCTCTGGATGAATGACATAATGACACTTTTAAGACTCTCCAGTTTACTAAAAGTTCAATGTAAAGTCATCTAGCTTTTGGAGTGAAAATTAAGTATGTCTGTTCATTATTTGCAGTCTGATAATGTTTTACTTAAATGTATGCATTTAATACCTTAGTAAAAACTAAGGTATAAAATTCAATTCTAATGAGATAGAAAGGTAGAATGGCACAGTAATAAAACAGAAAGGAAATACAATGACTGTGATGTCTAAATGCTTGCATCACATCAGAATCAATGATCATTCCCCAGAATTAATTTCTCTCTAATTGTTTCTTCTAACATATTAGATTGGTGCTGTGTTGGTCTTCTACACACAGATTCGAAATGGCCATCCATCACAATCTCAATAAGCTTAAATTTCAGTATTCTATCCTGAACATTAAGGTCCTAATATGATCTATGATGACTCACCAATCAATGGGAAACAGATGAAGGTGTTTTAGTGTGGCTCTGACTTGGATTTTCTTTAATGAAAAATAATACTAAACCCTGAAAACACACACACACACACACACACTCACTCACACACACACACACACACACACACACACACACAGCTCTTCTTTCCCAGGTTCACAATTTAGGGACTTAAGGAAATATTGAGAGTTAAATCATTACCTAACATAACTAGTTTTAAGTACTCACAGATAAATTGATTTGCCCAACAACAACAGAAAGTATGTAGGAGTGTAGGAACTAAGACTCAGGTTGCCTTGGTTCCAATTCCATTTCTGTTATGAATTAGTCCAGCATGTAATTTAGCTAAGTATGTTACATCATCTCCCTTGGTCTCTTTTTTCATGTTTAAAATGAGTTTGCATTAGATAATTTCTATGATTATTTACATCTCCAATATTCTGTAATTCTGTAAAACATGTTATCAAATGTTTGAGGGAATTTTTATGAAATACCTTCTTTTTTGGAGAAAGGTGCGTGTTTCAGTATTTTTAAAAAATATTTTATTTATTTATTCCTGAGAGACACAGAGAGAGAGGCAGAGACACAGGTGGAGGGAGAAGCAGGCTCCATGCAGGGAGCCCGATATGGGCATCGATCCCAGGTCTCTGGGTGCTTAGCCACCCCGACTGCCCCATGTTTCAGTTTTTATTTCATACTCCAATTTAATTTACTACTCATATTGATGAAATAATTTTATGTCTACTAGCTGGCAGCTGGGATGCAACAATCCTGGGAGTAAGCCCAATAAAGTCATGGCTACATTTAATATCATTTTATAAAATGAATTGGAAGTATAGACAAATTAGAAGTCTATTTCAGTATTTCAAGTAAAAGTAATAGCAATCATGGATTAGGGCAGTAGCTATTGACACAAGTAGGAAAGGAAGGATGTGAAAATATGTGGAGTAGATTCACTAATTTCTTTTTTAAGCCACAAGTGTATACTTTAATAGGAATTGATATTTAAAGAGAAATACATTTCTGGTTTAAAGTGATAAACATATGTTGAACAAAACCTGTGTGCTGATATTTAAGGTCTCTGTGTATTGATTTAAGTTTATGTAGAAATAACTATCAGATATCTTATAGTTTTTATAATTAGTACTGTTACTATATTTGTCTATGAGGTGATTCTCTTCCCTTGGGACATTTTGAAAATTTGTTGGGATGACTTTCATTGTTCTAATAATTGGAGGTAGCACTACTAGCATTTTATGGGTGGTACTAGGGATGCCTGATGCCTTGAATGCTCAAGAGATATAAACAATAAATGGTATTCTTTCCTTCAAAACTTTGAATGTTCGACATGACATTAAAGTACATGAAACACGGGCAGCCTTGGTGGTGCAGTGGTTTAGCACTGCCTTCAGCCCAGGGCCTGATCCTGGAGACCCAGGATCGAGTCCCATGTCGGGCTCCCTGCAGGAGCCTGCTTCTCCCTCTGCCTGTGCCTCTGCCTCTCTCTGTGTGTCTCTCATGAATAAATAAATAAAATCTTTTAAAAAATGTGCATGAAACACCTGTTTATAATTTTCAAGCTGAGAAACAAACTCCATTTTATATATAAACGCAAAACAATTTTGCATAGTTTAAACATAAGTGATTTTCCAGGAATGCTTGTGTTGTGAAAATTGGAAAAGGCTGTACTTTATTTTGTTCCTTACCTAGAGTTACTCATCATTTTGGAAAAGCATCTGACTCTCTACAGTACTGCTCATGATATTACAACACACCTGAGTCAGTCTACATCTGTAATTGTCACATTCCCAGTAGTTCTACACTTTCTATACTTTATGTACAGGCATTCTGCAAGTCTAGCCCAAACATTTATATTGAAATACATAATATTTTTAAGTACATTACTCTATATCACAATTATATTGCTTTTTTAAAAAGTTATGTGTGCAAGTAGATTGCATGATCTATCAATTTCATTTTAAAAGAGTAAGAGTAAGTTAAATGCTTCTTATATAAAGGGACAGTGAGTGTGATAGAGATGAGAATGACAGCCTTAAGGTATAGAAAAGGTGCATAGCTTTTTAGTGGTGAGAAGAAAATTAGAATTCAGCCTATGTAGTAGATAGAGCACTATGTAGATAGTGGATAGACTGCTTACTACAGGGTTTGAACATTTGCGTTCTAATACCAGTTTTGACATGAGTCAGATTACTTCTGCAAATTGTAATTTGCTTATATGTAATTTCTTAAAATTGGGGTAACTTGCAGTAGAGGGAGTAGACTTTTTCTGTGTTGCTCTTAAACTAAGGTAAGTTGCTAGAAAATACAGGGCAATGGGATATTAATTAGCATGTGGGTGAATCCTTAAGTACAGGTATGCAGAATTGGAATTGAAACACATTTAAGGTATTTCGGGCTATGTCTGGTTACCCATTGCTGTGGCTGGTATGTTGGGAGGAAAACAGATTCAATAAAAGCTACTGAACCAAAGATGCACATCAAAGACATTAATGGAACTTTTACAAATCAGGGACCATGGATGTAGTGGTATGTAGATATTTCTAAAGTTTCATCTATGATTCTGGTCCCCATTTCAGATTAAAAATCAAGGAGTAAGTTTATCTCTGGTATTTTCTCCAGTAATAAGTGTTTTTTCCTACTACTGTGTAGAGTTATCTTGAAACTTAAGAATCGTGTTTTAGAGACAGATTTGAAATAAATAACTCACCAAGTGGTATTTAATTCATATATCTTACGCAATTGCCAGATGTAGTAGTAGAATCTTAGAAGATTTAGAATGATTTTAGATTTGAAGATTTGGAGTGTTTTTATAATCTGGAATAAAAGTCAGAATTTATGGATATGATCAAGAATCCAAAAGAAATGTTGAAGCTTATGAAGTTCCATTATTCAGCCTTGCTCTTCAGTTTCACCATTTATTCTGTAAACTGGTGTTTCAGATAATCATAGCCATCCCTGATCAGCTCAGCTCACAATGAAGCTCTATAATTCCATGATACCAAGTCTCTGAAGCTGTTGCCTCTGTTTATTAAGCATGTCCTAGTCTTGTTTTAGATTTTTTAAAAAGCAAACTGAAGTTACTCGTGGGTTACTAACTTCTGGGTACAAACAAGTTCACATTAACACTGTCACTTGAATCTTACTAGCCTGTTTGTGTAATAAAAGTTCAATCCCCATTTCAGAGCTCCATTTCTTCCAAATACTTTGGGGGATCCCTGGGACATGATATACATTCTGGAAAGTGGGTCTGAGCCATTGCTCTCCCTTGAACTACCTTTCCCTCAACCATTAGTCCCTTTTGCTCATTTTGGCTCATTGTGGTCATATTAGCTTCACACAGGACATTTATTTGGGGTTGGAAGGAGGAGACATTCTTTAGTATCCTCTGGCAATTTGATTTCCTTGGATTACGTCCTTTCTGTCATATCTTACTGTGCTACCAGAGTTCAGCCTTGGATGTGACTGCTTTGTTCATATAGGAGGCTCTTCAGCCTTCCTGGAAAACAAAGTGTGTGTGGGTAGGGCAGTACTACTTAACATCACTCAGCAGATATATTCACATCTCAGTTCTGCCTTGAGCAAGGACTACCCTACACTAGTCCATGTATATGACTTACCAGGGAGAAGTAGAGGAAAAAAACGAGCGAAGGTTTAGAACAACTGAATTTTAGACAACATTTTGTGAGTAACTTTGAACCTTAAATAAATCTTTTTATTTATGTGGCCTTAGTTTCTTCATCTGTAAAAAATCAAAGGCCTGGAGTAGATTATCTCTAAGTGCCCTTCCAAATCTAAGACAGCATCATTTTAGGTGTAAGCTCATGGACAGCAGAAAATTAATACTATTTTTCTCACTGTCCTCATCCCTTGGTTGCACAGTGTTTTGTGTATCTCAGGGCCTTGCATGATAGAGTGATTAAAGTTCTGAACAGTGAGTCCAGGGACTTCAATTCAAGTTCCAGGGCTGTTCCCAAGGACTTCTGTAGCTACAGACAAATTATTCTAATTGGTTTACCTGTAAGAGAATGCTCTTGAAAGTGCTTTGCAACTGGAGGGGAAAATAGTTAGGCTACTGGCTATATTATTTATATGATGATATGAGAAGGTATCTCTTGAATTTTTTGTTTGTTTTTGTTTAGCTTCTTACCTTGTCAAAGGATATCTCCAGAGGAGATTTGCTCAAGTCTCAAATCTCCACTATTTATCATCCGTGTGAAATCTTCTTTCACTGAGTGGGAAAAGGGCAATTTTAAATTCTGTATGTGAATTATGTTTACTTAGCAAGGCTTTACCTTTTTTTTTTTCCTGGTTGTTTTCTCTGTGTCTCTCTATGATGCACTTAGGGGGCTTGCATTAAGCTTATGATGCCTGGCATGATTGATTGTGTTTCCAGTGGTTGGACACTTTGCTGGGAGCCGTGCTTATGTCTTGGAAAATCACACTAATCGAATTTGAAGACACTGATGTGCATTCTCAAGTAAGAGCCTGACTCTTGGGGGTTTCATCTAGGTCAGGCCTTATAAATTAAGTGATGATTTTTTTCCTTAAGTCAGTAAATAAAATTCATCAGTAGCCTCACATTGCCTTCACACTTCTGCAGCTTAGCCAACCTATGAGTCAAGCAGCATTTTTATCCACTTTAAAGCTAATGTTTTGTGGTAGTTGGCAATCCATTTATTAAAGGCAGAAGACGGGAACACAGAGTAATTTGAGAACAATTTCTGAGATCACTGAAAAACTAGAGAAAAATAATCTTTAAATGTATATCTTAGAAGTTGTTGGAGAACATATGTTTACTATAATTTCTTTTGTGCAGAAAATAATGTCAAATTTTCTAAAAGCCTCAGGTCAAAAGCAGTTTTAAAATGGCAAAATGATGTGGTCTTTTAAATTTTATTTATTTATTCATCCATATATTTGAAAATATTTATCAAACATCTACTCTGTGCCAGGCATAGGAACTACATGGTATAGTAGGAAACTCATAGGCCCTGAAGCTGGCAAACCTGTATCTGAATTCTGTGTGCCACTTACTAGGTAAGTGATAACACATAAAGAAAATAACCTTTAAAACCTCAGAGTTTTTGTTTGTTTAGGTTGAGTTTTGTTTTGTTATGTTTTTGTTTTTTGTTTTTCTCTTCTTTGGAGAAACCAAAGCACATACTGAGAATCAGTCCATAGGAAGGGTAACAATAGTAGGGGAAGAAGTTGACGTCTTCATGTATGCCTCCTTCATGGTACTATTGGGACATTTTTTTTTTATTGGGACAATTTTTAAGAACTATGACAATTAAACATATGGTACTTGGATTACTATAGGTGCTTGATATGTTAGTCACTTTTCACCAGTGAGAGATAAAGCTGAAAAATGAGGATTGTTCTCAGACCACAGAAGATCTTGAATGCTGTGGGACTGCTATATTATTAAATGCTGTACGTTAGTACAGGGCCTTACTAACTACCTGTGGATACTTAATAATTTCTTTGTAATGAATGACAATGAATAAATAGGCAATAGAAAGTTATTGAAGATAAAAAAACATCTGTTGAGGATGCCTTAGACAGAGATCTTGCATTAAATAGGATGTTGGTCTAGGTGATCTTTACGGAGAAAAAAAGATATTTGCAGAGTCAGAGAATAGGGACAAATATCACTTGATTGTCAAGTGTGGTTTATTGGGGAAGAAGACATAAGCAAAGAATTAGCAGGATTCCTAAGCTCTCATCCCATAGAGAGGAGTGCTTGGCTGGAGTATATAGCTAGATACCCAGTGGTTTATGCTGCAGGAGAGGAACACTATTCCTGATTTACACTTCTATAGAGAAGCCCAGGGAGGGGGCAGAGAGCACCTGATCCACTTGTAACAAAGGGAGGTTTCTAGTCAGGAAAAGTTGAGCTTTGACCTTTCAGAGCTCATACAACAATTGTTTAAATTAGTGTGCATACTACCACCAGTATTAATGAGAGACCCCACAGAAACAGAGTGCTTCTGAAAGGCACCTAAGAGATAGCGGAAGCCACAGGGATTGTCCAGTAAATAGAAAATTGCCTCTCTTCCATGTCATCATTTGTGCTTTGAAACTATTAGTGTCCTTGATGCTGCTGGACCCAGGATTATTGGCTTCAGAAGAAGCCTTAGGTTTGTTTTTTCTTAGTTGTTTTATTCATAATTGTGTGAAAAGCATTAATTACTGTAAAGAACTCCTGTTTATGGGGGAATTTCTTGATGTAATCTGTTTAGATTCAGTTTAGAAAGGCCTTCTTAGGAAGTCACAAAGTAAGGGTGGACATAGGGATGTTGAGAAGGCATGCAGGAAGGATGCTAATGTTGGTGATCCCTATTCTGGAAAATTATTTCTATGTTAAGATAGACCAGACTGATGGATTTGCCTAGGGATGGGGTACCTGACAATGTTAGGAGTATATAGTAGTTACTTGGAGGACAGAGGGTTAGGATTATACATAAACTTCCTAGGTTTGCCTTAGGTTTACCTTTCTTGAATTAGGCTATTTTCTCATTAGTTGCTGCACTGAATTGGGGGGAAGAAAATATAAAACATGGATCAGATGCTAATGTGTTCCTCCTGCAGGTTGGATTTGTCCTGAGTTCTGGGAGTGGCGACATTGTCAGTGAAAGCCCAAGGAAATCTGATATTTCTACATTTCTACATAATAGATTCAGTATAATCTTGGACATAATTTGTTTCTCTTGGCTAACTAAAGCTAAGCAAAACCCAAATTTCTACTGTCAGACACTTTTTCTCTTAATTATAAGTACTTGTATGGAAAGTTAATTTGTGTGGGTTTAATTTATTTACATATATTTACATTTGGCTCATTAAAATGTTCCTTCTAAGAGTTGTTTGCAACTGTTTGAGCATTTTAAGTCCTTTTGGAAAATGAAAACATTCTTTTTGCCAAATAAGAATAAATTTAGAAACCCCAAAGTTTGGGTTGTAGTTTGACTAGCTTCTAAATATGGGAAAATATTTTGTGCTGTCCACCAGTACATAGCCAACAAATAAAAACAGAGCACTCAATTGAGATGTCAATCTCTTCTCTTTTATCCACATGTGTACCCCCACCACACCTTAGTGAAATCATTAGACTCAAGATACATGTGTCACCACAACACAAAAACTTGCAAGAAAACTGCAGGATGGACATAAATTTCAGTTTCATAATTGTGAAAATCTAGTCACTTGTCAAACCTTTGTTAAATACCCATGTTGTACAGGTCATGGTATTTGGTCTAAGGCACCCAAAATTTGTATGAAACATGATCCTTGCTCTCAAAAAACTTACTATCAACTAAAACTTTAAAGAGTTACTTATGACTCTGATATAAATCTATCATTGTTAAACCTTCCTGTGTTATTTTTTTTATCCTATTGTGATCTAATAGCAGTTGTCATGTATTGAACCCTTACTTACCCTTTGGCTGTGTGCCTAGTGTGTTATATGCATCAAAATCATGTGGCCACCATTTATCTATTTCACAGATAGAAGAGATTTTGAGAACTTGATTAGCTTTTCAAGGCCTGTCTGAATTGAAGCTGTAACTATTATCACTGCCCTCTGTCAAGTAGTTGAAGAAATTAATATATCCTTAGGAGTGAGGCCTAGGTGATAGAGGGTTGTAGAGGATAATTTTTCATATCTTATATAGAAAATAGTGGTCTTTCATTAAAAAACAAACAAACAAACCAGGATGAGTAGCTCCTGTAAGTCATACAAAAAACAATTCATTAGTTAATAGAATTAAAACAGTGAGTTCATGAAACCCAGTATTTAAAGGATAAAGTTTAACTGCTTTGTTTGCAATATCTTAATAAAAATATCCCGTCTGATGCCACTGAATAATTTCAGACTACATCCACAGAGGTTTTAGCTGATTTAGTTAAATTAATCTTTTTTAAAGTTCTGACCATTAAATAGTGAGTGGTTAGTTCAGAAATCTAAATGTTCAAAATAACTTTGCTTTTAAGCTCTCATATAAGTAAGCCACCTCATTGGCTGACTGAAGAGTGAACCTTATGATCTGGAAAAAAAAATCAATTCTGTTAAATTCATTATCTACCTTTTGCCAGACACAGGATTGGGCAGAGAAGCTGATTGTTTTGACTCACATTGTTGGATTCTGGATCACGGATGATTTAGGTTTTAGAAGTTAGATTTCCAAAAACAGAATTTGAAATAGGCCCTAGGGAATGAGAAGAAGCTGTCACTTTCCACTAGAATGAAAGAAATAGTATTAGGCGACATTGTTCTTTAAGAGACTCAAATAATTTTGGCTGCCCCAAAGGGTTTTAGTCCTTGTAGTTTAATCTCTTTCCTTCCTAGTAATGATATTTATTGAAATAAGTGCATCATCCTATGTCCAAGGAATATCTGTAGTCGGCAGTTATGTTGATCTTTCTTTGATTTCGCTGGAGTTTCCCATTATGTTTTAAACTTTGGTGCATACTATTGTAATAGAAGAAAAACAGATTACATGTCAATATACGCCTGTGACTATTCCAAAAGGAATTACCCTAACATTGTTGAGTTACTCAAAAGAAAGTTTATTTAATAATAAAGCCAACAGATACCTCTGGTTAACATGCACCGGTGGTATGGAGTCATTCTATTACTTAATCATTTTATTTTATTTTTTTAAAGGGAGGAATGATCAAAATTTACAGATTCCAGTAAAAATTAAAAAAAAAATAGAATCCCTTAAGAAATTAAGACCTGGGTAGCCTGGGTGGCTCAGTGGTTTAGCGCCACCTTCCCCCAGGTTGTGATCCTGGAGACCCAGGATTGAGTCCCACATCGGGCTTCCTGTGTGGAGCCTGCTTCTCCCTCTGCCTGTGTCTCTCCCTCTCTCTCTCTCACTGTGTCTCTCATGAATAAATAAATGAAATCTTAAAAAAAAAGAAATTAAGACCTTTCATTAACCTTGACTTAACAAATCATACTCTCTACCAGCAGTAATAAAAATACATATGTCATTTAACCATAAATGTAACAAAACAAAATATTTACTACAACAAATAATGATATGGATATGCTCTTTTATCGATCAGAATCTCAGTACTTTAAACAACAAAATAACAAATAAGGAAGTGCTCATATTACTTTTCCATTATGAGTAAGTGGGATATTATGTCATTGTAATCATTCAGGGATCCAGACAAATGAAGTAATTGCTTTCTTAAAATTGCTGATCCCCATGCTATAATGAAAAAAGAGAGCTCTAGCAGATACTGCAGTAAGGGGGCTAAATTCTTGAGAGTAAGAGTAAATTCTAGAGTAATGGCATGCGTTACTTCTACTTGCAATTCATTTGTGAAAACTGATCACCCCTCTCTCCCTATCCTTACATGTTACTAATGTGTAAGGAATCACATAAATAATCTGGAAGTAGAGAGAAGGTTGTGGATATAGAATTGATAACACAAACAACCTTCTTGCCAACAAATATTTGATTTCCTTTCTTCCTTGCACATGAAATCTACTTCCTTTCCAAGAAAGACAACTCAAAAAGTACCACTTGCTCCTTTGAGCTCAAAGTCTTAGGATCACTAGGTAATGCATGGAAGTCTCTAAAGTGAGTTTGAATGTGGCTTCTGTAAATCCAGGGTCCTGTGAACTAGAAAGAAAAGTTTTATATCATCAAAAAAACTCATACACAGTTGAGGAACTACAATAAATACTTCCATTCATAAAAAGAAAGATTAGGAGGGCCACAGTGATTTTACAGCTCTGCTGAATGTATAAAATCCCACTGATCAAAAATTTTAAGATCTTCTATCCTGGAATGAGGAATATTGCTTAGATAGATCTTCATTCTGCTTCCTGGAGTTCTCAAGTTCAGAATTTTTTATAACTCTTGATTCTGTGGTCTTAGGATTCTTTTTATCCCCCTTGGTTATGCTCTTTGGCCATATTTGAAGAGGCAATAGATAATATGCTCTTTTTAGTGACTTAACAGTTCCTCAGCCTATTTCCTACCTGTGGAACTTAAAGTGCCTTTGAGTGATTTTTGATTTTAAGTGATACTAGCCACATTTTTATCATATATTCCAGAAGGCATTTGTGGAACTGCTATGATTTCTTCTTAATACATCCTAAATTCATTTAACCTGTTAATTCATTCAGACTTTTAAAAAATGTCTTCGATGACCAGGCTCTTGGTTTGATCCTTGCCACAGGCTGAGATTTGATTTGTCTTATCATCTAACATGCTTTATAAGTTTTCATTTACTTTTACAGCAAGTTTTACAGTTGCTTTTTAAAAAAAGTATTTATTTATTCATGAGAGACAGAGAGAGGCAGGGACACAGGCAGAGGGAGAAGCAGGCTCCCTGCAAGGAGCTTGATGTGGGACTCGATCCCAGATCCCAGAATCATGCTCTGAGCCGAAGGCAGACGCTCAACTGCTGAGGCACCAAGGCGTCCCTACAGTTACTTTTCTCAACGTTACAAACCTCTAATTTTGGGCCTGTCCTAATCTTTTTTATTTCTGCTCGCAAACTGGTCATTTTTTTCTTATTATTTTTGTAACACTTTTCAAATGCTGCCAATGGTAGCCACCACTTTTAATGTTCAGTTTTTTTTCTAAAGCTACAAGTTCATTGTGTACATTATTTGCATTTCAAGTCACTATAAAGTGATGTTTTTACCAAATGCTATAATTTTGGTTAATGTAAACTACACCATCTTTCTACCCTTTGATACGACTCTTTCCTAGTCATAACCAATGCCATTTTAGATTTTATTAGAGCAGTGCTGTACTTCTAGGGGAATTTTTTTTTCTTTTACAATGCAGAAGACTGAGGTATTGTGCTCTAAGAATCAACCTCCAAATCTTAGTGCTTTAAGCAACAAAGAGTTCTCTCTCTCATACTACATGTTCATCATAAGTCAACTGGGCAACTTTTCCCATTTATTGAAGCAAGTCATCATTTCAAACACTGTTGATATCTGTGCAAACTGAAGGAACAACCAAAAAACAAAAAACAAAAAAACAAAAACAAACCCTGCTCTTGAGGGCCACCAGTAGTTATTTGTGAGCCCAGGAAGGGCTTCTACTCACTGATCAAAATAAAAAAAACATCTGATCACAGAGAACATTTTACCACATGCTCAAAGAATGGAGAAAAGAAATCTTTGTAGAACATTCTAATGACATTCACTCTCTCTTTTCTCATATCTTATATCCAGTCCCTCAGCAAATACTATTGAGTTTTAATTTTAAAAATATCCAGAATTTGAGTATTTTTCATTTTCTCTGTCACTACCATCCTGGACCTATATTATTTCAATAGCTTACTGTTCTTCTCTTTGAAGTATTGTTATATAATTTCCCTGGCTAATGAAAATGGCTTCAATTTAATTGGATAAACTTTGAGTGTTTCTTAGATGCAAGGCATTACTTTAGCTACTGGCAGGAAGATTATTGTTAGATAAAGGAGAGAAGAAGGCAAGGTATAAAAGATGAAGAAAAAAGGCCCTAACCTCTAAGATTTTATAATAATAGGTAGAAAGTGTATGGCTTGGAAGAAAAAACATGAAATCTAGACGAACACTTGGGGCTTACTTATTAGGTATGTAGTGCAAAGTTGTGAGTGAAATTCAAAGTTTAAGGACATATTTTTCAGTATTTTCTGCACCTTTCTTATTAAATAGGTGAAGAACTCAAGGTTCAAAGCATAAAGTTGTCATAAAGTAGATGGGTTCTGCTATGAGGTGTACTGGAATGATGGTAATAGGCCAGTGGTGAAAGGAAGAAAGCAAGATCAAGGAATAATCTGGATTGGAAGAAATGATCCACCTCTTAGTTTTGGTGTATGAAATACCAGCAGGGAGACAAAGAATTGGGATAGACTTGCTTCAGACTAGAGACAATATATAAGGAAGTCAAATGTGGTAGAGAGGGCCTGCCATCACAAGGTGCAGTTATCTATGAATCCTTACAGGCAGTTGATGCTATTATTCTGTCATAGTTGTTCAGTCCATAGGAGTACCAACATAAAGAACTAGGAGTACAAGCATGTATTTTGGTCTGTCTTGTGGAGTAAAGACAGGGCAGGTGGGAGCGAGGCAGGGATTTAACGCTGTGGCTAAACTCAGTAGAATTCCACAGTTATCAATGACTTTGAGCCTAGCACTCTTGATAATACTGGAAACCAAGTTTAAGATGGAAAGGCCTCAGACCTTTTTGTTTCTGCCAGTCCTTTAAGTAACAGCTACCTGGGGCATAATTGGCTTAAAGGCCGCATAAAGGCTAAGTCTGTAAGTTAAAGCAGGAAACTGAAGTTTGGAAAGGCAGTGTCTGACCCTGTGATTTGTCCCAGATTATATGAAGAGTTGGTGGGGTCAGAGCTTGATTTTCTGACTATACTTCATCTTGGCATTTTCTTTTATACCATACTTTTAAAAGACATTTAAATGAGAGAGATGGCCAAAGCAGAGGAGAAGGCAAAGTAGGAATGGTTAATTTGCTTAACTCTTTCATGGCATTTTCAGATATCCTAAATACGAGGTAACTGAGTCCCCATGGGTTTCAGTATTTTGCTCCAGGCAGGTCACATCACACAGATGATGATTTGCTCAGGCACGGCTGGAGCCTGCCTCTCTTGCCTGCCAAGACAGCACATCCACCTACTGTGCTGCCTCTCCCAATTTTAATTAAATGTACATATGTTCTTGTTTTGCTTTTGTCCTTTTTCTGTCTGAACTCATCATTCCCATATTTGGGCCCTATTTATTCTTCCAAAATGTCCTTCGAGTGGGATAGCTTTAAAACACTCCATTATGGGCTTTGGATTCAAATACATATGTTTGATTTTGAACCCACTTGGGCCAAGTATTTAGCATCTTGGATGCATTTTTCTCAAACAGACATCATAATACTGTTAGGTACTGATGAGTAACACAGAGAGGAGGGGGCACTAATGTTTAGGGGGCAGTGGCATCAGGGCAAGAGTTCAGTTTTCTTTTTCTACATCTTGCTTTATTCCTGTATAAGAAGGAGTGGGTACGTTTTCTCATTTTTGATTGGGAAAATAAAACTTAATCTGCAAAATCATGTCCTGCCTTTTCTTGGGTTTGATTCAGCCTGCTCTTTGCATGCGGATTTTCATCTGTTTGCTAGGTCAAAATAAACTCCATAGTCTGTGCTCCTGCAGTGAAGAAATAGGGGTGAGAGTGTAAAGGAGGAAACTTCAGATCAGTTACTGTAACCTGGTGAGTAACATTGATCCAGCAGGAAGGATTAGAAAGACTGCATTGTCCTTGGGCCTAAACTGGAGTATATGACACCCTTTCACCAATAATCTTGTATTTTAATGTCTATTTGACTGCTGTATCTCAAAGTTTTAGAATTTAAAGGACAAAGGGCTGTCAAACCTCAACAATACCAATCCAAGGATTTGCTCTGAAATACAAAGTTTATGCAAAGTATCTAAATTATATAATACGAGCTTTCCCCATCATTGTTTACATATAACTTCGTCATAAATGTTAGTGCTCTTTGACGTTTGTTAGAAATTGCAAGAATAAAGCACAAAGAGTGTATTAAAACCTTGATTAGTGTACCACCTGCTACACCAATTCCTATTTAAATATTATCTCTGAAACATTTGCTTTTTCTTCTGACAGATAAGTAGAGTTGGTCATGACTGCCTCAGAGTTAGTGTAAGTGGACTAGTAAGCAAAAACTAGTTGGTGGGCAGGAGCAATACTGATTTAGGTATCTGATAAGAAGACCTATGATTCTTAAATCTGAAATTGTACTAATTTAGAACTTGGGTTACAAATTAAAGAAACCAACACAATCTAACTTTACAAAAGTGGAATTTTTTAGAAGATTCCTGGAATATCTCAAGGAATTCAAAGAAAAGTTAGAGAACCAGATCTCGGGAAGGGAGGAGCCCTGGGAACAACAGCAGAAGGAATAGGTGAATGTCGATTCTAAACTCTGCCACCATGTACCTACTCTTCCGTCCAAGTCATCTTACCAGTGAACATTCTCATTTGTCATAACTTTAAAAAAATTTTTTTAATTGGAGTTCAACTTACCAACATATAGCATAACACCCAGTGCTCATCCTGTCAAGTGCCCCCCTCAGTGCCCATCACCCAATCACCCAAACCCCCCGCTCACCTCCCCTTCTACTACTCCTTGTTCATTTCCCAGTGTTAGGAGTCTCTCATGTTTTGTCACCCTCACTGATATTTTCACTCATTTTCTCTCTTTTCCCTTTATTCCCTTTCACTAACTTTTATATTCCCCAAATGAATGAGACCATCTAATGTTTGTCCTTTTCTGATTGACTTATTTCACTCAGCATAATACCCTCCAGTTCCATCCACATCGAAGCAAATGGTGGGTATTCGTCGTTTCTAATGGCTGAGTAATATTCCATTGTATACATAGACCACATCTTCTTTATCCATTCATCTTTTGATGGACACCGAGGCTCCTTCCACAGTTTGGCTATTGTGGACATTGCTGCTAGAAACATCGGGGTGCAGGTGTCCCGGCGTTTCATTACATCTGTATCTTTGGGGTAAATCCCCAGCAGTGCAATTGCTGGGTCATAGGGCAGATCTATTTTTAACTCTTTGAGGAATCTCCACACAGTTTTCCAGAATCTCTGCACCAGTTCACATTCCCACCAACAGTTCAAGAGGCTTCCCCGTTCTCCACATCCTCTCCAACATTTGGTGTTTACTGTCTTGTTAATTTCCACCATTCTCACTGGTGTGAGGTGGTATCTCATTGTGGTTTTGATTTGTATTTCCCTGATGGCCAGTGATGTGGAGCATTTTCTCATGTGCTTGTTGGCCATGTCCATGTCTTCCTCTGTGAGATTTCTGTTCATGTCTTTGTCCATTTCATGATTGGATTGTTTCTTTGCTGTTGAGTTTAATAAGTTCTTTATAGATCTTGGATACTAGCCCTTTATCTGATAGGTCATTTGCAAATATCTTCTCCCACTCTGTAGGTTGTCTTTTAGTTTTGTTGACTGTTTCTTTTGCTGTGCAGAAACTTTTTATCTTTATTAAGTGCCAATAATTCATTTCTGCTTTTGTTTCTCTTGCCTTCATGGATGCATCTTACAAGAAGTTGCTGTGGCCAAGTTCAAAAAGGGTGTTGCCTGTGTTCTCTAGGATTTTGATGGAATCTTGTCTCACATTTAGATCTTTCAGCCATTTTGAGTTTATATTTGTGTATGGTGAAAGAGAGTGGTCTAGTTTCATTTTTCTGCATGTGGATGTCCAATTTTCCCAGCACCATTTATTGAAGAGTCTGTCTTTTTTCCAGTGGATAGTCTTTCCTGCTTTGTCAAATATTAGTTGACCATAAATATTCCATGTTCATGGATTGGAAGAATTAATATTGTTAAAATGTCAATGTTACCCAGGGCAATTTACACATTTAATGCAATCCCTATCAAAACACCATGGACTTTCTTCAGAGAGTTGGAACAAATCATCTTAAGATTTGTGTGGAATCAGAAAAGACCCCGAATAGCCAGGGGAATTTTCAAAAAGAAAACCAGAGCTGGGGGCATCACAATGCCAGATTTCAGGTTGTACTACAAAGCTGTGGTCATCAAGACAGTGTGGTACTGGCACAAAAACAGACACATAGATCAATGGAACAGAATAGAGAATCCAGAAGTGGACTCATTTGTCATAACTTGAACATCATGTGTCTGGCACGAGTCAGTAGAGATGCTCTCACTAGCAGCTTGACTCTGTGGTTTACACGTTAAGCAGACATCTCAAAAGCTGATTCTCATAAATCTTCAAAAAGACAGAGATGATGTGAAAACAACCTGATAAGATCATTATGGAGAAAATTATTAGTGCATTCTTTATGTTGCTCAGTTTGTCTTGTAAGAAGATGCCAGTGGCAAATTCCTCTTAATGCTTGGAATGAAAAAAAAAAACATATTTCTTTTCATTAAGTGGATTGCTTTTCTGGTAGTGAGAGCTATGTATCATATCTTGTACCTTTCTTTGCCTTTGTTTCTACAAAGCTCAGAAAGAAATCTTATTCCTTCCTTTTTTGTAGCTCTCCTGAATCAGAATTTTTGACGTTTCCCTACCATTATTGTTTTCTGATGTTTGTTTTGTTTCTTGGTGCTATATAATTTTGCTGTTATTATCATCCTTGTTTAAAGTGTTTCAAATGTGTTTTGGATTGGATGTCATTTAAACAAGTAGAAATCATTCAAAAAGTTTTGAAAAATTAATACACTGCAGATTTATGGGAATACTAAATTAACCAGCTATATTCACTTAACTTGATCTCTTTGTAACCTATATAAAGTCAACTAAATTTGAACACCAATCCCACCTGATTAGCAAATTGGTAATAGAGAGCTCATGTACTTAGAGGCCCAAATATCATTGTATTTCCTCTGTTCTGTTCTCTAGTCTTCCCTGCAGTTATATATATATATATATACTTTGGTTCTGTTAATGGAGCTAGCTATTGAATCTTAAATGTTACTCTCCTTTTAGTTCTTGGGATTGAAATATAGCATGTTGGTCAACAGAATGCACTATATACTTAGTCTGATATAAATTCAACTCCTGGTTTTGATATTTGGTAGCTATTATTAGGTTATTTACCCAAGTTACAGTTTGCATCCCTATAATATGAGATGTTGATGCTCACCCAGTCAAATTATCATAAGGATTCAAATAAAACATTTTGTATAAATATTTAGCCTGACATTAATCAGGAGCTAAGTTAATGGTAGCCATCCTAGTGTTTTATATACTTCTTTAGAATTCCTTGCTGTACGTTCCCATGGCACCCTGTACTTTTCATTTAATTTAAAAAATATCATATGTGTTTATAATAGTTATCACATATGTTTATCTTTTCAAATAAGTGTGAGCTCCAAGAGGGAAGGAATCATGAAGGCTGAGTAGTTCTCTCTAATATCACCAGTGCATAGTATGATGCCTACAGCACAGTATGGACTCAACAAATATTTATTGATTTGAATTACATTTCTCTGTCACTTTCTTCATCCTGTGCCTGGTGCATCTGTGGTCTCATCTTATAAGGGCAGTCCTCACAGCTTTTCCTCCCTTAAAGCTACTGCTTTTTCTACTCTCTTTGTGTGATATAATTGCATTCCTTTGTTCTGAAATCCTTGGTTATTGTTATAAATCTTAGAATAAGGAGGCCCACCGGAAATCCTGTCATTTGAGTGAGAAAGGACTAACTTTCTGCAGTGCCACTAGGAAGGGAGTCATCCCAAACAAACAAACAAAACAACAAATAGAAATATTTATCTTGAGTGCCAACTTTCTGTCACTTTAACATTTTCTCCTACCTGCAGGCCAAGAGGAAGAACATTCACAACTATAGGCTGAGTCAGGGTGGTGGTCTCAGCATTTTCACTTATAACCCTTTGCTGCCCACTGTATGAGTTACAGGGGCACATTATCAACTTAACTGCCTTCTAATGGTAATGACAATGTCCTGCAAATTGAGAAAAAAAGAGTTTGGCTGTCAATTCCAAAGAGTTCATAGGCCCAATAACTGCCGTTATTAGTTCCAGGATGATTGCCAGTAATGTAGCACCATTTGGGCTCCATTATGTGCGATCTTTAGAGCTCTAAGAATCATTGAAATCCCAAAACCATTTATGTTTAACTTAGACCAAGACAACCATGATGACAAGCACAACTGGGGTTCAGTTACCAAATATCTAAATTGGGAACTAATTACCTTTCTAGCAAAAACTCTTCTAGAAAATAAGTCCAAAAAGGTTTCTAAAGGTTAATAAATAGTGGAAAAATAAATGCTCCGGCTAATCTTTTTAGCCATTTGTACATAAGGTGCTGAAGGAGCTTCAGCATGCTAATTAGAGGTCTTAACATTAAGCCTCAGAAACCCATAGTCACTCTTACATGCAGAATGTAGAAATCTTGGTTTGTTCTATGGATGTCATCAAGCTTAGTTCATATAAAGCATCAGTGTGAACTCCAGTGATGTTCATGATGCCAACTAGCATCTTTTGATTATTTGATACTTTTTCCTTTAGTTTAAACTAAAAGACATTTTCCCATACATGTATAAGATGAACTATTCAGGGATCCCTGGGTGGCGCAGTGGTTTGGCGCCTGCCTTTGGCCCAGGGCGCGATCCTGGAGACCCGGGATCGAATCCCACGTCAGGCTCCCGGTGCATGGAGCCTGCTTCTCCTTCCGCCTGTGTCTCTGCCTCTCTCTCTCTCTCTGTGACTATCATAAATAAATTAAAAAAAATTAAAAAAAAATTAAAAAAAAAAAAAGATGAACTATTCAAAAGGGAAAACATCTAAAAACCAAAAATTCAGATATTCTATAGTAGCTTTTAGGATTTCTTGATCTGTACAACTCTAGTATAGTATAATGGAAAAGATAGGGTTTTGAGATTAGATACTTCTACTTAGCCATTTTCTAGATGTAAGGCCTTGCAAGTTAGCATATGAGAACTTAATGAGATAATTTATGCAATGATTCTTACAGCTTGGAAATTCAGAACAAGAAGGAAAGACAGAGAAGAAAGAATGGTGTGTGGCTTGGGCTGGGGCTAAGTTTTGCAGAGACACTAGAAGTTTTGATGCATAGGAGCAGTAGTAATATATAAAAAAAAAAACATCAGAGACAAAAAAGAAATTTCAAAGAAGCATGCCTATGGCCTTCAAGTCCTTTCATTATACTAGTAAAATGGAAGTAAAGATTTTAAATTGTTTGGAATTTTTAAAAAATTTCTAAAACGTGTTCCTTTGACTAAGGCATTGCCTTGAGGCTGGATGGTTGAGATTGGTATAAACTCTTATATAACCTTAAATGCTCTCTGTACCTTCCAAACGTTGATTGGCTCACAGAATTCCAAAGCAGAGAAAACTCCGTGGTATAGATATTGGTTTGATTTTATGTGATCTTAGGTTCAAGTTCTTATCTTACTCTTTCACTTTCTCATGTAAAACCCTAAAAAAGTTATCTTATTTCCCTGGTATATATATATATTTAAAGACAGAGAAGATGGAGAGGGGTAAAGTGAGAGAGAGACAGAGAATCTTAAGCAGGCTCCATGCCTAGTGAGGGGCCCTGTGAGGGACTCGATCTCACAACCCTAGAATCATGACCTGAGCCAAAATCAAGAGTCAGGTACTTAACTGACTGAGCCATCCAGGTGCCCCTAACCTCCCTGATTTGTATTGCCTATTATATAAGTTAGGAAAAATAATACTTCACTCATTGCTATAGTGATTGAATAAATTTATACAAAGAAACATGCATGGAAACTATATTATTTGATAATATTCACATTGTGAAATTTAATTAGTAAAGAAGACAAGAGGAACAGACTAAGAGCAACAACCCTTTCAAGTCATTGCCATTGTGTTTGTGTGAAAGCTATATTCCAGAGAAGAATTTGACAGGAACTTCATCTCTTCTTCCTTGAGTTTTCATTTTATTATATATATAATATATTTATATTTATTATATATATTTACATTGATATATAATTAAGTATATATATACATGTATGTATATATTTCTATTCTCAGTGCCCTTCCTCCTTAGGGTCATAAGATATAAAGAATGTACTTGAAATAAAACTAAGAACACAGCTACATTTTGACAATTTTGTTCACATCTAGAACAATATTTTCATTCTTAATTTATCCCAAAGGGCTTTTCTTCATCTATTTTATATGTGTCTATAATTATGTGATACACTCTATGAAGTAAGATGCACAAAGATAGAAACAGGGCTATTTTCTTAATTAGTTCTGTTATAACAGCACAGCCTGTTATTAATAGCATTGAGAACAAAAAGGCAGTTATTGAAAATGACCAGTAATTTTAAGATAGTTTTCCATATTAATATAAAATAAAATATAATTGAAGGTTGCTAAAGATAGATGTTTTTCCAACAGAAAAAAATACAGTTGTAAAAGTTTGTCAGTATCACAATGTGACTTTGAACTAAGAATTATAGAGCCAGCTCTATTATCTGTCACTGGGCCTGTCTTCAGGTAGATTTCTTGTATTTCCTGAGACTCAATATCCTCATCTAAAAACTGAATTGTATCATAATTTACTCTAGATGTCACAATTAAGAGGCAGCCCATAATTACCGTGTTTGGGGATAGTAGAGAGAGCAAAAAGCAGAGGAGAATCACAGTTGTTGACCTGAAACAAAGAAATAGGTCATCAACAGGTAAACAACAATCAGTTAATTGTAGAAGCGACCCATAGATGAATGTACTATTTCCTCTAATTATTAAAGTACCGTGATTCTGAAAAAAGGGAACAAAACAATAAATATAAATTAATTTCTTTTCCTGATCTGGAAGTTCGTTTAATGACAACATACAATAGATATGAATGAAATATATCAGTAAGAGCTAAATGGTTGCCAACAAAATAAAAATCATGAGGTCAAAGACTAATTAAGTTACACTTATTCTTTGACTCTAAAGGAAAAGCTTCATTAGAGATAGCTACCTACATATATTTATCTGTGTTTTTTTTTATTCTTTTACACTAATAATTAGTGAAACTCTATCCAAATATTCTGGTCTATTTGGGTCCTCTTTTTGTGTTGTCTTGGGAATGTATCCTTAATCCTTTTTTAGAAAATATGTCCCTACTTTATATTAAAATTATTTTTTCTTTATATGAAAACTTTCTATCTATGTATCTATTCATTCATTCATTCATTCATTCATTCATTATGTGAGGGTTTTCTTCATCAGGATAGAGGTCATTCATTCGTACGGACTCCTGTGCTGGCCCTTATGTGCAGACAGGTATGCATACTCCTACGTACACACACCCTTTATATAAAGATTTAAATACAAGTATTATGATATAGTCAGCTCTAGACTTCAGTTGTCTGTTTTCAAATCTTAGCTTTAACCAGTGCTGTCCTGAAAGCTGGCTTACCTTGCATTGGCTTGAAAGAAGAGCTTGTGGGCATCTCTTCCTAACACAGCGCTCAGAGACCATGTTTGATGGTAGGTTGAAATCAGCCTTGGTGGGAGTACTTATATATATATATTTTTTATTTTTATTTTTTTTGGTGGGAGTACTTATAGCACAGAAATTGGCAAATGCAACAAAGCAGGGATTTCCCCCTTCTAGGAAGCCAGTTGTTACATGTTCACTGTACCCTACTGGCCTTAACATGTTTACATGATATAATCTTAGGCAAATAACTGTTCTATGACAGGTTTTTTTTTTTCCCATGTTGAAAGAAAAATTTAATTCTTTCTTAGCTGTTTTCTTTATTAAGAGAATGTGTAAAAAATATGCAATGGCATCTTGACAAAAGTGCTCAATATATGTTTTCTTTTATTAATTGTAAAGAATTTTAATATCCATATTTAGTTATTTAAACTTAACATTTTAAATACAAATGTTTAATTACTATATGCATTTTGTTTCTTTTGCCTGTCTTTGATTTTCTGCTTTCTGGACCTGGACAATGCTGGAGCTTAAAGAGATTCATGTTTTGCAATATATAACCAAAGTGCAAAGGTCAAAATCGGGAAAATACCATTTGTTTGTTACTATAATCAAATCTATTCCAATTTTACTTGTTGTCCCAATAAAGTTTTTTATAACAAAATAAAACAGAAAACACATATTGTGTTTAGTTGTCCTGATATTAAGTGTTTTCAGATGTGGAACACTTTCTCAGAATTTCCTTAATTTTTGTGATCTTGTTAATTTTGAGGATTATAGGTTGATTGTATTGTAGAATATGTCACAATTTGGATTTATGATGTATCCTCATGAATGAGATTCAGAATATGTATATTTGGCAAGAATATTATAGAAATAATGCTATATTCTTCTCATCCCATCATGTGGGACACATTTTTTATTTGTCCCATTATATGTGGTGTTCATTTGATTACTAGATTTAGGTGGGATCCGAAAGACTTTTCCATTGTAAATATACTCACTTGCCCTTTGTAATTATTAGGTATTTTGGGAAGAATTATTTTGAAGCTATGTAAAATTCTGGTCCTCATAAAATTTCAATATATTCATTTATGTTTTGTATCACTATGGGTTTATGAAATACTATTTCATTCAATGGCTTATAATTTATAATTATTATTTTTATTGTTGCTGACATTGTCCCAGATTTGTTTAGTAGGAGCCTCTTCAACCTGGGCTCTGTATCCTTTGACTTATTCTCATCATTCTTTGAATACTTCCTTACTTTCTGGTGTGAAAATGGTATTTCAGAGTCATCTTATATTTGCCTGTCCCCATCCTGAGATCAGCTATTTTTCTAGGGATCCATGGTTCCTTATTTTGCAGAATGGCTTTTAGAAACTAAGATATGGAATGTAAGAATGCTTCTTTTTGGAGGGATATTGCTGTTTAGTCCTCTCAATAGATAGAACTAGAGAATATTACACTTACAGATTTTATATATCTAGCTATGAATATATTTATCTATGTATACTTTTTATATCTCTACCTCAGTATATTTTAACCCATTTGGTAACTAATATCTGCAATTTAAATCCAGCACCGCAAGGTTTATTCTAGTTTCTCTCCTTTGACAGTAAGAAAATTGGTTCCTATTATTCTCAATATAGTTACTTGATGCATTCTTCATTTTGGCTACATATTCAAGTATTTATCCAAACTGCCATTCTTACTGCTTTGTCTACTTTACTGTGCCTCTATCTCAATGCCCGCCTTACCCTGCTTAGGCTTTGATACCCTGCACCAGATCCCTATGGCACCTCTCCACTTGAATATACACTCTCTTCACCTCATTTGGGACTTGAACACCAGGCCATTTTCACCACTGTAGATAATCTCATCCTGCATAGTCTCTGAAACCCCACCCTAGGATGCTCTCCTGCATGGAAGCTCTAGTTCATTCCTCTTGGTTCTGGGCCATTTTCTTGCTGCATGCCATAGCCATCCCTCCTGAGTTCCAGTATACCATGCCAGGCTGCTGTTACTTCCCTCCCACCACATGGATACCTGTCTTGCTCAGTTCCTCCAAATGGCTTTTGGGCTAAATTGTTCAGGAAAGGGGGGAAGGGAGAGAAAAGAATGAAAGAGAAGGGAGAAAAAAAAGGGAACAGATACACTAATTCTTAAGAGAATTTGTAAAAGAATTGATAATGTGAAGAATGGTGATAGTCCTTGATTTCAAATTATCTGGAGTTTTGTTTTAAGTTGTGTTGTTTTCATGAAATTAATTGAAAGAATTGGCATCATAGGTGAAAGTAAGGCAGATGACAGAAATCAAGACCTGTATTCTAAATATTTACTGATACAGGTAGTGCACCAATACCATCCTAAAAGATGTCAAAGTCAATAATTTACTGGATAACATATTATCAGAAAACAGTTTTTCTTTGTCACAATAAGTAGTAGTACTTGAATCAGTCAATACTCTGGGAACAAAGCTAGATCTAATATCTTAATGTGTTTACAGATGGATTTGGGTAAGATTCTGGTTCCCTTAAAGGTAAGTTTACAGAGGCCCTGACTAAGGCAGAATCTGTAGTGCTCTTATACCTATAGTCTATAGTTGAAACTATGTCAAATTTTACCCCAGCTCAGATTTCTCTGATACTATAGGAAGGACAACACTGGCACTAAATGATTTAGAGTCCCTGACCACAGCTAATCCAGCAGGAGATTACTCTGGCTTTCAAGAAGCCAATTAGATTATCTTTCCCAGGAATTAGGATCTGAGGCACAGTTACTCTACTTATTCTTTTTAGGGCATTTAAATGAGCTGAAGCTGACACAGTCAATGGTGGCTCAAGGAAGATATGAGAAAAAGCTGGTCTGTAGAAGAAAAAGAAAACAAAGCAGAGATATCTAGAGAAAAGCAGGAAAAAATAAAAGAGAGAAAAGAAAAGAAAAAAGCCTGCAGCCCTAGAGAGTTGTTACTTTGGTTCTGGCCAACTTTGCATTCCTAGTTCTCTCCCTCGTCTTGAGATTTATTGAGAATTTCCTGCAATGAACCAACAACATCTCCCTCTCCCCCATTACACTTAGCTGATGTGATGACTGTGTTTCTCTTCCATGCAACTGGATGATTCCCAGCCGAGTACACCCTGTTAGGCATGGGTAAGGCTTGAGCCATGCTTGAAAAAAGGCCGCATTCATGGGGCTCAAACAGCTCCCTAACTGGTAGAATTTCCACTTCATCTCTTTTAAGCATGGAGAATTATTCCAAGAGGAGTGGGAGAAGGTTAGAGGGCTGTTGGAAGGAAGGGGTGACCAATCCTCTTTACTCTTCCATGCTTGAAGCTCCATCTCCTATTTTATTTGTGCCTCTGAAGACAAGTGTTCTACTAAAGAAGTCTGTCTTTTAAATTTTATTATTTTTGACATTTTTGTAAATATTCTTTAGTCTCTCTTCTACTTACCTTATTGCAATGCAAAAGCTTTAATGAAAAAAACCTTATAAAAATTGTTGTGAAACAATGATTTAATGAAATCATGTTTATGTAATTCTTTTAAGCTGCTCTTGACTGTACATAAAACAAATGCATATTTATAGAAAAAATATAGGTGGATAAAAACAAAGGTGAAAGAGTGTATTTTCATTTTCGTTTACTTTCTGTGCCTAACATCCAGGATTGTCACAAGCTTAGGCTTGATTGGTCGTTGTTTATTAAATGTTTTCTCAAGTCCACAACCATGTTTTTTCAGAAACAAATGAAACAGTATTTCCTTGTCAGATCTAATGTTTTACTGGTTTTCCAGATATTCACTAATTAATTGTATGCATTTCAATAATATTGGGAGCATGATCCTCGTTTGGTTACATACATTATTCCAGCTATTTAACTAATAATGGTAAAGTACCAGACTGTGAGTAAAATAAGATAAGAGTAATACTAACAGCAGTGCAAAAATTCACTCTGCTGTGGTGCATAAGATATCTCATTTTCACTTTAATAAATCATAATTTCAGCAACATGGTGAATTTGTTGTTCAGGAAAAGACTAGACCAGGTTTTAAAAATCATTTCCTGATATCATTTAATGGGAAGAGGAAAATGATTGTTCTGTAAAAGTGTTTATGTGAATTGGACATATTAGCTGAGGGAGGACTGCTTCATATGATGTGTAAACCAGTTTTCAACAAATAACCTGAAAAACAAACAAGCAAAAAATTTTAAATGTGATTACATTTCAGGAAAATATTAGCATTTATTCATTCTCATCAATAAATGTTTACTGAATGCATGCTGGTTACAGAGCAGTGTGCTACCCTCCAGGGTCATAAAGCTGGTAGAAATAATTTCATTGGTTGCTAACTTCATCGCATCTCTGGAGGATACAGAAAAATAAGTAAGACAGTGGGCTCAGAAAACGTATGCTATATTAGTATAAGAAATGAGTTGTGTTTCCAGCTGGAATGAGTAGTTAGACTACATATAGACCTAAAACCTGAATAATAGGACGAGCTTTTCTATGCTAAGCACCTACCTATCACAATAGATGATGAGAGCTAAGAGACTTCAAGGAAGGGATGTTCACTTCATTATTATATTAGTTGGGAAAGGCATTATGAGGGAGAAGAATCTCCAGGTAGGCCTTATAAGGATTGTACACTCAGTGGAAAGAAGTAGTGTGCATATTCCTAAGAATATTTGTCCCATGAGAATTCATGTTTCTTTCTTCTTAGAGGTCTTAATTGAATACCTTGCTATGATTGTCACATGATAAATAATAGGCAGTATGAGCCATATGAGACAGTCTCTGTAAGGGGAATACAAATTTCCTGAAGAACAGCATTTTGGAGTGCATGGATGTGAACAACAAAGATCACAGATGGAAGACAGCGTGCTGCTTGGATAGCCCTTACACATTTTCTGCACATAGAGATCATCACCTTTGAAAAGCTCCCCCGACCCTCACAATGATTTAGAAATCCCTGTTTCAAACTCTGTCTTCATGCTTTTATCTATTTATCTATCCATCTATCTATTTATTTTTATTGGAGTATAGTTGACATTCAATATTATATTAGTTTCGGGGATCCCTGGGTGGCGCAGCAGTTTGGCGCCTGCCTTTGGCCCAGGGCGTGATCCTGGAGACCCGGGATCGAATCCCACATCAGGCTCCCGGTGCATGGAGCCTGCTTCTCCCTCTGTCTGTGTCTCTGCCTCTCTCTCTCTCTCTCTCTGTGACTATCATAAATAAATAAAAATTAAAAAAAATATTATATTAGTTTCAAATGTATAGCACAGTGATTCAATGATTCTATACATTACTCAATGCTCACCATAGTAAGTGTGGTTACCATCTGTGACCACACAAAGTTATTCCAATGTTATTAACTATATTCCCTATGCTGTGATTTTCATTCCTGTGACTTATTTATTTTATAACTAGAAATTTGTACCCTCTTAACTGCCTTTACCCATTTCACTATCCCCTACCATTCCCTTCTGCTCCCCAAATTTCCAATTTGTTCTCTGTAGTTATAGGTCTGACTCTGCTGTTTTCTTATTTGTTCATTAGTTTTGTGTTTTAGATTCCACATGTAAGTGAAATAACATTTTATTTGTCTTCTTCGCTCTGACTTATTTCATTCAGCATTAACCTCTAAGTCCATCCATATTATTGTGAATGGCAAGATCTCATTCTTTTTTGTGACTAATATTCCACTTCTGATAAATGCATGCTGCTATGTCCAATATAATGTCAACTTCTGAGCCTCTGCTCAGTGTCAGGTACTATATGGCATATGCTGGGGATACAAAGATGTATAAGGCTTGTCAGCCTCATGGATATTTTATCTTATTAGATTGTTTACTCCTTGAGGACAAGAGTCAATGCATAATTTTGCTTTGTATTTCATCATTTAGCACAGTGATTGGCACATAACAGATGCTTAATAAATATCTATTGAATGAATATATCTATTAATAAATCAAACCTATAGTATATCTATGCATGCTAGAGCAGCCAGAGTTTGAAATAAATTTCAATACTCAGATGTTACAAAACTTGGCAAATCAGCTAACTTTCCTTTTTCATCCAGCTCAATTAAGATATAATTAACATATAACATTGTGCATGTTTATGGTATACAAAGTAATGATTTAGTACTTGTATATATTGTAAAATGATTATCGTAATAAGGTTAGTTACATCTATCATTTCACATAATTACAGTTAAGTTAACCTTTTTGTTTATTTTTTTTAAAGGTTTTATTTTGTTTTTGAGAGAGGGAGATAGTGAGAGAAAGCATGAGTGGAGGTAGGGTACAGGAAGAAGCAGGCTCTCCACTGAGCAGGGTGCCTAAATCGGGGCTCCATCCCAGGACCCTGAAAGCGTGACCTGAGCCGAAGGCAGATGCTTAACCAACTGAACCACCCAGGCACCCCCCAGTTAAACTTTTTTGAACTTTGGTTTCTTTATCTATAAAACTCTTATGGAATTGATTAGATAGTATATGCCTAAATATACTATTTAATATTAATCAGTATTATAGGTTAATATATCAATATGACAGTTAGTACACTGATTCCATAAAAGCAATACTTAAAACAGAACTGGAAAGTAAACACTCAATAAATGCTACTTCTCATCATAGATATTAAATAAAACACAATCTTATTTTATTGGTTCCATGATCTTTGAATTTCCTTGATAGATTTTTAAAAACCTCATTCTCTGATGCCATAATCAACATCTATTATATGCTCTACTTAATTTTTTTAATCAAAAAGACAACTGAAATAATAAGTCTTTATGAGTTGTACCAAGTGAAATATTCAAGAAAAACTGTATTTGACTCTTTTCATCGTTTCCCACCAAAGGTCAAGTCAAGCCTATTGCTTGTCTATGGGTTCACATCTCTGAGAAAGACCTTATTCTGTACAATAGACTTCTATATAGCAGAATCAAGGAACTGCAAAAGAATTTATAGTAATGAAGGATGTGGCAAATGCAGAAGTTTTTTTTCTTCTAGAAAGAAGACCCCCTAGAAAAAAAGGGTCTACCCTAATACTATGTTGGCACAATGAATTGTAATAAGGCATTTGATGATTCTATGTGGCCACAGATATATCTCAAAGAACCAATATCTTTTCATCAAGCTGTCAGTATAGAAACATGCATTCAAACACACTTGTATTTTCTAGAAGATTTGCAGATTTCTGTATGTCCAGATTTTGAGTGGAAGACTGAAACTTTATGATTTAGAAGTCTTAACTATCAGTCTTTTACTAGTCTCCATCTAGCATAGGTCTTTTAACAGCAACAAATTTATTTATTTATTTATTTTTATTTTTTGTATTAGCAACAAATTTAATAGCCTAAATAAACTCATATAATAATATTCATAAAACAACAGTAATCACTAGGTTTGGGATTGTATATATGTATCTCTCTCACTGAGCCTTCAAATCTTTCCTTTATTTAGTTTGAAAAAAATCTTAAAAGAACAAATAGTAATGACATCTGAATAAACAATTATCCAGTAAGAGTTTGGTTAAAAGAGAGGTGCCTGGGTGGCTCAGTTGGTTAAGCATCCAATTCTTGATTTTTGCTCAGGTCATGCTCTCAGGGTCATGAGACTGAGCTCTGTGTAGGGCTCTGCACTGGGCGTGGAGCCTGCTTAAGATTCTCTCTCACACTCTCCTTCTACTCCTTCCCTGCCTCTCTAAAAAAAAAAAAGAAAAAAAAAGTTTTGGCTGAAAAAACTTCCTGTTTTATAATTTAAGAAATTTCAGGAGTTGTGGTAGAATATATAGCCCTAGTGCTTTCTTGGCTTATCACTCTTTCCTAGGTTTTGCAATATTTACATGTGGAACACAGCAAAGAAAAGAGAAGTATAATTTTATTAATAGCTAGAATAGCATGAGGATATAAATAATCAATAATGACGCTTTTGTTTTCCCTTGTATTACTAATGATTTCAGGGATTGCTGGTAAAGTAGCTTACCTCTTATGGTAAAAGAGATGTGCTTTACAAAATTCAAAAGGAAGAACTTTGAAATTCATGATTCACTTTTGGGAATAGTTACAAGAATACTATATAAAATATCAAGGATTAATATGTCCATTACTGGCATATCTGTGATGTGGAGAGTATTTAGGCATTGGAGATTTGGAGATAAAAATGCTAGAGAGGAAAAAAAAAAACCGCTAGAGAGGGCAACACAGAGTTTGCAGAGCATTGACAGTCTAGTAGAACCCTGGTGTTAGAGGGTGGAGGAGGGACAGTAAAGTATCCTCCAAACTGAGAAGGCACTTTGGGACCAAATAGCAAAACAAGCCACCTCATAATATTTACAGAGTTTTATTCAGAGTAACTTACTGATGGAGGGTGGTGGGGGGGAGGATTGGGTGGATGACAATCCAGGCACTGTGCAGCTATTCTCTGCAAAGTCCACACCTTAATCCACAGAATTTATAGAGCAAGGGGATCATTGTGAAGTCGAAGAGTAGTTATCTAAAATAGTGCCAGATGTGTGCCGGAGGGATCTCTACTAGTTATCTAGAGTGGCATCACCTGTGCAACAGAAGGATGACCAGAACAAGCCTTCTCATATTCCAGTCAGGGCATACATTAACCTCCAAGGGGCCTGGAATAAGTAACCCTAAATGATGTCACTCTGTGGACAGGAACAAGATGGAGGGCCAAAGATGGAGTATTGTCAACATTCTTGCTCTAGGCGTTCTCCTTTTATATTTTCTAATAAAGAGATAAATATAGGGGGAAGGTACCCTATTTTGGAAGAGAAGATAGGAAGGACAGGAGAATATAGAGCAATAATGCTTTATCCTTTCTATTTCGTTCATCTTTCAGGGAAAGAGATGGACATGGCTTTATCATTTATTGAAGTTTAAAGTCATATCCAAGAGGAGGAACCTGGTGTAAGATTAGAAGGAACCTGGTTTGCTATTCTCTGTCTGGACTTTTCTGACTGTTAGGAGATAAATAATCATTTCAAAAATCAAAGCATAGGGGGAAAATGCCAGAGGGATGATGTAAGGGTGTGCAGCAAAGGAGAAGGGGAAAAGAAAACCTTCCCTCCCTGCTCTTTCCCTCACTCCCTACAATTTCTCTGAGGTAGGGAAAAGGATCCCATCAATCTGTGTTTACTTCAAATGGGACTATAGATAGCTGATGAGGTCTCATTGACTTATCATAGGTCACCTTACTGAGACACAGATAGGTATTTTCATTAGAAGAATGCATTGATGTAGCTGTCAATTGAAGTGGGGAGCAGATGGAAGTGGCACTTGGGTCTCTCACACAGACCCCTGAAAATGTGGGAGCTGCACTGGCCTGGATCTGCAATATCTAGACAGTGGTTTTCTACATGCCTATCCTGACCTATGGACAAGATCTTGAGTTTAACATCAGAAGCCAGCAGCGAAGGACACAAAACACAATTCACTCACCAACAACGTGTGGTGTATGCTTTGCTTTCCCTTCCCTTATCAACACAAGCAAGTGCAAGGGAGGAGAAAAGATAGGAGAAAGAATAAATCTTTCCCTTCCAACCCATAGTCGTCTCTGAAGTGATTGACACAGATATTTGCAATTTCTTCATGATGGGAACTCAAAAATGACTATAAAAATATCGAAATTACTGGGAATCAAATATTACTAATTGCTAAGTGTAAGATGTATGTCTTGTGGGGATGTAGACGATCTTTGAAAAAAATTGATGTTACGTATTAGAAAAAATAAAACTTGTGTATGTTTATCATGGCTGAGTTGATATTTTGAATTTAAACTGTGATATTAGGTTTGGTTCCAAAACTCTAAGATACAGTGTTCTTTGTTAACCTAGGCCAAAGCAAACTACTTAGATGAAAAGGCTTTCACTCCCTGCCTCAGCCCAAATCCAGACTTCATCATGGGCCAGGCTCCAGGGAAGACAGGAAGCAGCAGAAAGGAAGATCTATTTGTTGCTGTTTGCTGACTCTTCCATTCACTAGGAAACATGGATGTTTCTTTGTTTTTGTTTTTGTTTTGTTTTTTAAAATTTTATTTATTTGTTTATTTATTTATTTATTTATTTATTTATTTATTTATTTATTTATTTATTGAGAGATACCAAGCGGGAAGAGGGGAAGAGAGAGAGGGAGACTTCCTGCTGGCAAGCATTCTGCCACAGGGCTAGATCCCAGTACTTTAGCTAGATCTGAGGACCCTGGTATCATGACCTGAGCCAAAAGTTGACACTTAACCAACAGAGCTACCTAGGTACCCTGGATCTGTGTCTTTGGATTTGGTAGTTCTTCCTCTTAAAGGAGAATTAAGGTATAATTCAGAGAAGGGTATATTTTCCTTCCTTAAGGGCGTAAAAAAGAGACATTATGTAAAACCATAACTGTGGTTATTTTTGAGGGATCAGATCATGAATTATTTTTGTTGCCTTCCAAAAGGCTAGATAATAAATATTCTAGGCTTTGCTGGCAGTTTTCTTTTTGTGGCATGAAAACAGACATAGACAATAGGTAAACAAATGGGTATGATTGTATTCCAATCAAATTTTACTTACAAAAATAAGGCAATAGGCTGTTTTTATCCCATAGGCTATAATCTTCCATACCCTATTTTAAGTAAAATATTTAAAATTCTCCATATTTTCCCAGGTTTCTACAATAAACATGTATTATTTCTACCAAGCACATACATACACATACACATATACACACAACAAATTATAGAATAAAAAATTTCTAAATTAAGTTGCTCTGATTTTTATTTTTAATCTTTAGTACCATTGAGTGTTTTTTCCTACCCGATCCATAGGAGATCATTGGCTATTTGAATCATCCTTAGCAGAAATCTTGGTAACTTGTTTGCCTTGGAAATTTGTTGTGGTTCTTTGGCTAAAGAGGAGAAACCTCCGTTTTCAGGATTACTTCGGATGGGTTTTATTCTCTTCTCTGCACTACTCAAAAGGAATATGTGAGCAGCGGTTGAAAGAATATCCCAATTATAATGTGCTTAGAGCATCTGCAGAGTTGTCCTGGAGGCTTGAGCAAGGGGAACCACAGCTGTGAGGCTTTGCTCCTACTCCTAGCACAGATGCCAAAGCAGATGGAAGGGCAGGGATCGTCTGAAGAAAGGCTCCAGATCTACCAGGCAAGTGGAGAGTGAAAGGCATAGCGGACATTGCTGAAATGGCTAGATTGATAGGCTCTGCACTCCCAGGAGTAGCAGAGGCGACAAACTCTCTCCACTCGGTACCTCAGACAGAAACATGATGGATGATGTGCATGCAGTTGTCTTCAATCCCTTTACAGCTCGTGATCCCCTATTCCGACAGGCCCTCATTTGGTGCCCTGCCTAGAAATTGTTCTGATGCTGTTTGTGTTTCAAATGCTTAGGAAAACATTTCTATTAAGGTTGCATGCCAAAATGCAAGGCTATACTGAATAGCAAGAAGGAAAGAGTACATTCAGTACTGCTAATTTGCAAAGGAAAATATTACATATGCTCTCCCCGGAGAATAATAACACTTTGCATGTTGCTGTGCTAAATTTACTGCAGGACTATAAGTGTTAAAACAGCAGCCGTGTAAATGGGCCATGGGGTGGTAAAAGGTTGACAGGATGATTATGCTTGAGGGGCCACTGTTATGTATGTCCTTTGGACAGTAGCTTGGAAGAGTTTCAGAGACACTAATTAATTCTGCCCCACAGTGAGGGGGTGGTAACCAGCTAGCTCAGTGGGAGGCGGTGCTGGAGAGTTCTGTCTCAGGTCAGAGGACCAGGAAAACACTTCAGGGTATGTCTAAGTTGATCCTCTAGAGGAAAGCTCTTTAATCTTACTTAAGGTTACAAAGTCTTTGGCCTCATGCAAAACATTTCATCTTGCGCAATTTGCAGCTGTTCTTATTTTTTGAATAAAGAAATAGGATGAATCAAGCAGCTCAAAAAGACCAGGAGAATCTTACTCTTTTAAAAGGCTGATTATAGTTTAGGAATATTAATTTTCAGGCTCTTCTAATCACCAAATCTCTTTCTTGTACACATTTCAGATTCCCCTATTGTATTCTTTACAGTTTCAATCATAGACCTCATTGGATTTTTTTCCCCTGAAATTTCTAAACAGGGATAGCCCTGACTCCTGAGCAAAGTAGTAGAAAAACTAATTTTCTATGAGAAATAGTGCCATCCACAAACCAAAGAACCTTTAAGAACAGAGAACAGTGTAGCTTTTCACTAGGTGGGTTTTTTGGTTGAAATTCTTATTTTAGATTTTAAAAACATATGTACTTTTCTATATCACTTAATAAAGATAGCTAATATTTATTGGATATTTATTTTGTCCAGGCATTGTGCTAAGCACTCCATACAAACTGATTTGGTTTTGACTCTTAGGAATAAATATAAGGATTAGGGGATCAAATATGTAAGACATATTTATATAATTGAAATAGAGTATTATAGTATGTTGTGCAGTGTTGTGGCAAAAAATAGAGTGAATATAGTTGGGATAAAATTATAGCAATATACTTTTATTTGGTATAGTCGTAGAGTTTTAGGAATTGTTGGTGCTTGTGTCTTTTCATCTTACCTATTTATGTCTTTGAGGCGGAGTTAATAGGTGTGGGTGGGGAGGAAGAAGAGAATGGAAGGACGAAGTGAAGAGGACAGGGAGGGAAGAAGAATTGAATATCAAATTAGTGACACAGAAAGAATTTCTGAGAAATGAATGATGCATATCTGATAGAACATAATAATTTATAGATAATGATTAACAGCACAGTAGGACAAAAGATTTTATATCTTTAAAATGTGCTATAAATTAACCTTCACAAATGAACTTGCATTACCCTTTGAATGATTAATATCTTGTCTTCAACAATTTGAAAAAAAGTTGAAATTCTTTACTATTTGAAACTTAAGTACATTGACTGAAATTATGATTTTATCTTTTCTATAACATGGATGTTTTAAATTTGGTATAGTCTGATGAGTGAAATTTTGGTGTGATAACTGGCCTTGTACTGATTTAGTCTATGAATTTGGCCCAGCCACTTAAGCATATTATGACATAATTATTTTATTTGTAAATTGAGGTGTAGATTAATAATATCTTCTTTAACCCCTTCCATGGTGACATTGTTGGAATTTAAAAACATAAACTCTGAAACAAGCTATCCCCAGGAACTATTTTAAGATTCTTTGGAAGATATTTTTACCATTGAGACTTTAAGAAAATAATTCAGTTTTCAAAACATTTCAGGAATTTGGGAAGTATAGTTTACTGTATCATATGATCTTAACAAAAAGATTTTAAAGACTAAAAAGTAGCTTATGACACAACATCCAACAAATAAAACCAGACTGAAATTGTAATAAGCACTATGATTCCCTCCCAAGCATTCAGCTGATGTTCTCTTTTCCAGAACACTCAGCCTCCTCTGGGAACCTATCTAGGTTAATGATGGAGCATGCAAACTAGATTAAACCAATCATTGGGCTCCATGTCAAGACTTTTCATGGAAATTCTGTTACACAAATGACCTTTCTCCTTCTAGTATAGTGTGATGTATAGATGTAAAGCTAAGAAACGCTGCGGTCATATTGCCATCGTAAAGGAAGTTAACTAGGCAATGAAACTGACACACGGAAGAAGAATGAAACCAAGAAAACCACAGAGCCAGAACTCTGATCTAACATAACTTTAGATTATACTTCCTTTAGGTCCTTTACAATTACAAGAAATAAGCTTGCTTTGAAATAAGATCTATATGAAAGTGAAAAGAGAAGAAAATTCAGCGTTTCTAAGAGCAGTCTTTTCCATCTACAGCTTGAAATTCACATTGACTGAAAGCCTGTTGATTTAGAGCTTGGAGATTGGAAAAGTCAAATACTTCAACTGAAGTTAACCCAAGCACTAGCAGTTGTAGAGAGGTTGAAGATAAAGTAGAATAGAATGTAAGACTGGGGCTCTTCTAAAATCCTCTTTGAAGTGGTTTCTTTTAAATCTTCTTTGCTTGATAAAGGTAACAATCACTCTCATTGTGGAGATTAAGCTGCTATTCAATTTGGGGGTAAGAAGAAAATAAGCCATCTATCCTATGATTTAAAATTGTTTTAAGGTGGACTTCTGTTCAGCCATGCTGGAATAAGGAATATTGGTCTAGCCCTTCTCATATAAACAGCTATCATAAAACTGGACAAACTATGTGAAGCTTGTTTCAGGCACTTTACTGTAGGCAGTGGAGAACTAGTATGCCTAAGAAAAGGGTAATCTTCATGATTTCCCAGGATTTTACCCTGGATGTACTTTCTAGACCACAATGTAGGAAAGTAGAACCCAAATACATTTTGGTGGTCTCACTGAACTGTGACCGAGATCTGAGTTTGGGGCTGTTGAAAGAGCTCAATTTGGTGTGGGCAGAGTCTCATAGAGGTGAGAAGAACACAAAGAACTCCAAAAATTGTTGTAATGGTAGCATTAATTCTTTGGATGAATACTAAGATCATAAATACAAGTAAAATTTTTGTAAAGCATGGCAGAGAAGAACTAGTGGAAATATTAACTGAACAGAAATTCTAGAGGTCTCATAGTACTGCAAAATCTAAGCAGTCTAGCTAGTCAGGTTGGGGAAAACTTTGGAAACCCTAAAAAACCACTTAGCCCTAAAGTTTGGTGTCACTAACCCCTTCTCAACCATTTGAGTAAGAATCATTTTTCTTATACTCCTTCTCCCAACACAGTCTTCAGCGTTGGACTCCTAATCTACTTCTTTTTTTTTTTTTTCCTAATCTACTTCTTAATATTATGGTAGACTTTATGGTTTGCATGGAGTGTCCAGGGATTTGGGTATGGCTGAATTGTTCTCCACAGAGTTTTTACTTTTCTGATATCACCATCTGATCTGAAACTCGAGGGCTGTGAATAATTTGGCATTTCCATCTCCTCTGTCTTAAAATATAGTTTAAAAATTTCAAAATGGCTTAAGCCAAAAAAAAAGAGAAAAAGTCCTGAAAATCTTATAGAATCTAAGAACTACTAATCTGTCAGGAATCTAGGAGGCTCTTCTCTGTTTCCAGCCCTATCTCTGAATTTCACTGCATATCAGCTTCCTTCTGCCTAAATTTGCTTTCTTTAATCCTTTATGTATACAGCCACCCCTCCCCATTTATTATGTTTCTCCCCCATTCATGAGTCCAGTCAAGACTGGCATATTTTTTTTCTCAATTGCAATTTCAAAAATGTAGGAGAAGAATACATTTGGCCAAATTTGGATCCAATTTGGTCTCCTGGTTCTATAAATGATAAGTATTATCACAAGGACACAACTCTCAGAAAAAGGGGTCACTGTGAGCTGGGCAGGCACCCGCAAAGGAATTTTCAACTGTAGCCCAAACTGAGAAACACAGGTAAGTTCTAAAAACTTAAATACAAGCTTTTAAAATATCGCAAGAGGTGACTATACTATACATGATGTTTTAAAATTATTTTATTTAGAGTTCAATGTATATTATTATAATTTTTATTTTATTAACCCTTTAAAAATAAACAGTAAAGTATAGTCACACATATTAGATTCAATGACAAAAGGAGCACCAAAATCAAATAGTATCTCACTGAAGGATCCTTTGGGATAAGAATAGCAATCACTGTGCATGAAAAAGAAATTCAGGACCTTGAAAATTGCATTACTATAGCAAAAAAAAAAAGGAAGTAAATCCACTAGACAGAAGAATGTGTAAGAATAAAAAGAGCTGAGAAATGTGTCACTACCAACACCAGCCAACTGCATTTTTTAAAGTTTAAATCATGATGCCCACCTGACAGAGATGCTATGATTACATTTGATACAAATGCCATTTATATTGCCTGGTTACTTAAAAAATTCTTTGGGGAATGTGGCTGAATGAATGTTTTGGGGATGGAAGGATTTTCTTTTTTTTTTTTTTAGGATTTTCAAATAAATTAGCAAAGGATTCTTATTTCAAAATGGAACACTAATAATAACTTAGGTAATGTGAATGTTTTTACATTTATGTGGATCTAGTTTGCAAGTGACTCCTGGGAACAAAGCCCATGTGCCTAAGAAATAGGAGTTAGACACCACTGTAAGCATATAGATTGACTACTGAGCATTTATATTGCATTGTCCAATGAAGAAAGTAGAGAGTTAAGAAATATGATCAGTAAGCCTATGAATTTAGGATTCATAGGTACAAATTGGAAAAAAAAAAGCTATAAGCTGCTATAGGGAGCTTTGTATCAGGCAAGCTCTGAATTTCTTTTATTCCATGAGGCACAAAATTTGTTTTTAAATGTTTTTATTTATTTATGATAGTCACAGAGAGAGAAAGAGATGCAGAGACACAGGCAGAGGGAGAAACTGGCTCCATGCACCAGAAGCCCAACGCGGAATTCGATCCCGGGTCTCCAGGATCGCACCCTGGGCTAAAGGCAGGCGCTAAACTGCTGTGCCACCCAGGGATCCTGGCACAGAATTTTCTATAGAAAACTCCCTTCGTGATGAACTGAGAAAGTACTTTAAGTAAGAGAACCAGAAAAAAAAAAAAAAAAAAAAAAGAGAACCAGCAAAGTAAAAATGAAAAAGGATAGGGTTCTAGAAATGGCCCATAATGTGTGAGTCATAGGCCAATAAGCTGCTCCATGCCACTGGATACATTATCATGCTATTCCGTATAAATTAATTTATGTAATGACATTAGCCTTATAAAATCATGTCGTATTCATTGAAATGTAAAGCTCTTTAAATTTATTATTTAAGACAAAACAAATGATGATATAGTATTTTTTTTTTTTTGGTAGGAGACATGGTATGTATGGCTTTTTTTTCATAAATAAATAGTTCCACTTAAAAAAAAAAAAACCTTTAATTTTGAAAGCATCACAAGCTTAAAGAAAAATTGGAAGTACAGTGCAAAGCACTTTTTTTTTCTTCTGAACCATTTGAGAGTAACTTGCCAACAGAATACTCCTATTTCCTACAAATAAGAAATTCTCCTATGTAAACACAAAAGAGGCATAGAAATCAGATAATCAAAACTGACATATTACCATCATCTAACCCCAGACCCCACTCAAATTTTGACAGTTGTCCCAATAGCAATTTGTTTGTTTTTATAGCAAATTGACCCAGTCCAGAATCTTATGTTGCATGAAGCCGTTGTGTCATTTTAGTGCTCTTTATTTTGGAAGTTCCTCAGTCTTTTATTGATTTCATAATCTTGAAACTTTGGCTTGACTGCTGTCTCCTCATGATTAGATACAGAATATGCACTTTTGTAGGAATATCACAGACGAGATGCCACATCCTCATGCACCCTACCAGAAAATATCCTCTTTTAAATCATATTTCTAATTAATTAATTAATTAATTAATTATATTTTTTTTATAGATTTGTGGTTTCCCATTTTATTCAATAGGTTATAATCTATCACTACTGTTATTTACTGTTGATTCTCAATCTTTGTGGTCGTTCTGTGTCCCATAAAGTCACCATGAACACTGAACTACAAATATTCAAGCATTACTCCTAGGGAAAACACAGGCTAGGTGCCTGTGAGCTTCTGGTTAGAACATTTTAATTCACTGATCAATAAATAATCTTGTGGTGTGTGTGTTTCTTTAAAGGGAATTTAGTTAATATATTTTGTTGGCTCATTAACATTGAACTCACCCCCAACAGTACTGTGTATAACTCATGTCTTACTGAAACTTATCTCATATACTATTTTCTACTTAACAGCATTTTGCAGCATTCTTGTGCCTAAGAACACTACACAGCACTTCCGGGCTATGCCTGAGTGCCTGTGGAGGTGCATTTTAAATGGTACATTCATCAACAAAAAGCATACAATGTGAAAATCATGGCATTAAATATACTTTTTAAAGGATACTTTTTTACAGTAGAAGACCTCAAACTGGACCACAGCTGGGAACAGGTGTATCAAAAGAGGCAACATTTTTACTGTTCTTTGTATTCATGTGGGTGACTGTGAAACTACAATGAGTATTGATTTAGGTGTTACAAATAAATTTCAGGAATCAGGCAGATTTGTAAATATGGAATCTGTGAATAATGAAGATTGACTATATTTTGGTACTAACGAAGGAACTTTTAACAGTGGGAAGCCCATTTAAGTTGGCTTCAAAGCCCTTTTGACATGCTCTCATTGTTCTTTGAGCACTGCTTTGCTTTCTGGCACAAAAAGATATAACAGGCCTATATTATCTTCTACAGCTCTGAAATCTGCCATTTATCCATGGATAATTATTTCTTTTAGTGGAATATGGTATTAGGAAATCAAGACCTAGGAGTCAGTTGTGTTCATTGCTAGTGCTTCCTGCTATTCCCAGCCCTTCTCATATAGGACAGTTCTAGTGGAGATAGATAGATAGGTAGGTAATGTTTAAATACAGTGTAGGTAGTAGAGTTGTACCCAAGGAGATCAAGTCTAAGATCATGGAAGTTATATATGGCGGTGATGGGAGTTAAGGTGGAGGGAAAGTATAAGGGCCAGATGCTACGTTCTTAATAAATATGAGGAACTAATAAGAAACCTAACATATAATAGCACTGAAGAATGAGAAGTTCTTAAAGACATTTCATGAACCCCAAACAATGAGGGTAGTTTGGCTTGAATTTGGTTTAGTTTAAGAATCAGAGAGTTGAGTACAAGATTTTGATTATTACTGTGAGGTAATAATTTTTAAGTAAAATTTTAGAGGTAAGCATTCTAGGGAAAATAGGGTGATCCATTATGTCAGACTTCATAAATCTTACTGCTTGATCTTCCACACACATCCTCCACTCGCAAGTTCACTTCATGGTCTCAGATTCTGATCCATCTCCACTTTCCAGGTAACAAGAAAGAAGAGAGTGAAGGGAGCATACTACTCCAATTAAGAAAACTTTCTGTAAGTTGGAAATGCATAAACTTCTATTTAAATTTCGTAAGTCAGAACTGATTCACACTAAGGTTTAGTATTCAATGAAGTTTAGTATTCCAGGTAGGCAAGTGCCAAAATCAGACATCAATATATCTCTTTCTTTAGGAAGAAAAAATCCCAAGAGATAATCAGCAGCATCTATCACAGTCAGGGGTTCAGACAAGATGGAGGAAAATGAATAGCTTAAAAAGGTAAAGGGGACTAGGAGCATGTGTAACAATTCCTTCTAGCCCCATGTAAGGCAGAACCAATATAGGTCTCCTATTAGGAATTATCCCTTCTTTCATCTCCTTTGTATTATGCTTTGCTTGTTTTGTTTTACAGTTTGTTTGCATCTATGATTTGCTGTCTTCATTAATGTTTTGCTTGCCTCTGTATGTCTATATCTATCCATCTCTTTCATTGAAAATGAGCTTGTAGGCAGAGAATACAACCTTAGTGGTTGCTATTCTTTAGGAAAACCGTATTAGAGTAGCTGTTAAAAAGCCAGATCCCAAAGAGAAATTGTTCTGTATTCAAATAGTGGTTCTGCCACTTGCCAGCTATATTACCTGGGCAACTTACCTAACCTCTCTAAAGAGGAGTTATACATGTGAAGTTCTTAATATGTTACCTGAAAGATACTATATGAAATTAATATTAGCTTTTATTTTTTGTAACCACTACCAATGAACACACTGTAAATGCCTTTTTAATATTTATTTGACTTGATGGAAAGCTTTGCTGTTGTTTTCAAATAAAACAAAGCCTGCAAAAACAATAACCTCATTGCCATTTGACTAGAAATATTATTAAAAAATTAACTTCACAGCTCAGGAACCCAGACTTACTATCAAAAGATTACACATCATTTTTACTGCTAAGCCACTGACCTCCAGATGCTTGATTATTACTAGATTCTCTTTTCCAGTTAAGTTATTTCACACTGTGATGAAGCAGTGGGCAGGAGTGTAATGCATAATTTCAAGGAATTTAAGATAAGAGAAGGGAACACCATGTACACATCACAGACCGGTAGTCAGACAGTTATTTACATGCTTGTCCCCGTGCGCATGGTCATCTACTAATCTTGTAGATCTTCCACCCCAAGTTATATAGTAAACATAATCAGTTTGCATGGAATTCACAGGGATAACTACATTAATCAGCAGTTAAGGTGAGGTGGAACAGGGAAGCATTTTGTTTGCTTGTTTTCTTTGGGAAAGTTTGAATTAAACACAGCAATCTCAAACAAATGTAAATGGCTCAGGTCTCCCATTGGGGGTGGGGGTAGATGACTCCCATTGGTGGGTAGTCAGATCACAAAGAGTTTGTCTATACCCATTTCCTTTTCTTATTCACACTTTCTACATTCAAGACTTTCTGTTGCTGGGTACTTGTCCGTTTGGGACAGAAAACTAGACTCAACTGAGGGGTTTTACAAAGAAATCTGTAACTGGCAAATGCAAAGAGTAAACACTCAAAGCAGGCAACCCACCAAAAATTCCAGATGTAGGAGCTATAAACCAGATAAGGAAACTGACATACGCTAGATCCCAAAATATTAAGTATAAATAAGGTATAATCTCAGCTCCAGGGTAAATGATATTCCAAGGAAGGACTTGAAGTTCTTGTTCAAAAATAGCAATTGAGTGAATTAATCAAATACATGGAATCTAGGTTACATATTGGTTGAAACCATCTCTCTCTTTTATTAAAATTACCTTACTTTTTAATGTGTTTTTAATTTTTAATGTGAGATTATTGAGAATCTATTATAGATTGGGCAAATTGCAAATCTATTTTTGAGATTAAATTGCCCTTAGTTATTGTTCCTCATTTGAGTTATACCCCATGATTGTTGAGAAGATTAAATGGGATGATTAATCCAAAGCATATTGCATGGTACCTGGCACACAGGAAATCCTCAGAAAATATTTGTTAGTTCATCTAGGATTTACACATGTAATTACTACATGTGTGCACTTCATTTAAGGTGTAGAGTTTTTTTTAAAGAAGTGAAAGAAATGGCTTCTTTAAGCCCAACATATTAAATGAGTAAGAGCTATGTAGTTTCTTATGATCATCTGGTTACTAGAAAGTGTATACCCCACATATTTCTAGTCTGCCTTTCATACTAGAGTAATTATGTAGCCTGGAAATCTGCCATGTAAATTAAACCACTTACCTTCCAAATAGCCAGCATCCTCAGATCATTCTGCAAGAGTGGTATGTTGAACAGTGCACATGATTCCAATTTTAGTAATTATAGAGCTTTTAATACAAAGATAATTGAAAATACTGCCTAATATTACTGTAATCAGGATTTCAAGTAAAAGTAGAACATAAAGTGAGAAAAGAGAATCTACTTAAAAGAGAGAAAACTAAAATCCTTTATACCCTTGGTACCTAAAATTAGCTTCTTGTCTGTACTTGGTGCTGTTTCTGTATCTTCTAGGAAGTCTTAACACTGATTGTCTGCCTTATCCCACTGAGCAGACTTCTGGATCTGAAATTTATTTTTTTTAAGTAGTCTTTTCCGTAGAGAAATGGAAAACACAACATAGTCTAGTAAAATAATGGGCAGTTTGCAGTGATGCCAGAGACCCACAGCTCTTTATCAAACACTGTATTATCTCCTTGGAAGTCACTTTAGGTGCAGAATCTTCCATATTCTGCACATAGGGAAAGAACCATCTTACTTAGTATCTTCATCAAAAATATGTATAAAGAAGGCCAGGATGGATCTAGCAAGGTACTTACAACTCTTTGGAAAACACCTATAAAATGCATTCCTGTCAATATTTTATATAATGAAATTTTGAAATATCACAAGAATTTCAAATATTTCCCACAAAATTTAAAACCATGTATTATTACATTATGTAAAAGTGGGACTTAAATGTCTGAGAATAATTTTCCAGGTCATGCAAATATCTACAGTCTTACCTGATTGAAAAGCTGTCCCAAACCTATAATAAGGACACAGATTTGAGGCCCAGACAGACCAGGATTCCAATCTGACCCATTTAACTCCAAGACTTGGGCAAATTACTCAATCTGAAAGTCATTGTTCTTCATTTGTCAAATGGACTGTTCTAATTATATCCCATGATTTTAGTTTAAATGATGTGATTTATGTAAGGCACATTGCAAAGTATCTGGTACATAATAGATGCAAACCAAATATTTGGTTATTAGAAGTTAAATTCTTTGGGGCACCTGGGTGGCTTAGTCACTTAATTGCCCAACTCTTGGTTTTGGCTGCTTGGTTGTTAGATTGAGCCCTGTGTGGGGCTCCATACTCATCCTGGAGTCTGCTTGAGATTCTCTCTCTCTCTCTCCCCACCCCCCACCCTGCTCATGCTCTCCCTCTTTCTCTCTCAAAATAAATAAATAAAATCTTTAAAAAAGGGAAGTTAAAATTTTTCCTTATCTGTCATTACTCCAAAAATCTAATGGAAGCAGCAAAATAAAACACAAAGTGCTTATGACTCACTATTCCATAAAGTAAATATTAAAAGTTGCAACATTCTTTTATTTTTTCCATTCTTTTCATTTTTAACCTGTTAATGGTTATATGTACATTTATATTATTTATATATTATTATTATATATATTATTTTCTTTTATATTATTAATATATATTTAATAGTATTTATACATTAACTAGCAACCTAGGTTAAATATATATGTAAATAAACTTGGGTACCTCTGGCAATTTCAATAATCAAACTTGATATTTTCACCTTTCAACCATCAGCACCCACTGCCGATAATGCATTCTAATGGTTTTGTTTCCAGAAAATAGTATTTGTTTTACCACTACTAACTTGTGACCTCATCTTTGACAGTTGCTACCTCAAAATTATATTTATACTCCTTATGGGTCAGAACTCCAGCTAAGTCATTTGAATTAATTTTTCAAATTACTTCTTTTCTAGGCTTCCCAAAGATACTGATAATTGTTAAGTATCTTCAGCTGTTAGCCAAAAATTCTAATATGGAATTCATGGAACATATTCATTAATATTCTAGGTATTAAGTTCTCTTCCCAATCAAAATGATGAAATCAGTAGTTTTTTTTCCCATTTATTAATCTGTTTGCACTGGAAAGCTATTAACTCTGTTGTAGTGAAAACTTAAAGCATAAGCTAATATTTATTGAGCTACTATAAGCTCACCATTGAGTAAGTTTACATTTTATTTCATTTCAGTTCAAATTAACTACTACTTTCCCACTTTTCAGATAATTATACTCAGAGAGATGGCAATGTCGGCCCAATATCACACATGTATGCTATTGTACAGTTGGCAGTTTAAACCAGATGTTCTGAACTTAGTCTCTAGTTTTTTTTTTTTTTCATAGTCTCTACTTTTAAATACTATCCCCCAAAAGCAGGAACTCTATATGGATTCCAGTGACAGCTGTCTAAGAATATCTTCTTTGACCGCATGTTCTTACATTGTTTCTTCAATATTATTATACCAACTTAATTTCTCCCACCTGTTCACCCTTGCCTCCCCACAGTCAATTTAAGATCCTTCACCACCTCAAATTTGCATAGTTTCTCCTCCTTGGGGTAGAAACAGTATGTTTCAGTAACAACAAGCAGTATCTTTTATGAAAAATGGTATAAAGAACTGCTGATATTTGTTGTGGAGAAAAGTAAAATAACTCAGAGACATAGGAGAGCTCACCTTTGATATTTTAAAAGGGCTATTATGTAGAAAACAGCAGAACTAGAACCTATGGGAAGAAAATAAAAGGATAAAGATTTTAGTTTAGCACAAGGAATAACTTTTTAAAAAGAAATATATTATTTTTATCTAAATCAGAAATGAACAGTCTTGGGAAGCAATGAGCTCCCTGCAGATCAACTCATATTCTGGAAGCAACAAGGCAAAGATGTTACAGAAGATGATCCAGTGACAGATGGGACTAGAAAATATGCCAAATATAAGCCTGTAGCTATATAGTTGTGTCAGCTCCCTCCTGATTATCAAGGTTCTGTGGAAGAGTAGAGAAGATCATAGGACACCCAAAATCCCATACAAGAGAGGACAACACAGAATGAAAACCATAAAGAACAGAACAGAGATTATGAAGTCAGACTCTGTTGACCTTACAATTACACTTGATGAAAGACTTCCCCTTTTCGGGCTCCTTCATCATCAGAATCTGGGAATAATTTGTCATATCTTGCTACCTGTGAGCAATTTTCCATAGAGGCACCATAACTGATAGGCACAGCCTTTTTTTAGTTGCCTTATAAAAGTTTCCCTTTGTGGGTTTTCCTCAGCATGGCTGATTTCCTTAAAGAACCTGACTTTCCAGTAAGGTATCTAAAATTCCTGATTATAGTCTAAATTTTACAATCTAAAATTGCTCATACCATTCAGTATTTTCAACCGTTTTTTTTTTTAATAGTTTCTTATTGGACTGCTGGCCCACACATGCATTGACCTAATAATTTAATGTTAGTGGAAAGAATGATCATATAAAAGCCTTAATTTCTATGAAGCATAAGTTAATAGATAATAAGAAGTGTAAAGAGAGGCACCAGGTGGTTCATAGGACCTTCAGGTAAAACAAATGAGATTTTATTAGGACAGATAGAATTTATGTGTGTATGTGTCAAGGGATAACAGGAGAGTTGATTTGAGTGGCTTATTAAACAGGCATGTTTAGCTCAGCAATATTTCTCATCACTTGGCTTTTTAATCTGCCAAGAAACGGGTACCATTTGTACTTACGAACTGTGTGTAATTATAATGATTCAGATTTCAGCTTATAATGCATCCTCCATCACCGGCTGCTCTCCTGGTCTTTTACTTTTTCTTCCTCTAAGTGGAGAGAGACCAAAGAGAATTCTACCCTGATCCTGGCTTAAGAGTAGAACATATATATCTATAAAAATATTTAGTATATTCATTTATAAAAATTTTTACCTGCATTTTGCTTTAGGCTTTATGTTTTTGGTGACAAGAGAGTAAGTTGTGCATGCCATCCCAAGATAAGTAGATGAAGATAGGGGTTCCTGGGTGGCTTAGTTGGTTGAGTGTTGGACTTTTGATTTCAGATCAGGTCATGATCTCAGAGTTGCGAGGCGGAACCTTGTGTCTGGCTGTATGCTAGACGTAGAGCCTGCTTAAGATACTCTCTCCCCGTCTCGTCCTGCCCCTCCCCGCTCGTCCCCATGCTCACTTTCTTCTCTCTCTCTTAAAAAAAATATTGGATGAAGATAGTTCACTTCTTTTAAATTATTTTTATACTGATAGGTGAAGCATAATGAAACAGGTCTGTATGTAGCCTTGACCAGCTGGGACTGTCTAAGGAATTGGAAAAGAGATTATATGTGTCTGATCATGCTGCACATTCCTGTTAGGTTTCTCCCTCTACTCTCAGCCCCAGCAATTTAGACTACAGTAGCATCTCTGTTACTTATTTCTGGGTACCCTATAATTGGTGGTTAGTATTGGAGGGAGCCCTAAAACCCAATGCATTCAGTCCTTTAGTCTTTATAGCTGAGTTAACAGATGTCAAGCAGACTATCAATACTGTAACTAGGGCTCCTGACCCAGCCCAGTGATCCAGTTATTAGAACTCTATCTTGTCTTGATCAGTAATCGAGTCACTTTCGTATTGTCCTGTCTTATCCCTCTCTTTCTTAGAGCTGCTCTAATCTCTGCTAAAATAGTAAAGATTTTATGAGTTAGTGGTGTTTTTGCCTTCTAGGGTCATTTAAACGAAAAAGAAACTCTATGTAAGGCATCTTAATTCAAAGGAATGAATCCCTGATAGTGGATTTTCAGAAACCATAATAGACCAAGTAGAGAAATTTTGGGGCATGGGGATTTTGTGTTGGGGGAAGGGTAGAATGCTTGCCCCAAATCCTGATACACCTTTTCAAATAAATGTAGCCTTTCCTATGTTACACAACTTGCTTCTCTTTGCTCCTTTATTCGTCACCCACCTGGAGAGGTGGAATGACTGAGAGGTGAATTTGGACAGAATGAATTGGGCATGGTAGGATTAGTTCCATTCCTTTTGTCTTGGGAGACAGCTGCCTGTAGGGAGCAAGGTTTTACCTGAAGAATGGATATACATGTCCTGGTCCAGCATTATGTGTAAATGGAAGACATCTGGTTTTCTTGCCAAACTTTGTCCTCCGGAGTATTTCTTTTCTGTAATCAAAATTGATGTTTTCAGTTTCACCTGCTACTCCAATTTCATAGGTAAAGAATTGATACTACATTATGGTTTCTAATTAGTTTTTTTGTTACTCACAAATATAATACTTATTCAAATATATTGCCTGTTCATTTTTATGTGAATTTCTTCATTATGATATTTTTCCAATTTTTCTCTTTAAACTGTCTTTTAAAAGTACTTTGAGAGAGAGTTTGATGATGATAGGAATGTATTCTAACTGGACAAGGGACATGGAGTAGTTCTATTTGGTTTTAGCATGCACTTGTAGGAATATGTTTTCTCATAATAAAATACTTAACACAACTGTGTGGTGAGAGGAAGGACAAATGAACACTTTAAGGAAGAGATTGCTACTTAATAATGAGTGAGTCAGATGGACAGAATTGTCCCAATTGTTGGTGTGAGGTGGCTAGAATACTGTAAATTGACATGAAGGTGTTAATCCAATTGTGCTGTAGAGAAGTTTTAAACATTGATCCTGTATACTCATTCTCACCCTTCCACTGGTGGAAGCCCCTTTTGAAAAATCTTATGGAAATCCCATATATAAGGAGCAGTCATGCTTTTGGAGTATGAGGTAATGGATTCTTCCCCTAACTTCGTCATTTCTCCCATTTGCCTCTCTGATGCAGCCAGTAATGCAACAAAGAACTTTAGGAGTGCAGAGAACTCAGAAATAGCCCACTGTAGTAGAAGGATGTGTTTGCTTATAAATTAGCTCCTGAATAATCAGTTATGTAATCACTTAGCCCTTAAACATTGATTTTTGTGGACCTGCTGTCCTTGGGCTTGACATATTACTTTAGATCCGACCCTTTTTGGAGTACCAAATTCTAAGTTTAATACTATTGGTGACTTCCATTTCATTATTAATGAGTTGAGAATTGTCAGTATAAAAACTTTAGTCATATATACTATGAAGGTTCTTAGGAAGAAAGATCTGATCTTTATACAAATATTACTGTCATTTTATAAAATTTTCAAAGTTTAGGATGGTAACTTTCTGGCTAAGACTTATTTAGCTACCACCAAGTCCAGCTCACACATCTTTTTCTTTTTAGTTGCCATTATTCTACCCCACTCCCCAAAACCTAAAGGAAAAAGCTTAAAGGAGCTATAACTTTATTGAAATATGAAGCTTTTGGACTTCTCATCTTTCTTTAAAGACATCTCAGTGGGCTCATTGCTAGTCTCAGAATTGTTGACATTTCATAATGAAAATATCTAAGTATAAAGATTCCAGCTATTGGAGACTTATATTTTAAAGGAAATTATACATGTTAGGCACTGCAGCTATATTTGGTCAAGAGAAAAAAAATTGTTTAACTGAAAGCATTTAGTGACTATGTTGTGATAAGAGCCAAACTGTCTCCAATTGACACTGTGCGTAGAAAAAGAACTTTGTTGCAAAACACTTGATGCTGTGTTTGCAAAATGGATGGTTGGTAGATGTTTTTGTTTTCTCTCTGTTATAACAAATGCATAAGTTTCTGTGGTTCTGTGGGGTGGGGTTCATGCCAGAATGGAATTCCAGAGCTGTACTCTTTTGAAAGGATAGCAGATTCTTTCTGGAGAATATTACAATGTTTTTTTTTTTTTTTTAAGAGAGAGAGAGAACACAAGTGGGAGGTGGGCAAAGGGAAAGGGAGAGAAAGAATCCCCAGCAAGTTCTATGCTGAGCATGGATGGGGTCCAGATTCCACGACTCTGAGATCATGACCCCAGCCGAAATCAAGAGTCAAACATTCAACTGACTGAACCACCCAGGCGTAGCTCCTAGTCTCTGCATTTTGGATGCCCTAAATCACAAGGATGTTTACAAGGATGTTTCCCTAGAATTGTCCCAATTTTAGTAAAGCTCGCCATGGAAACTCCTTTGGGGGTCTTTATTCCTGATATCTACTCTGCTTCTTTCCCAAGGGTAATCCCTTTTCTCATTTCTGTTTGAAGAAAGCATCATTCTGTAGAGCCATTTAGCCAACTCTGAGCTCAAATTTTATCTTGGTCACATATAAAAATGTGGTCAAGGAAAATTATTTCATTTCTGAAATCTCTCTGCTTTGTCATATGGAATGTGAAGATAGTATACACTCTATAGGGCTAGAATAATGAAATAATGCATGTAGAGTATCTAACACATGGTTTAATATATAGAAGTACCTGGCACATTTCCTTCACTTTTTTTTTTCTTCTCAATCAGCTTAGTTCCCTGTAGTATCTGAGGTAGCTAGCAATTAGGAAAAGCCAAGAGTTTCCAACTCGGCTATTTAATGCTTTCAAGAACTCAATAATTATTTCAGGGGCACCTGGGTGGCTCAGTTGGTCGAGCATCCAATTCTTGGTTTTGGCTCAGGTCATGATCTTGTGATCCTGAGATTGAGCCCCATGCTGGGCTCTGCACTCAGCCTAGAGTCTGCTTCAGATTCTCTCTCCCTCTCCCTCCTGCTCTCTCTTTCTCAAATAAATAAATAAAATCTTAAAGAAAAAGAAATATATAATTATTTCATATAATTACATATAATTCCTATAATAATATAATTATATTTCATATAATTATAAGAGCAAAAATTATGATTAGATTAGTCCTTTACATCTTTGCAATCACCAGTGGAAGTACTTTTATTGATATAAGTGCTACCCTGAACTTCTTAAATAGGCAGCCAATCTTTGGTTCCATCAATAAACCCTAGGACTGTGATAAATGACAGATTCTGAGTAATGATGTCCATCTTCACTGGCCCTTTGAAATGGAGGAGGGTCTCATTTTAGAAAATATTCTTAAGGCATGAGACTGTGACTCCAGAGTTCAGAGTTGTAGAGAAGATACTTGGACCATGTTTTACTTTAAAATTAAGATCTCTTCAGAAAGGAACCTTTGATTCTAAATATGGAGAATATGAATGGGTCCATAAGCCCTGGGAAATGGATACAAGTAGAAGAAAATTCCATTTATAAAATACTGAAGGAATAGTATTGAATTGTACTAAACAGGTCTACTTTGGATTTATGACAGAAGACCCTTTTTAAAATGTCATTTACTGGTTCCATAAACCTTTTCATGTCTGGACCAAGTAACAAGTGCCATGAATTACCATTCACTGTTTATGTAGCACATACAAATAAGTCATTTTGGTGAAAAAAAAATAGGGAGGAGTGGGCTCAAAAGTCTCCTCAAGCTTTCTTTTTGGATAAAAACATTCAAGATTCTTCTAATAGCATGAATTCTAGATCCATCTTTTTGAAATAGCACACTTATAGAACTTAAAAGAACATGGGTACAGGTGACCGTTTCATACTGATCAACCCATAAAAAGCAAACAAACAAAAAAGCCAAAAAACAGTTAAAGAAACTATCTCCCAGATGAGTTCCTAGATCTTTATCACTTCTTTTAAATTGGTAATTCTCAAATTTCTGCATAAAGAAAAAGCATACAGAACTTCTTAAATGCACATTACCAGGTCCCATCCTTAGAGAGTCTGATTCTGTAGCTTTGGAGTGTGGCTTAGGATTGCATTTATACAGTGCATTTTAGGGGATCCTAATGTAAGTAGCCCTTGGACTTTACTGTAAGACTTTGCCCTACACCCTGCCTTATAAATAAGTTATACAACTCCTTCTTGGGGGCTGCTAAGCAGTAGAGTCTAGTGAGATAGTTGCAATTTCTCATGCCGAGAGAAAGAAATCCAATTAAGAAATGTAAATTCTTCTTCATGCTGAGAGAATACGAGGCAATAAAAATATGAATTTCTTTATGTTGCATGGAAGCTTCTGGGAGCCCATAAAGGCTGAGCAATCCTTGCCGAGCAGCTGGACCGTCATCATCTTCTCTGGCTTTTATGGGAGAAGATGAGACACTATCGGCACTTTTCTGAAAACAATCTCTTAAGAGTTTCTGTACAGGCTGAGAGGCTCTTTCTTTAATGCTTGAAATCCATAATTAACTATTTAGAATGAGGGGGGTGTTAAAGTATGTAATGAGTGCCATCCTTTCTTAGGATGATTATCTGATTTCTAATCGCACCTTCCTCCCTGTGATATATTTGTGCAGAGGAGCTGGTGGTTGGCAGTGAAGGAAAGGCAATTCAGTACCATTGGAGGAAGCTAGTTAGTGCTCTAACAGAGAAAGACCAGTTCTTCTTTTTTTTTAAATAAATTTATTTTTTATTGGTGTTCAATTTGCCAACATATAGAATAACACCCAGTGCTCATCCCGTCAAATGCCCCCCCCTCAGTGCCCGTCACCCAGTCACCCCCACCCCCCGCCCACCTCCCCTTCCACCACCCCTAGTTCGTTTCCCAGAGTTAGGAGTCTTTCATGTTCTGTCTCCCTTTCTGATATTTCCCACTCATTTTTTCTCCTTTCCCCTTTATTCCCTTTCACTATTTTTTATATTCCCCAAATGAATGAGACCATATAATGTTTGTCCTCCGATTGACTTATTTCACTCAGCATAATACCCTCCAGTTCCATCCACGTCGAAGCAAATGGTGGATATTTGAGAAAGACCAGTTCTAACTAGTACTCTTGCTCCAACACAGTTGTGTGACCCTGACATGAGCCATGGCACAGGGCTGAAGCCAATGAGCTGCTGCTGAAAATGGCGGAAAGGGAAAAGAAAGATGAAAAAGTAAGTGGGGCTTTGGTATGAGAGATTCTATTGCCTTGATGTGCCCAAGGCAGCAGAGTTGAGGGAGAGGAGCTGTTTTTATTATTTGGAGGATTCCTTTCATTTGGCTTTCTGAGAGGATTCTATATGATCCTGGTTGAATCCTACCTACCACTTCAAATACTGCCTTCTTTTCCATTTTGCTGTTACACGGAGTGAACTTGTTCAGATAATCTTTTCAAGTGGATTCCTTGTTATGTTTTCTTCCTTCTGCCCCACCGTTTGTAAATTCAATCTCTAACTCAAAGATTCTAAATCCACATCAGTTGTACCCCGTATCAGTAAATATATGTTGTTCAGGATAGGTCCCTAAGCAGCATCCTCTATATCCCTTCTCTCTGTTTTTCATTATGTTCCTGATTCTTGATTTAAACAATGTTATTTTGGGAAAACTCATGTGCACTAGGATTAACAGCAATTCCCTTTGTAAACTAAGCCTGTTAAAAAATGCATTTCCAGGAGCTCAGTATAACCTGCACCAGCAAGTCTGAGCTTTTGCTTCCTGCGTGGAGAGAATTCTAGGCTCCTATATTCAAGGATTGCTTTATTAGCTATAGGAGAAACAGCCAAAAGTAGAGATTCCCAGAACAATTGTAAATTAATTATTGAATTTAGAATACCATTTTCAAATGATTTTCAATCAATGAACAGACTTAGTAAGTACAAAGACAACTCAATTCTGGTGTGTATCTTAGCCATTTAAAGATATTCATAGGTTTAAAATTTAATGTTTTCTTTTCATTTACAGTGAATTTATTGTTGGCAGAAAATTCATGAGAGTCCAGCCTTGGAGAATTAAGTCTTCTGTACCTTACATAATGGATCTAGCAGAAATGGTTAGCTATTTGGGATTCACTGGTGCTGCTCTGCCAGTCTATATTAGACATGATTTGGGAGCGCCACTAGAAGCATGTATGTATTAAACTTTACAAAGCACATCAAACCATCTTGTGTCAAGACCTGGTTTAAGGAAGGAGAGCTAAGAATTTGGCTAAAAATCCTAACAACAATGTAAAGATTGGATACCTCGGCATTTGACCTCAACCATAATATCTCACCTCTCTTGTCCTCTAGTGTAAGGCTCATCTTCTAGCTTAGTGACTCTGTGTACCACTACATATTTCTGATTCTTATAAGCAAACATAGGCACATTCTTACTGCTATGCTCTTTCCTGGAGGAGAAATCTTACAATGTGAAAGTAGGAAAATCCCACTCTATTCTGAGGTCCAGAGGGGTGTTGTTGCTTGCCTAAGGTCATGTCCCTAGTTTGTGAAAGTGTAGAGACTTAAATTCAAATTTTGGAAGAGGAAATAAGGTGAAGTTTGGCCAGATGTTGTAATGTGTGGCATACACCTGACTTGTTGGACTCACATTAGATACTTGAAGGTTCTGTTGACTTCTTCTGGAAAGGAAGGAGGAAATATCTATGGAGCACATGGGTTCTGAGTTACGAAAACTTGGGCTCAAATTCTTCCCCATCACTTAGTAGCTGACTGATTTGTGGGAAACCACTTAACTCAAAGCTTCATTATCATCTTATAAAATGAGAATAATAATATTAAACTTTATAAGGATTTTCAATGTCATTTATAAAGAGGTTGTCTAATGTAGACTTATTAAGTGCTCATCTGTAAACCTATTCTCTCCTGACCATGCATACCAGTGATCTTTTCTATTGGTAACATCACTATGTTTGTCATTGTATATTTCCCTGTCCACTCTAATGATAGTCACAAGACAATTTCTGTTATAAGACATCAAAATTCCCACCTGGGAGATTACTTTAGCCAATACAGTTAGAAAGAGAAAGAAAAATGCCATTATATATTTGCAAAGTACGATTTAAAATGAGATAATTGAAAGTCAGCTTGTTTATCTTTAGGGGGCAATTGGTGATTCTTTTTTCTTCCTAAGTAATGGATTGTTATATATTTAATTGCTATTTTGAGAAAGGTATTCCTCCAAATGGGCATTAGGGAAAGAGGACAGATTTTAATTAAACCATTTAGCACATACTGAATAACCCCACCAGGAGGCATGATAAAGGTATGCTTAATTGGCTTAGAAGGATGGTAGCAATGTGAGAACTTCAAACACAAAGTTAAGTGCAGAGATAATTCTACATCTATCTCCTAATCAACAGCAAGGGAAATTATTGAAGATTTAAAAAGCAAGGCAAAAAAATTAAAAAAAAAAAGTAGGCTGACTTTTATCTAATTTGTCCCCAAACAAAGTTTCTCTAGGATACACAGGTATGTTCCATTTTGTGGATAAGTCTACATGAGGAGGACGCTGCTTTATTTATTCCTAAGGCTGTGTGACAGCATATTTCCCCCACCCCCAATACTTGGTATAGTGTGTCTGTTAGTGTTTTTCAATCTCTGATTCCTTTCATTCTTTCCTCTATCCAATCTCCTAATTAAGGCTTTTCTAAATGTCAGTGCCGGCAGGTGGGCACATAAAAAGAGGATGGAGAGTCTGGGTTGTATATCTCTCATGCACCTATTCATTGTCTTCAGGTAATGTATTAGCTCAGAAGATCGAGTGGACTGGTCAGAGAATGTGGCAGTATTAGGACCAATTGCAGGACAGACAAATAGACAAAAAGAAATGCTATCTCAAGTCAACAAAATCCTAAAATTTGACAACCAAAGGCCAGAGGAAATCAAGAAAAAGAGCAATAGGATTGAGGAGGCAGGCAAAAACCAATTCAGCTTTCTTTGACTAGTATATAGAACATGCCCATTATATGCCAAGATTTGTGAGAGATCATAATACTTTGGGTAGATGTTGGAAGACAAAGGTAAAATATGCCTACACTGGTTCTTCCAAGAGATATTATCAACTACCCGAGGAGATGTGTACATGAACAGATTATATCAAAACAGTAGAAAGTCCTATGATAGAAGTTTGTATAAGGTGTTAGGGAGGCATATACATGACCCCTATCCTACTGTTATTTTATTTGGTTTTTTTTTTTGCTTTTATAATTATTGTTATTTTGGGAATAACAGAAACTTCAACATCATTCTTTTAGTTTACTTGAGCTTTCTGGCAAGAGCGTTCTAAAGGTGGGCCTTAATATGGCAAAACCTCTGAGGTCTGAATATTGTCATTTTTTTTAGTTCCATTTTCCATATATTTTAGCTTTGATTTATAGCTTCCCACTTTTTATTTTTTCCTTCAGTTTTCCTATCCTTTTAATTTTCAATTCACATATTTATTCCTCAGTTATATTATCTTCTTTTACCAACTCCTATATTCATCATATCCACACATTTTTGAAAAGAGATTTCTTGTTCTTGCTTATATTTATAATATCTTCCCTCATCTCCTAAAATTTTCCACTTATTTCAAATTCTCAATCCATTTATTCCAATGTTCAGATGGTTCATTCAGGTTCTTTTTTTCATGGGCCTTGTAATCCTCTTATATCTGGTCCTTTTCCCTGGATGCTCATTTTATCTTGATGGTAGTTATTCTGTCTGGGAATGTGTGCTATGTGCTGCTTAAGGCCTTGCTGTCCTCTGTGTATGCCGAGGCGAATTTAGGAAGAGAGAAAGGGCTCAGTCCTTGCACAGAGAGTACAGGAGTCCAAAGTCTCTCTTCTGACCTTCTACCAGGCAACTCTTGTGGTTGAGATTTATCTTTAATAACTTTGGAAGAAGCAGATGTGAGAGAAGGTCATGTATCTAGTTTGTTATCCACCATCTTGGAGTTTAGAGGCAAGGGGACACAGAAGAGAAGCTATAATTAAGTGGGGCTGATCTCTTCACATGAGTAGGACTTTTGCATCTCACTGGTATTGCCTAGATAACAATTTAATGGCCTGGCCTGGAACAACAATGTGTGTGAACTCAGAAGCAAATTCTTACCCAGCCAGACTTCCAGATGAGAATGTGCGCTGCCTGACACCTTGGTTGCAGCCTTGTGAGACCCTACACACAGGACCCAGTAAAGTTGCATTAGGACTCCTGACCCACACAAACTGTGAGATAATAAATATATGTGGTTTTTTAAGTCTCTGAGTTTGTGGTAGTTTGTTACACAGAAGCAGATAACTGATACAGCATTCCTCCCGGAGGGGATGGCAGGCAAGGAAGAAGAGATGTGTAAAAGCATGACTGTCTTGTAAATGTTTAAGTAGCTTGTTAGAGCTAAACCATAGAGGGCAAGGTTAGGGAAAGAGACCAGAATAATTGAGAACCTACTCTATGCTGATCAGTGTGTCAACTGTTTCCCAGGCATCTCTAACTTCTCTAAAACCTGGTGAGTCTGGTACCAATGTTGCCTTTTTACAAATTGGGAATTTGGCTTAGAGTAGAGCTGACTTACTGTCATGCTGCAGCACATGCAAACAGGCTAACGCTGTGCTGGCATGCTGATTTCACTGAGCAGCAGGAGCAGCAGGGTGAGACTCTGCAGGGCTGGCTGCAAACAGCTTCTTCAATTTGCCCTAGTGGGCCATAAAAAACTCCATTAATTTCTGTGTGCCTTTATGTGAGAAAGTCGTAGAAGCACTTAGAGTGGCTAACCAACTTGTCTAAGGTGACCCATCTCCTAAGTGGATGAGAGGTCTTTCCAACCCAGGCATTTGGGTCCAAACTTCTCGCTCTTTATATTCCACCATCTTTTTATATTCCACCATCTCAAGCAAAAGGTGAATTTCCTAATAGGAGGTCAGTTCATTCAGGAACCTTTAAGGTATTTTTGATATAATAGTTGAATTCGTACCATAAGCTAGGTTTTGATTTCAGTATTTCATATCCATCATCTGAGTTAATCTTCACAACAAACCTGAGAGATAAGAAATAACATATTTCAATTTTAAAGGCAAGGTCATGAATTTAAGAGGTGATTAAATAAGTTACATAAGGTTTCAGAGTTACTAAGTGGCAGGAGAGTATTTAAATTCAGGTCTCTCTAGGGGTGCCTGGGTGGCTCAGTCGTTTAAACATCCAACTCTTCATTTTGGCCCATGTCATGATCTCAGGGTTGTGGATGGGGCCATGTGGCAGGCTCTGCACTCAAAGAGAGTCTGCTTGAGATTCTCTTTCCATCTTCCTCTCCCTCTGCCCCAATCTCTGTGTGTGCACTCTCTCTCTCTCTCAAATAATAAATACATCTTTTAAAAAATAAAGATAAAATAAACTCATGTCTATCTAACCCTAAAGACAGTAAGCTTAACTATAAGATACAATAAACTGGAAATGGCCAGTCTGAATGAAGTATAGAAATCTACTCTAGGGCAGCCCCGGTGACCCAGTGGTTTAGCACCGCCTTCGGCCCAGGGCATGATCCTGGAATCCCGGGATTGAGGCCCACGTCAGGCTCCCTGCATGCAGCCTGCTTCTCCCTCTGCCTGTGTCTCTGCCTCTCTCTCTCTCTCTGTGAGTCTGTCATGAATAAATAAATAAATAATCTTAAAAAAAAAGAAATCTACTCTACTAGTCGTTTCAGCATGATGTATCCAATTGTACACACAGTGTTTGTAAATCAAATTTTGAAAAGAACAGCTCTTTTTCATTAGACAAAATGAAGTGAAATGAGATCATACCCTCACCATCTATTACTTTTTGTATATTTAGAAGTCTTTGCAAAGTGCTGAAGATACCAGGAGGATTAGCTTAAAGATTAAGAACTGCAAAAATAGCTTAGAAGAAAACTACTTATGTGTTCATAAAGGCTGTAGAAGATTATTTGATAGGATGGAGGTGGCAAGGTATAGGCACTGGAGGCAACAAAGGTCATTTTAAATTTAATAATGGGACTGAAAATAATAAACCAAGAGAAAAAGGAAATTCAGACTGATAAAATGTCTTTCTTTGGTATCTTAAATAATCTAATAAACGATGTGATAACAATTCAGGCTCCAGTGACTACTGGTTATGGCTTTTTGACTTTGAGCCAATTACCTTTTTCATATGTACTTCAGTCTACAAATCAATAAAATGGGAATAATCATTACTTAACTCATACAGTTTTTATGAGGATTGAATTTTATATATACAGGTATATACCTTAGTACTTCTAAAAGGGACATGTTTTATTCTTCATATCTAAAAGGTGCTTCTGTTTTATTTAATTTTAAGAAACACAATATTGCTTTGTAGGTATGCTAAGTGGATTAGATATTTGATTCTCTAGTGGGTTTCTGGAATTGTGCATCAGGAGAAGAATACTTTTGAAATGTTTAGTCTTTTGAACAATTGTGCGACTCCTCTGCCCTCCCACCCCACTCATTCCCCCAGTGCAATCCATTCAGGGGAGTGATATGCAGGTCACAGTCAGCACTAACTTGAGGACAAATGCACATTCTAATACAACACGTTTATCATTAGTAGGGATTAAATTTTGTGGTAAAGAGAAACAATGAAATAAAGAATCTTTCTTCATGCAAAAAGATTTACTGGCTTTCTTAAATAAATGATGATGCTTTAAATGTGTCCGCTGTGGCAAATATTCAGATCCCAATGTGGCTGGCTTCAAGTTTTGAGAAAACAAAAGTACCCATTAGAGGATACTGATTTTTGAGGAAATATAAATTACATCTCGATTAACTAGACTACATTTATTTTCATAGTTCCTTGGTAATACATGAAAACAAATCTTATGCTTATTTTCAAACTGCTAGAGGCTAAGAGAGGTCAGAGAGCTTGTTTAGTTAATAAAATGAGATAGTAAAAATTCAAGGAGGAGAAATCAGAATTCTAAACCTAATGAAGAGAAAGTCCTTCTTGTCCATTTTTGTGTGGAGGGTAAATATTTAACCATTTTCCGGGTCCATTGCTTGTTCTGCTTGAACAACAGACAGCAAAAATCAGGAAACTATGACATAAAAATCAAAGAAGGTAGGCATAATTTTGCTTGTGAATACTGTAAATACAGTAGTAAAATGAAAACTGGAACGAAGACGTAAAAAGACTGAAGGAACTGCAGTGATAAAATAAATTATTAATAGAAAATACCTTATGCTCAACTCATTAATAGTATTCAGATCTGTGACCTACTTAGAAAGAAATATGTTTTCTCTTTTAGCGTTCAAAATTTGCTGAACAGACTAAGACGGGCAAGTCTAACTAGCAGTAGATGCTTTAGTAAATACTCAAAAGGCACGTGAAGAATACATTCATAATAGATTCTCATTAGGAATCCTTATAGAAGCCTGATTTTCCTACCACTAAGTTTATATGCCTTCACCATCTGTAGTTCTCAAATTCAAGAAGCCATGCTAATGCTAACAAAGTGGCTGGCTTGGCGGATCAATCTGAGAGGGAGCCTGGAGAATTATCTACTTTGGAAAGGTAATTTAAAACTAAATCCACCTCTAAAAGTGAGTGTCCCCTTTGGGTTTACAGGTTTCACAAGAGGGGAGCCCTACATATTGGAAGCATTTCCTTTTGTTTGCCAACAGCAGGGAAGACTTGGGCCAAAACCCAAAAGGATACAACTTAGACAAGAATGAGCATATGGCTCTGAAAGTTTTAATCACTAAAAAAGGAAAATATAGTTGCAGCTAGTGGATAAACAGCTCCGTTATATAAAAACCTGGGATCAGTATAAACTTGGTTATAAGATCATCTGGTTAAAAAAAATCAGTGATTTAAAGGAATAAATCAGTTTTGCATGCGAAAAACAAAACTGGAAAAAAAAATTAAAACTACCCAACGAGAAGCGAGACTAACAGGGAAAATTCAAGCAATGGAACAATTTGGTGCATCAATTTCCTATAAAGTAGGTTACCTGAAGTATTTTATCAGTATCTGTGGTGGAGTAAAAAGGTAGGAGTTCAGGCATCAAGTCTAAAAATGGTTTGGCACCATCATTGCTGATAATATTAAGAGCAATTAATTCTCTATGTATGTCTTAAGTTGTAAGGAAACAATTTCTTGCACAATCTTGGGGCATCATATGATTCACATTATATTAGAATTTTCATACTAAAATTGGCAACTTCTAGGTGATGATTTTTCCCACTTTCAACAAAAGATTGCAAGTTTCTATTCTTAAATAAAGGTAGTAAAGTGCAAATTGCCCCTACAAGAAGAGATAAAATGTTTCCAATTTTCATAGTGTTGTCATTCTATGCCTGACTATACATGTTTTTTGGAGCCTTCAATCTATTTATACACGAGTAAAAAGTTAAAGATTCGATAATAGAATATGCACTACTCCTGAATACACTGATCGACTAAACTTTAGAAGTTTGATATACATTTGTTTAACAAAAAATAACAAATTTAAAGAGTCATAAAGCAAATATGTAAAGAACACCTCCTCTGGACTAGCAGGCATTGTTTATTGTGTGAATTTGTAAACTTAAGCTTCCTTAAATACTTTCTATCACGGTATTCCTGGTCATGCCTTAGCTGTCAGGCCTCGCGCCCCCTCTCCCACCCCTGTGCTTGCTTTCTTCCTCCCTTTCTTCTTCCTTCTTTCCTTTTCAGATATATTTTAAGCTTCTCTAATATGCCAGGCATTAGATGAATGAAACATGAACTTGGCAGAACTCACAGAAAGTGGCAATTGATATGTAAACAGCAAAGTGTGATGCAAAAATCTGAAAGTTTGATTGACAAACTAAAATATTACCTGCAGACTAAAAAGCAAGATATACATCAGTTATCCACTCTTTTTAAATTGAATACTGTGCTAAATGTTCTAGGTTGAAAGATGCCAAATGAATAAGCCAATCCTACCTACAAAGAGTACATGTGCAGTAGAGGAGAAAAGATGTGAACATAGATGCTTAATAGGTAGCATATGTAAAAATAATTTCTCCAGACTGTTGTATTAGGTTCCTATTAATGATGTAGTAAATGAACATACATGTACTGTCTCAAAACTGTACATATTTATTATCTTAAAATCCCTAGTCCAGAAGTTTGGCATGGGTCTCCCTAAGATCAAGGCACTATGTAGGCTGTCTTCCCTTGTGGAGGCTATAGAGTCCCATCTGCTCCTTTTCTCATCTAGCTTCTAGACACTACCCATGTTCCTTGTCTCCTGGCTCCCTTTTACCCTCTTCCGAGTCATTAAATTGTATCTCTCTCTGCCTTTATTCAGTAGTCATCCTTCCCTCTAGCTTTCTTCTTCTGCCTTTGTCTTTCACTTTTAAGGATCCTTGGAATTATTTTGGATCCATCTGGATAATCCAAAGTAATCTCCCTTAATTCTATCTGTAATCAAAATTGCTCTTTGCTATGTAATCAAATGCGTTAACAGTTCCGGGAAAATTAGCATATAGACATCTCCGATATCCCAGTGCTGTCAAAATGGAATAGAAATTCAGTTTAAGTGAGATAGAATACATAAAATTCCTTGAAAAAGATAAAGGATGATGCTGATGTAAGGTGTTGTGTAGCAGGTTGCTATGCTCTGGTTTGGCTATTGCAAGCATAGAAAGTACAGTCAGATTCCTTTTCTCCTCTACTCCTTCTGGGTCTCTAGTTGCTATGATGGACTTGCCTCTTTACATCAGTTATTTATTCTAATACAGAAAGGTGGTACTTTGGTAGTTTAAAGTCAGGTGTTTGTTTTTTTTTTCCCCCTCCTGTGTAAGGAATATGGAACTATCAAATATTTTCCTCTGCACTGGGCATACCAATCTTGATACACTGATCTAGACAAATGAAGACATGTCTGATAGGCTAAGAGAAAGGATGCGTGGTTGACATTAAGAATCCAGATTTACGGCAGCCCGGGTGGCTGAGTGGTTTAGCGCCGCCTTCAGTCCAGGGTGTGATCTTGGAGTCCTGGGATCGAGTCCCAAGTCAGGGTTCCTGCAGGGAGCCTGTTTCTCCCTCTGCCTGTGTCTCTGCCTCTCTCTCTCTCTGTTTCTCTCTCTCTCTCTCTCTCTCTCTCTCTCTCTCTGTCTCTCATGAATACATAAATAAAATCTTAAAGAAAAGAATCCAGATTTATTTATTTATTTTGAACATTTTATTTATTTATTTATTTATTTATTTATTTATTTATTTATTTTTATTTCTTAGATTTTATTTATTTATTCATGAGAGACACACAGAGAGAGGCAGAGACATAGGCAGAGGGAGAAGCAGGCTCCCTCTGGGGAGCCTAATGTGGGACTCAATCCCAGGACCCTGGGACCATAATCTAAACCAAAGGCAGACACTCAACCACTGAGCCACCCAGGTGTCCCAAGAATCCAGTTTTAGAGGAAAGCAATGCCTGTTCAAGTTTCCTCCCCATTCTACAACTTCCATGGACAAAATCATAATTAGAAATGTTTTTCTACCTGTTGATCCATCTTGAGAAATGACTCGGAGAAGCCTTGAGACAAAGAACCTGATTATAACATAGATTATATTTTAACCCTCTCTGATAGGTTCTAAATTATGTAATAGAGCAATACATCATAGGAAGCTCAGTCATATGGGAGGGGCCATGCAGAACATTGCTGGAATACTATCACACTCTGCACTCATCCAAAGCAACTGCCCAATGAATGGTAAATGAGGAGAGTCACATTTATTTAGTAAAGATGAGAAGCAAAGGAAACAGAGTAAAACATATTTTTGAGCTTTGGGCAGACTAGAGCTAGGCTTTCAGTAGTTAGGGTTGCAACAACTCATAGGATAAATTGAAAAGGGCTGGTGGTACACAGACAATTCTTAAACTGCTTCCAGCTCTACACTAGTACAATGGCATGGTTTATGCCCTTGTATATGTGACTTGTGTATGAGTACAAGATTGATAATTCTTTTCATAAATGTATGCCTTTCTCTCCACCGAGACTGGAATGGAATTTTGCATGTAATAAGCACTCCTTTAAACTTTACTCATTAACTGAACATAAGGCTGATTGCTTGAGTTGTTTCAGACCAGGGTAAACTCCCAGGACAGCTGTAATAAAACCTTTCAACCACAACAGAATCCAAATAGAACCAACCTTCAGAGATAGGGGAAGATGATCCCATTTGTCTAGTGGTTGTAAAGTTAGATTAACCTTAGATAAAGTCCAATTTTGTATATCACTCAGGGTGCAAACTTAGTGTAGGAGAAAGAACAATGGCTTTGGTGTCAGAAAATGTGAGTTAAATTTCCAGTTTCACTCATTCTTAGAACTATGACCTTGAACAAGGTTCTTTCTGTCTCTGAAATTTGGTTTCCTGAGTAAATGAGCAGGATATTTGGGTGTCATCAATGAAGAAGAGCACTGCAAAGGGCCATGCACAATCACATTTGAGAAATCCTGGATATGCTTAAACCAGAAAAGGATTTGTGAAATTTGAATTATTCCAATTATATTTGTAAAGTCTATGTGCCAAAGACCATTTATTGTGATCATACTCCTTTTCTGTTTGTGGTGCTGGAGAACTTGGATCACAGGATTCAGGATTTAACAATGTGGTTACCTGACTGCTAACCTAGCATTGGTTCAGTCTCCCCTTAAAGAGGTTATGATGTGATCGTTACCACAGATTGGGGTTGCACTGAGCTTTTACCAAAGTATCAGGGAGGCTAACTACCTGAGCAGATCATTCTAGAAGTGTGCTGTATAGTGCTGGCATATTTGAATAGGTTCTACATTCATGGTGGGCATTTGTACGCAACTCCTAAAATGTATTTGAGATCAATTATGCTTAAATTCAACACATTTAGATAAAAAGATACTCTGAAACTGCTCGGCTGTTTCCCATATATTGTTGAAAATGATCTTGGTAGAATGCAAAGCCTCTTTAACTTGTAAAATATATCATTATACTTTGCTTTGAGTAATGTGCAAGTTAATGTCCCTCCCATCCCAATCATAACAATCCCTCAACCAACTGTAAAAGATCCTTTAATGATTATTTTCCCCGCTTAATGCCTTTTTTCATCTGTGGTTAGACAAGTGGAGCTGGAGTGCCTTACTTGTGTACTATCATTTGTTTTAGAGATCCTTAGATTCTCAGGGAGTTAAAAATAAAAGGCATTTGCAAAAACTGTTGAAATGTAAATGGATATATTCACATAGCACTAACTGATAAATTAAAAGTGCAATACAATAAAATAAAATTTCAAATTCTAAAGGTCTTATCTCATGAAAAACTTAAGCTCTTCTGGATTTTCACTATATATAAAAATGCGCAGTTAACAAAGAACTCAATGTGCTAATGATTTTAAAATATTCATTTTAGGCTTATAGTTTCCAGTTTGTACTTCTTTTGGAGAGTTTCAATATATAAACACTACAACAATCCATTTAAAATATTTTTAAGTTTCCTAAGTGATTCGGACACCCAAGATTTTTATTTCAAAGGAATTTCTTAGTATGGTAATTAGGCAATGGTTCAATTCATTCCAAATGTCTAGTAAAGTTCCTCCTAACTATTAATTATATCTTAATAAAAGCTTCCAAGTGAATCAAGTTTTCAATGTTTCTAAGGGTTATAATTTTCCAGGTCGTATAAAGAGAAGCTAAGTTAAAGAGGGCAGACTTGCTGAGAAATGGAATTCTGTCCTCATTCTCCTTTTTCCTTAGGTTTATGCTGGAGAAAGGGTAAGAATGACGAGAACACTAGGGCTGGTGCCAGGCAAAGGTTTGTATTAGTGGGCACCTGCTGTGTTACTCATGGTCTTTGATGCTTGTCTTTTCTTCCCAGAACCTAACATTACTAGATATCCTGGCATCATGCCGCCCTAACCCCAGTTCTGCAATCAAACTTTAAGCTCAGTGATGTTCCCTATCCTCTCAGTGTCTGCAACAGTACATATAAACATTATCAAGCTCTGAGCTGTTTGGCATTTAAGTAAATATGTGTAAAAGCACATATGTGTATGTATACACACACATACATATGTGTGCATTTTGTAATTGAAAATTTTGTCTGACCTTTGTCCCAGATTCCTGGGACAGACCTTCTAAACCCTCGGCATTTCCTCAGTGACAGGAGTGTCCTTGTTGTTCATGATGAGGCCCTGTAATGACCACTGAGTTTACAGTTAAGGAGATGATTAGGGTGGACTCCTCAAAAGCTAATGCTACCATACTGACTCAGGATGGGGCCAGGCCATGTCAGGAAGACCAACCATGTGATTAGACGGTAGGGCTTTGAACCACATGCTATCAACCAACTTCTGGGAAGAAGAGGGGCTGGAGATTGAGTTCAATCATGTGGCCCATTATTCAATCAATTGTGCCTACATAATGAAATTTCAGTAAAATCTGTGGACATTAAGGCGTGGTTAGTGAACATATTATTGTACTAGGAGCATGACACATCCTGATTCCCTGGGGAAAGGACCTCAGGACCTTCCCAGACCTCTTCCATAGGTGTCTCCTCTTTTTGTGGTCCTGGTTTGTATCCTTTATAATAAAACTGTTTTTATAATTACAGTATTTTTCTGAGTTCTATGTGCCATTCTGGTAAAGTATCAAGCCCGAAGGAGTCATGAAATCTCCAAATGTGAAGCCATATTGGTCAGAACTGTGGGTGGCCTGAGGACTTCGGAACTCCCAGCTGGCATCTGAAATGAAAGCAGTTTTGTTGGGGACTGCACTTTAACCTGTAAAACTTATACTAATTTTGGACACTTAGTGCCAGAATTGAATTGTAGTATGCTCGTGTATGTGTATGTGTTAGTGTGTGTGTGTGTGTATGAAAATTCCTCTCTTAGAGTCCCTGATTATGGTGGCAATAAAGACTCTGAATTCTTAACTTTTGAAATAAATTTTAAAGCTTTACCATGAAATGTTTATATTGCCTTGTCTAACACCAGCACAGAATCAATCCAGAGTTGGCACTCCCCTTAAGGTACTGTTCTATGTTTTGGAGAAGATTTCAAAAGATATTACTACTTGGGACACCTGGGTGATGCAGTCAGTTGGACATCCGAGTCTTGGTTCCATCTTAAGTAGTGATCTCAGGGTTGTGAGATTGAGCCCCATATCTCAGGCTCCGCACTCAGTGCAGAATCGGCTTCAGATTCTTTCCCTCTCCTGCTGCCCCACCCGCTCGTGTGCACCCTTTCTCTCTCTCTCTCTCTAAAATAAATAAATAACTATTTTTTCTACTCATATGAGTACTAGATGAAGGAAGACTACATTCACAGACAGAAGATTTTGGATAGACTTTGGGGGAAAACAAGAAGGGCTCACTCATAATTTTTATTCTCTTTCTGGCATCCTATTCCATTTTGTGACTTAGATTTCTTGTTTTCTCTTATCTTTCCTCCATATCATTTCCTTGTCCAAAAACAAAAAAAAGCACATTGTGTATTCATTTCCATTGAAAAGTACCTGACTAATGGGGCTTCTAGTGCATTCCCTCCTCAGGGCAAAGTCTTTCATAATTCCTAGACCAACATGTCAAAAAGGCACCACTCCCTATTCTGACCCCATGAAACTGGTTCTTAGGACATAATTGGACCAAACAAGCTTGCTTCCTCTGTTCTTTTAATAGAAGTAGTAAAGCAGTTAATTATTTAGATAGTCTTCGAAATACTTACCTTGTAAGTATTAATCCTTTGTATTTTTAAACAAACTGTAAGGTGGTTACTATTTTTATCCTCATTTTATAGGTGATTATATGGGACACATGAGTTAAAAATTTTTGCTCCAGACCACTCAGCTAGTAAGTAACAGAGCCAAGATTCTAACCAACATAATTCGATTCTGGAGCCCATATTCATAATTATTCATTTATGCTTCCTCACATGATGAGCTTCTTTATGTGTGGGGGACCATGCTCTTGCTCTAAGCATGAGTAGCTCATTAAATATGTAAGAACATTCCTCCTTTTCCCACAGTGTTATTTCTTACAATCTTCTCACTTGTACTCTTTTTCCAGCACATTGAATTCTTTGCTATTTCCCAATTACCCAGTACTTTCTCCAACTTCTCATTTGCTTTTTGCTCTGCTTGGAGAGTCCCTGACAATTTCTCCACATCCTTTACTCGTTCCTCAACTCATCTTGTGAGCACTCCCTGATGCTCAGTATAGGGAAGAAGCCATTTCTCTGTGCCCTTCAGCATCTGCATGCTTTTACTATGGTCCTTATTATATAGCCTGTGATGACCTTTTAGTTAATTTCTGTTTTTTCTCAGAAAACAAAAATATATTTGTTGGAAGTCTCTTGTCTTACATATCTCTATCTCTAGGCCTAGTACAAGTTCTATAACATAATAGCCATTCATTAAAAGATTGTAAAATAAGTGAATAAATTAATAAAAACTAAATAATAACATTGCAGTATTTCTGAAACCTAAGTTGATGACCAATGATTTTCAATTTGTCATAGTCTCAGAGTTCAATGGAACATCTCTAGAGATGCTGACAAAGAAACTGTACTCATAGTGGACTTACTTGATGCGTACACACCATCACACCTGAAAGTTTATTCTAATCTCGGACAGTGGATTGAGGTTACAGTGAGAGAAAAAGGAAGTAATAATCCCATGTCCTTATGTATCATTTCTCAACTTCATCTAACCTCCAGGGAATTATATATATATAATCTATATATATATACACACATATATATATATATATATATATAATCCCCACATCTCTGTGTGAAATGTGACAGTGTATCCTATCACCTTAAATTGCTTTCTTAATATCATAACAAAAATACAATAAACTGTTCCTTTTAGAGTCTTATTTTTTTAATTTTTAAAAATTTATTTTCTTTTAAAACTTTTGAAAAGTTATTTTTGAAGTACAATTGACATACGATGTCATGTTAGTTTCAGGTGGACAATTAGCTTCATGGTGATTCAATAATTCATACATTTCTCAGTGCCCAATTTTGTTTTTTCTCCAAATCTTTGCATTTTTTTTATCCCATCAGATCAACAGCAGTTACTGAGAGAGTTCTTTTTTTTCCCTCTTTTTGACTTCATCTTTGATTTGGAAATCCAGTGAAAAAGCCAAAAGGAATGGATGTATCCGTGATTGCAAAAGAACAATTTCATTTATGGAAATACTTATATTTATCTCTGCATATCTTGGGATCTCTCAAGATGTAGGGCTCTATTGCAAAATGAAAGACTTTCTTGTATGGCACAATCAAAGCATTTTAATGAAAGAAAATCTTTGCTAACATTAAATCTGTAACTGCAGGGCAATGGTCAGGAAAAGATAACTTGATGGATTCTACTTCAGTGCCGATTTTATGCTGGATCTTATCCCTTTTCTCCATAGGGGTCATTGTAGCAGCTTGCTAAGTATTCTTCCTCTATATGAATTCCTAAAGAATGCCTAAAAGCAGAAACTCATACTTCACAGAGTTCATAATATGGCTGACCTCTGTAAGCCACAGTCATTCAAACTACTAATCACTCGAATTATTCTTGCCTGATATGGCCAAAAAGTACCTGCTGTCACCCTGAAAAGAGGCCCAAGTTTTCTCTGGGACACTTATCATATAGCTAGTGATTGGCATTCCTCTATGTATCCCTCTGGTTGATCATTGTTTTATTATCCTTTTATACCTGCTTCATTAGGGTTCAATTCAGATTGTATGTAAATGTATGTATGTCAGTAAGGGATCTTACTTTCCTCCAAATGTATGTTTGGTTATAGACCAGGGAGTAAATGATGTTACTTCACTAATTTTGTAAATTATTAGTAATTTTCTATGTTCATGTGGTCTTAACATAGTGGATGGAAACAACGTAATACTGACAACAAAAACTAACAAATTCCATCATTTCTTGAGGGCTTAGTAATTAACAAACCCAGTACTAAAAGCTTTATTTATGGTTTTTCATAAAATCTTTATTACAAATTACTTGGTAATGGAGATTATGATCTGTTTCTACATATGAGTTTAATGAGACTTCATAATTTGATAACCTATCTAGGGTCACACAGCCAGTAAGTGGCAAAACCACAGTTCAAATTCAGGGCTTGCTGATTCCAGTGTCCATATTCATGAGTGTTATGGAAAACTACCTTCCTTACTAGAGGCAGGGGAAAGGTGTGATAATGCAAATAGCAGATAATGGAGAATTAATGATGTCTGCACAGTAGAGAGGACTTTTATTTTTATTTTTGTGAATTGTACCCATTCAGAAAAGCTATTCTTTATTTGCCAAACAACATTGTGATCTACAAAACCATTCCTTTTATTTCAAAGTAAGCACTTTGGTGGTTTACAAAGGTAAGGAGACAATCATTTCTGTAAATATGTAGCTAGAATTTGTAGAGAACACTTTTGAAGAATACACATTTCTTAAATGCTAGTGTTGTCTAGATCTGTGTAGTAGAAACGTAAACGTAACAGTAGCTAATGTTACAGGTAGTTAGTTGATCCAGGTGCAAATGTGAACATGAGCAAAATGATGGCAGAGACACTAAAAATTATGTATAAAAGCTGAGATAATAAGGAAGTGATGATTGGAATACAAATTGGAACCATATGGATCATTGAAGCAGATTCATGAATAATGCAAAGCTAAGGTGATGAAAAAGTGATTTAAACAGGGTGATGATAGAGATAAGTTAGTTATTATAACTTGGCTAATGGTTAAAATTAACACCTGAATTTAGCTGTATATATTTTCCAGTTTGTGGCTTATACCTATCTACACATATGGGTTATATGCATGAGTCTACACATAGTTTGCTAGACAACTGACATTTGTCCTTCAGGTTACACTGCCCCAAACCTAAAAAGTGTCCTCAAACTACCTACAGCTTCCTCTGGAAGAACTGTCAAAATTTAGGATGTTTATTATTTTGCCAGTAATAACTCATTGCTACAGTGAATGCTAATTCATTGTGTATTAACTGTCTGGTAAACTGCTTAATATTCCTCCCAAAATATAGTTTCAACCATTCTCAGTGAAGCTTTTCAATTTGACTAGAATGTGAAGGAAAAGGTCCCTGTAAGGTATTGTTCATCTAGAATGGCTATGCCCAGTTAAAAAATATAGTTGAATATCTAATGCTTAAGTGGAGCCAACCAGCAAGAATGAGGGAACACATCAAGATCCATTCCTGTCTGGGAATTAGGCTGGTTTACACAACATCATGAATCTGGCTCCATAAATCAACTGTTGGCAACTATGTGGATCCCCAGTTCATTTTTGTCTCCTATAGCCATAGTATCATTGACTAATAAAATTTTCTAGTGGTTTAGCTTTTGTGTTCCTTCTAGTTCCACCACCACCACCACCACCACCACCACCTTCTCCTTTTTCTCTCTCTCTGTTTCTCTCTCAGATGGTCTTGAACTTTAGTGTGCATCCCATCCCAAGCTGACTTTCTTTACCAGGGGCTCATCTGGCTGTAGGATGTGTTATAAGATCCACTCCAGTTCAGCTTTTCACACAAGTCTCTTCACTTTGACCTATTGGCTCTCATCCCCCTTTGCTGAACCTCTTACCTAGCCTCTCCTTTTTTTCAGTGCTGCTAATTTATCCCTAGGTACTTCCTCATCTATCCTCATAACCAATCTCAACAGAAACCTAGCTTTTCTTTTTTATTTGTTTAATCATATAAAACTTTTAAGTAAAGGAAGTGAAAAACATATACAAATAGTATTTTAGAACACTGATTGATACAGCAGACATAGAAGCACAAAAATAACTAATAAGAGTGTCATTTTTTTGGTAGCACTTTGGCTTTATTTTTGAAACTTTTTTTTAAAGATTTTATTTGTTTATTTGATATAGAGTTTGAGCACAAGTAGGCAGAGCAGCAGGCAGAGGGAGAAGCAGGCTCCCCACTGAGCGAAGACCCTGATGAGGGTGGGGCTAAATCCCAGGACCCCAGGATCATGACCTGAGCTGCAGGCAAGATGTCCAACCAATTGAGCCACCCAGGCGCCCCTATTTTTGAAACTTTTAAAGAAATTGTCTAATTTAATTTAGTTGTCTAATTTAATAGTCTCAAATTTTATTCAATGACACATGAAAAAATGTGTGCTAAAAATGAAATTCGTTTGACTGAAAAGTGAAGTAATTTTCTGAAATTGTTCTTCCATTAAGTATCAGTATCCTGTATAAAAAAAAACTCACATGTAAATTGTCGTCAATATTTTACGCATTGTACATAAAGAAGACTGAGTTTAAGCAAATACAAAACATTCATTGACCATAACAGATCCTTCTTTCCCTTTAGGGTCTACTGAAATTTCTCTCTTCTCTTCTATCACCTAATCAAATGTTATAATAACTGACTCACCATTCTGTCTAAATCCGATTCTTTAAAATGGTATTTATAAAATTAAATTTCCATACAACCTGCAGCCAATTGACAAAGACTGGAGGCAAATAATTCAGACATTCCTCCAGGAATTCCTAACTGTCTTAATGTTAATGATTTGCTAAAGGCAAAATGCAACCTTAGCACCTTAGCTTGACAATACCCAGACCTCCAGGATACTCTAAGTCTTCTTAAACATGTGAAAATCGTTTTTGGAAAGTTTCATCTCTGCCTGCCCCCACCCTCAGTTTAAAAATATATAACCAATCACTCGCTCCTCACAATCCTAGTGCAGCCCTTTTTCTCTTTCTGCCCACTGGTCCTGTTCCCTCTTTTGCACCAATAAACAGACTAACAGGTGGTGTTTCTGGTCTGATTCCTGTTGATTGACTTTGAGTGTCTATGTACTTTACTGTCATCTGCCACAGGCCAGTAATTGCAGAATATCTGTGTTTTTGTCACTTGGATTACAAAGAGGTCAGTTCTACCATTCTGCGAAGAATGAACAAGATGTGATGGCCAAATTCTAAAACTCCTTTGAGAGGTAGGGTGCAAACTGACTATGCAATATTCATGAACTTCTTTGATGAGATCAGAGATAATTATCATTTGGATCATTAAGAGAAAAAAAATCAAGCAAAAGTTTTAGAATAGAATATATTTTTTAAAAGATGTTAATAGGAAATGCTTTATGGAGGTTTCTTTAGAAATTAAAAAATACCTTTTTATATTTTTTACATTCATCTCTGTAATGTCTCAAGATTAATATATCTCATAAAAACAGTCTTGTGAAACAATAATATTTTATAATTCTTACTAAGTATACGTTCAGATGGAGAAAGATTAGCCTTTTTCTGTAATTACCATTTCTTCATCGGCAGTTATTGATGAATGATAATTATCACTTCAGTTTTCTACTTGAATTGGTATTATCACATTAGGTAGCCGATGTTCTAAGTCAACCATCCAAGAAGCCAAGTTAATGTCAGCTGCAAAACTATCTGATTGAAACGCATGGAGTTCTAAAAGCCATTAACTTTTATGTGCAGAGTGAAAAGTTTGCTCCATTGGCACGTAATTTCATTTTTATAGTCAGGAGATAACAATAACATGAAAACATTACAACCAATGGAAATATGCGTTATGTAGAGTGGAAGAAAGTGGAAGATTAGTTATTCTGAGAAAAGTGGCTCTGAAAAGAAAGGAAGAACAAAAATGAATCTACCCTAATAAGCATTTGGATGACTACAGCACTCGAGAATAATAAATGTGATATAATCTTCACTAAAAAGGTAAAATGGACATTCAAAGTTTTTCTCAAGAATGCACCTGAAAATTCTGTATCCTGGCATCCATTGATAGGAAATGGGAGAAAAGAGAACTTAAAAAAAGAAAACACCTTACTTCTTGAACAATGAATGGAACACAAATTATGAGAATCAACATTGACAATGGTGTCTAAATTAATAGTTAGCAAAGTAGTCCCTGTTCTACACTGATCATTGCAATTATCTGTACTAGTCATTTGCTCATATTATGGGTTCTTTCCATACCATTAAGGATATTTTACTTCTCAAGTTGTCTTCAGAATATTAACTTCATATAGCAGAGCCCTTCAAATTATTATTATTTTTCTTTGGTCCAGATTTTCTATGCATGAAGTAAACCTGCTGAAAAATATCATTACTCCTCAACATTGTTTTTACATTGTGATTTTAAAAGTCCCACTGTTAGGGAAATTTTTACCTCTTTGTTACTATTAAACAGAACTTAATTGTCAGAAGCTTATTACTAAGTTTATTGGTAGAAATGATCTGATTCCAATTTTTGGGGTGCTAATGGTTATATATCTGTAAAATAATGCATAGTGATTGTTTTTCACTAATCCTTTCATATGTATTTTTCCATTTGATCTCCTGAGCAGTCATGAATGTCAGGTTTATTATTTATGACTAATGGTGGTATGAGTTTTCCAGTTAGAAGAATGAAGAGAGGAAGAGTTCAAAGTAGGTTTTATAACCTACAATGTAATATACTTTTTACTTCACAACATTGCCACTATGTGATGCTGTACTAGCTTTCTGTTGCTGGTATAAAAAATTACCCCTCATTTAGTGGCTTAAACAATGCAAATTTATTATGTTGCAGTTCTATACGTTAGATGTCTGATATGGGTCTTACAGGGCTAAAATCAACATGTTATCCGGGTTATGTTCCTTTCTAAAGGTGAAGCAGGAGAGCTAGGTTCTGGGGAGTAGGATTTTAAGGGGATGTATTATTTAGCCTACTGCACATACCATTGGTAATTTTAAATTATTTCTTGTCTCAAATGGATTTAAAGACTTCCCTTCTATAAGAGCTAAATTATTATACCAATGATGCCACATCTTCTGCCAACATGTCAGTAGGTGAGAGCTCACATTTTTATGACCTTTCCTATTGTTTTAGAGATGCCATTTTTAAAGATATGCAACTTGGAAAAGCTCAAAGAGATGATAAAAGGGTTTGTACATTCTATGTAGGTTCATTGACTCAGAAAATGAATGTATTTCTTGTTTACCATGTTATTAAATATACAGGATTTTAAAATAAGTCTTCTTTCCTTACTATACATATTTTCTATGAATGAATTTATTCAAACCCAGTTATTATATGCTGATAACAAAAAAATCTTTATCTTTAATTTAGACATTCCTCATCAGCTCAAATGACTATTGATTCCCTATGGGACTCCACATACCACATGTTGACATATTATCTATATTCTTACCCTACTTTTACTCCCCCCTTTTCTATTCCCTGTCTTTCTATTCTGCTTCTGATATTAGTGAAGAGAAAAGCCAACCGATCAATTGCCTGAACAAAAATCCTGGAAATTATCCTGTTTCATTTCACAACCAAAACCTACCAAGTGCTAGAGATTCCATCGACTAAGTATTTATCAAACCAGGTTATATGCTTCCATACCCAACAGTATGCTTTCAATTCATCGTCTCCTTTTTTGATTGCACAATAATTTACTAATTACCCTCCTTGTCTCAAGCATTACTTCTCCCTCATTCAAGTATATACAGACTGTTTAATTTTAAAAAGAAAACTCACAATGTTACTGTGCTGCTTCAAAACCTTTTAATGGCTTATATTAGGATAAATAGCCACCTCTCAAATAATTCTGAAAAATGTTACATTCCCTGAGCACTCCGTACTCTCTCTCACCTTTGGGTCTTTGCTCATATTATCCCTTATTTACTCCATTATCCTCTTTATTTCTCCTGCTCCAACCACTCCCCCTCCCCCCAGATATTCTTTTTTTTTTTTTTTTTTTAAGATTTTTTATTTATTTATTAGGGACACAGAAAGAAAGAGAAAGAGAGAAAGAGAGAGGGAGAGGGAGAAGCAGGCATGTTCTGAGACGCAGAACCTGCAATGTTCTCCCTTAAACATTGGGAGGGAGGGAGCCCGACGTGGGACTTGATCCGGGGTCTCCAGGATCAAGTCCTGGGCTGAAGGCAGCACTAAAACGCTAAGCCACCGGGGCTGCCCTCCCCGCCCCCCCCGATATTCTTATTGTTTATTATAAAAATCCAAATTATTGCCTCCTCTAGGAAGCTCTCCCTTCTCCCTAAGGCTAGGTGAGGCTCTACTCTTGCATCTACTCTCATACAATAGTGCTGCTTCTACTATTGCAATAATTGCTCCGTGCTCTAAGACACTAGATAGTCCTTTCAGATCAGAGAAGCATCCTGCTTTTTACTGAATATTCAACAGATGGCATTATGTCTGATACATTGAATATACTGATTAATTTATATTGAAAAATGAATTAGTTTTTAGATCTCTTTCAAAATGAAAAAATGTCTATTAATTTGGATTAATTGTACAGATGGAGCTCAAACTTCAAATAAGAGTGATACAGAAGAAAGTATATTGGATTAAAAATGTAACAAAAGAGAACATTTATTGAGACTTATTAAATGCCAAGGCTTTGCATTAGATGTTTTAAAGATAACATATTCTGGGTAGCCCTGGTGGCTCAGTGGTTTAGCGCCACCTTTGGCCGGGGGTGTGATCCTGGAGACCCTGGATCGAGTCCCATATCGGGCTCCCTGGATGGAGCCTGCTTCTCCCTCTGCCTGTGTCTCTGCCTCTCTCTCTCTCTCTCTCTGTCTCTCATGAATAAATAAATAAAATCTTAGAAAAAAAATAAAGATAACATATTCTTAATCATTTCAACAACAGGTTTTTTTTTTTTTTTTAAGATTTTACTTATTTATTCATGAGAGACACAGAGAGAGGGGCAGAGACATAGGCAGAGGGAGAAGCAGACTCCTTGCAGGGAGCCTGATTCAGGACTCGATCCCAGAACTCCGGGATCATGCCCTGAGCTAAAGATGACACTCAACCACTAAGCCAACCCGGTGTCCCTCCAACAACAATTTTTTAAAGTGATTATTAGGGAAGTTATAAATAAGAGAGCTGTCTGGTACCTGAAAATTCAGAATGGAGTCATCTGGGAAATGCTAGCAGTTTATAGAGACATATAGTTTGACCTTGAATATTGCGTATGTACAGTCATGGGCTTGCTTTAACCTGTATAAGCTCCAAAAAGGAGTTTTAATTAAGATTTCCAATGATCCAGATCCAGGGATGATGACTCATATTAACAAAGTTCTTATGAATATAATCTATAAATTTATTAATTTTTTGAAGTCATCAAACTACGATGGGCAGTCACTACTATGGGATATTTTTCTAAGTTCCAACTATTACAGAAATTTCTTTGGTACCTACTAGAAAAGGAGAGATTGGTTTTAAGATTTAAAACATCAGGGGATCCCTGGGAGGCGCAGCGGTTTGGCGCCTGCCTTTGGCCCAGGGCGCGATCCTGGAGACCCGGGATCGAATCCCACGTCGGGCTCCCGGTGCATGGAGCCTGCTTCTCCCTCTGCCTGTGTCTCTGCCTCTCTCTCTCTCTCTCTGTGACTATCATAAATAAAAAAATAAAAAAAAAAAATTTAAAACATCAGGCTTCTAGGATCTTCTGTGTCCATTTCTAAAGGATGTGTTTATTTGTCTAGAGGATCAAATATTTAGGTCAGGCTAACAAGATTTTTTTTTCTCTTGGGCCTTGCATGAATGGTCATGGCCAACAAATGGCTAGGTCTCTTCTTTTTCCATGCCTTTGCACTGACTGTCCAGAACTGAAGAATTGCTCCCTTTTTCAGATGTGATTGGTAACTCCAGTCAGGCCTTCCTGAATGAGGAGATGAGTTCACTTTTCTCTGCTCCAATCCATTTTTATCACATTGTAATTTGAAGACGGCACATTTGTTTGTGTTACTAATAACTTCTGTGGACACCACAAGATCCCATTTTATCCTGCAACTTTTCAAGTTTAAACTGTCGGTGTTAGCAACAACTCTGTGTTTAGGTAGAGGGTTTATGCTCAAGAGTTTAAGTGACTTTTCTTAAGGCCTAGGTAGTATTTAAAGAGAATTTCATCTGACTCCAGAACTTTACCCTTTCAAGTCTTGCTTTTTAGTCATAGCTCCATTTCTAAGTATATGTTGGCCCATAGGCAGATCACTAATTTCCTTCTGTCCCACTTTGTTTATCATAAGGATGAGATGTTGCTGTAGACTATTTCTAAAGAGTTTTCTAGGACAATTTTTTTTTTAATTAATAAGAAGCATTATCATTTCCCTGCTTTCCCCACAGTACCAGGAAATCTGTTTTGCAGCACAAGGCAGGGATATACTGTGAACTAAATTCTCACTCCGGCTGTCCAGATACTGTTATGAAGTTGAATGAAGTCTTATTTTGTTTCATCTTTAAATATTTATTTTATTCACTATAGAGAGGGAGAGCCAGACAGAGTGTGAGTTGTGGGAGGGAGAGGAAGAGGAAGAAAAGCAGACTCCTGGCTGAACAAGGAGCCCTACGTGGGGCTTGAGCTCATGACCCAAGAGATCATGACCTGAGCCGAAATCAAGAGTTGCTGCATAACAGCTGAGCCACCCAGGCACCCCAGTAAAGGTCTTGTTTTTAGTATTATGAACTTCATCTTTTTTGCTTCTTTACGGTTAATTTAATGACAGATTGGTTGGTCCCATTTCTTGTAAAGGAGAGACATCAGGGTTTGACTGGCTCCTTCAGCTGCTTTTTAATTATCTTAGATTGTCTTTTTTTTTTTTTTTTTACAAAGAAATGGCTATAACTTATTTAAGAGGAAGAAAATTCTGTGATGTACATTATAACTATTGTAGATCAAAGTCCTCTTATTTTTGCTCTGTGCAAGTGTAAATTTCTGTGACACAGGGGAATACACTGTGGGTAGTAAAAAAAAGGAAAACAAAATTACACTGGCTTCACACATTTGCTTTGCAACATCTGTTTAGGTAGAAGGCATTTTGCCTTCCCATTTATTGAGGAGTTTGGTCATGACAAGCCATGTCTGTCTATTTCCTTGGTTATTCTGATAGCTTTGAGTCCAAAGGGATTGGAGTAGCCTAAATAAATTGTGCTGATGCCAGTAAACAGTGACTTTGTATCAGGGGCAGAGTGAGCATCTGCTTTTCCTAGAACTCTACGGCCAAGTGTGATATCTGGGGACAGGGGGTAGAATTGGACTGACAGCTTAGTTTTTCTGCTACCCTGAATTTACTGAAGTTAGCTGTGAAAATAGCCCAACTTAATCAATGTAGGCCAGTTTGTCATATCATTGTTTCCTGTGACATTGGCTTCTCTTCAACACCTGAGACCTGAGTCTGTGTTTCCTTCCCCTCCACAGACACTAAGCTAAAAGATTACCATCTTTATACACAGATCTCTTTAATACAAATTTGGTCCCCCCTTTAGTGTTCTATACTGACAAAGAGACCATATATATATTTTCCTAATAATCTTGGAGATCTGTAGCATACAGCCAACATTTTTTCTCTTTCAGGGAGAATGTAAGGAAGGGAAGTAGGAAGAATTTTTGTTACTGGTTAATGAAAAGCCAAATTACTATTTCACAGTGGGAACCACCATAGACTATAAACAGAAAAAAAAAAAAAAAGAAATGAAAAAATTACACAGTCACTACACTCCTAGCATCCAACCCATTATTTGGTAAATTGCTTTGACATCCAGGTAGGTGAACCAGTTTTTGTAAAGGAACCTGCTCCATGGTTCCTGGACTCTAAATGATTCATCAATATCTAAAATCCGTTACAAAACAGGACATATGTGTACATCTTGAGATGTAAGAACAACACAGAAAAATTCAGGGTAACATTGCATTTTTTTCATGTTTGAAAATGTGGGTCAATTTTAGTTGAATTGTTGGCATAAATTCAGTAGCAAACCAATAGCAAAATAATCTTAAAGATGTAGATTTTAGACTTGTCCTTCTTCAAGACTAATTGGCAATTTTGTTTATCTCCAGTAGATTTTCAGAAGGGAGCCTGGAAATCTTCTGATTCTTTGTAGATATAAAATCTGACCTCATTGCTTCCCAAACCAAAGAGTAACTATTATCTTTAACCCAAATGAAAAGTTGATTCCTTTATTTTCTTAAACAGAGTGGACACTGGACTCAGATGACTTTATTTTTTTTTTGTAGATTCCGTTTTCTAGATGCCTAATTGATGAAGAGGCAAAGGCATTCAATGGAGTTTACATGCTTTTCATAGAAATACTTACCTGAGTCAGTTACCAAGCATAATATATCACACTCTGGGTCTCTGAAATTTATTATATTAGATACTCTAAGTCAAGAACTGTTTATTCCATTCAATTGGCTAAAACATAGAACTTTCTATTTGGTGTAGAATAAGCAGTAAGCACATCAGGCAAAACAAAAAGGGTCACTGAGAATACCTTGTATTAAGGACAAATCTACCAATGGAGATGTATGATATATCTATCAAAAATAAATGAAAGTTTTAATTAATCTAGTCACTTTCATCAGCCAAAATTATGTTTTGGATGTTTACATTTTGCAATACAATGTTACACCTACTCTAGAGGAAATTATTTATTTATTTGTTAGGAAACCTTCTCTAGATTTATTGTGCATCCATGAAATGAGTACAGTTACAATCTAAGAAAATTAATCCAACTGTCCTCGTTCTACAAGTTGTAATAATAAAAAAGTGTTTGGAAGAGAAGCAGTAAAAAGTAGATAAACTCAAAAAGAATAGTAGAAGTGTAATACTAGCAAAGAGATAGAAGGAAAATATGAATGGAGAAAGGTCATTTGGAAATATCTACTCTTCCATACAGTCACAAAATATGCATTCCTTACTTTAAATAAAGTTTTGTGTTTCTTGTAATTTGCATGTTTGTACTCCGTCTTTTCTACTGAGAAGCTAGTATTTTGCAAAGAACTTTCTTCTTGATTGTGGGCTTTTGATATACCCATCTAGCACCTGTTGATTGTATTTACTCTTAAATTATGGTTTCATTGTTGAAATTGGCCTGAAGAGGGATACATTTTTAACAGGAGATGCAAAGAAAAATACAGGAGAGGCAAAAACCTTATTACATACTCAACGTTTGTAGAAAGTCATTTCAAGTAGACATAAAACATTGGACCTTTTCATTCAGTGATAGGAAGGTCTTCATGATGAAAAGCTTATATGAGGGAGGGACTAAAATTAACCAACTATTTTAAAAGCAATGCTTATATGTCACTCTGTTAAGGAATCTTTCTCAGCTAAGTAAATGTTTAGTGCACCAACCCTAATTCTTTCATATTCTCTTTTTTGTACACTATCTGTGTGAGTCATATGTTGGTGAAATATGGAGGGCAGTAGTAGTTGTAAAGTCATAGAACAGTGGGCAAAAAGACATCAGGAGGGCATGATACATTTGGTTAGCACCTTATGTAAACCACAGAAAATGACAGAAGCAAAAAATTTTTCATTTCCTGAGGCTGTGAAGTTACTGCATATTTCATGTCACGGAATAGATAACATAGGAGGACAGGAGGAAATTTACTCATTTTCACAGTGTCCCTTGAAAATAATTCATTGAATTGGACTCTTTTGGAAACATGCACATATTCTGTATATGTTTTTACCAGACAAATTTAGCATCTTAATGGGATAATAAAAGCTATCATTTGGGAAATATACACATTGCTCCTACCAGAGTGCACAGAGGTGTTGGTAAGTGCTGAGGGAGGAACAGAGAGATATGCCCTGAGGAAGCCTCTATCTTGTCTTCATACACATTTAGGTCTTTTGCACATATGAACAAGTACTGGAAGACGAGCATGGGGGAGGGCAGACTGGATGTGCCTGGCATCTTATAAGATTTATGAACTGCTAAATTTAGAAATGTCATTTTGTTATTGCCAGTGTACTGCTGGCGTCTTTGTATGAGTCACTAAGAAAAAAATAGCAATCACCTCCTTTGCAAGAGCTAGTATGAGTAACACAAAATGGATTCAATTAATCATTTTAACCACTGAATTCACTCTGGATAAACAAAGTGTGTATCAGATGATATGCCCTAGAAAGGTAGTCATCCTTACAAAATGCTACTCTCTGCAGCTATGCTCTTCTCATTATCATATTGCAAATAGTTTTCTGAAAGAAAAAACTGTTCAAGCAAAATATTAAACAGCATTCATTTGTCATTTTCCTGCGGGGATAGGCAGCAACCTGCTGTGGCTGAAAATATGTGGTCATTATGAAGCTGGTATTGAATTGTTTGTTTATCTTTAGAAGGGGAGAGAGGTTTCAATGATGCTACTTTTTGATTGGTAATTTCAGGCACTTCTGCTTTTCTAGAGGCGTATCCTCTGTCCAGAATTGATATTAATAGATGCATGTGCAAACGTGCTGTGTTCGTGTGTGTGTTTTTTAACGTTCATATAATTTTCTGTGCCACAAGCTCTTTTCAACTTGAGGGGTGATGATGAATTTCATTTTCTTGTTAGTGTACAGTGTTTTATATCACACTAAGTTATGCTGCTTGCTTTTCTGGGGACCTGAAACGTTTACTATCAATGGACTGGGATAGGGTGTCTAAAATGCCTTGCTCAGTGAGAACAATGTGGCTTCAGCTAGTGGATCAGAGAGAGCTTGATGTTTACATGTGGTTTGCTATCTCTTTCATTGCCACAAGGAGCAGGCAAGTTTTTTAAGTGCAGAGAAATCTTGGTTTGGTTTCTTTTTGTTCTCTATCTCCTTCTGTTTCTCCTCTTTTTCCTTCTCTTTTCCCCCATACTCTTCTTGCTCTTAGTATTCTCTACAATGGTACAGTATCCACAGGATTAAAAAGTGACCTAAGAAGGTAATAGGCTACACACATCTACTCATATCCCCGGGAAAGACAAGAACCCAATTCACTTACAAGTAAATTCAGGTACTGTCCTTATAGAACCTGTTTTGTTGTTAACAATTTTACCAAGTCCTTGACTCTGCTGTTTATACCTATTTTCTTTTATTTATTTTTAAAAATATTTTTATTTATTCATTCATGAGAGATGCAGAGAAGCAGAGACATAGGCAGAGTGAGAAGAAGGCTCCCTGTGGGGAGCCTGATGTGGAGCTCTATCCCAGGATCCTGGGATCATGACCTGAGCCAAAGGCAGATGCTCAACCACTGAGCCACCCGGGCGCCTCTACCTGTTTCCTTTTATTATGTACTCAGAGAACATGGGAGACTTGTCACTGTCTTCTGAACTATTTCTTACTCAAAGACTGCGGAGTCATTCACTTTTTCAGCCTCTTTAATTGGAAGCAGAATTCCAGCTTCATTAACTGGACTTCTAAACTTTTACTCAATTTATGGCCCTCTTGTGAGCTTCCCTTTGCAGTTTTCCAGACCCCCTTTAAAAGTGTATTTATTACTCCAAAAGGTATTGCTTGGTGTAAATAAATGGTATGTGTTAAAGTTCAAAATAAAAGGAGACCAATTTATATTCACCATTCTTCTATTATCACATATGTTGGGCAACGATTGTTTCAAGAAGATGAGATCTTTTAGTCCGAAGGTCTGATAAGGGAGGTGACTTGACTTTCAGTAAAGAATGCTAACTTTAGAATAGAGTAAAACCAAGACTGTCCCTGGATGCTACTCTGTTTATTTCATATTTAGAAAGGAGGATGGGAAGCAAATTTTGATGAGCAGAAAGTAAAAGAAGTCTATTTCACTGAGATGGTTGAAAATAACACTTATGCTTGGAAAATGTCCTGAACTTGGATATGTCCTGATAATATAAATTTGTGATCCTTTTCATTAAAAAAAAATCTTCTTAGTGGGATGCCTGGGTGGCTCAGTGGTTAAGCGTCTCCCTTGGGCTCAGGGCATGATCCCAGGATCCGGGATCCAGTCCCACATCGGGCTCCCTGCAGGGAGCCTGCTTCTCCCTCTGCCTATGTCCCTGCTTCTCTCTGTGTCTCTCATGAATAGATAAATAAAATCTTTAAAAAAAAATCCTCTTAGAGAGTTAGATGAGCACAGCAAAGTTCAGAGACTTTTGAGAAGAGTTAGAGCTAGATCAAAATCTCACTTGTTCAATAAACTATAAAGTTGTTCTGCCAAGCAGAAAGGAGACAATTGCAGGTTTTATTACTGTCTGAATGAAGGGGCTTTAATTGCTCAGATATACTGCTATGCTTCTTTGCCTCATTAAGTGTATTAACAGTCTGATCCTGCAGTGGGAGAAAACAGAAAAAAAATTAAGTGGGATAAAACCATGAGTTAAATAATTAGTATATAGCAATATACATACAAAGCAGTTGGTTTTGACATGATATTGTCCCTCATTTTTTTTCTTTGTATGTGTTATTTGACTTTGTGAAAGATCTTTACTGTCTCACAGAAACATCGCTAACTATCCAACCCTAGTAAACTATAATGACTGATACTTATTAGATTTAGCAACCACCATTTATTCAGTTCCTACTATGTGCCAGAAACTTAATATACCTTATATAATTCCCTAAGGTAATTACTCTATCATTTGAATGTATTAGGCCTACTTGCTATGTGTTGTGCTCCGGGGTAAAGATACAAAAGCTGTGGTTTCAGCATTCTTATCTCTATTTTACAGATGAAGAAACAGAGAAGTGCAGAGAAGTTGAGATTTGCCAAAGTCCCACAACTCTACAGTGGCAAAGCTTAGTTTTTTTTTTTTTTTAATTTTTTTTTTCAATTTATTTATTTATGATAGTCACAGAGAGAGAGAGAGAGAGAGAGAGGCAGAGACACAGGCAGAGGGAGAAGCAGGCTCCATGCACCGGGAGCCCGATGTGGGATTCGATCCCGGGTCTCCAGGATCGCGCCCTGGGCCAAAGGCAGGCGCCAAACTGCTGCGCCACCCAGGGATCCCGCAAAGCTTAGTTTTGAGCTCAAATCTCAAAAGCTAGAATTCTTTCCAATGTATCTCCATTTCTCTGCTTTACTTGTCAGCTTTATCTTGCTTCTTAAAAAAAAAAAAGGAATGCATGTAAAGAGAACCACAGTCCTTCAGCCATAACATTACCTCTGAGACAAACAGGGCCATTAAATAGCAATGACACAACTAAATAATTTTGGATTTTTTTTTTCTATCAGAGAAGGCCATAAAAAAAAAAAAAAAGGCCTATATAGGCTACAACTGAGTCTTCTGGAACTTCAATGACCAGTGTATTGTGAACACATTGTCATCATGGCCTGGAAGAAGTTAACACAATCATTATAGTATTGTTGCAGTTATTGGTTTCAAAATAAAATGCAAAGTCCCAGCTCTTTAAAATATGATTAATGAATTTCATTTTATTAGGCTCTTATACTATGTTCATGTGTTTCTCTCTCTCTTTTTTTTCTCTGTCTCTTTCCTTGGGCATTTTATGTGAGCCACAAAATTACAGGTCTGTGTCTTATTGTACTTTATGGTTCGGTAAGTTAGGTCGGGGTGATAACCCGAGGGAATATTAATAATCCTTGTTTTAACAAGCCTAAATTTATGCCATTGTCAGAAGTTAATTGCTCTGTTATACTCCTGGTGCTCAGGATTACTGAGTATTAAGGGATAGTGGTCAGGAACAAAGGTTTTCCATTCTTGCAAAAACTACCTCCTTAAGATTTGTGCAACTGGCAAAGAGATAATTATTCTGGAATATAGTTGACTATCTATTGAACAAAAAATGGAGGTGTTTTATATAGATACTGAGTAATACTTTTGAGGTCTAAAGTCATATGGAGTACAGACAGTAAATGTTTGTAAACTTATAAAATGCCTGTATCTGGATGCCTCTCTGACCTAGAAAACACTATTTTATCCTAAAACTGCACCAATGGTCCTTTGTCAGAACAGCTGTAACCGGTTGACAAGGTTTATCTTCTGGAAAACTTTCTTTCCTTTAGAAGGGAAAGCAGCAGCAAATTCTTTCATTTTTATTCTCTCCATGATTTCCTGGAAGCTACCTGAATTTGAATTTACTTCCCTACAACCAAGAATATGAATTACGGTCAGGAAGAGGTTTGTCACTATTTATTCAATCAACATTAGGGTATGAGAAAAGCCCAGGTTTCAGTGATTTTATTTAATTTCCTCATCTGAAAAGTGGGAATAATTAAATCTCTCAATATCCTTACACATTTTTAACATTATTATTAAAGTGTAGTTGACATATGATATTGTATTAGTTTCAGGTGTACCGCATAGTGATTTGACAATTCTATACATTATGCAATGCTTATTATGATAAGTGTGAAAAATGAGAATAATTAAACCTACCTTTCCAAATCTTTAGGTAAATTATTTGAAGTAGTATTTGTGAAAGTCTCTAGTATAACATTCTTAATAAAAATATGGCACCCACATGGAATAGGTGCTACTGTGATTCCCTGGACCCTACTGCCCTAGATTATAGCCATAATTCTTTCCTCCCTAAGCTTTCCTCAACTTAGAGTTCCAGACATGAACTGCCAAATGATTGGAGTTTTTAAAATATTTTATTTATTTATTCATGAAAGACACAGAAACAGAGAGAGGCAGAGACACAGGCAGGGGGAGAAGCAGGCTCCATGCAGGGAGCCTGACATGGGACTCGATCCCGGGTCTCCAGGATCAGGCCCTGGGCTGAAGGCGGCGCTAAACCGCTGAGCCACCCGGGCTGCTCTGATTGGAGTTTTAAAACATATTGGCCATCCCTGACCTAAATCACAGTGGGTGCAATATAAAAGATTGTTTCCTTTCCCTTCCTTTTACATATCCTTTCCTTCCTTCTTACTATCTTTCACCATGATATGTATATACATTTTTAATTACTCAGTAATTTAATACAACTTGTTGCTATTTTATTATGCATTGGGATGCATGATAAATACTATGTGTATCACTGTGGCTGAAGGAGAGTGGTAGAGCAGCAGGTGTTTAGAAGTTGTAGCCAGGTTGCTTTGACACACACACTATCTTTACCATTTTCTATCAAAGCAAGAATATTGTTTGAGCTCTCTAGACCTTAGTTTGGAATATATAACATATAACAAGGGTGTACAGTGTAGAATATACATTAATATAGAAAGCACAGTGAAGATAATAAGAACTCAGTCTCTAGGGGCACTTGGGTGCTACAGTCTGTTAAGCATCTGATTCTTGGTTTTGATTCAGGTCATGATCTCAGATTCATGCAATCGAGCCACACTGGGCTCTGAACTCCACATGGACTTGGCTTGGGATTCTCTCTCCCTCTCCCTCTGCCCCTCCCCATCCCCTCACCCTGGGGTTTTTTTTTCTCTCTCTCTTTTAAATACATAAATAAAAAAATTTTTTTTAAGAGCTCAGTCTCTAGATCTAGGTTTCTGGAATCGAATCTTGACTCTGCTATTTAATTGCTGTGTGAACTTTGGTACATTGTTATGTAATCTCTCTGTGCCTCTGTTGGTTATCTATAAAATAGATTACATAAAAATTAAATGACTTAAAATATGAATTATATTTAGAAAAGTGTCTACCACATGTAAGTGCTCAGTAACTCTTGTTCTTATTGTTGTTACTATTACTACCTATCTCCATTTAGATTACTTAAGATATCCATGCAAATGATAAAAGCTTAGTGTGTTTTTGTGCGTGTGTGTGTGATGCGTTCTTACCTTCAAATAATTGACATATACTTAAAAACAAGTCAGTAAAGGATAAATATTGTATGCATACTGCATACAATAAACTTTGTGGGTTTAGGGCTGGAGACTATCATTTCATGAAAACAATAGTGAAACTGAAAGAACTGGAAATGAGACTAGATAAGAAAAATATGTGGAATATCCATACAAGGAAATACAATATGGTAATAAAAATGAACAAAATATTGATACATTTAACATTATGGATGACTTTCAGAAATCTGATAAAAGGGGATCCCTGGGTGGCTCAGCGGTTCAGTGCCTGCCTTTGGCCCAGGGCGTGATCCTGGAGTCCTGGGATCCAGTACCACATCGGGCTCCCTGCATGGAGCCTGCTTCTCCCTCTGCCTGTGTCTCTGCCTCTCTCTCTCTCTCTCTCTCTCTCTCTCTCTCTCTATATATATATATATATATATCATGAATAAATAAATAAAATCTTTTTTTAAAAAAAAAGAAAAGAAATCTGATAAATGAAGCCAGATCCCAAAAAGTATATATTACAAGATTCTTTTTAAATGCAATTACAAATAGACAAAACTACTTGATGACATCTTTGGAGACAGTAAGTAGTGACTAGGAAAGTATGTGAGAGGGACTTTTTGGATGCTGGTTATGTTTTACTTATCTGGGTCATGTTTTTAAAGTGGTGTTTGTGAAATTTTTTAACAAACACTGTTTTATATGAGTGCACTTTTCTTCATATGTTTTTTTCAACAAAAGTACTCAAAATGGGAAGGAGGTAAAATGGAAAAGTCATTAATTACAACAGAATGTATCCAGCAATAAGATTTGGAAATGAAATAGCCTAGAGCACTGGTTTTCAAAGTCTGAGACAAGAGTCCACAGTCTGTGTCCTTAACTAACTGGCTTTTACTATATCTTAAATGGTAACATATTTGATAAGTGCTGGGGATTTAATGTAAATGTAAAAATTTTATTTTTCTATGACACAGTTGGATAATCATTTAAAATTTTATTTAAATGGTGCAAAATCAGAATTTTAGAAATGATATTCCATCTCCTATTGGCATTAAAATGCGTTAAGTCCTGCCCTTTTTGGGGTGGAAAAATATGGTGAAAAGTCTTTGAAAAATAATTCAAAATAATAGTCATCTAAATTGACATTAAATCCACTCTGAGCATATTTTAAACCTAGCAAAAAAAACAAACAAGGCCTCTACTTAATCTAAAGAGAATGTTGATCATCTGGTGGTATCTTTTAGAAGGTTGAAGAGTTGGTCAGTGATTGGTTACCTACTTACATATCCTATAAAAGATTCCAGATATACTTTGGGATTCTAACCTAAGCTCTTACTGCCTAAATAAGTCAGATGTATTGTAATCAGCTGGGATACTTAGGAAATAAACTATTACTTTAGTTGGCATGTGCACAGATTAGGTACCCCCAGGAACCAAATTCTGAAACAGTTTAGCTTGCAGGATCTTACTGAGGAGTGCTCTTGCAATTTATCCCTGTGGAATTGAGGAGAGAAAGTATGATTAAGTGGAGAAATAAGCTGAATCATGATGCAGGCTCAGTGACAACCACAGTTGATAACATGGGAAGTTAGGATTGCTCTCAGAATTGTGTCAAGTTCGACCAGTAGTCTGAGCTTTTAGTTCCTCATAGATTAGTTTTAGATGCCCTGTACTCAGAGAAGGAGCAACCCCTTCATCAAGGAAGCTCTTTGCAGCTGAAATAATCCCTAAAAGGGCTGATCACTGCCAGCACTCCCAACTGCTGAGGGGCACAAATTCTCCATTGAAGTGGAATTTGAGCAACACATCAGTGTCCACCATGGTCTATCTGTTGCCTGCTTGGATTGTCTTTATGGTAATTCCAGAAGCTGCTGTCTCCTGGATTCTGCTAGATATAGCTTTATGGGGGAAAACTTGAAAGAAGATTAGTGGGAGGCTACAGGTGCTTCTACTGCAGCTAATCAGGAGTGTAGTGGGGGGCAGTTGATACTCATCATCTCTTTCTTCCACCATTCATAGTATATTGCATTTACTCTCCACTAGCATCTCAGCCTTCTCAGGCTAGGGTTGTTGCTCTTGTCCATTTACTCTTAGGCAAAAAAAAGTACAGAAGTAAACAACTGGATCACTTAGGTGTCAAACATATTCTTTCCATTCTCACTGTATAGCACAGCCCCATCTCTTCCTGATCATCATGGTTTATTATCCTTGCCAGGGCAATGTCTGCTCTTTTCACGTACTGATCCCAGATGGGAGGCACAGGTTATAATTCAGTGGGAACTCTACTATCTTCCCTGGAAGAAGTGTTTCCCCTTGGGAACCAAGACTTCTAAACTTACAGAGCCCAGAATTGAATAGATAGAAAATACAAATCCTCAATTGGATTATTGGGAGTGATTTAAATGAGACCACTTGTGCTTCCAGCTCTTGGTGCCTAGACCCATGTATTCTTTTCTTGGGGGCACAGCTACGTATAAAATGTTAGTGATTCAATGGATATACCATAGTCTATAGAATTGTGTTTCACTTTCATGAAGTATTACTTCTAAGCTGGCACTCCATTTCTGATGGTTTACCAGTTTCTGGATGGTGCTATATATTACATGACTAATTTATCCTATGGGCACGAGCTTGGCTTTGTACCTCCTTTGCTGTAAACTGGGTTCCCTGCTCAGTCATTATGTTGTTATGTGTGTTCTGGAACCCAACATGTCTTAAATTTTTACATAATGGGACTGGTTGAGGCCGTATAGACAGAATAGGCAAACTCATATCTAAAAGATATGGCTAGTCGTATAAAAAATAAATTATTTTTTCCTTCCAACTTATTTGCTATGAAGAAAAAGGAGTACTTATTTCAGAATACATGATATTGCTATAGGAAGAGATGTGGGAGGGAAGTAGCTGGATTAGAGCAGTGTAGATACTCAGAGCTACAAGAATAAAAGGAAAGAGAGATATCAAAGAAGAGATATAAAATAGGCAGAAACTAGATGCTAACTTCCCTTACTTCATATTTTTATATCGAGGTAACCATGCTTTATATATATATATGTACATATATATATATTGCCTTTTAAGGCACCTATGTAACTAGATTTCTCATGACCTAAATATAGTTGCTTGGTTTCAATGACAAAAGAGGTTAATACATTTTGATGATAGCTCAACTACTATGCATTTAAATAGATCAATAACTCAGGAGTATTCAAGAGTTCAAGGGCTTAGTAATGAAGCTTCCCTCCCTTGATTGTCCTTCAGAATCATCCCAGTTTATTGATGATGCCAAAGTCTTGTTTTCTTTCAGATATTTAGAAATCAAAAGAAATGAGATTGACATTTTCAATGATTTACCCAGACCACAAATATCCATATTATAAAAAAGATCTAGAAGAAAAAGTTGTATAGCTATCTGTAATCACTGATTGAGAGTAGTTCTGGTACTTGCTATTAAATATAGGTTGCTTCTAATTCTGTGTGCTTTGAAATATTTAGGATTTTAAATTACTAAAATGTAAGTTTTTTGTCATTTACTTAGAAAGAATGAATACTGAAAATTGCTTGTCTGAGACCTGTGGACTTCTCAAGATTGTTGAAACACTATAGCGCTTATATTATTAGAGCTGTAGGATTTCAAAGGGCTTTTGCAAAAGAAAAAAACACGACCGTGAGCAGTAGGTCATCAAAAAACAATAAACAATACCCCACAAGGTGCTACATTTGCCAAATGGACTGGAAAAAAAGGAAAAAACGGGGAAAAAAAGAAGATAGAAAGAGAGAGGAAGGTAGATCCAGTAGTCAACACTTTAAAGAGAAAATAAAATACTTGATTGAAAATTTGTACCTTTGACATATATACTTGCAAACCCTCAATTTAAGCTTATTTCTTAAGTTTTATGCAGTTTATATGAAATAGATTAATGGTATCTTAAGTCAACAGAGCTTATATTTGTCAATTCAGTAATCAAATAGAAACCTTTAAGCATTGTGTGATATTCAATATATTATAGACAGAATCTTGGTTACAAGTTTATTCCTTGATCATCCAAAATAAAAGTATACCACAAAGGAAATTTCATTCTAGCAAAAGAAATTCCATTGTGATCTATTAATCCATAAATTATCATAATGGCAATGAGCATAATGAATTTAAATGTCATTCATAGAAACTTTGAGTAGATTTAAATTATTTTATCCTCGTAGAAAATATAGAGAGTTTGGAGTTAACCCAAAAAGGCAATAAATTAGCTGGAAATTCATATTCATTAAAAGCCCAATGCATTCCAGTTATGTATTCTTTTTTTCTTTCACTCAACCCAATGTTTATTAATCATATAATCGGGGATATTTACTTTAATATAAAACCACTTAGGCAATCCAACCCTGTACATTAGCCACTTCCTTCTTAATTCTGTACTTCCTGGGACACCTGGGTGGCTCAGTGGTTGAGCATCTGTCTTTGGCTCAGTGCGTGATCCTGGAGTCCCGGGATGGGGTCCCACATGGAGCTCGCTGCATGGAGCCTGCTTCTCCCTCTGCCTATGTCTCTGCCCCTCTCTTTCTGTGTCATGAATAAATAAATAAAATCTTTTTTTAAAAATTCTGTACTTCTTCTGCTTAGTAAAGCATTTAAATGACAGACATGGCTATCAAACACTAATTCCTTTTCTTAGTACTGGGTTCACTATGTGAAACCAATATTAAGTGAAGAAATGGCTCAACATTTAATTACTAGAAATTGCTATCAATTACTAAACATTACTACAAATTACCTGCCAAATGGACAAGTGCTGTTTCTGGTAATAACAATTTCAATGAGTAATTTTACTTAATTTATTTCTTAGACTACCCTTTGGGCACAATTGGCTCCTCCTTGGGCAGCCTCAGCAGAAAGCTAAACAGCCAAATGAACTCAGAGGTTCAAATCCTGCTTCCAATTTGGAGGAGCATAATTGAGAAAAGGGGGTGCATCTTACAGTAGTTTTTGGCTTCTTCTCTCCATGAAAATTGTTGCATTGGTTTAAATATAAAAATGATAGGTATCCCGTTTTGTAATCTTTCATGGCTTTAGTAAGCATAGTACATTGTTTAGTAAAGGCAGCCAGGCATAATGGAAAGGGTTGGAAATTTGGAGCCATGGTGCTAGTCACAATTCTTTCACTACAAAGTGTCGCATGTAAGTATAAGGTACTTCCCTTCTCTGAACTCTAGTTTCTCCATCTGTACCGGGAAGAGTGTAATATTAACTCTTTTATTAACATCTCTAGTGGCTCTTTATTAGCTTATGTTAACTTCATTCTCCAAGCTTACCACATGGTAGTCTTCAAGACACGTAAGTTTTCATACAACCAAGAACCCCAGCCTCAAAGTTCTCCCCAAATCTCTGTAATTTAAATGTGGTGATCTCTTTTGTGTCATGTGCCCTTCCCCAAATAGATGACTATATTTAGAGAGATGGAGCATGCTGAAGAGTTTGTATTAGATCACATAATAGACTTTTAATCAAATGAGAAGGGGTGGGGTTGCAAGCCTTACCTCCAACGTGGGCTGAGAATAGGAAACCTGTAGGTCCTTTGGAAAAATAGAAGTCCGGCTGTGAGATTAATGTGGACTGAATGCTAGGCCCACAAAATAATAGATATACATTCCAAGAGAATTGGTGGATTTTCATTACTTTATTCTCCATTTATTCTCTTAAAGAACTGTAATACAAAAATGCTCAAGGCTGACATATCCCTGTCTTCATTCAGCTTATAGTAAATGGATAAGAGATACATTAAAATGAAAAATTATGCAGCTATGTAATTATATTTGAGACCTTTTCCATATCTCTCATCTTATGACATTTAACATTGTGTTCTTTTCACCATTTAGTAAAATCACATCTCACTTGAATCTAGCATTATTTCAGATTTCTCATGGATCATTGGCCTGTGGGCTAGGCTAGTTTGTATTACTGTTGTTAAACTCTGGGTGGAGTCATTTGCCCTGAAGCTGCCTTCTGTTACACATGATCCGGAATACTCAGATAAAATGATTTTGATTCTCAAAGATTTCAGCCTGGCACTATTTTGAACAATATGGGAGTCAAATAATTGTTAATATCTTAGTAACTGAACAACTAAATTCTTTCTTATTCTCAGAAATTGACACTGTGTACGTTAGCTATTTTCTGAAATTACTAACAGATCTTGTTGACTTCCTTTGGGAAAAGGTGAACTATACAAATTGCCTTATTTTGTTTTTCTAGGAAGGACTTGGAGTCCTTTTTTAACATTAGCTTTGGAGTTTCACCTAGTGTCTTTGGTACAGTGAAGTGTTGCTAATTTATTTTTTAAATTTTGTAATATTTTTATTTTTAATTTTGTTAATTTTCATGAAGAAAAATATGTATTTGGTGAGTAATTTTGCTCTTCACCTTTTCTAATAAGCATGCCTTAGATTATAATCTTTGTTTTTCATTCAACACAAGTCACCAAGCAGATTATTTGAATTTCCAAAAGTGAGCTGCAAAAGATTCTATAAAACAGTATTATCTTCCTGGTCAGAGTAAGATCATGGGAACGAACAATACCTCTGATTACACAGTAGTAATTGGGTACCAATATTTCCAATTTTTGATGAGGCAGTGGGAGCTTAGTGAAAGATGGAACAAAATGATAATTTGGCTGATACAGAACAACCTTTTAGTTGGTACTTGGCATATAAAGATTGGCAGATGTATTTTGAACTGAGAGTTAATAGAAATAATAAAAATTATCCAAACTTTATATGAAAATTCTTCAAAGAAGGGATATTTAAGCCAAGGCTGGCATGGATTCTTTCTGTAGGAAGAGAATTCATAGTTGGCACTTATGCACCTTTTTGAAGATTTGCAACACACATATCCTCTGGTTAGACAAATTTCAAAAAGCATCCTTCTTTTGATGAGATAAATCACTTCAAGAATGTCAGCCCCACTTACTGCCCTGAGCTGAGTGAGTAAAATTTTGGCATGTGGATTTGGATCTTGGTCTCAATACTTAATTATTACCTTTTAGTGACCTTGGGCTAATTCCTCTGACAGGACTTATTTTTTAAAAAATGTATAAAATGACTAGATCTCTACTTGTTTCATAAATTATGTACATTAAAGAGATAACATAGGCAAATTATTTAGCACATGGCTAAGCCTCTTAAATATTAGCTGTGATTTTATTGTGCTGCTATTAGTAGTAATAAGAGTAGTAGTAGTAATAATAGTAAGTAGAACTACAATTATTATTGCTTTTTCTTAGTCTCTCAGATCCTATATCAAATTTTTTTTTTTTGCCTTGCTGCAACTTCATGATTGGATATCTTAGTAATTTTTATAGAGAAGATAGGAGGATTAAAGTGAGGCCAATGCTGTAGTTAATAAAGAAACAAACAACCAGCAGGGACTCATATTAGTTAGTATAAAAGATGTTTGCTCATTTCTGTCTAACATCTACAAAGTGGTTTTGGTTTTGGCTTTATCCATCATGGTCAGAGAGTGGCCTTGTCTTATGTTGGTGTTCTGTAAAATTGTTTATGTTCAACAGAGTTGAACATATGTTCTGTGAGTTCCAGGCCAGCTCCTGGCAACAGAGCGGTGTCTCTGATAGTGCCATGCCTGCCTTTGGGTGAGAGAGGTTGCTTTTCTTATTCTCAGTGTGCTGAACACATTTTTAAGGAACATTGAAAATTAAAATGACTTCTAAGATGTGACTAGAATAGTGAAGAATTTAAAAATGGTATAATATGAACAATATCTTAAGGGATTGAGATGATTTGACACTGACATTTAGCCACAGAGAAGTGAGATGGTTGAATGTAACTGGTGGCTATTTCAAAAAATGTGAAGGTCAGTCACATATATGAGGTGAGCCTGGGGCCACTATTAAGATAGATAGGGATTTCTCCAAATAAGAAAGCCTTATTTATTTTCAAACTGTTCGACTTACAGAGCAGTGGAACGAGTGGTTATTTTCCATGACAGGCTTTGCTGTTGTTAGACATGTCCATGTAGAGTCTAGATAAACTGTCTGCCAGGGCCATTGTAGTAGAGCAGCCTTGTGTCAATAATTGGACTGGATGATGCTATGTGTCTTATATTCTCTGTCTCTGGAACTAAGTAAGCTGAAATACAGAGATAAACTCCTGGAGGACAGAGGCCCAAACTCAGATTTTTTTTTCCTGTTGCTTTAAAACAAAAAATTGTCCACTTCTTCCAACTTCCAATCTCCTCAGTTTTCTGTCTGCCTTTCTCTGAGTAGACATATATGATGAATTATATTCAAGGGGCTTTAATTCTTCTAGTATAACCATGCGCTGACGTTTCCTCTTCCAATAATGACACTGCAAACTCATGCTTATCCAAAGTTCCAGTTATTTAACTGAAGGGCAAGCCGGAAACAGTCCAAGGAATTAAAACTGTCATAGCTGTTTGATTAAGCTGTCAATAAGCTTTCCAGGAGCTCTGTGGTTGGTTTAGCTGGGGAGAGTAGCATTTTCCCCTGCCCTGGCCTTTGAATGTCTGGAGATAGGTGCCCTTTTGACTCATTTCTTTATAAGCCATTGTAAGACTTCCAGGATGGCAGCAAATAGCACTGAGGAGCTTAAAGGGAAAATTTGAAAGTCATCTTCTCAACAGCTAATTTTAAATAACTGGGATTTAAGTATCTCTCTTTCTTACACTCCAAGTCTTAAAATAAACATTAGTTCAAGTATTTAGAGGATGTTCCTAAGATCTGTTGTCAAAATGTCTATCCCTAGCGTTGAATAGGGACTTGATGATGGGGAAGTGGGAGCAACTCTGGCAGAGCTGGTTAATGGAGGGCTTAATTAATCTGACCTTCTTTATATTATATTATTTGCTTTGGCCACCAATACGGTTTCATTTGCATTTAACTGTTTTCTTTCCTATTCTATCCATATTTGTGTTTTTTCCATTTCTGTGTATGGCACCACTGAGACAAGAATTGACAGTCATGAAAATATCATGTTTTATTATGAAATGATATTTCATAATGATTCTTTGAGTTCTCTTCATCACCCACACCCCTGAGAGAGGATTAAGTATGACCAGTTGTATACACAAGTGACATTTATAAAGCCCTTTCTCTGAAAGGAGTCCCTTTATATTGATGCCAGGCTCCTATTTGTACCTTGCACAATGCTTAGCAAATGGGAGGTGTTTTATAAGGGTTAGTGAAATACATTTAACTAATTGCTTAAAGAATATTTTTACTATTTTATTTGCAGTTATTTATGAGTTTGTAAGACTATTTGAATAGCTACATGTACTTTTCCTTGGACTTCTCTAATTTTTGCTTTTTCCTAGTATGAAATTTAAAAATACTGCATTAATAATGATGCCATGACTACTCTTCTAATTATAAAGTCCAAATGCCTCATGCTATCTGGAGAAGTAAAATGTTTGCTGGTCTGTAAAGCAGCAGACTGGGAATCATTACTGGGGAACATCAAGAAACCTAAAATCAAACTGCTTAATTTTCACCAGCCATAAAATTAAATGACAATATTTTCTGTATTCCTCAGGGCCGATAAGAAGGGCAACTAACCAAATAATAAAGCACTTGGCACTTACTATCTAAATGTGAAATTCCCAAAATCAAGCTCTTTGTGATTACCCAAGTAGGCAGCTGTGGAGTAATGATTAAGAATGAGGACTTGGGGTTAGACCATCAGGGTTCAGAAGGCATGTGACTTCAGACTTCTCCCTGCACCTCCACTTCTGCAGATATATAATGTGGACAATTTTACCAATTTTACAGTTTCTGTGGGGATTAAATGATATCATATTATAAAGTACTTAGAGCAATACCTGGTTTGTATTGTACTTAGAACAAGACCCCGGTATGTGCTAGATGTTCAATTAATGTTAGTGGCAATATACAAGAAAATATTTAAAAATTAAAAAATCACTTTTAGCCATATAATTAAAATGAACCCTCTTTAGAAGGCTGCAGAAATATGACACCCAAGCATGTAATTCAGCTGGTAATTCTGTCTGAAGACTCCTAGAAATATCACACATCATGTTCAAAGCTAACATATCTACTAGAGAAGTTGTGACTACCATAATTGGATCCCTAGTGTCTATTCTTGCAGGGCGGAAAAAAACAACAGATTAGGCCTATCCAGAAAACATTACTCAGCACAAAAACCGTGAAGGGAAAAGAAGAGAGACCAACTGTGGTAAATGGAAGTAAGTACATTGAGACTTTGACAAGAGAGCATAAAGAGTGGCCAAAGACAGCATCAAGTAGAGAGAAGTTATTCTGGGCACTAGGAAGAATTGAACTCTGATCGATGAGAACACACATCCATTAGAACTGAAATGAATGTGCTTTAGGAAAAAAACTTGAAAAGATCAAATTCAAGCTCCAAAGAAAATTACACCTTTTAAAAACTGAAGCTGAGATTTATCCTGTTTTTTCCTTCAGCCTGACAACAGGAAGCAAGATTTAGAAGGACATCTCACTTATATATCCTCTAACCAAGTCGATTATATTGAACCTTGATAAAGGAAAGAGGCAAGAAATTCAATACTAACACCAAACAACCAGAGGGAAGAGCAGAGAAGAAAAAGGAGAAAGAAAGAGATACGCATTTTGGAAGTAAGGAGAGGGAGATAAGGAAAGAGGTAGAAGGGAAGGAGATATAAGAATAAAGGGAATGAAATAAGTGATTTAAAAAAAAAAGAAAGTGTAGACAATGAGTCTGATGATGAAGGAGAGAATGTCAGAGAGAACATGAAAAAAAGAACTTAAGCCTAAATGTTCCACCTGTGCAATTGTAGCCAAATGATCTGTCAGATTTAAAAAGCTAAAGAGATAGTGTGTGAGGGATTCACCAGGGGGTATGTATCGAGTCTGTGGTGATTCACAGTCTCAGTGGGATATTAGGGAATTGAGCTGGTTGGAGGCCTCATCACTCAGATTAGGCATAAAGAAGCACGGTCATTAAAAGTCCCAAGGTATTTAGGTTAACACAAGGAGTTAAGTTTCTACTATGAGCAGATTCCACCAAAGAAATTATGTCTATGTCCTGCAATGTGTGTGTGTGCGTGTGCATGTGCGTGCGTGCGTGTGTGTGTGTGTGTGTGTGTGTGAAATAAGCTTGGTGTTGAAGCCATGGAAAAGTATCTCTATTTTCTTAATGGAGCAGGGTTTTTTTTTCTTTTTGTTGTTTTATTATTGATAAAGGCAAAAATTCACAACAACTAAAGTTGCACTTGTAAAGAATAATCTTAAAAAACTGTTTTGTTTTTTTTTTTTTGTAAAAACAAAGACCACCAAAATTTCCTTTTGTGATATTTGGCTCTAAACCCTTCAGGGAGCTATTAAAACTAGAGAGAATATTGCCCTCTTCAAGGTTATAGTAAGAAATTAGACAGGCTTGCTTTTTTACTGGATAAAAACTATTTTTAACACAATCTGATTCAAGAATTTTATTTTATTTTATTCTATTTTTACCTTTTTATTTATTTATCCATGAGAGACACAGAGAAAGAGGCAGGGACACAAGCAGAGAGAGAAGCAGGCTCCCTGAGGGGAGCCTGATGTGGGACTTGATCCCAGGATCCCAGGATCGTGACCTGAGCCAAAGGTAAACATTCAACCACTGAGCCACCCAGGCATCCCTGATTCTAGAATTTTAAAATGAAAGAAAATATAAACCAGACATTCATATTAGAAAACAAGTGAGATTTTGTTGATATTATATAGATTTTCTTAAATTGCTTTCTAATAACTTGCCGAGCTTTTTCAACCAGAAACACAATCATTCATTTATTTACAATTCAAAATGTAGTGCATTGAGTAAAGGCCTTCAAACTGAGGAAAAAGACCATTTAGGAGCAACCTCTGCCCTCTAGAAGTGCAGAGTATCACAGATGTTTATAGTAATAACTGCTGTGATTTTTAAAAATTATTATTATTCCTACTCTTTGTTGTGCTTTTATTGTTAGTAATATAAGGGCAACTTCAAAAAAAGCACTTATGTATAAAGTGATAAAATATTTTCAAATATGTGGCAGAGCGCAAGGGAGTTCCTTAAAGAACACAAATGACAAGAAATAATATGTACAGAGTTAAGAGATGCTAGAGTCCGTTTTACCTTTGGAGATGCCAATAATCAGGGGGGACTTGCAAGCTGGATTTTATTGACCCACATGCCGATCACAGAGGGCAGAAAGTTGGGAGCTGCAACAAGCCCAAATAAGACCTCAACTGAAAATTAATGATAGTTAAATAATATTCATAAAAACTTTGAGAAGAAGATAAAGTGCTTTTTGGAGGGAAATTTATAGCTTTGAAAAGCTTATTGGTATAAAAGAAAGTTTAAGAATTAATGAGTTAACTATTTATTGAACTTAAGAAATTTAAAAAATGATTAAGAAAAAGACAAAGAAAGTATAAGAAATGAAACAATAAAGAGCCAAAATTAGTGGTGGCAATTTATTAGGGTAAACATTATTTTTAAGTGAAGATTAATAAAAATGATAAATCTTGGACAAGATTTATAAAGTGAAAAAGAAAACCCAAATGATTGATACTAGAATTGAAAAGAAGATGAAACTGAGTATTCAGCAAATATTAAAGTATATGAGATTAGTACAACTGATTTTGTCTCAATAAATTTGAAATTGATAGTGTCGTTAATGCATGAAAGCTTTTAGTTCCATTAAGGTCCAAATATTCTATTTTTTTCTTTAGTTGCTTGTGTCCTTAATGTCATATCTAAGAATGAATTGCCAAATCCAAAGTCATGAATAATTACCCTATGTTTTCTTCTGAGAGTTTTGCAATTTTAGCTCTTACACTGAGTTTATTTTTGCATATGGTATAAGGTGGGTATCCAAATTTCTTCTTCTGCATATGATACCCAGGTTTTCCAGAATTATTTATTGAAAATTTTATTCTTTCTAGATGGAATAGTCTTGGAATCTTTGTCAAAAATCAGCTAACCACAGATGTCAATTTTCAAGTCTATTCCATTGATCAATATATCTATCCTTTTTTTTAAAGATTGTATTTATTTATTCATGAGAGACACACAGAGAGAGAGAGAGAGAGAGAGGCAGAGACACAGGCAGAGGGAGAAACAGGCTCCATGCAGGGAGCCTGATATGGGACTAGATCCCGGGATTCCAGGATCATGTCCTGGGCCGAAGGCAGGCACTAAACCGCTGAGCCACCTAGGGATCCCCAATATATCTATCCTTATGCTAATAGCACACTTATGATCACTGCTGATATATAGTAGGTTTTGAATTCAAAAAATGTGAATACTACAGCTTTGTTCTTTTTTCCAGAGTCTTTGATATTATATGTCTATTGTACTGAATGAAATTTAGTATCAGCTTGTTTATTTCAACAAGAGGTGAATGCAATTTTGATATGAAATGCATTGAATTGGTACCTTAATTTGGAGAGATAGCTGTGTTAACAATATTAAGTGTTTCAATCCACCACCACATGTGAAGCCTTTCTATTTATTTAGGCATTTTAAAATTTATTTAAATGATTTCTAACTTTCCTTTTGATATCTTCTTTGACCCATTGGTTGTTGAAGAACGTGTTGTTTAATTTCCACATATTCATGACTTTCCCAAATTTCCTTCTGTTATTGATTACTAATTTGATTTCATTGTTGTGGAGAAGATGCTTTGTGTAATTTCAGATTGGGACTTGTTTTGTGGACTAACATATGGTCTAATCAGAGAATGGTTTTTGTGCTGTTAAGAAAAATGTGTATTATGCTGTTGAGTAGAGTGTTTTACAGATATGTGTTATGTCTAATTGTTTTATAATTGTCACATCCTATAGTTCCTTGTTGATCTTTTGTCTAATTGTTTTATCCTAGAACTATTATTGAATTGTTTTCCTCTTCAATTCTGTCAGTTTTTGCTTCATATATTTTGAAGCGCTGTTATTGTTAATATGTGTTTGTAATTATTATATATTCTTGATAGGTTGATACTTTTATCATTATATAATATCTTTATTTGTCTCCTATAGAAAGTTTCAACTGGAAGTCTAGATTGATGTAAAGTCTGATATATGCATAGCTATTCCAGCTTAGTATAGCCGCTCTAGCTCACTTTTGGTTATTTACATGAAATGTGTTTTTATTTCATCCTCTAACATTCAACAGATTTGTCATTGATTTTGAAGTGGGTCCTTTATGGACAGCATATAGTTGGATTTCTTAAATCATTTCTATTAATCTTTATCTTTTAATTATAGAGTTAACTCACTTAAATGTACTATAATTACTGATAAGGAAGAACTTTTGCAATTCTGCTATTTGCTCTCTATATGTCCTGTATTTTTTGTGCTGTAATTACTCCTTTACTACCTTCTTCTGTGTTAGATCATTCTTCTCTAGTTGACATTTTGATTCTTTTTCTTGTCTTGTGCTAAGTGATTTTTAGTTATTTTCTTAGTGGTTTCTGTGGAGATTACAAATACCATCCTAATTTGTAGCAATATTATATGAATTAACAACATCTTAGCTTCAATAGTGTACATTAATTCTATTCCTGTCCAGTTGCTCCTTTTTATATTGTTGTCACAAATCATATTTTTATACTTTTTGTATCATCAACATAGAGTTATAAGTGTTATTTAACTTCTTTTAAATCATGAATGAAAAAAGGTGGATTAAAAATTAAAATTACAAAAAAATTAAAAATAAAAAAATTAAAATTATATTAACATTAAAATGTTATATTTACCTATGTAATTACCTTTAATTGATGTTATTATTTCTTTGTATGGATTCAGATTGCTGAGTGTACTTTTATTTCAGCCTGAAGAGCTCCTTTTACCATTTCTTGTAGGGCAAGTCTGCTAATAATAAACTTTCAGTTTCTTCTCTTTTTTTTTTTCAGTTTCTGTTTATGTGGAAATATCTCACTTTCCCCTTCATTCTTTTTTTTCCCCTTCATTCTTGAAGGATAATTTTGCCAGATACACAATTCTTGGTTGATAGTTTTCCCCCAACACTTTTTTTTTTAATTATTTATTTTTGATAGTCATACAGAGAGAGAGAGAGAGGCAGAGACACAGGCAGAGGGAGAAGCAGGCTCCATGCACCGGGAGCCCGACGTGGGATTCCATCCCGGGTCTCCAGGATCGCTCCCTGGGCCAAAGGCAGGCGCCAAACCGCTGCGCCACCCAGGGATCCCTCCCCCCAACACTTTGAATATGCTTTATCATAGCTCTCTAGCCTCTATGGTTTTCATGAAAAATCTGCTGTTAATGTTATAGTGTTTCTGCTACTTTCAGGATTCCTCTTTATGTTTAAACAGTTGATTAAATTCCTCTTTATGTTTAAACAGTTGATTAAAATGTCTCTTAATGTTGATATCTTTGGGTTTACTTTACTTGAAATTCATGAGCTTTTGGATATGTAGATCCATGTATTCCATCAGATTTGGGAAGTTTGGTCATTATTTCTTCAAATAATCTTTCTGTTCCTTTTTCCTCTCCTTTTTCAGGAACTAACATTATGGGTATGTTGACATGTTTAATGGTGTCCCACCTCTCTTATTCTCTGTCTTCAGTCTCTTAGACTAAGTCTTCATTTTATTATATTCTATTTCTTTTCCAATCCTCTGATTTCCTAATTTCATTTGGCTTCAAGTTAACTGATATTTCTTTATACCTTCTCAAAAAAGCTATGCAAGCCCTGTAATGATTTTTTTCATTATAGTTATACTCTTTAATTACAGAATTTCTATTTGGTTCCTTTTTTAAAGTTTCTATCTCTTCATTGATATTTGGTTTGGTGAGATATTGTTTTCATTATTTCTTTAGTTCTTCATCCATTCTTTTCTTTAGCATTGTGAATAAATCTAAAATTGTTGACTTAGAATCTTTGTCTAGTAAATTCAATATCTGGGCTTCTTCAGGTCATACATTCTTATTTCTTTGCATGTCTCATAATTTTTATATTGAAAATTAGACACTGAATATTGTACAACTTTCAGGATTAGATTCTTCTGCTCGCTAGGGAATTTTGTTTTGCTTGAAGTGTTCTATGTGTTTGTTTAGTAGCTTTTCCACACTAATTTTGTAAAGTGTATATTCTTTGTTGTATGTGGCCCTTGAAGTGCCTATCTCATTACTATACTATTCAACTTATAATTTGAAAAGTTAAAAAAAAAATCAAACACTTGTGGACACTAATTCATTCCTGAACTTGTTATATGGCTGTATATTCCTGGGCAATAAGCCAGAAATCTTATCTTTATGTGTTTTCAATGGAGATTAATTGGGAAATGGAATTATATTAAAATAGCTGCTATCCTTGAGGACCTGTGGCATGGTATATGTTTGATACAAGGGGCTTGATTTCAGAAGACCTGACTTTCCTTGGCTCTGATGCCTATTAACTCTACAATCTTGGACATGTCATAAGAATTCTTTGGCCTTGGAGCACCTCAGTCAGTTAAGTATCTGACTCTTGTTTTTGGCTCAGGTTGTGATCTCATGGTTGTGAGATTCTCTGATACCTAAGAATTAAAAAAAAATCCAAATATTGCAGCTGTGCTCTTGTCTTTTGGGGTACAACTTCCATCCTCAGGCAGGTAGTTTTCAACTTTGCCTCATGCTTCATTTCTGCTTTTGCAGAGTCTGAAGGTCAGGCAGAGAAAAGAACCTGGGGTCTTCATGGGCCTTTTCTGAGCATGTGGTCAATCTTGGGTGTATCATGGTCTTCTAGATTCCAAGGAGAATGTGGGAGCTTTTCAAAGCCTTTATTACCAGAGGCATCTCATTCCCTAGCTTTCCTTCCCTATCTTTTAGATTAGTCAATAGTTTGTCCCAGCTATTATCTTTTGCCCCAAGTGGGCAAATGGCTAATGCATTTTCCTTTATTGTTTTTGACAAACACATTCCCAAGTAGCCCCCTCAGATCTTACGAGTTCAGAGTTAAAGGAAATAAAGGCAAAGCCTTTAAGCTGGCTATTCAGGTAACCACAAGACATTTTAAAACAAAGATCCAAAATTTTTTGAGAGTAAGATTTATTTATAAGGTTTATTCTGCTCCTAGGAAACGATGGAGGCCGCTGTCTTCAAGGCTACTGCACAGCTGAGAGAGGGTGATGGGGCCAGTGCAAATTAAAACCCCACTAATCAGGCAGCCCAGGTGGCTCAGCGGTCTAGCACCACCTTCAGCCCAGGGCATGATCCTGGAAACCCGGATCGAGTCTCACATCAGGTTCTCTGCATGGAGCCTGCCTCTCCCTCTGCCTGTGTCTCTGCTCTTCTCTTTCTCTTTCTCATGAATAAATAAATAAAATCTTATAAATAAATAAATAAAAAATAAAGCAACACTAATCTTCTTTCTGAGACTCGTTTTTTTGTTGTTGTTTTTGATTAAATATCTGCCTGGTTGCTAGAAACCCTTGGTTAGTTTCTAGAGTTTCAATAGATGCTTCTGACAATCCTAATCAATTTATTTACTTCCTTTGAGAAAGGAAAGGGTTTTGGAATTCCCTTCTCAGTCACTTTCACTGTTGTCACCTCATTTTTTAAATTAATTGTTCAAGAAAGTTACTTGAGCTATAGTTGAGCTGGCATTAATTCTGTTTCTTTGCTTTTGTATTTGTACTCAGAGATTGCTATTACCTATTTTGGATTTTCTTTCTTACTATTTTCAGCAGCTATCACTTATCTCAAATACTTTCACTTCATTTTTCTCAATTATTTTTATTTTTGAGATTTTAGTTTTTATTTTCATCATTTTTTCCTCTTACAGTTCTTAAATTTTTTTTTAAATTTTATTTATTTATGATAGGCACACAGTGAGAGAGAGAGAGAGGCAGAGACATAGGCAGAGGGAGAAGCAGGCTCCATGCACCAGGAGCCCGACGTGGGATTCGATCCCGGGTCTCCAGGATCGCTCCCTGGGCCAAAGGCAGGCGCCAAACCGCTGCGCCACCCAGGGATCCCTCCTCTTACAGTTCTAATGTATTTATTTGTTCTTGCATTCTCTCTAGCTTGATTTTCATATGTGAGATGTCTTTTTCTTTTTTAAATGTTGTTTCTTTATTTATGATTTTATCCTGATTTCTGTCATCTCATTTTAGAATTCTTATAATCCTGATTTATGCTCTTTCATGTGTTGTACCATTTCCTTAATGTCCTTTTGCTATTCTGCAATGAGCTCTGGGTGTTTGATTTTGAGATTCTACTTCAGACTTTCAGTCACATCTTTTCATAAACCCCTGCACTTACCCAATTTTGCAGTCAGCAGACTTCCCAATTTTAGTTCCTACATGTGAATTGATCTACTGTGATTCAAATAAATACCTGTTGGCTATGTGTATTTCTGTTGTTCTCAGATTTGTCAGTTTCTCCACTGCTTTCTTTGTTTTCTCCTGCAAAGACACTGATATTAGATAGGACTTCTATCTATTGTTGTTTTGTTTAAATTAATCATATCTTGGGGCTCCAAAGAATACCTATTACCTAATTTCTCTATAAAGGTAGTTCATAGGGATGCCTGTGTGGCTCAGCAGTTGCGCGCCTGCCTTTAGCCCCGGACATGATCCTGGAGTCCCAGGATTGAGTCCCATGTCAGGTTCCCTGCCTGGAGCCTGCTTTTCTCTCTGCCTATGTCCCTGCCTCTCTCTCTCTCTGTGTCTCTCATGAATAAATAAATAAAATCTTTTTTTTTTAAAGGTTGTTCATGGGATTCAGGCTTTTCTATTTAGTTGCTGGTCTGTATTTATCTGCTGATGAAGAGATACTTAAAAACTGTGACATGGCTGTGTCAATTTCCCAGAGTTCTTTTCATTCTTGAGTCTTATGTTTATTCTTATACTTCAAGGAACCTCTCTTTACTGTCATGGGTGAAGTAAAAAATAGCAAAGTTGTTGACATGTACATTAATGTGGATATCACCACTTTCATACCATTAACACCAAGGTTTATTTATTTCTGTATTCCATGATAAATCAATCTTGATATCACTTGTTTGTTTATTTTTCTTCTGTATTGAAAATAGATAGCTTCCTCAAAGGGGAGAAAAACTTAAAATTATTTTGGGGACTAAAGTTTTTAAAGCAATGTACTGATTCTTAGTAATACACTGATGCTTTTAAAATATGAAAATATAACCCCTACTTTAAATAGTAGCTTCCTATACAAAGTTGGGAATAGTGACAAATTTTTAAATTACTGTATTTTCATACACACTAATATTCATCTGCACAAAATTTTTAGGGCTCAAAAGGAATCTTTTTTAAAAGTGCACCTTCTTAAAGAGAATGTCATGGCTTGATTGTCTAGTTTTTCCTCTTTGAACTTCCCCCATTTGTTATATAGCCCATTTTATGGAAGAGCTACTCTAGACTCAGGAAAGTTAGTAAGCATTGACATAAAAAAATTGCATGGTTTCCACTTCACTAAACTCAGAGATGAAAGTTAAATATTGTTTTTGTGTTTCTAGTCATGTATAAACTTACTATCACAGAACACACTCTGCCCAAATATTTCTATGCCTTTCTGGTAATGGCACAGGAAATGTTCTCTCTTGAATAGTAAAACATTTCAGAGTCCCTGTAGAAGTAAGGTTCCAAACCTCTAAGAACCATTTTAGAGGAAAAGGAAATAATTTTAAACAGCTTTATTAATATCAGGGAATGAATAGGTTTTGAACATTATGATTTAAATGCTTGAGAATATGTTTTACTGAGATAATTAACTATTTTAAATACATATATCCCTGCTTTGATCAGATACTTATAAATCCTTGGAAGCATATAACTATGCTTTTTTGGTAGTGGATTAACTGTCAAGCAAATTACTTGATATATTTTTATGTGCTGTAGAGACCACTGTAGTGCCCCTGGGGCAGCAGTACTAAAAACAGAAAATATGCAGAAATAGAGGTTTGTTAAAAACCCATATATGCTTCTTGCATTATCAGGTTTTGAAATGATGCTCCAGGCATACTATGTTCTATACTCTGCAATATACAATCTGTGATGACATTTGCTAAATTTTTCTTGTTGTTTTTATTGCAAAAATAAGTATGTATTCATTTATTCTTCTTTATGTTATTATGTGTGAGACATGAAAGCTTTTAGAATCAGACTGTTACTACTTTTGCAAGATAAAGAAAAAAATTCACAACACAAGGTCAAAAATAAACTATATATTTAAAAACATTACTTTATTCTATATTCCCCTACACAATAAAATATTTATAACAAACCAATTTCTGCATTGTAATGTTTCTGCACTATAATCTGCAATATCTCCCTAAAGAGTAGTCAAGCCTTAGTTTTTCTGAAGACAAATATTTACAATTTTTAGATACTTGATCATAACCATAACCCTCCTCTTTCTTACAATATATCATTTAGTGCTTTCATAGACATGTTGACTTTCTCTTAAGTTAATCAAAGAAGCAACAGTTTTGTCAAATACCTTTGTAAGTACAATATAGTTTAATTATCTGATTAATCCATCAAAGACAAATTTATTTTCCTTTTTTTAAAAAAAGACAAATTTCTTATTTTGCTAAGGAAAGAGAAGGAATTATTTTCACAGATGCTAAAAAGTAATATTTCAGAATGAACTGTTCTGTGCTAAGGAAGATGTAAACATTGTGAATCTGTAGATATATCTTTCACCAAATTCCTGACATTTTTAGTTACTATTTATTCAAATATCTTCTCCCTCATTCCCTGTCTCTTCTTTTTCAGGAGGAAAATACATGTGTATTAGCTTTTGTTATTATTTTGTGTGACTGAGGCTCTGAGACCTTTTTCCTATTCTATTTTCTACTTGATCTTCAGATTTGATCATTTCTATTTATTTACAAGTTCTGTATTGCTTTTGTAATCTTCATTCAATGGATTCAAATGGATTTTAATTTAAATTATAAATTAAATTAAATTACTTTTTGTCCTAAAACTTCTATTTGATTGTGTTTTATGATTTTTATTTTGTGATTAGATCTTCTAACTTTTCATTGACATGAGTATATTTTACTTTATTTTGACTGAGTAATAGAATATCTACTTAAAAATGTTTACCTACTATTTCCATAATCTGAGTTATCTCAGTGTAGGTCTAGGCTTTTGATTTTTAGTTTTGAGACTGGATTGCATTTTCCTGGTTCTTTGTGTTTTGATTAATTTTGGATTGTGTCCTGGACATTGTGGATATTATGGAGATTCCAGATTGCGTTATATTCCTCAGAACTGTGTTAAATTTTCCCCTCCCTTGCAGTGGGTGGCAACTCAAATCTCAGTTCAATTCCTCTGTCCTAGAGTTGCTTTGAGTCTTCTCCATGCATACATAATTTGGGAGTCAGCCAGAATTTTGTGCACAAGCTGTATAGGAAATTTGCCATTTTCCCTAGCTCTCTTTGTTTTGGGGACTCTAATTTCCAAAGGCCAAAGTTACAACTAATTGTCTTCCCTCATTCCAGAAATCTGTGGAATTCTGTTGGCATATATATGCCTTTACAATGCTATCTTTGATCTTTTTTCAGGATAAAATCTGGAGGACATTATACTAAATGATGTAAATTGGTCACAAAAGGATAAATATAACATGATTTTACTTATATAAGGTATCTACATTAGTCAAACTCATAGACATAAGGAATATAATTGTGGTTGCGAAGGGCTAAAGGATGGAGAAGATGATGAAATACTAATCAGTGGGCTTAAAATTTCAGGTACACAAAATGAAAAACTTTTAGAGATCTACTGTACAATATTTTGCCTATAAATAACAATACTATATTATATACTTAAAAACCTCCCATTAGTATAGATTTAATTTTAAATATTCTTACCAAATAAAATTTTAAAATAAAAATAGAGGTACCTGAGTGGTACAGTTAAACATCTGACTCTTGGTTTTGATTCTTGGTTTCACCTCAGGTTGTGAGCTCAGGGTCATGAGATTGAGCCCTGCATTGGGCTCTGAGCTCAGTGCAGAGACTGCTTGGGTTTCTCTCTCTCTCTCTCTCTCTCTCCCACTACACCTCCCCACTTTCCTCTCTCTCAAAAATAAATAAATCTTATAAAAAATAATGAAAAATTTGAAGCAACTATGTATAGGCACTACAAGACCACATGATTGTTATTGAGTGTAAGATCAGAGTAAGGTAGATTCAGATACTTACTGAACTGAAAGCTAAAATAAAATGTGACCCAGATATTGTACAGACACAAGGTATGTACTAGGATATTGCAAAAGTATAGATGTTGTCATAAAGCTAGAAAACAAAAATACTCTGCTGCAGAAGCTGCAAGAGAGTTATGTAGATATTTCAAAAAAATCATTTCTGAGCACCATCTAATCCTGGGCCTTCTTTATGTCAATGAATCTGAATTTATTTTGTAAGGATTGCCAATTCTAAATTATGATTAATGAATCCAGCACCAAGTGTATGTGGAATTGAAAAAATTAACTTGGAGCACCTGCTGGCTCAGTGGTAGAGCATGTGACTCTTGATCTCAGGGTCATGAGTTCAAGTCCATGGAGACTACCAAAAAAAAAAAAAAAAAAAAAGCGTTAACTTGTTTACCCTGTACCACCTATATCAGCTGCCGCAAAAACTTAGTTTTGGTGTTTTAAAAAAAGTGTTAAGATCCTATAACTTCCTTTTGTATTTTGCAAATATATGAAAAAATAGGTTTCAAAACACTTTTGAAACAAAAAAATCTGTTCTTATACTTTTAGAAAAGGATTACCTTAAAATCATGATTGTGTTTTAAGATAGTCTAGACAAATGAGCCAACTCTGGCCCATCATGTTTGTATATATAGATATATATAGTATGTTTGTACATATATATATATATACACATACATATATATATACACATATATACACTCTCTCTATATACACATATATGTATATATGTATATATATATAGAGAGAGAGAGGGAATGTTTTTTAATATATTTAAATGCATGAAAAATCTAAAGAAGACTAATAATCAGTGACTCATAAAAATTATATGAAATTCAAATTTCAGTGTCTATAAATAAAATGTTATTGGAATATAGCCACGGTCATTAATTTATATATTATCTATGGCTTCTTTTGTGCTATGTATATCAGCAAAATTGAGTAATTATGATAGAAACTATATAACTCACAAAATATGTACTCTCTGGCTCTTTATAGAAATAGTTTGTCTTAGGGTCGTAAAGCTGTCTCTGGGAAGCACTTGAAATGCTCATCCTAAAGAAGTATATAGTTAGTACCTGAAAATAAATTGACAAGATAACTTCCTTATTATGACTTTCCAACACAAATTATGAAATTTGCACAAATATATATCTAAGACACATATGTTACTAATTGGATCCAAATAAGTCATCTACAGTTGTAATTTCTTTCTTCCTTCTTTCCTCCCTTACTTTCATTATCCTTTATTTCTTCCCTCATTTCTTCTTTCTTTTTCTCCTTCCTTCCTTTCTGTATTGAGGTATATATTAATAATCATAAGATAGGATATTATATATAGATACACTATTATTACTTATATTTGAAGGCAAAACTACATAAACTCTTGTCATTATCCTCATATACCCTAGACCAAAATTCTCACCATTACTCCAAAGATACTCTTTTACATATCTCCACCTCTTGCTGAAATGCTCATCTCCCTACTCTCCATTTATTAACTCTTAGTCATCTTTTGTGACTGAGCCATGGAAGTTTGCAGACAAACTGTCTATAATCTTATTGAGGTTAGAGCAACCTCTGGATGTAGTTAGAAGAAGGACTGACTGATCTTGCTCTGGAAAAAGCAGCTAAAGAGAGATGCTTGAAAAATCTAAATATGTGGATTATGGCAGTAAGTTTACGGGTTTCATCCATGGTAAAATTAAGGTAAAACACACAATAAAAAAACCAACTTTGATTGCTTCTCTATTTTTTAGGGGAGAGTTTACTCTAAATTCATCATGTGTTATGACAATGAACTCCTGTGTAGTGATGAAAAATATTAAAAGGCAAAGAATACTTACAAATCTGTTCAAAATATAGAATCACTTGACATATGGGTACTAACCAGTTACTATAACCAATTTTTCATGCCTGTTAGTTGATATAGAATTATAATACATATTATAAAATTAGGACAAATAAATATCTAAGAGACAAATGTTGCTAATTAAATCCAAATAGAGTCATCACAGTTTGCAATAAGTAAAACTTTAAGTCGTTGAAGTTAATTACAATGGATAAATGAGAGCAATAGATATTGCTTGGGAAAAAAAAGTAGTTATGAAATCCAGAAAGTTAAATCTATTAAGGATGTATTTGCTTATGAAGATAATTTAATTGGTAATTACTAGCCTAAGTAGATGAAGCTACTATCAAGGACTAAATATTTATTATATATATAAGAAAGTTTTTATTTTGACAACTTCCATTCCATACAAAGCAACATGTAATTTATTATTAAAATTATGTCGGATTTCTAAATTGCATATTCAAAAAATGCATTTAACACAAAATGTTATAAAACTCAAATTGCATCATTTCTTAAGTAAAGATGGATGGTTATTAATTGCTTCAGAATAGATATGAAGTCAACAAAGATAATGTAATTTGTGTTTTAATTAATTTAATTTGTTTTAAAATTACTGTATTTAAACTGCTACTAACACACTTCCTTTTTTTTTCTTTTTGCTAAAGTTCTACAGTCATATATAACTGATCTCTAAAGTAAGAGTAAAGTAATTAACATTGATGAAATTCATTTTTACCTATTCTCCTGGAGGTATTGATAAAATCAAGTGAAATTTTGGCCACTTTTGTACAAATCTGTTTGGGTTTTGCAGAATTTTGGTAAACCCTCTGTTAATTACAGGTACAGAATATGGGATTAGAACAGCAAATGTTCCCATCATTTAGAGCTTATTAAAAAAGTATCCTAGTTCTCTTTCTGACTCAAAAGATTGCTACTAATAGTCATAATTCCTGATGTGGATTGAGGTAAATTTGGTTTGGTGAGAAAGATGTAGAAGAGATAATGTTAGCAGGGACTAAGAGAAGATTGCAGTGTTCAATGGTGAGACTACTAGGCTCCCTGTACCTCAGCCTATCAATTCTCAAAGAGAAAATCATTTTTGTTAGGATGTGCTACATACATAACTTTTGTCTTCTGAACACTGTGGCCTTAATTTAGTAAATCTCTTTAAGTTCCATTAATTGTATGTAGCATTGGTCCATATTTAGTGGTGAAGTTGGCATAGAGCTAAACATTGAGGTTTTAAAGAACGGGTTTTCCATTTCATTATAAGTGAAGATGTGGCTTTCCTGGACATTCTTGCATTTACCTAAAAAACGCAGATGTAATTGTTTTAGGTACCAATATTAAATTCCCATAATATAAGGGACAAAAATTGGTTTCATGTCCTACAAATATTCTTTAAAAGAAACAAACAAACTCTAAATCTTACAGATTCTCTACAAAGGGTTGGGTGTAACATATTTATTTTTGTCTACCATTTTAGTTCCTAAAGGGAGTTGAAGGCTTTATGAAAAATATGACAGAGTGAAACCTTGATTATCTTAACAACTCTAGATATGCTATTGTTTGGAAATATCACTGGAGTGTAAAACTGATGTAATAACTATCAGATGTCTATAAAAGGAAACCCTACACCTGTTTAAAAATCAGAATGCCAGTAAAATGTCTCTAAGTGCATAAACTATTTCATTTTTCAGTCGACAAAATAGAGATAATATTTGCCACCCACGTATCTCTGAGGAATGACATGAGGAAAGTGCTTTGTACTTTTCTCATATTTAGCCTTCATTCTAATCATCTTATTAACCTGCTTCTTAGTCATTACAAAGACATCCCTGACGAAACGACATACCATTTAAAAACATGTTCCTTTAGCTGTCATTCTGCATTTCTTTGCTCCCAAAAATAATGTATGCTCAGGCCTGGTGTTTGGCATTTGGTTTAGATGGACTTTTATTTAGTTTTCTGCTACCAGGCATTAGAGGCATTTTAGCTATTTTATTCACGTACACCCTTGGTCAGGGAACTCCCTCAATGAAACAGTTTTTCTGTAAGAACTTATAATCACTATAAAAGTCATTTCTAAAATGCATATATTCAGAATCTTTACTTTGAGCTATCAGAAAAACATTAGTCAGTTACCATAGCTATAATACATAAATTATATATACTAAATTTCCCATTCATGTGCTACCTAAGCAGAAATTTAGGTACAATGAAGACACGTTTTTTTACCTACTATATTTTCCTAATGATTAATATGCATTGTACATTAATTTTATATTGTACTATATAGAAAATGGTTTAGTGCTTATTTCAGATATTGGAATAAAAGAAAATTTTGCTTTTACCTTAGATACTATTACCTATTGTTTGTTTGGCAGAAAGCACCAGATGTGCCAAAAGATATAATTTCTTTTCTTTTGAGACACACAGGCTAAAATTCCTGGGTTCCTTTGCAGTTGGGTTTTGCCATTTCACTAGGTTCTAACCAAAGAAATATGAATAAAAGTTATGTGCACCATTTTTTGGCTCTAAGTCCTTGCATTACAATAAGAAATACAAAAAAAATAAAATATATATATATATAGAAATTAAAAAAAAAACAATAAGAAATATATATTTGGTTTTTGCCCACCATCCCTGACAGAGGTTCTAAATCCCTTGGAATTTCCTAAGGAATAGGATAAGAGTATCTTTTGTTCTACCAAGACAACTCTTGGTAGGGCTCAAAATAGTTTGAGGATTGGGGGCTGGTTGTCAGAAAGCTCAAAATATGATTAGAACTTTGGAACTTTCAGCCTCACCCACTGAGAGGGGCTAGAGATTGAGTTCATCATCAGTGATCAATGATTTAATCAATCATGCCCACTTATTCTTATTATCATTTCTTTTTGAAAGAGATAAAGTGCTCGTCCCTGTGCTTTTGGAGCAGAGGGAGAGAGAGAATTTTAAGCAGTCTCCATGCCCAGTGCAGAGCTCCAAGTGGGGCTCAATCTCATGACCCTGAGATCACCACATGAGCCCAAATCAAGAGTCCAATGCTTAACCAACTGAGGCACCCAGGTGCCCCAATCATGTCTTATTTATTAAAACTCCCATAAAAACCTCCAAATGACAGGATGCAGTGAGCCTCCTGGTTGGTGAACACAGCAGGTGCTGAGAGAGTGACATCTGGAGAGGGGATAGAAGTTGTGTGTCACTTTCCCATACCTTGCTCTTTGCATCTCTTCCATCTGGTTGTTTCTGGGTTGTGTCCTTTGTAATAAACTGGTAATGGTAAAGAGCTTTGCCGAGTTCTCTGAGGCAATCTACCAGATCGTCAGACGATCTGGTAGGAGAGGATCATGGGAACTCCTTATTTATAGCTGTTTGATCAGAAGTGGGAGGAGTCTTGTGGGAATAAACTCTTCATCTGTGGGCTATGTACTAACTATGCAGTTAGCGTCGGAATTGAATTGAATTGCATCATAGGATACTCAGACTGAATGCCTGGAGAATTAGAGAATTCTCTTGTGTTGAGAAAACCACCACATTTTTGGTGTCAGAATTGTTGTGAGTAAAACAGTTCAGAGACTAAGAAGGAGGAGCACCCACTGACTACCATCTTTACTTTTCTATTGGCTTAAATATCCACAAGTCTCTAAGAGATGCTGAAACCACAAGATAAAAGGGATCTGCCTCCCTGGATCACCACATATAGGAAAGTTACCTTTCAGTTAGGAAAACTCATGTTAGATGGTAATGTGATTATGACATAAACCTGCTTTGTTTGAGTGACCAAATATATTTGGTTCTAATGGTACCGCAGCCTAGTGTACACTAATACAATAGTGTAGCATTTCTTCTTTTTTTAAATTAAACATTAAAACATTGAATAATGAATGTAAACTTCACAGTGACATTCACTTATTAATATTGCCATTATTTCAACAAACACAGGACTTACTGTAACAATTATTGCTACTGATAACCCAACAAAAGCACGAATCCCCATGACTGTTAATATAAAAGTATTGAGTTAGCAACATTCTTATAATATGAACAGGAGAATATTCATGATTTGATGATCTTTACTCTAAAAACAGAAGCAAGTATAAAGTGTATAATTGTATGTAAGTCTTTGAAAGAAGCAAGATTTTTTATCTAAATTCCCTGAAATAAGCAAATGGCCACTCACTTTATTCTAAGCTTTCCTAGATGATAAAATTCCAATATTTTTTGTTCCAAAGCTCTGGAACTTTTTATTGGATCACACTCTCTCCTTTAATATGCAAACATATAGTAGAACTATGATATAAATTTTCACATGTATTATCTCATTTGATAGTTCATAATAGTTCACATGGTAATGCGTATTACTCACATTTTGAAGAGATAGATAATGGAAACCAAAGAATTATATAAATTACCTAAAGTTATAGAATTAAAGCTAAAAAAGTTATAGAATTAAAGCTTAAAAAAGCTAAAAAAGATTCAGTGTATGCTAACAATTCTTTCTACTTTAAAAATTTCAGCCCTGTGGGACACTTAGGTGGCTCAGTGGCTGAGCATATGCCTTTGGCTCAAGTCATGATCCCAGCATCCTGGTTGAGGCTCACATCAGGCTCCCTGTGGGGAGCCTGCTTCTCCCTCTGCCTATGTCTCTGCCTCTCTCTGAGTCTCTTGTGAATAAATAAATAAAATCTAAAAAAAAAAAAAACTTCAGCCTTAGTTTGGAGTTATAAATCTTCTGGAAAAAGAGAATCATGTTTCTACTATGTTGAGTGCATCTCCTGAGGAAAACAAATAACAAAATTAAGATTTTTAATTTAATCTTTTTAAAACATTAGTTCCTGATCTTATACTTAGTAACACATCTACCAAGAAAAAAAAAAAAGCAAAAATGGGAATTCTGGGATAGAAACAAGTCCCAAAGTCAGAATGATTCTTGAGGAACTCTGCCAAGACTGATAAACTTGGGATTCAATTTTGATAGATATGCAGTTATGAAGATTGTGAGACATAATAAATCCCTTGACCAACCCAGGAAAATGAATAGACTCCCACATAAATCTAGGACCCTCAAAGTGCTATACTTTCTAAGCAAATGTTAGCAAAAGGAAACTTAAATTTTCCAACATGGTCCATCATAGAAGGAAAAAAAAATCTCTATAGAGAATCTGTAAATGTAAATATTCACAAAGTTGTATGACTTGAATTGAATTAAACTGTTTGGTTATAAAATCTCAAGCAAATAGCTTTATTTAAAGCCTTGCTACCAGGCAACTAACTGGCAGAAGAAAATACAAACCATTTTTGGAGAAATTTAACTTTTCCATGGACTAATTCAACAGGTGAAGTCCAATGAATATGAACTCACAGCAAAATAAAAACACATACATACAATAGATTCTCATTATTCATGCTATTTATGTTGTATAAAGTTGCTGCAAACACTGAATTAGCAAATACTGAACCATTGTTCTTAGGGTATATTTGTGTTAGGTTTCTGTCTTCTGGTACAATGTTTTCATCAATCAATCAATACATCAGGTTTTTACTACATACCATATTTAATACGTATTGTTGATTCATTGACATTGAACTCATGGCCAGCCACACTATAAATCATGGCTGAACGAAGCTAATCTAACACACATATTCTTTCTATGGGCACATCGAAGTTTTCTTTAAAGAATGCTACACAACACTTCAGTACTACATTGGGAGCCATTTTAAACTGTGAAGTCTCTCTCATACACACACACACACACACACACACACACTTAAAAATGTGAAAAATTTGGCTCTAAACAGATTGCAAAATGGATACTTGTTTAGAGTAGGGGGGCTGAAATAAGAAGGCAGAACAGGAATGTGTCGGGTGACTCAAAATTTTGTGGGCTGTGCACACATGTATAAGCACATAAGTGCTGTAAGTATTGATTTTAAGATTACAAATACATTTTGGTGAGGAAACAAATTCACAATTATGGATCCATGAATGATGAGAATCAACTGTACCACAGAAAGAAGCAAAGGCTCATGAACCCAAGCCAATAGGAAAACAAAGCAGACTCACACATGCAAATGCTTCTTGCATTGGGATTACCAAAAGAATACAAAATGAATTTTTTATATAATCAGAAAAAAAAGAGCCACTGAATGAGCATCAATTAAGAAGCTATAAATATGACCAAGCACATTCGCTAAAGAACCAAATGGTCCTTAATAGAAATAGAAAGTAGGAATAATAGAAATGAGACATATAAGATTAAAAAAATAGAAGACATATTAAGTGGCTAAGTAGTTAAAGTTGAGAAGAGCATTCAGTAAACTGGAATTGGAATCTGAGGTGACTGCCCAAAATATAGGAGAGAAAAGAGAAGAAAAAAAAATATGAAAGAGGGGTTAAAACAGACTATAGAGTGAGAAAGATGAATACTTATCTAACCAGAATCCAGGATAATAGAGAATAAAACAGAAGCAAGATTTGAAGAGGTAATGACTTCAGTTTTTTCCAGGATTTATAAGAGGCACCAACCTCAGGCCCAGAAAGCCAATATAGGGGATCCCTGGGTGGCTCAGCGGTTTGGCGCCTGCCTTTGGCCCAGGGCACGATCCTGGAGTCCCGGGATTGAGTCCCACGTCAGGCTCCCGGCTTGGAGCCTGCTTCTCCCTCTTCCTGTATCTCTGCCTCTCTCTCTATGCCTATCATAAATAAATAAATAAATCTTAAAAAAAAAAGAAAGCCCAATATATTCATAGTAAATAAAAAGAAATCCATATCTAAACAAATAACAGCGAACTAATAGAAATAGAAAGATAAAGAGGTCATAAAACCAACCAAAGAGGAAGAAAAAGGAGAGAACTTAGAGACCTTGTAGGTTTAGTCTAATAAAATCGTATCTTAAGAGTGTTGTGGAAAGGTTACTTTCAAATTTAAGATATCTTTTAAAAATGAGAGCAGAATGTAGACTTTTTTAGAATATAAAAAGTTGTGGCTTTGAATAGATATTTGGTAAGAAAAATGATGAAAAATAAGGGTAGGACAGCAGAAAAATCAGCATAGATTAAATTTCTAAGATGCGAAGGGAACTACTGAGCAGCAATATTGATAAATATATTGGTAAATCTAAATAAACACTGACTATATAAGATCACAATAATAATATTGCCATAATTATTGTTTAATTATATACAAATAACAAATTAAGGTACCTAATAGTCAAAATAAAGTAAAATTTCATGTAGCCATATTATTTTAGACAAAGAGAATTTAAGTTAAAACCATTACTAGATAAGCACAGAACTAATTTCACTAGAATTACATAAATATTCAAATTTGAATTGAATAGTGGAATTCATGTTCTAACATAGTTTTAAAACATGTGGAGAATTACTGTAAAATAAATGGACAACTCTACCATTTTAGGCAGAGATTTTAACATGTCATATTCAGTAATAGATGGATCAAACTGACAAATGGATGATAGGTCTGTGGGTGTTTATTTAACAACTCTTCTTTATTTGAAGCAGAAATTTAAAATGTATTTACTAAAAATATCTATGAAATATTGGTATATGTGCCTCACTACATTAAAAAGCAGGTTACAAACAATGCAGATGCAGTGACGGGTCGACCTTATACTCTTCCTTCTGTTTGGAACACTGCCTTTTCCTCTTCTTCTGAGCTAGCTTATATTCGTCTGTGTTCTTGGTTTCTTCAGGAAGGGCTTTTTGGGTCTTTGGCCCTGGGACTTGGGCTTGTGTGCTTGTTTTCATTATATCCTATAATCCTTCAATGATCACACTACTTGTGATTATTTGTTTAACATTTTTATCCTTGGTAGGTCAAATGCGTAAGGCCGCAGACATATCATTCTCATTAATATTCTACTTCTGGTCTTAGCACACTGCTAGCTTTATAGTGATGGCTTAGTAATTGCAGATAGCACTGAAGGAAGAAAGGAGGAAATGGGAGAGAGATTCTCTATGTAGACTGTTTGACTTTGCTGCCTTGGGACCCAAGATAATATACTGGTACTACTTTGAGACCTGTGGGATTCTAGCCCATCAGAGGGGTGGGAGTTGTGCCAAGGAGAAAAATGTCTGATGCTCCTGAGGAGGCCAGAAAGAAAAAGAAAACAAATGATGCCTACTGTATAATAACTGGACTTTCTCAAGAGAAACTATATGAGGTACCATTTGGAGAGTCCCAGAAATGATTAGGTCAGAGAAGGCTACTTTGCAGGGGCTGAAGGCCCCAAAATACATACCAAGAAAGTATACAAAATGGTAAAAAAATAAGTGCTATTATGGCCTTTGTGATCTACATTTTGAAACCCAGGCTGATGTGACAATAGCAAACACACACTATAATATAAACAACAGTGGTTTGTGAGGCTCAGGACATAAGCTATTTGACATCAGGTTTACCGTGAATGTGTGTTTGTTTTTTTTTTTTTTTTTTTTTATTAGGGACAAAAGAAGAGATATCAGATACACAGAAATTAAGTTCAAATTAGGCTCTGTCATGAGCAGTTGGAAAGTAAGTCTACAAACAACAACAACAAAAATGCTAAACTTAATCTGAAACACGGAAACTAGAAAAAACATGGGGAGAGACAGACACATCTGCTCCAGAAGGGATTTTCAATGAGCAGCAAGAAAAAGAAAAAAAGCTTTACCCTGAAGACTTTTAAGGCTGGCAGAGAATAAGCACAGCCATTACCCAAGTTCACAGCTGTAACCTTGGGGAGCTGAACTGGAACATGGAACAGTTGCCACCTGCGCAGCTGAAGAAAGTCTAATAGCAGGAACTTAACATCAGATCGGTGATTTCTTGGCTGCAGAAAAGGTAGCATCTTTCATAAAGCAAGCTGCTTTCCTGCTTTTAGTGACTCCAATTCTACTGAAGATTGTTGTTTTATAATGGAGAAAAACCCTTGCTGGCAACATTGCCTATAGACTGATCTGTCATAAAAGACTCTAACAGATGCTCCTGCCCAGTCCCCCCTGTGACAGAACATTCATTGTGGGTAATGTTTGCAGTGCATTCTGCCCACGAGAAGCTACCAGTGATGCATTTCTTCCAAACAACAAGTATTGTGTGCCAAACACCCAGCATATCTCAGAAGATTTTTAACCCAATACCTTTCACAAAATAAAATTCACATTCAGTAGTTTCCTGAATAGGGAACAAAAAAGGGAAAGCAAATTGCATGCCCTTTTTTCCTGGCAAACAACTGGATTGCAATATAGTGATTAGATGTTTCTTGGTACTATTATTCTTTTTTTTTAAAATTTTATTCTGAATTTGAAAGATTATTTCCTCATGATTAGGTTTTGATTATATATTTTTGGCAAGAAAACAACCAGTTTAACTGTATTTTATTGCATTGCATTATGAAGTTATCCCACTATTACTGATGCCACCTATTATCGTTGGTTTAGATGATAGCTGCTAGGTATATTTCTCTTTGTTATTAGTAGGCAAGAATCAAAGTGACAGGAAAGATTTTAGGCCTCTTGCAAATTTAAAAACCTGAGTATGGATGGTGAGACAGTAAATTAGGAAACAGTTATAATAATCCATTCAAGAAATTATCATGGTTTGAAAGAGTAATGGCAAGGTTGGCTAAGGTTGAGAATAAAGATTACAGAGATGTGAAATTGGCTGAATCCATGGGACCTGGAAACTGATTAGATACATGGGATGGAGAGACTTAAGGAATATGAAAAAGAATTTTAGATGAATCCTAGGTTTAGGGTTGCAGGAGTAGAATAGTGAATTTCTCTGTGGACCTGCTAAGTAGAGATTGCCTGGGGATTTCAAGTGTAGATATCAGATGAACATTTGGAAGTAAAAGATGGTAAAATTTAAGAGGTGTGATTGTATACAAAGCATTTGTTCTACTTCCTTCACTCTATATTTCTTCATGGATCCCATCTCTTGCTACTGAGTGAGAATTTTGAGAAAAATAATTAGTAATACATAAAAATGATTAAATCTGTGTTTACAGTTCATGTCTGTATATCCATTAAAAATACAATGAGGGATCCTTTGGTGGCGCAGCGGTTTGGTGCCTGCCTTTGGCCCAGGGCGCAATCCTGGAGACCCAGGATCGAGTCCCACATTGGGCTCCTGGTGCATGGAGCCTGCTTCTCCCTCTGCCTGTGTCTCTGCCTCTCTCTCTCTCTCTCTTTGTGTGACTATCATAAATAAATAAAAATTTAAAAAAATTAAAAATCCATATAAAATAGCCACAGAAGGAGATTTTACTTCTTTCTCTTGATGGCCCATTGGAACAGCTCTGATTATCGTAGTGAACTTTTACAATGGAAACAAACTCTTAGTACCTGATAGTTTAAGTGTTGGGTTATGTTCCTACAACTTGAGTTAAGTATCTTCTTAGATAAAGTTGTTCTTTGGCCGTCCATTACACCTCACAGATATGGAAGAGTATGATGTTCTTATTGGTCTATAATTCAAGAGTAAAAAAAAATATTTCTGTTGTATCAGGTCTGTTATTCTGTAGATATTTCACATGGTTAATACTAATAAAGTGACAAAACTTCCAAAACTCATGCTTCAGTTTAGTTAAACAAAGCTTGGAAAACACAACTAAGCAAAAGCGTTTGTTTTCTGATGACAATGTCAGTTCAAATAAAGGGTTAATTATTGTAAACTGTAAGAATTCAGCTGCAACCCAATCTATGAGCTATTAAAAACCAGTATTTGAGTGCTCAGTGATGTGACGTTGAGTAGGAGTTCTTATGTCCTGTTTGTACTATTTTCATACCAGCCATTTTATTCCAGTGTCCAATGATTTAATATTCAGCTGATTTTGGAATTAGGTGTTCTGTGATCTCTAATGAATTTGTCATCTCACTGAAGGTTAGATTCAAGAATTCTACTTCTAAGCCGCCTCTCTTGTATTGCTGAACACACTTGATCAATGGTCCTTTGCAGGCAGGGATAAATGAAGTAAAGTTAAGAAGAAAAGAAAACCTCATCACAGGCTCATTTTTTTAAGTGAAAATCTTCCAGGAACCTTTGATTAAATGCTAACTAAAAGGTGATATCCTGATTAGGATATCTAACTGTCTCTAAAATAAAGGCTAAACTAATACAGAAACAGTTTTATCACAGTCTATAGGTTGCACTATTTTATTTTATTTATTTTTTAAAGATCTTATTTATTTACTCCTGAGAGACACACAGAGAGAGAGAGACAGAGACACAGGCAGAGGGAGAAGCAGGCTCCATTCTGGGAGCCCAATGTGGGACTTGATCCCGGGTCTCCAGGATCACACCCCAAGCTGCAGGCAGTGCTAAACCCCGGTGCCACCGGGGCTGGCCTAGATTGTACTCTTTTAAAGTAACTTTTGGACCACTTAACGCTATCTTATTCAATTATCATTACAATTTCTTGAACTAGGCAGTATATTCATATTTTAAAGATAAACGGAGGCTCAGAAAGTCTGAAAAATCTAACTAAGGCCATGCAACCAGTAAATCAAAGAAAAAATTTAAACATAGGTCTATCTCATACCAAAGTCTGGACTCTTCTAACTCGACTGACTGTCTTCAGTATTCCCTCTGGAGTAATTCATTTAACTGGATCTGGTATATGTTTTTGGAAACATATTTAATAGTCACCTCTCCTCAGACATTCCAACAAGACAGTTCTACCAGCAGAGTAGTAATATCATGCTGACCTCTCCATGAACAGTTAATTTCTTAATCTTGTGCTTTATTATAAGCGTCTGCTTGAATTTCATGTTCTACATTAGATTGTGCATCAAAATATGGGTGGAGCTTTAAAAAATAGATGCTCTGTCTCACTTCTAGGTATTCTGTTTCAATAAGACCTTTTTTCCTTGTGCTAATGCATATCCCATTTGTTTTAATATGCAAATGTCTTAAAGTCCTCAGTAATGAAATTATTAAATTTTCCAAATTTGAGCCATAATTCCTTAGATTTGAGCAATAGTTGTTCTTCAAGAAGATAAAGTGTATTTAGCTTACGACTTTGACTGTATCTTAATATTTACATTTTTTTAAGCTGTAAAATCTCCAGGGGTAGGGATTGTGCTTACTTCTAATAATATCCTGTGCATGGTACTACCTTGGAGCCTATTGTGTGTCCAATATTAGTTAAGTCAAAGGTAGGTTAAGACTGAATGGTAGAGGGTTTTAAAACTAATTGGCTAATGATACGGATTTTACAATTTGTTTCCAAGTTCAAGCAGCTATCTTACGGCAGTTGCCTTATGTTAGAGTCCACGGATATAATATATAACATATTTATGCAATTTATTAGTGATATGAGAAGGGGAAAGAATGAAAAGCAAAAGGAGATTGCAGCTATCAATAATTTCATGTTTATATGAACTGAAATTGACAAAAAAAACACCATCTGGTAGGAGGAGACGTAGGTTGGTTAGTAAATTCAGAGAAATGCAGTAGCCTATGTAACATGCTTGTGAAGGCGTGATTTCTTTTGGCAAGAACATGATTTATAAATGCCAATTTCATTCATCAGTATTATCAGAACAGAATATTTTTATTAATAGTCACTCAAGTAGCACCTTGTTCCTCGGTAAGGTTAGCAAAGTAGCTTCTTTCTCCCATAATCCCAACATAGTTTCAGGCTATAGAACTTGGTAGCTAGTAAATTATGTCCTTGTCATAAAATAATAATAATAAATGAGAGACATGTGTGAGGGAAAAAAAGGAAGAATAAGGAAGCCAAGGTAAGAGTTTGGCTTAACTAAATTCTCATCATTTTGGTTCAGAATGTAAAAATAAATGCTTGAAAATCTGACAGCTTCCCTCAGCTCTACTATTAGCTGCTCCATTTCCCTGCCAGACTGTTTTTCCAAGCTGGCAGATGCTGTGTCTCAAGCCCAAGGTTCCTACTGCAAGAAGTATCAGAAGAGACAAAACTAGGTAGCTCATGCTTCATTTTTGCTTGTTCCCAGAGTTAGGCAAAGTGAGCAGAAACTAGAGATATACTAGATTGGATATAAGGGAATATATTAGTGTTCTGTAAATCATTTCTCCCTTCACAAATCCAGTATGGTACATAGAAACGAACTATGGACAGGGGTCATATGGCAAAACTCTTTCAAATTACCCCAGTAAGAAAGCCAAGCAGTTGATTTTTGTCAATGAAATGTAATTCTGGCTGAAAGAAATGAATACCCATTTTTTTACCTCAATACTTCTGTGCTACGCAGAAAGACATCATCCCAATTTGGTGGAGTGTGCAAAACTAAATTGGTAAGAGTTACTTCTTGGGCTCTGCTTCCACTTTATCTGCCACTGAATCATTTAATTGTAGAAAGTTTATTTTGTACTTAATCAGATTTTAGTTCCTAGATTATTGGGCTTTAAACTTTTAAGAGTTCTTATTTTCTCTCCTTATTAAAAACCTTGGCATGATACCAGTACACTACATAAAAGAGGGCCACAGCAGAGCTTACTGGCAAGTTTTATTTGAAGCAAGTGTTAGGCATAATAAAATGCTCCCACAAGCTTAGAAAAGTTTAAACAACACACAGAACAAGTTTATTGTAGCATGCTTCCTAGATTCAAGTTATGGTAACCATCCAGCTAAAGGCATTCTCTCCACCTTTATAGCATCATAAATTTGGTGGGGAAAATATATTTCATCGACCACAGGTCAGTCACCATATGAACAGAGAAGATGGTGTTTCCTCTTTCCCATCTGCCATCATGGAATGATTTGGTGAATGCTCTAATATGTTAAGCAAATTTGAAGGATTTTATAAATGTTTATTGACAGTCCCCTCTTTTCACTCCAGGTAGAATATACTGTTACATCTCTTTTAATCCTACTCACTGTGACAAGCAGATTTCTGACTGGCTATTATCTTCAGTGATGTTGCCCCTCCCATCACCACCACAATGCAAAGCCTGTGGCTAGATGATAGAAGTACTGCCTGTGAAATGTAACTCAATACAGTACATTTTGATTTGTTAGATGTGCTGTTTTGGTCTTTTGACAGTTGTTCTGGGAGTAAATAACATCTGCCATACAATTGGCTGGCAAAACTCATTTGTAGTATAATTAAACAGCCATCATTTTCCTGGAGCGTAAACACCAAGATAAATAGTCCATGAATTAGCAAGTGTGACATCATTTGACGGCTTACAGATAGAGAGGCACCAATATAGATTTTGTATATATGCAGAGTGCCTTTACCAAGGCAGCTAACAAAAGCAAAAGCAGAAGCAGTGTCTATAATTTGAAAACTAGAGGCAAAAGTGTTTGGATAGCCTTAGGTATCTTACATTTGCCAAATTGTGAGCCCTTTTCTTTATCTAGCATTGTGGCAGGTCCAGAAGAGTCCCTTTGTCTTTAAACTACATTAATGATAAAGTGAATTAAGAATGATAAAGAAAGTGTCATCCTTCCCTTTGGGCATTTTATTTCCTGAATTGTTGCCTTCCCTTCTCCATTAATGGCTTAGAGTTAGAATTAAAACCAAAAGTTGACCCAAGTTAGTTATTAACCAGAGGTATTAATTTTCTCCCTAGCTGTCTGGTGCAGTAGTTTGATTCATATAAAGGCTGTTGAAGAAGAAAAGAAATGTGGAAATTTATATTTGATTTTTGTACTCTTTACCAAGTGGCTGAGAGGATTTCATCTAAGTAACAGGTCATCTTAATGCAGGTTTTCAAATTATGGTCAAATCTGTTTTTTTTTTTTTTTTTTAAGATTTTATTTATTTATTCATGAGAGATACGGAGAGAGAGAGAGGCAGAGACACAAGCAGAGGGAGAAGTGGCTCCATGCAAGGAGCCCGATGTGGGACTGGATCCAGGGACTCCAGGATCACACCATGAGGCAAAGTCAAACACTTAACTGCTGAGCCACGGAGGCGTCCCTAATCTGGGGTGTTTTTTGTTTTTTGTTTTATAACTGCACAGTGGAGCTGTGTTAACCATTCTCATCTCCCTTCTTCCTTTGGATCTCTGACTTTTGACAATCCATTGTGTCCTAGAACAGTTGTTTATAGAAAGAGGAATAAAATGGTGAAAGATTTCAACACAAGGTGAGAGGGAACAGTGAAACCAATTGTGAGTGGATATTTCGTATCCATAGTATCACTACACAAGATTAATGAGCTCTATTTAAATGCAGATATATTAATATTGTTTAAAAAACAAAACTCAACTGAGTAAGTTTAAAGATTTAATTGGCTTTATTCAGGATCCATGAATTGGGCAATATCTCATCTAGCAAATAGAAGGAAGCTATACAAATGGGAGATTTTTAAAGTCAGAAAGGGGGTGGGAAAGGAAGTCACAGATAAAAGAAAGGATTACTTCCAACAAGGTCACCTTCCTTTCCTGGAAGGGCCAGGCTCTATTGTGCAGATGACCTTACATGTGCTGATCAGGTAATTCCAAAAGACTTGTTAAAAGTCACATTTCTGGAAGTGGCTGAAACTGCAATTAAGTCTTGGTTTGCTATCTTGGGGAAATGTGACTCCATTTTGGGCCTATTTTTCCTTTTTTAACAACTTTATATCACTATTTCATAAGGAAGAATGGGGACTTAACTATTTTGTTCATAGAATAATCTAGAGTATAGTCAATAGTCAATAAATACATGTTGTGTGAAAAAAATGAACAAAATAATTTATTTTAAGTTGCTTTTTTGGAGACAGTTTTCTTTACCACTATATTAAAGTTGAGATCTCTGAACTTCATGATTGTTAGCAATTAAATAAAACTATTTTATTTCCATTGTTATACTTTTGATTTCATTCATTGTCACTGCTGCTATTTTATTCAGTGTACATCTCTGACCTATGTGCTATAAAAATCCTTCATTGATCTATGCAAAGATAAATTATTTTAATTTCATTTGTTATAGGAATGCTATATAACAAAGTTTCATGATATATTCATCAGAATAGGCTGCCCCATTCTGCAATAACCAACAACCTCAAAGCTTCCCTGGCTTCATAGAATAAAGTTTATTTTCTGTTGATGGTACATATATAATGCAAGCCATTCGGGGGTTTGCTCCATACAGATTTTTGGAAAATGAGCTGAAAACGACAGCACTATTTTGTACCCTCTAGAGCTTGAGAACTAACTTCGCTGTTTGCTGAAGAGGAGTAAGTCAGCTAGAGGGTCATGCATCAACCCTTTATGCTTTGGGTTGAAAATCACACAGGTGACTTCTACTCACAGCCCATTGATCAAAAACTAGTAATGTAGTCCTGCCTGATTTCAAGGATGGGGAAAGTGGTGGGTGGAACAGATGGAATGTCACTCTCTGATATACTAAGCAAAGTTTTATACCTTCTGGAACCAGGCTGGAAAACACAGTTGATATTGCTTAACCAAATTGGAAGTCTGAGACCAGGAATTTATATTCCAAGAAAACCTAACACACATCAAAAGAGCTTACAGAAGAAAAATTAAAATATGTTATCACAAAGTAGAATTTATTAGGAGAGGCAAGATTGGTTTAATATTTGAAACTGATTAGTATTATCCACCAATGAATAGACTAACAGAGAACAATGTATAATCATATCAAAAAGTTTATAAAAAACACCTGACAAAGGTTTGCATTTTCATAACTAGAATTAGAAGGCAAGTTCCTCAACCTAATAAAGAAGATCCACAAAACTTCATAGCTAATATCATGCTTAATAATTAATTATTGACTAGTTTTTTTCCAAGATTGGGGAAAAAAAGCTAACTGTGCCCTCTTTCACTACTTATATTTACCATTGTATTAGAGGTTACAACCAGAAGATGAAAGCAATAAAAATAAATAAATACAAACATAAGTAAATATTGGAAAGGAAGAAGTAAAATAGTTTTATTCACAAATAACATGATTGCTTATGTGAAAAATCCGAAGTATGCCAAAAAGTAATACTAAAACTAAAACTTAGCAAGGTCACCAGGTACAAAGTCAATATATGAAATGATGCTGAAGTAAAATTAAAGATCTAAAATGTATGTATGATATGTATATATCACATTCATGAATTAGAATGCACAAGCTTATGAAGATTTCTTTATCCCAGCACTGATCTTCTTTATCTTCAATGCAATTGAAGTCAAAATCCCAATATGGTTTTGAAAGTTGTTTCTAATATTTATATGGCAATGCAAAAGACCTTGAGTAGCCAAAGCCAACTTGAAAAAAAGAGTAAAATAGAAAGACATCAACTGCCTAAATTTCAAATCTAAGTATAAAGCAACAATAATCAGCTGGTATGATATAGACTTATGAATATATAGATCAATAGAACAGAACAAAGATTATACACACAGGCAAGACACCAAGATAATCTAATAGGGAAAAGAGAAGAATTCAACAACTAGTGCTGGAACGACTGAGTATCTAAAAGTAAAAGCTAAAACTATAAAGTCTCTAAAAGAAAATATAGGAGAAATTTAAAGTATATAAAGATTTTTTTAGAGGACATAAAAAATACAAACCATATAATATTGATAAACTGGACTCTTCAAAATTTAAAATTCTACTCATTAAGAACATTGTTAAATTAATGAAAAGGCAAGACACAAACTTGAAGAAAAGTTTTATATATATATATATAATTTTATATATATATAAAGTTTTTATGTGTTATATATATAATATATATATGGATCTGTAACCACTATATATATATATATATATACTTATATATATATATATATTAAAGCTTTATATATGTAATATATATAGATCTGTAGCCACAATATATAAAGGATTTTCATAAGTTAATAAATTTATATATGTATGTTACACACATCACACACACACATATATATAATATATGTGATATATATTTAATTATATATATATAGATATATATATATATATGGATCTGTAACCATAAATAAAAAGGATTTTCTAAATCAAGAAGTCAAACAATGCCATGTAATTTTATTAAAAAGTTTGTGAAATAAAGTATACATATTGCAGTAAGTTCATGAAGATGTCTTTCATACAATTAATTATCAAGGAAAATGCAATTTTCTCCTCACCATGAGACATTTTCCATACCAATTAAAATTCAATAAATGCTTGTGATGGTGTAGAATGACTGGGATTCTCATATATTCCTGGTGAGAGTATAATGTAGACTAGTCACTTTGGACAATTTGTTGACAATTTCTCAAGGTAAATGCACACAGATTGAGTCACATTTTGATATTTACCCAGAAGAAAGGAATACATATGTGCCCAAAACACTTGTATTAAAAATTTTATAACAATTTTAAACAAAATAGCCTCTAGGGAAGCAAAAACAACTTTTCCCTCCTTCTATCATCCTTGATTCTCCCACTGGGTCCCTGCAAATTAGACTTTGAAGAGACAAATGAATAAGAGAAAACAAAATTTTTAATGAATGAATCACACATCACATGAAAGAAACCTCAGTGATGAGTAACTCAAGAGGTGGTTAGAACTTGGGGCTTGTATACCATCTTAACAAAGAACAATAAATATGTAGAGAAGTGACAAGGCAAAGGAAAAGGAGTTTTAAACTTCCATGGGTGGCAAGCTGTGAGGTAAACTACAAGAGAGAGGTTGGTTTGTGCGAGTTCATCTTGTTGGTTGCTGGGTTTCCATCTTTCTTATGGCCATAAAACTTCCTCAGAAGAGGGGATTTATTGTAGTCCTCACTTCTCAAAAGTTTCTGCTTTTAGTGAAATAAGGAAGCTCTGCAGAGGCTTTGATATGCATCTGTTGTTGATTCTCATTTGCCTCCAGCTCATGTAATAGTTATGCAAAGTGGTATGTTTTGAGGTAACATATTTTAATTTCTTATAAGCTCAAACTGGAAACAATCAAATGTTCCATAAATAGGAGAGTACTTACTCAGCAGTAAATAAAGAATGGACTGTTGACACACTCAACAACATGGATGAATTCCAAAAATATAGTTGAGTGAAAGAAACTGGATAGGATAGAGTACATTTTCTGTGATTCCATTTGTAAGTTTCAAAAACAGGTAAAACTAATTTACAGTTGTTGGAGTCAGAATAGTGACTGCCTATCTGGTATGAGATTGACAGGAAGGCTTCAGGAGGGGACTTTCATGAGTCCTATATTTTGATTGGGAGCTAGTTACAAGGGGGGATATATTCCTTAAAATTCACTGAACAACTGAAATTTACATATTTCACTATATATATAAATTTTACCTCGATAAAGAGGCCAATATAGGAAATATGTGTACATATTAAATACTGTTTTAATTGGTTCTTATTTTCCTTTTAAGAAAAATGTAATGGATGGACTCCTGGGTGGCTCAGCATCTGCCTTTGGCTCAGGGTGAGATCCCAGAGTTTCTGGACCGGGTCCCACATTGGGCTTCCTGCATGGAGCCTGTTTCTCCCTCTGCTTCTGTCTCTGCCTCTCTCTCCGTGTCTCTCATGAATAAACAAATAAAATCTTTAAAGAAAAGAAAGGAAAACTGTAATGGAGTGAATATTTAGCTGACAAAAAGAAAAATCAGGGACACCTGGGTGGCTCAGCAGTTGAGCATCTGCCTTTGGCTGGGGTTGTGATCCTGCGGTCCCAGAATCAAGTCCCACATCGGGCTCCCTGCATGGAGCCTATTTCTCACTCTGCCTCTGTCTCTGTGTCTCTCTTTCTGTGTCTCTTATGAATAAATAAACAAAAATCTTAAAGAAAAGAAAAAGAAAAATCAGACCAAGCCCCCCAAAATAAACAAAACCCTCAAAACTTCCCTCGGTATTTTGTGAGATTAATACCAAGGACAAAATACTATTATATTAATACAACAACAACATGGCAGTAAAGAAAAAAGTAATATTATGTCATAATCTGCTGGTACAACTGTGAACATGGAAAGCATATATTATGTATAAAAACCTTTGGATACCCATTTCAGAAATGGTGAAAAATAGAATTATTAAGATTTTAGAACTAATGAAAAAACTTAGCTGTGTTTTAAAAAAATTATAATTTCTCAAGTAGGAAGAAAGATTCTCCTTTCCAAAGCAAATGTGATCATATTTATTCTATCCATGATAAAGGCAGTGAGGCATTTGTATTGGGAAATGTCCAAAATATCTATGATTTTACTTTTCCAGCCAAAGCTCTTCTGTTTTTCTGGCATGTATTAATCAATATGCAAAACATTTTGAAATTTTAAATATTATTCCACATCACATTCATTTATTCTAGTTTAAAAAGATTTGGAGTGCCAGTATTTCTAGCATAATAATATTTTTAGTGACTGAACATAAAGCATTTCTTCCTTCATAGATTATATCAGTAGAAATGTATATTATTTGGAGGAAAGGAAAGAAATAATATAAACTAACCAAAACCAAGACCAAAACCCAAAACAAAAGAAAACAAAACAAAGCAAGGACTAAGAATTTTTGATCATTATATAAGTAATTTGATATTGATATGTGGAGATACACTGGCTAATGTATTGATAAAAGAAGCCATTGGCAATCTGCAAGATGGAAATAACTATCAAAAAACATTCTGAATTGTTTGCCATGTGGCTCAGTCATTTTTGTATCATCCTTTGATTGAACACATTAGGGTTATTTCTATAGTGTAATAGATCTATGAACTTTTCTTTTTTTAAAGATTTTATTTATTTATTCATGAGAGACACAGAGAGAGGCAGAGAGGCAAAGACAGGAGAAGCAGGCTCCATGCAAGGAGCCTGATATGGGACTCAATCCTGGGACTCCAGGATCATGCCCTAAGCTGAAGGCAGATGCTCAACCACTGCGCCACCCAAGCATCCCAGTCTATGAACTTTTGAATCAGATGCTGCTTCATTTCACATTCGTGTGATCTTGAGGTTTATGTATATTTCTGAGTCTTGGTTTTCCCATGCACATAATAATTAGGGATAATATAACAATTTACCTCATGGGTTTAATGTGAGAATAAAATGAAATCATGATTGTAAAAATACCAAGCAAAGTACTTTCACTGAGGTCCTAAAAAAATCACATAAATTTCCCATCATAGAGCTTGCAAGGAGGTGAGAGATAAAGATGGGTAACAAACAAAAGAGCTAATTAATCAATGATTTATTTAGCTAGCTGTTACCTTGAAAATCAGGTGCAAGGCTCCACAAGAATGATCTAAACTAGTTTTGAAATTAAAGAAAAGGAAAACAGGCAGCATTAGAATCTTAAGAACAGAGTTAGGAAGGGCAAGCCTGTGTTACTAGAGAATATACAGGAATAGAACATTAGCAGAATGGACCAAAACTAGAAGGGATGAGGTTAAGGCAAGACAGCATTGACTTCTTTCACAATTTTGCCTACAGCTGACTTTGTAGTCTGACTTTCAAAATAAATGATTTCCATCCCTACTACTGTACAATACAGATGAAAGACATGATTGCTAAACCAGTGGTATAGATTTTTCTTCATTGATCTAGTTATAGTTTTTTGAAAACAGTTACGTTCTTTGTTAGCATGTAAAAGTTGATCTTTAGTGCTACTTTCTGACTTTTTAATAACCTAAGGAAGCAACCTCATTAGTATTGAAATATCCAGGATGACATGTTTTGTTTTTTTTTTTTTAAGGACAAATATCCAGGATGACACGTAGTAATTTTATTTTAAGGACAAAATTTGCTTAGATGAGGGGGGTAGGTTTTAGTTAATGTCTTTACTTCCTACAGCTAATTTTTGATTAATAATTTTTTAAATATTTTATTTATTTATTCATGAGAGACACAGAGAGAATGGCAGAGACAGAGACAGAGGGAGAAGCAGGACCCATGCAAGAAGCCCAATGTGGGACTTGATCCTGGATCTTGGGATCATGCCCTGAGCCAAAGGCAAATGTTCAACCACTGAGCCACCCAGGCGTCCCTTGATTAATAATTTTATTTTAAATAGGTAATTTGCTAAGTCATTAAATTATTCATATTTTCCATGACAATGGACCACAAAACACAGTGCTTTAATAAGGTAGACTCTAGCCCCATTCTCCACCCTCAACATTGTAACTCTTATCATCCATTTGTCAAGAACTAGGACAATGTTAGAAAAAAAAAAAAAGAAAATTATTGATGATTTAGAAGGTAAAATAATATTAACATGTATAGTTGTAGTAACAAATAATTCAACCACCACTCTTACTATCACATATGATTTATTGATTATCTTTATTTGCCAGCATTGTGCTCCTATCTTCACATTTATACCATATTTCATTTTCATCACATTTCTGTAAAATAAGCATCTTTATCTCCATTTTACCCCTTCTGATACAGATGCACAGAAAGCATAAACAAAATACCAAGAGTTTATGCAGATGAGATTTGAATTCTCACTCCAAGTTGAATATTTATTTGATTTTATGACTTAAGATTTCTCCCATTTCAAGCATCATTTGATGACATAGGATGCATTAGAGATGAAAAATATATTAATCTAATCTGGATTCTTCTTAAAGCTATTCTCCTTCAGTTCTTGCAGACATAACTCACAAATGTAGAAAATTTACTTTTCCACTTGGTCTTCTTAGTTCAGTATGCCCAAAGTGCTATAATGGCTAGGAAATTAGATGAACATGTGCTATCTTTTTAAAAGATTGATTGATTGATTGATTGATTGATTTTAGAGAGAGAGTATGTGAGAGGGGGAAGCAGCAGAAGGAGAGGGAGAGAGAGAATCCTCAAGCAGAGTGTGGAATGTGGGGCTCAATCTGAGGACCCTGAGATCATGACCTGAGCTGAAATCAAGAGTTGACAGCTTAACCAACCAGTTAGGTTGGCCGCTTAACCTACAGGGGCCCCACATGTTCTTTCTTCAGGAATTTTGTATTATAACTTTATTTTGTGTATATTTTACATATGGTTGTTTGTAATTTTTCTTCAAAAGGAAAGGAGTTTGATATTATTATGGAAAGATGACTAAACCATAGATAGTAGTGACTAATTTCTCTGAGTCATTTAACTGAAAGTTTTCTCTAGTTTCCTAATAAGAGAACTCCATTCTGTAGTATTAGTATTTTTCTGTGTTTATTATTATTAATATAAATATTTAGTAATTGATGCATCATTTTAATTCTATCACTTGTCATTAATAATTTTTAAAAAATCTTTGCCTATAATAAACTGAATGAAAGAATTAGTGAAAGAATTTTGAGGATGAACCTGCCTCCCAAAGTAAGAAAAAAATGGATAAAGTTCCCCTGTAATTTCAATTAAATTTGGGCAAGGAATAGGACCTAGGTTTGGGGGCAGAACTGAGGAATACATTATAGCTTCGCTTATAGAGCTCACCACTTCCCTTGAAGCTGAAAGATGAGTATAAAATCTTGAACCTTCTTAAGAATATTCCAAAATTGTAGAGAAGAAACAGAACTTCTTTTGGTACTTTTATTTTTCCCTTGTTTTACTGGGAAGTGATGGAAATGGTTGCTAGAGACAAATACATGAAAGTTGGAAAGTGAGAGAAGTTGATGAGAGAAGTATCCAGCGTTCCCATTGTCCAGGGGAAAAGCCAAACCAACAGTTATACAACCGCCACCGCACTATCATCTGAATGGGATAAGAGGCCTTTCCCTCCCCAAGTGGAGTAAGCACTGATGTACAGCATTTAACAATATCTCATAATACAGATAATGCCACAAAACTTAATTATCTTATCTTAATTCTCAGATAAGCATATCTACATACCCTCTGGATAGCCAGAGGGATTAAAAAGTAGCCATTTTTATTTTGCAAACTGAATTTCAAAGAAACACAAAAGTAAGCATCAAATGCTGTAGAAAATTAGTCAAGAATGTACCCACACTAAAACAAAATACAACTGCTTAGACATGACAAAGATGAAAGGAAATAGCATAGTAAATGTAGAAATATCCTGTTACTTAATAAGAACAACACTGATAAAGTGAAGTAAAAATTTAAATTTAAAGAAAAAAAATACCTTTGTAAGGGGAAAAAAGCCCAGGTTAGAAGAAAATATACCCTAAGAAAAAGGAAAATTTACTTTATGTGCTTTGAAAGGGCATAGAAAACTTATTCTCAAAGAGAAAATGAGTTGAGGTAATAGAAGTATGTATTTTACATTATAAAGGATTGTTGCCCTACAGAAACAAATTTTAGGAAAAATATATCATTAAAGAACATAACAAATTAGAAATATCAAGGAACTAAAAGTTGAATTATGATAGGAAAAAGATTTTGTGGTAATCCAGAGGAGAACATATTTAAAAACAAAAGAAATTAGAGGGAAATCAATAAAATATATATTTCAGTATGTTTGTATCACTGGCTTAGACATTTACACAAATGGAAAGAAAATTATAATGGATTCAAAGGTTAAATAAAGTAAGAAATAATCTCTGAAATGATTATATACTGGAATTTAAGATCAAAGTAGAGCACCATGATCCAGGAATCTTTAACAACTAAATGTTGCAAACCAAAACATTCCCCCTTACCTTATTTGAATAATGTAATTATTCCTTTATGGAATAATTTTTAAAAATTAAATCTTTAGGTATGCAGGAAGAAAAGTATATTGATGTGGGGTGGGGATATTAGAAGTCTGCTCCTTACTTCTTATTAGACAGTGGGTTAATATCTATAGATTTTTAAAGAAAAACAGATTTTTTTTTTTTTTTTGAGAATGTGTCCCAGAGCAGGAGAGAGGGCAAGGGACAGAGGGGGAAATCTTAAGCAGGCTCCATGCTCAGTGAGGAGCCCCATGTGGGACTTGATCGTAACCTGAGCTGAAATCAAGAGTCAGGTGCTCAACCGACTGAGCCACCCAGGTGCCCCAAGAAAAACAGATTTTTATAGTATAACCCAGCTCTTTGGAGCCAGTGAGGATATCATCTGTATATCCATCTCTTTATCTGTGTATACAAATTCATGCACCAGAAAAGTCCTAGAAAAATAGTCACTTATCAATGATTTTTATTTGTTTGTTTGTTTCCTGGTTATGTGTTTTGGGGCAATATTTTATTTACTTTCTTCTTTATACTTGTCTGTGTCATTTAAATCCACTATTAGTCTACCTCAATTATTATGAGTCATTCATAAAACCATATGAGATGAGTTTTTTCCCTTAAAGAAAAAACTTTTATATTTAACGGTGGACAATTTCACTGCACTTTTGCATCCTGGACTTCCTATCTTTATACCATGTTTCATTAAAAAAACAAATCAACTTCTGTATATGTAACATGCCACCTAGATTCCTTCAAGGTAGATGGCATGTATTATTCTTTTTTGTATTCTTTACCATATCTGATGCATAGATGTACATGGTATATGACTATTGAGTAAAAAAATGCACAAATAAATGAATGAAATGATAACTCAAACTTTTAGGCAACAGTATATACTTATCCTTTTACTTTGGTGTATTGTATGGGCTTGGACAAAAGACATCTTTTAAAAGAAAACAAACAATAATGATATACCTTAAATAAAAATCTTTATCACACAAACCTTTAAGAGATTATTATTAGTTACAAAATTTTATCTATATTTATGGGATACTCTTTCGAATATGGAATTAGAGACTGTAATTTCTACCCAGCCAAAGACATGGCATTTGTCTACAGTTTTACATAACTGGCCTTCTGAGGACAGGTTAATAGATCAGGTTTTTCTTTAATATGCTTATTATATAATGTGATGATATACCCTTATTTTTGCTAATAGTTATTCCTTGGTTTCCATGTTCCTTGGGTTTTCACATATTTAGTTTTGTGCAATTTGTGGTCTTGTGACAGTTATCTGTACATGCAAGTTCCCCTCTAATCAGCACAAAAATCATCATGTATCTTTTTCCAGCACTTGCATCGAAGAAAAAAGCCCTGGTTTGAGTACAATAGAGACAATAGCAAGGCTCAAAGGTTGAAGACAAAAGATTTTGTAGAAATTAAAGGAAAAGCTGCTAAAGGGCATGACAGCTCTTTTTGTTATTTTCTGGGCTGTAATTTATGAAATCAGTTTTCATTTTGAAAGTTCCCTAATTTTCTCCCACTTCAGTCTAAGATATAGCACACATGAGTACTGAAGACAGACGGCCCCTCAAAATGATTCAATCAGGTGGTATTTGTAATGAAGCTGCAGGCTGTCGCTTGGATTTCATAGTTTTCTATCTTTAGCTACAGAAATCTGTTTGTAATAGTTCCCTAAGCTCAGCTCACCAACACGGGTACCACAAATTGTTTTGGGAATAAGATATTCTAATTCCCAGTCCTAAATTATTTCCAAATAGCAAATTCCCATTCCTTATGGAATAAACACAAAACTACAATTTTTAAATGCCAGTGAGCTGTGGAAGCAAAGAGGACTAGAGAAGTAAAATTAACCAAGAAGAAAGAAATTAGAAGGATTGAAGTGAGGATTTCCGTCTCCTTGAGGTCATCTAATCTTTAGTAGGGGTTTAGAATCTGAGAGTGGGCCAGGCAGAGGGCATTTACTGAAAGATAGAGAAACTAGGGGAGTGTTTGATGACCCTACAATGAAGAGTAACAAAATTGGAGAGTTGAGAAGAGTCAAATCAAACGATTTCCCCTTCAAATGTTTTTGTTTAGTTCTAAATCTGGAATAGGTGAGAGCTTAAAGAATGGAGTCCAAATCTCAAAAGTATCACTGAATTCCTCATAATTAGGAACAAAAGACCCATATAGGAGAGGGTCCGTGGGACCAATAGAGAAGAGTTGCAAGTTCTCCAGGGAGTGATGGAATAATTTAAAATTTCTTACCTCTTTCCCACAAGGGAGTGGTAAATCTGGCCACTATAGAGTCTGGGAATCCAGGGTCAGGTCCTGCTACAAGGAGACATGATGACAAGATAGAACATGGCTATTTTTCCTTGCCTTTCAAATTAAATAAATGTAATAATAATAACATATTCACTCTTTTTCATCTGGCTTCTTTTACACATCTTGTGTTTTAGAAAATCATTTATGTTATTGTCTGTATTGGTAGTTTTTTTCTTTTTAATATCATGTAGAATCACTTTGTATGAAAATACTATAATTACTTTAGCCTCCTGTTGTTAGACATTTGAATTGCTTCTAGGTTTTGACTATTGCAACTAAAAATATCAGCATTATCATATGTGTGCTTTTGTGGACTTATGCATAGATTTATCTATGTTCCAAGGAGAGAGGAATTCCTATTTCAGTAGATGAGGTCAGTGTTTTTAAAAACAGGTGTAAAAATGTTCCCTACCACTAGCAATGTATGAGGATTGAATTTTCTCTATGTCTTCACTGACAATATTGTTATTATTTTTTATTTAAACATTGTGGTGAGTGCATAATCATAATCTCAGCTTGGATTTAATTTGTACTCTGGTAAGTAATGATAGTAATGATGTGGAGTTCCTTTTCAAATTCCTTTTCATCATTTGAATAAGCTACTTCATGAAGAGACTGATGATCATTTTTAAGTTTGGATTCTTTGTCTTTTCCTTACTGATTTGTAGTCATTCTAATATCATTGTAGAAAAGGCCATTATCCCTCACTAATCAGGTAACTAACTCAGGTGGACTGTGTGTTCTTGGATATATTTCTGGGTGTTTTCTCTTCCCTTGATCTATTTGTCTAACATTATGCAACTAACTAGTTAATGTAAGCTTACGATGTCTTATTTTACTTTCTCTATTAAGCATATCTATGTGTTTATGTATCTTTTTTTGCAATTCTCTATTAATGTATCCATTTTGGTTTTGTAAAGTATTGTACTTTTTACTTGTGTGTATCTTTAAAGGGCACACAGTTTTCTTATTATCTCTGACTTTAAATAGAGTTATCATAATGACACAGAAGAGACTAGGGCCACATAGTGTCAGGGTGAATGTTGGTAGGATAGTCCATGGCACGATTCACGCTACTTGACACATAACCCCATGCGATATCTGTAAGTTAAAACTGAAAGGGAAGACCTCAACAAGAGAGGATTAACAGGCTCATTAAGAATGCTTCATTAAAAAAAAAAAAAGAATGCTTAAAAAAAAGAGTTATTAGACAGTTCTCAGTTAATTTGTTACTTATGTATTCATATGTTAAATCTGCCATCTTGGTATTTGTTTTATACTGGTCCCATCTGTTTTTCCCCCCTCTTTTCCTGCCTATTTTGGATTTCCTGCCTATTTTTATTCCATTTTATTTCCATTATAAATTTCTTAGCTATATCTCTTGTTTTATGGTTTTCTGGTTGTTCTAAGGTTCCAATATACATTTTTAATGTATCACATCCTACATTACAATAACATCTTACTTCCTTACGCATAATTAAGAACCTTACATGCAATACTTCTTTTTCCTCCCTTCTATTCTTTCTGGAGAATTATATATATATATATATATATATATATATATATAATATATATATATATATATATACACACACACACACACACATATATATATATATATTTTTTCCCCTAAAGATTTTACTTATTTATTTGCAAGAGAGAGATAGAGAAGGAGCACAGGCAGGGGGAGGGGCAGAGGGAGAAGCAGACTCCCCCTGCCCAGTGGGGAGCTTGAGCACACTTGAGCCAACTGAGGCACCCAGGCACCCCTGAAGAATTTATGAAACCAAGATCTGAACACTAGGTGCTCTTGGCTTTTGGAGTGCCATTGTTTCTGGGACCTTTCAGTTATACACATATACATATATATGTGTGTATATTGTATAAAAGTATAAACTTCTGTATCTCTATAAACTAAATATGAGTTCATACTGATACTTTCAATTCTAATCCATTACCAGCTGGATCATTTGAGCCTATTCTCTTCACTTACTTTTGAATTCCCACTCCAACTATGAGAAACCTGGTACCCACCATTTGCCATCTATTTATTTAATTGTTCAATTTCAGTATATATGTACAGCTATCAGAATAATTAACCTGTACTCTCTGGAAAATTTAATGAACAAGAGTACAGGATTTAAGTACAATTTCTTTTGTCCTTATTTTTGCAAAGTCCATTCATTTCCAAAGTTACTTGAGTATCTTATTCCACCATCCCATTAGGTGAGTTTGCTTCATCCCTTTATAATGCAGAATAGATTGGTTTGTCATATTCTGCATTTCCTTTCAGGAGACCCTAATCTTTTAAATGATTTCTTTTTAATTTGCATACATTAAGTTTCACTCTTTATGCTTTAAAATTCTATGGGTTTTTACAAATGTACAGTGTCATTACGGTCATTACAGATGTTATACAAATGCATGGTATCATCCAGAATAATTTTACAGCCCTAAAATCCTTTGTGATTCACTTATCCAATCCTCCCCCCTTCCTCCCAACTCCTGATATTCACTGATCTTTTTTTGCTTCTATATAGTTCTGCCATTCCCGGAATATTATAATTGTAATCATACATTATGCAGGTTTTTCAGACTGACTTCTTTCACTTAGCATAATCCATTTAAAATTCATTCATGCCTTTTTCATGTTTGAGCGCTCATTTTTTTAATTGCTGAATAATATTCTATTGTATGCATATAGCACAGTGTGTTTACTATTCACCTATTGAAGGATATCTTGATTGCTTTCGGGTTTTTGTGTGTGATTATGAATAAGTCTGCTAAAAACATTTACATTTAGGTTTTTATGTAGACATAAGTTTTCACATCAGTTGGGTAAATACCTAGGAGCATGATTGCTGGATAAGATAGTAAGACAATGTTCAGCTTAGTAAGAAACTGCTCAGCTGTCTTTCAAAGTGGCTGTTACTATTTGTCATTTCCACCAGTAATGATTAAGAATTTTTCTTGTTACGCATCCTTGCCAGGAAATGCTAATGTCAGCTTTTTGGATTTTAGTTATTTTAATAAGGGTGTAGTGGTATCTCATTGTTGTTTTAATTTGCAATTTCCTAAAGAAATGTGCTGAGAATCTTTTTACATGCTCATTTGTCATTTTTATATCTTCTTTGATGAGGTGTTAGTTAAATCTTTTTCCATTTTTAAATCAGGTTGTTTGTTTCTTATTATTGAGTTTTAAGTGTTCTTTGTATATTTTAGATAAAATCATTTATCAGATATGTACTCCCAAATATTACCACCCATTTTGTAGCTTTTCTTTACATTTTCTTAAGTGTCTTTTGCAAAGCAGACATTTTTAATTTTAATAAAGTCCAATTTATTAATTTTTCTTTCATGTGTCTTGTTTTGGGTTTTATATTTAAAACTTCATCATCAAATAAATGCTGACTAGATCTTCTCATATGTATTCTACACATTTTGCAGTTTTGCATTTTACATCTTTATTTATGATTCATTTTGAGGTAAATTTGTGAAATGTGAGGTTTATATTTAGGTTGATTTTTTTCCCATATGAACACCCAATTGTTCTAGCACCAATGTTGAAAAAAAATCCTTTCTCTGTTGATTTGTCTTTGTTCTTTTGTGAAACATCAGTTGAATTTATTTGCTTGAGTCTATTTCTGGGCTTTATAATTCTTTTTTTCTTAAGATTTCATATATTTATTTATTTGAGAGAGAAAGTGAGAGAGAACAAGCAGGGGACTGACAGAAGGAGAGAGAACTCAATCCCAGGACCCTGAGATCAAGACCTGAGCTGAAGGTAGATGCTTAATGGAGAGCCATCCAGGTGCACCCTAAGTCTCTATTCTTTACCAATGCCATATAATTTTGATCACTGTAGCTTTAGAGGAAGTCTGAAAATCAGATACCTTTTTTAAAAACTTTAGAACTGGTTTGTCAGTATGAATGAAATAGTTTACTGGCTTTTTGATTGAGACTGCATGAATCTATAGATCAAGTTGAGAATAACTGATAGTTTAAGAATATTGAGTTTGTCCATCCATGAACATGGATAATCTCTTCACTTATTTAGATTTGATTTGATTTCTTTCATCAGAGTTTTGTAGCTTTCCACATCTAGGTACTATACATATTTTGTTAAATTTCTGCTTGAATATTTAATTTTTGTGCTATTGTAAATTTTTATTTGATATTCTACTTGTTCATTATTGGTATATAGAAAAGCAATAACTTTTTTTTTATTAGTTTGTGTACTTTAAATTTGTTATACTCAATAGTTCTTGGAGTTTGGGGTTTATTTATATATGTGTTTTCTATGTAGACAATCATGCCATCTGCAAAGAAAGAGTTGTATTTCTTCCTTCCCAATTAGTATAACCTTTACTCTCTTTTGGTGGGGTGCTGGCTTATTGTGCTAACCAGAACTTCAAGCACAATGTTCTGAGCAACATTGGTAAATATTTCTTTCTTGTCTGGCACTGATGATTTCTATGGTGAATCCAATGTTAGACTGTCTTATTCCTTTAGTTGATTACTATCTTTTCCACGGTAGCATAAATAAAACATCTTGGTGTGTGTGTCTAATTTTACATTTTCTTTGAACACTATGCTCTCTCAATTTACAGGTTTAGTTCTTTTCTCACCTTAGGTTTGTAAGCTTTTCATAAATATTTTTAATGTGTCTTCCATTTCATTCGATCAGTTTTCTACTTTAGCCACACTTATCTTCCTTGAGCCTACTTGCTTTCTTTACAATCAGGTTCTCTCTGACTTAATCTCTTTGCCTTCATTGGATAGACAGAGCTATGAAAAAAAGTCTCAATTTTCATAGTGACTATGATGTTCATTACTGTCTCTAATTTGTCAGATTAGAATTATTATTCTTTGGTGTTCTATGTTTTTGTAAATATTCTATCTCAATTAAATATACCTTTTGATTTAATGTTTGAAATTTAGTATTATTGAATTATTCTTAACAAGTTGTTCTAGATTTTAAAGTGATTAGGAATAATCAATTCATGAATATTTTCTTCAGAGCTGGGCACTTTGTCTACCTTTTATATACTACATTCTTTTTTTTTTTCCTCCTTACTTCATCCTTATGAAGTAGAATTGTCTACCACTCTTTTTATTACTCACGTTTGAGCAGCAGCTCTTCTCTGAAACAGTCTTGGTGATTTAACTTCTTTTCCTATTGGACATGAAACAATTATCCCCAAATGAGCACTATTTGTGAGTGCTTATTTTGTGTGATATAACCTCTTATGTAGCCTAATGGAGGTGGACTGTGGAGAAATGTTACAGAAAAAGATGAGCTGAAATGCTAGTACTTATTTTTAGAAATTCTGTACTCTGTCCTTTTTTCTAAGGTTTTGTTTAATGTCCTGTACCAGGGTTTAGTTCATCTTGTCTGTGAGGAATATCCCATTATTGTGAGGGGACTTTTTAAGATCTAGATCATTCCACAATTCTATGTTTAGATCTAAGTCTCTAGTTTTTCCAGGGAGACCCAGTCCTATAGTTTACTTCTCCCCTTTGATGTCTCCCTCTCTCAATTCTTTTATACCATTACATTAAACATAAAAAGACTGTGGTATGGTGAAAATGACACTTGGTTGTAAAACTGGAATTCTGATGTGAAGATCTGGTTTTGACCTTAGCTATGTGAACTGTACCAAATTCCATTCTTATCTGAAAAATGTTTGCACAGAGGTGATGAGAGTAAAATGATTTCAACAATATGATATCCACAGTTTACTTTAGTGATACTGTTCCATAACTATGAATTTCCGAACTTCCTGAATCAATGGCTAAACATAAAGTTTTGAAACTATAAAACTTTATAGAGGTAGAAAATTACAAATAATTACATCTAAAATTTATATGTAAGATTTATATGGTTAGCAAAAACCTCAATATTTAGAGGTATATGAATGAATAGGTTTGCATACCTTATAGCAGCATTAAATAATGAGGTTTTTATTTCTATAAATATACTGATAAAATTAAGCACCAAAGTGAGGAATTATCTGATTATTTAGTCTCCCTCATACTTTTACCTGAAGTTTAGGCAACTAAGCATTGGGAAAAAATTACTATCTAAGCAAATCAATTGAGATTGCATTTTTGTAGGCAAATTTGGTACTTACATATAAGCAAATAAGTGATTTTTTTTTTTTGTGGGATAAAAGAACAAACCGAACTATATCTGATCCAGATAATTTTGTCCTGATTGACACCTAAATGTCTGTCTTATAATTTAGCTTTGTATTTAAAAACAGATTTATCTTTTGACTAGCCTGCGTTTTAGAGTGATGGGCACTATGTTGTGAATTAATTCTTTATGCCATTTCTTTTTAGTTAACCTGAAAAAGATCCACATTACTTCACTTTTAGGAGTAATAGAAAGAGGGACCTGGGGGTTGCTTTTGTCATGTAGTAGTGGCATCATATGATATTCCCAGTCTGATCATGGATGGATGACTTAACTGGAAAATTTATTATAAGGAATATTTTCGTTACTTAAAGCACTCTATTCTTACAGTGAAAGAGTAAGATATGGTTCTATTTGTAAACAACTGAAGCATAATATCTGCAATACATCATGTAAAGGTATAATCACTGTCAAAATGCCAAGGTACCATCACAGAAAGTGACTGCTATAATTGACAGGATGGTGATCAAGCTTCAGAGCCATTTGCTGATTGCATATTCATGATTCCACTTTGTAATATGCTGCAGTTACTCTGTGAGTTATTCTAAATGGATGTTTTAACATCACTAGACTGACACTATGTATTCTGAAATTTGCAAGTCTAATCTTTAACACATCTCTTTCTGCTTTGTCTTGGAATGTCTAACTCGTGAAATGAGAACTTAGCGATTGGCCTGAATAAGAGGTTGCATGTTTATGCCATTGAAACAGTGCAGTCAAATGAATTCAGCCCTTTTGGAATTCAGTTCTTAAACTCTGTCTTTTTACAACTTTAAAGTAAACATTGGCAGTCAGTTAAAACCAACTTCTAAATGCAGTGATTCTCATCAGCACCTTTACATGGCCAGGCATTTAGTCTCTCACTGAGAGATGCTTATATAGCTATGGAAAATAGTTATCTTAAATATTATTCCCTCAGTGGAGTCATGTATAGTGTTTTCAACTTATGTGTCATGTAGAGTTTTCCCCTACCTTGACAAATTGGTTTTGAAATGTATGGAGAAAAATTTATAAATTATCCTCAAATAACGTGGAGTGTGGATTTACAAAATCTTAATATATCAGCATTATATGGGAATGAAATGCAAATAGTATAGAGAATAAAATATAATGTGTTCCGATAATGAAATTTTGATTTCTTTTCCTCATTATGGCAGAAAAAACTGACTGGGTTTATGAGGAAATCTATAGATTATACAAACTTCTTCACTAGGCTGAAGGAGAGGTTAAAAGATGTGGAAGCCAAGAAGCATTCAGAGGAAAGAAGAATTAAGTCCGTTTTTTTAAAAAAAAAATTAGAGCATACTCAAAAATTTATTCATGTTCTTAATTTAATGTAATACAAGAAGGTCCAGATTAATAAATAGATTTTAAAAGGAATAAAAATCATAACAGATATATGTTTCTGTTGGTTTCAAAATTTGATATAGTATTTATCTACTATTTTAATTATGTAGGTAAGATTATACATGTAACTATAGTTTTTAAGACAAGTATTTTATTAAAGTATGTCTGGATATAGAAAACTACATAAGATAAGCATTTTATTAAAGTATGGTATGGATATAGAAAACTACATAAATATAGAAGTACAGAAATCAAGAATGCATGGGTCAAGGTCAGTGAGTCTTTATAAAATGTACATGGCTGTAACACTTTGTATTTAAAAACCATTCTATAAAAAAGTATCTACCTTTCAAGAAGATAAGGATATGGGAATATTCTAAGTATACTTTTTCCAAACTACGTCTCTTAACATGAAAGTCAAGGAGTAAATTAATGAGATTGAGATTATCTCTGGGGTAATTTTAGAGTAGAAGTAATGATACTTCTGCAGGTCATTTGTCTGTAAGAGACCTGGATTTAAATGAAGCCAACAGGCTCTTCTGTCTGGAAGTTTGGCAAAACCATGTTAGTAGAAGCAATTATGAGTAAGTCGTGCTAATCATAATGAAACTCAGGGGATAATTCTCAACCCAAATCATGCTTTAATATCTACAATTACGATTAATCTCCCCAATTAGATGAACATAGCATATATTAATGCTTATATTTTTCCTTCACAGCTTTCTAAACTTTATATGCCAAATGCACCTGAAGACTGCCATAATAAAATCAAACACCACGAACTCCATTCCATATTATAAAGACTGTTTCCAAAAAGTAATTTAAATTGGAAGAGATTAAAAAAAATAAATAAATAAATTGGAAGAGAACACTTGGGAAGATTCATTTAAAGAACAAACCAATAACATTAGTAGATTTCCCTTTCATTTTATTTCCCATCTTATTCAATAATTATTGAATTTCGGTTCTGTGCCAGGAAAATTATAGGCATTTTGGATAAAGCATTTTAAAAAATAGACAAAATTCTTGCCCTTTTAGAACTTATATTCTTTAAAGGTGGATGGTGATAAGCCAAGTATATTAATAAGTGTGAAATGTGGTGCACTGATCAGAATTTTTGGCTTCAGTTAATTACCTTGCTATATGTAAGTCCCTTTATAGTGTGGCATTGCACAAACCTTGATAATAGGCTAGCTTTTAAACATTGTTTTGGAAAATAGAATGTGATGGAAGTTTTTGGTTCTAAAACTTGGCCAAAGATGTCTTGTACATTTCTACTCTCTCTCTGAATACTCTCTCTCCTATAAGAATAAGTTGAGAGGCCATCTTGGACCAAGATGCTCCTGTCAAACCAAAGGTAAAACTCCGATGATGATTAAGCTTAGCCAAGAAAACTGAATTCAGTATCAATCAGCAGAACCATCTAGTCTGCCCACGGACTCATGAGTAAAAACAAATATTCATTATTTATTATTGTATACCTTTGAGTCTTAGTGGTCATTTGTTATGCAATATTATTGTGGCAATAAATAATGGAGACACGTGTGGTACATAGATAAGGAAGGTGACAAAGGGGAAAAAGTAAATAAGAGACAAGGTTGTAAAGACTGGAAGTAGGAGAGATGGCCAGAAATGCTTCAGAAAAAATCCAAAGTCAAAATCTGAAGCAAGTGAAGGAGTAGTCAAGTGGATGTCCGGTGGAAGGCCATTCTGGATATAGGGAACACTGAAAGCAAAGGTCCTGAATAAATAGAATGGCTGGAGTATTTGAAGAAGTGCAAGCAGATCAGTGATGCTAGATTAGAATGTACTAAGAGAGGAAAGCCTGGGTGATTCAGTGGTTGAGTGTCTGCCTTCAGCTCAGGATGTGATCCTGGGGTCCTGGTATCAAGTTCTGCATCAGGGTCTCTGCAGGAAGCCTGCTTCTCTCTCTGCCTATGTCTCTGCCTCTCCCTGTGTCTCTCAGGAATGGATGGATAAAATCTTAAAAAAAAAAAAGAAAGAATGTACTAATAGAGTAAAAAGATATGAGACTCAAGAAGAGAGGGCCAGATCATGTAGGATTTAGTAGGTCATTATAAGGTGTTTGGATTTTTTCTGAGTGAGATGGAAATTTATTGGGGATATTAATAAATGAGTTCTGATGCAAGTATCACTCTGCACTTGCTTTAAAAATAGATTACAGAGGATCAAGAATGGTAGGAAGACAACTTAGGAGACAGTACAAGAAGAAGATAGTAATGCTAACATCCATTTGTGATAAAAGCTCTAAGTAAACTAGGAATTGAGAATGTTCTCAACCTGATAAAGGCTATCTACAAAAATCCTACAGTTGACATCATACAATGGTGAGAAACTTGAAGGTTTCATACTAAGATTAGGTACAGGGCAATGAATTGCCCTCTCATCACTCCTTTTTAATACCATACTACAAATTACTGGTAATACAATAAGGTAAGACAGAAAATAAAAGGTATACAAATTGGGAGGAAGATATAAAACTGTCTTTGTTCACAGATGACACAATCATCTATGTGAAAAATCAAAAAAAAAATTAGTAAAAAAAAAATAGTTCCTGAAATAATAAGCAGTTATAGCAAGTTTGCAGGATACAAAATATGCAAAAGTCAATGGCTTCCCTATATACCAACAGTGGAAAACTAGAATTTAAAATTGAAAACAAAATATCATATATATTAGCATACAAAAAAATGAAATACTTGGATATAAATCTAACAAAATGTGTGTGAAATATATATGGACAAAACTACAAAATTCTGATGAATGAAATGAAATAACTTAATCAGTGGAGAAACATTCCATGTTTATGGATAAGAAGACCCAATATTGGCAAGATGTCAGTTCTTTCCAACATAATCTATGATTCAATGCAATTTCAACAAAAATTATTTTGTTGAAGTTATTTTGTGGATACCAATGAGCTGATTCTAAAGTTTATATGGAAAGGCAAAAGACTCAGAATAGCCAATATAATATTGCAGGAGAAGAACAGAGTTGGAGGAAAAGAAGGAAAAAAGAAAACAAAAAAGATAAATCCATGACCTAATCCTCACAACCTGTACAAAAAATAACTCAGAATGAATCCCAGACTTAAATGTAAAACATGAAACTGTAAAACTTAAAGAAAAAAAAAAGTGAGAGAAAACTTTTAGATTCTGGGACTAGGCAAAGAGCTCTTAAACTTGATGTTTTGTTTTTAAAGATTTTATTTATTTATTCATGAGAGACACAGACAGAGAGGAGAGGCAGAGACATAGGCATAGGGAGAAGCAGGCTCCACGCAGAGAGCCCAATGTGACACTCGATCCCGGGACTCCAGGATCACGCCTGAGCCGAAGGCAGATGCTTAACCACTGAGCCACCCAGGTGTCTCTTAAACTTGATATTAAAAGCATTACTAAAAGGAAAAATAGATAAATTGGGTCTCATCAAAATTTAAAACATTTGCTCTGCCAAAAACCTTGGTAAAAATTTGAAAAGAATAAGCTACAGACTGAGAGAAAATATTTGTAAGCCACATATCCAAAAATGGACTGGGACCTGGCATATATAAAGAACTGAAAAAAGCCCCTCAACAGTAAGAAGGCAGTCCAAATAGAAAATGGGCAAAAGTCATACACAGACATTTTACTGAACAGGCTATACAGATGACAAGCACATAAAAAGATGTTCAACATTGCCATTAGCCAAATGCAAATTAAAGCCACAATGGAATAGCTCCACATGCCTATCCAAATGGCTAAAATTTTTTAAAATGCTGGAGATGATAAGCAGAAATTGGGTCACTTGTACACTGCTTGTAGAAGTACAAAATGATAAGGCCACTCTGGAAAATAATTTGATGTTTCTTATAAAGCACTCAACTGCCAACTATGACTCAGCAATTGCACTCCTGAACAATTTATCCCAGAGAAATGAAAACTATATTCACACAAAAACATTCTTAACAGTCTTATTCATAATGGACATAAACTAGAATCAACTCAGATGTTCTTCTATAGAAAAATGGTTAAATTGTGGTGCATCCATACCATGGAATATTAATTAGCAATAAAAAGGAACAAACTATTGACATACACAACAACTTGAGTGAGCCTTAAGGGAATGTTACAGAGAGAAAGAAACAATATCAATAGGTTATATATCGTATGATTTTATTTATACAACATTCTTGAAGTGACAAAATTATTTAGATGGAGAAAAGATTAGTGATGACCAGGGAAGGATCAGATAGGGGTTGAGATTAGGGAAGGAAGATAGGTGTTATTATAAAAGGCTAGCAAGAGAGATCCTTGTCATGATACAGCTGCTTTGTGTTTTGAATATGGTGGTAGAAACACACACCCAAAAATGTGATAAGATTGTATAAAACTACGTATACACACATATGCATGCACACACACACACATACACATTAAGCTGGTGACATCTGAATAACATTCATGGAGTATATCATTGTCAATTTCCTGATTATAATATACTGTAGTTACTATAGGGAGAACCTGGCTAAAGGGTACTTAGGATACATCTGCATCATTTCTTACAACTTTATGTGGATCTATACCTCAAAGTAAATAGTTTAATTAAAGAGTAGTTAAATGTATAATTATCATATGACTGATCAATTTCATTTTTACCCATGAAAAGGATAATATATATCCATGGAAAGATCTGTACACAATGTTCATAAAAGTATTATTGATAATAGTGAACATTTGAAGCTAATCCAAATGCCCATCAACAGATGAATGAATAAATAGTTTGTGGTATATAGCCATACAATGGAATTCTGTTTTTCAGTAAAAAGAAAAAAATTACTGTTCCACAAATAACATGAATGAACCTCAAAAACATGTTGAGGAAAAGAAGCCAAATACAAAAGAGCAACTACTACTTGAGTCCACTAATATGCATTTGTAGAATAGGAAAATTAATCTATATTGTTGGAAAGATCAATGGGCCTGATCCCGAGGAGGGAGTTTGAACACCCCTGGTTAGAAGGGAACTTTTTGAGAAGTAATGAAATGTTCTGTATTTTTATTATAGTGATGATTATAAGGGTGTCTAAATTAATCAAATTTTATGAAATTATATAACTAAAATCATGCTTTATTTGAAAGGTATCTCAAAAAGGTTATCTAAAAGAAAAATTACATTATTGGATCATATGAAGTTATGTACTTATTTCATGTAAAGAAAGTCTCTCAGGGGGCACCTGGGTGGCTCAGTCAGTTAAATGTCTGCCCTTGGCTCTCAGGTCATGATCTCAAGGCCCTGGAATCAAGCCCTACAATGGGCTTCCTGCTCAGTGGGGAGCCTGCTTCTTCCTCTCCCACTGCCACTCCACCTGCTTGTGCTCTCTCTCTTTCTTTTGGATAAATAAATAGAATCATTTTTTAAAAATCTCTTGGATAAGGTGACATTTGACCAAAGATATGAAATAAATAAATGAATGAGAAAATATCTTGGTGAGAAATATTCTGTACAGCAAGAAAAGAAAATATACATCCTCACAAGAGATTATGTTCACATATCCCCAAGGCCAATGTGACTAAGGTGAGGGAACCTAAATGAGTAGTAAGAGCCAGGGTCATAATGTGTAAGTGCAAGAAGATGGGAATGTGGGATGGGCACAGACCATTCAGTCATTTATGCTGTTACCCCAAGTGAAATGGTCAGCCTTGAGAAAGCAGAAGAATAACATGCTCTAACTATGTTTTAATGGGATTAATATACATACTGTTAAAGAATAGTGTCAGATCATACTATATGAATAATTATATTTTATTTATTTTAAGATTTTTAATTCAAGTTTCATTTCTATCAAATGAGTATTTATTCAAGTCCCAGGAATCAACTTGATGCTCAAGATGTTCTCCTGTGAGTTCATTTCAGAGCCTATCTGTCTACTGAAATAAAATAGACTCTCTCAACTTTTCTATTACCTTGACATTTTAGAAATAAAAGCTTATTTTTATAGATATTCCAAAACTAATAAAATAAATAATTACAGAAAACTTTGTATAAAAAATATCCAAGTAACTGCATCATTGTTATAAAAATGCCAAAAAGAACTTCAAAATGATTGCATGTGATACACATTTGAGGGAATTTGTTGGTGCTTTTAAAAATGATTTTTGTTTTGTGTGTGAATAAAAATAGCACAGACCCAAGAACAGCCACATGGTGCCATCAAAGAACATAAGTCACAAAACACGTGATTAACAAAACAGTGTCAAGTCAATACAAATCAGTTAATTTTGCTAATGACTCCCATGCATGGTAAAAATAGACAGTGAGCTCTCTTCTGGCATCATTAACAAGCACATGCTTAATATGGAGCATAGAAATTATAGTAAATAGAAAATGGGAAAAGAACAAGAAGAGTAGCAATGAGGAGGCGGGGAGTACTGGAACAGTTGCTCATACACGGAGCCTAGCATTTAGCCCATCAGTAATGTGGAGCCTGGCAGTGTGATGGAAGAAAACTGCAAAAATAACCACTCAACACACATGGCCCAGCAGGGTCCAAAATCAGGTCACAGTGATCCAAAACACCTTTCTAAGAAAGAATCAACTTATTGACAACCGTTCCAGAAAAAGTGTTAACTAGGTGGTTATTAGAGAGTCCGTTTAAATGTTCAGCCTTGCCTTAACAGACCTAGTTTTACTTCTTGGTCTTTTGTGAACAACTTGGATTCCTTCTTTGAAAAAGTATTAAAATAAATAACTGTAGTGCTATCTTCAGGAAAAAAAAAATGAGTGCTTGTCTGAATTAAGTATTCTCTCTTTCTCTCTCTTAGCCATATTTACATTGATATACTGATGTGTTTGTCCATTCTGGAAAAAAATAAAGCCCACTTTCAACCATCTTATCTCTCATCATCAATGGCAGAAAACCCCATAGCTATTTCACCCATTGTTAAGGTAGTATTGCTCAGCTAAAAAACAAAAATTTAGCAATGTCTTCTGTGACTGCCACAAAAATGTCATGCAAGTGCATATTCATTTAACAAACATTTTGTCATAGTCTACTGTGGGCACGGGATACAGGGACAGATAAAACCAAGTTTCTGCTATTAGCCTGATAATCCACTGTGGGAGATAGCATATAAATACATAATTGAAATACCTAACGCAGTTAAAAATTTATTGACCCCAAGACACTCTTCTGGAACCCTCAGACTAGGTGGTTTATCTTGTTATACACCAGCAGAGTACCTTACACTCATCCTTATATAATTGAAATTCATTCAGTCATGCAATAAATTATTTCTGAGTGCCACTTAGCATGTGCCTGACATTGTTCCAGGTTGTGGGTGGTGTCCAGAATAATAAACAAATTTACTACCTTCATTGAGCTTATCTTCTGTTGTTGGAGAGGTAAAAACAATAAACAGATAATATAATATTAAGTAATGCTAGTCATTAAGAAGAAAAACAACCAGGGCAAATGGCTAGAGAGTAATAGAATAAGGATTGTTGTAGATAGGTATATTACAAAAGGATTATTTAAGGAAGTGACACTTTTCAGAGGCCTAAATAAAGTTTTATCAGTTTTCTATTATTACTGTAACAAATTACCACAAGTTTAGACCTTCCTTCCTCTCTCTCTATTAGATATTTGGATGCTATGAAAACTTAAAATGAGTTGCCGAGGCAAGTAGAAAATGTGATGTTTGTAGGATAGAAGCATACTTATCTGAAAATAAGAAAGTATTAAACTTATTCCAAGAAATCAGCTCAGTCTGATGACTCTTCATGATGCACATCTCACCATATTAAAGGTTATGATTTGACCAGAGGAAGTACTGCAGAAACTAGATGTAAAAGATTCTTTGCTATCTTTTTGATCTACTTCCATACAGTTAGAAAAAGCCACACTTAGATTGACTGATTCCTGAGAATTTTCAGTTTTATCAGATGGGGTTATAACCTCTAGCCCATGTCAGGCTTGTCAAGACCACACACAAAATATGAAGACAAAGTTACTACTTATGTCTTCTGATTTTTCATAAGACATATCAAAATAGACATAGAGTCTCCTTCTATATTCAACTTTTACTAACAGTCACTGAAAGACAATCATATGACAATTAAACTAGGTTGTCTCTGCATATTATTTCATCTAATTCTCCTATCAGCCTATTAATAGAAGTTAAATATCTATTTTGCCCATTTCAGGAAATCAGATGAAAAAGGTTAATAAGATGTACAAAGATGTGTATAATAAGCTACTGTTTATCTAAGAGAAGAATATGAATATTTGTCTCGTGTGGAACAGATATTACTTTTTAAAATTTTTTTTTAATTATTTTTTTAAATGAAAATATAAAGCCAAAAGCAGAAATAGTTTTCTACTGGGGAGAAAATGTTACATATTAGAGGAAACATGAATAGTAGGTCTTGAAAAAACTAGACTTCTTTGAGTTTAATTGATTTGTAGATTTGACTTGGAACCATAAACATATTTTGAATAATTTTCCAGCAAAATTATATATACAAACAATCCATACAATGAAAGCACAATGAAATAAATAAGCTTATTGTTCAATTTAGTGGCATGACCACACAGAGAGGAGTTACTTCAAATGATTTTAACATAGGGTAATTCAGTGTACATCCTGAAAATGAAAAGAATAGAATAAAAATTCTTAAACTTTTTTCAGTAACTATATTATAGGTGGTGTTAGTGTTATTATGCTGAAACTATTGTGTGTGTTAGGTGGAATAAAATGAAAGAATTATGTTATGTTGCTGAGTTCTTAGATTACTCAGCCTGAAGGAAGGTATACAAGATTGTTGAGATTAACTGGAAAAATGGGCTCCTGAATTTAAATTGAAATTGTCAATATGAGCTCAGGTTTTAAAAAACAAACAAGAAGTTTACATATTATGTGTCTTAAAAAAAATCAAGCCACTCATGGCTTCTAGTAAATGCTTAATAAAGGCAAGCTATTATTGCTCTCAGTTTTGAGTATATTACTAAGCTTCCTGAAAAAGAGCAGCTAATATTTAAGCTGGAGAAACATCGTTTCTGCTTAAATGCTTTGCTGGAGTCCGTTAGCATGCAGTACAGAAACGATGCCAGACAGAAACAGTAATGGTAATGGAGAGAATGGATTCTCCTTACCCATCTCAGCCAGGGCTAGAGGATCAGTGAGGTTTGTAAGGAAATACTATTTTAACTGATAGTTTCCACATACATCTATATCAAATATTTTGTAAGAGCTATCAGCAAATAGGTTACCCTCAGGCATATCTTTAAGGATCCCTTCCATTGTCTGAGATGGAAGTGGCCAGGCAAAGTTCCATGTCTGCATTGAGGTTTGCATGAGAGAAAAACATGGTTAGATAATCCCTTTCCAGTGGAGGCAGTCCCAACTTGTTTAGTACCCTGACTGTACTATGCCGGTCAGACTGTGCAATAAGCATCAACTAATGGCATGATTTTAGGATTACCTGTTTTTTATTTCTGTTGTGCTTTGACCCTGGCCTCAATCATGCCTATATTTATTCTCTAGTCTCTGAAATCCTAATTTGAAATCTGAAATCTAATCCTAATCTGAAATCTAGCCCTTATACATTGAGTTTGGTATGGTATGTGATGCCACTGATAACATGATTCTCAGCTATTCCTGGGGATTTTTCTGGATTTTTTAAATCTCCAGTTGTTATTGTTTCTTATGGCCATGAGTTTATTTCTATCTATAGCCATTTTTGTCAGTTCATCCAAATAGGTTTGATGTCTATTTGCCTTTAGACATTCTAATGTATCCACATTAATACTTCTGGAGCATGTCTGGATGCACTGGTATAAATGTATGCATGTGTGTGTATACATGTGAATGTGGGCACTGTGTATGAGAGTGTGTAGGAGAAGACTAGGCAGCAGGATGAGTCCACACTAGAAATACGTTAACATGGGTTTTATCCCTGATGCTATTCATAACTTTACAGTGGATTTCTGGGTAAATCACTGGTTTCTCATTTTCCTCACTTTTAAAATGCTTACTACGTCCTAGAAACAGGGTGAGATGGTTAACAGAATAGCTAACATGTAGTGCTGGCCCCTTAACAATTCAGTCTACATAGTCTGGTGGGGAATTAAACACGTACATTCATAGTCATAGTGAGATGTAGCATTTATTCTGTTCTCATATGAAATGGACAATAACCTGTATATATTATCTAATTTGTGTATCATAGCAACCCAACGAGAAATGCACTATTATTATTCATGTATTGTAGACAAAAATGACTGAAACTTAGGGCATTTAATGACTTGCCCAAAGTCACATAAGTAATAAGTGTTGCATTGCAAACACAGAACTCTGATGCCACAGCTCCACTCTACAACACCATCCCATACTGGCTTCCTCATGCATTAGTACAATTCTGTAGCAATAACAGAGAGAGGAAAAGAGTGCTACAGCATACAGAACCTGAAGGAAAGAATTCTGTCAAAGGAAGATGAGATGACATCTGAACTTGGTATGAAGGTGTAGGGTATTGCCATATGACAAAGGAGTAGATTATAAGCCTTAGGCACAAAAAAAGGAAAGACAGTTCAGAGACAGGTAGGATTAGTGTGGCTGGACTTGAGGACACTCAGGCTTGGCTGGGGAACAGGAAGAAAGCAGCAGGCAAGAAGCTCAGAATGGAGGAATGTTACAAAGAATCCTATAGAGTACTACTTCTCAAATTTTAATATGTATGTGAGTGGCCTAAGGTTCTGGTTTTATGATCATAAAAGTTTGCAGAAGAGCCTGATATTCTTTTTTTTTTAAAGATTTTATTTATTTATTTATTTATTTATTTATTTATTTATTTATTTATTTATTTATGAGAGACACGGAAAGAGAGAAGCAGAGACACAGGCAGAGGGAGAAGCAGGGTCCACGCAGGGAGCCTGATGTGGGACTCGATCCCAGAACTCCAGGATAACATCCTAAGCCAAAGGCAGACGCTCAATTGCTGAGCCACCCAGGCATCCTGAAGAGTCTGATATTCTGATTTCTAGCAAACTCATAGGTGATATTGCTGATCTTTGAATAGAAAGATTATATAGGACAAAAATAAACGCAGATTTTATCCAGTATGCTTTATGGAGATATTGTTGAAATTTATGGACAAGGGAAAACTATGGTCAGATTTGTATTTCAGAAAAATAATTTTTGAATCACTCTGGAAGATGGCTTTCCTATCTTCCATACAGGAATGTGTAGGACTAAATAAGATAAATTAGGTTTTGAAAGTTTCATTGCTAAATAGTTATTCTCATCTAGGGTAATCGTCATTCCTTGATAGCTAATCATTTAGACATATTCTGAAAAAAAATAAATGAGATAAGCACTCAATGATTCTAACTGAAATTTCAGATACTAAATTGATTCATACTTCAGCATGATTTTTTTTATTTGCCTATAGGCATGATTGGATGATTTTCTGCCTTGATAGAGGTCTACTATTTGTTTTCCAAATGGGACAAATTTAGGCTTATGAAGGAAGGGAAGGCTGTTGTGCCTGCCAAATGGTTTAGACACAGCAAGCAGAGACTTAACCACTCAGCAGGGTCTCCATCCAATAACTGTGCCTGCTGTGTGTGTGTCTGTCCTGCACTTCAGAGGAGCCAAATGTGAACAAGGGCCCTTGAGATTCATAATCAGTAACTCCTCCAGCCCTTACAGAGATATGCACCATTTGGTTCAAAAGCATAGCAGTAGCACAGTTGTAAAAGGACAGGACATTTCTTTTCCCAAAGGGTGGTGAGTCAAAGAAATATGTATTAATTATTATTGGCAAGCATGTAAGTCCTCTCATTAAGACCTAAAAGGGACTTTGGAAATACATTACTGCTGCTGTTTGCAAATTGATCACTTGAAGAACACATGAAAAATATTTGCTCCAAATCACAGATTTTAACATGGAGGGTTGGGTATAAAAGACTACACTTCTAGGAATCTAGCTTCCTTGAGAATAGGTTTAACACTTTGATTTCTCCTACATACAGACTTTCAATTCCAAATGCTTAGTGAGTATTTTCACTTTGATGTCTCTTCAACACACTCATGTTCTCATGCTTTCATGATCTGATTTTAACTTGTTAGACTTCTCATTACACAAAACCAAACATGTTTCCCTTCTTTCATTTTCTCCCTCTGATTGCAACATAAGATGCATCCAGCTACCAAAGCCAGAAAACTCAAAGTATCCCTGACCTGCAGATGTGTGGATCAGATCCTAATTGACATAGAAATTAGAAAAATGAGCTAATATATATACCTCCACACAATTCTCAGGATGAATTCTGGGTGGCATATATGGGAAAGATTGTTGAAAACTGAAGTGGCATTTGAAACATAGCCCACAGAGTTGATTTGGATGTTGTGGCCTAAACCTAATCATGTCAAGTGCCTGCAAAAATATCAACATTATCCATGGAATTTAAACAGGACCCAGAGTGTTATAATGTATTACTCAGAATGTCTAGAACACAATTCACAATTATTCAGCATAAAAAGAGTCATGAAAATTTCAACTTGTACAGCAAAAGATAATCAACAGATGCCAATGGCAACATGATACAGGTGTTAGAATTATCTAATAAAGACTTTAAAGCAGATATCTTAACAATGCTGAGGGAGCAACCATGAATACTCTTGAAACAAATTTAAAATAAAATGTAGCTGCAGAAATGTAAAAGATATATAGATGAACCAAATGGAAAGTTACCAACTAAAAAGTACAATGACCAAAATAAAAAGCTCACTGGAAGGACTCAATAGCAAAATGAAGATGCTAGTCCTTGAATTTGGAGATAGATCTATAAAAATTATCTAATCTGAAAAATAGAAATAACAATCTTAAAAGTAAACAGAATTTGAGGAAATTATTGAGGAATAATAATAGGTTGAATATATGTATCATCATATACAAGAAGGAGTGGAATAAAGAGTATGCTGCTAAACAACTTTTTAAGAAATAATAGCTAAAAATTTCCCAAGTGTGGCAAAAGTGTAAACCTATACATTAAACAGGCTGAGAAAACCCTAAGCAGGGTAACCCCAAAGAAATTCATTCCTAGACACATCATAGTCAAAATATTGAACACACGAAATAAATAAGAGGTCTTGAGAGCATCCTGAAATGTGATATATTACCAATAAGGGAATAATGGTTCCCAATAATATTTTCTCATGAAGACTGAAAGCAATAGTGGTACAATACTTTTAAACTATTGAAAGAAAAAAAAAGGTATTGAAAGACAGGAACTGCCATGCCATAATTCTATATTCAGTGAAATACCCTCTGGGAATGAAGGTGAAATAACATTCTTAGATGAGAAGCTACTAAGATAACTTATACCTATCACTCTTGCTCAAAAACAATTGCTAAAAAAAATCTTTAGACACTAGAGAAATGATAACCAGAAGGACAACTGGAAGATCAAGAATGAAGAGCAACATAAAAAATGATAATAATTAGATACACTTAATAATCTATTTCCCTTTGAGTTTCTAAAAATACATTTGACAGTTGAAAGCAAAATGTATAGCATTATCTGATAGGATTTATCTATATACGTAGACATAGGATATAAGATAATTACAGCATTATGTGGAGAGATAAGGAAATTTATTTGGTGTTAAAGTCTCTACATATGAATTGAAGTCATACAATTGATTCTAAATAGATTGTAAAAGTTAAATATGCATTTTGTGATCCTTGGAGAACCAATAAAATAGACAAATAGAATGGGGCACAGAAGTCATCGTTTCTAACTATAAGATTTTATTGAAAATAAAGATGGCAAAATATTAACATGTATTAAACTTTGGAAGTTGATACATGAGTGTCTATTGTCCCTTTACTATTTTATGCTTGAAATATCTTATAATACATATTAATTTTAAAATAAATGCTGAAAGGAGTTATATGGCTAGATTCCAGGGCAAAATCAAAATAAAATGATCAATTTATTTAAAATACTAAAGGGTTTGGTTCTAGTAATAGCATGTAGACTGTTAGCTTGCAGTTGTACAATTTAGCTTGTGAAATGTCTTTCTAAACTAATAGACATTATTTTTTTGTGATGATTATTAATACAATGCATATCTATTGTAGGAAAAAATAAAATTCTTCTTATTCTAGGAATAAGCTAGAAAAGGATAAAGAAGAAAACAATAAAAAAAAAGAAGAAAACAATCAACTATCCACTCTAATCCTACTATTTAGGGGAAAAAAGTCTCATTTTACATTTTAGAAAATTCCCTGCCAAGTATTTTTTTTCAATATTTGTTTATATAATTGATATCACTATAACAGTATTTTTGGTTTTAGCTTAGCTTTAAATCAGTCATTGCCCTTCTTTCCATGATTACATTCTTTGTGATCAATAAATAGGAGATCAAATGTTATAAAAAATAAGAATCTTGGATTTATTTTATTTTAAATCCAATATAGTTAATATATAGTGTTATATTAGTTTCAGATGTGTAATATAGTGATTCAACATTCCACAAATCACCCAGTGCTCCATGGGTTGATTTTAAATAACAAATTTTAATTTCCAAAATTATAATTTATATAAAGAAAGTTCTCATCAAAGCTACAAAATCTTTAAAAACATGAATCATTTGAAATCTTACCTAGGCCATGTTTGAGATCCTGTGTTCTTGGCTATCAAAATAATTTATGGTTTTCTTCATATCAAAGGTTGGAACATTTAAATAACAGCCAGTCTACCCTGAACAGTGTGTTTTGTACTTTCTGCCTGGGAGATAGTTTTCAAAATATGAACCTAGAATATTCACTGGAAACCTACCTTTTGCCAAACACAGAGTATGACCTTTAAATTTCAGCAAAATAAATCATGATATTACAGAGAGTTCTTTTCTACTAACAAAAGTATACAAGAAGCTACACAGCTTCTTCAAGTTCTTTCCATAACGTTTCTTACAATATTTACAAATAAAATCGCCATGACCACTAGATAAGAAAAAATTAGGACATTGGGGGTAAATGCATCAGATGTAGTTTAAATAGATCCATTACAGGAACTGAGAACACATTCCTTCCTGAAATCAACCATAACATAAGTAAGTGTAAATAAACTACAGAAGCAATAACTTCGGTAAAGAGAATTTAAGATGCATATCTTCATAAGTCAGTTTGCTTGGGATAGAATGTGGGTCATGTAATTGAATAGTTGTAATTTTGCACAAGTTAACTAAGTTCTCTGAGTCTTTATTTTCTTTTCTGTAAAGTGGGGATACATCTAAGATTATGTTAAGAATTAAATGAATTAATATGCATAAATATACATAATGTACATAAATCTTCTAAGATGGTATGTAGCTAGGGTAAGCATTACATGTTTGGCGGTGGTGGTAATAGTGGAAGTAGTAGTAGTTGTTAATATATTGGATATAGACATTAGGTCAGGCACACACACTTTCAAATCTTTGCTCTTCTGTGTACTAGTGTGAGTTGTCCGGAGCGTTATGTAACCACTCTGAATATGTCTTTGAAATGGCAAACAGCATGCCTATTGATAATTTGGAATTATTAAATAAGAAAATGCATGATAAAGCCTTGGTGCATAGAAAACTGTAACTCCTATTATAATCATCATCAAAACCATTGTTATTTTAATCAGCAAGTACTCGATATCTAAACTAAAAAACATTTTTTTAAAATAAAATATTAGGGGATCCCTGGGTGGCCCAGTGGTTTGGCGCCTGCCTTTGGCTCAGGGTGTGATCCTGGAGGCCCGGGATCAAGTCCCATATCAGGCTCCCTGCATGGAGCCTGCTTCTCCCTCTGCCTGTGTCTCTGCTGCTCTCTCTCTCTCTCCCTGTATCTCATGAATAAATAAATAAAATCTTTAAAAAATAAAATAAAAGATTAGAGACAAACAATAAATCTATAGGTTGCAAGGGTTCACAAAATAATTTAATGTACTTTCCTTTAAGAATAGAAACTGTGGGAAAAAAAAGAATAGAAACTGTGTTGATAGCATATATTCCACTGGCATGTTGAAAAACACACCATTAAATCAACTTTAGCTATAGAACATTCAGAATAAAATTTACAGTATGACATACTGTCCTACAAGATTTTAAAATATATTTAATTCCATGCAAAGAAAACAGAAACCCACTTTCTTTTATTTTTTAAAGATTTGTTTATTTTAGGGGGGTAGAGGAAGAGAGAATCTTTTTTTTTAAAGATGTTATTTATTTATTCATGAGAGACACAGAAAGAGAGAGAGGCAGAGACACAGGCAGAGGGAGAAGCAGGCTTCCTGTGGGGAGCCCGATGTGGGACTCCATCCCGGGACCCAGGATCACACTCTGAGCCAAAGGCAGATGCTCAACCATTGAGCTACCCAGGCATCACAGAGGGAGAAAGAATCTTGAGCAGACTCCCCACTGAGTGTGGAGCCTGATGTGGAACTCCATCCCACAATGCTGAGATTAGGACCTGAGCTGAAATTAAGAGTTGGTCACTCAACCGACTGAGCCACACAGGCACCTCCAGAAACCCACTTTCTATTCAAAGTGGTGTGCGGATTTTTGTTAGTGGAAGCATTCAACCTTAGCATCTGATTTTATCTCTAATTCATAGGATACTTTATTACATAATGGCATAATAAAGAGAAACTTGGTAAACCCTGATTGATTAATAATAAAAGAAATACTAATAACTAATAATAATTAATAATATAAGAAAATACTTTGGCTAGAGTAATTGTTCAAAGTATATGGATTTATGTATGTTGCATCCATTCATTTACTCAATCCATACTTTTACATTTTGCCTTGTTCTTTTTTTTTTTTTTAATATATTTTGCCTAGTTCTATAGTTAACTTGGAACAGCCAGTAGGAATAAATCTAAAAATATGGTATCCAGTTTGGGGTAACAAAAATACATATCAGAATATATAGGACAAGTTGGGGAGACATGAACAATACGCAGTTGAACAAGCCTTAAGGACTTACGTAAATCACATATCTGAGTCATATAGTTTGCTCTCAGTTTCCTGAAAATCAAAGTGAAAAATGGAAGCATATTTAGCTACATAGTTCTAATGAGTCATTCAAAGAGATTATATCATTTTCTTTACTTGCAGTTAGCTCTAAAATATGTTTTTAATAGAGCTTATCAATAAGGGCACTATAGTCCATAGGAGATAATGAAAAACCACTTGGCAAGTACAACAAATGCATCTTATTGTAACACTCCAAGAAATCTAATCTTTCACTAAAATGCACATTACTGAAGAAATTCTGCAGGGCTTTAAGACTAGATGGCCCAACCCTTACCTTTTGGTTGGTATTACTTGACCCAACAATGAGTCATAGGTTATCTATAGGAATAGATGACCTACGTGTTCTTACGATAATTCTCTACAATTACCACTTTTCCAGTTAGGCTTTCAATAAGGATTGGACCACAGATACTTTGAGGTATTTTACCTGAGAAGGGTTTTAATACTTGGAACACAGGGCACCTGGATGGCTCGTGGTTGAGCATCTGCCTTTGGCTCAGGTCATGATCCTGGATCCTGAGATAGAGTCCCACATCGGGCTCCCCACAGGGAGCCTACTTCTCCCTCTGCCTGTGTTTGTCTCTCATGTGTGTGTGTGTCTCTCATGAATAAATAACTAGAATCTTAAAAAAAACCTGGAAGACAGAAACTGATTTGTTGCATTTAGCAAAATTCAGATACTTAAGAGATCAAAGAATACATAGGAGCATAAAAAATCCTGCAAGACTGCTAACCTGATTAAGTATATGCCTTAAAATAAATGGCTTAAAAGCAAGGATCAATTTTATAAACTACAAATAAGCATCAAATTTATCCATGCCTTGGAAACATCTTCTATTGGAAAACCAGAGTATATAAAGTACAGTTATTTATTGAGAACCTATTTTTGTGTGTGTGTGTGTGTGTGTGTGTGTGTGTGTGTGTGCGTGTGTGTTAGGGAAATAGGAGAGCCAGGCTAGATTTGTGCATTTTGTATAACTTAAGGTAAGTCAATTATTTAAACCTTAGCTTTCTCATCAAAAATTAGAATTTTGGATTATATTACACCTCAGATTTTTTTGTAGGCTCAGCATTCAATCAGTTACTAAACCCATGAACACTTAACATGTGCATGAATTGATAGATTAAGCTGAAGGCTAAGTGAAGAGATTAGCTGATGATATATTTAGAAAACAATATAATTTGAAGACAGTGTTTAAGAGGCTTCCCAAAGATCTCATAATAATCCAGTTTGAGTATTTTTTAAAAAGGATGTTGGATGAATGGAATCTTGTGATTGTAAGAGATCTGAATCATAATTGAGAATTATGCTAATCATTATTTATATTTATAGACAGTTTAGGACAGCTATTTCAATTGGTTTGAGCATAATGTTTGATGAAATCAAGGTTGTAGGCTAATCTAGAATTAAGTGAGTTAGTTTCAAAAAGAATAAGTTTTCTTCTATGTTTATGGCCCTTGATTTAAGGGCAGCCATGATGGAAGATACACCAGAGACAGGAAAAAATGTGAAGAAATGAAGAAAAGACAGTTCAAGTCAGAATAGCCTATGAATATCAGTACCTCCATACTAGTGATGTTATTGCCTGCATATCAAGGGATATTAAGGTACTCTCAAGAAACATCAAAGAGAAAATAAATGAGAGTTTGCAAAGAAGTCATTTCAAATGAAATATTTGGTCAAAACATACTCTGTGGCAGAATGCAAAAAAAGTTGGCCACAAGTTCCTGTGATTTCTAAATGCATCTCTTTTGTAATGTGACTGTTGTGCTTCCTGTAAAGCTGTGGAATCTTTTCCTTTACCTTTTCATCTGGGCTTGGTTATGTGACTTGACTTTGATCAATGAGACTTGAACAAATCTGACACAAGGAGAAGCTTAAAATGCACATGTACCTTGGGACTTATTCTCAGTTGCTATTTGGAAACCTGAGCCAGGTGAAGAAGCAGGGCTAGCCTACTGAGTGCTACAGGCATGTGTCAATTTCTCCCATTGCCCCGAGGCAACCAGAGATCAGCCCTTCAGAAGAGGACCAAACAGTACCTAGACAACACTGTAAAGCGAATGTAGGAATAAAAGACAAACCCTTAGTATGGTTACTAGCTATGGAAGTTTGATACTTTCAGAATTTTAAAACAGAAATATACTGTATTAAAATGTGTATTAGTTATCTGGCTTCAATTATGATTTCACTAGGGGCATATCCTTTATAAACAAAGGGAAAGAGATATTGTAGGGATGTAGTCAGGTAATTAATCAGCAAATTAATCTCAACTGTTTTTGGTGTAATTTCAGCCACTTTTAGGCAAGTCACTTAATATTCTAAGCCTGACCTGCTAACAGTTCTCCCAGATGTAGTCTTAGCCTTGAATTCACAAGACTACCAGAGAGATCTACTTAAAATCTAAATATGATTTTGATAATCCTCTGGTTTAAAAAAATCTGGCTTCTTATTGTGTATAGCATAGGTTTGAATTTTTGGTTTTAGCTTCAAAAGGCTTTAAGTAAAATATTAGGTGTCGATGTAAATAATATTAATAAATCAAGACTGAGCTGCTGTATTTGAAAAAGAGGTGAGACCAGAACACATTTTGCTCTTTTGCTGATTGATGTCTCTAGAGAGGTTACCACGAGGCACAATTTGAAAATAATTTGGCAGGAGATCATATTTCAAGATATTTAATATGATCAGTAACTTTCTTAGGCTCCTCAATAGCCTCACATCTAGCAACTTTCTGTCTTGCAATTTTATATTTCAGAAATGCCAAACTTCTGGTAGCTCTGGAAAGGTAGCATGTCTCTCAGACTTTACTACTTCTGCTTTTGCTGTGTTGATTACTTAGATAATTTTACTCCTTTTTGGAGTAGTTTCTATTTGTTTTTTAAAATCAGTTTAGGTGTATTCTCCTAAGAATCCCTAACCCTAGATGGCATACCAATATATGCTTTCATGCATCCCTATAAACCTGAGCCATCTCTCTATCACACTGTTTTTGAGTTATCTTTTTTTTCTTTTCTCAGTTTATTGTGTATACATACACTTCACAGGTGTTTTGTTTTTGTTTTAAAAAGTCTGTACACTTCACAAGACAGTACAAACTAGCTACAATCTGCTAGCTACGCATTAGGACATTAACACAGCCCATGATTTTTGCCCTAAAACAGGCAATTGTGCTACTTCAACTCTCTGAGAGAGTTTCCCCAGCTCATGTCACATGGCCCAGATACCTGCTCTTCTGTATCTTCCACTTCTGGAATATATATATATATATATATATGACCCCCCCCTTCCCTCCCCTCCCTCGCGCGTCCGCTTCTCTCTCGCACTCCCTCTGCCCCTGCCCTCCGCCAGCTCCTCCTTCTCTCTCCCCCTACCACTATATATATATATATATATATATATATATATATATATATATATCCTTAGAAGCAGGAGGGCTGGGTGCTTCAGAGTCTCAGTACAGATCATATTTTAGATGATCCCAAAGTTTGGGAATCCAGCTTTGAATTAGAGCAAGGCAAGCCTTATAAGTAAATAAGTGATCTGAGAAGTTTGGGAAATGAAATCTCATCACAAAATATCTGCTCTCCTGGCTTCAACCAACTTGCCATTCCAAAGGTCATTCTGCTCTCAGAGATTCATTCTTTTGATAACCAGAGTTTCATTGGTCTATAACAGTCCATTATGCCTCTAGAAGAAGGAAGGCTTTAGTTGTCTGCTAATATTTTATGTAAGTTAGTTTACCAGAACTTTTTGAAAGTATCAAAATCAAGCTAGAATGACATAAATAGAGGGATAGAGGAATTAAAGGATCGTAAGAAGGAATGTATAAATTCCAAAGGCAAACACATACTACTTGATATTAATATTCAATTAGAAATGGAAAAATCTACTGGTTATCCCATATATATCAGACTGACCATGAAATAGTTAAAGAGTGAGAATTTACATATTTGCAGCCATGGTGACTCAAAATTATATTACATAAACAATATCAAAATTATATTACATAAACAATAAAAATTAATCCTACGTGACAGAGCAGGAAATTCATTTTCAGCTTGAAATTTAGAAGTTAAGATTCTTACAAAAGGGAGAATTATTATAAGATCCCCCTTCCTCATGTATGACCAAAGTCACTGAATGTAAAATGTACATTGAAAGTATGCTCAAAGATGCCTCAGTTATGGAGCTGACATTTTTGAAGTTCACTGTGGAGAAAGCAGACCTCACTGATAGATGAAATCTCTGTTAGCTAAAACTTGGAATTACTGCAGAAGATACATTTTTAAGTAGAAATGAGAGCCTTGTTATAGTGAACTAATTCTTCAGCTATAAATTGCTGTGTACTGGAGTACCCTGAAACTGTGAAGAAGTTACAATGGAATCTGAATAATATAATCATAAATCTGGAATATACTGAAACTGAATCAATCTTCCTGGCTACCTCTACCTAAGTGATTTCTCCAGTTTCTTGGAAGGAAAAGTAGGAAATTCATATTTTATTACATCTTACATTTGTAGATTCTTGTTAACTGAATATTGAACCTTATGTAGTATCATTTAATATTTTGAGGCCAATTATTTTCAATAAAATCTTTTGGTGTTCTTATAATGCCCTAAATTAAAGAAATTTTTTGATACAGAGCAAGGGTTCTCAACCCTACCTGTATATTAAAATCACCTGGGGAATGTTTCAAAATGGCCGATGCCAGTGCCAGAATGCTCCCAGTAATTCTACTCTGCAGCCTTGGCTGAACTAATATAGAGGGGTTCCCAGACTAGGTCAGCTCAGTTTAACTGTTGTTGTAAGATTCAGGTCCTAGAATAAACATATTCCATGTACTTACAGTATTAGGCCTTATTTTTTAATCTATGTGCTTTTTAAATTACAGTTTGGGATGGTCACCTTCAAGAGATTTAACCCATGGTCCTAGAACACCTTAGTTCAAATAGTTATGTTTTTCCCATACAGGGATTGTATATGACACAGAATGTGATGAAGGAATTTATGATTATACAGCTTAGTATTTATACAAAAGAAAACAGAGTGAAAATTATATTAGTGGAGATAGGACTAAATAAATGTGTTTTTTTTGTTTTTTTGTTTTTTGTTTTTTAAGAAACCAGTTCTTGATAAACGAGAGGGGCACAATATTTGAATGGATGATCACTAAGCATGCAATGTTAAACTATAGAGAAGGACCTAAGTAATATAAAATAAGAAAACAAGACAATTAAGAAATAGCATAACAAACTCAACCTTTAAGGACAAGTTGCAACACACTATAATGCAGAGTTGGCAATAGCCTAATATATAATCTAATACCATAAGTTTTAAATCTAAGACTCTCAGAAGACACAGATGATCTTCACTGAAAAACCCACTGGATTTTCCTTTATCCCTAAAGAAATTAATATTCCAATTGTAGGTCTAAAAGAACCTGCATTTAGATATTCATGTTAAATAAACTTAGGTTTCCACAGGGTGGCAGTAAGTAGCTGCTACATGCAAGGGGAAAAAAACCCAAATGCTTTGTATCTCCACAGACTGAAATCTCTGCTGTACCAAGATGAGTGTCTGATAAGATTAAATATGCTAGGGAATTTAGAGTCATTGTGAAAAGCCCATTTTTAAGTTGCCCTCTGGGACCCATGTATTAGAGCACACATGGTACAACTCTGTTTATATGGCGAGACCAATAATATCTGGCAGGAAGGACATTGAGATTCTTACTCTTTTGGACTTTACCTATCTCTCCATTTGTACTACTTGCCAATTCCGTGGATAATACGTGATACAGTTCACTATTAACTGTGCCATGCCTTACCTTTGTGCCTCTTGTTAAGTTTTGTTTACATGACTAAATACTGTTCTTCATTCACAATGCCCATAGGGATCCTGTTCCTCTCATTCTCAGTTAAGTATTCCTCCTCTGAATGTCTGCCTGATTATATACATAACTCTGTCCTAATGTCCTAATGCTTATCACTCAGTGTTCTACTTATTTGATTGTCTGTTATAATAGCTTGGTTAAGATCTTTCATCTCTGAGATATTTCAGCACCCATCACAGTCTTGACACATAAAACTGCCCAATTCAATAGGCTTAACATAGATTTGCTTTCCCGTATTATGGCATCCAGTGATTGTTTTCATCATGACACTTCTAACAATTATAATGAAAATTTTTTACATCTTCATTTCTTTAATGTCTCTCTTCAGCCAGACTCCAGCCTGCGTGAGGGTAATATGTCTGTTTTATTCATTGTTCTATTATCATCTACTTTCATAGTTACTGACATGTAGAAAACACATTTGCTTTAGGTCAGATATTTATTTTTATTAAATAATTAAGTGAATGAGTGAATTAAGGAATGAAGAGGCAATATAAAAGATAAACTTGACTGATGAGTATCCGATAATTTTATAAAATAATTAAACTTACAAGTAATTGATCAATTTTATTTTAAAATCAGGTAGGCCATCCATTTCTGCCTCTTACACTTTAATTATCCTTTATTAAGTACATTAATCATGACTTTCCTGAGACCCTAGAGAACTTACAAATCCCTAAAGATCATGAATATTTTCATTGGGGGTACAAGTGATCAACAGTTTTGTTTAATTAGTTTTGCGTGGGCCTGATCCTATTGTATCTAAAATTCAGTTTGTTGTTCTCAATGAAAGCTTACCTAGACATGAAAATAAATTGGTACTAAATTTCTGCAGACATCTATTTTCCCATGTTCATTTGGATAAGCAGAATAAATATGTTACATTTCTTGAACAGGAAAAAAATTAATAATATAGTTTACCGCGATAGATGTTTTTTTCTCAGATATGGTTAGCTAGTTAATTAATACTACATCATTTATCTCAGTGACTATTTAAAAATGCTTTTGTGTTCAAGTCTTCATACTTATTTTGTCTTAGGCATTGTCATGAATAGCTGAAAGTAGATAGTTGGTGTATGGATTGTAATGTAATACTGCTTTATCAGCGTATCAGCAGAAAAGATACTAAGTCAGAAGGGGAGCTATAGGAAATCCTGCAGGAATATGAACAATGGTGGCATACCATAATACCATCTTTCTTCTCACCTTGTGCCACTTCACTCTATGATTGCCTTGCACCCAAATTGTGAGAAGCAAATAGTACAATTCCTAGACAGATGTCATCTGATTGTGGGGTGGTGTGAGATTAAAGGAGTAGATTGAGAAGATCAGAATGGAGATGTCATGAGCTAGATGATCCCAAGAGTAGTTTTGAGATGGGAACTAGAGAAAACAAGTAGGAGGGCACTACCACTCGACTAATGCCTTCTAGGTTTCCACACAGCTGTTTGATGAAAAGGACATGGATATGCAGTTGGAGAAACATCAAATATCACTGCTTTGTTATTTGTGCAACTTTAGAAAAAAATATTTATTCTTGTAGGTCCCAGTTTTGTCTTTGATAAGTAGGGTAATAATATTACCCAGCATTTTTATGAATATGGTAGGAACATAGTTGACCCTTGTTAAATATTTCTTTTCTTTCCTATGTAACATAAAAGCCATGGTTTTGAGTTTGTTAGCATTTACTCTGAAAACTGAGTGTACAGATTAAATTTAGTTTTCCATAATTACCAGTGACTGATTTGAATTGAGAACATATACTTAGTGGATGGTTAAACCTAAGTAGATCCTTTTGCAGGCTGGTGGGGACTGGTACAAACACTGATAACAAAAACATATGCCTATTTCTCTCAAAGCATATTGATAATGTTTCAAAATACCAGGGTTTGATTATTGTAACACCTCAACTGAATACCTAATTCGAAAAGCAACAGATTAGCCTCTTGAAGAATTATCTTCAGCACATGCATTACCTGTTCTGGAAACAAAGGAAACTGTGATTCTTATTGCATATCAGAGTTGTTGATATCCAACTTCTAACACAAAAGGTTCTGGATGGGAGCCATTGGAGGTTAAGAATGGAGGGCACACAAGATCAACTGGGGAAAAGAAGCCTTAGCAAAAAAGACAGAGCAGGTGAGCTTAACACTAAAAACAGATGGAAGCAATAATGAAGGACAAGTTGAGGTAGGAGAATCCAATGCATGCTTTCTATTCCCACATTAAAAATGCCTAGCAATAAAATGCTTCTATGCCTGGTACTTTAAACTTAAGATGCATTCCCTCAGTTTATATAATATTTCTTATAAATTATATATTCCTTAACAAATAATAATGGACTAAAACTGAAAAAGACTGTTTTAGTGACAACCAAGGTATTAAACTAGCTTGTAAGTCTGCATTTACTTTTATGATGATAACTCTATGAGAAATACAGGACTCCGTTGGAGAATTAATATTTAAAGATTTAAAAAAGTAAATCCCACCTCTGGATATATGTCCCATTTCTCTAACTCTGACTTTTATTCTTTCACAATGGTAACCCAAATGATTCTAATGTGAATCAATCTTGGAAATCTCTGATTTAGTATGTTAATCATGTTCATCCATCAGAGAGGTGCCATTTGGGAAAAAAATAAATTGATAAAGGTGGAAGGAGGTTATGAGTTTAGGTTACTGTTCAGGATCTTAGGGGTAGTCTTGAGAATATAGGGTAGCGGGAGGGAAACTAAGTAGATAGCAAGTCAAAAGAAAATTAGAGAATTGGAAAATGGAAGGAGGTATGAAGTCACAATTTACCCTCTTTAGAATTCTAATGTACTGTAAACCAACCAATCAACAACAACAAGAGAAGCAAACAAGAAAACTCAAGATATTTAAACTCAAATCTACAAATGCCACTTACATGAACACCTGGATGATTAAATGGTTCTAAATCTTCTTCCACTCTTCCCTTGCCCATGACTACTGCCTTAGTTTTACCTGTGCTATTGAAATAATTAAGTTGATTCCCATTGTTTCCATTCTCTCCTTCCCTTTCCATTCTCCCATTAAACACATATTGACTGTTCTCAACCATCTATTCTTCCCTCTTGAAATTCCTAAGCCCATCATATAACTCTATGATCTGACTTTTGTTGATCTCAATGACTTTGCCTCTTGTGATGGTCACACATACTCATCAGGTTTAGTGAATTATGTACAATTCCTAGAACGCAACCAATTTAGATTATGTTTTTAACCTAATGCTTTCAAGCTCATACTGTTTCCTATTTTTGACTTTTCATGACAAAGCCTGTATATATATCCTCCTTTGAGAAACATTGAGCCCTACCCCTTAAATAACTTCGCTCATTCCATTTTGTGTACTGTACCATTTTGTACTATAAGATTTACTATACCATAATCCAGTCATTTGCTTACTGTCTTTCTAAATCTTATGAAGTGTTTATAGCTCACAATGTCTTATACCTCAATGAATGGTTTAAAGTGAATCTATGAATTATAAGAGAATTTCACCATAAAATAACTGAGTTGATGTTTACGACGACTGTAGCACTGATATTGCATGTTTATTCTGCTGACATGTCATACTGAATGAGGCAAGAGAATATATTCATCTTCTTTACCTCTGGTCTAGTTTACCTTTCTTTATTTTTATGAATGAAAGCGGCCGTAGAATATCCAGAGGGTCTAGGAGTACCTTACTGAAATAAAAAAGCAGTCACTGAGTTTTATTTGCTCAAGGAAAAGTGTTCTTTCTAAGTCATTATGGTATCAAGTTGATATTGTTGTTGCATGAATCAATGAAGAATAGTCTGATAATGGAAACACTCAATAGAGGTATTTGCATAAATGCTCTGTTTTGTTATAATGATGTGAAAAACTCCAATCCTCTTTCATTAAGGATATTTTTATACAGAGTATTATGAATAACACACACACACAAATCCATTTTCTCCCTACATTCAAATTTCACTGCATCTCAACAGCCTAGGAATTTTAGTGTGGGGGAGAAAAAAGACCAAGAGAGAACTAGAGCTGGTGGTGATTGTTAAAATTATAAAATGATCAGAATATGTCACCATGACCAGCCAATCTAATATAACCCCTACAACTCCATTTTAGGGTTAAAATAGAATTTAAAGGGTCTGAATACCTTGATAAGACAGTGTTAATCTTCCCAGAGATAAAATTTAATGACCAATTCAATGTCTTCATTAAGTCATAGAAATATGGTATAAAAAAATTAAAGTACTTGTTGGGTGAATATCTAGTTTTGAAACCTGATTTTAAATCAGAGACTTAGATAGTGTGATATTTTAGTAACCTGCTTAATCTTGTTGAACTTTACTTTCTGCATTTGTATAATATAAAATTTATAAAATTATAATAAAATTTACCAGGTTAGCTGGAAATCCAATGGCAAAGCACATGGGAAAGCATTTTGTACACTATAAAACTGGGTAGGAAACCGTACATTAATCATTAAAGAATTGCTTATTAATATAAAATTCATAATTATTATCCATTATAAAACAATTTATCATTAAAATGATCAATTATTATCATATTCTAGATTGTTTCCCAACATTTTTGATCATAAAATACCTATTGTAATGATATATAAAAGTATTTTGGATTAGCCTTTGTAATATCATTGATAGAGAAAAAGCTTAATGACAGAAAGTCCCATGAATTTAGTAGTACTAAATGACAGAGCATTTTAATAAAAATTCTGCTTGTGTAAACACACACACACACAGACACACACCCCTTTGGTGCTTGAGTACTTACTACAATCAATTTTTAAATTCTTTGGCACGTGAATACTAGTTTGTTTCATTGAGAGCAATTCAGGGTCAGCCAGTATCTAAGGCCCTAGAGAAAAGAGACTTTCACCAGCATGACTAGAGGGCTGAGGGGTAGCCAGGTCTATATAGTGCAATGTGCTTAAATAATAGTTCATCACTAGCTGGTATACTTGGCTTTTCTTAATTGGTCTTTGTTTGTTTTTAGGATTTTATCTAGTTATTCATGAGAAACACACAGAGTCAGAGACATTGGTAGAGGGAGAAGCAGGCTCCCTGCAGGGAGCTTGATGCACAACTCAATCCCAGGACACTGAGATCACAACCTAAGCCAAAGACAGACAATCACTGAGCTACCCAGGTGCCCCTCTTAGTTGGCCTTTGTTACAAGGTCTTGGCAATTTACAGAACTCTTCTTCCTTTCCTTTCTTTAGCCTGTCATCATCTTAGCTTCTTAAATAAAAATCATTTGTGTAATACCAATAGTTAAGAAAGGTGTACATTATGTGGTTGTAATCAAACCTGATGCTTTAAGATGATCTACTTATATCTTCAATATGGAAAAGATGCAGACCAGAATAAATTCATCTAAACTTCTGGGAAATCCAGTTGACTTTTAAGTATAAGAATGGAATTCCAAACACTTTTTACATTACACTATATGATAGAAAGTTAATATATGGATATGGTATTTTGTGAATGACCTTTTAAATAAAAGAAAACCTTATGCAATAAAAAATTATATCCATATATATCAGAAATTGTATATTAATCAATCAACAGTGTATATATAATAATTATATATGATAATGTATATGTATATATGTGTATTGATGTGTGTATAAATACATCCATGCATAATGTATGGACAGGATTTGTGATCTATAAAGCCACAGTTGCTCAGGCATCCTTGCCATTTGCAGGTCAAAAATAGCAGTACTAGATGAATATCATATGTGCACAAATAGATTCCAAAAATCTATCAACCTAACTCTAATTTTTAACAACTGTTTCAGTGTCCTCCCATAATATAATTTATGGGTGAATATCATTTGTATTCTATCAACCATTATTTTCTTAATTATTTTTTAAAAATTTCTTGCCCATTGACAGATGTAATAATACTTAAAAATTCCAAATTCCTCAATAAAACTAGATTGTGTACTTTTATTAGCAAAGTCCTAATGAAACATTTGATCCCTTATTTGAGATGTTGGTTAAATGAATGGATCAGTGAACTTAGATTAATGCTATATTTTATAAAGAAAATCCTGCCATAAATATGGATTGGATTTGCAACCAAATTGTACTAACTTGTCAATGGGGCAGCAATTTTTGGTGATTTTTCCTCAAATTCTTGTCCTATTCCAAAATTTCTCAGAATAATTTTGAAACCTTTGTCTGGAATTTTGTCTGGAAACCTCAGGAGAAAGTATATGACTAGTTCTATTTGTCAGCATTTTGTTACCTCAAGTCTGGAAAGGGACAGGTAACATGATGTAATGACATTTGACCCTCTTAGCCGCCAGATTTAAAACTTCAGAAATCTCATCCCAAGTTTCTCTGTCTTACATCTATTAGGTACCTAAATATTATGAATGTTATCTCCAAAATAGCAGGCAAAGTCATCCTGCATTGAATGTAAAAACCAATTTGGGAACAATCAAAATCTTTGCAATATTGAATCTTCCAATCTTTGTAGATGATTTATCCCTCCTTATATTTGAGTCCTTTTAAATAGCTTCCATAAAATTTCTGAGTTTTAGACTGTTAGACTTATTCCAAGGTACTTGATCTTCTTTCATGCTATTGTAAATCCTTAAAATTTTATATTCAATGCCTTTGTGTTCCAACCATTTGATTTTTTTTATATTGATCATTTTCATCAATAGTGTTTTTTATATCTTCAGTATTCATACGGGTTACTTTTCTATTTGATCTATCAACTATTCAAGAATATATGTTAAGGACTCACATTCCAAATGTAAATTCTTTCAGTTGTCCTTTTAGTTCTGTTGATTTTTGCTTATATATTTTAAAATCGTGTTATTTCTTGCACAGAGGTGTAGAATTATAAATCTACTAGGTCTGATTTTATTTGAATGGAAGGTATATATCAATTGGGGAGAATAGACATCTTAACAATATTAAGCTTATCATTCCTCATATTGGTGATTTTTATTTTCTTTTTTATTCATATTAATCTGGCTATCCATTTGTGCCTCTCAAAGAAGTAACTTCAGATTTTTAAAAACCATCCCTATTGTTAACGCTTTTCTCTGGCTATTTAATTTCTGCTCTGTTTTTTATAAGTTTCTTTCTTTTGCTTATTTTGTATTTAATTAGGTCTCCTTTTTCTTGTTTCCATTACAACACAGTAAACAGTAGAAAATGTACTTACAAAAAGAATGGGATCCCTGGGTGGCGCCGCAGTTTAGCGCCTGCCTTTGGCCCAGGGCGCGATCCCGCGTCGGGCTCCCGGTGCATGGAGCCTGCTTCTCCCTCTGCCTGTGTCTCTGCCTCTCTCTCTCTCTCTCTGTGACTATCATAAATAAATAAAAATTAAAAAAACAAAAAGAAAATATAACATCCCTTTTCTGATAGCAATAAAGACTCTATAATAAATGTAGTAAAAGTTTGTTCGAGTTCTTTGTCAAGAAAATTAGAATTCTAAGACATACAAGGACACCTAAATTAATGGAAGATGTCAACTATTTACTTCATTCCCTTTTCTTTTTTCCTGTTTAAGAATCCCTTCCTTATCATGAGATTCATGGAATATGAGATTATAAATATATGTTTATGGGTATATACACAGTCTTCTAAATGTGTACACTTTTGTCATTCACATTTAAATATTTAATCTATATAGAAATGTTTTTATGTATGTTATGAGGTAAGAATATTTATTTATTTATTTATTTATTTATTTATTTATTTATACATATATATGCTCTTTCCCCTTGCCACTTTGTAAATGGTACATTATTTCCCCTCCTGTTCTGCAAAGTCTAGTCTGTCAAAATCATTTTTTTCATAAATTAATGGCTTTAACTATACAGTCCCTATGCCATTTCAGCTATTGATTCTTTCAACTCTGCACTAACCATATACGAAGTTATTTATCATGGATTTCAGTAGGTCTTGTCCTCCTTCAGGATGTTTTAATTGTTAGTGTATTTTTTAAAATTTTTTATTTATTTATCATAGTCACACAGAGAGAGAGAGAGAGAGGGAGAGACATAGGCAGAGGGAGAAGCAGGCTCCATGCACCGGGAGCCCGATGTGGGATTCAATCCCATGTCTCCAGGATCGCGCCCTGGGCCAAAGGAAGGCGCTAAACCGCTGTGCCACCCAGGGATCCCTAGTTAGTGTATTTTTATAAAAATTTCAGACTTAACTTAGGTACCATTCAAAAAATTTTAAGAATTTTCTTTGAAGCATGCTGAACCTATTGAATAATTTGGGAAGAAATGATAGCTTTACAATATTGACACTTTTTGTCCAACAATGTCTTTTTTATTTTTTAATTTAGTTTTTCCCTAACACCTTTTCATTATAATTGTCTAGAAGAAGAGCTTCAGCATCTTTTGTTAATGTATTTCTGTATTATTCACAGTTTGGGATGCTATTTAAAAAGGTAGAAATTTTTATTACTAAAATAAATTTTCTCTCTAATTTTTGTTTTATAATAAAACATCAAGTGACTTTTTAAATTAATTATATACTCAGAAGCTTCATCGTTAAATATTCTTTTAAGCTTATCTATAGTTTAATGTGCTACATAGAAAAAAATGTATTAATTGCAAGTAACAGTTTTTCTCTTTTCAATAATTTTATTTTTTGTCTTATTTTTCTGAACTAATAGCTCCTATAGTAGAAGGTTGAATAGATACAGGTAGCAGGCATCAGTATCTTATTTAAAGGAAATTATTTTGGTGTTTCATCAGTTGGTATCTGTAGTGTAGAATGTTTTTGTAGACATATATCAGTTTAAAACCTTTTACTTCTATGGATTTTTTAAATTGTTATGAATCATGCCTGATTTAAGGTTTTATTCAATATTCTTTGCATCGAGTGAGGAGAGTATATGGTTTTCCTCCTTTAGTTTGTTGATAATGAATTATAATAATAAATTACCTAATATGAAATCAAATTTTCATCACTAAAATAATATGAGGCTAACTTTTGTAATATTTTCTTTAAAATTTCTTTATCTATACTATCTATAGTCACAAGTGAGAATTCCTTATAATTTTCCTATCCTATTCTATACTTCTTTAATTTGACAATAAAGATTTTTGCAACTAATATAAATGAAAATCTTGGGGAATGGCTCCTCTTTTTATATGCTCTAGAAGAGCATATAATTTTGAAACTGCATTATCCTTGAATATTTGGTAAAACTCTCTTATAAACTCATTAGAACCCAGTGTTTTTATTGAAGTAAGATGTTTACTTTCTAAGTAAATTACTTTATTTTTTTATACTTTAAACCCATTTGCTTATGGTAGACAATAGCATACATATCTAATATCTACTTGTTTTAATTTCTACAGCATTTGTGGTTATATAAAATAAATTCCTAATACCGTTTATGTTTTCTCTTGTTTTCTTGCTTAATTTTGCAAAAGTATCATTTTTACCAATCTTCTCAGATTGTATTTCTCACCATTGACTATATCTGATTTGTGAAATATGTATAATATATAATTAAAAATTGTTTTATCTAATTTTAATTATTTTCTTCTACTTTATTTTGAGTTTTTTATTCATTTATAACTTTTTAAATTCCATGTTTAGTTATTAACTTGATCCTTTCTTATTTTTATGCAATTTCTTATTTCCATTTGTACTTTATTAGTATTCCACAAGTTTTTAACTTCTTACTGTTAAATGTTTTTAATTTCAGATACAACCTATTTGAGGAATTAGATGTTAGAACTTTGTTTTAAAATTTCTAAATATAAAAAAATAATAAAATAAAATTTCTAAATATGTTATTTCAATTATTATTATGTTATTTAAGTAATTAAATTCCATGGTTGTATAATAGTATAATGATAATAGTATCATTTCCGAAATGTATTTTTTTTAAAACTTTGGTAAAATGAGCTTTGTGGCCATGCATGTAATGATTTTTATAACATTTCATGTGTGTTGCAAAATTATGTATGTTCTCTAATTTTAAAGAGCCACATTCCATAAATGTTGAGTAAATAATTTCTTCATTTAGGTCATCATGGTGAACTGAATCAATCTTATTAACTGAAACTTTCATTATTAAGTGATCTATTCCATCATGAGTTTGGCTTTTCCCCATACCATCAATTTCTCTCTCATGGAATTTTGTTAAGCATTTTCTTGACATATGTATATCACCATACTTTGGCTTTTATTATTTCTGTAACTTTTGTTTTATGTGCATTCCATAAACAACATAGAGATGGATTTTTCAAAATTTACTTTTATAATTTTTAGGTTGAAATTTGTATTTACATTTGCATGCAAATTTTCTTACTTTATTTTGCAATCTTTATTTCTTTTTTGATCTATTTTGTTCTCATTTTTATTTGAATGCTTTTTTCCTTTCTTCTATATCACTCTCTTTTTAGGGAATCCATTTTTCCTTTCATATGTATAGAAATTTTAGAAAAAATACCTATTATCTTTCTTAGCAGTCAAGATATTTTAACATGTATATTTAACAAAACATAATCATAATATATTTATCCTCCTTTTCAGTAATACCTCCCTTTTCAAATGCTTTTATTCTGATTTCTATGCCCCTACATATATATTTTGTCCACCACTTAAATTAAGTCTTTATACTTTTATATTAGGTATTATTGTTATGTATAATCAATATGTATAGAGCTTTACTCACATATTTATGGACGTTCTTGCTCTTTGCTCACGCTTCTTTTTATATCCCAATAAAGTTCATTCTTTAGATTTTCCTAGTGAGGGCCTTTTGGATGTAAACACAGCTTTTGTTTATCCTAAAATGTTTTTGTTATGTCTGCTGCTATAACAAACAAAACCTAATTTCAATAGCTTAATATCATAGAAGTTTATTTTTCATTCATATTAAGTAGAATTAAGTATTTAGCAAGCAGCTTTCCCTTTAGTGATTTGGGTATTCCTTTTTATCTTATGTCTCTAACATTTGCTAGGATTCTAAGTTCATGAAAGTACATGGGTAAAAAGAAGAGTGAAGGATTATTTAACCACATATTATACTAAGAAGTGGTGCATATAAGCCCAAACACCTTTCACTAACTAGAACTCAGACAGGATTCCACCTAATTTCAAGCAAGCAAGGGGAAAGTAGGCTAACCATGTGCTCAGGAGAATGAACAAGATGTTGGTGTAATCTGAGCATCTCTGGCACATCTTTCTTTAGATAGATAGGTGTGTCTATAGAATCCAAGGTTCACGGTTATTTCTCTTGGAATGTTGAAGATATTATTTCATTGCCTTCTTTTCTCATTATACTTTTGAGATATCAGCAAACAACCTAAATGTCTTTCTCTTTATTTTATCTCTATATTTATTTATTTAGTTTCAGCTTTTTATTTAAATTCTAGTTAGTTAACATATAGTGTAATATTGATTTCAGGAGTAGAAATTAGTGATTGATCACTTACATATAAGACCCAGTGCTCATCACAAATGCTTTCCTTAATACCCAGCACCCTATATGCCCTTCTAAGTGACTTGTAAGTAGTTGATATTTTTAATTTTTTAATTTCCTTATCTGTGCTGTATTCTTGGATAACTCCTTTGGCTTTATAATGTGTTTCTCTCTCTATACACACACACACACACACACACACACACACACACGTAATATGCCACAGTATAACACAATACATACATGTACATATATTTAGAAAGATTCGTAATTGATTCTTTTATTAACTGCTTTGTAGAGAGGTATTACTTCATATGAAATACAACTCATTTAAATAATATAATTCAATGACTTTTAGTACATTAATAATGGATTCTTTTTAACATCAATTTTTTAATTTCTTTTTGTCTTAATAGTGTTCTACTCCTCCTTAATAGAATCTATGTATGTATGAATATGTGTGTATATATACTTAAGAATGATAATTGTTCCAAAATAATTTATAATGGTTGAACTGCTGCACAAAATTAGTTTTATTCTGATATAATTCATATACTAGTTGTTTACACTGTGTTTTTCTTTTTAAGATTTTATTTATTTATTCATGAGAGACACAGAGAAAGAGACAGGTAGAGACACAGGCAGAGGGAGAAGCAAGCTCCATGCAGGGAGCCGGACGTGGGACTCGATCCCAGGTTTCCAGGATCACACCCTGGGCTGAATGCGGTGCTAAACTGCTGAGCCACCCAGGCTGGCCTATACTGTGGTCTTTTAAATCTCAGCATTATATTTATTCACTTTGCAATTAGAGACTAATTTTGACAGGGTTTTTTTGGCTTCTTATTTTTGAATTCTGTATACTTTTCTTCATGCCAAATGAATTTGACCTTATTTTTTTTAATTTGACCTTACTTTATATGAAACTTTTATTTGCTTTTGTTCAGTTGATACCAAGACCCTTGATACCACTTATTTCCAGACAAGAGTGACCAGCAGACCCATAGTTCATCCTCTTTACCTGCTTTTAATTCTCATTCCATTTCTGGTCTAAGCAGGGTTACTAGGTGGGGTTGTCCCTTTAATGTTTGGAACATATTTATGCCTAAAAACTTATTTCCTATTTATATGAAATTAAAATGTAACTTGGCATCTTATAATTTTATTTGCTAATACTGGCAAATGTAGGTCTAAATATGTTTCTTTTCTTTCTTTTTGACCCAAGCTTTATCTTCTCTAAGTGTTTGAAGAGGGGATTAGGAGTCAGATGTAAGATAATTATGCCATCCTGAACAGACTCATACTTTACTTTAAAGATCAGAGATAGGTAGAACATATAAAGAGATCTGTCTAGAAACTGAAGCAAAAATAGCTAAAATCACATACCCACAGTTACAAAACCAGTAAAAGATACAGAATTTGAATCCAGTGAACTAGTGAATAATGTTTCAAGACACTAAATTGTTCAGAGGTTTTGATATTTACAGGGCTGTAGTTGTAGGCATGAGCTGGTTCGGGATGTACAGTAGTTTGCCCGATTATATGAATGGTTATTATTACACCTGATGCTACTTTGACTTCATTTTCAGTGTTTAAATTGGACTGTAAGATGTGCAAGGAATTCCACTTTAAAATTGTATTATTCCTTGAAGAGCTGTTTCTGTGAAATGGGGTCTACTGTGTACTAGTTTATTTGAAATTTGCTTTATTATTTCTTTTGCTGTCTTTATGCTTAAAAAAAGGGCAATGATTCCTTAACCATAAGTTTGTAGGCTCTAGAATGGCTCTCATCTGTTGAAAATGATACTAGCTTTGTTTTGTTTTGTTTTCTGATCAGTTGCTTTTATATTTGGTATGTAACTTGAATGTGTCAACTTATACATCATTTGGTTTAGATACTGTCTTATTGCTTCTTTTTTCTTATGGTAATATTTTATAACATTTTTGAAATCCATGAGTTTTTATTACTCTTCAAATAATCCCTGGGATACACAAAATTGAAGAGGGCCCCTTATTTTTATAATCCCTCTGACTATAGTATTTTGTTATTTTCACTGTTACATCAAAATGGCTTTTTGCATCTCTTTGAGGTAAATAGGAAGAGAATAAGATGAGATGAGCAGATATTGGGCAGTCAAAATCACACAGTGTAGTCATGGTTACCATCAAAATACTATGGCATATGAGTGACTCAATCTACAAAGAATATATATATATTTTTAAAGTGTGTTGGCATTTTGTTAACACCTCCCTCAAAAATTCACATGATTGACTGGAAAGCAACTTATCATTTCATTGACATTCATCAGGATTGCTGTGGCATGGGCAGAAATAAAGTGCAGAAAATCTAATAGGAAGACATGAAAAGAAAGTGCCAAGAACAATGATACAATGGCTTTCTTTATCCCTTACAAACACATATTCAAACACTTCCTAGTATGTTAGTCATTGCAGTCTGCTACAAGCTCTGTGTTGTATAGATTCATTTGATGTTGTCATTTCCCACATGCTTATGTAATGTTAAATGTTCTAGAACTTACCTTTCTTCCTTTAAAAAATTTTTAAATCACCGAACATTAAATCTAAACCAACTTAAGTTATGCCATGTATTCAATGCAGACCAATGAAATAACGTTATTGAATTTATTTATTTATTTATTTATTTAAAGATTTTATTTATTTATTCATGAGAAACAAGAGAGAGAGAGACAGGCAGAGACACAGGCAGAGAGAGAAGCAGGCTCCATGCATGGAGCCTGACGTGGGACTTGATCCTGGGTCTTCAGGATCATACCCTTGGCTGAAGGCGGCGCTAAACCACTGAGCCACCTGGGCTGCCCTGTTACTGAATAATACGGATAACATTAAAGCAAACAATTGTTTTAAAGTCAAAATAATATTAATTTTATATCAGTTTAATAAATATAAATAAATTACCTAACAAGGAAAGTAAACCAGCCTATTCAAGTATACACTGTGTCTTATATAAAATTGGAACATTGTATAATTTATAAGCTGAGTGTCAAAACAAATTGTGTTTTAAAAGTTGTTGATTCCCCCCTCTATCAGCATAGGTAATTGACAATTAAGTCAATGTGGATGGTTACAATTTTATTAGATTCTTTTCTTTAAAGGAACCATGTGTATTTAATATACTCCTAGAATTATGGAAGGGGGTTCAGAGTAGAGAAATTTCATGTCCAAGAATGCCGAAGCTTCTCTGTTGCCATTCCAATAGATGCTTAATTGAAATTACAGTGGGGTCTATAGGATTAGGAAGTCCGGAAGGAAGTCAAAAAGTCAGCAGAACAAGGGCCGAGGTGAGCTGAGAAGTAGTGAACATATGTTCCGGATCCATGTCGTAAGAACAATGGAACCAGTTTTATGTTGTATTTTAATTGTTGGGTTTGAAAGAGGAAGATCATTGCATTTATTACTGGAAGCAAGGATATTCAGAGAACAATAAAAGATTTCTGCTACATCATAGCAGAATAGAGTAAAGCAAAATGGATAAGCTGACAAATCCAAACCCTGTAAGCCGTCCTGAGCAATGAGCGTTGAAGCACTTTGATGTCCACTCCTTCCAGCCAGTCTGCTTTGCCCTTTAACTTACTGTTTTGTTGGTACTTTCATGTGCTTTTTAAATGTACATTTTTTTTAATTGAGTAGAAATGGCTGAAGCATTTCAGAAGTAGACTTTCTTTCAGAAATTAATGGTGCTCACTTTTTGCACAATCCCCTCTTGAATATGGTGGCTTATTTCATTTCATTACATATAGCCTTTGCCAATATAAGTAATATAAATAAATAAAACTTGTGTTGAGAGACAATGTATAATGATCCAGATTGATTTTTTGAAAAGATAGTTACAGTCAATAAAACACAAATCTAATTAATCCAATCTATTAATTTTAGAAATAGCTGTAAGCCCTCACGACTATAACTACAAGGTGCAAGGTAGGCAATGGTGAAAACTGGAAAATAAGTACCTACATAACAGCCATGTGGCTTTATCTTTTAAAGTGAAATGCAATACAGGTGCAGAAGCAAATACCCCCTGGTGGGGAATAAGAGATGTTATTTGGAAAGCAGTAAAGGGGACAGGGCCCGCACAAGTGATGAAAGATTGGGTCCCATGGATACCTAAGGACATGTAAGCAAAGGCATTCCAGAGGGAGTTACAGCACTAATAAAGGAGATGAGTAGGGAGGAAACAAAACATTCCATTGCTTCTAGAGCATATGGTGAAAAAGCCAGGATCAAAAGCCAGGATCCCATTTGTTTGTAGGCAAAACTAAAGCATTTGCATTTTTTTCTGTATAGCCAATTGGAACTGAACTGATACTTTCTTTGCAACTAGGGGCATAATATCATCATTAATGTTTAAGAAATCTAATGTGAAGGGGGTGGCAAGGCGGACAAATTGAGAGAGGAATAAACTAGAGCTGTAGAAATCAGGGAGGTGATACTGAAGCTTTTGGAATACTTAGAAGGCATTCCACTGTCAGTATGGAATGACTGGGGTTCAGCCACTACCTTTTCAGAATATCTCCATAGGCTCTGAGGGCAGAAACTGTGTTCCTATCTCTTCACTGCTAGAACAACAAAGACAAGGACAGTGTGAGCTTGAGCTAGAAAGTAGGTTTTCAGGAAATGAATCATGAATACAATAGTGATAAATAAATAAGCTACAAATCAAAAACTCCACGTTGATTATGGCTCATAAAGACCACTGGTCATCCCATGTCCTAAATACTCCAGATCTTCTAAAGTGGTCACATCGCTGGATGCCACATTTAAAGGCACTTTGAAACATGCACTGCGTAGACTAACAAAGAGCCTGGAAATTAACAATACTGCGTGAACCATTGCAGCGATCACGTGTGATGATTTGAGCAAGGGTTTGGAGTTTTTATCAAGACATGGGGAATGAGGATTGTCTCAAGCATTTTGAAAAATTTTTAAGGAAGTTCATGAAAAAATATCAACAGTATGTTTCCTCCTAGAACAGCATCACCTCATGACATGGCAGTCACCGCACAGTCAGTGATTCACAGCTAAGGAATAAGGGTGCAAGCTCGCTGACAGAACTCTGCTGTCCACTGGGAGGTTTCAAAAGGAGAAGCAGAAGTTAATGAGGAGAGCCCTTTGTGTTCCAGGCAATCCACTGGCTGTGGCCTCAGCGCACCGAGCACGATTAACAGAGCCACTTGCAGTTTCACCTTCCCCCAGCAATCCAGGGCAGGCACTTTGATGTTTCCTGGTTTGCCGCTTGTTGCTTCCTCTTCAAAAGCTTGAGGATGACTGAGCTTGTATCTCACACAACATATGAACCTCAGTGCAGCAACATTTCAAATTTGGTGCTTGTCTTTGAAGTGTAGTGGCTTGTACACATTAAAATTCTTGCCCCCAAAAGACTTCTTTTCTTGCAATCCTTCCTTCCAAGTAACCATACATTTTCGACACCCAGTTGAATTGGGAGGCCAGACTGAATCAGTAACCTTAGTAAAATGTTGCCTCCTTTTCCACATTGCTGGAGGCATCACTATTTTTTTGCTTCAGCATCCAAGCATAAAACATATGCAGCATATGCTGATTCACTTATTTCTCACTTCCTGTATTCAGTCAAGTTCTCCTTTTAAGTTGCCTGTGTCCATCTGTCCCTCCTTACCCTTAAATGAGTTGGTCTGAGTCAGCTTATATTCAAGAGTGGAATGATGTCATCAAGAAGTTATGAGCTAGGAAGTGATACATGTCTAATTCCCTCCTCAAGCTTCTATAGCATTCCAAGGAATGTTATTACATAACATAGTATAACATGGTATTAATAGGTAACAGATGATTCTATATTAATAGCTAATAAACAGGGTGACATCATTCCTATTCATTTCAGGGTGATCACTTCATGGAGTATGGTGCATCTGACTACCCCATTTCTTGGGTTAAGGGTAAATGATAAGAAGCAGGAAAAAAAATCACTGATAAAATAAGGCAGTATTCAAACTGTAAGATGAAAAAGTCATACCAAATCATACAAAATGATATTAAAGATAAACCATATGAACATTTTTTTCAAAATAAAGTGAATATTTTATGAATAAAACAAATATCAGTTACCCAAAGATTTGGGATTATCTATGAATTTAAATAGTTTTGGGACACCTGGGTGACTCAGTGGTTAAGCACCAGCCTTTGGCTCAGGGTGTGATCCTGGAGTCCCAGGATGGGGATTGAGTCCCACTTTGGGCTCCCTGTGGGAACCTGCTTCTACCCTGCCTGTGTCTCTGCCTCTCTGTGTGTGTCTCTCATGAATAAATAAATAAAGAATCTTTTTAAAAAATTGAAATTAAAAAGTAAATGTTTCAAGATGTTTTTTTCCTCCTCCCTCCCTCCCTCCTTTTCTTCATTCCTTCCTTTCTCCTTTCCTTCTCTTGTCTTCTCTCCTCTCCTCTCCTCCCCTCTTCTCTCCTCCCCTCCCTTCCTCTCATCTCTTCTCTTTTTCAATAAGACACATAGGGTACAAGATTCAAAAGAAGTAAATGAATATACAATGAGAAATACTTTACATACTTGTTACTCAGCAACCAGTGAGCACTCTCCAGAAGCAGCCTATATTGCCAGGTTCTTTTGTATCTCCAAAAGACATTCTATGTACATTCAGTTACATATGAATAAAATAAATTTCTTAAGTATCACATTACAGAGTTGGGGAAAACAAGGCTTTGAAAGAGTTAAATGATAAGCTTCAAGGTTATGTGGAAAGTCAACGATGAAGTTGGGGATGATCCCAGATTTTGTGATGTTTTTCTCTAGGCATTGTGCCATCTTGCAAATTTTTATCTTCTATATGCCAATATTTCTGCCTTTTGTATAGGTGGGCATATATCCAAGGGTTTTAAATTTGATTTTGGTTCAAAAGCTCACCCTAAGAATAAATTAAGTATATGAATCTCCTTCATATGCAACATTTCAACCTCAACAAGTAGGGATGTTAGTTCAGGACTTTGTGTCTTTTAAGGAGGATACCTAGGAACACCATACTCAGCTTGAGAGACTTTATTTCTTTCAGGGTTATAAAATCCTCCTCAAAAGTAAAAAATAAACAAAAATATACATATATGTAACAATTTGTCAATAAAAAAAGTTTACCCAAATACTTTAAAATTATAAATATTTTTTATTAAGGTTGGATTAAGATATTCATTCTGGATAAATGTTCTCAGTTTCAGAAGTCTTGACCTTTCTTAAGAACTGCCTTTGCCAGTATATTTCCATTACACAGGACAGTAGAAAATGATTGCCAAAGGAAATGAATAGGAATTGGTACTATCCCCTTGCTATACCTTTAACACAAAGTCTTCAGAAAGAAGTTTAATTTTTTTTAAAAAAAGTATCAAGTATCTATCTACATTCAGCAGGTAAAATGTGGAAACTGAAAATTGTCATGCTATCAGTTCCAAATATGTAAAAGGTCCCCTTCACCTTAAGAAAAAATGGCAAAGATATATGTATTCTTTCTGATATGGCTTCCCAGATATCTCTGTTGCATGCCTCTGGTACCATGTTCTAGTTTCCCTAAAAATTTCTGGTTGTGTCTGGTTACACTCTTTACGCACAGCTCTTTGGCTGTGTTCTTCTGGTTGTCTTCTTTGGGGTGCTTAGCTCTTTTATTTGTTTTTAAACCACAGAACAAAGGCAGAAAATACATACTTGGAAAAGCAAGATGGTAAAGTAGAAGTGTATGGTTCTTTTTTCTCAGTGTCACCATCTTGTTTTTACTCCTCATTGAGCAGATTAAATTAGAGAAGACTAAAGCTGTTGCTAGAGACTATCACCAAAAATCCTCAAGTCTGCCTTTTACTCCCCTCTAGCAGAAAATAAATTTAAAAAGCAAGAGATCCTATCACATTTCTCCTGAGTCTGCCTCAGAAGCATATTCTTCACATTGATGGTTTTAGAAGGTTAATGCTTTAATTGCTTGCTTTGTTTTACTCACACAGTGGAAAGTCATAATAAAGGAACAATACCTTATGCACAACCTAGTAATTCTCAGTATTTGGGGAAATTGATATAATGTTAAAATTTAAAGCATTGCATCCAAATTGACTACCTTAACAAGAACAGTGCTCATTTAGATGTATTGATTCATCTATGCTAATTTAAAACAATTCATGCATCCATTTCCCTGTTGGTAGAACTCATATCAATTCTCTCTTGATAGATTGTATACAAAAAAGGCCATCAAGTGACACATGACATTCCTTCCACAAGAGGCTATCCCTTGTCTATCCCTCCTTGCCCTTGAATCTGTGTTGGATTTGTGACTTGGTTTGAAAATACATTTAGTCGAACTGAGGTTATGCCAGTTCTGAGCTTAGTTCTGAGCTTAGGCCTTAAAACTCATGGAAATTTCTGTTTTCATTCTGTTTTAGTGAAAAAAATGCTTTACATAAATAATTATTTTAAAAGAGGCACAATAGTCTAAACATGAATCAAAAGTCAAAATAACATTTAAAGCCTGCATGAAGTTTTCCTGTGCTAATTTGTTTTACGGCGTCCTAAAACAAGTGAATATAAACAAATTTTATCAATACAATAAAATCTCACCAACAATAAAAAGGAACTAGTTATTGATATGTGTGGCATCATGAGGTACCTTAAAAGAATATGATGAAAGAAGTGGGAAAAAAAGAGTACATATGTAGGGTTCCATTTTTTTTTAAAGATTTTATTTATTCATGAGAGACACAGAGAGAGAGGCAGAGACATAGGCAGAGGGAGAAGCAGGCTCCCTGCAGGGAGCCCAGTGCGAGACTCAATCCTAGATCCCGGAATCATGCTCTGAGCCAAAGGCAGACGCTCAACCACTGAGCCACCCAGGCATCCTGTAGGATTCCACTTAAATAAAATTCTAGAAAATAAAAACTAATCTAAAGACAGAAAGCAGACTAGTAGTTTATTAGAGATATTGAGAGGATTGAGTAGGGAAGAATTAGAAGGAAGCACGAGGAAACTTTTGGGGTCAAAATGTACATTATCTTAATTGTGGGAAGTTCTTTTTTTTAAGATTTTATTTATTTATGATAGACATAGAGAGAGAGAGAGAGAGGCAGAGACACAGGCAGAAGGAAAAGCAGGCTCCATGCTGGGAGCCCGATGTTGGACTCAATCCCGTAACTTCCAGGATCTCACCCTGGGCCAAAGGCAGGTGCTAAAACTGAGCCATCCAGGGATCCCGTTTTGTGGTAAGTTCTTTAAGAGTTTATCTATATGTCAAAACTCATCAAATTATATACTTTACTTTTTTATTTATTCATTTGAAAGACAGAGACTAAGTGAGAGAGCATGAGTGAGAACACTAGCAGGGGTAGGGTCAGAGGGAGAGGGAGAAACAGACTCCTGTCCTAGCAGGGAGCCTGACCCCAGGCTTGATCCCAGGACTCAGGGATCATGACCTGAGCCAAAGGCAGATGCTTAACCCACTGAGCCACCCAGGCCCTATATATATATATATATATATATATATATATATATATATATATACACTTTATTTTTATTAATTAATTATTATTGAAGCATAGTTGACACACCGTGTTTATTAGTTTCATGTATATAACAGTGATTTGATGACTTTATACATTAGGCTATGCTTAACAGAAGTAAGTGTAGCTGCCATGTGTCTTGTCACCATACATCATTATTACAATACAATTACTATATTCCCTATTCTGTACCTTTTATTCTTGTGACATACTCATTCCATACCTGGAATCTTGTATCTCCCACTCCCCTTCATCCATTTTGCCCATCCCCACCCACCCCTACCCCCCGTCAATTTATATACTTTATACATGTGCAGGTTAATATACTTCAATTACATATTAATAAACCTGTAAAATGACAAAGTAATAAAATGCCTATAATACTTGTTTTTCATTTCAAAGCATTTATTTATTCTGTAAATATTTGGTCTGTGTCAATGAAGGAAAAATAGTTATAAGTAATATGCATCCTTTCCATCAAGGAAATCAGAGCAGGATGGGAAGGCAGGTAAAAACAATTATGTACCAATGTGTACAAAACTTAAAAGAAAAGAGAAGAGAATGATTGTTTTTTTCAGCTGGGAGTAACAGATGAGTAGAACTATGTAATTTACAGAAGATATAAAGAAACTCTAAGCAAAGGAAAATCATGCATAATGATTGAGGCAAAAAAGAAAGATGCCTTTCTTCAAAATAGTAGTGTAACTCAGTTGGCTCAGGGTGTGATCCTGGGGTCCTGAGATTGAGTCCCACATCAGGCTCCCTGCAGGGAGCCTGCTTTTCCCTTTGCCTGTGTCTCTGCCTCTCTCTCAATGTGTCCCTCATGAATAAATAAATAAATTCTTAATAAAAATAAATAAATATGCTTTCTGAATTTGTTATTTGTTTGTGTGTCTTAATTATAGTGATTGTTTCCCACATAGTAAAAAGATTAGTGTAAGATTAGTGTAAGATTTGCTGTATTAAAGACCAAAAATAAAATATTATACCAGAAATGGGAAGAAATTTTATAAAATTCTTGCTTTGTCCTCTAAAAGAATTTCAAGAATGTATTGGCTCAGAAATATGAGATGGAAGATGATACAAGTAGGAAACATTGAGATGAAAAGAGCTTTTCTGAGAAGTCAATAATCCTGCAATGGGAATAAATGACATAAAGGAAGAACATAATACAATAAACATGTCTTAACAATTTCTAAGTACATTTTAAAGTATAATTTGCTAATCAATGGAATATTACTCAGCCATAAAAAGAATGAATTCTTGCCATTTGCAATGACATAGATGGAGCTAGAGAATATTATGCTAAGTGAAAGAATTCCACTCATGTGAAATTTAAGACACAAAGCAAATCAAAAAAGGGGAAAAAATAGAGAGAGGCAACCAAGAAACAGACTTAACCATAAAGGACAAACTGATGGTTACCAGGGTGGAGGTGGGTGAGAGGATGGATGAACTATCTGATGGGGATTAAGTAGTGCACATGCTGTGATGAGCACCGGGTGTTATATGGAAGTGTTGAATCATTATACTGTGCACCTGAAACAAGTATTACATTATATGTTAACTGGAACTTGAATAAAAACTTTGAAAAAGTAAAAATTTTGAAGATCAGATGCAACATCAGGTGAAGTATTGAGGGCAGAGTGTTGGATGAACAAAGCTATTATATAGAAAGAAGGAGTAAAATGTACAAAAGTCACTGAAGATTGAAGAAAGCATTTTGCATTCAGGGATATGAAAATAGTTCAGTCTGAATGGAGGCATAGACTTCAGTCAGATAGGCTAAGTTAGAAAAAAGAGGAGTAAGCAATGCCCAGATTCTCTCTAGACTTTACAGATCTTCTAAGTTGTTTATACTTTATTCTGAAGACAATGAAGATGAAGTGCATATAGTCTTAGTTGCATTTGAAAATAACCTGAAATTTCATCTTAAGACTACTTACAAAGTTTTTTTTTGAGTTTTTTTCATCTCACTAAGTAACCCTAATCACTACCAGATCTACCCACCTTTAGGCATATCCACTGCTCATGCCACTATTTACCTGTTGGAGACTTGCCTACAGTTTCTGCACAAAATATCCTAGTCTAGCCCATGTCACTCTTTCTCCTGGTTACCTTTCTAATGGCTTGCATTCCCATGCTTTGATTACTATCTTTATTGGATCTCTCTCTCTCTCTCTCTCCTCTCTCTTTTTTTACTAAAGTCTAAATTTTAGCAGTCAGAGATTGAATCTGTTTTATTCATGTCTTCTCTATCAAAATCTAGAACAGAGTCTGGCACTTACTATTCAACTAATGGATAGTGACTTCACTTTTGAGTATTAGTTTTGTGTATCTACAGAATATCTACATACAGATGTATGAAAAAAAGTGACATATATAGCTCTGGAACTTAGGAAAGTGTAGAGATAAGTGTTAATTGATGGTACAGGGTCATTTGAGAATTTTCGAAGGAAGATGGGTGGAACGAGAATAGAAGAAGCACTAGAGTACATTTCAAACACTTTTTTGTCCCCATCTCACATGGGTTCAGCCCACCATGTCTATAGCTTTTGCTGCTGCCACCACAAACAGCTCCCAGAGGTGTACCCAGACACACCTCAGCTCAGCTACACATACTCATTTCCTCCTTTCAGCCCTAAGATTTCTCTGACTAAGGAGAGTGGACTGCTTGTGAGAACGCTCAGCACTTACACACAGGTACAAAATTGAAAGTTTGAACAAGTTACACCCCATGTGATTGTCCTTGACCAACAAGAGAGCTAATGGATAAATTGTCCTCTCTCCTATCCCTTGAGTATAAGAATTTTGAGGCTTCTTTTGCTTGAGCGCCTCAAAGGATTCCAACAAGATTGCTTCTTGCTTGCAGCACTGAGCAGCTCAATACTGTATCTTTATATTGGCTTTCCCTTCTTCTCTATTTAACTCTTCCCAGCCTCTTATTGCTGTTCCCTGAGATTACTTCCTAAATTAAACTACCTGCATGCAACCTCAGTGTCTGCCTTCTGGAGAAAACCTATGCTAAGATTAACATTTAAGTTACAAATAAAGGGGAAAAAAGCTAACATAACATAGACTCACATGGGATACTTGGAGAAAAAGGAAGAAAATTAGGAATGTGGAGTCATAGAAATAATGATGTTGATAAAAATGGCACTCAATAAGGGTGAGAATGTTAAAATTCAAATGATGCTGAGAGGAATAATAAGATAAGCAAAAGGTTTCCATCAAATTTAGTAGCAAGAAGCTCACTGACATCTTGACGAGGACAATTTTGGTGGAGTGCAGCAGGTAGAAGCCTGAGTGCAGTGAGTTAAAGAAAGATAAAGAAGTGAATTAAGTGGATAACGCAATTGTTGACAGGTTTTTAGCCCCAATTTTTAAAAAATCCACTGGAAAAAATAGAGATTAAGACAAAACTCAGAAACAAGAACTGTGGAGAAAAGACAACACAGGCAAGGATACAGATTCCTTTTTTTTCTCTTCCCCTCCCTTTCCTTTCCTTTTTCCTTTCCTTTCCTTTCCTTTTTCCTTTCCTTTCCTTTCCTTTCCTTTCCTTTCCTTTCCTTTCCTTTCCTTTCCTTTCCTTTCCTTTCCTTTCCTTTCCTTTCCTTTCCTTCTTCCCTTCCCTTCCCTTCCCTTCCCTTCCCTTCCCTTCCCTTCCCTTCCCTTTCCTTTCCTTTCCTTTCCTTCTTCCCTTCCCTTCCCTTCCCTTCCCTTCCCTTCCCTTCCCTTCCCTTCCCTTCCCTTCCCTTCCCTTCCCTTCCCTTTCCTTTCCTTTCCTTTCCTTTCCTTTCCTTTCCTTTCCTTTCCTTTCCTTTCCTTTCCTTTCCTTTCCTTTCCCTCCCTCTCTTCCTTCCTTCCTTCCTTCCTTCCTTCCTTCCTTCCTTCCTTTTTTTCTTTCTTTCTTTCTCAAGGATATAAATTTCTGTCGCTAAGAAATAGAAAAGGAAGAATACTTCAAAATATAATGTAATATAATGGAAAATAGGATATAATAGAAAACAGTTTAAATCAAGGAAAAAACTGAATTATTTTCTTGCACGTATCCGCCCCCTAGAAGCTGGTAGATTTCATGGAAAGATACATGTGCCTAACTTTATTTTGACTTAGCAAAATACTAAGTAACCTGAGTACTACAGAGAAAATAAATATTCAAAGAGCAGTGATCATAAGAAATAATTTCAAAGGAATAATTTGTTAGAAAGTCGAGTGGAAAAATTAAAATGGCAAGAGACCCAGTATCTAAAACAAGCAAAAGTATAAAATGATAAGCTCATCTAGAAATATTTAAGGCTGATGTTAGAAAAAGTATAAGGTAAGATATTTAATAATTTATTTGAATAAAAGAGACACACCATAATTAAGGAAAGATGACAAAAATAAAAAAGGAAGTGTTCCTCTCCTAAAACAATCATAAATGGGGGATCCCTGGGTGGCTCAGCGGTTTAGAGCCTGTCTTCCACCTAGGGCATGATCCTGGAGTACGGGGATCGAGTCCCGCGTCGGGCTCCCTGCATGGAGCCTGCTTCTCCCTCTGCCTGCGTCTCTGCCTCTCTCTCTCTCTCTGTGTGTGTGTGTCTCTTGTGAATTAATAAATAAAATCTTTTAAAAAAATAAAAAAATAATAAAACAATCATAAGTACAGTTGCAAACATAATCACAAAACGATATTTTTGGAACTTGATAAGATGATAGTAAAATACATCTATTAAATTGAATAAGAACAGTCAGGAAAGGAATGAAAATTTAATAAAATGACATGTCATATTTTAAAATGTGCTATAGCTTTCTAATAATTAAAGCCTATTGTATTCAAGCAACAGTACAGTTTTATTAGTGGGAAATGTGTAAGGCTAACATAAAGTCAAAGGTAAACATGAGCATTTATATTGTAACTAAGAATGTGAAATGAGTAGTAAATGGGTAGGTTATTTAATAACGTGTTAGGATAATTGGTCGCTATTTTAGTTAAAAATAAAATTACATCCTATCCTTAAAAATAAATAAAAATAAATTCTAGTTATATTGCATATAAACATTAAAAACATAACCCAGACACATCTCAGACAAAACTATGAATAGCTTTGTAAATTAGAAATAGTAAGGGCTCTCAAAACATGACACTAAAGATAAAGACTATAATTAAAAATTCTGATAGAAGTGGTTACATAAAAATGTTAAATTTAAAAATTGCATTGAAAAATAGTAAGCAAATTAAAGGCAAATCATGAACCAGGACATTTTTTGGAATATCAATGCCATGGAATTTCCATTTTTATATATAGATATTTTCCATACCATAACAAAATATATAAATATGCATCTATGATCTATACACTATATACTACTTGACTAATAATACAGATGTTGGAACTACATTGTCATTTAGGTTTGTGTGTTCTTTTTCTCTATTTTCCTAATTTTTTTTACCAAGCATGTTACTTCCCATATATAATAAAATAAATGTTACTGAGGTTAAAAATAATATCTTCAGTGGTTTCCAAAAATGATTTTTCCATAAATTATGGATAGAAAGATGGATTGGATAAATACCGAATATAAAACAGCAAGACTTGCATTTATTTGCCTAATGTTACTATGTTAGGTATATCCCCAGGCCACATCAGCCTAGGGTACAGTTAGCTAGACGATAATAATAAACCCCTTACACTTGGGAGTGCTTAGGAAGCACAACTTTTCTCAAAGGCTCACCTTCCTCTTAGTTCCCAGGTGTTCTATATGCACCTACATTATATAGTTGAGTAATGCCAGAGCAGCTGCTCAAGAATGTGTGTGCCATATAATGTTCCACTCATTTCCATGTAAATTAACTTACTGGACAATATGCCTGCAAGAGCAGAATATTCTATTCTTAACACCAAGAACTATTCTTGCATTTTTATAATGATTTTAAATGTATTTTATGTATACTTCTTACCCTACCATATAAACTATATAACAAAAATATAGAACTTAATACATCCATTTAAACAGTGCAATAGTGAACATCCAAATAACCACCACAAATCATTGCCTTTTTTAGTAGTCATTTATTTGCTTTGCTATATGGTTCAAATATCTGCATGTACTCCTATATGATTTAATTTAGGTTTGCCTCTTTTTGACCTTTATAAAAATAAAATCATTGACATTTTAATTTTATGTGTTAGTTCATCATTCAATTTTACGTTGGTAAATTAATCCACTGTTGCTGGGTTATTGGATATAGCTTGTTTTCCTTGTTGAAAAGTAGTTTTATGTCAAAATACAATTGTTCATCTCTTGTACTGTTGATAAACAAGTGGATTGATTCCAGCATCAAGGTATTATTACCAATGTTGCTGTAGAAATGTGTACAAGGATTTTGGTATATATGCAAACATCAGAATAATTTCTAGGTCATGTGTTATGCTCATCATGAACTTAACTGCATAGTGGCAAACTGTTTTCATATTTACACCTTTCAAAGTCACATTATTAGGACACTACATATTTGTCACCAGTTGGCAAACTATGCCAAATATGGAGGTGTATAGATATACATTATTGTAGTTACAATTACAGTTTCTCCTATTATAAATACTACTGAATACCTTTTCTTATGTTTATTGTTATTTACATTTCTGTTTTGAAAAGTGCCAGGGTAGTCTGTTACCCATTGTTTCCTACTGGTTTTATTTGTTTACAGGAGTTTGTTATTATTTATTTTTAAAAATTTTAGTCTAGATATGAATAAGTTTCAGTTATATGTGTTGCAAATATTTTCTCTCTGTGGCTTGCATTTCATTTGTTGATAACTGTATTTTGGTGAACTAGAGTTCTTAATTTTAGGTAAGTTAATTTATTGCTCTTTCCTTTATGTTAGTGTATATATCTTGCTAATAAAAATTCTTCATTACTCCATGACAATGAAGATATTTTTTGCATTAACTTCTAAATATTTTTCAATTTTGCCTTTCATATTTAGGTTAAAAACAACTGAGAATGATATTTGTATACATGTGGGAAGTTGTTGGTTTTGTTGGTGTTTGTTTAATATCTTATTTTTTTAAGATTATATTTATTTATTTGAGAGGGAGAGAGCAAGAGAGAGCATGAGAGAGTGAGCATGAGTGGAGGTGGGGTGGGGGTGAGATGGTAGGGAGGGAGAAGGAGAGGCAGAAACAGACTTCTCGCTTAACAGGGAGCCCAATGGAAAGCTCTGTCCCAGGACCTGAGATCATGACCTGAGCTGAAGGCAGACACTTAACCGACTGAGCCACCCAGGCCCCCCTATTATCTTTTCTAAACTATCTCATGTAAACCTTGTAGTCTTTATTATATGTGGCCACTAAAGTCTATGTTCTATTACCTTAAAGGTTAGCTAGAATTTTAGCAATTTCCTTAAATGCTTGGAACCTAAGGAAGAAGAGAAAGAGAGAGACAGGAAAAGAAAAGAAAAAGGAAAAGAAAGAGAAAAATTCTCCTGGTTTCTATAGATTGGCTTTATATTGGTTCACTCCTTTAACATTTATCTAGGCCTTTTAAAACTCTGCCTTAGCCCTTCTTCCTAATTGCATAGAACATGAAGGCCAGCAGAGGAAAAGCTTAGGGTCTTCTCAAGCCTTTTCTGAACATGCATTCAGCCATGTTTATGCACATGGACTTCTCCATTACCCAGTGTGTGAGTGAGCTTTTAAAAGTCCTTATTTTTTTCAAATATCTCTTTTCCCAACCTTTTCTTTTCCAGGCTTTTTATCTGGGAAGTCTGTGCTTTTCTTGTTCTTCTTTGTTCCAGGTTACAGAAGCTAGTACTTTTGCTTTCATATGCTTCTAACAAAACCCACCAAGGAAGCCACCTCAGCCCTGGGAACACTTCAAGTCAGATGAAACAAAGGCAAACCTTTATGCCAGTCCTTGAGGGACCCAGATAACTCAAAACAAAAGACACAGTTCTTTGAGAATTGGGCCTATTATTACTCTTTTTGGCACTAGCAACCTGAAACATGTATGGGCTACCATTTTATGGCTGCCACCAATCTGGAAAGTGGTAGATAGTGGGTGGGCAATTTAAATTGCCACTGTGCTCACAGAATGCAACAGCTTCTTTCTCTCTTAAGCTTTCTCTTAACTGTTGTAAGTTTTTTACTAACTTCCAAAATTCTGAAAACATTGATTCTGATAGTTCTTTGCAGCTTATTTGTTTCTGTGTGTATGTGTGTGTGTGTGTGTGTGTGTGTGTGTGTGTGTGTGTGTGTGAAGGGTCAGAGCCCCAAGAGTCACTACTCATCTATTTTCAGTGACGTCATTCCTCACCAGCTTTTACATGTAATATTTTCATTCAACTCAATATATTTGATAATTGTTATTTCTTCCTTGACCAGGGTTATACTTAGAAATGTGTTTCTTAATTTCTAAATATTTGGGTATTTTCTATCCATCCTTTAAAAAAATTCTTATGTAATTTCCAGATCAATAAATGTATGAATCCAATTTTTAAAAATTTTTGTGATTGGCTTTATGATTTATCATCAAGTATTGTAAAAGTTTCACATTTGATTAAAAGAAGAGTATCTTTTCAGTTTTCGTTATAGTGTTCTATATAGGTTCACTTAGTTAATTTTGTTCTTGCAAAATTTGCATCTACTTATTTGATCAGTTATAGAGGAATCTGCTCTTTATTTTAGTTAGGCTAAATGATCCAGCTGGATGAGATAACCTTAAAATCTCGATACAATTTGAAGCCAGGCTTAAGTTCTACCTGAATTTTGGTCCACTCTTAGACTGAGAATAAAGATAAGCTATGTACATTTTAAAAGGATCATTCTAGCTATGTTGTGGAGAATAGCCCTTAGTTCACAAAGAACAGGGAAACAAGTTTGGAAGTTATTAAATAAGCATATAAAAGATAATTGTAGCCTAAAAAGAGAATTTTAAAAAACAAATTCGATCTGGTAAGTTGTGATCAGATTCTAGATATATCTTGAATATAGAAATTATAGAATTTGATTATGAATTGGATATAGAGTGTAAGAAAAAGAAAGAAACCAACTATGCCTCCAAAGCTGTGGTCTGAGCAAAAGAACTGGGTGGAGATGCCATTTCCTGATATGGGAGAGAATAAAAAGAAACAGTAGTATATCAAGAATTCTCTAGTGAGCATGTTAAGTTTGATGTGTTAATAAGCATCCAAATGAAGAGGTTAAAGATTGTATTTATGTGTCTAGAATTCGGGGAAGAATCAGGACTGAATATAGAAATTAGGAGTTGATTTACATGGTATTTAGTACTCCTCTAGACGCCAGGAACAGGTCACTTGGAAATGAATATAGACAGAAAAAGAAAATAGATCCCAGGACTGAGCCCTGAGCAACTGCAATATTTAGTGATAGGGAAGAGGAAGAAGAAACTACAAAGAAGCCTAAGAAGTGGTTTATGATATAGAAAGAAAACCTACAGAGATTATTGCCTATGAGGTCAAGATAAGAAAGTCTTTTTAGAATTAGGGTGTTAATAGTGTCAAATATTGCTGATAGTTCAAACTGAGGGGGCCAGTCGTTGGATTTGGAACTATGGAGGATATTGATAATATTAACAAGAGCACTTTGGGATGTATGATGGGTGAGAATATCTAATTGGAGTAGACTTAAATGCAAAAATCTGGAGAAGGGGGATAGTAGTGACTTTTTGAGAGTATTTTTCTAAATGATATTAGGTCAGTAACTAAAGGAGAATAGGGGGGTCAAAGAAGAGGTTTTCTCTATGGAAGATAGTGTAGCATGTTTGTAGCATGTTTGTAGATGGGATTTTTGAACTATAGCCTGAATGATCAAGAAGGAATGCAAACCCTGCACCCTAGTACACCCCCCCGCCAAAAAAAAAGTGCTAGGCAGGGATACATGATCAGATGCTCTATCTTAAGAATAAATAGAAAAAAAAGGGGAAGGCATGTTGGCAAATTTGGAAATATGGAACTTTTCTCCTTTGCTTTCATTTTCTAAGGGAGAAAAGAAACAAAATCACCAAATTAATAAGGGGCAGAAAAAAGGCTCTTGACTTTTGAGAAAAGGATTTCAAATATTTGAAATTTGTACCTAGGAGACTGGGAGAGTGAATAAATAATGGAAATATGGAGGGTGTATATAAGCAGCACTGGAAACACACATGAGTTTTTGGTCATAGAGGTTGTGTGTTATTAAGTTTGTGTGTTTTTATGTGGTCACAGTCCTCTTCTCAGGGGGCAGGGTGAAATGTGCTGGAGTGGCTGAAGAGTTGGGTGTAACCAAGGCTGGTATTTTTGCCAGGGAAGTATGATGAAGGGATAGAGTGCAAGGATGGTGAAAGTGTGAACAAGGGAATATTATGACTGTGGAGCATGGGGTCTAATCCAGATAAGGCTGGTAGAAAAGATGGATGGAAGATCTTTAGGAGGTACAGATGATTTCCCCCCCTAGAGATAACTAATGATTTTTATTGAATTTACTTCCAGTCTATTTCCCACTACCCACAAGAGTATCTAACTGTATATACATTGATGGCTTCCTTAATTTAAAAAAAATTTTGTGATAACAGATTCATATGCAGTTCTAAGAAATGATACAGACATATTCTGCATATCCTTCACTCAGTTTCCCTCAAGAGTAACATGTTGCATAACTAGAGTGTAATATCACAGCCAGGAAATTGATATTATACAATTTGCCAATATTATTCAGATTTTGCCAGTTTTATATGTACTTGGTATGTGTGTGCATGTGTATTATCTTTGGTTCTGTACAATTTTATCACATGTATATGTTTGTGTGTCTACCACAATCAAGATACAGAATGGTTTCCTTACCTGGGACCCTTAGGCCATATTTTTATAGACATAGCCACTGCCTTCCCTGCCTGGTAACCACCAATGTGTTCTTAATCTGAATAGTTTTGTAATTTTAAAAATGTTATATACATGGAATCATATGGTACTTCACCAGTTGAGACTGGATTTATGTCACTCAGCAGAATTCCCTTGAGATTTATTCATGTTGCGTGTTTCAATAGTTTTGTTTTATTGCTGAGCAGTAATTCATGGTATGGATATACCATAGTTTGTTTAACCATTCACCAGCTGAGGGATATCTGAATTGCCTACAGTATTTGGCTATTATAGGTAAGGCTATTATAACATTTATTTATAAACAAATGTATATAAACATCTGTATGAATATAACTTTTGATTTCTTTGGGACAAATACCCAAGTATGCAATTGCTGGGTTGTTTGAAAATGTTTAGTTTTATAAGAAACTAGCATCTCCTTTACCTGTGTGACTGTTCTAGTTTAGAATTCCACTAACAATGTTTGACATATCTTTGCCCATGTTTTACTGGGATTGTTTGTTTTTACTATTGACTTTCGAGAATCCCTCGTATATTGTAGATATGGGTCCTTTGTCAGTCATATGGATCACAAATATTTCTGCCCAGTCTGTAGCTTGTCTTTTCATCCTCATCACAAGATTTCCCATGGAGCAAATTGTTTAAAAATTTTGATGAAGTCAATCATCGTTATTTTTACTTTTGTGGATTTTGCTTTTGTTATCAAGTTTAAGAACTCTTTGCCGAGACTGATTTCCAAAGATTTTCTAAACGTTTTTTTTCTCAAATGTTTAGTTTTACACTTAAGTCTGTGATCAATTTTGAGTAAAGCTCTGAAATTCAGACTGAGGTTCAGTTTCTTTGCCTATGGATTTACAATTGCTTCATTTGTCAAAATGTCTATCCTTCCTCCACTGAATTGCTTTTGCTCAGTTGTTAAAAATAAGTTGGAAATATTTGAGTGGATCTATTTCTGGGTCTTCTATTCTGTTCCCTTGATCTATGTGTCTATTTCTCTCCAAATATCATACTGTCTTGATTACTGTAGCTATCTAAGAGGCTTTAATATTAGAAGGATTATTCCTCCCACTTTGTTGTTCTTTTTCAAAATTGTTTTAGCTATCATAATCACTTTTTATATGTCTGCAAAAAATAATGCTTAGGTTTAGGTTGGAATTACATCACACCAATTGATTCATTTAAGGAAAATTGACATTTTTTACTATTACTTCCCATCCATAACCACATTATGTCACTCTATTTACTTAGATCTATTTTTATTTCTTTTATCATAATTTCATAATTTTCACAACACAAATCTAGTACATATTTTATTAAGCATAGATATTTCATATATATTTCGCTAACCCATGTACATTTTTTTGTTTGGAGTAATTTTAATGATTTTTTTTTAATAACTGTTTCCATAGGCCAGTTGTTAGTATATAGAAATACAATATTTTATGTGATTTTGTATCTTGCAGTCATAATGATCTCTCAGTTCTAGGAGTATTTTTTTAATATTCCTTCAGATTTTCAACATAAACATATCATATGCAAATAAAAATTTATCTCCTCCTTTCCCATCTTTGTGCTTTTTTATTTCTTATCCTTGCATTGTTTTAGTAGCTCAAACATCCAGTAATATGTTGTGTAAGAGTGGTTAGAGTAGACATCCTTCTCTTATTCTCAATCTTTGCAGAACACTAACCAGTCTTTCATTAAATATGATATTAGCTGCAGGCTTTTTGTACATATTTTTTAAAAATTGAGATAATTCCTCTCTATTCCTAGATTACTGAGAGTTTTTATCCTAAATATGTATTGGTTTTTTTCAAATGTTTTTCTGCATCAGATGATTTTTTTGTGTTGATATGGTAGATTACATCAATTTTTAAAAATTTTTTCAGTTGGAAAGAGCAGTTTAAACTGAGTGTCACTAAAGTGTTTTATTTTTTATAAATCATATATAATATATAATATAATATTTACATGTAAATATTATAATCTTATATTCAACAATGTAAGCACATTGTTTGGTCCATTTTCAAACCTTGAAAAGGACCTGTGCAAGTAGATGAAATATTTGAAAACATATTTAGCTTCATAGTAAATATGACTGTTAGTTTCCAAAAGTTGAGACTATGTGTTATTTCATTCTCTAATCTTTGGCAGAATTTCTATAATGAGGGACAGTAGAAAATGTGTTACAATAACTCTCCAACCACCAAAGCCATCTCTTGTTTTCCAAATATTACAAATGCTAATAGGCTTATGAAAACACATAGTCTAGGGTGAATTTATTTTTATAAATAGGGAGTATATTGAGATTGCTGGAAACACTTCTGTAGTTTTAGCCAGGTCTAAGCAAAGCAACACAACAGATTTCTGTAATGACTTTTGGTTGTCTTAGAGGAAAGTCAAATTGAAGCTGTGAAGGACTCACGAAAGGAGGAGAAATCAGTTCTTCTCGTAGCAATAGAAAGGAGAAAACCAAAAAATAAACAATTCTGGTACTTTTTCAAATAGGGAAATAAGAAAGAAGGAACCAGAGCAACAAAGGGAGTGGCTACGTAAGATTCCGGAAACTTGTTCTATGTTGACTGCCTTTTGTTATGCCCTATTTTCCATTGGTAATTAGAGATAAAATCCTTATGCTGAAAAGAGCTAATTTTCAGTTGCCTCAAGGAGGAAGGAAGCTAGTTCTATAGAAGAGATAAATACATTTAAACATCTGCAACCTGCAATTAGAAAATAAGGAATGAATAAGGAGCCAGTCTAGGATCCAGAATGTGACCGAGGAGATTACTTAAATCATAAGAGGTCCGCAGAGAGTTTGTAATCATTTATAACATACTAATCTAGATATTTTTATGGTTTTACATAATAGCATCATTACAAATGTATCATTGATGTACCATAAATAGAACAATAGCTAGTGAAAAAAAAACCATTATATAACAGATGTATATATCCTCAATCCTACAGGAAGAAAAATATCACAGTAAAACTTGATTAAAAAATCAGAAAAACTTCAAAACATTAATTTGGTATAAATGTAATGTTTAAAATGGATAAATGAATCTACTTATTTAATACTAATATGGAAAAAATGGATTTAATTCTCTCATTTGTATGCATAAGGTTTTTTCCCAAGGCATTTCAACAAAAAAAAAAAAAAGAAGAAGAAAGGGCAATTTAGAATGTATGTTTGGATAGAATCTATGACTTTTAGTTATGTGATTTTATCATACATTGTGAAACATTCAGATAATATATATTTAAGATTGCCAGAGCTATTGTATGTATCAGAAGAATCACATATTTATAATAGAAGTACTACATGTGCCATTAATGCCCTCATAGACTCAATACATAGAATCTTATAATAAAAGGGGGGGGGGGGAGAAGGTAAATATATTTGGAGGACTCAGTTCTGACCAAGTTGGAGTAGTACCATTTTTCTCATGCCCTCCCTTTTACAACTAAAAAATCTTGGACATAGCAGCACTAACAAGCAAACTAAGACTCTCAAAAGTGCAGAAAAGGCACACTGCCTAGGGATTTCAGGACCTGACCAACAACATGACAGTGAGTTCTCTGGGTTTTCTTATTGTTTTCTCCATATCGCAGTAGACTCCAACATAACCACCAAAAGACACAGATAGAAAAAACTCTGGGAAAACCCTGTTCCTCCCAATCAATGGATCAGTAAAAAGGTAGCCATATAGAAAAGAAAACATCTGAGCAACACTTACCCTATTCCATTCAAACACAAATAGAAACACTGGCCTAACTGCTGACTTCAGTGAGGAGGAATGGGAAGCAGATAGTCTACCCAGCTACTCTTCTCCCCTCTAGGGAAGCAACAACCACCACTCAGATTTCCCCAGTTGGGTGGTGTTGACAGAGCATGCAGGGTTTCTCTACTCTGCCCAGGAGAAGCAAGTAGTGCTCTGATTCCCCCCCTAGGATAGTGTGCCAGCAGGGTCCAAGGTGAGCTGAGTCTCTAACCTCCTCCACAAGGTAGGTGTGAGACTTAATGAATAAGATGGTGTGAGATGATGCAGCTAATCATTAATATGCTTCCCTTCCCCTTCCCCACAGGTGTGAGCTCCCCTGAGCTCAACCGCTGAGCCACCCAGGTGCCCCAACAACCCAATTTGAGTAGGGAACAGGGACAGATTCTTCCCACAAAAAAGTAGTTTGGTGAAGTGTAGTTTCCTCCTGGGAATTTACCCATGGTAAGCAAATAATTATATTCCATCAAAGACTTGTATATGCATGTACTAATGTATGGAAATTTTTACAACCATGTACTAATATTATAGCAGTTCTACTGATAATGCCCCCAAAATAAAAATAATCAAATATTCCCACAATGGGAGAATAAATAACCAATCTCAATGAAGGAAAAGTTTTCTTTAATGGTGTAAAAAAGCACTAAAAATGGGAGAAAATTTAGCAATTGTATTTTACCAAAATTAAAACATTCTGCATTTTTCTGATATCGATTGATGTTGAACATCTTTTTTTTTTTAAGATTTTATTTATTCATGAGAGACACACAGAGAGAAAAAGAGGCAGAGACACAGGCAGAGAGAGAGGCAGAGACACATGCAGGGAGCCCAACGTGGGACTCCATCCCAGGTCTCCAGGATCAGGTTCTAGGCTGACGGCGGTGCTAAACTGCTGAGCCACCCGTTGCCCATGTTGAACATCTTTTTCTTTTTTTCTTTTTTTTTTTAAGATTTTATTTATTTATTCATGAGAGACAGAGAGAGAGAGAGAGAGAGAGAGAGAGAGAGAGGCAGAGACACAGGCAGAGGGAGAAGAGCTCCATGCAGGGATCATGGATCTGGGGTCTCCAGGATCAGGCCCTGGGCTGAAGGTGGTGCTAAACCACTGAGCCACCCCGGCTGCCCCATGTTGAACATCTGTTTATGCAAAAATTGACTGAATCCATATATGTCAGGGAAATATTAATTAAAACAAAATTAAGTACTATTTCATGTTTAAAAGAAGACTAAGGTTTTGGAAAAGCTAGAACTCCTAACTTTCTGTTGGGAATGAAAAATACCAGGACTACTTCAGAAACCACCTTGACAGATTTTTTTTTCCCATACAATTAAAAAGAAACTGGCCTTATGACTCATTCTTCTCTCCTTGGATTTTACTCATGTTAATTGAAAACTTGTGTCTACATAAAGACTTCTGCATAATGTGTCAATGTTCATAGCATCTTAATTCATAGTATCCTACACTGGAAACAATCTAAATGTCCCTTAATAAGAGAATAAGTAAGAAATCTGTGGCACATTATTATGATGAAATATGACAAAGCTTCAAAAACAAACTACTGATACATGCAATAGCATGGATGAATCTCCAAATTATTATTTTCAGCAAGAGAGATCATCCATGTATTTTAAAAGTTCATATGCAATTATGCCTTCGGTGAAATTCAAGATTGAGCAAGAGTAGCCTTTGATCACAAAAATTGGATCAGAGATTGACTTGGGGTGGAAATTGAAAGGAAAGGGGCATAAGGAAGCTCACGACTAAAAGAAATGTTCTATATCTTGACTGGATTGGTGATTACTTCAGTTTATATGTAAGTCAACATTCACTAAACTCTATACTAAAATTTGCATATTTTTGTTCATATAAATTATGTCTTACGAATGAAAATATTTTTGAAAAATACAGTTATATTCTAAATTTTGTGGTATTTATGGCATTTTGTAAGCGTATAATTTCTTTTCTCATTTTAATGGATATTTGGTTTATACTTAACTTTGTATTTGTATGGATTTTACATTCTTTCTCTGAAAAATAGCTTCCATAATTACATAAGCTTCAGGCTCTGGAAAAGTAAATACAAATTGTGTATGTGTGTGTGTATATATGCGTGAATGCATTTTTTTTCTTTTTTTTTAAATTTTTATTTATTTATGATAGTCACAGAGAGAGACAGAGAGAGAGGCAGAGACATAGGCAGAGGGAGAAGCAGGCTCCATGCACTGGGAGCCCGATGTGGGATGCGATCCCAGGTCTCCAGGATCGCACCCTGGGCCAAAGGCAGGCGCCAAACTGCTACGCCACCCAGGGATCCCCTGCATCTTTTTTTCTACAACTATGCTTCTTTCAGAAGTTCTTTCCTCCTTTCTTCACTCAACCCAAAGTCACTGCTGGGATTTTTTTCTTTTTTTGTTTTACCTCTATTCTTCAAATTCAACCTTTCTCACATGAGTAAGATTACTCATTTAATGGAGTCACTTTTATAAAACTATTACTTTTATGAAACTTTGTTTAATAACCTAGAAAAATATATGTGTTTCAGGTTCTTTTTTTTTAGTAATTTTTAAAAAGATTCATTTATTCTTTTAGAGAGAGAGAGAGAGAGTGGGAGCAGCCGGAGGAGCAGAGGGAGAAGCAGAGGGAGAGGGAGAGAATCCCCAACAGACTTTCCTCTGAGCACAGAGCCCAATTCAGGGCTGAATTACATGACCCTGAGGTCATGACTGGGGCCAAAATCAAGAGTTGGACATTTAACTGACTGAGCCACCCAGTCCCCCTTCAGTTTCTTGTTCTTATATTTCCCTTAAAATATATCACTTTTTTACATGACCATAATTATACATACTAGCCATTTTCTCTCTTCTACTATGCTGTGTATAGGCAACCTCTTTTCATTCTCTTTTGGCACTATCAAGTACAATCTTTGGCATCGACTTCATCTCCTCAAAGCAATTTCTTCCATCCATCACAGAACAGTTTACCATGTACTAAGATACGATTCACATATCAAGGTATCACTGTTTTCATCTAGTCTCTTCTCTTGTAGTCAAACTTTCAGAATTCTCAGCTATATTCATGGTTTCTCACTCAACTTAGATTCACAATGTGTGGATTGCTTTATAAATTTACTCACAGGGGCACCTGGGTGGCTTAGTCAGTGAAGCATATGCCTTCAGCTCAGGTCATGACCCTAGAGTCCAGAGATCCAGTCCCGAGTCATGTTCCTTACTCAGTGGGGGGCAGCCCCGGTGGTGCAGGGGTTTAGCACCGCCTACAGCCCAGGGTGTGATCCTGGAGACCCGGGATCGAGTCCCACATTGGGCTCCCTGCGTGGAGCCTGCTTCTCCCTCTGCCTGTGTCTCTGCCTCTCTCTCTGTCTCTCATGAATAAATAAATTAAAAAAAAAAAAAAGAAAACTTACTCAGTGGGGAGTCTGCTTGCCCCTCTGCCCCTCCTCCTGCTTATGAGTGTGCTCTCTCTCACTCTCTTTCATATAAATAAATAAAATCATTAAAAAAAATTTACTCACAAAGTCAAGATTAAAAGTAAGAATTCAAACAAAAAGGTTGGTAAGGAGCATTCAAGATAAAGGAAATGGTTTGTATCAAAGCTGGAAATAAGAAACACAAAGTGGTTTAAGACATATAACTTACGTCTAGAATGCAGGGAGTTTTAGCAAAGAGGTGAGAAATTATGGTCAGGAGTTTAGTGGCTTTAAAGACAAGGTCAAGGAATTTGGATATAATCCTGAGGATTTTTTGTTAGTCCATAAGTAAAAATCAGTTTAAAAATATTCATTGACTGTATACTAAACAGTTGATCACTACCTCTGTGGAATACACCATTTGGTAAGAAAGACAGATATTAAATAAATAATAAAAATACAATTAAGAAGATTTTTACACCTTGGAAAAATATTCATAACAGCTTATGAATGTGGTTGTCATAGACTAGGCTTATGGGTTAGGAAGTGACACCTTGTTTTCTTTGCTCAGCACTATTTTTTCAACATCTGTGGTTGCACCTGGTAAACAGAGGTACTCAACAATTTTTGTATGAATAAGCAAATAAATACTTGAACTCTATCAAACAAGTATGAGTTAGTTAAATAGCAGATAAGTATTTAAGGAGGGAAAATAACTATAAGTATACAAGCCTAGGAGCTTGAGGGAATCTGGTGTGTTCAAGAAACTAGGAAAATTTCATAGAGCTCAGGTGGAAAGCAATATATAGAAAGTTAGGAGATGAGGCTGGAGGCAGACATAGAATCTATCACACAGACTACCATAATCTATATTATATATTTATAATATTTATATTTTATATTAATATATTTATAATATTTATTTATATATTTTAGGATTTTATTTATTTATTTGACAGAAAAAGAGAAAGCCAGAGAGCACAAATGGGGGGAGCAGCAGAGGGAGTGGGAGAGGCAGGCTGCCCACTGAGTGGGCAACACAATGCAGGTCTCCATCTCAGGACCCAGGGATCATGACCTGAGTGGAAGGCAGACGCTCAATGGATTGAGCCACTCAGGTGTCTGTCCATATTTTGCAGTTTTAAAGGATAGTTTTAGTATTATTGCGGCAATTTAATATGTGAAGATTGGGAAGTAGCCACAAGTAGGTGAGTTGTTACAAAGATAATAGGTAGAGTCTATTTTTGCAGTCCAGGAAAGAAAGCATTGAAGTTGAGACTTGGGGTGTAGCAATGAGGATGGAAAATCATAGATGGATTGAGAAGCCTTGGGGAAGTAGGATGGAAGGGATCTGAACCTTGCTAATTGAGTGAAATTTGGCAGGAGCCAAGGATAACTAATGGGATTATATACTGTGCAATTAGGTGAATGGAGGTTTAGCAAAGTTGCAAAAGACAGATTTTGAATATGTTCTTTTGAGATTCCTGTGAGATTTTCAGATAGATTGTTTGAATGGATAGCTGTACCTGAATACAACAAAGGCTGTCTGAACTGCAGATATAGATTAGGGAATATGATGGTGGTCCATACTCTGGAAGGAGATGAGTTGTCTTAGGAAAATAGAGATATAAAAGGAAAGAACTAAGGACAAAGTCCCAAGAAGCTCCCATATTTAATGAACGGGGCCTTAGAAACACAATTCCAGCACAAAAATAGAAGACACAGGATGTCAGAAATGTCAGGGAAATACAATGTATTTTCTAAAATGAGAAAATGATCAAAGTTCTTTAAGTTAAAAAAGTGCTAAACCTAACTATAGGCAGGAGATTTCTATCAGCTGCCTGGATGTATAAATCAAACCAAAGGGTTTATGGCAAAACCTCTGGAAGAAACCCAGGCCTCATACATTGCCATGTACAATGGATATAATATTCGATATGCTTGAACTTGAAAAAAGAAAAGAAACACCAGTGATTATGATTCTTCCACTTTACAAAGTCTCCCATATTTGAATAGTATTGAGGCAGCCTATAAGCTACATTTTAAATTGAATCTTTAATCTTGCCTTTTTGAAACAAATTATTGACTTGTATGAGTTAAATTGTGCTCCTTCATAAAAGGCAATAAAAATATAAAATAATATTAATATAATAATAAGAGTTTAAGATTTCCATTGTTTAAAATTGGCAAGGAAAAAATGTAAAGAAGGAAAAAAATCACTCTTAATGAAGCACCCAAGAAAAACCATTATTAGTATCTTTATATATATATATGTATTCATACACTCATACAATTAATATATCTATACATTATATATATGGATGTGGTTAATATCACAAAGTAGAATATATATTTCAACCTCTAACTAGGAATCTGAATATATATAGGCTTTATTAATAATGAAACTGACTTAACATTCACAACATGAAGACAGGAATTGCGATATCCTTCCTGAATCAAACATTATAGCAAATAAGAGGTTTTTGATAAATATTTTGAACTGGTTGATTCCCCCTCAAAGACAAATAAGAAAAATAACAAATTATTTTTCACTGTTAGAAAAACCTCAAATAAAGTCTGCAGTTAGTGTTTCTCTGCTCTCTTGGTTTCCTGTATTAAGAAGTTTGCAAAACACACACACACACACGCACACACACACTAAGTGGTCATGTATAATTCTGATTCCATATAAAAGTTGGTTTATCTGTCATCAATTCTTGATGTTTTTAGTAAATTGATTTTTATTTTGTATCATGTTTGTTGTCCCTACTATTTATAACTTCAATTGGCAGTTCTGTGCTATTTTCCTCAGGAAGGAATTTACTAAAAACTTTAAAAAATTGTCTACAAATAGATTAAATTTTACTTGAAAACTGAAGAGCAACAGAAAATATAGACGGATGCAAGAAGAAAATTGAGATCCTTCTATTTTTATTACATTTGTGTTCTGGCGCAAAACTGTTCACTTTGAAAAGAAAGTGCAACTGTAAATAAAACACAAATAGTAGCCAGACAGAGCAGTTATCAGGTGAAGATTGCATCTCAGCACAAAACTTCATCAGTGTTAAAATACTGATTCTCTCTAGGAGGGGAATGTGGAGATTTGTTTGCCATACTAAATGTAAAGACCACATATCCTTACCCTTGTAAAAATAGGTCAGGCTTCAGAAAAGACATTTTTATGCTTAAAGTTACAAACCAAACAATTCTCAGGGGCATTGTTTTGTTTACTTAGTTTTAGTTGCATTTACTACACGTGAAATTTGAAAGATTTATGGGACTAGCTGGAGGCAGAAGTCATAATGGCTAATGCAACTTCATCCTAGCAAAAGCTATTTATCAAGTAGGCATAAGGTTAAGGTAAAACAAACGAACAAAAAATGTAGTAAGATATGAGTGTTATGGGACTTTAACCAAAGTTTCTTTATACTAGACTGTGCCGTTTTCAGTTCCTTGCCCTCTAAGCATCATTGGCAACTCGAGCATGTACCAATTCATTTATTGACTCTATAAACGATTATAGTGGTTTAGACAATTCTTTCCTGACTGGCCAAAAGGTGAAATTAATAGACAATGCTGATTTACTACTGACCTTTCTGATTTGAATGATGAAACAGAGTCTACTATGCACCTAAAAAGAGAGCTTAGAACATAATAAGCCCTCTCTACGTATTTATTATTAAAGGAGAGAACGAATAACTCTTATTAGTAAGAATATTTTCTCTCTCTTTTTTTTGTATCTTGCTGTCCAGTTAACACATACAGACACACATGGAATCTGTTCCTGCAAAAATCAGCCAGTATATTTGGGTGTGACAGTATCTCAGTGTGTAAAAAGATAATGGAAAACATTTGCATTTTCATTAAGTTCTTTTTAGGTTCTTCCTCTATGTGTCACCACATGTCTTCTGGGTTCTAACATGGCTACCATCCCTCTTTTCAATTTCCCCACTAGGACTAATATTCCATAATTAATGCAAGGATAGAATCATCTGCGTATTCCCTTTTAAAGTAATTAAAGCTAATAGATTTTTTTAAGACTTTGAAATAAATGCAAAAATTGACAGAAAGGTTGTTAGAAGGGAGAGTTCTATGTCCAGGAAATGTGAACTCTGAACAGACTTGTAGTCTGACCACATTGTGTGTGGCTCTTGCCCCAGACACCCACTAACATGTCCTTTCTGAATTTACTCTTCTGAAAAGTGAAGTGTTTGCACTGAATGATTTCTGGACTCCTTTCTCACCTGTAAAACTATTTTGAAATTATTTATGTAAACATGAGCTTTGAAAAATCCTTCTCTAGAAGCTGTTGACATAGCATGGTATAAGTGTAACCCTTCCTAGAAAAGGAATAGGGGAGTTAAAAATATCTAACCACCCAGGCTCTTTTTAGGCCAAAATTCTTGTTATAGTTTTATGAGATGGACACTGATATTTGCTTCAAGTTCTGTGCACTAACATTCATATCGAACAGCAATTACAATTCTAGTGGAAAAAAATAGCTAAGATTTATTTTTCTTTTGTTAATGGACTGGGATCCTGCTCCATATAAAACATGCAGTCTGTGACAAGCTATAATTCAGATGTTAACTTTTCAATTCATGCCTTTACAATTCTATAAGAATATTATGTAGAAACAAATATATCTTTAACTCTCCCCCAACCTTGGTAATTTTCTTTTTATGGGCCATAGGTTCAAAGCCTTTGGCAAGCAATAGCATCAACCTTAAATTTAATAACATTGTTTGTATTGATTGTATTTATTGCAGCTACCTTTAATGAAAAGTGATACTTTCTCTCCATTTGCAATCATGTTATACATTTTCCTTCTGAAGTAGACTTAAGCAAAAGAGAAAGTGAATTAATTTTTAACATATTAAATTGCTAGAAGTATAGGTCATATATGGATAAAATAAAAATAGTGGAAGTGATAATTAGATGTCTAAAGATATATTAAACACATAGCTTTGGAAGTGGATGTGATTTATCTGCAGCTCTCTTAAGCACGTCTGATTTCTTAGATAATCATAATAACCCTCTACCAGTGGCCTCCAATATTATTCTTCTGCTTACTATGGAAAATTCTCCCTCACTGAGAGCCAACTACATAGCTGGTTGTATGCTGGATTTTGGAATTGACTGTTTAATAGTGTTTTTTAGCTTTTGGCTCAATTGCAAAACAGAGGTATCTGAGCTAACCAGAGTTTGTAAATGGGCAAACCACCTCAGGGTCTGTCTCATTACCTCCCAAGTATTGAAAGGTATCCGAGACAAGGTGTACATTTCCTTATTTGTATTCTTTTATACTAGGGACAGAAATATAGATTTGAATGATTTCTTTTTGGTAGCAGTTGTATAATACCTATCAACATTTTAAACACACATAGTTTTTTTTCCTCAAAATTCTATTCCTAGGATTTTAATCTACCAGAAAACTATTACAGGTTAGCTATGATACAGGTGTAAGGATGTTTATTGAAGCCTTATTAGTATAGAAATAATTGGAGATTAACCAAATGTTCTTATTCTTGAAATATTTTCTACTCTTGGATTCAGAGATACCTCCTTCATTCTTCTGGTTTTCCTCTTACCTCCCTAGCTCCTTGTCCCAGGCTTTGCTGCTTCTCTTCATCACCTCAAACTCCTAATGATGGAGTGCCTAGGGGCAAACTTCTTTCAACTTTTTCTTGATCAACTATTTATGCCTTGATTTTCTAGTAGCCTTGTAACTTTAAGTACCTTTTAACCATTAATGATTGACTTCTTTCTCTTTCTTAATTGTACATTTCCTCTAAAATCAATGCTTATACTTAAACTGATCACTCTGCATGTTTGCTTGCCTATCTGCTATACATCTCAACTTTGTCAAGCCCAAAACTAAGCTCTTGATTTTGTAACTTCTTTCTATCTCTTGATCCTAGTAACTGCGTTCTACTAAGCTGAAGTCATATTTTATTAGATTTTTTCTTTCACCCACTGCCACATCAAACCTGTCAGAAAATTCTGTCTGTTCTATATTCAAACTATTCCACAATAAAACAAAAGCCATTTCAGCACCATCATGTGTAAAATGGAATGTTCAAAGATTTTCCCTTTGAGATCAGAAACAAATTAAGTTTCCCAGTTATCACCATTTGCATTCTTAGCCAGTTCATTAAAACAAGAATAAGAAAGAAGAAAAAGGATTGCCGATTATATTCTTGTAGATGTAGAAACTCCTAAATAAATTGCTAATCAATTATTAGTGTTTATATGAAAGTTTATCTAGGTTACTGATTTCTTTTTTTTAAAAGATTTTATTTATTCATGAGAGTCACAGAAAGAGAGACAGGGGGAGAAGCAGGCTTGCTGTGGGGAACCCAATGCGGGACCCGATCCCAGGACCTTGGGATCATGACCTAAACCAAAGGCAGATGCTCAACCACTGAGCCACCCAGGCAAACTCCATCGTATTTCAAAGTACCAGGAACAAAGTTGGGGAAAAAATATGTACTGTTACATCAAAAACAAAAAATACATAAGAATAAATCTAACAAAACATGTGCAAGTTCTTTTTAGAAAATGATATCAGCTTATTAGATATAGTAAAGAGGATTCAAGTATCCAGTATTATAAAGATGTCATTTCTTTCATTTTAATACATAGATGCATTGAAATTCCATGTGATGGCTAATTTTGAGTGTCAGCTTGACTGGCCATGCTGTACCCACATTAAACATTATTTCTGAGTGGGGCTGTAAGAATGTTTCTAAGTGAGATTAGCATGTCAGTCAGTGGCCTCAGCAAAGTAGACTGTCCTCCCGGATGTGGGTGGTCATGATCCAATCCATTGAGGATCTGAATAGAACAAAAGGTGGGGAAATTTGCCTCTTTTTTTCTTGCTTCACTGCGTGAGCTAAGACACCGTATCTCATTTCTACCCTTGGACTGGGATGATTTACACCAATGCAGACACTGGCTCCCCTGGTTCACAGGCCTTTGAATTTGGACTACTTTATACCACTTGCTTTCTTGAAGTCTTTAGTTTGCAGATGGCAGATTGTGAGATTTCTCAGCCTCCATAATCTTATGAGCCAATTTCTCATAATAAATCTCCTTTTATATACATAAAGCTTTTATTCTTGAGACAGATTATGATAGTATTGTTCTGTTATAGATGGAAACCCTTGCACATGTGCATCTGGATCCACTTATAAGAATGTTCACAGCACCATTGCTGGAATAACTGAACCCTGACAACAACCCAAGGATACTTTACTCAGGGAAGGGATGAGTAAATATTATTAGAATATTCATAAAATTTTGTATGACACTGAACAAAATTTACTGCTGGAAAATGGAAGAATAATATACAAACATATATAGTAATACATTCAATACAAAATTCTTACCAAGAATATGTTAAAATCCCCATGATGATTGTATTAGTTCTCTAATGCCTCTGTGTCTAATCATCACAAGATTAGTGGCTCAAAAGAATACAAATTTATTTAGTTTCTGAGGTCTGAAGTCTGAAATCAATTTCTCTGCTAAAAAGGTGTCAGTATGCATATGTTCCTTGCCTTTTCCAGCTTCTAGAGGCCATTAGCATCTTGGTTTATGGATCCTTCCTCCATCTTCAAAGCTAGCAGTGAAGCATCATCAAATCTCTCTTTGCTTCCATGTCACGTTGACTTCTTTTCTCTGATCCCCTGCCTATCTGTTATAAGGCCCTCTATGTTTATATAGGACCTACCGAGATAATCCAGGCTGATTTTCCCATCTAAAGATCCTTAACTCAGTCATACCTTGTAAGTGCCTTGTGCCATATAAGGTAACATATCCATAAATTTCAGGGATTAGGATGTAAAGATTGAGGAGAGGAGTGGGGCAGGCATTATTTAACCTACTGCAATGATGTATCAGGTGAAATTGGCTACAAAAAGCACTGAAATTTTCAAATTGAAGAGAAAAATTGCCACCAAAAACTTTATCAATGTCTATGTGAACATAGTAAGAAAGGAAATGTTTCTGTTCAAAAATTTGCATTTTACCACCACTAACAAGTATTAATTAGCACCTCAGCTTTGGAGAATACAGGATCTAACTATAGGCTCCTGTCAGCTACCAGGAGTGATAATCTCATCGAATAGTATTTTTAAAAATTTGATTTGTAGGATCTTTTTTCCATTTACAAAAATTTTAATGACTCCTTATACCCCTATACTTAACTCTACTCAATAAATGTCCTACATGACCTCAAAATACCCTTAGTGTAGAATATGGGGGTAATGATTTTAAGAACTATTTCTTTCAAGCCTAGTGTTCTGTACAAAGGACAAAATATATTTATGAGTTGTCTTATTATAATAAGCTTCCCATGCCCGTTCCTTTATTCAGTCATTTATTTCATCATTTTTCTATCCATACACATTTATTGATTCTATTATGTGCCAGGAATTATGGTAGAATGTGGGGATATATCATCTTAAAGGCAACATACTTATCCTTAATTTTTCATTCAAGTAGCATAAGAAAAAAAGGAGGGAGATTGTTACTATAAGCAGAAAAGACAAATGTATTTTGCAAAGAATTTTGAAATATGAAGCCTTTCTAATAAAAACAGAATAAGAGAAGCCCGTATCTTCTCTTGGGTTATTCAACTAAGGCTTCAAGGAGGAGGTGACACTTCATGATGACTTCACAATGCGTGAAAAGTAACACGCAGCTGGGCAAGGCCAAGGAAAAGTCATTCTTAACACAAAGAACAGCATTTTTTTCCCCAGGGCACATTTATCAGGAGACATTTCTGGCTGTCATAATGGTGGTTGTGGGGAGGAATGCTATGGGTGTCTGGGGGGTTAGGACTGTGGATACTGACAAGCCTTCTATGATGCACAGAACAGCAAAGAATTAGTCAGTTTAGAAGGTCATTGGTGCCAAATGTGAGAAACTCTGTCCTCAGCTATGCAAGAGTGAGATAGCATGACACGTTCTGAAATCACAAGAAGCACTGTTTATGACAGTTATTTTTTAAGACCTTACTGTGTATTTTACTGTTTGAATATAAGGATAAGTTGAGATAAATATGAAGAAATACATGATGAGTGGTAGGGACAGGCTTTAAGGAAGGGATTAAAAAAGCAGAAATAACAATAAAAATTTTTCATAAGGAGATGAAGCAAATGATAAAATATTATCAACAAAATATTGTCATTAAAGAAAAGTCTCCCCAAACAAATTACTTAAGTATTGAATCTTAAACAGTATGCACAGGTATAGGGTATGCTCCCCCCCAAAAAAAAAAGTCCAAAGTAATTATATTTAGAAAGATATGACTTTTCTAAAAAAATAATTTTGCAGTTACCACTATGGAAAGCTGGTTTGGTTGATCACTCTATTCCAAAATTAAGCATGTAAATTCTTCCAGTTTGAACATGTATGTTATACTATGCACTGCTGTTTTGGAGCTACATCAGTATTATTATTTTCAAGATCTCAGTGTTCTTTTAGCATCATACAAATAGTATACACATATTTCTTACCAAGTTCCAGTAGATTATTTCACAAACTAAAAGATCATTTTATCATTTGGTATCAACATCATGTTTTAGGGGTCTCAAGACAGTGTTCAAGGTCTGAGGATTCACAAATCACCAGCTGCCATATCAGAAACATGTCGAATATTTTTCATTGTTTTGAGTTCTGTGGAAAAGTTTAAGAAGCCAAGTCAACTTGAAATAAAATTCAGAGATTTTATTATACAGTCAGCAGCTAAAAGCTATCAGATTTGTGTGGGTGTTTGGATATTGTTTTTTAAAAATGCAGAGAAAACTCAATTTTAGTGCACGGCCCCCTTGGAGAAGTAACTTGTCAATTATGCTGAATAGTGGCATGGTTTTCAATGTGTCAAAAACAGACAGGGACTGACCTTAGACTCCTTGAAGCAATGAGCTCAGCTGGTTCTAAACCCAGATCCTTAGGGTGTCAAGGCAGCTGATTACCCTCTGCATTAACTAGCTCCTGTGTGTTTCCTTGTCTTGATGTCCTATATGGTGCTTTCTCAGACAGAAGCCAGCAGTCACAGGTTAGTGTCCTTGGAGTTGCAACTTTAGAAAATGCCATTGCAATTTAGCAACAGTGATCAAAAGTAACTACCTCATGTCACCAGGAGCCAGTTCTGGTTTTAAAACTAACCCCAAATAAGTAAAGAACATCGTGTTCAGAGACACTGTTTTGTACAAGACTTAACTTTTAAGTTTGATGAATCTGTGGGTGAAAAATATTCTTTTTGATCCGAGTTCAGTGGTTGTTACCTCCTATCTGAAAAGAGTTAGTGGAATAGATCATAAATTAGATAGGAATGTAAAACTGAGAAGGTACAGGAAATAATTTTTCAAAAAGTCTGGCCCCAGAAAAAGTCACATTCGGAAATGGTCCAGTTTCCAAACCACAGGCAGCAGCCTACAGAAGAGAAGGGAGTAGAAATTTGACATTTGTGCAAGTCCCTCCTTTTGATCACAATTCTGTTTCTTTAGTCATTAGATCTACTCAGGCAGCTGAGAATCAGCTTTCATCCTTTAATTCTCATTTTCTTCTGAGATTTTTCATAAGTCTACACAACCTTTTTCCCTTTAGACAAGCCCTGCAGAGCTGCCAATCTCATGGGCATCCATGCTAGTCTGATGATGTGCAGCTGACAGATAGAAGTCTGAATACTTGGTTTCTATGGTTGGAGGTATATTATGCAGTTATCGACTTTCTTCCTTCAAAGTCAATATCAAAATTTATTCAAACAAGAAATGGTGTTCAAACAAATTCAATTTTGATCAAGAAGTGCAAATCAATGCATCGTATCAGTATAAATACATCTGTGTATATATACATGTATGTATATACACATACACACATACCCTGTTCATATGATAAAATAAAATAATTCTGGGGATAAAGTGAAATGATCACACATATATCTTTTCTACTTGACTGGAAAAAGAGATGATTTGATAATGTTACTTATAAATATTTCCAGCTCATTTACTCATTTCATTAATAAATTATGATAGGACCAATGTGTTAATCTAAAAATTAAAACCAAGATCTTCAAAATGTTAATAAAAAAGATTTAATAATTTGTGGTATCACAGGTTAGTTTTTACTGGATACTCACCCTTTACAACTGACCTTCTCTGAGACATTATTATTCACATACTCTAGGATTTCATTTACTAATATGTTTTGAAATGGTCACAGAAAGCATCCATTGATTAGCAGTTTTAAACATTAAATAGTCTTTAAATATTTAGTATAAGAAGTGCCCAGACTCTCTTCTTTCAAATAGAGCAGTTATACTGGCATGTCACAATGCATTGAAATTAAAAGAGAAATTTTATATTTCTTCTTTGCCATTGACCCCCAGAAAGCAGTCACAACAATGCCTAGCTGCAAGAGGCGGGGACATGCAAGTATACTTGGGAAAAGATGTGCCAGCCACAATTCATTTACTATGAAAGAAGGGGAGAAGGAATTTAGTTTAAGCAGCTAGTAGTTCCCATCACACAATCTGTTTTAAAATTCAGAATAAGTTGATCTCTTTTCTCTATGATACTTATCCCCTCAAGAAGCTTCATGGAAATATATTCTCTTTGTTTTGTCTCACCAGTTCATCAGAATTCCCAAAGAATATCAGTTACTTGCCAGCCAGCCCCCTCTGCTAAAAGCCAATAATATTTAAAGAATGTGGGTGCAGAAAAGTGGGAATTAGGAGACTTGGTTAGCTCATACATCCTCAGTTGAACATCTTGAGTTTCCTCATCTACAGAAAGAATACACTGGATGAGCTATTGGCCTCTATCCCAACTTCTAGGGATTCTGTTTTCTCAATAAAGTTTTTATTTTAATTTCAGCATAGTTAACAACTGGTGTTATATTAGTTTCAGGTATACAATATAGTGATTGAACAATTCCATACATCGTCCAGTGCTCATCACAATATGTGCCCTCCTTAATCCCCATCATCTATCTCACCCACCACCCACCCACCTCCTCCCCTCTGGTAACCATCAGTTTTTTCTGTATAGTTAACAGGCTGTTTCTTGATTTTTCTCTCTCTCTCTGTCTCTCACTTTTCCTTTGCTCGTTTATTTTGTTTCTTAAATTCCTCATATGAGTGAGATCATATGGTATTTGTCTTTCTCTGACTGACTTATTTCTAAACTTCCAGAATTCTTAACAGATGAGAGAATTTACTGTGAAGCAAATCAAACCTTAGATAGATAAGGTTCAACTATGCATTGGGGAGGATCCTTGCAATATGTTATACGGTCATAATTTTGTACATTTTGCAAGAGCAAGACATTTTAATTGCAATTGGTAAAATACTTGTCTCTGTCATATTTCCCTTTGTGTCAGGAGTACTTGTGAAATGGATATTTTATGTTAGTGATTTGAGATTTCTCTTTTTTAAAGAAATCTCAAAATTCTATGAGCCTTAGACTCCATAAAAATGGATTTACCTCTATTTAAGATGTCTGTATCGTCCTTCTTTGGATATCTGTAAACATAAGAACATATTAAAGTGGTTCAGCCCATAATAGTAATAGCAGAAATTGGGATGAATAACCTCCCTAGGATCCTTTTCATCCAAAGGTTCTTCTCACCTTTATACAGTATGAATCGTAGTTGTTTCAGATTCTGTGACCAATATTTGTATCCAAACAGCAGTTATAACACCAAATGGAATAGTAAGAATTGAAAATTGTCCTCCTTCGGTTAGTAGTCTAGGTTGCTGTATCTAGGAAAATACAGTCTCCATGGCAACTTGATGTTCAACTTGTAACTTTTAAACACTTTGCCTTTTTCTTTACATTATTATGATTTATAATCACACTAATGACCTCCCAGTTAGGCATTTTCTGGCCATTAACGACAGGCTCTGTTAAAGGACCCTAGATTCACCTGGTACCATGAATGCTTTCCATTGGTCATTAATGCCAAGAAAATATCCAGTTTGAAGGTCATTATTGCTTAAATAGTAACTTGGAAAGTTATGCAAGGCTAGCAATTAGGTTGTTTTTTAGACTATTTTAGAAAGTCTGTATAAACACCAAGATCAGACAAAACAACAATGTAATGAAAGCCCAGGCCACTGATGAAGCTGAGGGAAAGGTAAAAATGTCTCTTCAGGTTGTTGGCCTTTTAAAAATAGCTTTGAGACTTTAATGATGTGAGAGCTATATACAGTCTGGAATTATTAACTTGCTTACTCTTCCTCATCTCCCATTAAGATTCCACCCACTCTTCTAGGAACTGTCTGCCCCAGAATGCATTTCCTGCTGTGTTAATTACCTTGCAAAGTCAGGAGTATCACTGGCCTGTTTATGTTAATTGCCCTTGGTAGTTTTACAAGTGAGAAGAAGAGAACCAAAAATTAATTTGGAAAGCTCTCGAGTTCTACTGTGAACAATCAATTGGATTCATGTTTTAAAAATTTAAGAGTCATTAGAGTGTTTTGTTTTTCCTATGCAAACAGCACACACTGTCAGAGGAAGGGCAAGGGGCCATTTTGGCCACAAGATACTTTTTGTCCTTTCTGTTCTAATGGCACCTATTTTTCCACTGAAACACCTCTAACCTGATCCCCACGTTTTTCTTCGCCAAACAAAAAATATTTATAAGATGCTCCTTTTCTTAAAAACGAAAACCTTCTATACCTTGTTCCCTTTGTAGCAGTTCTCTCTTATTCTCCCCTCAAAAGCAAGCCTTTGAGAACTATAGACTACAATCATCATCCTTATACCCTTTACTCCTTCATTCCTCAGTCCTCTGGAATCTATTATGTTATGGTTTCACTCCTATTACAAATTTCTCTGTGTAATCCCATTCTGATCATCTTTTTTTAAAGATTATTAATTTATTTAAGAGGGTGTGCAAGAGAGCATGCACATATGGGGGACAAGGAGACAGAGGGAGAGAGAATCTGAAGCACATTCCATAATCAGCACAGAACCCGTCCTGGGGTTCATGACCTGAACCAAAATCAAGAGCCAGTCCTTAATGGACTGAGCCACCCAGGTGCCCCTGTTCTGACCATCTTTTAAATGCTGCGGTCTATAGGACTCTAGCCTTTCTTCTCTTAGTTCTTTATATACTTTTCCTGGGGAATTTATCCTAACTTTATGGGTTAAATGGCCATCTGTATTCTAACAATACACTGAACTCCAGTTGTTTTTCCTGTGAACCAGCCCTATCTAGTCTTCCATTTCCTGCATATATCCATTTGATTTTTTTGTTAACCATTTAGTACCCATTACCCTAAAATTATTTTTAATGTGTATGGCCTTTTTCATTGAATGGTGCTGTCTTCCATCCAGTCAGCCAAATTTAAAAATACAGAGATTATTCTCCATTTCTCCTTTTCCACAACTCTCATATTCAATCTCCAAATCCTACAAATTCTACCTTATTAACACTTCAAAAATCAATGCCCTGTAAGATACTGTTCCACTGATACAACCTTGGTTCTGTTTCTCACTAGACATGAAGTTTTCACTTATACATGCTAAATTCATTCTCAAATACACTTATCTTTTTTATCTGTTTTTGTTTCAAGTTTTTATTTAAATTCTAGTTAACATATAGTGCAATATTGATTTCAGGAGTAGAATTTAGTGATTCATCACTTCAAATACAATTATCCTTCAAAAGCATAGACTCATCATTTTTTTCTTCTGTATAAAAGTTTTTAGTGATTTAACCTTTTGCCTTATGATAACATTTTAAATTCTTATTACTGTTTTTAAAGATGTGAAATACTAGAATATAACCTCCATGAGATAAAATTCCATATCCTTCATTCATCACTGTAGGAGAATAAATTTTGTATTTTTCTATAGATTTATTTATTTATTTATTTGAGAGAGAGAAAGAGAAAGAGAGAGCTTGAGCATGAGTGGGCAGAGGGGCAGAGGGCGAGAGAGAGAGAGAGAGAGAATCTCAAGCAGACCCAGGGCTCAATGCAGGACTTAATCTATGACCCTGAGATGATGATCTGAGCCGAAATCAAGAGTCGGTCACTAAACCAACTTAACCAACTGAGCCACCGAGGCATTCCAAATTTTGTATTGTTTTTAAGTCATTAAGTTTGTAGTAATTTTTTATAGCAGCAATAAGAAATGAATACACCATTTCACCCAAAGGAACACCTCCACCCATTGTATATTCTCCCATTTTTGGAATGCTAGATTAAACATTCTAGAATCTAACCCTAACTTCCAAAACATTTTCTTTTCTTTATACTATCTAGCAGCAGGACTTCTGGCTGCTGCCCCTGGTTTCACTAGATCCTATTTTTAATTTTATTGTTATATATTCTCAAAGGACTGGTAGATCCTCAAGAGGAAAGGAGGATATTTATATCACTATTTACTCATGCTACCTAGAACTTTTTCCTGAATATCAAAAACATCAATTAATATTTATTGATTCTATTTATGTGATTTTGACTCAGGCAGCATTCATATTCTCCAGAGCAATAAAGTTTATGAACCTGTATATGACAAAACAAACCCTTAGAGTTTCAAATTTTGGAATATGTATCTTTGTTATTCTGAAAGCATTTGTTATATGATATGTGTAACCATTAGCATGAGTTTAATGCATGTATGGGAAGAGGAGCATAATTTCCCACCCCCAAATATGCCTCTTGGGCATAGAATTATTGTGAATTGGTTGTTTTTAAGAAACAGCAGATGTAAAAGCTCTGAAAGCTAGTATAAGTTAACCTTTTGTGAGAGACATTTATATTTATAAAGGAATGTCCCTTTGTAATGGTATCTCCTCTGTACTAGGAAAAGAAAGAGACAGAACCTCTAGAAACTCTTACAAATGGGGAAAATAGAGACTTAGATCTACATGACAACCATACTTCACTGTGATTTGCCTGAAAACATCCCATAACTTGCTCTTTATCCCCCAACACCTTCTTTTGTCAGTAGCTGAGGGTGATAGTCAAGGTGATGGCTTGGGCCATTTCAAGGAGTTACTACTCAGTTTTCCTGGGTCTCTCCATTGTATATAGGAGGTATTTATGTTAATTTCTGTTTGTTTTTCTCCTGTTATTCTTTTATTACAGAGGTGTTTCAGCCAAGAATCTAGAAGGGTAGAAGGAAAATTATTTTTCCTCCTCTACACATTTATGAAGTCTGTTCATTTTGATATTTGAATCCTGATTTAATCTATGGTCATCCTGTAAAGCCAAGAGGTTCTCAGTTCTGATCTGTGTGCTGAGTATTATCTTAAATAAAACGACACATATTCATGAGATAAGCACAACTCATGGAGAAGAATGTGGCGAAATGAGTATCTACCCTTGATGAAATGAATATCTATATATGGAAGAACTCGGTCTATAGCTTAGAATATCAATTGACATTCCTTCATCCACATATTATTCAGGCTAATATTTTTTGAGCAGGATAATGGGTGCATGTTTTCTCTTTGTAACAACCTTTATTAATATATGCTTCTACAGACCCCAAATATCTTATCATTTAAAATATTTTTCTTTATTATCTGATTGTTTTCATTTGTGTGTGTGTCATTGTTTTCTCAATATATAAAAACCCATAATTTTGTCTAAGGTTTCATAATCTGTCTTGTTAGCTAGGCCATTACTGGGTTCTCATCCCAGGACTTAAAAACAGTGATATAAATCAAACTGTACCCCTTACCCTTGAGAAAAGATTTTTCTTCTCATCTTCGATCTTTTCTCTCCCAGCTAATGCAGTCTTTTCAAAGAACAGATCATGAAATCTACCATTTTGAATGTCACACCTGGGGTTACAATAATTTTCAGTTCTTACTGATGTGTAGCTTAGTAATTTAAGTCTGTATACGTAACGTGTTTATGTGATTCCTGAAAGTCTAAACAATGTCCATTAGCTCAGATTTAGGAATTGAATTTGGAATATCTGATTGGTCTTTCTAGTAATAAAGATTTAAATCCTTGCTCCAAAAAGAATATCAAGCACAAAATAATATCTGCTGAAACAAAAGCTTGGTTGTCCTTTTGACTTCATATTAAAATTGTGTGAGCCCTTTAATTGCTCTGCTAGCATTTCTGGCATAGGTTATATCAATACATTATTCCAATATTGTTTGTTGTCCTATGCTGTCTATATTTACCACTATGTTATTTTTGACATTAATGTACCACACAGAAAATAAGGAAAGAACAGGTCATTTTTGCAAATGCACTGTAATTTGTTAGCTTCTATGAATTATTTATCAGTCTGCCTGTCATTTATTAGGATTTGTAGATATAGAGAACAAATGCCTCATTAATTTTAAGATATGCTTCTCTCTCCCTATTCTCTACAATAAGTTTTTAACATATAAAGCATTGACTAGAACATGAGATCATGGACAATTAAAACAAAATACTTATTTAGGTCATAGACTAGTTTCATGGAAGCACTGAACTCTGATTTAGCAATCCTGGTTTCTAGTTTAGGCCAGTTATTTACCAGATATCATTCCTAGGATTTATAGGTATTCTTGCTTAGCCCTAGTTTGCTTTTGTGAAAAGTGAAGTACTAGATCATCTTTCTCTTTTTTCTCTCTTTCTTTTCTGTTTTTTTTTTTTGTTTCCAGTTTTTATTTAAATTCCAATTAGGTGGGATCCCTGGGTGGCGCAGCGGTTTAGCGCCTGTCTTTGGCCCAGGGCGCGATCCTGGAGACCCGGGATCGAATCCCACATCGGGCTCCCGGTGCATGGAGCCTGCTTCTCCCTCTGCCTGTGTCTCTGCCTCTCTCTCTCTCTCTCTGTGACTATCATAAATAAATAAAAAAATAAAAAAATAAAAAAAATAATAAATTCCAATTAGGTAACATATAGTGTAATACTAGTTTCAAGAATAGAATTTAGTGATTCTTTGCTTAAAAACACCCAGTGTTCATCATAACAAGTGCCCTCCTTAATATCCATCACCTATTTAACCCTCCTCCACCCATCTCCCCTCCAGTAACCCTCAGTCTGTTCTCTATAGTTAAGAGTGTTTTATGGCTTGCTTTGCTCTCTTTTTTTTCCCTTAATCTGTTTTTTTTTCTCCCTTCATCGATTTTGTTTCTTAAATTCCACATATGAGTGAACTCATATGGCATTTGTCTTTCTCTGACTGACTTATTTTGCTTAGCATAATACACGTTAGCTCCACCCACATCATTGCAAATGGCAAGATTTCATTTTTGATGGCTGAGTAATAATCCTGTGTGTATGTGTGTGTGTATGTGTGTGTATAAAATTTCTTCTTTATCCATTCATCAGTTGATGGATATTTGGATTCTTTCCATAATTTGGCTACTGTTGATAATGCTGCTCTATAAACATCAGGGTGAACATTTACCTTTGAATCAATATTTTTGCCTCCTTTGGATAAATACCTAGTAGTACAATTGCTGGGTCATAGGGTAGTTCTAGTTTTAACTTTTTAAGGAACCTTCATACTGGTTTTACACAGTGGTTGCACCAGTTTGCATTCTCACCAGCAGTGTGAGAGAATTCCCCTTTCTCTGCATTCTTGCCAACATCTGTTGTTTCTAGGGTTGTTAATTTGGCCATTCTGCAGGTTATTGTAGATTTGATTAGTATTTCCCTAATGATGGATGATGTTGGGCACTTTTCATGTCTGTTAGCCATCTGGGTGTTTTCTTTGGAAAAGTGTCTATTCATGTCTTCTGCCCATTTCTTAACTGGATTATTTATTTTGGGGGGGATGCTGAGTTTGATAAGTTCTTTCTACATTTTGTATATTAATCCCTTATCAGATATGACACTTGCAAATATCTTCTCCCATTCTGTAGGTTGCCTTTTAGTTTTGTTGATTATTTCCTTTAGTTTTGTTGATTATTTCCTTTCCAAAAGCTGTGCAGAATCTTTTTATCTTGATGATGTCCCAACAATTATTTTTGTTTTCAGTTCCCTTGCTTTCAGAGAAGTGTCTAATAAGAAGTTGCTACAGCCGGGGTCAAAAAGTTTGGAATTGTGATGCCTTCAGCTTTGCTTTTCTTTTTCAAAATTGCTTTGGCTATTTGGAGTCTTTTGTAGTTCTATATAAATTTTAGGATTGTTTGTTCTAGCTCTGTGAAAAATGCTGGTGGTATTTTGATAGAGATTGCATTGAATGTGTAGATTGCTTTGGGTAGTATAGACATTTTAACAATATTTGTTCTTCTAATACATGAGCATGGAATATTTTTTCATTTCTTTGTGTCATATTATGAATTTCTTTCATAAGTGTTCTATAGTTTTCAGAATACAGAGCTTTTACCTCTTTGGTTAGGTTTATTCCTAGGTATCTTATGGTTTGGGGTATTATAATAAAGGGGACAAATTCTTGATTTCTCTTTCTGCTGCTTCATTTTTGGTGTACAGAAATGCAACAGAGCTCTGTACATTGACTTTGTATCCTGTGACTTCACTGAAATCATGTATTAGTCCTAGCAATTTTTTGGTGGAATCTTTCAAGTTTTCTACATAGAGTATTATGTTATCTGCAAAGAGTGAAAGTTTGACTTCTTCCTTGCCAACTTGGATGCTTTTTATTTCTTTTTGTTGTCTGATTGCTTAGGCTAGGACTCCTAGTACCATGTTAAATAACAGTGGTGAAAGTGGACATCCCTGTCTTGTTTCTAACTGTAGAGGAAAAAACTTAGTTTTTCCCCAAGAGGATGATATTGGCTGTGGGTCTTTTGTATATGGCTTTTGTGATGTTAAGGTATGTTCCATCTATGCCTACTGTGTTGAGGGTTTTTATCAGGCATCAGTGCTGTACTTTGTCAAATGCTTTTTCTGCGTCTATTCAGGACATTATATGGTTCTTATCATTTCTTTTATTAACATGATGTATCATGTTGATTGATTTGTGAATATTGAATCACACTTATAGCACAATAAATCCCACTTGATCATGGTAAATGATTATTTTAATGTATTGTTGGATTCAATTTGCTAGTATTTTGTTGAGAATTTTTGCATCCATGTTCATGAGGAATACTGGCTTGTAATTCTTTTAGTGGAGTCTTTGGTTTTGGAATCAAGATAATTGCTGGCCTCGTGTAATGACTTTGGAAGTTTCCTTCCATTTCTATTTTTTGGAATAGTGTGAGAAGAATTAGTATTAATTCTTCTTTAAATGTTTGGTAGAATATGCCTGGGAAGCCATCTGGCCCTGAACTTTTGTCTGTTGGGAGATTTTTGATTATTGATTCAATTTATTTACTGATTATTGATCTGTTCAAATCTTCTATTTCTTTCTGTTTCAGCTTTCATTGTTTATATGATTCTAGGAATGTATCCATTTCTTCCAGATTGCCCAACTCATTGGCATATAATTTTTCATAATATTATCTTACAATTGTATTTCTGTGATGTTGGTTGTTATCTCTCACCTCTCTTTCATGATTTTATTTATATGGGTCCTTTCTCTTTTATTTTTGGTAAGTCTGACTTGGAGTTTATCAATTTTATTAATTCCTTCCAAGAACCAGCTCCTGGTTTCCTTGATCTGCCCTACAAGGGAGTTTTTTTTGTTTGTTTGTTTCTATATCATTTATTTTGCTTTAATCTTTATTATTTTCCTTCTTCTGCTTCCTTCAGGCTTCATTTATTGTTCTTTTACTAGCTCCTTTAGGTATAAGGTTAGGTTGTATATTTGAGACTTTTCTTGCTTCTTGAGGTTGGTTTCTATTGCTATATACTTCCCTCTTATGACCACTTTTGTTGCATCCCAAAGTTTTGGACTGTTATGTTTTCATTTTCATTTGTTCCCATGTATTTTTTATTTCCTTTTTAATTTCCTGGCTAACTCATTCATTATTTAGTAGGATTTTAACTCATTCATTCTTTAGTAGGATTTTCTTTAACCTTCCTGCATTTGTGGTCTTTCCAAATTTTAAGTAAGCTCCATGCTTAGCATGAGGCCTGATGTGGGGCTTGAATTCACAACCCTGAGATCAAGACCTGAGCTGAGATCAAGACTTGAGCTGAGATTATGAGTTGGACACTTAACTGACTGAACCACCCAGGCACCCTACCATATTTTTTCTTGTCGTTGACTTCTTGTGGTTTCATAGTGTTGTGGTCAGAAAATATTTATGGAATGATCTTAATCTTTTTTATTTGTTAAGGCCTGATTTGTGACCCAATATGTGATCTACTCTGGAAAATGCCCCATATGCACTTGAAAAGACTGTGTACTCTGCTGAAAACCATATAGGAGATGAAATCTCCTGAATATATCTGATCCAGTGTATCATTCAAAACCATTGTTGCCTTGTTGGTTTTCTGCTTAAATGATCTTTTCATTGCTGTAAGTGGGATGTTAAAGTCCCCTACCACTATTGTATTATTATCAGTGAGTTATTTTATGTTTGTTATTAATAGTTTTATATATTTGGGTGCTCCCAAGTTGGGTGCATAAATATTTGCAATTGATAGATCTTCTTGTTGGATAGACCTCTAGGTCATCTCTGTGATATCATGTGGTATAACCAAAGCACATAGCTTTGAAGACATATTTGCATTTAAACCTTTCTCTAACATGTATTATTGGTTGCATGAACTTGAACTAGTTTTTCTTTTCTTTTTTGGGTATAAATCTCCTTATCTGTAAAGTGTGGCTAACATACAATGTCATTGGAAGAAGTAAATAAAAATGAGATACATGAGCATAGCTCATATATGATGGATTTCCATTATTCACCATTAGACTTGCTGTTATTATAATGCTTTCTATATCACACAATGATAATAATGACAATAGCAAACACATATAGAAATTATTATTTGCCAAGTCCTATGCTAGTAATTTACATATATTGTCACTTAATCTTCATGACCAATGAGTGAAGTAGTAACTATTATTATACCCATTTTGCAAATGAGAGAACTAGGAACATAAAAGCGTAAGTTAATTATCCATGTTTACTTAACTAGTAAATGGCAGAGCTGGGACTTGCACATTCACTATCTGGATCTTGAGTCCATGCTTTTAGTTTTGCTACCTTGACAATCATGAAACAGTACCACCATGTATTAGGATAAAAATTGTTTCTAATTTTTAATTATATACTGTATATTCGAAACATGATTTGAAAAGAAGTCAAAAGACCTGGCTTTTGGATTCAGTTTGTCAATCACTAGCTGTAACATGTAACAACTCTGACTCACTTTCTCCCTTTTGATATTTATTATATTTACCCTCTGAACTATACAACTTATGATATTTACCCTCTGAACTTCACAATTCTATTTAAATAAAATGAAAGAGATGATATGTAAAATGATTTTGTGAGTTTCAAAGCAATATCCAAATAATGGAATTTGCATCTGCAATCATGAAATAAGTTTTACAACTCAGATAGTCAGCAAATAAATAAATAGCCCTCATTTCCTCTTTAATTGTTATTACCATATCAGTAACAATATAATACAAATAACTGGATTGCCTAAGGGTTGGGAAATGAACATTACTTATCATCTAAATTTTGTGGAATGCATTTGTGTCATCTCATTTAATACTTATAAGAATGTTACCATTCAGGAATACTTCTCTCCATCTAGAGAAGATCACTTGTCAAAATTAATCAACTAGGAAGAGAAAGACTCAGGATTTGCACTCAGATCCCTGCTTTTTTACATAAACTACTAGTGCTCTGTCAATAGAGTGTTCCATTCCCTAGTCTTGGTGCTTGAGTTTGGCTAAGAAAGAATTCAGACACAAACTCTTAAGCAAGGATTTAATAGCAGTTTAACACTTTTGGAGATGGGAGAGAACAGGCAGGCCCAAAGGTGGCAGCTGCACAGGGATCAGGGTTGTCTTTTCTTTTTATGCTCGGGCAGGTTATAGGTTACAGCTAGGAGTTTCTGACTAATGTTGCAGCGAATTGTCTATGGGACTCCTCCTACATTTTGGGAGGGGGAAGGTTGGGTTCTATATGGTTCTTACCAGAATTGTCATGGCAGGCATTCTCTGTGAGGAGTTCGAGGTTAAAATCACAATGTAAATGTATTATAATGAAGCTTTACGTTACTGTAGGGCAGTGGTCACAATGAAGAATCATGTGTATCCCCTGTATCTGTCCCTGGACCTTGACCTCTGTCCTTTTATGGGTCCAAAGCCCTTTTTGTCATGCTCATCTCTGGCCAGCTACCTACTCTATCATATCTGGGACAGAATCAGAAGAAAATTATGGTGTTAAAGTTAACTTTGAGAAAACTTTTCAAGAATAAACTGGAATAAAATTTTGCCCACTTAAATTGAGTTAACACTTGTTTTCTTAAAATACTTTTTAGGGGAGTTGGATGTTTCTCATTTTATATCATAAGCAATAATAACACAAAACAAAATTCAAAAAGGGAAAGATTTTTTTAAAAAAAATATTCCACTAATTGTCAGCATGCTGCTAACTAAGATGGAACTGGTTTCTCAGTTTTTCTTAACATTTCTGACACTTGGTTTGATGATTACCATTAAAACTAAAAGAAGACAGCACATTCAGCAAGAAGGAGAGGTAGGAGGAAGACAGTAAGAATGAGAAGTTAAAAAAAAGTTAGATGAAGCAAAGAATAAAAGAAATAGAATATATATAAATGATCAAAACAATTAAAGTTGGCACAAGAAAAGTTATGTTTCTTTTGATTTTTTTTCCTAGAATCTTAACATGCTTTTCTTTTTAGATTCTAAAGTTGACTGTGGAGGTTATAACAGGGACAAGTTGTATATAAGACTCATCTGAGGGCAGCCGGAGTGGTTCAGCGGTTAGTGCCGCCTTCAGCCCAGGGCCTGATCCTGGAGACCTGGGATCGAGTCCCACATCAGGCTCCCTGCATGGAGTCTGCTCCTCCCTCTGCCTGTGTCTCTGCGTCCCTCTCTCTCTCTCTCTCTCTCTCTCTCTGTATCTCTCATGAATAAGTAAATAAAATCTAAAAAAAAAGACTCATCTGCCTTTTCTCCTTCATTGTTAAGAAGTTTTGATAATTCTATGAAAGTTATCTGATTTAGATAGTAGATTTCTCGCTCAGGGACTTGTAATTCAAAGAATATGTTAGGATAATGACTGCACACCTGAAAAGAAAATGTGACATAGTAGAAAAATAGAATCAACTGATTCTTTGAAATGCATTGAATACAGTCCCTGTTTCAACCTGATTGTTGCTCCTTATTTGATTGCTAACAAAACTTTACAAATTAGTGAAAATATCAAGCTACATTTTGGATCCAATTTGTAACTCAAAGAATTGCTGTAAAAAAAATGGTCACCCACTTTGTGAAAATGCTTCAATTTTGACAAAAATGTTCTGGGGCACCTCTAAATCACTAGCAAATGCTTGAGATCTGCTATTAAGCATAATTTATAATATAAGAGATACAGTCAAGAAAGGAACTAAAAGGCACAAATGATGAATTTGGGAAAATTGAAATCCAAAACCACCAGGGAACATGACACCCAGATGAGTAAAGACTGACTTGTCAGGTATACATCTGCACACACTTCATCCCTGAAACATCAGTTGTTAGATCTTTGACACCTAGACTAATTCAGGAGTTTACTTAGTTGCAGACTGTATGTTCAGGAGTACCTTGAATATTCACAGGTTGAACTGTGTGACATCACTAATATCTGACAAATTTTAACCTGTAAAATAGTCAATTCCATGCTCTACAGACTGAATAGGGTTAAGCTGCATATAGAAATTATTTTTGATTTTAGCTCCCAGTGGGTGGGAAGGCAGAGGTAAAAGCAACCTACACCTATAAAATAGAAAAATGTTACTTTAGTGTATTAAAAGAAGATGTATAATACAAGAAAAGGTGAGCCACTATTTTCCCCTGTTGTATAAAAAAAAGAAACAGTTCAATTTGGGGGTTCTTTATATAACAATAAAACTAAAAATCATGACACTTCAAACACCCTTGCTGAGGTTTCACTGAGTCTATGCCGACCACAGCATGTTTTTAAGAAGGAATGATTAGTTATCATAGTCTATTTAAATCAAGTCTGTTCTCCTTACAAAATAATGTGCACATTCTAACTTAATTTTAGATAGCTGGCCTGTAGGAACCAAAAAAAGAGAATGTAATTGTTTGGTGGTAGCAATAAGTGACCAGAAGGAACCATCTGCAAAAACACACTTTTGCTTAAGGAAATGTGGCTCGGGGAGATACCACAGCATATCCAATCCCATTGCAGGACTCAGGATGAAGGGTTTGCTTTCTTTCAGAGTCTTGTCCTACTTAAAAAGTATAATTGAAGAGACTAGCTGCCAAGTTGCAAGACCCAATAGAACAGTTATACCACTCAACCAAAATGTTTGTTAGCACTAGGAATGACTTCTACTTTTAATCCTCCAAAAGGATGCTAAACCATAGTTTATGGAAAACATGAGAAATGTTATACAAGGAAAAACATGGTACTTTGATTATCACAGACATAATAAATGGGTTAATTTGTACTTTGAAAGCTTTCTGCAGCACATTCTGCATTGACTACTTTGAATTCCAGCCATCTTTGCCTATCAGCTCTGGAAGCTCTCAGGGCTATAGCCATTTGTTCAGATTAGGTCTGTCTTCAGTAGATAAGTCTCCCAGGTAATTTGAAGCACAAGGGGAAAATGTAGTGCTTTTGATGGTCTGAAAGTAGGAAATATCTCTAGTCCAATTAATTAATGCCTTTCTTTTAAATTTTCCATTTGAGGTTTGTCTTATGTTCTCACACATGTAGACTCCAATGGGCAGCTTAAAGATGTTTCTTCCATTCGTGTTTGTAAAGAGACACATCAATGGAGAAAGCTGTGCCTTCTGTTAAATGAATATTAGGTAAGCATTTATGTCTGAGATACAACTATACTGGTTAAGACCCTGGTCTTGGGAAATTAATTTGGGCTGTAGTCCCCCAACTCTATTTGCTATGGTCATTCTCTTGGGAGAGAAGCAATAGTAACACTTTCACAGAAATTTTATAAAGAATAAAGAAGATCATAAATGTAAAGTAATTAGAATGGGACCTATACCTTAGGAATGTGTGTTAGTCTGTCGTTTACATTCAGCAGGGCTTTTCTCTTACCTCCATCTGGACAAAGTAAAACCTCCAGAAGGAGATAAGAAGAAAGATTGAATGAATTTTTTAAGGACTGAGAATTTATCTCAAGTAAGTGTTTTAAATGGAAATGAGAATGTTTGGGAAGAAACTGAGTTTTAGTTGGAAAACTTAATTTTTCCCCATTACTTCATGAAGTAAAGGGAAGAGAAGAGTAACAAAGCATTAAATTTATTAGCACATCTAAGCTTGCCCCTGTAACTCTTTCACATAAAGGGGATTTTGTGTTATTTATTCACAAAACATTTCACAGACATTTCTGCATGTCCACTTGTCAATTCTATATGCAATAACAAAATAGGTTCAAAGATGATCTCAGAGGTTATGCTGTAGGTAGAGAATAAGACATGCAAACACTCTCCCACCGAAATTAAAATATAAATGGACAGAAGGATATAACTTTAGTATAAAAGAGGCACCAACTTCAGAAAGTAACAGGAAAAGATTATTCAAAGAACTGAGGTATTCATAAGGAAATAATAAACACTATAATCTTTTTAAAACTTTTAATGCAAAGAGTGATGCAGGATGGGCTACATAGCTTGGGAGCCAAATCCAAAATGAAAATGTGGAAAATGTTTAAAAATCATTAAGAATTTCAAGACAACAACAGAAAAGCATTAAACCATGCAGGGGCCCTTCTGAGCATAGAGTCCTCTGCAACTGTGCATGACACACACACATACAAAGCAGACCCAGCAATGAGCAAAATTTAGAATGTAGGTAAGGTTTGGTTAGCTACAGTGGATGGTAGAATGAGGTGTTTCAAGTAGGGGTGTGTGTCAGTTTGAGTCCTTCAAGAAGGACACATTGAAAAAAATGTTAGGTGTAAAAGAGGGTTTTTTATTGTTGTTTTTTTAAGGGGAAGGATATGGATAATGCCTGTGAAAGATAAAGTGGGAGGAAGTAGAATTGAGCAGGAAACTCTTTAGATTGTGAATGTCTGACTGTGGGAGGAAGGAGGAGAAAAAGACAAATTGGGCATAAACCTTAGACTGTAATTCGAATCCAATAAAGACTCACCCAAACCAATGGAGCACTCCCCTGCTTATTAGAGGAGTTCCAAGTGGGTTGGAAAAGGCCAACCTTTACTAGCTCTGCCATGCTTGCATACTCATTGACTGGGAACTTCCTAGCAAGATGATGGCATTGCCTTTTAATGCTGTGGTTGACATTGAGTGCACTGTTCTTGGAAGATGTCAAATAACTTCTCTCTTTGCAACTGAACAGCAAGTTCTTTTTTATTTTTTATTTTTTGTAATTTTTTAATTTAAATTCAATTTGGTTAACATATACTGTATTATTAGTTTCAAGGGTAGAATTTAGTGATTCATCAGTTGCATATAACACCCAGCGCTCATTACATCAAGTGCCCTCCTTAATGCCCATCACCGAGTTACCCCATCCCCCATACCTCTCCTCCAGCAATCCTCAGTTTGTTTCCTACAGTTAAGAATCTCTTATGGTTTGTCTCCCTCTGTTTTTTTTTTTTTCCCTCTGTTTTTAACTTATTTTTCCTTCCCTTCCCGTATGTCCATCTGTTTTGTTTCTTAAATTCCACAAATGAGTGAAATCATATGGTGCTTGTCTTCTTCTGACTTATTTCACTTAGCATAAATACCCTCTAGTTCTATCCATGTCTTTGCAAATGACAAGATATTTTTGATGGCTGAGTAATATTCCATTGTATTTATATATCACATCTTCTTTATCCATTCATCTATCAATGGACATCTGGGTTCTTTCCATACCTTATGACCCAGCAATTTCATTACTAGGTATTTATCCAAAGGATACAAACATAGTTATTTGAAGGAGCCTGTGTATCCCAGTGTTTACAGCAACGATGTCCACAATGAACAGCAAGTTCTATTATGAAAGGAGAACTGAGCAGCACACCTCTATAGCTGTCATGGGGAGCTGGAATCCAGGCTTCAAACTTTGTTTTAACTCTAATAGAAACCTCTATGGTTATCCACTACTTTATACTTTTAAAATCAGTTTCACATTCATATCTCTAGCTTCATCATAAAATTATTTATTGCCCAAGTGTTTAAAAGTGAATGCATCACTTTGAAGTTGTTCTGTGACTCTGTTCTAAAAATCCCAGCCAAGAGGGTGACAATGGTGGGAGATGGCTCTATTTAATTCAGAGTCTTGCTTCACCAACTCCATTGTCAAATTAGACCATCCTGAAGATTCCTTTTACATGAAATATACATATGAGTAAATATTAGCTGAGTTATTTAAAAAGTCTCTAAAGTCTTAACAATTTTTGATTTTTCCTCTCTTTCACCTTATAATCAAAGAATCAATCTTGTGGTTGAAGATAATTTTAAAGTTTATCTAACACATTTGTTTATTCAATCATTTAATCATACATGCATTGGGTCTGGTTTGCATCAGATACTGTGCTAGAAGCTCAAGATAAAATGATGAAAAACAGTACACAGCCTCTGGCTCCTAGTAGTGGTTTTTTAAACTTTGTTTAATAATTATTGCAGAATCTTTTAAAATGAAGATTCCTGGGCCTCAAGTCCAGAGATTTTATTTAGCTTATCTGAGATTTGACTCATGAATCCGCAATTTTTCGGAGTACCTCACAGAATTGTGATGAATATGGCTCTCAGAGATGGTAACAGGTAAACTGAGGGATATTAAATTTTTGACAGTTTATTTGAGCAAAAATCAGTTAGAATCAGGGGGTGACAAGCCAGAAGTGGTTAGAAGCATTTGCTAATAGAAGCCTAGGGGAAGAGTTTTTTTATAGAGAAAGTGTGGAATTGATAAAGGGAAATTACTTGATTGACTATAACTTAAACCTGGCTGACTGGTGATTGGTTGTTCTTATCTTTCTGATTTTGTTACTTTGAGGTGTTAACAGGCTTAGATTTAGGTTTGCTTACCTAGGCTACCATGGCATTAGAGCCACATCAGTCTAATGCTTTCTTGTTTAATTAATATAACAAGAAATTATTTGACTACTCTTTATTGTTGTTTGGAGCAGAAAGACATTTAATAGCAATTCAGTTAATACCATATGTGGTAGGCTTAATAATGGCCCCCAAAGATATTCATAACAGAATGCCTTGAAACTGGTGTATGTCATTTTACATGACAAAGGAGACTTTACAGGTGTAACTAAATTAAGGATTTTAACAGGTATTCTCTGCATTACTAGGATGAGTCCAGTATAATCACAAATGTCCTTTTAAGTGGGACATAATAGTGTCAGAGTCAGAAGAGGAAAGGTTTGAAGACAGAAGCAGGCATCAGAGTCAGAATCTAATGGGACACAGCTTGGCTGTGAAGGTGGAGGAAGAAACCAAGATCCAAGAACTAGGTGGCCTCTAAAAGCTGGAAAAGATAAGGAAACAGATTCTCCCTCTATAGCTTCCAGAAGGTGGATAGCCCTGCCAACATTAATTTTGGCACAGTGAGACCAACTTCAGACTTGTGACCTCCAGAACTGTAAGATAATACATTTTTATTGTTTAAAGCAGCTGAGTTTGTGGTGATTTGTTACAGCAGCAATAAGAAACCAGTAACTATGTAACAGAAATATATAAAACAGAATGGGGCCATGGAAAAGGGAATACTGAACTCTGATTTCAAAGAACTCATAAAGCTTTTATTTGTATGTATGGGATGAATAAAAGTAAGGAATTTCGAAATCAAGAAATTTAAAACATTAAATCTTGGGGAAGTTGGAGTTTTCCAAGAGTACAAAATAGTACAAAAACATTCCAGATAGAGGAAACTTTTATAAAAGAGGGAGAAGAGAATAAGTAGCCCACAGTGGAGAACTGTAAATAGTTCCATTAGCAGGTGCATAGGTATGCATGCAAATAAAGTAGAAAAGTAGACAGAGGTGAAATTAAGGAAGATATGAACAATGTGCTATTATATTTTGTTTATATTTTATCCTGAATGTGGATGGGGTTGAAAGACTTTAAACATCAGCACAACAGGATCATAGTCGTGCTATAATTATGGACTCTGGAAGCCATCTGGACAAGGACTGAAATAGAATAAATTCTGTTGGAGCTTTCCAGGTGAAAAACATAGAGGAACTACGATTTCTTTCATTAGGATTTAGTGAAGCAGGTTAAATTTACACCTTCACGGACTCTGAGAACTTAAGATCCTGGTACACCATCCCCTTCCTACACATAAAAAGAAAAAAACCCATTCTCACCTATAAAGTTCAAGACTCATCTTTATGTTGAATTTTAACTATTTTTCTTTCTAGATTTCTTTCTAGATTCCCTGATTGGAAAGTTCTGGACACACTGATCAACCTTGAACTTTGTTCATTGTATATATTTGTGTGTTCATGCACGCACACCATACAGGCACGCAGGCACACATGCTTGACATGCACACACTTGCATTTAGCTGTTGCTTTAAAGATAGTCTGCCTAATGGATAAGAAGTAACAGGAAATACTTAGAAGACAGAATTGACAGAGTTAGGGAATTGGTTTTAAATGTGGGGAAGTTAAGGAAAGCTAGGAATCAAGAGTAAGGTATAGGTTTCAGTTTTAAGTGATCTGAGCATATTTGTGCTATTAATTAAGATCAGAAATATGAAATTGAGATGTTTTTGTTTTCTTTTGTTGCATTTTTCTATCTAAAGATAGGCCAGGTCAAATAAGAGCTACACTAAAGTTTACCCACTAGATTTTGAATCTAGAATTATAGTTTGATGAAAACACCTCAGTGGAATGGTGAGAAAAGTCAGATTGCATTGATCTGAGAAAAACTTGAGGTGAACTGAGGTGATAATGTCTACCTTGAGATACGTAGAGATTGATCTTGAAGAGACACAGATTAATTTAGCAGAATGACAAAGAAAGGGGAGTTAAGGAAATAGTCATGCCAATATGTTGTTTATATTGTTTCTGATCCATCCTGTCAGCCAGCAGACATGGTAGTGGTGAAGCAGAGCAGAAGACAGAGAGAATAAAGCATTGGCAGATTATTTGTCAAATTATTTGGTAACAAATCCTAACTGAGGACAGGTGTGTCCTTAGGGTAAGAAAAGAAAATATCTAATGCAATCCAGGCAAGTACTATTCCAAATACACTCTACCCCCTTACTTTCTCTTCTAACTACCATACACACACACACACACACACACACACCACAATAAAGATAAATATATTGAGGAAAATCATGAAAAACAAATAAGAAAGTAAATGAAAGCAATTTATCATAGAGAAGATGATAAATGAGAGAGACAACAAAAGACAAGATCCAACAATTATATAATTGGGCCTGAATAGAGAATGTTGAAAGAGAGGGAAAAAGTGCTAAAATATCCTCTGGAAAATTAGAGATATGAAAAAAGACAAAGAATGACAGGAAAATAGACACTAAACTAGAACTTACAGTAAAGTTTATATTAATATAATGAATAAACTTTAATAAATAATGGGAGAAAACAGATTTTTTAAAAGTCTGAAGAAAAATTGCCCTAAAATTTCTTTGTAGCCTCATTCAATATCAAAAGTTAGTAGAAGATCATACATAGTGTTCTGATATGGTATTCTTATAATTTTATACCTACCCATGATATTCTTCAAGATGGCAGAGAATATATTCTTAAACATAAAATACTTCAACATATAAGGTATCCAAGAATCCATCTTGAAAAACTAGTCTGATAATCAATAGAATTAAAAACCCAAGATGAGGGCAGCCCCGGTGGCACAGAGGTTTAGTGCCGCCTGCAGCCTAGGGCATGATCCTGGAGACCTGGGATCAAGTCTCTTGTCGGGCTCCTGCATGGAGCCTGCTTCTCCCTCAGCCTGTGTCTCTGCCTCTCTCTCTCTCTCTCTCTCTGTGTCTGTCATGAATAAATAAATAAAAATCTTTAAAAAAAAAGATGAAGAAACAATGTTAAAAATCTTCGTGGCAAGTGTTTATTTCTTTACATATAAAAAAGAAAAGAGCTATAGGAATTATTAGAGGTGAAAGAACTAAATTTAAATGTTTCTGACATTGTAAAATCAGTAATATAATAGTAAAAGATGAAATTCTAGTGAGAGTGGAATTTGGAAAATAGGTAAGGGTACTAATGTTCTCATCATTTAGAATAGGAACTAGAAACTGTCTAGTACAAAGATGTAGCTAAAATTAGACCCAATTTTAAAAATAATAGTTTTGTTATTTTAAGGAAGAAAGTAATATTTTCTTCATATAAATTTACCTAATTTTACAATAATTGATATTTCTGCTCATAAAAATAAATCCAAAGCACAACAGTTTTCCAGGTAGACTTATTCCTTTCTCTTGTTGAAGCACCCCAAAAATACATTTATATTTCACTTGAAAAATGTCAATTATAGTATAATTTTACCCTCCAACACTACCACTATCTTTCACTCACTCTAAACATACCCACACAGATACATATACTCCATTTATTTGGAAAGACTAACTTCAAATATTATATTTGATAGGTTATGGGATTTGGGAAATTTATTTTACTATTGATTAAAACTTTTATAATTTACATTATTAGAAGAAAATTGTGGTTGCAATTCATACAAAACTCTTGTGAAATTGTCTAGTGCATCACCTAAATGATTAGGCACTAATTAAAATTTCCCTTTCCATTCTTGATTTTCATAGCCTTTAATCTCCTTTATCTCCTTTCCTTTTTTTCCACTAAATAATTTAATTTCATATGTCTGCTTTCCCATTGTTTTCTCTGTTCCTTTAATGTCTTCTGTCTTTGAGCTTTCTAGTCTTGTTCATACATACTTATGTCTCCCATATCTTAAAAAAATTACTGGCACAGAGTAGGTACAAAATATGCACTTATTGCACTGACTTTTTTTCTTTTTGTTTCCTGTACATCTCTGAGTCCCCATAATTGTTTTCCCCAGAAATGACATTAATTGCAATAGTGCAATACCACAATTTTAAATTTTATTAATTGATGGATGATATTTTTATTTCATATTTTTTCCTACATTTCAAACAACAAGTAGGTTATTTATGTTTGTTTCTGTGACTTGTAAATGAAAGATAACGTGAGAAAGTCAGTTTTAGGGAGTAAGATTGTAGCATTTCATATTTGCATTCTTTCTAGAATTTTTCAATATCATGACCAATACTATAATAAAGAGCCACAACCCTCTGCTGTCCTTAGTGTGGAGGCCATATTGAGAATACTACAATTTTTACTAAATGTATCTAGACACATGATCATTTATTAAGCCTCTAATCATTGGTTTTCTAATGAAAGCCTATTATCTTGTGTCCTTATCCATGAATGGCTCCACCTAACTATAAGCACGTGTAATAGAGTGCTGGGTATATCTCTTTTTCTCCATCAAAACTTTGCAGAATAAACAGTCCTTTTATTTCGTTAGCTTTAATTCAGGACCGTTTATGATCTGGCCATAGGTAGTTGCAGCTCATGTGTCCAGTAACTCCACTTTGCCTTTCATAGAAAGGGGGATTTTCACACAGTGATAGTCAAAGTACTATTTTTTTAAAATGACAACTTTAGGGGGCACCTAGGTGGCTAAGTCAATTAAGCATCTGCCTTCAACTCAGGTCATGATACCAAAATCTTGGGATCAAGCCCCACGTTGGACTCTGCTCAGCAGGGGGCCTGCTTCTCCCTCTCCTGCTCCCACTGCTTGTGCTCTCTCTCTCTCTCTGTTATATGAATAAATGAAATATTTTAAAAAAATAAAAGGCAACTTTGGATAAAGATTAATACTTATATATGAGTTACATATTGGGTAGAAAGCTGAAACTTACTTCATAGTAAGTTTCTTACTAAAGAAATCTCTTGGAATGCTTCGATTTTACTAGTTGTCATTGGGTTTCTGAATAGAGTATTTACCTCTAACTCTTTTATATAATCCCATAACCAGTTGTTTAAACAACATTATTATGAAAAAGTCCCATTGGTAAACTTAACTAAAATTAAGTACATAATTGGATGCTTCTTCTCATCTCATAACTGTATTTTTTCCTCACATGCAGTGTTAATACCTACTTCTTTGAAAGTCTAGCAAATTGAAATTCAGCAGTGACCAGAGTATTGTTTTATAATATGTCAGAAGACCAAACAAATACTTGATAATTCCAGTTAGGCTTATAATTGAGAAAAAGACACCTTAAATAACTTTAAAAGTTGTTGGTTTCAAAGCTGTTCTATGAATTCCTTAATAGGCTAAAAGCTAAAATTCACCCATCCTAGAATTTTATACTCATACTACAGTTTTAGAATGATTTATACTACATATATTTTATATCTGTACATATACATATGTAGTTTGCTTTTATTACACAAACAAGAGCATATTCTATCATAAGAAATCTTTGTGTTGATCATATTCTTAAAAGAAAACATTAAGTGAAGATGCTATTATTACAAATAAAGTAATAGTTGATCCTTGTTCAGTGTTTTCATCTCAATAAAAAAACTGAAAATAATTTGAGCCTGACAGTGTGACTTATAAATAACTGTAAGACTAAATAATTAACAAGAAACAACAAAAGTTTCCATCTCCTGAGATGTGCAGTGCAGTCATGTTTCACTGGCACACACACAGGGTTTTATCTCCATGAGTAAATGGCATTATCTGCATCACTGTAGACCAAGTATCAGTCTCCTTCGGATGGCAAAATGAATTGGAAACATGTATACTAACAGATTGCAGATTACCATAGCCATGGGATTTCCTGTCTCCTTTTCAGACAGGCTATAAGGCCAGCTCCTCTATTATGAAACCATACTTAAGACACCAGAGTTTTTTGTAAGGCAAAGAATAAGGGCCATCTTACACTGAGTGTTTTTATTGAAGTGATGTAAGCTTTTGATTTAGTTAGAAATACAACTACATTGTGGTTTAGAAACTGCTGAAAGAGTAATCAAAACATTCTCTACATCAATTTTTTAGGAGAAAAAATGAGTGGGAAATATCAGAAAGGGAGACGGAACATGAGAGACTCCTAACTCTGGGAAACGAACAAGGGGTGGTGGAAAGGGAGGTGGGCGGGGGGTGGGAGTGACTGGGTGACGGGGAATGAGGGGGGCACTTGATGGAATGAGCTCTCGGTGTTATCCTATATGTTGGCAAATTGAAATCCAATTAAAAAATATATATATATGTAAAAAAATGAAATTTAGACTGAAAAAAAATAAATCAATTTTTTGCTGAGAAGATATAAACATATATTTGGAGTCTCAGGACCTTAAAGACATTTGGTTTTTCATGAATTTATATTAAATGGATTTTTCATATACAAGTGTGTTTACAACTAAAGGTTGTAAATTAGAAAAACAAAAATATAATGCATTACTATCAAATGTAAGTTACATACATGCACATACGTAGATGTGTTTCCTTTTATTAAACAAACAATTGGGATCATTTTCTACAATGAGAAAAAAGTATATTCGTATATAAGTTTAGGAAAATAAAAAGTATACCCAAAAAGTAAACAAAAATTACTTCTGACTAATAGAAATTTAAATACTGCATTTGTTAAAATTCTAAGGTTAACATGAATTACTTTTGAAATCAGAAAAAAAAAACAAAATGTTATAAAGATTAATGACATCCATGTTGTCCTTAAAAGAATTTGCGATCACTTTAATGAAGCAGCCAAGCAATTAGGTGAAGTAAGTTTTATACTACACCAATTTTGTGTTTCAGGGGTATCTTGACTAAAAATCCGATAGGCAGAACTATAATTTGAGTTCCTATCACCACCATGATGGATTATATAAAAAACAATGCAGACTGTGGATTCAATTCACTGACATACAGTTCTAAATTTTTGACCTGAAATACTTCTGCCTAAAGAATGCAAAGAAGAATCAAAATAAAATTAAGGAAAAAGAATTATTAAGATCTATGTTAAAGGAATATATCTAATTCCCCATGCATCAATTATGCAGCTATCTGAATCTGCCACTTTGCAGCCACTTGAAAATTTTACATATCAGGGAACATTTTTATGTCTTTTAAAAATATTTTGGGTTTTTCATGGCCCTTGGATTTGTTGAGGCCTTGATAATCCCTGGAGAGGATGCTGGAGCCCTTGTAGCGACATGAGCCATAATTCATACCTTGAACCATAGACAAAAAATTAATTCAAATGGATTATATTCCTAAAGGTAAAGCCTAAAACTAAAACTTCTAGAGGAAAGCATAGAAAATCTTTTCTCCTGGGCACCTGGATGGCTCAGTGGTTGAGCGTCTGCCTTTGGCTCAGGTCTTGACCCCAGGGTCCTGGGATCAAGTCCCACAACAGGCTCCTTTCAGGGAGCCTGCTTCTCCCTCTGCCTTGTCTCTACCTCTCTGAATAAATAAATAAAATCCTAAAAAAAAAAAAAAGAAAATCTTTTTTCCCATTAGGTTAGATAAAGATTTCTTATATGTAAAACAAAGGAAGACACATGAAAGAAAACAATGATAAAGTAGCTTCATCAAGACCAAAATTTCTGGTCTTAGAAAGACACTATTAGGAAAATGAAAAGACAGACACAAACCGGGAGCAATGTTTGCAAAACACATAAATGACAAAATATTGGTAACTAGAATATATAAGGAACTATTACATCTCAATAAGAAGACACATTAAAAAGAACTGGGCAAAAGATTTGAACAGATGCTTCAAATAAACACACACAAAGATAAGCACATAAAAAAAAAAAGATGCTCATCATGTCATTAGGGTCGTGAAAATTAAAATCACAATGAGATACCAAGACATATCATCTTGAATGGCTAGAATGACATTAGTAGCAAAATTTGAAAATATCAAATAATGATGAGAATGTGGAGCAACTGGAACTCACATGCCTTGTTGATGGGAATGCAAAATTGGATAGCCACTTTGTGTTTGTTTTAAGATTTTATTTATTTATTCATGAGAGACACAGAAAGGCAGAGACATAGGCAGAAGGAGAAGCAGGCTCCCTGCAGGGAGCCACATGCAGGACTCGATCCCAGGACCCTGGGATTACGACCTGAGCCAAAGGCAGATGGAAATAATCTAACACAATCCCTTGGTGCCTTTATAAATATGATAAATTGGAATAAAGTAAAAGTTTTCTTTTGGACATCTTTTAATTCTCTGTGGTCATTGTTTCTTCTGAGAAAGGATGTCATAACAGCCCACTGGGTCATCAATACTTTTTTTTTTTTTTTTTTTTTTTTCATCAATACTTTTTTAGTCACAAAGAGCTGATCTGCCATCAAAACTTTTGGAAAGCACTGGAGAATAGCCACTGAAATAACCTGTACTTACTTTCATTCATTTCAGCTTTTATTATTTCATGTATAAAGGCAGCTTGGAAAATCCACAATATGCTAATGTGTGGGCTGTGGATGAAATTTAATTTTGTCAGACACAATATTTTATCCTGTAAGCAAAAACTGGATTTAATCAAACATTATTTATTCCACACAGGAAACTCATTCCATCATTGAGCATATTTTAGACACTTAACATAGTGGTTCCTCAAACTCAGGACTTAATATTATGGACAGCTTGTTAAAGAAAACTTATATTACATTAAAGTGAAAGTCCACTGCTTTCTGACACTTCAGTAAAAAAAGAATCCAATATATTGTTACCTCAACTCAAAACCTCATTTCTTTGCTCTTGACATAAAAGCATATGAAAATTTACATTGCAAGCTACCATTATCTCTGATATCTTCAAATAACAGAGTAGGCAATTCACACCTAAATCAGAGCTGCTTATTTAGGATTAATAGAGTTTATATAATAAATAAACACATGTGTGTAGTGACATGATTTTTTTCTCACATGTTACTCTGCAATTAAAAACAAAGAAGTATGTTTCAGCTTTCCACCCAGAATAAAGTGACAGATTCCCACTTCCTCTATACATTCATATGATATGACATTAGGAAGAGGCAACTTTTCAGGATATTATGGAGTTAAAATCTGTCACACATTTCTTATTTTTAATCTAGGAATGTTGTGAAATTGATATTATTCTTTTCTTTTTGCCTTTCTGTAATATTTAGACCAATTACCTGTAGAGGCCATACTAACAAGATAAATACAGGTAAGATCAGCATTTCTCTATCTTGGAGCTTGTGATGGATGGCGGACAAAACCCTATGTTGTCAGGTCAGAAGAACTCTGTGGGAGATGATATGCAATTTAACACTTGAATGAGATGAATAAGCAGCCTTAGGAAGGCTGAGATGAAGAGACTTCTAAACTGAGAGAATTTCTATGCAGAGGATCTAAAACAAGCACAAATTTACTATGGGTGTTTAAATTTTTCAAACGATTTGGAAGATAAATGGAAGAATTGAACATTATTTTAAACCCTTCAAGTTCAACACCCTTGTTTGTGAACTGGAAAACAAACTTGAAATTTCCTCCCACTTTTTTATATTTATTTTTCAGTAGTTACAGAAGTCTACTTCCTGCTGTGAAATCCCAAATAAAAACTATTTCTAGTCTTACCAGAGTCCTACAGATTTGCATATGAAAAGAAGTGTCTTTAGGAAGCTTAACATTTGTTTTTGTGGGGCTTCCAGTGCTTGTGATTTCTAAAAATCCATAGGCTATCCAATGTTCATTTCTCCACTCTTTGAAAAAGAAAAAAGTTAAAAAAAAAAAAAAAAAGGATGGGGAAGGGAGGGAGAGGAGAAGACAGGAAAGGTAGGAAAGAAAGGAAAGAAAGAAAGAAAGAAAGAAAGAAAGAAAGAAAGAAAGAAAGAGAAAGAAAGAAAAGAAAGAAAAAAGAGAAGAAAAGAAAGAAAGAAAAGAAAGAAAGAAAGAAAGAGAAAGAAAGAAAGAAAGAAAGAAAGAAAGAAAGAAAGAAAGAAAGAAAGAAAGACAAAGGAAGGAAGGAAGGAAGGACGGAAGGACGGAAGGAAGGAAGGAAACAGGAAGGAAGCAGGGAGAGGGAGAGAAGAAATGTTATTTAATGATTCTTAGGCTTATTCAAGGCCTTATTTAAATTTCTCAGCATCTTTTCACAGGCCTTAACTGGCAAACCAGTGACTAACAAGCTTAAAGTTTTATTTTGCTTTCATACATTTCATATTTTAGTAAGGATCACTAGTTAGTTTGAATTATTCCCCCTGAACAGAAAATTAACTCTTTTCTCTTTCACTTCTTAGAAAGGGCATCTTTAGACTCAGAGTTTAATCATTCTCCTTCTGAAACCTTTTTATTATGTATCTTTTTTCTCTGATTTTTCCTCTTCCTTTCTTTCTCCTTCTCTTCTTTCACAAACATTTTTGCCTTCCTTTGGCAGGCATTGCTTTTGTACCAGGGACACCAACATAAATAATACAGGGTCCCTAGCTCTGAGAATCTTACAATCTATAGAAAGACACATCTGAAAGAGATCATTACAAATAATAAAATAGGGTAAGATCTAAATAAGGCAACAGGACAAGGCTACGAGGTCATAGAAAAAAGGCAGTAATTCCATCTGATAGGCCTGAAGAAAGCATCAGAGGAGAGGGAACATTTGATCTGAACCTTCAAGGAAAAATCAAAGAATAAAATAGAAATTTGGGGAAAGAAATCAAATATTTTTTAAAGAAAAATATGTATGCAATGTAAGATGAAAACATATGAAAGAAAGGGGTATCTGAAGAGAGAGAGCTGGAATCATTGAAGAGACAGAGAGAAAGAGATCGGGGAGCCGCATGAAGGACAGAGAGGGACTCTTGATTTCCACCTCTGCCTTTTTTTCATTCTTCTCCTAATGCGTCCTATTGGCCAAAATTATCAGAAAAGCAGAAAACACAGGGAAGAGCACAATAAATGTGCTCCAGTCAGTCAGTTCCAGTGTCCAACATATAAAGCACAGCACCAGAAACCTAAACAGCAGATCTGAAAGTAAGCACACAAATAATGGGTACTGTCTGTAAATGGGCATCCTGTATTTTATTTTATTTTATTATTATTTTTTTAAGTTTTATTTATTTATGATAGTCACAGAGAGAGAGAGAAAGAGAGAGAGAGAGAGAGAGAGGCAGAGACACAGGCAGAGGGAGAAGCAGGCTCCATGCACCGGGAGCCCGACGTGGGACTCGATCCCGGGTCTCCAGGATCGCGCCCTGGGCCAAAGGCAGGCGCTAAACCGCTGCGCCACCCAGGGATCCCCATCCTGTATTTTATATTTGCATTTTATATTTGGAAAAAATGGTCAATACACAAACCAGGACTCATATGCTGTTTTCTCCATAGATGCAACGTCAGAAAACTTTTTTACCCCCACAGCATTTATTTTTATTTATTTTGGCTACGTCAGTTTCAATTAGCAGTCTACATACTAGATATGGCACATTTGATCCTCTCTTTGAAGGCTGCATTCTTGAATGTGTGCCAAATTAAAGCTTATTTATAGACAAATATTTTTAAAGTATTAAGAGCAATCATGGTTTTTCATGGATGTTTTAGTTATTCATTTTTTTCTCTTGTTTTCTCATGTTTTCTTTGCCAAGTTTCAGTATTCTACTTCTTACCTTCTTAGTTACACTTCCATTTGTGAGGTTTTAAGTCCATTTCCAACAGAGGCAGCAGCAGATAGCACAGCAAATGGCCAGTTGCTTTGATTGGTTATTTGTGACTTACAATTATTCTACCTTTTTTCCCTCATGAGACACTAAAGCTTCTGTATATCCATTTATGCTCTTTTGCTCAAAAAATTAATTTGGCTTTGGTTCTAGGTTATTTACTTCTAGCATTGAACTTTAAAAAATCCTACAGTAAGTGTTCCTCAAGAGATTTTTTTCAAAATTCTGAAATATTTTCTACAAAAAAGTAGCTTCCCGATGTAAATAAATATTGCTGTCTTTGCTTCTTACCTACACCCATCCAGCTTCCCATAACATTTTGGACACAAATTAATTCTCAATGTCAAATTCCAGTTTGATTGCAAAAAATCATTTTGCCGAACTTTGATGTATATATGTACATACTAATACCTTATTTAGAATTGAAATAAAAGTTTTATGTAAGCATATACAATTTTCACTGATCTTCCATTTTCTAAAAGTAAAATATACACTATATCTAAAGGCATCTATTCCATTTTTTTTAAAAGTTATAATTAATATTTTTCATGATATGGAGAAGTAAGCAACATTGCAGATGAGGTTGGCACAGCACAGAATAAAATGGAATCATCTCTTTGGCAAGTTATGAGTCCACCCCGGACTTTTCCTTTCCTTTTCATCATCCACAGATTTTGCTTCCTTTATCAATACCATGATATATCCTACCAACAGTTTGGAAATGCAGTCTACCAAGTCATTTGAAGAGAAATAAAAACTAACAGATATATGGTCTTTACTATGTGCTAATTTCATAATTACCATTTGATCCTCACAACAATCCTAAAGTATGTACAACTACATAAACCTTGTAAGACAAGAAATCTAAGACAAAGTGCAGTTAAATAATTGTCCAGGGTCACACAGCTAATAATTAGCAGAATCAGAATTGGAACCAAGAAAAGTCCGGCTCCGGATTTATGCTCCTAATTTCCACACTCTACTGCCCTTAAAAGTCATCATTCACAATCTCAATTTATATGAACTGAGGTAGGGACAAAAGTGTAGGCAGAATGATGACCACCGTGACACCACAGGAGATCCAAGCAGCTGTAGGGTGGCTTAAGGGTCAGCAAGGGAGTCACCACCATCAGCGCCAGAGAAGCATCTGCCCTCTTCTGGGCGTCTAGAAACTTATTCAGGTGCATGTTTAAATAAGTACTCATATAAAAAGGAAGTTTTCCTCAAATCAATGCAAAGAGGAAACAGGTCCTTGCCAAGGGTGATAAGAGGTTCTACTATAACCAACCAGGTCATTCACGGGAACTTCCATTGGATAGTTTGCTATTCCATCTCCTCTTCTGCAACTGGAACTGTTTATTACTCCTTGCCCACCTGGGCCTCTAAGCTTGCACTACCACATATAAATATATATGTACAGCCTTCAAAAATATGCAATCCCAACATCTAGTCACTAGGTAGTGTTTTATAACACTCAAGTCATTTCTGAAGCATTAATTTAAAACATCGATCAAGTTTATTGTGAAAGATGGCTTTATTCTCATTTATTAATGCCTGAAGTGGATTGTACTATTCTTCCTCTAGAGCTTGGGAACCCCTGATTTACTTTGGATGAATAGAATTCTGAAACTCAGAGAGATACAATTTAACATTGCCTTCCATTATATTTAGCCCTCTTTTGTTTCCTGTCATTATAATTTAGTTCTTATAGAAACAATGAGTTAAGGCTTAACTGCTATTTACAGCCCTCCTTGTTTCCTCATGGTAACATTTCTAACACCTGTCATGGAGGAGTGTGGCTCACTTTTAAAGTATTTGGATAACTTGAAACTGGCGCAATTCATTCTTTATGAGCACTGAACCCAATCTCTCTGCTGCTTCCTGGAAATTACTGTCAACTCTAAAATGTGATGCAACCTGCAAAAGTCAAAGGGGAAGTGTTGTATGGCACATACCCTAGAGTCCTGGCATTCTCTAGAGCAGTTTGAAATTACGAGTGCTTTTCCTTGCAAAACACTAAATGGCATAAGGGATTAAGATGAGAGTATGACCCAAAAGCCAAAGGTAGCCAGAGCTGTCAAGTATATGCCAAGATATTTCAAATCGGAGCAAACAGGCAGCAAAAGCAAGTTTACTTCCTTCTTTTTCTTACCTAAGAAGTGTTTGCAAATGTTGTTCTTATTACAAATTGGGGAAGATTTTTGCCATGCAGTGTTTTCACAGGTTTTGAGGAGTTTTACCAACTGCATTTTTAAAATTTGAATGGGAGGGTCTCCCTCATATACACACACGCACGCACGCACGCACACACACACACACACATTTTTTCCCCTTTGTGTTTAGCGGCAGTCATTAGAATGTGCTTGACTATCTGGCTGTCAGGTTTTATAGGGTCATGGCAAAAGAGCCAAATCCCACTTGTTTTTATTCCTGGTGTAGCAAATGTAAAGAGTTGTCTGGCTAGTGAGGTACAGCCCCTCCGGTGAGGTGAGTACAGCCGCAGACATCTGATAGACTGTGGAACCAAGGTTAAGGGGGAAAAAAAAGATACAAATCAGTTTTAGTATCAAAAACAACTCTTACAACCCAAAGGGGACTGAGCAGAATATATAAACATGAAGCAGCACTGCTGTGCCATCTTTTCTGTATGGAGTGAGTTGCCTAATTAAAGACAGTAGGTACCACTCAGGCTGAAAAGAGGTAGTTAAGCAGAGAAAATATATTTGGTTGTCATGTGAGTCCTTGTCCTTACTCTAACTGTTCAATGACAAAGTACTAAAGCTCACTCTTTCCACAGATTCCCACATGTATTTTTTTGTTCATCCTTTTTGAACCACAAGACCACACAGGGCTGTGGCAGCCAAAGGTTCCTGCTGCTTTCCAGGAGGCCCACCACTGCCCCCTAGGTCCTCAGTGTCTTTATAACTAAGTGAATCTCCACAATGATTTGGGGATAATGTTTCTCCAAACACCTTGCTTTCCAGGATGCTCAGAGGATTTGAATCCCTCCTCCCGACCTTTTTGGGGGAGATTTATTCATTTATTTGAGAGAGAGTATGTGTGCTGGCAGGGGGGAGGAATAGAGAAAATGGGAGAGAAGGAATCCTCAAGCTGACTCCCGACTGAGTGCAGAGCCTGATTTGGGGCTCCATCCCAGGACCCTGAGATCATGACCTGAACTGAAATTAAGTCAGATCCCCAACCAACTGGGCCACCCAGGTACCCTGACTTCCCCTTTTTAAAAAATCACATTTCTTACTATTTGCTTTCTGTGGGTACAACCCTAGGTCTCCTCCTAATAAATAAAGCATGGCAGTGCCAGTAATTACTACAGCAGATGAAGCGAAAGAGCAAAAGGAGGGACTAGTCTGATGAGGGCTAAAGTCTCAAAATTTGTCCTAAATGTGAAGAACTATGATCCTGGCAACTAGAAAAGAGAATCTGGAGCTTGTAAGAGCAAGAATAGTAGTGCTGGTTCTTCTCCAGTCAAATAGGCCCTGCTTTTCATCTTGCCTTTTAGAAGAATTTTCCAAATATTTATTCTCTTATGACTATGAAATCATTTAAAGTTAAAATAAAGGCACCTGGCTGACTCAGTTGGTAAAAATTTGACTCTTGATTTCAGCTCAGGTCATGATCTCAAGGTCGTGAGATGGAGCCCACAACGGACTCTGCGCAGGGTGTGGATTCTGCTTGAGATTCTCTCTTTTCCTCTGCCCTCACCACTTGTGCATGCTCACTCACTCTCTCGCTCTCTCCCTCTCCTCTAAAATAAATAAATAAATAAAATATTTTTTTAAATTTAAAAAATAAAGATGAAAACAGTTTGGTTTTGTTTGGAGCTTTGACTGGCTTACCAAATTGGCAGATGCCTCGACATTTATAAACGGTATTTTTCAGGGGAAAATGCTAGCATTGGAATGGCCCTGAAGGTGAAGTGAGTCTTTGGTGCCAGAGGGCTGCTTTTAGATGAGAGGTTGTCTTTTAACTGCATTCACCAGAGTCTCTGCTCTACCACTTTTCCAAATTGCCATTTTCGTTGGCTTTTTAATGTTACAATCCAGTCCATTACACACTGACTCAGTGTTCACTATTTATAACTGCCAGGCACTTACTACTTAACCCTGACCTTGACATAAGACTTCATGAGCAGTACTCTTTTTCAGAGACCAATACACTTAAATCTTCCAAGCTATTTTAATCCTTGGCACCTCTGCTAAAAAATGTCAGTGATGATGACAGCAGCTGCCTGTTGTGATCACTGCCACCACAACATATTTCAATTGGCCACTATATGTGTGTATATATATACACATATATATATACATATATATACATATATACACACATATACCATACATATATACGTATGTACACACATATCCATATATACAGATATATGGATATACTATATATATCAATTATATTTTCTGAAGCCCTGGCTTATGTTGAGCTGAGATATTGAGTATTGAAGTATGAGACTTCTGACCTACATAATTGTAATATTTATGTTGTTTTAAGACATGGCTGATATGAAAAAAAAGTAGAAATGCTCAAGGGACACAGTAGGTGCCTACTAAATATTTAAGAAATGTTTAATACATGAATTATATAGTAAGCTCTCTTATAGAGAGAGCCGTTTCGTTTCATCATATTAAGTTTTCAAGATGTAAAAAAAAAAAAAAAAAACCTCAAATTTTTCTTTTTATTTTAAATACTATGGCATTAAAGATAATTTTTGAAAATTAAAAACAGCCATAATCTTACCACCCTAAAGCCATTAATATAATAATAGCTCATCCCATCCATTTCTCCATTTAATGTATATATATTCAGCATAATTGCAATCACGTAGCATTTGCAATTATCAGTTCACTTTTTCCTTTTAAATTTTATAACTCTTATGTGTATGTAAAATCTTCATAACTATTATTTTAGTGACTATATAAATATCTCATTGAGTTGATGTGGAATAATTGACAATTTCTCCTTTAGCTGAAATTCAGTTTGTTTACGACTTTCACTACTAAAGATAATTTTTCAAGGAATATCTTTAAGAATATAGTTTTTCCCTTATTCTTATTTTGACTTATTTCTCTAAGATGAGTTTTTAGAAAATTGCAAAAACAATTTTTATGAATATTTTTAGAACTTTTCCAGTTTTGTTTAGTAAATAGATCTATTTTTCTCAACTTATTTGTATTACCACTGATTACATTAAAACATTTTTTATTGAAGTATAGTTGACATACAATGTTACATGAATTTAGGTGTAAAACACAGCGATTCCACAAGTTTATACATTAGGCTGTGCTCACCACAAATGTAGCTACCATCTGTCATCACACAACACTATTAAGATACCATTGACCATATTCCCTGTGCACCACTGGTTACTCTTAACATGAAGCCAATAGTATTTGTTAGCATCTAATACTCTACATAGATTTTCATATAAATGGGGCCCAGCCCCATTTAGCTAATACAAAAAAAGAATATTTACCTCAAAATGACCAAAATTCTACATGTTTACTCAAATAAATCATGATTCTCTGGCAAGGAAAAAGAAAGATAAATAAAGCCAGGAGGAATGACCTTAAGTAACTCACAGTCTCTTGGAAGAGGTAACAGAGCTGTGATGATGGTGGGTGAATAGAAAACAGTGTCTAGAAAGATTGCTAAGAAAACATCACTGAGGAGACTTTCCCAATCTTGTCAGCAATCATAGAGTTAGAGGAGGAAGCAGATTGAATAGAAGTCTAAATAATATTTGGTTTTGGTCCTTTCAAAACAATAGGCCTTCTTTTTCTTGTGCAGAACTTTAACCACACCAACTGTCTCCTTAATATAGCTTCCTGATTGTCTTCTTCTAGGTGGAAATGAACATCTACAATTTGTGCTGTTATTTTTTTCCTCATCATTTTCTTTCGTTAACAATATAATCTGTTCTCCACCATCAATCTTCTTTTTCTATTGCCTTATCAATATGTCTCACAGGACCTAGATATATGTTCCTGCCAACATAATATGCAAAACATTCCTTCTAGCATCTTAACCTCAAAAGCAATGAAAGAAAACAATTGGTACTGTTAGCTGTTTTCTACCCGAAAGAAGTTATCTTTAGTTATAATGACTAAAATCATGGAAATCATTTAGCACACATTTACACTGCATCTATATTTACTGGGACCAGTAATATATACAAATAAAGTGGAAGAGGTTCTTGCTTTCAGGTGGTTCACTGTTTGACAAGCAAGACATGTAAACAAGTTAAGTGTATTTCAATGATAGTATAATGTAGGAAGAAATCGATTCTAACCTGGGCTCAGGAAAGTTCCATAGAAGGAGTAATATTTGAACTGATTTTAAAGGTTAAATATAAGTTCCCTAGGTGGATATATCAGAGAAAAGAATGTAACCATAGGGAGAGCTTATAAAAAGTAATGGATACATGGAGCCGCATGATCGACTTCAGTTGAGGTGATAAAAACATATTCTCTTTAATATCATGATTACAATTGAATTCTGTATCTACACTTGGCAGTATTATCTTCATGTGCAGATTTTTCCCAGAACTATTGACAATGCCTCCTGGCATCTTAATTCTCAGAGTCATATTTATATACAGAAATCAACCGTCTTAAACTTAACCGAATATCCTGATAAGTTTCTGTGCAGCCACCTTAATTTTATTCCCATTTCCCTTCCCTCAATTTATACTGCTATCATGGGGAACTTTGCACACACTTATCGTAAATGATCTGCTTCTTGCTCTGAGCTTTACACACATGAGAAAATAGTTACTTGGCTCCCATATGTGGAAAATTGTGGAAGTTTGTTCCCATATACAAGATATCCATGACAACTCTTACTTTCAAAGGTTGGTTTATTTTGATATCATTCTCATCTTTTGACTTGAACTTAACAGTTGGAAGTTTAGTTTTTTAAGACACAACTCACACCAACAAAAGAATCTGTAGGAAATATTTTTCAAGTATTTGAGTTTTCTGTGAAATTCTTATTATGAAACATTTTTATTTTACAAAAGCTATAAATTCAAAATAATAGCACCAACAGAAGGTCAACTGCTTTTATGCCTTTAAAGCGTTGATCCACATCTCTTGTTATTCATCACAATTTCTGCACCGAAAGAAGAACAGATGGAAAGAGCGACTTTGTTAGGGTCATCATACGATTTATCAGTATAGCAGTGTAAGAAACAAATAAAAACACTAGTAACGACATTATATATTTATATACTAATAATGTCATGCAACCTAAACACTATGTAATATTCCAATGTAAGCATTATCCCAATGTATTATTCCAATGAAAATCAGTTTTCAGCTCATTAAATCTCAGTGTTCTGTTCAAATTCCATAGGATAAATATGAAAAATGAGCAAATGGAGATAAACTCAATTCAAGTTACATTCTGATATTGAGACATAAAAAACATCAACTTTCTCCACTCTGCTGCTTTAAATTAATGATACAATATGGCTATTTGGAGACAAAAGATAAATGCATGAAAATTGAGTGGGGCAGAGCAGAATTCAGGGTCATAAAAAATAGGAAACATATGCAACTGAATCAAATAGAATTAGAGTGAATGTGAAGCATAAAAATAAACAAATAGATAATTCAATGAAAAAGTACTTTTCTACTAGTTTCCTTTGTTTTGATAGAATTGAATTTCTCTGATAACTGAAATACTAAGAGAATAAAGTGCTTTTACACAGAAACAAAAACATTTAGATATATAGCAAAAAAAAAAAAAAAATCAGTAGGTGGTCACCAACTGTTTCATGGTAATTTTGCATTATTTTCTCCTGTGCCTGAGGGTTAGGAGTAAGAAGTTAATTAAATAAGACCAACTCTGCCTCCAATAGTTTTTTCATGAAAGATGCTTTGGAAAAAATGTCTTTGTTACTAAGGGCAACGTTTGAGATAAAGCAGCACATCTGTGCTTATGTGATAGTGACCAATCCATTGTCATATGTCCCCAAAGTGTATTAGTAATTGGGTCCTGGCCCTATGTGGATTCAGGATCCTAGACAGGCAAGAAATTTCTTCTCTCTTCCGTAAAGCTTTCACAGAGCTGAAACAAAATAAAGTAGGGAAGAGTTGTCTGAAATAGGCACAGCTTCATTAGAGGGCCATATATATCCCTGTCAGGGTAGTTAGTAGTTAGTCCAGAGAGGGTATGAGGTCCCAGGTTAGGACAAGTAATGGGAGATGAGGGCTAATACATGGCATCTGACCTCCTCCTCCACCTCTTCCTCCTCCATCACCACCTCCTCCACTTCCTCCAACTCTTCCTCCCCTGTTTCTTTATCCTACTCCTCATCATCCTCCTCCTCTTTTTTTTTTTTTTTTTAGATTTTATTTATTTATTCATGAGAGAAAGAGAGAGACAGGCAGAAACATAGGCAGAGGGAGAAGCAGGCTCCCTGTGGGGAGCCCGATGCAAGACTCCATCCCAAGATCCCAAGATCGCAACCTAAGCCAAAGGCAGATGCTCAACCACTGAGCCACTCAGGTGCCCCCTCCTCCTTCTTCTTTTAGCTCAGTTTAATGAAACTACATCCTTCCCTCTCTATATTAGATTGTTAGATTTTTTTTTAATGCAATACACTTCAGTAGTCACACATCAGCCCTTTAGACAAACAACTTTCCATTGATTTTATTTATAAATTAAATCAAGATGTATGGATGATACAATATTGTGAATTGCTGTGACAGTAATTCTAGTCGACAGAGTCTACAAACTTTGGCTGATCTAGGGGCACAAATAAAACAAGTTAAAGCTGGTATTTTTCTTTTCTCTCTGTCTCTCTAAGAAACATGGATAATTAAGATAATCGAGAGTGCTTGCCTTGCAGTGTGAATGTACATGCTGGTGGTGGGTGGGCAGAGTATAGGAGTGAAATATGGAATGCTGTACTGATCCAGAACTAAAGCATTCATTCCACTTAACCAGATGGGCTGCTTCCTTCCCTTATTCCTGTCCTGACTCCACAGTCCACACATCAGGCATCAGTATTCTTTATTAATGCTATTCACAGACATTTGGTACTTATTCACTTGGGGAAACATGAGTGACTAAACTCCCAGGTCCTTAAATCTTAGTAATGAGTTGAATGGAATGATGGAACAGGGGAAACCTTCCAGAGCTTACTTTACCTCTAGCTCAGCAACCAGCAAAGTTTAAGATGATATCTGCTTCATTAGACCAAATCCCTAAGTGATTATGATGAGCGATACCCCTTGATAATCTATGATAGAGAAAAATGTAAATCAGAAATCAGACTTTGTGGCATTCAGCACAAGATTTGAAGGTTGTTCAGTATCATAGCCTGCCTGGCCTATTATAACCAAACAATTGGTCCATGCTAGTCTGCAGTAGAACCTTTCACATGTCAGGGAAGATCTTCATCAGAAGTGTCTCTCAGAGAAAGGAATATAGATAAACATTTTTCCTCTGTTGACCTATGATTTTATAGGTTAAGATAAATACTTAGTCCTTGGTTTCTAAGATATGCACAAATTATGAAAATGCTAAGCTTTAAGAAATAATATTGATTGATGATGCAACAGTGACTATGTGTCAGGCACCGTTCTTAGCAAACTATTAGGATTAACTCATTTAATCCTAATTTGTGAGTAGGGAAACGAGTACAGAGATCCATGGAACTTGCCCAGGTTTTCCAATCAGCAAAATTTATTTTTGGTACTGTTCACTGTCCCTCCCTTACTAAAATCATGTCCTCAACACACAAACATTTTTTCCCCTCTTAATGAATAACACTTAGGTCATCTCACATAAGAAAATGATAATTTTTATACTTAACAAAAATGATACTCGTTTCAGTGGCTATTGATTTCAGAGCCTCTACAATACACTCTACTTTTAAATTTTAAACTGTACAGTTTTCCATGGGTCTGGCCTCTATATTTGACATGCTACTGAGAAACAGAAATTCAGAACTGGGAGTCTAAGAAAGTGATGTGACCTACAGTCCTGGGACACTAAAATTCCAATAATTTCTTTGTTTGGGTCAGATTTATATTTTCTGGCAAAATTGAGAACTATCTGTCCCAAAGAGCTTTGGATGCTTTTTCATCACTTAATTCAAATATGTGATGCACATTCTCCTTCAATTTCTAACCAAGAAGGAGGTGATAAAATCAGCTATTAGTTGAACTTTAGACAGCAAGGAAAACTTTGTATTATTGCCCTCTTTTGTAGCATGATTGTAAAGTTTTTAAGAGTAGCAATATTTAGTATTCATCTTTTGCTGAATAACTACAAATCTCTTTTGGGCTAGGTGCAAAAACCAATCTCTATTTATAAAGAAAGTGTCTATATAAACATAGACATTTAAGATTGCAGATGCTAAATTTTTCTTATTAATATTCATGTGTATTGAATATTAATATTCAAGCTTACCGAAGAAAGTTTTATAGGCAACTGTAGTCAAACTTCTAAGTCTTTATGTATATATTTTGAAAGAATGATATTATCACACTAATCCAGAATACTTTTGTGACTAAGAGAAATTATTATTCTAATAGTGCTAAAGCACAATATGAAGGTAATGATTATTATTGTTTTTAATTTTTACATTATTATCATGTTCTGTAAACCCTGATGGGCATCACATTACTATACTATACTATGGTAATAGATTACTATAATCTATTACTGATGAATATAAGATGATAGAAGGTATAATGCGTTCTTGGAAGGAAGAGAGTACTACTTTTCCTTGTATAAAAATAATATCTTTTATATCTTTATATAAAATAATAATTTGTTCTTTAATATATATTAATGCAACAAGATATTTACAGAATTAGTTTCTAAGTTTAATATAAATGTCAATGTCTTTTCAAAAATATTTAGTGAATAAGATTCTGAAGCAATTAAAAACACAGTAAACATTGAAAAACTACAGAGAGAACATAAATAATTCTGTAAATAACAGAGCACAGAGTAAATTTAAGATCTGAGGAAAAAGAAATTTAAAATTTTTTAAATTTAAATTCAATTTGCCAAAATATAATATAATACCCATTGCTCATCCAATCAAGTGCCCTCCTCAGTGCCTGTCACCTATAGTGTGCATTTTGGTTTTTTTTTGTTTTTTTTGTTTTTTTAATTTTTTTTATTTATCTACGATAGTCACACAGAGAGAGAGAGAGAGAGGCAGAGACACAGGCAGAGGGAGAAGCAGGCTCCATGCACCGGAAGCCCGACGTGGGATTCGATCCCGGGTCTCCAGGATCGCGCCCTGGGCCAAAGGCAGTCGCCAAACCGCTGCGCCACCCAGGGATCCCTATAGTGTACATTTTGAATGGAAGTTTGTCTTATAGGGGGTGAATTTGGTTTGGGAGAGCAAAAACTTTACTCTTTTTATGTATAAAGTACATATTGTATATGATATGAACAGACATATAGTATATCTATGGAATTAAGATTTTATGCATGTGGGGTGGGAGTGCAATTACAGAAACAAAAGTCTAAAAGATTCTTTAGAAGAATAATTAAAATAAGAATATTTAAAATAAATTTGAAGAACACTGTTCTACAAAAGTTAAATGGATAATAATAAAATATTATAAACTTTATAAACTTAAGTTCAACAACCTAGAGGAAATAGACAAATTCCTTAAGAGATTCAAACTACCAAAGCTCCTCAAGAAAAATAAATAATAAGATAGCCTTATGTCTATTAAAAATAATTGTATTTATAAGTTAAAAACTTGCCTAAAAGGAAAACTTCAGGCCGGGGCTAATTTATTGGTACATTCTAACAAATATTTAAGGAAGAAATTTGATCAACTCTATACAATTCGTTAAGAAAATTAAAGATATGGGAATACCTCCTGACTCGTTTTTTAAGGCCCACGTTATATATTACCAAAACCAGCAAGACATTACAAAAAAAGAAAACTACAGAACATTATCCCTCATGGAAAAAGACAATAAAATTCTCATCAAAACAGTCGTGAATCAAATATACATATATATATCTAAACATATATATATATATATATACCATATATATATAGATAGATACTATCTCATGACAGATAAGTATATGCAAAGAATCCAAGGCTAGTTCAACATTCGAAAATCAATTAGCATAATTCACCATACTAGAAAACTAAAAACTAGAAAGTATATGTTTTCAATATACACAGGAAAACATTTGGCAAAATCATTTATTTTTCATTAAAAACCAAATCAAACCAAACCTCTGCTACCTAAGACAAGAAGGGTAATTCTTCAACCTGAAAAAGATTGTTTAGAAAGCTAACAGCATTCTTATTGGTGGAAGATTGAAAGTTTTGGCTTCTAGGATGGTAAAAAATGAAGAGCTTCCCATGTTGCCAGTGCTATTAGACACTGCTTAAACTGGATGTTCTGGGGATCCCTGGGTGGCGCAGTGGTTTAGCGCCTGCCTTTGGCCCAGGGCGCGATCCTGGAGACCCGGGATCGAATCCCACGTCGGGCTCCCGGTGCATGGAGCCTGCTTCTCCGTCTGCCTATGTCTCTGCCTCTCTCTCACTCTCTCTGTGACTATCATGAATAAATTAAAAAAAAAAAAATTTAAAAAAAACTGGATGTTCTGGCCAGTGAAAACAGGGAAGGAAAATAAGGAGATAAAACAGTTCAGTTTGGAAAGGAAGAATTACAACTGTTTTGATTTACTAATGGCATGATCATCTACAAAGAAAATCCAAGGGAATGTAGCAAGATTTGAAGAAGGCAAGATTGATTACTATGCACAAATCAGTTGTATTTATGCACAATATACAATTGAAATTTTAAAAATATCCTTTAAATTAGCATAAAGTTTAAAGTATTAAGGAAAAATCTGATAAAGTACATGAATAATTTAGCCTCTGAAAAATGCAAAACATTTCGACAAAAATTTTGAAACCTAAATAAATGAGGATATATTCCTCATTCATTTGTTAGAAGGCCCAACACCCTTTTTAGTTTTCTACAGATCAAACTAAATTTTCAGTGCAGTCCCTTTGAAAAAAAGATTATTTGATAGAATAAAACTGATTCTAAACACATATGAAAATGAGAAGAACCGAAATAACAACAAAAACAACAAAACAACCTTTGAGAAAGAAGAAAAGCTTATCTTTCTTCAGTAATCAGAATAGTGTGGCATCAATGTAAAAACAGACATATAGATCAATGGAACATGACAGAGTCCAGAAGTAGATCCTCACTGCATGTGAACAACTGATTTTTGGCAAAATGCAATCAGTCCTTGTTGAGAGTCATGCCTTCACCACTTGGCCAGTTGTTTATCCAGCCTTCACATCCTGCTCACACAGAGCCACAAGCTTAGCCAGATATGAGAGCTCAGGACTTCCTTCAGCCTTTCCTGAAGGTATGTGCTCTACACATGTATGTGGTCTTCTGGATTCCCAGTAATATTTCAGGCTTTTCAAAGCCCTATATACATTTCATTTCCAGCTTTTCCTCTTAGGCTTTTTGTCTATACAATTATTTGCACCAACCATTTATCTACTACCTCAGGAAACCATGAAGTTAAACAATTGCCTGTAATTTTTTATGACAAATGCCTTTTCCACCACGCCCTCCAGGGAAATGGCTGCTCACACTGGGTAAGCACCAAGTCATGTCAGTATAAGTAGCTTTGCAAGTGGAGTGTCCTAGGAAACCACCAGATAAGTCAACTGATGGCAGTATTTTGAGGATAAGTCTTTGAAAGAGATCTAGTCATCTTCTGCTCCTTCAATTGACTGCCCCATTGGTTTTCATGGAAAATATTGGGAAAGCAGGAAATGCAAATACAGAAAGCTAAAACACCACAAAGCTGGTGGTTATTGCTGGGATACAGCCATTTTTTTCTTGAGTAAATCTTCCCCTGGTTATTACGTGCCTTTGGTTAATTTCTAGTGTTCTGAAATAGTTGATGGGGGAAGGGAGAGCAAGGGGTTTTTTTGTTTTGTTTTGCAGTCTTCTCATTGCTTTAATAGAGTAAAGAATTCCCACAGATCTCACTTTGACCCCATATTTTCTCCCAATATCTCATTGCCATCCTTCTCCACCCTACCTCTACTCCCCATTTTACTCCCTCTGTATCTTCTTTTCATCCTAAAATTATGTTCCATCATTTCAGCTACATTATATCCAAGAATATTAATTCATATATTTCTGTATCTGCTTTCTCTGCCTCTCTATTCCAGAGCTCTGCTATGGAAACCACAAAAATCTACATTTCGTTGTTACCATGTAGATACAGATTGAAGAGTCCAGTGGGTCCACAGTTCTGCTGGAAAATGTTTATTCTTCCTGGGTTACATCCTCCTCTAATCACCTGGGCTTAGATGTTTTCTCAAATTTAGGCACTCTTCAAAATCTTTACAGTCACTTTCTTGTACACTTTAGCATTTTTCTAGGTTATTCAGAGAAAATAGAAACCATCTCATGGGAGTTTTCACAAGATTCCTGTACTTCATTGCCCTTCAAGTAAGAATTTATCTTCCTCACACAAAATCCATATTGCTTCTTTCCATATGCAACCCTAACTCATCCCTTTACCAATCCCAAACTCATTCTGATCCAAGCACTCTATATTTCAGGGTCTTCTGTCAGAGTAGCTAGAATGAGGACACAAAAATTCAGGGCTGTAAACTGATTAGGAACAAGTACTTTCATTTTGAGAATGAGGAGGACAATGATTCTGGCTGGTCTCCAAATCTGCATATAGTTCCCTGAATATGATAATATAAGAGAGGGAATCCATCGGCAGTTATTGTCATGGCAGGGGAGGGATTAGGTAATATGTAAAATATTACGCTACCACTCAAGTCTTTAGACTCTCAAAAATCTTCTCCAAAACTTTCTAATGACTCTCAATGACACTTAGACCAATTTCAAACTTTGCATTTGAGGGTTTACTTCTCTGCCACTCTAGTCCTTAATCTTTTGCCCCACTTACATATATTTCCCCATTTGATTGTCTTTTTGATCCTGCAACACAGAATTTCTTGGTTAATTTAATTTATTGTTCCATTAAACCATTCTATCTATAAGAGAATGAGGGCTTACAATGTACCTTGTTGATACTATTGACTTGTGAGTGTGTATTGGGCGAGGAGCTCAAAGGCTTCTGAACTAATCCAATTGTTTATCTACAAAAACACCTGCAGCCAAGAAGTGAGATAACAAAATCACTGAGGAATCAAGACATGAGGGTTGAATCACAAAATCTTATTTTATTTTGATCTTCTATTGTAGGTATCTACCTTAGCACATCAATAAAAAGATAATTTTGTATAGTAAAACAAAGGAGCTCATTATAAGGATATAAAAGCCAATGACATTAAAAGCTGCATTAACGCTCAGTAGAGTGAAACCAAATAATCCAGTATAATGAAATGATTAGGTTGGAGTCTTAATAGATTGTAATTGTTAGGAGAATAATTTATAGCTAAATATTTCCCCATCTATAAGCAAGCATTGAAAATAGTCTTAAAAATATAGAGACCTGAGTGCTAAAGGTAGAATGGTATTTCCTTTATTGTCAGAGTATTAAGTAAGAGCAAGTGAAATGAATATTACTGAAATAGTTTTCTATTTTAAGTGTTTTGTCGTCACACACTGAAAGAAAAATTAATGTTTCAGATCCCTTTGGCAAAAAAAGAGCCAGTGATAGTTACTTTGCAAACATCTTTATTGTGCATTACCTGAACTAGATTGTTTATGGGAGAGCTAAAATGGCTCAAATAACAAAAATAAATTATTTATCAGAACATTAGCAAGTGCTAAGTAGACCAATCAAAAAAGGAATGTAGGCAGGAATGAGCCAGCCAACCAAAAGGCCTGGACTGGAGGAAACTGTCTAGCCTCGGGCACAGACCAGACTGAGGGTAAAGGAGAATTCACACACACACACACACACACACACACACACACACACACACACACAAAACCAACAACAACTATTCCTCGAAGAGAGTTGGTGGTTCTCTGAAAAATACAAATCTAGTCTCAATATCTGTTCAGCTAAGCAACTGCAGCTCTACAGATAAGCATTGGGTTTCTGATTTCTCTTTCTCTATCATTATATTTGTCCTTGTGAAGCACTGAGAATAGGCAGAGTTATTGGTAGAAGTCACTTAGGAGCCCAGAGTCGAGACTCTGGTGTCAGCAAAACATGGCTCCCAATCCTGACAATGCCATTTACAGTGTCACCTTGGGCATAGCATGTGCTTTTTCTGTACTGTAGTATATAAACTGGTGACCATAATAGTTCTTACTTCATAGGCTTATTTTGAGGATGGAAATGACATAATGCATGCAAAGCACCTAGTATATTGTAATTAACTTTTATTTAGATATTAGCTGTTATTTTATCATGCATAGTTATAGAACAAATAAAACACAAATCTTGAAGTGCTACCCAGATATTTATTTCTCAAATGATTTTGTTTCTGTCTGATAAGATTTCTTGATTTCTCTTGTAACTTTCCACTAATCTATTGAACAATCCCATTAGTGTACTGCAAGTTCTCTCCATCCTTACCACCACTTCAGGACAGCAATTTGTTTGGATTACTACTCCTACTGTTCCCTCCATGCTCCCACTGTGACCTCTGACATGGTGTCTGTTGACTTTTTAGGAGGAGGATTAACAGGTTTGGCTTCCTGTTCTGATTTTCTTATATACCTCTTCTAATTTTTTACCCCACTCTCTATGGCAAGATCCCATTCTAAGCCTCAGATCCCAGAGATTGGGACCATTTTCTTCTAATTATCGAAATGTAGACTGATCCGGTTATATTATAATACAAATCTTCAAGGCTTTCAGTGGCAAACAAAGGATTTGAGACACTATCCTTTGAATAGTGGGCATCATTTAGGATGCTTTAGCATAGAAAAGAAATAGAACTTTAGCTGGCTTGTGTTGAATGGACTGGAAGCAACACTACCCATTAGAAAGCTGTTTAATAATCCAAGTGTAACTTTATGAGAATGAGAAACAGAAATGGAAAGGATATGAACATCAAAGGAACTTCAAAATAACTTTGATGGAGTAATAATTTGGGGGGAAAAATCTTTTAGCTTTACCTTTATTCAATAGTCAGTAAATGTGTAGCATAATAAAATGTACTAATAGAATGAAATTGCTTCAAAAAAGAGAAAAGCTGGTGGTTTTCTTTAAAGCCTGAGCTGCTACTTTCTTAGTTTTAATAAAGAGTTTCCTAAAGCAAAATTTTAGAATTGTTCGTATCGACCATCATATCAGCTTTATTTATTTATTTTTTAAGCTTTAAAAACCTACTCTGATAGCATACATTTCCATTTATATTTATAATGTTTTCAGAGCACATGGGAAAATGTAAGCCTGCAAGTTAGTATTAGCAGTCCCCATTACCACTCACTTTAGGCAAGATTTCTAGTGTATCAAATAAATACAAATGAATATATTGTATAAATATATACTTCCTAGGTGTTCAAGTTAGAGAGGTACAAATATAACTCCCCATCTGAGACAGGAGGGGCATATAAATATACTCAACTTTTAAAGATATCCGTCAGTTAGACAGATAATTTATGTTTCATTCATTTAAGTTTATAGGATCTGTTTTACTTCCCAGAAAATCTACTCTCCACTGTAGATAATGGTACCACTACCTAAATTTAATAGAGCATGTCTATGCAAAGTTAGATAAGTTAGTTCAGTTACGAAGTTTTTAAATCATGTTGTCCAACCCCTTTAAACCATCTTGTTTGGGTAGAGAAGAATTAGACAATACTGGTTCAAACCCTGGTTTGCCCAAATTGGCTGGGAGGTTTGTGTTGAATTCAATCCCGTCAATGGTTTCCCATTTTTTTAGATAGACAGTCACCTTATCCTGAATTCAATGGCTCTTTGTCATCAGACTTTGGTCGCTTCCCCAACCTGATCACAACTCACACTTAGCCCTCACCCTACCCTCTGTCAGTCTCTCATTGTGGTTCTTGGTATCATTTCAATGACACATGAAATGATAAAATGAATAGTGAAAAAGGGTATTTTAAAATTGGTCTTTCTCTTACCTCAGACTCTGTTTCATTCTCTTCAATGTAGTAACAGTCAACTTCACTTTTTTTATTTCTTCCATAAATAGGACAAAATTATACACATTGAAAAAAACTTCATTTTTTAAAAATTTCTTCCATAAATGGAAGGAAATTATACACATTGGAACAACATATACACAATATATATTGTTTTTCTTGCTCCACCTTTTTCATTTCTTGTACCACAAATTATGAATCTACTCTACTCTTTACAAATGCTGTGTAACATATCATTTTTTGATGCTTAGTAATTTGTTCATTTGACCTCAAATGAACACTTTGTTTGTTTCTATTTTTATCATTATTACTAATAATACTAAAATTAACATATGTTTGTATATCCATGTGGTATTAGATGGATGAATTCTTAGATCTGTAATTTCTCAGTGAAAAGGTAAAAGAATACATTTTGATAGAGTATTCTACATCATTCCCTAAAGAAATATTGTTTGCTCCTAACCTTCTGGGACTCTTCCTGCCACCCAACTTTTAATTTTTGCCAATGATAAATAAGAACAAGATGTTCCAATCCAGAAGAACTTTGAAAATAACTAAGAAGATCAACAATAAATAATAGTTAAAATCATGCCAAGCAAAGAAATCACAGAGAAAAATAAAGAATAGCAGGTGTGCTCCTGTGGCTCTAATAATCAGTCAAGTATCTGAGGAGGGGACATGTGAACCGAAACTGGAAGATAGGACAGTACTAGCTCTGTGGATATCTGCAAGCAGCACATTCTAGCTGGAGGCAACAGTCAAGCCCAAAGCCCTGAGATAGGAGGGCGATTGGAATGTTTAAGAAAAGCCAGTGGTGAGCCAGGAAAGGAGGGGCCCAGGGCCAGCCTGTTAGAAATTGACTTTGGCAGGAAGTTAGGGATCAAATAATAAGAGCTGTGTCTTTTCATAATATGAACCTTTTGTCCGAGAAATACATTGCAGATTATTTTCCTACTTCATCTTTTGCCTCTCGACTTTGTTTTTGAACAATTTTTCTATACAGAAGTATTCCATTTTTACCTAGTCAGTCTTATCATTTTATTATTTGTTTATGGCTTCAGGGATTTCATTCCAAGAATATTAAACATCCCTTCCTTTCTCTTTTACTACTTTCACGGTTCCACTATTTTATATTTAAATTTCTGCAACACCTGGGATACATTTTGGCATACAGAGTGAGATAAAAATGCGTTTACGTTTTCTCACATGGCTAACCAGTTGTACCAAGAATATATACATAGATATTTTTTCTTCCTTTTTAAAAACTGTATCACTGAATTCTCTATTCAATTCAATTAAAATTCTTTTAATGCAACACGACCAAGTTTTTGAACTACTGCAGCATTTTATTATTTCTTAATATATCACTGAGTTATTCAACATAACATTCATTTTTGGAGTTTTTCTACCTATTTTAACATGCTATTTTTAAAGTGATCTTTAAAATCACCATGACTAGTTCAAAAATGGTTGGTATTTTTTAATGGATTGGCAATTTAATTGTATGTTTACTTTAAGAACAAGTTATTGGTTTTAATTATTAATTATACTGTTTCTACATTCAAATTTGTGCGTTTAATTTTCCTTCTCTTTATAAATTATTTATTTTGCGTTCCTTAGCTTCACATTGTCTTATTTTGTCTGTCTATTTGAATTTGATGAATTTTTTCTTGTTTGGTGATTTAAATATTAAGACTATAAAATAAATTTGAAGATGAATAAAGGGTAGTTTTCCTGCACATGGTCATCTGAACCATCTGTCAAGCAAATTTTGGCTCTATCATTCAGTGAATGCTCTGTTTCCCACCAGCTTCTGATTTTTCTGAGAACTTTTTCCCGTTCGTTCCTTCCAATATTCACAAGTTTCAATTTATACATTGTTTTTCTCATTGTTTTAGGAATTATGGGGAGCATTTGTTTTCTTCCACAATTTTATTCAATGCAGATCACTGTTAATAGAGGCTTTTGCATTCTCGTTAAGAAGAAAAGATGATGGCTCTTATTTAATCACCATCATTACCAACATACGTTAAATATCTGCTGATCATTCAACCAATTCAAAAAAGTTGTTTTAATCTATGTAAAAAATGCAAACAAAGAAATTTCCTAGAATTTTATTTTTTTAAAAGATTTATTTACTTAGAGAGAGAGAGAGAGCATGTTCAGGTGTACACTATAAGCAGGAGGTAGGGCAGAAGCAGGAGAGAACCTCAGGCAGACCCCTGGCTCAGCAGGGAGCCCCATGCAGCGCTCCCTCTCAGGGTCCTAGGATCATGACCTGAGCTGAAACCAAGTGTCAGCAGCTTAATTGACTGAGCCACCCAGATGCCTCCTCAGAATTTAATAAAGCAAATTCCATGATATAATCAGTGTTATATTTTGCCTTTTGAAATCCACAAAAATGATTCTCTCTTTAACTTTTTATTCTGGAAAAAAAAAAAAACAGATTCACTAAAAGTTGAAAAAATAGTACAGAGAAGTCCCACATGCCCTTCACTCAGTTGACTACTGGTTACACTTTATATAAAATGTATAAATTACTAAACTAGGAAATTTAATAATAATAGTAATAACAAAAATGATACCAAATGCTATTCTTCTAATATATTTTTTCTTCATTTCATATATGTCCCAAATGATTTTATATCATTTTACTGTTTGGATTAATATAGAAAAACTGGTTGTTCTTCTGGACTTAATTTTTCAATAGCCATTCTTTATTGTTATTCTATTTTCTTTTACATACCTCTACAAATATAAAATAGGTCTTTTTCTCTGGAGTGTAGAGCTTTTACACACATGATTTGATTTAATTTTAATTTATAACCCAACATTTCAGGGGAAATAAGTATGCCCTACTCTCCTTCTCTCCCAAGTTCTATAACTGAAAGGCTTTTTTAAAAATAGCAAACAATTATCCACCTAGTCTCGAATTGTGGAGATGGATAATATAGCAATGTGATTTAAAAATTGATCTTAGCTCTACTCAGCTGAGCATAAAAGAAAATATATGACCTGCTAAAGAGACATGGTAAGCCTGCAGCATATAGTACATCACTGCCAAAGCTAGAAAAGGCTTTCTAAGACCTTTCTACTAAGGATGTAGTTTTGCTATCTGCTGTATAATCCTAGCCAGACTTTTCCTTGACCTTGAAAATACTAAAAGCATAATCAATGATCATCTAATAGCAGTCGTCCAGGCACTGTGTATGGTGTGTGCTTCCTGCTGAACCACAGATGATGTTTACTTCATCTGCAGAAGCCATACTGTCAGACAGTCAGTAAACAAAGATTTTTTTCTGTCCAGAAATGCCACAGACTGTAAATACCAAACTGGTCACCTGTGGCTATTTCAGATTCTATTTACATTTACATTAAAAACATCATGCTCTAACTATAAATGCAGTATATTTATAAATCTGCAACCATTAGTAGAATTATGGCTTTTGAAACAAAACCCTTATGATATGATTTGCCAGTAGAGGCATTTAAGATCATATTCAACACTGTGTGTAGCTACCAAAAAGGTGATTCTGAAGTGAAAATACCAACTTTTATTATTCCAAAAGAGCCATTTGAATCAGTATACAATGACCTTGCAACAGACTGAGCAGAATATTTGTATGCTTATTGATGTTTAGATATGCATGGCATCATGGAATCAGACAAGTAGAAAAAGAAATCCAAAAAGGTTATCTTTTCTAACTATCCTCTTCCAGTTGGGTGACTGTGAAGCCCATCACATGGACAGCATGTTTATTGGTAATACATTCATTCATCTAACCAGCAAACCTTTACTGAATACCTGTTACTTACTAGGCACTGCATTTAGTGCCAGGGATGTAAAGGGAGGACCCACGGCCTGCTCTCAGAGTTCATAATCTAGGAAAGAAAGCAGGACAGAGGAGTAATCATAGTCAATTCTTCCTTTACTCTGGAAGAAACTATTCAAGTAGTGCTTATCTAAGTAGTTGTTATTTAACCATAGAAAACTGGATATGTCAGTAAACATTCACTACTATGGCAGAAAGAAGTAAAAGATGGTAGAGATCAGAAAAAAGAAACTTTTAAGTGGCAAGCAAGTGGCACAGTGAGAAGGAAGACAGGCTTCCATAAGCACTGTAAAAATCTGTCCTATACGAAAAGTGCTACAAAAATAGCTAAAATTCCAAAGATGCATTTGTCAAAAACTTTGTGTCTACAGTGCAAACTTTGCTCAATTACTTGAAAGTGAGAGTCATGAAATAAGTACAAGTGTTATGATACCCAGAGATGGTTTTTCTAACACACACATTAGGTCACATTGTGGCCAAAGAAACTGAGGCAGCCACACAGAAGTAAGTAAATGACACAAGACAGAAGGTAGCAATTGAGGTCAGAACAGGCTTTACTTCTGGTTATGGCTTTGCTGACATATTAACTCAACAATATTAGAGGTTTGTTTTACACAGATTTTCCTAACTCATACATAATGCTTACAAAAATAATTTTCTAGGTCGAGTGACTCTAAAGACCCAGAGACAATCAAGACTTTCCTTCTTTCCAAAAGTTTTCTTCTTCATAGCACCTAAGTAAAGAAAAGATGGTGACAGATGGCTACAACCACTAGAGCTTTTCACAACTCCAAGATGTATCTGGATACATAATAATAATAAAGTGCTGGAAAAATACAATTTAATAATAAAGTACTGGAAAATACGTTTTATTAAAAAGCTCTACAGTGAAAACAGAAATAACCAAATCCTCTGACAGATCACATATCCTAGTGAATAAGGTACCAAATCATACCGGCTCCACTGCATTGAAAAGTCAGAGCATCTCAGTGAAATTCTTTTTAAAAATAGAAAAACTCTTGCTTTATTTGTTCATTCAAGAATAAATATATTGATACTTACTCTATACCAAGGAGGGAGTCAAGAGCAGTGAGAGGAAGAACACACTTTGGTGTTTTTACAAAGTTGCTCAAGGTTAAGGAGGAGGTGGCATGTCAACAGATGAATAAAGCATAGTGGGAATGTGGTATCATAACTGTATGTCTACACTACTGTGGAACACCAGGGAGATAAATAACAGTGCCTGGTGGAGAGTATTGTGCTTGATGTTTATACTTCTTTCTTTCACCCACACCACTATGAATTTAGAAGATTGCAAATAATACTTGCAGATCTGTGAATTACTCTTACAAGTTTTATTTTATACACATATAATACAGAAAAGGAAATCTTCAAATCTTTTCCTCTCAGCAGACTAACTATACCTCTAGGAAGTCTAATTGTTTGGGTCATATAGTATTTCAAAAAAACCACTGCAAAAATCCTAGGATTTGTTATGTCAAACACAAAGGAGAACCAAATCAGACTTTGTAAAATGCATGGCATTTACTCTGATTCATTTTCATCTGGTTCCTCTAGCTTTCTTTTCCCTGGCAAAGGAGGAAATGTAAGACACTAATAAAGATGGGCTTCATCTGGTGAATTTATTTTTTTTTAATATTTTTTATTTATTCATGAGAGATACAGAGAGAAAGAGAGGCAGAGACACAGGCAGAGGGAGAAGCAGGCTCCATGCAGGGAGCCCGATGTGGGACTCCATCCCGGGACTCTAGGATCACGCCCAGGGCTGAAGACAGGTGCTAAACCACTGAGCCACCCAGATGCCCCTATCTGCTGAATTTAAAATTCTGGTTGAAACCTGCAAACACTCATCAAATTGAAGAACTGAACCATTATGTATAAAAACTCTTCAAATTATAATGCATTATCTGATCCTGCATTTTTATATAGTGTCATTAATCTCTATGTATAATAATCAATGCCTTTATAAAACTAGATTATAGCAATAAAGGTATATGCAGAATATATTTTTAAATGCCTTAACATATATTTTATGAAATTTGGATTATTACAATGTAGTGCTGTGAGTTCAGGGAGTGGCAAGTCATGTGGATTGCAGTTTTACAGTGTGGGGAACTAAGAACGAAAGAAATGAAGTAACTCACTCAGGGATTACACTTAATTTGGTACATGGTAGTAAATTATATAACCATATTGGAGTGTTTTGTAAAGTTAGAAGTCCTCCAAACATGGGTCCAGATGTCCCCATATCCTGAGTTATTCAAGATACATAAGGCTAAGCTATTGCCTAGAAACAAACCACTGTTTTTCTACGTCTCTTCAGATAATTGGTTCTATCCTTATACCCATAATACAGTAATTTACACTGGTAGATTTTTAAAGATCTTTTAAGCTAACCTTGCATTCCTGAAGAAGATTCAATTTAACCATTATATACTTTTTATATATCACTGGATTCAAGGAATATATAATATGTATATTTGGTATTTTTGCATAGGATATTTTATACTGTATCTTATACTGTATTTATTAGAGCAAGTAACCTGTATTTTTTCTTTTTGACAATAGCCTTGTCAGATTTTTATATAGAGATTATTATTGTAAGAGTTTCTGAAATTTATAATTGAAGTATATATATTTATATTGCATATATTTATAAACATAAATTTATATATTTATATATTTATAAAGTATATATAAAATTTATTGGTGACACTGTACATACATAAAGTTTCTTTTGGGAAAAGGTTTTTATTTCTGTATTCAATCACTTTAACAGATACAAAACTACTCAGATTATCTGTTCTTGTATTTATTTCAATAACTTATTTTTCGAGGAAATCATCCATTTCGTCCAAGTTGGCAAATTTATTATTATAAAGTTTCTCATGTTATTTCAGTATTATCTTTTTATACCTATAATATTTATAGAAATATCCTTTTTTAAGTTCATGATATTGATATTTACATTCCCTCTTCTTTTTTCATCCATCTTTTAAGTCATGCATCAACATTATTCTCTTCTTACAGAGCCAATATATTTTTAAAATTTTCTATATTATATTTTCCTTCCTTTTGAAATGCCCAGGCCTTGACACAAAGTATCAAGCTCAATTTTGCCTCCAGCAACGGAGTAGAAAAGTGAAAGGAAGGTAGTCAGGAAAGTATGTGTTATCAAGCTGTGAATGATGCAGATTAATTCCACCAGAAGCACTTTGGGGACCCAGTGTAAACACATTCCTGAGAGGAATTTCTGTCCCCTCATCAAGGAGTGAGGGACATCTGTGCAATCCGTGCAGAAACTCGCATCAGTTATTGGTCGAGAGCTGTGCAGAAATTGTTGTTTTAGTATTTTTTTCACAGGTATGTTATATTTCAAAAACTGTTTTCAAAGAGTTAATAGCAGGCATTATTTTCTAATTTTTTATTTAAACCCCAATTTTCTTTAAAAAATATGTATTTAAGTAAAGTAAAGCATAACGCATAGCTCCTAAACCTATGTACACAAGGAATGCAGGTTAGTCTGTGTGTTTGTTCCTTCATATACATCCATCCAGACAAAAGCAAACCTAATATACATTCCAGCTTGTATTTACCCATTCGGTTTTAGGCATCCTTTGGAGATTTCAGGTCCTTTTTGTGTATCCAAATGCCTAAGATAACTGAACGGCAATGTATGGTACTTTATAATGAACAATACACTAGAGGCAGCTATCATCTTGAGTTTTCCCATTACACTGTCAACATCACCCAAAGAAACATTAGTGTCCCATAACAATGCAGCAGTGGAACTTGGCGTGCCAGATCCCAAATCACAGAGCTTCAATCAAACTAGCCATCTAATAGTCATTGTCATTAGTATAAGGGTTATTTATTCTATTTTTTTCCCTTCTGTCAGAATTCTATGTGAATTATTTGGTATTTTTCAGCCCATATTTGTTATTTCAATGCACAGTGGCTAGAATTTCCCCATTTCCTTCCTTAGAATCTTTAGCTTGTATTTACTTTGTTGTCCTCCTTTCTTCACTGAGGTCACTATTAGAAGGTGTGTTGTTACAAGACGATGGAGTTACTTTTTCCTCAGTGGATTAGAATTAGGTCTGTCGATGAAGGCCACGAGGTTAGGGGTTAGTTCATGGTCTCCCTGTGCACTGAATTACTGAATACATGCTCAGCTCAATTTTGCCTATTTTCTAGTAATTTTAAATCCTGTTATTCAACTTGAGTATCTAACACAGAAGTACCCTTTTTGATCAGAATTTTAAAATTTTCTTTTCTTTTAATATTTCATTTATTTATTTAAGAGAAAGAGAAAAACAAGCAGGGGGAGCAGCAGAAGAGGAGAGAAGCAGGCTCCCCACAGAGCAGGGAGCCCAATGTAGGGCTCCATCCCATGACTCCAGGATCATGACCTGAGCCAAAGGTAGACACAATCCACTGAGCCACCCAGGTGCCCCTTGAAGCAGATTTCTTTTGAGAATGAGAATATTTGCAAAATACTAAGTTGCTAGTAGTATATTTCTAACATTTTTGTTCTGTGCAAAAGATTGGATTAAAAACTTACATCAAACAGATCAACGTTACACTGAAATAGCATTGTTACCAGGAAAATTGATACATGAATACTACTTCTGATGTCTATGACTAACTTAAATAACAAGGCAAATCTACTTGATATGGCGGCAGTAGATATAAAAGAAATCAAAACTCCCTTATAGGAGTCATATTATAACATTTTTATGCTCTTGCCTTGCAGACAAGAATACTTTTAAACATACTTTCATCTTATGTGTTAGAAAGCAGTATGGGGACGGTTCTCCCAGATGTCTGTCTCTTACACTCATTCTTAAATTAAGGTACATTTATTTATGCCTCCCACTCAAGGAATTTCCTAGGAGATCTAACCAGAGTGTTGGTTACCTTAATATATTATTATTTAGTTTTTGTAGAAGCTGCACTACTACACCTCAAATGAAGTTTACTTTACACAGAGATGATCAAAGTCTATGTAAACAAAACACTAAAAACTATCAGCCAATATTTACTGGTACTCCCTATAATTTGATATTTCCACAAAAGTTCTATTAGGGGTACAAGAAAGAATTGGTAAAGGTACACCGGGCTTGGAGAGCTGACATGTATTTGAAACTAAGACAGTTGTATCTGATTTTATTCATAACTTTTTGGCTTAACGTTTAGGTTCAGCTGCAATTTTGCAAGAGAAGAAAATCAATAGGAAAGCACCTAGCAACTGGCCCCTGGTTATTTTGAAACAGAGATTTTAGCTATTAGGGTCCAGAGTAGCATAGATAAACTTATCAAGAGCACATTAGTGTAATTATTACAAAACTAAGTTTTACTTTTTTCATATAGTGAAGATTCTTTGAAGGAGTTAATAAAATGCATAGAGTGTTTGTAATTACAACAGAGACTATAATTAACTTAGATTTTGAGTGGCTTTTTTTGAGTCTCTCCCCACAGGCTACCAAAGAAACCCAATAAGTCTGGAGCAAAATTCCCTAATAAATTATAAAAGTAATTAAGGGCTAGAAAACACAGAATATTTATAAATGACCAAATGTGAGCAGCTGGGAGGCTAACACCAAGTCTCATGAAATATCATGTGTACCAGGGTTAGAGTTGTCTAATTTATTAAGTAAGATTGAGCAGAGAAGTGTTCATAGGAAAAAGACAACCCTGGTGAATATATTCTACATATTTTGGAAATGAAGGGAAAAGCAGTATGTTTCATGCAATATTCATTGAGTGGTGATCGTGGCTCAAGCACAATAGAAGATAATGACAGAAAGACTAAGGACATATGGTTTTTGACAGCAAGGAGCTCAGAGTCCATACAGGTGACTTCAGTAATAAGTACTATGATAAAAGATCCAGAGAGAGCATAGCAGTTTGAGCTCAGAGGTATAAGACTTGACCCAACCAGAGGTAAGGTTATCAGAGAATGCTTCCGGGAAGAAATGACACATGAACTTCTTGAAATGTGAGTAGAAGGTGGTCAAGTGAAGAAGTAGGAGATAGGGAGAGGGTAATTCAAACAGTTTTCGGAGTAGAGCTCAGATACAGAGGAGTGAAGTAGCACAGGGCATGCAGTATTTATTTTCCAGTGTTGAGCTGAAGTGTGAAGCAGGGAGTGTCATGAAGAAAGGCCAAATGTGCAGGCAGGGAACCATTCATGAAAGATGTTTTATTCTAAACAAAGAGAAATGGATTTTATCTTGTAGACAATAAAACTCCACCAAAGCTTTAGCAAATGAACTCCATGGTCGAAGTTTCTTATTTGAATGATCACTTTGCCAATAGAGCTGGGCAGAGGGAGGAAAAGTTGATTTAGGAGGGCTGTTTCAATGGTTTGGGTGATAAATAAGGGCCTGACATAGAGTAGAGATGGAAGATATATGGATTAAGGAAATACTTAGAAATTAGCAGCATTAGACATTGATTTAGGTGTAGGAAATAAAAGAATAAAAATAAGTCAAGGATGTTTACTAGGGGCAGAAATGTACATTTGGAGATAAGAGAGAGTTTTACTCCTCTAGCTATGGCCTTGAGGAAGGGTTACTGAGCAATGTTTGGTGAGCTACATTGGAAAATTCAGCCCTGCCCTTGAGAAAGCAGAACAAGATATAATACCTGCCTTTAAAGACTCTATTGTATTGCTGGAACAAGGGTCTCTTGATGCCAGGATGTTTGGGCCCAGTAATCAATTCTGGAAGTTGACATTCTATCTTATTTTTGGCATTCAAATACAGCTCAAAATAAGATAAACTTCCTAAAAGAAAGGACATTGACTGGTTTTGAAAAATAAGGAAAAATAGCAGAACATTTTATCCTGTTTTATTTTCTCTACCTTTGCCCTAGTATATGATGCATAGTGGTATGTAAAGTTACTATGACCCATGGTTCCACGACGAGAGAAATCCACATGAATAGAGAGTAGGCTACTAAAATGTGAAGTCTTTGAGGGAATGGGCTGTATCTTCTGCATCCTTTGTTCTCAGCACCTCACATGGTGTCTAGTACATAGTAGGAACATAAATAATGAGAGCTAGATTTAATTGAATGACATCAAAATAAAGCTGTTTTACTAATTACTTTCACAGATTAAGCTCTGCAAAATGTGTTGCAAAGCATTTTGGTGCAATATCTTGATGGCTGAAATCGTTACTTGAATTGCTCATAACTGGGTTAAGCAGGAGATTTTTTTTCAAATAGCTCTATATTATAAAGATAGGAGGAGAAGCTCATAAAACACTTTTTATGTACCAGCCTAGAAGGACCATAGGCCCTAATTATCAAAAAGATAGCTTCTCTCTTCTTTTTTCTCACAATTGTCTTAAGATTTAATGTTGCTAAATTCTATTCTGCTCAGTCACAATTGGCTTTACCCTTAATGCAGTCCCAGACTTCTTTTACTCCTCCAGGATTTATATATTCCTGCCTATCATGTTGAATCTCATTTTACTACAGAATCCTTTTTGAAATTCTGCAGAATGCAAGCATACCTCAAGTAAATTTTCTATAAGAAGGAAAATTAACATTTATAATGCATCCAATGTTTTACATAATTTTTTTTGAATACTAGCATTATTATATAGGCTAATTCTTGGAGATACCAATACCAATACTTGGAGAGGTTAAATAACTTCGCAACATCCCACAGATACAGGAGCACAGATGGAAAATCAGCATGGGTCTCCAGGCTTCAAAAGCCATGGGCTTTCCACTGGACCATGTAGTCTAACAAATGCATATTTGAGGAACTTTCTTGCCTTCCATGTGTTCAGCTTTAAATAAATGGATCACCTTGGCACAATCTCCATGTTTTCAGCTTTAATTTTCTAAAATGGCAGACTTCACCTACTCAGTACTTCATCTCCCTTTCACTTCCTCATATCCCTGAATACTGACATCACTGCCCATTGCATCATTCATTATATCTTCAATCACTCCTTCAGCTTGGCTCACCTTCAGTTCTCTCCTGGCTTTCATGTCCACTACCCTCCCAGCAGCATTCTGTTCAGACACACCGCTCTCAAACTGCCCTCATTGTCTTTGAGTCTCTCTTTTTCATATGTTGCCTTTACCTTCTCCCTGTTCCTTAGCCCCATTCCCCAGTGGGTCACCTCTTCCTCCCTCCTATACACCAGCCATTCAGAAATGCATGTGGTTCCACAAAGATACTACGTTATTTCATCCCACTGTGTTCATGGCTGCCATCTTCGCTTGGAGCTTTCCAGTCCGACTCTAAGAAGTACTCCTGTCTGCCATGCAGCATTCATCTCAAGTGAAAAATCCTTTAAAACATATCATGACACTTCCGGAGGACAAAATACCATACTCAAGGTTGTAAGACATATAAAGACTTTGTTAAATAGAAGATACATATTAGGCAAAGCTTGAAACCAGAGGTAAAATTAAAAAGATATAGAAAGGACCTCTGCTTTTCCAAAAACATTGTTCTGCTTTCATACCACAGCCGATTAGGTAAGTGAGCAGTATGCTGGTTCGTGTTTTCTCTACTCCATTAGATTATTGGATGGCTACTGTTTTTCTCTCTCAGTACTACCTCTGCTGACCTGATTCCAAATAAATTAGAGAAGAGTAATTTTAGAATCTTTTGTGCTTGTGTATCTTCCAGTACACGTTTCTATTTGCTTTAATTTAATGACAGTATCATCATGTAAAGACAAATATGTAAAAATAAGCCTAATCCCTTCCTTTTTAAAGAAAAATGAAATAAAAATACTGAAAATGCCCCAAGTATCCTTGAAGCTATGTGTCTGAAGGCTTAAGATGCAATGCTAGCAGTGACAAGTGAGCTTTATGCTGGGCTGCAGCTTCCTTTGAAACTCAAGCACCCAGCTGATACACTTGGTATCATTTTAGATGTAGCTGGGGTTCCTCTCGGTTTTAAATTCTGTTAAAAATCCTAGGCAAGGGTGATAAACTGATTCCAATTTTGCTTCTTCTTTAAACAGAATCTAAGCCTAGAAATGAAGCCAGCCACACCTTTGAAGTGTTGTTGAACATGGCAACTGAGTGGGGGGTGGGAAGAAGCAGAGAAAGAGAGAGAGTTGAGAACTGAGCTGAGTTTAAAAAGAACCACAGGATCTGGGTTGCATTTGCTCAGCCTCTGGGTTGTTCAGGTAAAGAAGAAAATATCATTAAAAATAGTGGGGAACCAACAAAACAGTTTAAACAACATGTACCCTGGGATTTTCCATTGCCAGGTGAAGCACTTTACATTCAGCTTAACTTCTACATTGAAAATAGAAAGGTTCAGAACGCATCTGTGCCTATGACTAATAAGGTTTTTAAAAGGATGTTATTGCCCTGTACCCAGTTTACTTCTGGTTTATCTTTTGAGATAACTGACTATCATCTAGATCTATCTAAGTGTCTAAGTGATGCTATGGTGTTGTCCAAAAGTTTCTCATACCCTCTCCAGAAACACTTTCCCAATAATGTGAAAGTCCTAATACTGTAAATCATTTCAGAAAGTTGAGACATGGCATGTTCACCATTGCTTTTAAAATGGATGTATTTCTGGGAGGAATAATAGTAATCCCTTGACACATTAGAATGACTTCATCAGAGATTAGAAAGCAATGATTTGACAAGAGGTTCAAAAGGGCGAGGAAAGGGGGCAGGTGAGTTTTGATTGGTGAGATGAGGGAAAGAAGATTGATGAGCTAAAGGATGATCTAGTATTGCAGGACTTTCATAGGTAGAGCAGGAGAGATCGGGGATACTGCAGAGGAGTCTGCGGATGTGTGAATTCTGTGAGTAATTGTGCGATCATAAAGACTAAAAAAGAGATAGAATGGGAAAATGAAAAAATAGCCCAAACAAATTACTTCTGACCCATGCAAAATTATTTGTGGTAAATATCTAGGGACAGGAACTTTTTCATTTAACCCCTCAGGCTCTCAGTTTTCCCAGTCTGTAAAACCAAAGCAACAGACTATTGGACTAGATGATGCTTAACGTACCTTTTGGATTTTTATATACATATAAATATATATATTTATTATTACTGTCATAAATATATATTTAATCCAAAAGGTATTTTATTTTTTTTTATTTTTTATTTTTCTCTTTTTTTTTTAATTTTTTTATTTATTTATTATAGTCACAGAGAGAGAGAGGCAGAGACACAGGCAGAGGGAGAGAAGCAGGCTCCATGCACCAGGAGCCCGACGTGGGACCCGATCCCGGTTCTCCAGGATCGCGCCCTGGGCCAAAGGCAGGCGCCAAACCGCTGCGCCACCCAGGGATCCCCCAAAAGGTATTTTAATCATGTAAACATATATATACACACTTTTAAATATATACCTCTTTACCATTTTATGTCTGTTTAATACATTTTCAACAAAAGCCCCCAGAAAGAAGATTGAATGAGAATCAGGAGTACTTTGTTCCATTCCCAGCTCTAATAGTAACTTGCTGAAGGATGACAGAGGAGTCATTTACCAGATCTTGCCTTTAGTTTTCTCGCCGCAGAAGAATTTAATGCACTTTCATCCCTAATGTCATGAATCTACTTTTGGCAAATAGTTAAATTGTCCATATATCAACTATAAAAGGAGCAGCTGTATTTCCCAATGTCCTATGGATTTAAAAGTCACCCAACATGGTGTCCTGCCAGTCAGGGCCCAAGATTCATCTGATGCTACAGTTATGCCCTTGCAGTTCTTACCACAGACCTATAGGGAATCGTCTTGCTTCCTTTCTCTTGTCATAGGGCCAATTCCCCATTCCATTTCTCCCAGATTGTAGAGGACTATGATGTCCCCAAAGCACTTCTTTCCTTCGCTTGAAACGGTGTCCACTTTCTTTTCTCTTCTTTCTATAGTTATGTATCTAACATATTTTAAAAAAAAATGATATCAAGGGACGCCTGGTTGGCTTAGTGATTGAGCTTCTGCCTTTGGCTCAGGGCATGATCCCAGAGTCCTGAGATCGAGTCCCACATCAGGCTTCCTCCATGGAGCCTGCTTCTCCCTCTGTCTATGTCTCTGCCTCTCTCTGTGTGTCTCTCATGAATACATAAATAAAATCTTTTAAAAAAATAAAAATAAAAAAATGGTATGCTTCTGCTCTTTTTTTCTGAGGGGAAACTTAATAAAAATTTCTCCTCCTTCATTACCAAACTATCCAGGAAAGGACACTCTCTTCAAAATTAGTAGCAATTCTTCTCGATGATGTGGTTAGTGGATATACTACATATAAAACACTCGACTATTCCAATGACTCCTCTCTCAAGTGCATCATTTCTTTATCCGGGAACTTTCAGGAAGTGACTCCCACCTCAGTTTATCTCCTCCTATTCTATACTAAAAAAAACCCTCTCACTTCCATGATCAGAGACCAGAAAAGAATACCACCATTGAGTATTGTATTGTTTCATCTTTCTGCACGCTGATTTCAAAACCCTTCTGTCAACAGGAGATATTGGTGTACTATGCTGTATGACAAAAGACCACAAACTTAGTGGCTTAAAACAACACATGCTAATTGCCTCACAGTTTCTACAGACACAGCTTAGCTTGGTTCTCTGCCTTAGGGTCTGACTAGGCTGCATTTGAGGTGTTGACTGGGAGTACAGTCTCATGAGTAGTTGACCAGGAAAAATATACTTCATCCTCTCTTCAACTGTTGGCAGGATTCATGACCCTGAAGAGGACTAAAGAGACAAGGTCACTTTTTTTATTTTCCTGGGTTTGACCAGACTTTTCTCAGATCCAAGAAGTTCCCTGAAGTTCCTTGGAGCGTGACCCTCTCCAACGGCCCTCTCACAACATGGTAGCTTACTTCTTCAAGCCTACTGGGAGAAAGTCCCTGACCTCAGGGAGCTCTCGGTCCCATTTTTGAGAGCTTTCAGTACATTAAGTCATGCCTACCAAGGACAATCTTCCTTTCAATTAATTCAAAATCAAACAATGTAGGATCTTAACTATATCTGAAAAATTCCTACATTTTGCCATAATCTGTTTGCTAGAAGCTAGTCATGGTTCCTGTCCACGTGCAAGGGAAGGGTGTTAGACAAAAGCGTGGACACCACGACATAGGATATTGGGGCTTATGAGGGGTGCCTTAGGGTTTATCTGCCATAAAAAGTATTTCCATTACATTTGTATGTTAGACGTGTTCTCATTAACTGGCATAATGAAAAATAGCTCTGTTGTTTTATTTTTTTTTTTATTTTTTATTTTATTTTTTTTAGCTCTGTTGTTTTAAAAGGGGAAATCATTGTAATTATCTTATCTCATACTAGGTTGAAGCTTGTGTGTGAGCCACAGTAGGGAAATAGCAGGTACTTTCTCCTCCAGTTCATAAGGCTTTAGAAGTAACTAAATAAAGTGCAGAACTGAAATTACTGGCATCCTTTAAATATCATAGTTTTTTACCATTTTATTTTTTTCATCATGATAAATGTACTCTTTAATTCCCATCCCCCATTTTCCCCATCCCCAAACTATCTCCCCTCTGGTAACCATCAGTTTGTTCTCTATAGTTAAGAGTCTGTTTCTTGGTTTGCCTCTCTTTCTTTTTTTCCTTTGCTCATTTGTTTTGTTCCTTAAATTCCACATATGAGTGAGATCATATGGTACTTGTCTTTTTCTGACATATTTCACTTAGCATTATACTATCTAGATCCATCTGTGTTGTTGCAAATGACAAGATTTCACTCCTTTTCATTGCTGAATAACATTCCATTGTATATGTATGCGTATATCTTTATATATCTCTATCTATCTATCAATCATCTGTCTATATCACATCTTTATCTAATCGTCTATTGTGGGACACTTGGGCTGCTTGCTTCCATAGTTTGACTATTGTAAGTATTGGGAATGCATGTATCCCTTTGAATCAGTGTTTTTGTATTTTAGTGTAAATATCCAGTAGTATGATTATTGGATCATAGGGTAGTTCTATTTTTTTTTGAGGAACTTCTATACTGTTTTTCACAGGGGCTTCACAGTTTGCATTCCCACCAGCAGTGTGCAAAGGTTTCTTTCTCTCCACATCCTCAATATCATCTTAAAAACCATAGTTTTTTTTTTTTTGGCCCATATTATAAACGCTTAATTTTATGTAATTTTTTAAATCTTTCCAAGTGTTTTTTATTTAAATGTGTTCATGTGATTATCATTGATAGTTTGTCTATATGTTCAGTGGGAAAGGAACAGTAATATTTCATCATCATTTCAAAATTTAAATATATATAAAATTACAGTGTATTTAATTATGTGTATAATTAGATGGCATCCTGTGTGCCAGATGCACACATACTTAGTGCATTAGCACATCAAAGTCATACAATAGCCATTCCAGCTAAGTAATACCAGAACTTATTTTAAAGAGAGGAAGTTTAGTAACTTGCCCATGGTCATACTGAATCAAGAGCTGGGTAGAATCTGGATTCAAGTTCAGGACTATCTGATTCTAGCTGGCACTTACATTCTTCATTATTACACTATAGTATTGGGAAGTCTGTGTTTTTTCTCCATTTATGAATAAGGATATTGAGCTATTTTCCCAAGGGGGAAGTGTCTTTTCCACTTACTCGTGGACTACTTCAAGGTGAAGAGTCTAGGTGAGGACTCTTGCTCACATTTGTATTATTTTCTGGCACATAATGGCCAATATGTAGAGAATGACCGGAGTTGACTGAGGTCTAGACTTCAATCTACCTCTTCTGCTTCTGAGATCTTTGTATTTCTCCTTCCAATCAGAGTCTTCCTAGATCGAGCCCTTACTGTAATAAAATGTCACCTTGAACAATCAGTAATTTATCCAGTGGATCAGAATTCAAAAATTTTAATATACTTGCTTTGCAAGCATGTTAAAGGAATTAATGAGTTTTGGGAAGAGGTTTTTTTCTGGGTGAATAAACTATGTTTTGAGCACTTTAGCAACCACATTAACTCCTTGAGTCTGTGTGAATAGTACTTCAACTGAGCAAATGGTGCCCTAGTGGCCTTTATTTTAATGAATTTCCCAAAGATGGTTGACTCACCTCATCTGATGAGATCATTTGGTGAAATGACTTGAGCCACTCAGTAGGAGAATTGATAAAAATGCAAAGTGATTGAAATGTAAGAAAAACAATCTGAACTAAAGGAAATGACCTGCCACGAAGTTCAAGTCCTTCTCTAAGAAAATTCAGCTATTAATCTAAAAGTGTTCTACACATGACTAAGAACAAAGCACTGAACTGTTGCTTTAGGCATGCTGTGTAGTTACCTTGAATATGAGATAAAGAATGGCCATTTTAGTTCGTAATTTTTTTTTCTAAGTATTTTCTGTTACAGCTAGGATAGCTCTTCCTTCTCAAGCAGAGAATTAAAGGACTCAATTTACTAGTAGTCAAAAGCAACATCCTAGCATCAGATTTACAATGATAGACATTTTTTTTATTAGCTTTCACATTCTAGCAGGCAGAACTAGCAAGAGTTTTTTCTTTTCAAACTTTCAACAAATCAAAAACATCCTCTTTTCTTTGCAAGGTCCTGAAAACGGGGCATACTTGTCTTGTTAGAATTACAGCACACATCCCAACACTGCCCACAGCTGCCTCAAGCCCTAATGCTGGCCCTCACTCCAATTTACAGTAATTAAAACTTGTTTAAGCGAGTTTGTGCATCTTCACTGAAAATCATCCTTTTGCAAAATCTAATTGAAATTAACCAGTGTTTTTATTCTTATTATATACATGAAGCCCTTCGGCATGTAAGCTTCTTTCAGATTATTGTGTAGCTACAAATGCACTCACTTTTCATGCTCTTTATAGTAATTGTCATCGGTTCCTTAAATAGAAGAGTGCATTATTAGTGCTAGTGAATACCATTCTATGAAAACGAGGTGAGTCAGCACAATGGTGTGCTACTCTATTGATGTGTAAGCCAAGGGAAAGAGAAGCAGTGACTTTCCCAATGTCAAACACGTCAGCAAAAGGACAACTGGAAAACCCTGAGCCCATGAATCTCCATCCAGTTGCTTAATGTGCTGAGCCAAACTGCTCCTCTTTAATACCTGAGGTGAATTATTTCCACATGTCCCTAAATACAGCAGTGGTTGAATTAGAACCTGCTGTGTTTTCATGGGACACATTTTCATATAATTGTGATGTCAGTTATATTGATATGACCACCTCATTAGGAGAAACATTCTGTATTAACTGTCAAAACTTACATTCTACAGCGGTTTTCGAACTCTTAGAAGCTATAAATTTTGGAGGAGCCACACCAGGGCCTACCAAATGGTGTGAGGGGAGAAGAAGGAAGAAAAAGAAGAGATAAGAATAGGGGATGGAAAGTCACATGTCTTCTGAAATCGTCTCAATGAAAGAAGCTTATAAACCTTTAGACAGGAGGATTTCCCATGGAATCGTGTCTGGTAAAGCACTCCTCTGCTCAGAAAATATTTGAAGACTCCACATACATACTGAGATATAATATCCTTTACATTTTATGCTGACATCTTAAAACTTGTATTATCATTTGTGTCGATCTAGAGACTGTAGGGATCAAAAGAGAATTCAATCTGCAGCTTACAATGCAAATGGGAGATGTCATAAGGGAGGCTTTCTTATGAAAATATACAACCTTCCTTTTAAATTTTCCCTAACATATTATATAGATGATTTGTGAGAATTTTAAATTTGAGTAGCCAGTAGAAAATAACCCCCAAAAGCCCTCTGCATGTTAGGGTTCAGTTAACTATGGTTAGGGAAATCAATGCTATTAAAAGCAAACAAATTATATCTATAAATTAAAGACATCATGCTGAAATCTGAGCCTCAAGGAGAAGACTGTATTCATTCATTCATTCAGTTCACCAATACCCAAAGGAATATTTATTGAGTCTCAGTATGGAACAAGGTGCCATTCTATGCTCTAGGGAATGGGCATGAGAAGTACGCCACCCCTGAGTTTCAACTGTGCAGGGAAAGAAGGCAGCATTTACCAGATAGTCCTTGCAGTAACTAGATGTAGCCTCAATATTAGCTTCCTAACCAAGGAGCATATATCAAGCACCTATCACAGAGCTTACACTGTAACACAAATCTTATAAGCACACACATTGTTGCAACAAAGACAGCATCTCACCAAACAAATTAATGAGGATTGCGGGCCTGGATTTTTCTCTCTCATCAGCCATGATCCCCCCTTCACTTGCAATTACGTTCTCTCTCTCGACTGTTTTTTTCCTGCTCAAGGCCGTCAGTTTAATTCCTTACATGCAGTATATGGTCAATGAACTTTTATTAAATACATGAATAAATTAGTTAATATAAAAAAAATCCCAAAGTATATATCCAGTCCCTCCTGATAAGTTAAAAGTTTTGAAATACTTAACTAATTAGAATAATGTACTGCCTTTTTCACACAAGCTATCAGGAAGCTTACACTGGCATTTCGGTTCAATTGCTACAATTTGCCTAATAAGATTTTCTTTCAAGCTTTTTATTTTTCTCGCCCCATTTACTTCTTGACTTTTTTCTTTTTTGTCTCATATTATATGATTTTGCCTTACTCTTCCTGAATTTTTTTAAGTAAGAAGAATTAAACAATTTTCAAAAGCAGACACATTCAAATTAATAATAGTATTTAGGAAACACAAAGGGTAGAAAGTAAAAATATTAAATCAGTACATAGTGTTTAATTCTCGAACATATTTTCTTTTTCCTTATCAGGAAATAAGTTGTAAACTTTAGTTTTGCCAGCAGGGGAGGGAAGTAAAAGATACAAATAATTTATTTATACAGAAGTTTTCTTTTCCTGACTATAAAAGCAAAAAAATAAATAAAAAATCATTACTATGGAAAACGTAATTAAAAAAGGAAGAAAATTAATATCATCTCTAATATTTTTCATATGTTTTCTTCTGGTTATGAAAAGAAAGAAAGAGATGCATATCTGGGGCTTATAATAGTTTGAATCCAGATGATTTTCACTGAGATATATCATAAGCTTTCTTAAAAGTCTTTAAAACTTTTTAAACATTATTTTTAGTGGCTGCACCTCATTCTAGCTTACTGAAATTTCTCCTACCACCATCCACTTAAGTTTTCTTTTTTTTTAATTGTTTATTCCTAGGGTGAAAGTTATATACAGTAATCTCCCCAAATTTTGTGTGAATCTTGTACTTCCTTTGGACTTCTTCTGGAATTGTAAGCCCCACTTCTAGGGAGGTTTTTGAAGATGATATTCTAGATGAAATATCCTTCTATGTATCAGTTATTGTGCTATCCCTCTCCTATCCTAGAAACTGATTCCCATTCGTCAAAGCCTAAAATACACTGACCTCAGATATTATTGAACTAATGAAAAGAAATATGATGCTACCATTATCTTTTTTTGGAATTCTGTGCTATCTTTAGGAAACCCCCAGAGTATGCCAGCATTAGTTCTTACAACAGCATGTTGATAAATCATATTTAGCATAAGGCTAACATCTCCCAGCACATACCTCGGACTTTTTCACGTGTATTACACAATGCAAGTTCCGTTTATAGTATTGTCTGTTCAGAAAGCTAAAGAATTTGAGGCTTTGCCAATGCTCAGTTCTGTACTACAGCATTATTTCGATACTTGCTTCACACCTTTATTTAATTAAGAATGTTCCAAAGTGTCACCAACCCATTTATTCACTTATTCAAAAACATTTTGTCATTTAACAAATATTTTTTGCCTCCTAATTTGCACTGGGGACTATATAGTGGGGTTATAGCTATGAAAGCAAACCTTTGATTATATTTAAGTGTTTGGTTTTATATTAGAAGCTACTCAAACAAGCAATTTAAAGAACTAGAGAATGTAATAAATAATACGTTTTGGAAGATAATAGAATAGAATAATAGAAATAATAATAAAATTGATAGTCAAGTAGTACATCTCTTTTGACTAACAAAGCCAGCAACAGTTCTATTTTGAAGCAAATGAGATTATCTAAAGTCTACAAGTCTAATAGAAACCACCCAGGATCATGAGAATCATGACACAGCGATAAAATATTATATTCACAGATACCTCACTTAGACTGTTGGTAAACAGACACTATAATGTTGAAAAGACCCTTAATTAGACTAAGGAAATATAACGTGAAACCTTTTTCACAGTATTTACAGAATATAATTGCTGCCCTAATTGTCATGATGATTTGAACATCGTGAACATCTCAGTTCACTGTAAAGACATAATTTCATTTCTTCAGAATTTAGTTACTCTGGTTGCTTAATCTAGGAAGGTAGACCAAGAGGTGTTATGATGCAAATCTGTGGTAGGCATGAGGATATGCCATCCAATTCTCATTTTAAGAAAGAACTCGCTGCCCAGCTGCAAGGAGGGCAGTAAGGAGTTAGCAATCAGCTTTACACTCCTCCAGAGTCTGCCTCGACTACAACACCACTTTGCTCAAGGCCAAGGCCTTCCCAAGACAACTTGCTCCCAGTGATTGTGTGAGATACGAGTATGTCAACGAGGTATGAAACACTCTCCAGACCTCACTGGTCAAGGCAGGAGTAAACCTGCAGTACAGTTTGACTTCTTCCTCTCACCAATCTGCTTTTGAAGAGCCCTGATGGACTAGAATTGCATCACTAAGAAAAAATTGCAAAGGCATCAAAGAGAGCATTACAAGGGATCAAATACAGCTTTCTGAATTTTATAAAAGTTTACAGGTTGAAATGCAGTCATTTCTATTGAATTTCATCAAATAGCACATGTAAAGCATTCATCTGAGTCCTGAACATGGGAAGTTATTTCAATCACTCAGTAAGTAATTTCTGGGTTATAGGCCCTGCCTGCAGTGGGTATTGAGGATATAAAGATAAATTTCAGACCCAGCACAGAAGGAATACATAGACAGGTAGAGGTAGCAAGAGTAAAGGGTACCTGGGACATGTTAGTTAAAACTGAATAGCAATAAATAAATAAGTAAGCAAATGAACAAGTACATAACTGAATAGCTAAGAAATGTGAGGGAGAATTTCATGTTCCCTAAGGTTTCAAGTCTGTGATCAAGGATATAGCTAGAGAGCACTACCCAGCTGAAGTCAAAAAAGATAATAAGAGCAATACGCAGTGCCATCTCTGCAGATTGCTAAGAACAGACTTCACAATTTCTTCAATTTGCACAATTCTCTCTTCCATGAAAGTTGTTCTCTTCAAACAGAAGCACATTACAAAATAATCATTTAAATAAGGCATTTTGGAGTCTTGCTGACACAGGAGAGGATTTGTGTACATTTTCAAACTGTTCTTTTTTTATTTTTGATAGGGACAAGATAATAGGCCAGCATTGTGTCTTAACAAAGAAGCCTAAATCCATTCATGGGCATAAAAATACGTGAATGCCAGATCCAGATGAGACTTGAGAGTGTTTTGGGGGAACCTGTACATAGGCAAAGATTTAGAACATACAGCCTTCAATGTAAGTTGCAGGGAAAATTAAAATTCCCCATGTTCAAAAATCGTTAGGATTTCAAGACAGCAAAGGAAAACATTAAACCGAATGCAGGGTGCTTCTGAGTCTGTACCCTGTGTAAGGATTCGAGTCACAAGCCTGGGAAGCTGGCATTGTCTCTCTCCTTCCCAGTCAATGGTGGGAAAGAACAAATATGTTTTGTCTACGAATGCCGTGATTGGTACAGAGGGAGCAGTCGCAAATATTTACTAAATGAATAAATGCATACATGCTGAATATAATTTATATTTTACCTGCCATACTCCGTGCTGGTGAGAGGGGGTCTCTTTAGATGCTGTCATCGGCCTCATGATGCCTGAGTTTTCCATAAAGCTTTAGACAGTGCTGGTGGCCCTTACGTCCACCTAGCTTCAATCTGCTCTGATCCTGCTTTTTTCCCTTTTCCATACTCAGACTGTGTATATTTTATATCCCAGAATATCTTGAACAGCTTATGAAAATGCAAACACTGAATAAAATAGAGCCATTAGCAGTCTTAGAATATAGAACAATATAGATGGAAACATGAGATCGGACCAGAGAAAAAGTTAAAATGCAAGCATACAGTCCATTAGAGCCTGTATAGTAAATAAACTAGCATACATACTTGGCTGTGAGATTCCCGAAAAGCAAAACAAAGGTATGATTAGCTAAAAAATCTCATTGTTTATGGGAACAAAGTTATTATAAATATTCTGAAGAAGCAGAGCTTGTAGATTGACTTATAAGCAACATATTTTGTTTTCCTGTGAGGCAATTTTTTCTCTCCCCTTGAATGGAATTAGGGGCAAATCTCATTAATTTTGAATCACTACCAAGTGATAAAAGGTCCTCCAGTCAGTCCTTTAAATGTCTAATCTAGAAATTTAGAGGCCTAAAGGAATTAATATGTCAAAGGTATAGCTACTCCCCTTACAGGTTTGGTTTGTACAAGCTGTAGGCTAGCCTCATGCTAGCGGGAGGGAAGGCATGGTTGACTTCCACTCTCTTTCTCCACCTTTCATTTTTCTCTTTTCATTATGCTAATAATGGCTATTGATTCTTCTAGACAGTATGACCCTTCGACCCAGAAGCTCACTGTGTACCCTATGCTTCAGAGATCCCGTGTTGGCTGACTTCTAGTTTTGCCCTGTCATATGGGACAGAGAGACTATCTACATGGAAGAGAAATATGTTTTCAGAACCAGCATCCTCCAGCCTCACTGTGCTTGGGAGTATCCAGGACCCTGTCATTCTTCATCAAATGATGCTTAGTCTGATTCCATGGGCTGTGCAGGGCTCTTCCTGGGCAGAGTTTGCTTTCCTGAGGAAGGGGAGCTTTGCCGGTATGAGTATTCCTTAGATTGAGGGTGGGGGGAGGAGTGGGGGTGCCCAGGGGCTAACTCTCTGTGACAGTGTGGATGGAACTTGGACATTTGGTCTGGGTATTTGTAAGTATACTTGTGAGATTTCCAAGGTGCTGAAGGGAGCTGAAATATAAAGAGAGAGGCTGCAGATGCTCCCAAGATATCAGAAGGTCAGCAGTAGGCTCTATGCTGCTAATTTCCAGCAATAGACTAAAAGGGTGTCAAGAATTCTAAACTCAACTTCATCACTCAGATATTTAAGAAGACATGTTTTTCAGGTATATGAATAGATCACATTCTATTTAAGAGTTTTTTTGCTTTGATTCATAACTAACTCTTTAGACATATGATGTTACTTGGGTCCCTCAAATTAGAGTCTGGTTCCAAGATCAGTTGAATTGAGGATGCTGGAGAAAAGGGAAGAAGGACAAAGAATTTTACACTTGATTAAAATTGTGATTCTGTGTCAGGCTCTCTGAATTTTGTTTTTTAACATCATAGACAATTAAAAAATAAGCAAAGAGTTCACAGTTTATATTTCAATGGAGAATGATGCGGTTGCTTTTATATTTAGATGCAGAAAAGGAGAGGAGATACTCAAGTGTTTCAAAATGATGCATTTTCTTTAGGACGTTCTGTGGGTTCTCAGAACCTTGCATCACTGGGAAAAGGACAGATATGTTATAGTCAGTGTTTTTATTCTTCCATTTTTTAAAAGGATTTATTTATTTATTTGAAAGAAAGAGAGCAAGGGGGTGGGGCAAAGGGGGAGAGAGAGAATCCCAAGCAGATTCCATGCTAAGTGTGGAGCCCCACATGGGGCTCAATCTCACGCTCCTGAGATCATGACCTGAGCCGAAACCAAGAGTCGATTGCTTATCCAACTGATCCACCCAGGTGCTCCTTATTCTTCCATTAAAGAAATACCTGGATTGCCTTAACCCTTGCCCCTTCACATGATCTTCTTCTTAAAGTCTCTAGTCTTTAAGACAGCTCTCTATTAGATGTGGTCTACATATGGTACACAGAAAACTTTCATATGTGCTTTGCTCTGACAACACCTGTTCCAACACAGCCATCTCTTTGTTATTCTACTGGGAGAATAATGGGTCATCCAGTCTCACCCTTGAGACTTCCTAGGCTTGGTAGACATCAATTGATTTTTGCTTCCCCATTTCTCAGGAAACATAATTTCTCCAAGAGATTTCCTTAAAGTTTTCCTCTTTTGAATCAAGATGAAGAGAGAAACCCACTTATGGGATGCTGTCTCAAGCAACCAACTCTCCTCAAAGAATCATCTTTTAACATCCCACTTCCTAACCTTTTTACATCCTTGTTGTGATGAGGAGGTTAAGAGTTACAGAACAAGTTTTCAACAAACTTATTGTGCAACGTTCATAGTGGTCTTGTACTTGAATTTAATATATGATATATATTGCTTTGGGGCTTCACATGAGACTGAGCATAAAGTAGTGTACTTTAACAGTCTTTTGCAAAGGCACATTATTTATTTTTCAGAAGAAACAAAGTTTCTTGATACTAGATACTTAGATCTAAAGATACTTAGATCTAAAGATCTAAAGGTATTTCTAACAATGGCCTTTCTATAAGGGATCTTACTTATGATAAGTAATAGTAACATTGATAATGGCAGCTCACATTTAACCAAGTACATGTAGTAAAAGTGCAAGTCAGAAGAAATTCTGAGGACACCAAATATGTAATCTTGAAAACACTACTTTGGAATTTTGCTCCATATGTCATGGACATCTATGTGATACTTTCAAACCAAGTAGTTTTGAACTGTATAAAGAAATCTGATTCATACAGACATATCTTCATAAGCAAGTATATGGAAGCATGGTTCTTGCTTCCTCATTGTTTTATCACATTGGAAAATATGCTTGAAATGGGTGATTGGAGGAATTGTGCAAGTTCTCCTTAGGTGAGCAATTCAGTTCCCAGCAGAAATAGAGGACGAGTCAGATGAAAATACATCTCAATAAAAGGGAAATTCTAGCAGTTCATTAGATGGATATTAAGTGTGTATGAATGTTTCATAACGACATGCACTCTGAAGTCCTACCAGCCAGCGTTTTTTGCTTTCCCACCGTCAGCCGTACTCACTCCCTGAGGACCTGATTTTTTCCTAGTTGGGGGAGAAGCGTACATTGCCTGATCTAAGATGTTATTTCTTCCTTGGATCTCTATAAACTCACACATATTTGGCAGCCGAAAAGACACACAATGTCATCCCTGGGTCGTTCCGCTTGTCCAGTGGGAGTGGTTGGATTCACACAAGAGAACAGGTTGCACAAGCTAACTTTTCCAAACGATAACCCTGAAATCCTAGAATGGAGGTGGACTGAACCAAGAAATCGTGGCTCCCTCTAGCTTAATATTTCATGCCCGATGTGTTGTAGCTCATTCTTTGGAAAAAGGAAAATAAACTTTATTTCTGTGTTGAACTCCTCTCATTTCTTGGAAAAGCATTTCAGGTACTTGCTCCTCAGCTTGCAATATTTGAACTATGAATTCCGAATTTGTGGCTTATCAATAAAAACACATTGACTTTCACAGAGGTTGTCTGGTGAATTCCAGTACAGGAGTAGAAACATTTACTTACATTGTGTTCACAGCTGATAAACTGCAGTTGCTAACAGTTTGTTAATTAAATCTTAGTTAAGCTTTGTCCTTCCTGCTTAGAAACGGGAACTCTTAGCATTTGAGGCTGCAATTTGCATGCATCAGTCAACACAAATGCTGAACAAAGTGCTTGTTTAGGTAATAAGATAAGGAGGTGCCCTCTCCACATTTCAGCTCTAACCGCCTCAGAGGCAACATTTCCCAAGATTCCCAGCTGCGGCTTGTTCAGGCAGCTCTGTGGTTTGCGCTGCATATTAATTTCTGTTCGACACGGGAATTCAATTTGTACTGTACATTTCATTTCTTCACAGATTTAGATTTATTTCATGTTCTCTGCTTTTAATTAACTCTCTGGCACAGCTGCTGGACAGGATAGAAAAACTCATTGCTCTCCCTGTGTTATGAGTACACCACCAATCATTTGCCACTTAGATGGTGGTGCAAGAGCTATCAGTTTCTATGGCAACCAGAGCCGTGGTGATTGATTCCTTGCCAGTATGGCATCACCACAGGGAGTGCAGCTTGTGATTTTTCTATGCTCACAACATCCATCTAATTAAAACAGGATTATGGAATCATCCCAGTATATGTTCAACAACTACACTGCCATCCATTTATGTAAATGTCAACACTATTAAATACAGTGGTCAGAGTGTTTATGAAGAAATACTCGTTCTCGTCTTTGGTTCGTGCATTGGAAAGCGAGCGCCCAACCACCTGGTTTTGGCTACAACATTCTCTGAAATGGTAGCCTTCAATCCGGCGCTGAAAACCGTACGAAGCAAAACCAAATGACTACATTTCGATTGGTGCAATGCTAGCTGAGTCTAGAATGCTATACTAAGACCGACTTGAAAATTGGTTAATTAATTTAGTGTGCATGAATTATTTATTCATCAAAAGCTCTTAATTCACGTGATTGATTTTTTTCTTTCAGCGGCCTTCCTCAAGAGCAGAATTTCCTTCTGCTCTCACGATTTCCTTCTCACAGAGCATTCCTCAAGTCCTCTAACGGTTACCTGGGATTTGGGGAAGGCTCACTTATCAGGTGAGATGAAAGATGGAGTAGTCACAGTTTTGCACAGAGGCTCCAGATGAAAAAGGCAGCTCAGAGATTTCATCAGGGGCTAAAATGGGGGAGGCAAGCCCTTTGGAGAATTGTAAGATGTATGTGCACAGTACAAAGGAAAGGCCAAGGGTGACAGATCTGTTAGCAATGTGGTTTTATACATCAGAGTTTTCACTGGATAAGGCTGACAAAATACTCTGTTATTAACATGAAAAGTGACAGTCTGCACTACCTAATAGCTTCATGTTCCTGTGTGTTTCATTTTCCAGTGTGTTTGTATATTATAGAAGCTTCTATTATGACGTGTACAACTATGAGCTACGTGGCATGTGTGTTTGCTGTCAAAACTCTTCATTTTACAGATTTCCCCCCTTGCCTTCATGTATGTTATATGAAGAAATTGCACATCCAGAAGATACTGCCAAAAGTATTTCTGGTTAAATATTAATTATTAGTACTATACTTTCCAAAAGTTTTATGACATTTCAAAGTTCTCATGAATTGACAGTAAAATTATTCCCAAAGCAGGAAATTCATAAAATGACAAAAATATATAAAACATTTTGACTAGAGAAAGAGAAAGGATTCTAATATCAGCATAGCTATCCACAGAATGTGATGATGGGTTGAGATAAAAATTGATGGAAGTAGGAGTGCTTCACTGAAGGTAACTTTAGTATATGTGCTGCCGAAGCGAACACAGAAGGTAACTTTAAAATACATACTGATCTCCTGATTTTTGCTATTGCAAAAGTGTGCAACTATACTGTGGATGTGATTTGCGGTATTCCTTTGTCTGGCCACACAGTTTTGATTATATGTGTATATCTATACCAGGCAATAGTATAGATATAGTAGTAAAAATATGTATTATTCATTGCTAATTCATTAGTGGGAAGCTGATGAGCATCTGTTTTAACTATGATCAGTAGCAGCATCATTCACCCTGCTGTAAAGTCTATTGTACTTTCAAGGTGTTTATGGCATCACCAATGTTTATTCTGGGTCCAAAGGAACCTTTTATTAATGAATAAATTTTAAAAATATATTTTTGAGAGATTCTTTTTTGTTTTTGTTTTTTTGAGAGTTTCTTTTTTGAAAGGGAAAAACTACATATCACAAATGCAAAACATTTCAAGATAATTTTGAGGTTTATTTTCTTCAAGTGAGGTGATCAATAAATTAACCTCTTTTTAAGTTAATTTTTCTTTCTTATGCAAACTCAGAGAATGTAAATCCATGCTTTCCTTCAATTTTAAAATGTTAAAATGATGTAGTCTGCTACATCAGCGTCAGCAAACGGCAAGAGCATATCAGAAATCTGTATTGCTTAATTTGTATATAAGTGCTGGATATCATCACTGAATGCTTGACTAATAAAATCTTAATTACACAAACTGGAACTAGTAAAATTTGAATAATATTTTCTCTGTCTTCTTCCATAAGCCCCCATCCTCAAAAATTATATTTTATTACAGTTTTTAAATAATCAATATCTGCACTGTTCGTATGTAGAAACTGACAATTTCTTGAGAAGTCACAAAATTTATCTAAGGTACAATTGGACATGTTTCATGAAATTAAAGAAAAATCATGCAAAAAGATAAGAAAACATATTTCAGAACCTAGAATACCCTTGAAAAATGCATTTACTCTCTTTCTGAAAAGAATCGTAGGCATTTTTTTAGATGCCTATTATTTTGTACATTTTTTATGGATCATGACATCTTTGGTGGCATTCCATAGTTTCTAAAAATGAAAATATGTACTATTTTTAAGGAGTTTCTTTTAAGAATTTATTTTTTTTAAGTCCTTTACAGCAAAACCAGAGTAAGTGAAATATTGAGTCAAGGACTTGGTTATGCTGCATTCCAGATGGCTGGAGACATATCTGACAGAGCAGGTGCCATGTTAATCTGACACCATTTTTTTTTTTTAAGATGTGTTGAGGTTGATGGAACCCAGAGAGTCATTATTCCACTATCCACATGTGGGGAACAGCTGGCCAACCCAAGATCTATACCTGTGAGTGCACTAACTATATACAAGTGTTGATGGTCTGGAAAAAAATAAAAGATATATATTTTTCACCATTTCTTTCCAAGTATAACAATTGAGTAAAAAGGAACATCCTTTGTTGTTGAAGTGATTGTTGTCAATGTAAACTTCACTCCAAATACAATCCATTTGTATTGGACCAAAGGAAATGTTTCCAAACTACTCTTTGATTTGTTCTCTGGCCTCCTTTCCTTATTCTATATATGTTAGCATTGAGTTCAATGGACAGAAATAGGAGTCTGAGAATAACCAGTGTCACCTCTTAGGAATCTGATAAAGGTAGGATGAGATATATACAGATATGAACTTCAGTTAAACAAGTAAATGGCAAATAGATGGATGAAGAAGCAATAGAAAATTAAAAACACATAGAGACAAAAATGATAGATGATAGATAGATAGATGATAGGCAGATGAACATAGGTGTATGATGTAAAATGTAGTTTTAGTATGACACTTATAAAAATGTTAGGCTCCCTCCCATACAGAAAAACAGGAAAGGATGGACTCATAGCCTATGTATACCAGCTATAACTTGACCAAACATATAATAGTTACTGCTTCTTGGCTACTTACTGTGTTAGACACTGTGTAAAACAGTTTTATAAAATTATCAAGTTTAACTGTTACAATATCCATGTGAGATAGATAGTCTTTCTCCATTTTTTAGACTAGGAAACTGAGACTCAGGGAAGTAATACGTGCATGGTCACATATCCAGCCCACCACAAAATAGGAATTTAAAGTCAGAAGTGCTAAGCGCAAACTTGGGTTGTTTATTGTACTGGGTAGCACATGAATACCTAGTATGTGGCATGAAATATGACCTGGAAGCATTATAAAAGGCTTTAGGGACACCTGCTGGCTCAGCGGTTGAGCGTCTGCCTTCAGGTCAGGGTCTGATCCCAGGGTCCTGGGATCGAGTCCCACATCAGGCTCCCTGCATGGAGCCTGCTTCTCCCTCTGCCTATGTCCCTGCCTCTCTCTATGTGTCTCTCATAAATAAATAAAATATAAAAAAGAAGAAGAAAGAACAAAAGAGGGAAAGAAAGAAAGAAAGAAAGAAAGAGAGAGAGAGAGAGAGAGAAAGAAAGAAAGAAAGAAAGAAAGAAAGAAGGAAAGAAAGAAAGAAGAAGAAGAAGAAGAAGAAGAAGAAGAAGAAGAAGAAGAAGAAGAAAGAAAGAAAGAAAGAAAGAAAGAAAGAAAGAAAGAAAGAAAGAAAGAGAAAGAAAGAAAGAAAGAAAGAAAGAAAGAAAGAAAGAAAGAAAGAAAGAAAGAAAGAAAGAAAGAAAGAAAAGAGGCTTCAGAGGGGCACCTGGGTGGCTCATCAGTTGAGATGAACTCCTGGTTCAGATCATGACCTCAGGGTAATGAGATAGAGACCCAGTTGGGCTCCGTGCTCAGAGTGGAGTCAGCTGGAGGACTCTGTCGCTCTGCCTCTCCCCCCCTTGGAAACTTTCTCTCTCTCTCTCTCTCTTTCTCTCTCCCAATCAATCAATCAAATGGGGAAAACAGGCTCCTCAGGAAAAAATAAATAGTGTCATAGACATCCAACTAATCCTCTTTCTAATCAATCTTATTTGATCTGGGTATATTTCCATGTGCTTCTGTAGACTGCAGCTAAGAGTTATTTAAATTTGGGAGTGGTCAGGTAACATGTGGTTATTTTAATTACATACAGACACATCACTTTGGAACTTTCCAATGCTAGGAAGAGGGAAAATTATATATGTGCATAGTATTTAGACATTTTTAATAGCATAGTAACTCAAGTGCTGCCTGGGCATCCCCCAGCCACTGGACATCTGGCTAAACTTGATGTGCATTGACATTACACAATCTTGTAAATTCTGTGAATTCTCGGAAATCACTTCTAATTTTTTCTCTCTTGGGCCTCTTGTTATCAGTATGCATTTACTGCCTCTATTCTACCTCAAATCAATCTGGATGTAAATTCCAGCCTTGTCATTAATTCCCTCAAGGAAATTAATTTGATAATTTTACTGAAGATTTCTATGACCCTAGGCAATGTGACTTTGAATGTGAAGGTGTCATATAGCTTCCAGTCTTTCTCATCTCACTAATTTAATCTCCATTTCCCCTCGTGTTTTCCTCTCTGAGATGCTGTAGAAACAAGGAAATTGCTCCTCTCGGTTAGTGAAATAACTGGGGTTCCAGTTTCTACTACACATTTAGACTGGTATCTGCCTTTCTACAAAAACTGCAGAAATTCTATTCTTTTCCTAAAAGAAATAGGCGTGACTAGGGTGGTTTCCATCTTATTCTCATATTATTTTCTTTTGTATCTTACTAAAAGTTTATCAATGAAAACTCTAGAATTTCCATTGAAATATAAATCTATGAGAGTTGTTTATATTAGTAGTAATAGTAGTAGCCAAGGTGAATAATTGAAATTATGAATTTCTAGGTTTACAGCAAACTGTATTACAAAAAGGCTTCAAATCATTGAGATTTTTCCTTCCTCAAATTTAGGCTCTGACTTCCTTTACCAAAATAAGTTAGGGGGAAAACTGATAATGTGTCAAAAGCTTAATTTTTTTATAAGAAAAGTGGGGACCACTTGTGCTTATGTTTAATCTCATTATTATCATAGATGTACAAATACTGGTAAGGAATGAGGGGACCCATCTCCAGGGCCAGATACAGAACTCTGACAAAGTTGTTAAATACATCCCAACACTCAAGAAGAGTGTTGGTTCACTTTTTAAAAGCCAAAAGGTGTCTTGAATTTTTCTGCTCTAGAACCAAACCTAGTAAATGAGATGAATTTAGTAAGTGATGTGGTTTCCATGAAATGTCATTTGATCACAAGTGATCAGCAAAAGGAAATACTGTTTCTAATTCAGTATTACTCGTTGCCACCATTTTTTTGCAATTTCTTTGCCTTATAATGCTAATTCATGGTTATTCTTTTTAATTATCAAGTAATATATCCCCTTGTAAAAAGTTCCAACGAGATTTAAGTCATCTAGAAGAATGGGAATGTTCCTCTTCCCCTAACTTTGTCAGTCTTTTCCCCATAGGTAACAGCTGTTAAAAGTTTCATGTAGCTTTTTCTAGTTAATTTTTCTGTATATGCATAAATAAAAAAGTACAGGACAATATAATTCACATTTTCGACTTTGTTATTTAGTAATATGCTTTGGATATTGTTTTATGTACCAATAATTTGTGATTTTATATATTATTTATTTTCTTTTATATTGAAGGTTTTATGTTTCAATGATTATCAGTGTATCTATTGCAGATAATGTCACTGTATATATACCTTTGTGTACATATGCAAATATTCCTTTATAATAGATTCCTGGGAATATGTTTGCTGTATCAAAAGTAATGCACATTTTTTAATTTAATTGATACCAACTGAATTGTGTTTAAAATGAGAGAGGTGAGGGATGCCTGGGTGGCTCAGGGTTGAGCGTCTGCCTTCGGCACAGGGCGCAATCCCAGAGTCTTGGGAAGGAGTCCCACATGGGGATCCTTGCGTGGTGCCTGCTTCTCCTTTTGCCTGTGTCTCTGCCTCTCTCTTTCTGTGTCTCTCATGAATAAATAAATAAAATCTTTAAAAAATAAATAAATAAATAAAATGAGAGGGGTGAGATTTACTAATTTAACATCTAATTTATCAATTTAAAGATTTCTGTTTGCCTCAGACTTCAATATGACTAGACATGCCACTGTATAATCTGATTATGTCTCTATTTACATTTTTGATATTTTATCATTGAGTTTTTTACACTAATCTTTATTTTTTAATTTTACATTAAAATGTTATTTATCTTGATTATTAAGGTTTTTGGCAATATGTTCCTTAGTTGTGTTTATTTATTAACTTTATAAAATTAGTATTATACCATATAGTCTTCTGGACTTCATTTTTCTCAATATTTTATTAATGCTAATACAGTACTGATATTCCTCGATTCACTACTATAGTAACTCATTATGGGATTGAATATATCACAAATTATTTATCCATTTTTATTTTTATTTATTTTTTTTTTATTTATCCATTTTTAATTAGCATTCAGTTTTTCCAAAGGTTTTTGCTGTTATGGACAAAGTCCTATTAACATTCTTATGTTAATAAAAATGTTCAATGACATGCATTCACCAATTGTAGTATCACAAAATATCTCCTAAATATTAATGTGTAAGTGTCTTTTGAAGCTAGATACCCAAGTAAGGAATTTTTGAGTTACAGGATATGTATGCAGGAAGGTTCACATTTTTAAGATAATAGTAATTGTTTTATAACATGATTGTATCATAATGAACCTAAAGTCTTAATTTTAATGTAGTTGTATATATTCTTTTTAATTAGTACTTTTGTTTTATCTAACTAAGGGCTCCTTCTCTATTAGTGGCATATTGCATTTTCCAAAGAGAAGCACAACAAAAAGTCTCATCCCACATACTTTTCTGTAATATGAGCTCATCCTTCTCCGATCAAGAATTAGAGTATGATTCTCTTGACCTTTAATCTAGGTTGGCCTGGCCTTAGCAACTTTCTGAGCAGAAGTGACCTTCCGGAATTTCTGTGGCTAGGACACAGAATGAGTCTCTTGGAATGTTCCCTCTTGGGACATTTAACTTCCAGATCCCAGTCATTGGGCTCTGAGAAGCCCGAGCCACAAGGAGCGCTGTCTTTAGGCACTCTGAGGGGATAGATTCTACTGAGCTCCCTCCCAAAGTCAGAATCAGTAACCGTTCAGGTCAGCGAGCCATCTTAGATGCCTCGCCAAGGGAAGGCTTCAGAAAACTCCAGCCCATCCACTCTCTGTCCATACACTATAACCACAATAAGAGATCTCAAGAGAGAACTACCCAGCTGTAGAGAGAATAATCAATTGCTATTTTAAACCACTACATTTTAGAGTAGTTTGTTGCGTAGCAATAGATAATTGCACTATTACAACATAAATTTGTTTTATATTCTTTTAAAAGATGACATTTAAGAAAAATTTAGCATCCAAATCTTTAATCTACTTGCAGTTGATTTTTTATCTTATTTTATTTAAATCCAATGAATTAACATATAGCATATCATTAGTTTCAGATGTAGCGTTCAGTTATTCACCAGTTGCATATAATACCCAGTGCTCATTACATCACTTGCCCACCTTAATGCCCATTGCCCAGTTACCCCATCCCACTATCCACCTCCCCTCCAACAACCCTCACTTTGTTTCCTGTAGTTAAGAGTCTCTACGGCAGTTGATTTTTTTGTGTGTAATGAATTTAAAGACCCAATTTTATATAATTTATAATACTAATAATATGAGATCAACTTTTCTGTAGCATTAATTTTTATTTTTAAATAGTGATTGTTTCTAGAATCTCTTACCTTGATGTGGGTTTGTGGCTTTATTGACTTTCAGGTTTGTACAAAAATAAATTTAGCTCACGGCAGATTCTAAAGAATGTAATTTGTACATAAAACTAAGATTAGTCATTATTAATTAAATAAATTACTAAAGAATCAGGGAATAATGGTTAAATATACCTTTTAAAGGTCAAATAAGTTAGATTTTAAATCCCGTGCTCACAAACACTGAGCTTTTTCATCTGCTTAAAAGAAACAACTCATTTTTCAGCACTTTTGTGATGCTGAAATAAAATCATATTAAATTACATAGTGTTAGATATTGGCATAAATTCTCAATACATGTCATCTCTCTTGGTCCACAGAAGGTAGAAAAAAAACTAACTTGTGAGAAAATATGCTGGATTTGAATCTATACCCTATTACCTAATGCTTCTTTGAAACAGAATCTTGCATTTTCATGAAAGATTTAGGGGTGGAAATAGCTATCTTACTTTATGAGACTAAATATGTTTCCTGATTCTTTTCCCTACACTATATGTGATGTTTTTAATTCTATTTTACCAATTTTTAAAAATCATCAAACTAAACATGTTCTGAGAAAATGTTTCACAATAAAGAATAGCAACAATTTTTAAATATTATAATGCATATTTTAACAGCTGTACCCTTTTCTTCTGTATCCACAATATCAAGTATCAAGCTTTTACTTTATTAGCATTAATTTGATTTATAGGTTTGCTTAATCTGTTTATGTGTGTAAAGGTGTTATATGAAAAAATATTATCTTTCTCAGGATCTCATAAACAAAGAGTTCTGGTATGTATCATCAAGTACTTGCTGAGGGGTATAATCCTTTAACTTCCTATAATTTCCTATATAATGTGAAATTTAAGCTACTACACTTTTTTATAGACCTGATTTTTAGAGCCATTTTACATCTACAGAAAAATTGATCAAAAAGTATAGTGAGCTTACAAATATCCCCTCACCACCCTCCCAACACACAATTCCTCTATTTTTTATGTTCTATATACATATTTTTATTGAAGTTCGATTTGCCAACATATAGTATAACACCCAGTGCTCATCCCCTCAAGTACCCTCCTCAGTGCCCATTATCCAGTCCCCCCATCCCCCCACCCACCTCCCCATCCACTTCCCCTTGTTCATTTCTCAGAGTTAGGAGTCTTTCATGTTTTGTCACCCTAATTTTACAATTCCTCTTAATATTAACATTTTTCATTAGTGTGGTATATATGTTAAAACTGATGAGGCAATATTGATCTATTATTATTAAATAAAATTCACAGTTTATATTTGGATTCACTTTGTGTCACATATTCTATGATTTTGACAAATGTTTAATGACATGCATTCACCAATTGTAGTATCACAAAAATAGTTTCACTGTCCTAAAAATCCCCTTTGCTCTACTTACTCATCTCTCTTCTCTTCACCCACAAGCAACCACTAATCTTTTTACCATCTCCATAGTTTTGCCTTTTCCAGAATGTTATGCAGTTGGAATTGTACAATATGTGGCTTTTCAGAAGGGCTTCTTTCACTTAGCAATATGCATTTAAGGTTCCTCCATGTTTTTCAATGTTTGATAGCTCATTTGTTTTTGTCACTGAGTAATATTCCATTGTATAGATATACCAGTTTGTTCATCCATTCTTATTAAAGAGTATCTTGATTGCTTCAGAGTTTGGCCATTCTGAACAAAGCTGTTATTTATAACACTCCTGTACAGCTTTTTGTGTGATGATACATTTTCAACTCATTTGGGTGAATACCAAGGAGTATAATTCTTGGTCATATGGCAAGAGTCCATTTAGCTTTGTAAGAAACTGCCAAATTGTTGTCCCAAGTGGCTCTTTCTACTAGCAATGAAGGCAAGTTCCTGTTGCTCCAAATCCTGACCACCTTTTTTTATTGTCAGTGTTTTGGATTTTAGCCATTCTAATAGGTGTAGAGAGGTATATCATTGGTATTTTATTTTACAATTCACTAATGACATACGTTATTGAATATCTTTCATATGCTTATTTGCCATCTGTCTATATTTTTGATGAAGTATCTGCTTAGATCTTTTGTCCATTTATTAATTGGGTTATTTGCTTTTTTATTGCTAAGGATTAAGAGTTCTTTGCATATTTTGGATACCAAGGATTCATCAGATATGTGTATGGCAAAGATTTTCTCCCACTCTGTAAGTTGTGCTTTCATTCCTCCCAACAGTCTTTCATAGAACAAAAATTTTCAATTGTTATGAAGTAAGTCCAAATTATCAATTTTCTCTTTCATAAATCATACTTTTGGTGTTTTCTCTAAAAACTCATCAATGTAATCAACTTTGCAGTTGTTTCAGTCAGTGGTTGAATAAGCTGTCCTTTCTCCATCAAATGTCTTTGATCCTTTGTTAATCAGTTGACTGTATTTGGCAATTTCTAGGCTTTCTGTTCTATTCCATTCCGTTTTTTGCCTATACTTTCACCAATATCATACTCTCTTGATGACCGTTGTAAAGTAAGTCTTTAAGTTGGAGTAATTTCAGTCTCTTAACTTTGTTCTTGCCCTTCAATATTTTGTGGGCTGCTGAGTTGTTTGCCTTGCCATATGAACTTCTGAAACAGTTTGTTAATATCCATTAATGCATAGTATTCTGGCCATATTTCAAAATGATGACTTTTGTCTTCTTCCTATTGGAAGTGTAAGAGCATTTTCCATTAATCTTCACTGTGAATAACCTGGTAGGGCTCCTAAAAGCAAACTTTGGGAAAGTGTGGGGGCTCCTATGACTGACTGTCCCCAGAATTTTAATTTTCAAGCTTGTCCACATGGAACCTCCAGCAATTCATTAATTGTATTTTAAGTTTTCTTAACCCTGTACTGGCTCCAGCAATGGCTTCTGTCCATGGACTACTACTCTGGTAAGCTGTGATTCTCTCTATCTCCCTGTTTATCTTACTGATGTGTGGGTAGCAGTTGGCCATGTGGTTTCTATTCTCTACAAGATCTCAGAAGAGTTGCTGTTTCTCAGTTTACTCAGCTTTTTTCTAATTGTGAAGATGGAAGCAAGGCCTTCCAAGCTCCTTGCAACCTAGACCAGAAACCAGAACATTTCTATATTCTTTAAAATGTTTTATTTTAAGATATTATAGATTCACATATAGTTGTAATATATAATGCAGAGACATCCTGAGTACTTTTTGCTGGTTTCCTTCAATAATAACATCTTGCCAAACCATAGTACAATTTTACTACCAGGATATTGACATTAATACAATCCATTGATCTTATTCAGATTTTCTCAGTTTTACTTGTAACTGATTTGTATTTGTGTGTATGCATGTGGGGGTATGTACGTACATATGTATTTAGCTCTATACAACTTTATCTCATGTGTGGGTTAATGTGTTCACCCCCAGCCAAGATGAAGAATAGTACTTCCAACACCACAAGGATCCCTCTTACTGCTCTTCAATAACCACATCTGCTCTTTTCCCACTGTATTCCATTTTAACACCTAGAAACCACGAAATAGTTTCCATTTCTGTAGCTATTACATTTTTGAAATATTTAATTTGTATTGTATACACAAGTGCAACAATATTAGAATATTGGTAGGCAAATTCTCCTATATCACATTTTATACACAACAAAATGAAATTTCATTATATATATATATTTTTCATTATATTTTATTATGTAAATATATATACATTTCTTTTTTCTGTGTAATATATGAAAAGAAGGGGCATCTAGTTCACACTGGCATGTAATCTTACTACTCAAAACTCTTGAGATATGATTCCTGAGTTGAGAGTCAGCTATGCCATTTGTTGTCATGGAATTCCTTCTCCTGCCAGTGAATATAGAAATCTAATGGTCAGTGAAGATAGTAGCTAATGTCAGAATAGTCTCTTCCTATGTGGTTAGCAGCAGAATGCCCCTATTATATATCTACCTCAAACAGGAGGCCACTTTCTCTCTTTAACAATGAATCAAGGTGAGAGTGCTTTCAGATGAGTGGCCCTGTGGTGGAAGGATTCAGAGAATACCAGCTCAGAAATAGAATATGGTGGGGGCTACATAGGACTTGCATTTTCTTTACTGGAAATCCAATTTGTTAGTATACATATAATTTAATATTACTACATAAAATTATCACTTTTTAATTTCACATAAGATTGTGTTCTTCCTCTGATTTTCATTCTTACTTGCTTATATGTTATTAAAAGCTGTCTTAATAGATGATCTTAATTGGAGACACTAAACTAGTTTTCTGCAGCTTTTACCAAGACAACCTTAGTGATCTCATGCATGGATTAGTGCTGAATTGATCTTTGTATTGATTATCCATCTCACTCTTAAATTATGCAAAGCTTCAATTAAAATATAAAAATAAAATGTGAAAGCAGGGAAGAATTGAGTCTTTCAAAATATGCAGATCAGATGAATACACTTTATTTAGGACATCTCTCCTTTTTGCATCTGTATTTTGAACATATCCGGTTATATGTTCCAAGAATAGGCATAGATACTACAGAGAAAAATCTGCTTTTAAAATGTACTCAGTAACTATTCACTAATCCTTTCCTCAGAGAGCTTAGTCTGCTAAATATGATACAACATATTCTCTTGCATGCATTGATTGAGTGCCAGAACAAGACTCCAAAGATAGCGTAATCTAAATACCCAAGGGTCCTGAAAGAGGAGATGATTTAATCGATATCTGTAACACAAAGGTTTAGCAAAAGGAAGAGTATTTGAACATTGTAATGTCAGTGAGGAGAATTTAAGTTTGTACAGTTATATTGATTCCAAAAATATTATATCTATATCAGTTTATCTCTTTACCTATTATCTTTCTATAATGTGTATATTAGAGAAAGAGAGAGAAAAGGAATTCATACATACACCACACCAAAATTAGATCAAATCCAATAATAAGTGTAGGACAGTGTCGTGAGTAGCTCCTTGTTTGTAGGACATATTATTCTGAAGAAAAAAAATATCACTTCAAAACCTAGGAATATGGAAGATCGTTATGGCATGAATACAGCTGATACCCATTTACTTAGAAAAAAAATGTCAGTATCAAAACTATATGCATATATTTGCTTTGTGGAAAAGATTAACTGGTGAGAGTACTTTTCTTACCCGATACTTATCCCAGCTGCAATTTTTTTTTTTTTTTTTTTTTTTTTGAAATCTCCCTTTTAGGGACTCAGGTGAATCTACGTGGGCCAATTCACACAGGCATTTAAAATGAAAAATGAAGTCTGGGCAAAAGGTAAGCATGTGATGAGTCTCATATCCCCTGCCCTTATGTGGGTGATAGAAATAATTACTTGCAGACATATCACTGCACTGGGCACAGTTGGCACACGGGAGTCAGCCAGGTGTTAGACGTGATAGGAAATGTGCCGCCTGATTAGACCGACTGGAGTCCAAGTGCAACAACATTCTCTCTTAAATGAGATGGGGGCGGGAATTTAAAAATGCCATTTAATTTTTCATCTGTGGCCAACACATGCCAGTGTTTCAAGATGATTTTGTTAATCACATGGGACTATTCCCTGCATGTGGTAATAAAAGGATAGAAAAATGTTTTTCTCAAACAAGGCAAACATGGTCCAACTCCGTTTCATTGCAATCAGAGCAGTGGAGGATTTTTTTTTTCATTCTCTTGGTGTAGTTCCTCTTATAACTACATAAACATATTTTGCTTTGTTTTGTTTCTATTTGAGGCAAAATTTTCTTTGCAGGCATACCAAGATTTTGATTTCACTGAGCCTTTTTTATTGTGATAATTCAGTCGTCCTCTAGGCCATATGGATGCTCTGGAAACTTTATTACTCTCAAAGATACCCTTGAGTTTTTAGCTGAGAAGATGGAAACCTTTCCCCAAAACATAGATCACATATATAAGATTGCTTAACTTACATTCTTATTCAATTTTCAATCATTTACTGATTTTTTGATTGCTGTCACATTTTAAGAATTCACTAATAATAATTATGGTTAATATTTGCTGTGATTTTATAAAATAGCAGGTACAATGCCAAAGCATTTTGTATGCACTATCCCATCATTTAAATATTATAATAACTCTTTAAAATTAATATTACTATTATGATCATTACTATTTGAAATGGAGGAAATCTTGCCTAGACAAGTAACAGACAACTCTAGGCCATACAGCATACATGTGAGGAACAGGACTTTTTCTGAAATTGAAGTCTGTTAGTCTTATTCATTCTGATGAATGTACCAGTTTATTTTTTATTTCCTATAGAGTGTTCTTGAGGCCCTTTCAGGCAGTTCATCAGGTAAAAAATATCTTCATAATAATATTGACATTCTTTGAGACTATTACTTTTGCACAAAAAGTTCATTTATATGATTTCAGACTCCAACCTTTAATCAAATTTTGATAGAGTATTAAGGAGAAATATAAATATTTCTGATTGTCATAAGGGCTATTAGAATATTCCTCCCGTTTCCAACTACATATCTGTGTGAGGCCAAATTTTGTTAATACACTTCAACCAAGACAATATATTGCAATGGATTGAACACAGATACAGACATGACAATTCAGCTGGTGTCTATTAAGCCAAACATTTTATAGATCTGAAAAAAAGACTCTTCCCTTTATTTTTTTTAATTGTTGGGGGAAATATAGTTAAATTTCATAAAACTGTTATTTACATTAACATGTAATATATTTATTATTGTTGTGTTTTAAAGATTTACTTACTTTAAGAGAGAGAGAAAGAGCAAGCAAGTGAGGGGAGGAGCAGAGGGAGAAAATCTTTCAAGCCAACTCCACACTGAGCAAGGAGGCTCAGGTCTCTGGGCTCAGGCTTAATCTCACTACCCATGAGATCATGACCTGAGTTGAAACCAAGCGTCTGTCATTTAACCAACTGAGCCACCAAGGGCCCCTATTATGGTCTTTTTAAACGAATTAACAACTAAATATTTTAAATATACTTAAGTCTGAACACTTTAAATATTGCTAGTTAGAGCCAACATAAAACTCTCCATAACTTGTAAGAATCTAAAGGGATTCTGACATTCCCCAGAAGAAATATTGCTCCTACACTAATTCCTACATATGATTCAACAAGTAAATACATCATTTTGTTCTTCCTTTAATTCATGTAGCCAAAGTCTAGCGTTTTCACAGAGATAATGTAATAATGCTGATAGTGCAGTGACTTCCAGGTAGGGCGAATTTTCTTCACCAACCTCAGAATTCTGAACTGCATCTTGATGGAAATTGAAACATTGATGCTTTCTAAACTAGAGAACAACATAATTAGGGTTAAGTATTAAGAATGTTCTTCGGGCAACCCGGGTGGCTCAGTGGTTTAGCGCCGCCTTCAGCCCAGAGCGTGATCCTCGAGACCCGGGATCGAGTCCCACATCAGGCTCCCGGCATGGAGCCTGCTTCTCCCTCTGCCTTGTGTCTCTGCCTCTCTGTCTCTGTGTGTTTTCATGAATAAATAAATAATAATTAAACAACAAAAAAAGAATGTTCTTCAAGTTATAGTGCGTAGGATCAATGGTGGAGGAGACCAATTGTGATGTTATTAGGTTAGTAAAGGATAAAAACAGCAAGAATGGGAAAGAATAATTGAAGCTGTAAACAGTGCCTAGCAAAAGACTGAAGCACTGTTAACTAGTTTCAGGAGGAAGAAACATTTCCGTGTTAGGATGACATAACTTAGAAGCAGGTATCAAACTGATATGCAGGGCAGGGAGAAGAAGATACAGAAGATACAGACAGATGGTCTTGAGGTTTTGAGACATATTGCTCTATGTATCAAATTTTATTATTATAGTTGCCATAAAAACTATGATGATAAAAATTGAAGGTGCTTTGCAAATGAAAATGGAAAATAATTTTGTACATGTGGCACGTAAGACAATATTTTTAAAAACAAGTATCACTGCTAACTATAAGAAATTAAGTAGAGTGCTTTTCCCAACTATAATTTATGCTCCATTGAAAGAGAAGCATCCTCTGTATATTCACTATTATATCCCTAGACTCAGAGTACTTGACATCTAGTAGATAGGTACTCCAGTATTTAATGAATTAGTGGTTCTGTTGGAGCGAATAAACGGAATATGTTAAATCAAGAAAGAAACTTAGAAATTGGGTAATTCAGATTGAACCTTTTTGACAGATTATTTTTCTTTAACATATTAGATTCTGAAGTCCCAAGCAGAATACAGAGCTGCTTCTCTCTCTGCCTATGTTTCTGCCTTTCTCTGTCTCACATGAATAAATAAAATCTTTAAAAAATAAACATAAAATTTTTCAAAATGGGGCTAAAGTGTTTCCTGCTCCAGAACTATGTATGATTCAGTGGCTTTTTGTCTATACTGTCATTTTATTGTTTTGAACAATTCCTTATTTGATAAACAGAACCATTCAGAATCTCCATATTCAGTATCTTAGAATATTTTTTACTTTTTCTATAGAGGATCTAGGAAAGAAAGTGATGTAAAACATGGATGGATGAGTGAATTATTGTCTCATCAATGCAATTAATATGCCCCTTATGTTTCAGAGTAAGTGATTTAATACAAAATATACTTCAAGGGGCCATGGGGTGGCTCAGTGTCAGACCCTTTCTTATAAAAATTTCTTTATTTATTTGAGAGAGAGAGTGTGTGTGAACAGGAGTCAGAGGAGGGGCAGAGGGAGACAAAAAGGGAGAAGCAGACTCCCCACTGAACATGGAAACATATGGGACTCTTGATTTTGGCTCAGGTCATGACCTCAGAGTCATGAGATTGAGCCCTGCATTGGGCTCCTGGATCAGTCCAGAGTTAGCTTGAAGTTCTTATTCCCTCTTCTTTTGCCTGTCCCCCAAACCCCCATACACATGCACTCTATCTCTCTCTAATTAATTAATTGATTAATTAATTAATATTTTTTAAATGCTTCAAAATAATAGTGTATTGATTTGTTTCTTAATTAAGAGTCAAATACCATGACCACCTTTTAAGTTTCAATTGCTCAATGTTAACATTTTTTTTTTTCATTTCAAGAAAACTTGTTTGATTTTCCATTGATCACTGTTTAAGATCTTGTGACATGATCTGAGTTTGTTTGGCTCTATGACAAATATCATTAATGTTTTTCTTTTTAAATTTATGTCACCTTTACTCATTCATAATCTTTGAACTACTCACTTTCAGTGAGATTAATAACTATCATTCTGTTCTCCTTTTAAAATTCTATAAACCAGAGGAAAATGGGCCAATCATCGATCTAGTAAGTCCCTGAATAAAGTACATGTCTTTTCATCCAATCCCCTGAGCAATTAATTTTTATATTTTGCTTCTTGGCTCTAACATACTCATTTCTGTCTTCAAAATATAAAATGTATAGTATAGGACTTTTGTTGTTTGTGATTGTTTTAAATACTGAACTTTTTGTAAATACGATGCATAATTCTGAAGCCTCTCAAATGTAATGAATCATCTCTTTTATCCAGTGACATTTCTTATAAAAATGAGACATTTCATCATACTGCATGAAGAGAATCCCTTTCACCCTAGATGGAAGCATTTTGTCATCCTTTACAGCTCTTAACTTCTGAATAAAATCGAAACATTAAGATTTTTAAGCGATTATTTCATAATAACTATAGAGGTCTGTTTCAGTTTTCAAATATGTCAGATTCTCTCATTTTATCACATTTATTCAAGGGAGTAAAAGAAATATGACTGATCTCAAGGACTGTATCACCGCTTTTGTTTAGTAACACTCATAAGCATTTGGTTTATCTCCCTAATGTTATAATTATGTGTTCAATCTCAAGCCTATTGAATAAGGGAAAGGAAGGGAAGGAGGAAAGCAAGGAAGGAAGGAAGGAAGGAACGAAGGAACGAAGGAACGAAGAAGGAACGAAGGGTAGGGAAGGAGAGAGGGAGGGAAGAAGGGAGGAGCAATTGCATAATTACAAAAACACTGTAAGAGATTGATATGTTTGGTTTTTTGTAATTGTATAAATCAGTGAAATAAACCTGGAACTGAGAATTTTAAGAGAACGGTATAATAGTCTTGATTCCATTAAAATAGATTTCAAATATAACTTCCAAAACAAAAGAAGTGAGGGACACAGAATTTTGTGAGAGGACATAGGTATGTGGGGATGTAAGAGAATTAGCAAATTGATAGATTAGCGGAAATATGTTGACATGACATACATTGATTTCAGAAAACTAGCAAGAATTCCTTTGAGAAAACACTTGTGGACAAATGGTATCATGATCAAAAAACTCTAATGAATATTTACAACATATTTTTTTGAACAACCTTTTTGTGTTGTGACAGTTTCCCTTATTATGAGTCCTACATTCCCAAGGTAGGATTTGAGTAACTCTGTCTCAGCTATTCTTGCCCTTAGGACATTGAATGTGAACTAGATTTTGTCAACCAGATACAGTAAAAATAGGCATTGGTTTGAAAGAGATCAACGTGAAAAATCCATTCTGTTATATAGGTGGCAGAGTATGGGAAAAAACAACTCAAGCTTTCAAAATTAGCAATGGTAGAGATTGTACTATAAATTGTGCTATATTTGGGTTCTTGTGCTCAGTGATCTCTATGAAAGCTGCAATGCCAATACTCAGTAGCAGTGCCATTATATCTGAAATTTGTCAAGCGGTGTAATATTTGTGTACTCTTTTCTGGTTGTGTAATCTTGGATGGTAATTCTCTGGTGCCATATTTCCAGAGAACCTGTAAAACATTTAGCACTCCCTATAAAATCATTTTGTATGTTTATAAATTAGAAAGGCTCTTATGGTCTAAGATCCAAGATCTCTGAATGAAACAAGGATCACATCTTATTTGACACAAACCATATAGAAAACTTCCTGCTTGCCTATTCATGAACTACTGCTACAAAGTTTTATTCATTTCCTACTAATCTCTCTTTTCCCTCTTATGTCAACAATGATTGTGGCTCAAATATTTTTCTCCCATACTCCTCTTTCTTTTCTTCATTCCTACTATTCACACTAAAGAATTTTCCATTTTTAAACCTGAGATAGTTTGTGTGCAATTTCGGTTGGAAAGTTCTTCTCTAAAACCAGACAATGGAGACAAAAGCCAACAGTCACCTAGTCCTTAAAGAAAAACAGAAATCATGGTAATTATTAGCTATTTCATTTAGAGACAAATACATGAGAATTTATATTGAACAAAGCAACATTTATAGAATACAATCAGGGAAATAAACACAAACGCACAGGTTTTCCCTATCTCAAAACAAACAAAAGGAACAGTAAACAAACTTTGAAATCTACTTAGTGCTAAAGTATTTGAGGGTAAAATGTTGTGAGAGAGGAAAAATTCTCCTCCAACCTCTTTGGATCTCTGGCTGAGCCTAAGAGTTGAACTGACATAAGACAGATAAACAAGAAAAAAAAAAAAAAAACATACAAATTTTATTGAACTGTTGAGACATTTCCATGGAAGACCTCACAAGAAAATGAAGACCCCAAGAAAGAACCAGAGCAAGAACTTTTATGTCATTTATTTTTTAAGATTATTTATTTATTTATTCATTCATGAGAGACACACAGAGAGAGGCAGAGACATAAACAGAGGGAGTAGCAGGCTCCTCACAGGGAGCCTGATGTGGGACTCCATCCTGGACCCCGGGAACATGCCCTGAGCCAAAGGCAAACACTCAACTGCTGAGCCACCCAGGCAGGCATCCCTTTTATGTCGTTTAGACAAATAAACAATATATATGGAACTAATTACCAAAACAAAGGTGTCAGGACCCTGGGTAGTAAATGGTGGAGAAGTAACAGGGACTGTTCATGCAACCTTCTCAGTCCTAAAAACCCTGTCCGTGATAAGCGTGCTGCATCTCTTCCTCCTGGCACAGGGAGACTACCTTTCACATGGGACATTTATCTCTGTTGTCAGGGAAGAAGGGCAAAAGAGGGGAAGGTCAGAGCCACCTTCCCGCTTCTGCCATTTTCATTAACTCCTTCAGCTTAAGGTATTTAATATGCTGGTGCCATGTTTTGGGATAGCATGCCCTAAACCTCATCCTTGACTACATATTCCTTAAATATATTCACCAAAACTACATGGCAAATATTGACAGAGGGATGAATTGGGAGATGAATAAATGGAGAGCTTTTTAATAAACTACTGCAAAAATTTATTTTTTATTTTTTTTCTTTTTTTTTTTGCAAAAATTTATTGTAGAATCTAGAGAGTAAGTATATGAATATTGTACAATTCTTTCACTTTGTGAATGTTTTAGATTTTAATAGTACACTTTTTGAGGAAGATGTCATTTAAAAAAAAGCAATAAAAACAGGTCTGCATTATATAAAAATAAATGTCCAACATCATAACCTATACCTAATGCAGCAAGAAAATTTTTACTTGATTTAGTTTTTCAATTTAAGACATTAGACAACTATATAACCATGGTAGGGAAAAAAGTAAAAAATGCTTTAAGAGAATTAAATGAATAATCTTAATAGATTATGATATCTGTTATTAGTGTCCTTGCATATTTAACAATTCGTTGTTGCCATAAAATGTATATTTTCCCACTATACTGAAATAGTAACCCTGTCTCTCTCAATTGGAGATCAGGATTAGGATGAAAGATTCCTTACTTTTAAACTAAATTAAAAAAAAAAAAAAAGAAAACTGGCTTGAGTCTTAGAAGTCCTTACTTAAAACTTTCTTAATTTTAAACTTGAACATTTAAAGTGACTTGACTAATGTCATTTGCCTGAGTGATAGAGTGAGACAAGGATCCACGTTATTTGACTTCTAACATAGCACTCGTCCTAATACACCACACTATCTTTTTTGAAGAGCAAGTTTAAAATTTGTGTTAAAAATCATATAAGCCTCCATATAAAACCTTTAATCATTACCAGATTTATCAAATGTCTGTCCGTTAATTTTTATTTTGCTTTCATTCTCCTATATCCCTCTTTGAATACTAAAAATTATTCTCATATTATTTTATAACATATAATATATAAAATAATGTGTATATATACAAAAGTATATATATGTATGTATGTCTCATAGAATCAGGATGCTAAAACATGTTGTTAGTGAATGCAATAGCTACAGAAATACAGTTGGCATTTAAACAATATGGGGCTGGATACACCAATCACTGCACAGCCAAAAATCCACAAAAAAGGTTTGACTCTCCAAAAACTTCTAATAGCCTACTGTTGACAGGAAGTTTTACAGATAACATAAACAGTTAATTAACACGCATTTTGTATGTTATATATTGTATTTTTACCATAAATTAAGCTAGAGAAAGAAAAGTATTATTGAGAAAACACATTTACTATACTATATTTATTTGTAAAAAATCCACATTTAAGTAGATCCATGCAGTTCAAACCTATGTTGTTCAAGGGTCAACAGTACACACTACTTTTTGATTTTTTTTTTTTAAGATTTTACTTATTTATTCATGAGAGACACAGAGAGAGAGAGACAGAGACACAGGCAGAGGGAGAAGCAGGCTTCATGCAGGGAGCCTAATGTGAGACTTGATTCTGGGACTCCAGGATCACACTGAGCCAAAACGGCAGACGCTCAACCACTGAGCCACCCAGGTGTCCCCACACTACCTTTTGAAATGTGGAAAGCAAACAAACAAAAAAATCAAAACAACAGCAACAAAAAGAAATGTGGAAAACATTCTCTAGTACAGTTTTATATTCACATGATTTATAAGAGAAAGACATTTTAAAACAAAGATATTTTAAGACACACTATAATTGCATTTCCACACAAATAAAGCATCTACTTAAAGATGGTATGATTTCACTCATAGGTGGACTTTAGGAAACAAAACAGAGGAACATAGGAGGAGGGAAAGAAAAATATGATAAAAACAGAGAGAGAGGCAAACCATTCAAGACTCTTAACTATAGGAAACAAACTGAGGGTCCCTGGAGGAGAGGTGGGTGAGGGGATGGGGTAACTGGGTGTTGGACATTAAGGAGGGCATGTGATGTGATGAGCACTGCGTGTTATATGCAACTGATTAATCACTATTCTATCCCTGAAACTAATAATGCACTATACGTTAACTAAATTGAAGTTAAATAAAAAAAAATTTTTTTTTTTAAATAAAAAAAATTTTTAAAAAGATTCTAGTAGGTCAGTTTTAAAACTGAAGATCTTAACTGCTTTTCATTGTTTGAATGATAAATGAATATGGCAATAACAATTAACAACTCTTTTCATGCTCCTGATTTTCTTTTGTCTACCTAGCCAAGTGAAGGAAACATTAACAGAAGTGAATTCCTGTGAGTAAGGTCAGAGAATTTTATTTCTGGAAGCTATTATTCCTGGCAAATGATAAGACTCCATTTTAAGTACTGAACTCTGTGTGCTCATACTTCACAACATTTTATTATAAAATTTTCCTGTTGAGATAAACTGGAAAATAAGAGAGTAAGAATTTATGTAATCATTTTTTGTAGATCTCATCAACATTTGAAAAAAAAATTATAATATCTCCAGAGAAAAAATAATTGAGTATATTGCATATTCTTCAAGGATATTTTTCTTTCTCAGATTCAGTGTGCAGTAGAATTACTTTGGGCAATTTCAAAAGACTTTTTAGCTCACTCCAGAATATTCAGATTCAGCGGAAGTATCTCCTCCGATAATTCTGAAGCCAGGGTTTCAAGGGCTAGAATTTGAGAATCATTGCTTTAAGAATCTCTATTGTTTTTAGAATTGAGGGTATAGAATCAATGAAGCGTTACCCTCATAGTCCATATGACTCCCAACAATAGTGATTCTAGAGCATTCTGCTTGCATCTTAAATCTTAGAAGAAAATTCTGTTGAAAATCCAATGTCTCAAATTCAAGGGATCAAAAGGTCAGGATCACCTGTCATAATCCTCAATCCCAACTCCAGGCAAAATGCTATTGATGATCCTTGCCTGGCCGACTAGATTCGAGCTTAGGTCATTATTTGGAGGCTAGATCATTGTAACTCTTCTCCTGCCTTCGAGCTTTCCAATTAACTACAGAATTAACCTTAACATGTACTTTACAAAAATACCTCCAATAGCCCTAACACTTCCACCCAACATTAGCACCAAGAGCTTATACTGCCAGGAAGTATCAACTACAGGATTGTAGAGCCAGATCCCTGAAACCCTATTTACCAAGCAAGCTTGAGTGAGCAGAAGAAACAAAATCTAGCAGCCATCATCAAGTTCGGCATTATAAAAATGCAAAGACAGCAGAAAAATAAGTGGCGCCTTTTTAGTAACAGTTGTAGAAAGCGGGAGTTTAGAAAAAAGCTGCCATCTATTCTCTAGGGAAAGGAAAAAGAACACTATTTCCTTAAAATGACAACAAATAGAAATTGTTCACTCTTGTAATAAATATGACCATCAGTGGAAACATTGGATATTAAAACCAACTCTGAAGACGTCTAGATCAGTAAAACAGATAATAGAATCCAGGTACATGTGTATATTTACATACCAAGGATATTTATATGCACACTGCCTGAAGAAGGACAAGGTGATGGTAAAATACACACTTCGAATTTAGAACCCAGTCTATGAGGTCAGCTAAACCATAGCTGGAGTTGTAGGGCTGCCACATGCAACCATTTACTCTCAGGCAAGTTGTTTAACATCTTCAAGACTCAAAATTTCCTTCTCAGTAAAATGGAAATTATACCTACCTGACATGACCATTGAAAAAATACAGATTAAAACTTATGCAAAGTGTCTAAGTATCCGGTTCATGGAAATCTCAATAAATGACAGAAGATGACACTTAAGAGAGAGTGTTAATATTCACTATGCATTTAGGATAAATTGCTAAAAAAAGAGTCAGAAAATAGTTTAAGAAACAGATTACTTACCATTCTAAATTCTTTACGTACATTAACTCATAAAGTAACCCATGAGATGAGTGCTATGTCATTTTTCAGATGAGAATATTGATGAGGCAGAGAAGTAATAAGAACTTAGAGAAAGAACCATAATTGGATATTTTGGAAAGAGATTATAATTTTCTAGGCAAAATTAATAATTTATGACTTTTAGGGGAAAATTTGGTGAAATTCTACAATTCAAGAAAATAATAGTTAAGTATCTAAATAAAAGAGAAGAAATACCACCAGCAGCACTAAAAATAACAACAAAACATTATTTTCATTGCTGCTAAAATCAAAGTAGCTTTTGAAATTTGCATAACAAATATTGCTGCAGATAATTAAGCTACAATCTTTTGAAAAGTTAAGAGAGGCATCTATGCACTTCCAAACAATTAAAAAGATACTTTCTGCAGAGAGCGTTGGAATAACCCCAGGTGTAAAATCACTATCAGTATAATTAACAAAAGCAGGTTCTAATTATAGAAATAAACAAAAATGACCAACAGAAATAAAAGATTTTTGATTAAAAAATAATTATGTAGACAATTATTATATGGAGCCATTGAGGGCTGGCATGCAGGCAGCACATTTAAAAATTATTCTATTTGTTTCTGCATAGATAATACAAACTCCGTGGTAGCAGTGAAATTAATTTATTTTTACTTTTCCTTGGGAGAATTAGAATAGTGCCCTCTTCTTGAAAATATGTACTTACCCAGCAGATCCCTTTGTAAACTGAACATCCATTGGTAGAGTCTTGTTTTCCATTTGTGTTTTATATACTTTGTGCAGTGAATGGTCAGATGTCAAGGGTTTGGTTCAAAGTCTAGAATCTACCAGAACTACTTCTCAATCCTTGAAAAGAATCAGTTGGCCATGGTTAGGCTGCAGGGAAGACTCAGCTGGCTATAGTTATGCTTTCATGATATTTCTCAGGCGGTCTAGAAGATTTCATGACAGCCTTACTTACTTTTCAATGAAAATGCATCATCTCACGTTATTTTGACATCCTTTACAAACACACAATTATCTTCTTTTCCACAAGGTTAAATTCCATTCAGGTAGATGATGATGTTTTCCCATTTTAAATGTGCAAATGATTTAGCATCGTAAGATTCATTATGCAGGACCCTTGGTATTTAGGGGTTCACATTTAACGCAGTGTGTAGGAAGACCATGAGCTGGTGCAAAGATTAACTCTGACATAATAACTGTTTTTAGATCCACTGGGTAACAGTTTTCATTTTATTTATGAGCCTCATATTTTAAATTGACGTTTATGCTGGGCAATGTGTGAAATTATTTGACTGTGACCAGACTTATTTATAAATTCAATGTGAAGACTGACACATTTCATATGCTGTTTGTATTTTGAATATATTGCAAATGGTACAATTAAAATATCTGAGCTTAAAGAGTGGAGGGAAGCAACACAGATCCAGTTAAGAAATAATGTTTGAGTGCACACATATTTAAAAAGTTATAAAAGGAAAAGAAGCAATATGAACTACTTATCTCAGTGCCTGAAAATATGCAGGAAGCAAAAATAAGACCTGCTAAGGCTGGCATATGAAAAGGACTTCATGAAATGTTAACTTAACACATTTGAAATCATATTATAATTAGTACTGGGTGAGCCATAAATGTTCCTAAAAACACCTAGAAGTTAATACGGCTTCTCTCTCTCTCTTTCTCTCCCTCTCTCTCTCTTACTCTCTCATATATTATCAAGTATGAAGGTCTCAGATGAAGATAGTGTTCCTAGAGAGTGTGCATCTCGTCAAATGGCAAAATATTACAACCTCAAAGAGTTTTCTTCAGGTATTTCAGCTCTGAGTGGACTCCGGAAATGTAAGGGTCCAGGATCCAGTTTGTACATGACTACCTGCCATTTACTGTGATCTCTTCAATTTACCTGGCTAGCAACAGGGAAAGGACTACATATCCAACAGGTTCTAACAGTTCATCTTATTGATTCTGAGACAGCTAGGAAAGGGAACGATACTATAATTACTAGCAAGAAAAATTCTAACAAGGCACATTAAATTTGTTGCTTTTTTGTGACTCAAAATTTCTGACTCACGTTTAGCATAATTCATTTCCTTTTAGTGAAAGTGTCAGTACCATCCTTTTCAAAATATTCCTTCTTCAGAATTCCCCTCTGCATTCAGAAATGACATACAATAGCAATAATAGCAATAATTATAGTAATAACAATACCATGTATTTAGTGATTCGGGATCGAGTGATTGACACTGAAGACAATTATTACTAGCATATAGTAAAGAAAAACTGGTTTGTTGGTAGGTAGACACTTGGCAACTAGTGAAATGATGAAATCTGTTACCAAACACATAGCTCATTAGAATCAGGGAGGCTGTCATGCTGATGGTGGCAGCAGAATACTGTAAACTTTTATTTTTATGTATATATCATTTATCTCACTACCGGGCACTTAGTAGGCACTTGATCAACATAGTTCATTTTATCAGGGTGACTGCAGAGTAAGCTTTTGGGACAAGAAAAGTTGAGAAATCCTTGAGGAATGAGGGAAAATTTCATTTCAGGGAGGGATAAAAGCTTTGAATCAGAAACAAGAATGGAAGTCAGAATCAAAGAATATATCAAAAGTAAGGCTAGGCTAGAGCAGCAGATCAAAACATCTGTTAGACGAATAAGAACCAAAGAACGCTTATACCAGAAACAAAACCATAGGTACAAAGTCCAGTCACACAGTCAGAAATTCCAGCAGATGCTGGAAAAAAAGTAAGAAAAGGAACATGAGATGCTAGCACTACAGAAGAAGCGTGATAAATGATGGAGGAAACATTCCAGTCGAGTATTTAAATGAACCCTGTTAAGGAGGTATACAATGACAAAAGCTGAGCGAGGGTGGAGGTGGGTGTTAATAACAGACGCTAATGATAAACTGTACTACACTTAGTATTAATAATAAATAACAGCTGTTCCACAAGAACCAAAAAATCTAAAAATTGACAATAAGGTTGTAGTACTTATAATTTTTTTTTAGTGCGGGTGGAGAGGGAGAGAAAGATAGAGAAAGCTAAGTAGGCTCCATACTCAGTGTGGAGCCCGAGGCAGGGCTCACTCATGACCCTGAGGGCATGACCTGAGACTAAATCAAAAGTCTGTTGCTTGACTCACTGAACCACCCAGAATTTACTATTATAATTTTTAAATGTAACATTTACCTAATACAGTTAAGTGCATAATTGTTCAGTTAAGTGCATAATTATTAGTGTGCTGAATAAATTATATAAATTATAAGAACTTTTAATAATTATTGATGCAGTTAAATTTAGAGTTTCTCTCTTGCCTTGTTAGTAGTCCAATATCTATAGTTACCATTAATTCCCTTGGATAGCCTTGAAATATTTAGTCATAACCATTACAATCATGTTTATCTTACAAGTACTCTAGATCTTAATATCTGGGTCTTAGAATTCTTCAACTACTGGTCATTCCCACCAGAAAAGGAAATGCCCCCCAAAATATGAGCTCCAGCCCCCTCAAATGAAAGAAGTTGGGATAGAGGGAGAGGAAAGGAAAGCAATAGTACACACAAATAGCAAATAGAAAAATGAAGTGTGAGGAAGGAGCTGACCTCTGTACATGTCTGTCCCTTCTGACTAGGCCACCAAAAGTAACAACATCATCCCAAAAAGTCACTTTGTCACCTTGAACAATCCCGCTCCTTTTCCTCAGGCTATGTACTACACCTAAAAAAAATACCATTAGCAAAAATATTCCACCAACACAAACCATGTATTAGTAAAAAATGAACTACCTATTATCCCTCAGGCATGGTCTCTGTGGGCATCGTACTGAGCATGACTAAAAAAGTTCCTAGTAACAACGAGCTGACAGGAAAGCCAGAAAAATTATAAGTAATAGTCATTGTTGTTGTCATTGCCTCACACATTAAATATGCTAGGTTCCAAAAAAAAAAATTGACCAACTTTATTTCCATACAAAATATAAAGCTTAATCTACATTCTGTTTGTTTCTTTTTCTTTTTGCTTGTTTCTCTTATGCTTGTTTGATAATCACTCTCATCAAAACTTAAAAGATTGTTGCCCTGCGATTATTTTTAATTATTGTTTTATGTTTTAAAATAAAGTGTTTTCCCCATTCCTATTCCTAATATGCTTACAGATTGATTCTTTACAGCCTGATTCTCCTAAAAAAATAACAGTTATGAATTCTGCATAAAATAGAAAACCATAATAAGCAATTCCCTAGGGCTCTGGAGAGTGTGGGGGGGAGGGACCCACAACAAATTATGGAAGGGGACTATAATGGAGCAAGTGACGATTTAGAGTAATTTGTTCCCATCCCTGTGGCTTTATCCTGAAGGCAGCCCAGTTGTAGTGGGATGGCAAAAAAAGGCATATGAACTACAGGTAAACTTTGACTTCTTTATGGGTAAGTCTCCCCAGGCCCCTTATCTACATATGTGCAGGACAAATTGAAAACCACTTGCAATTGTGTCTTTTTTTATTATTACTTAAGATTTTATTTATTTATTCATGAGGGACACACAGAGAGAAGCAGAGACATAGGCAGAGGGAGAAGCAGGCTCCCTGCAGGGAGCCCAATGCGGGACTCAATCCCAAGACCCCGGGAAGATGACCTTAGCCAAAGGCAAATGCTCAACCACTGAGCCACACAGGTATCCCACAATTGAGTCTTAAAGGATTGAACTGAGATTTGAGCCTCTGACCACCAGATGTATGATAGTCTGCATTTTGAGTCCAGTCAATTCAGGTATCTACTGAAACAAAATCATGAATTCATTTTGGAAAAATATAAAGAATTGAGGCACAGCTATGATAAAATACAAAACACTGTGTGGCATAGTCAACAATGAGAAGGAAGAAAGTATTAAATCATACTACAGCATGGGTGAACTTTAAAGCATTATGCTAGGGGAAAGAAGTACAGTATAAGACTGTGTGTTATCTGACTCCATATCTAGGCAATTCATAATTGTAAAAGAAATATATTAAATTTATATTTAATTGTGAAAGTTGTATCAGGAAAGTTTATACATAGAACAGCTCATTCCATAGCCAGGGGATAAATAAGATGTTTCTGTTAAATAAGCAACAGCAGGGACGCGTGGGTGTCTCAGTGGTTGAGCGTCTGCCTTTGGCTCAGGGCATGATCCCAGAGTCCCGGGATCCAGCCCGCATTGGGTTCCCTTGCATGGAGCCTGCTTCTTCCTCTGCCTATGTCTCTGCCTCTCTCTGTGTGTCTCTCGCGAATAAATAAATAAATAAATAAATAAATCTTAAAAAAAAAAAAAAAGGCAGCAAGAACACTTGGCAAAAGGCCCCCATCAATCAATTTTAAAATATTACAAAAAAGGGCAGCCCAAGGGGCTCAGCGGTTTAGCGCCGCCTTCAACCCAGGGTGTGATCCTGGAGACCCGGGTTCGAGTTCCACGTCGGGCTCCCTGCATGGAGCCTGCTTCTCCCTCTGCCTGTGTCTCTGCCTCTTCTCTCTGTGTGTCTCTCAGGAATAAATAAATACAATACTAAAAAATAAAATTAAATATTACAAAATAAATATTTCACAGAGGCTGAATCCTTTTCACTTCAAAAGCATAAATAACCACAAATTAAAGTTTCTTAATGATAAAAATATATGCATTAAAGTATTATTACAGAGTATATTCAACTAAGTGCATTTAGCAGTTTGGAAAAATATAGTATTTTTCTCTTTTCCCTATATATAAAAATTAATTTGGGGATGTTTTATTATCAAAGCAATTTTGGATTTTATTCTGAATAAAGATATACAGCCTCACAATTTAATCGCTAGTGGTAGTTGTTATGAAACTCAAGATTCCTACTGTTAAAAACGATAAAGTAATAACAAAGAAAAAAATAGAAGTGAAATTAAATAAGAATTAAAACATTAGAATTTATCATTTATTTCCTATCTTTCCTATCTTCCTAGTACTGGTGAAACAGCATTAAAGGCCCATTTATTTAATATTACTGGAGTTTTAAATAATTTTAATGAATGTATATCTTATTACTTAAAATTCACATATGCCATTCTATAATTAAGTATGCTTTGAATTTAAATTTACTAGTTTTTTTTTCATATTCATGGTTTGAATCACTTTTGTACAATCTCTGTATTTTCACAGCATTTTAAGGGACAATGAATAATTCAGTTTCTTCATATCTTTCAAATATCCATTTTGTGCTAAACTAAGTAAAAAATCATCAAAGAGAAAAGACTTGTATTTTCTAAATAATTGCCATTAATCTCTTTACTACAATAGGAATTTAGAACAGCATAAAAATAATGTATTCAAATTTTTGCAAACTTATAAAACTCTAATTTCACCTTAATTATTCAATATACACAGAGGTCCAATACTTAATTTAGTATTTTTAAACTGTATAACCTTTAATTTTGCTTTCTGTGAAGTTCTACCTTGCTCATTGTTTTATATAATGTTTATGATTTTTCATTATTATTTCATTAATCAGAGAATATAGATGTATAAATAGAGGGCCACTCTTTCCTCTGAGACAATAGTCTACGTAGAGTTTCATTTTCCCCAAATCTGCTGTCTAGCTTATCTGACAGTAAAAGAATTTTTCCTTTCTATTTTCTTTTTTTATGTAAAAAAAAAACACATAACATAAAATTTACTGTCTTTACTATTTTTAAGTGTACAATAGAGTAGCATTAAGTATATACACCCTGTTGTGCAAGGATCTCTAGAAACTTTACATCTTGCAAAACTGAAACTCTATATTTATTGAATAATTCCCCTTTTTTACCTTCCCTCAGCTACTGGAAACTACCATTGTACTTTCTGTTTCTAGGAGTTTGACCCTGTAGATAATAACTCATAAATGGAATCATGTAGTATTTTTCTTTTTGTGACTGGCTTATTTCACTTAGCATAATGTCCTCAAGTTTCACCCAAATTGTAGCATACGGCAAGTAATCTATTTTTTAAATGAATAATATTCCATTGTATGCATATCTTAATACTTTATCTGTTCACCTCAATGGACATTTACATTGTTTCTATCTCTTAGCTATTGCATCAATGCTTCAGTGAATATGGATGTAAAATGTCTCTTCAGGATCCTCTTTTCAGTTTTTATGAATATATACCCAGAGATGGGATTGCTGGATCATATGGTAGTTCTATTTTTAATTCTCTGAGGAACTTTCATACTGTTTACCATAGTAACTGGACCAATTACATTCCCACCAACAGTCCACAAGGGTTCCAATTTTCCCATATGCTCACCAACACTTATTATTCACCCCCCTTTTTTATGGTGGCCATCCTAATAGACATAAAATGGTATCCTATAGTGGATTTGATTTGCATTTCTCAAATGATTAGAGATGTTGAACATCTTTTTATATACTTCTTGGCCATTTGTATATTTTCTTTGGAGACCTGTCTATTCAAGTCCTTTGCCTATTTTTAAATTGGATTATTTGGGGTTCTTTATTGTTAAGTTGTAGAACTTCTTTATATATTCTGAATATTAACCCTTTATCAAATATCTGCAAATGTTTTGACCCATTCTGTAGATTGCCTTTTCACTCTGTAGATTGCTTTCTTTGTGGAACAGAAATTTTAAGTATGATGTAGTCCTATTTTTCCTTTTGTTGCCTCTGCTATTGGTGTCATCCAAGATAGAAGGCCAAATCCAATAACATGAAGATTTTCCTCTATATTTTCTTTTAGAGGTTTATAGTTTCAGGCCCTGTGTTTCAGACCTTAATCCAGTTTCAGTTAATTACTATATAGATATAAAGTAAAAGTTCAAGTTAATTTTTTTGTACATAAATATCCAGTTTTTCCAGCATCATTTGTTGAAAAAATGATCCTTCCCCCATTGTGTAGCCTTGGCATCATCGTCAAAGAAATCTCTTTTATACTCCCTGGAAGCTTTTCATAGTTCTAGAACACACAATTTCTGCTTTTAACATTTGCCAGTGAAGTAATACCTGAATATGAAGTTTGAATGATCACTTCTATCTGGGAAAAGGCAGGATCAGCTGAGAGCAGATTCCTTCAATTTAATTGAGTATGCAGTGTTAGTTGGTATTGTAAATATCTGAATCAGAGAAAATTATAACAAATCAACCAGTTAACTTTCTATAAAATATATTTCAATTATCCCAGTAATATAGGGCTATAAGATGATATAAGCAATATATAAGTAATATGTGATTTTTAAATATATCATTTCTATATAATTGATTAAATTATTCTTTTTATACATAATTTAGGGATTTACAGAACTGAAGACTTTCAATTTTGCAATCAAGCAAACAGGGATTTACTTGATTTGTATCACCAAAGCTCTACATCTATTATTGAAGATTTCCACATTTATTTATAGGACAAATACTATAATGGTGTTTATACTTAAAGTCTTATATAAAACATGAAACAGGCAATGTGGATATTAAGATATCAATTTTGGTAAAAACAAACAAACCCTACATTTCTATGAAATGAAAGAACAGACATGATACAATGGTGCATACCAGAGTCTCGTCCAATTTAAAATTTTAAGAAAAAAGATATGAGTATTGCCTCTTTTAATCAGAAAAAGCAGAGAGTTAGCTTGTGAAACTTGAATGCCTGGTTTTCTCAGAACCACCACTGTGTCTTAGTAAAGAAAAGTAAAGAAAATTGTGCTATTCTAAATTCCTTGTTCAGTTCCTCCTTTTGGGATTGATCATGGACACTAGCATTTTAATACTCTAAATTTGCTGGGAAGGATAATACCTGCATTTAGAAAGCTCCTCGTGTATATGTTGTGAATATCAGCTAATATTCTCAGTAGAGGAGAACGATTGGTATATTTGTGACTTATTCTTCTGCTTATGCGTTTATACAAAGAGCTAAATGCTATTATACCAGCTTTATGCTTTGATCACAGGTGTTAGCATAAGAAAATGGTGAATAATCTTGACTCCCTCATGTGAAATGCAACTTGTGAAATTCAAACCTACCTGTGAAATTCAAGAGCTATTTCATAGATTAATGATCACTAATGGCCTATTCATTCATAACCTGTGAGTTAAAGAATGTGTCTGTGGTTGGAAATATGAAGAAGAAATTTATTAATCTGCCTATTTTCCTAATTGCAAGTGAGTCTATGGACTCAATTATGGCATATGTTGAATGGTTAACTTTCTGGGATATCACCAATCAGTTCAGAGATATCTATAAAACTTAATAGTTATCAAGCCAACGTCATAATTAATTTCATGACTTTGTATTGGATTCATTCTCTCAGCATTTTTTTTTAGTTCTTGTACAATTTGTTTAATGATATTTTGCATCTGTTTTGCAAACCTAACCAGAATCAGCTGAGAATCCTGAAATGTAATTAAATTTTGGAGCTATTTCCTTTTTGATCATTAATGTTCTATTCTTATTGAAAGACAGAGTTTACTGCATTGCAAGATAATTACCTTAAAAGAGCTTCATAAAGAAGCAATATTTTCTTGCAAGAAGTTAGTCATTCTTTTGATTAATACAATTATTAGGAACGACATGTCAAGGGCAAGATTTTGTGGTATTAGTAAATCTTGTTATGCAGAATCATGATATAATTCTAGTTAAAGAAATATTTTTATGCCTAGTTTTTTAGTTTCCTTTTTATATTTGTTCAGTTCTGCCTGAATAGTATTAAAAGGGGACATTTTAATACAGGAAACTCAGACTATACTAACTTTAATTTTCACTTTTTTTGCAACTCATGCTTACAATACCAAATATAAAACTCCCTCTAGGTTCTTGCTCTGCAAAATTATATTCATGGGCAAGCAGCATCTACACCCTAAAAACTTGTTTAAACACAGAATTTCAGATCTGACCCTAGAGATACTGACTCAGAATCTACATTTTAACATTATACTAGTTTGTTAACATATACCTGTTTGTATAACAGACACCAAACAGATATATATCACCTGCTCCTGACTCTTGCTCCAGAGAAGTTTTCAATACAAACTTTAAACCAATTGAGTGAGAAATTTGATAACCAAGAGACAAGAAATAATGTGACTGTTGACACTACTTGGCACTTAGAGGTCTTGATCTGGAATTTTTTTTTTTATTTTAAACTGTCCATATAAAAACATTTGCTATTTGATCCGAGTTTTAGGAAAGCTGTCTCCTTCTTGACATTGCCAGTTTCTGGACAATCTTGAGAAAGTCTCAGTTATTAGATCTCTCATCATTACAGAAGTCAAAGAGGTGGCGCATGATATTTTTCAAGTAGAATCATAATTTTCTGGTTTAATTCCTAGAGTTTTTATCTTGAGAGTGCTTTATATCTCCACACTCTGAACTTTCATCTTTCATATATTACTGAAAGTGGGACCTAAATAACACCACACAAAAAGTATTTTACAACAATAATTGAAAAAAAAATAGTTCATTAAATTTTCATGAATTTTCTGTTTGCTTCATTTGTTTTGGGAGCAGATTCATACAGCTCAATACCTATTGTATACCTAATGTAAATAGATATAATAAACTATTTGGAGATTTAAGTATGTATGAAAACAATAGTTGAAACAATGTATGAAGTGCATCTTTGCAAATGCCTTCTCTGGTTCAAAAGATAAATTTTTTAGCTCACAAATATTATTATATTTGCTTCTTCCACTTCGGTTCTTAATTTTTAAATTTTTCATAAATAATATTTTTAAGTCTTGATAGCTATAAGTATCTTCTAGATACGCTGATTTCATAGTAACTAAAACAAACCATTGAGTCCATGTTTCCTTCTCATTGTAAGGAGTAAAGTAGCAAATGCTTTACTTGAGTAGCCTCCAGGTAAAACTATTTTTGTGACCTTAAATTTACAAAACATATTTGGTTGGAAGATCTACAGCTCTGCCAAGAAGGAAGAATATGGGAAAAAATACAAAAGTCAATCAGGCTATAAAGAGATTGATGAAAAACTTAGTTACAACCCTAGTGATGTGTGCAGGGGAGTGAAGATCCTTATTTATTCAAAATAGAAAAAAAAATATGATTTAAAGGTCCAAACAGAGGGATTAAACTGTCTCAGAGTCAAATAGAAATATATTAAAATGTCTTTAGAAAAACAAAAAAAATACAAACAGTGAAATAAAATAATTGAGATTTAGTGGTTTTAGGGTTCAGTTTATTCAAATCAAAGAATTATATAACCATATATAAACAAAAACTGTGAAAATCAACTCTATAAACAATATAGAATGTGGTGTTTTGATGGCATAGTAACCACAAAAATGGCTTATCCTGACCTTCAGTGATGTAGAATCATCCTGACATGTGCATTATGTTTAAATTGGAAACAAGCATACTGTCCATCAGTAAGGAAAATGTTTGATTGTGTTTACAACTTTATTAGAAAGTAGAATTTTGTAGATGTATATGAAAAAAAAACACCATAGCCCTAAACTCCCGAGTTGCAGAAATAGTCATGTTTTGTTTTTCAGTGACAAAAAGAAATTCAATTGTAATGTGATTAACGTGATATTATTTGTGTAAAAAAAGATAATGGAGATTAACTATACAGTAGTCTAAATTGGTATGAGAAAGGACATCAGAGATTTGTACATGATAAATGTTGCTTTTCTGCAACAGAGGTGAATGTTCCTACAAAATATTTTGTTTCCCTCATGCTTAATGGATCATGGCTAATGTATATTACTTCTGTAATTTTTATTGGAAATATAAAAATTGTCCTTAAAATTAAGGTAGTAAAATCTAATTTGAATACATAAACAAGCTTTTGGATAAAATCACCAGTTTGTAGAGATGCAAGGGATGGAGCAAGTAATTTTTTAAAAATAATACTTTTAAGCTTAATTAAAAGAAGAAATAAATATACAAGTTTATGTATTGAGAGAGAATCTATATTGTTAAAATATCAATCTCTGTAAATTTACCTATAGATTCAGTGCAGGTATGTGTTCATGTACATATTATATGTATGTAAACTGACAAGCTGATTCTAAAATGAATTTGGAAGTTAAGAAATCTTGGAAAAGAACAAAGTTGGAGGATTCATGTTATCAAGCTAAATACCATACTTAATGTAGTATCTAGTGTGCTTCTGTTACAAGGATAGACAAATGCACCAATGTTTAACAGAGAGAGCCCAGGATCATATATATATTCAGTCATATGTGTTCTTGCAAAGGTGCTGAATTGCAAGTGGATAAATATGATCCTTTCAATAAATAATGACAGATTAGTTGATATATATTTGGAAAAATATATCAGCTCATGCAAACACTAAAATTTATTTACAAAGAATCGTGGACACAAGTGAAAAAAGTAAAATAATAAAGAATCTAAGAGAAAACATAAGAGAAAGTCTTCATGACCATTGATTAATGAGAGACTCTTACACAGGCTGCGTTAAAAAAAATCCACTAAGTCTATTGAAAACTGAAAAGGCAAATCAGATGAGAAAACGGTATTTGCAATACATATATTTAATACTGCTATTAGAGTACATAAAGATATACTATAAATCAATGAGAAAAAATGTATAATATTTGTAATAAAAATGCTTGGATTTCTGTTCCCCACCAAGATGGAATAACAGGGAAGAATTTACTCTCTTGCTTTAAACAATTAGAAATACACGAAACAACAGGAATATGAAGTCCTCAGCTACATGAAGCAACTGAATAAGCAAAACATACGAAACAACTGAAACATAAAATATATATACATATAAATATATATATATATATATATATATATATATATATATATATATATTTCCAATCATTTGGCAATTAACATTGCAGAACTGTGATCTCTTGAGAAAATGGAAAGAAAAAAGTAAGCCCTCTCATTGTCAGTCTTGCACTAGCTTAATGCCTAGATTGACAGTCTCACTGAATTGATGAGTCAGAGATTATAAATCAGGAAACCCAAAGCAGTTCTACTTCACTATTTTTTATTTTTTTAAAGACTTTATTTATTTATTTATTCATGAGAGACACAGAGAGAAAGAGAGAGAGGCAGAGACACAGGCAGAGGGAGAAGCAGGCTCTATGCAGGGAGCCCGACGTGGGACTCGATCCCGAGTCTCCAGGATCACGCCCTGGGCTGAAGGCGGCGCTAAACTACTGAGCAACCCGGGCTGCCCTTCACTACTTTTTAAATTTCTTTTTTGTTTGTTTGTTTGTTTTATTTTATTAATTTACTCATGAGAGACAGAGAGAGAAGCAGAGACACAGGCAGCGGGAGAAGCAGGCTCCCTGTGAGGAGCCTGATGCAGGACTCGATTCCAGGATCCCAGGATCACGACCTGAGCCAAAGGCAGATGCTCAATCACTGAGCCACCATTGTGCCCCACTTTTTTTTTTTTAAAGATTTTATTTATTTATTCATGATAGACACACACACACACACACACACACACACACACAGAGAGAGAGAGAGAGAGAGAGAGAAGCAGACACAGGCAGAGGGAGAAGCAGGCTCCATGCCGGGAGCCCGACGTGGGACTCGATCCCAGGTCTCCAGGATCGCGCCCTGGGCCAAAGGCAGGAGATAAACCGCTGAGCCACCCAGGGATCCCCTGTGCCTCAGTTTTTATATTTCTTTTTAAGAAAGGGAAAAAACATGTCATGGTCATTGTAAAAGTGAATGTAATTAATAATAGTGACATGAATACCATCCTCTTCTATGACCAGGTCATACAATCAAAGTTGACTCTTTCTCCTGGACTTCACATGACAATAGTCTGGTGGTTTCCATCAGTAACTACAGATTGACTAAAATCATAGGCAGACTGATGAGAGAAAGTCGTGGCTAAATAAACAATATAGTTTATGCTTATAAAAGGGATAGTGGTATTTTCCCTGGGAACATGATAAATAAATAACATCTTTTCTTTCACTTGATTTCATAAATTTGTCAGGTGCTGACCTATGTAAGTTTAAAAGCATGGAAATAATAAAAATTTCAAGATGGTGTTTATTTTTCAAGTGAGAGGCATTGGAAATGATCAGGAGAGAACACATAAGTTTATCAATAAGAGCAATGCATCATCTAGCATTCACATTTTGTTGCTGGAAAAAGAAACTCCAAACTATGGTAGCTTAACTAAGAGAAATTATTTTTATCCTCCTCCTCTTCCTCCCCCTCTTCTTTCTCCTCCTCCTCTTTTCTTTTTCCTCTCCCCCTTCCTCTTCTTTCTCTCCTTCTTGTTATTCACCTTTTCTCTCATTCTCCTTCTTCCTATTATTTCTCCCTCCCGGTCCTCCTCTCTCCCTCTCCTTCCTTCTCCATTTCTCATTGTCTTTCTTTGTTTCTCCAGTATAAATGGCAAAGTCCTGTACAAATATGGGAGCTGAACAAGATGCCTTTAATCTAATTTTTGAAGAGAACACAAAACTACATCATTCTACTGTCCCATAGGAATGGGAAAAAAGGAAAGGAGGGGATCCCTGGGTGGCGCAGCGGTTTGGCGCCTGCCTTTGGCCCAGGGCGCGATCCTGGAGACCCTGGATCGAGCCCCACATCGGGCTCCCGGTGCATGGAGCCTGCTTCTCCCTCTGCCAGTGTCTCTGCCTCTCTCTCTCTCTCTATGTCTATCATAAATAAATAAATATATCTTAAAAAAAAAAAAAGAAAAAAGAAAGGAATGGGAAAATTTTTTTCAAAATTAAAGTTTGAAGGATTCATAGGTCACTTCCTCTGTTAGTTCACTGAGAATCTAATCATATAACCACATCAAGCTTCAATATAGATTTGAAATTCTAGTATTTAACTATATATTTGTGTGCAGAGCTAGAACTTTAATTACTATAAAGTAAAAGGGAAAGCATATAGAAGGGAGAATAAGCAGTCCCTGGAAAAGCTAGTGTTTTAGATCTTTAGGTGAGTATTGGGTTTATGGGTACTTATTTATCAACATTTATTAAACTACATATTTGATTTATATATTAGTTATTATATCAGATTTTAAAATAGAAAAACATAATCAACTTTATATAGACTAAGATCGATGACTTTAATGGAAAAAATAGAAATCAGCAATAGAAACATAGATTAAAAGATACTAAGTTTTAGGGATCCCTGGGTGGCGCAGTGGTTTGGCGCCTGCCTTTGGCCCAGGGCTCGATCCTGGAGACCCCGGATCGAATCCCACATCGGGCTCCCGGTGCATGGAGCCTGCTTCTCCCTCTGCCTATGTCTCTGCCTCTCTCTCTCTCTCTCTCTCTCTGTGACTATGATAAATAAATAAAAAATTAAAAAAAAAAAAGATACTAAGTTTTAGAATCAACAATAACTATTCCATTAAATAAAAAGTGAGTTACAGAGGAAATCTAAGGGCAATTGCAAAATCTATAACCTTGAATGAAAATTAATTGCTATATATGACAAATTTTATAGAAAATATATAAATAATTACTTAGAGGTGATTATATTATCATTTATCAGGAAATAAGAAATATTGAGGAAGGTGACCAAGGTATTTAAATTAAGAAGTAGGGGGAAAAAAAGAAGTAGGAAAAAAATTTAAATGGACAAATCTAAAGACACAAGAAAAGATCAATAATAAATATAATGGCTAAATTAACAAAATAAGAAACAAAAATAAGAAAACAATATAGAAAATTGTATCTTATTCTCCTCAAATTTATTAAAACAATTAAGTTCTTGGTGAATCTGATGATGAGAAAGAATATTTGCATTAACAAACTAATGAAAAAGATTTCAATAATGGAATATTGATATAAATAGAAAAAAATCTCTGAATCAGCAATGACTATTAATGTAATTATAATTCAAGAACTTTTTCTTTTAAAAGTCCCGGATGCATGCACCTGTGTGGCTCAGCAGGTTAAGCACCAGACTGTTGATTTCCACTCAGGTCATGGTCGCAGGGCTGTAGATGGAGCCCTGCACTAAGCCTCATGTTGAGCCTTGAGTAGGGAGGGCCCTGCTTTGCAAATGAACCCTACTTAGGATTGTCTCTTTCCCTTTCCTTCTACTCCTCCCTCACCTCTCTCTCTACAAAAAAAAAAAAAAAAAAGGCTCAGATACAGATGGCTTTAAAGTGAATCCTATCAAAATTTAAAGATGTGCATGTATATATTGTACAAGTCATAGCATAAAATAGGTAAGAAGAAAGACAATTTCTCATGTATATGAAATTATTCTAAGCTTATGTTGAGAGTGTTAGAAGATGGGGCAAACTCATGAATCACAAAATACACATGTACATATAAAGACTACCATTAGAGGGGCACCCAGGTGGCTCACTGGTTGAATGTCTGCCTTGGCTCAGGTCATGATCTGGGGGTCCTGGGTTTGAGTCCTCAATGGGGCTCCCCACATGGAGCCTGCTTCTCCCTCTGCCTATGTATCTGCCTCTCATTGTGTGTCTCTCGTGAATAAATAAATAAAATCTTAAAAAAAAAACCAAAAAACTAGCATCACAAATTAATGAAAAAAAAGATGAAATATCCAACAATGCTTAAGTAAATTGTACTCCAAATGGAAAAATAAATTATATTCCCCACCTGAACATATGAAAAATCAATTCTATATGCAATAAAAATATAAATATTAAAACTGAAAACTATTAGAAAAAATAAAGGATTTTAAGAAACTAGTAACATATAATATAAATATATTTTAAAATATATTGTAATATAAATGCTATTTATGTATAAAATTATGGGTACATTATCAATTAGATAGATGATAGATTTACAAAAATGTAAAGACTGCCCACATACTGGACAGAAGAAATATAAGTGTAACACCAATAGTTCACAATAGATTAATATTTAGACTAAAAAAAGAAATTTGTTCCAATCAATAAGAAAAGACATGCAACCCAATTTTTAAAATGGGAGATAAGTTTCAACACTCCATTCGTAGAGAAGGAGCTCCAAATGATCATAAATAGATGAAAAAATGCTCAGCCTGCTAATATTTAGAGAAAATACATAAAACCACAATTTACATCATATTAAGCAGATTGGCATAACTTTAAAAGACTGATAATATGAAATATCAATGAGGATGTGAGGAGCTGGAAAAATTTACACTGCATTAGTGGTCATGTGTAAGTTGGTAAGAATTTTATATAAAAATTTGGTGATATGTAGTAAAGGGAAGGGGTGAACTTTTTATGATCCATTAATTCCATATGTAGTTGTGCATCAAAAGAATGTCTCATTAATGAGAAAGAGAAAATGCAAAAAAGAAATAAGGTTAATTGAATTATTTTTATATGTACATATATATGTATGTATAATGTATTATCTCTATAGGTCATTTTTTTTCTATAGGTCATTTATATACTCAAATAGTGAAATTGGCAAATCAAGTAACATGTTCAGATATCAAAATAGAAGGCTGTACTTGAAGTGAACGTCCTAGGTACATAAATAAATAATGGATACATTTTAAAACTTAATGTTACAAGTTACACAATAATGAATAGCCTATAATAACATGTATGCACATTTTCATAAAGCTATAACAACAAACCCCAATTTACATACCATTAATGTCTATGTAACAATAGGAAAGTTGAAAGCATATGTTGTAGTGAAATATATTACAGCCATAAAATAATGGTTACTTCTAGAGTGTGAATAAGGCAAATGAAATCTTTTAGGCAGACCTCTACCCTTAACTTTGATGCTTTATATTCTTTTAAAATATTGATCTGAAATAAATATGGATAATGGTAAGATCTGGTAAATCAGTAGACAAAAATTTGCTTACCATTATGTAATATTTTTTAATATTTGAGACATGCTTTATTTATGAGAAAAAAACATTTTAGTTCTCTTTGTTTGAAATATTTTATCATTAAAAAAGGAAAGAAAAAAGTTAAGTGGGTTAATGACTTGAATTTTCTGTTAGATTCTCCATAGAAAGAAGCTTTCAGGAGTTACCAGGTTTTAGAAGAAAATTATATAATTGCTATTGATTCATAACATTGAAAACACCTAGAGCCCTCCTCTGCTTTCTGTCCTATTCTCCACTCTATTTTAGTTTGCTGAGTTGGCTGGTTTGGTTATATAACTTTTTTACAACTTTTCTTTTTGCTCCTTTCTTTTTATACTGCTCTTTGTCTTAGATCATATCAACCTATTTTATAGGTTTTATTTCTGTCATTTTTTATTATTTTCTCTTCTTTCTCAACTTATGTTGCCCTCCTAACTGTAGCATTGTATTTTTATGTATGCAGAAGTTTTATTTTGTCATTCTACTTTTTATATGACTGGGTCAATTTTTTATCTTCAATAATATTCCATTACTAATTTTATTTACTTTTTATAATGTTTTATCATCTGCCCTTATTATTATCAACTATGAAAAACATTTTGGAATAGGAGCACTGTTGGGCATTGATCATGCCCTAAGGAATATTGGATGCATTTTTTCCCCTTAATAACCTGTGCAGAATCTGTGAACATCTTATTTTTGATTCCTACACTCCTCTCAAAAAAATGGATCATCTGAGTTTAAATTACCAAAATAAGTAATTTAGCAGAGGAGACATAAAAAACACCTCATAGGGGCACCTGGGTAGTTCAGTGGTTGAGCGACCAACTCTTGATTTCAGCTCAGGTCATGATCTCTAGGTCATGATATTGAGCCCAGTGTCAGGGTCCACCCTCAATGGGGAGTCTCCTTGAGATTCTCTTTCCCCCTCTGCCACCCCAACCCCACTGATTCTTTAAATAAATAAATAGACTTAATGGAAGATTTGTGTATTTATGTATTTTTTTGTTTATTTATTTGAGAGAGGGACAACACAAGTTGGGGGGGAGGGGCAGAGGGAGAGGGAAAAGCAGACTTCCAGCTGAGGAGGGAACCTGAAATGGAGCTCTATCCTAGGACCCCAGGATCAAGACCTGACCCAAGTGCAACACTTAACTGGCTGGGCCACCCAGGTACCCCCAAAATTATTTTTTTTAAATGAAAACAAAAACAGCTCCATAATCCTGCTTCTAGTACAATGTGTTATGGCATTATAATGGTATTTTCTTTTTATATAAAACATTCCCAATTCCTTAATTAAATATATAATATATAAAATCATAAAATATATATTTTATATATATAATATAATCATAGTATTTTTTTAAAGATTTATTTATTTATTTCAGAGAAAAACAGCAAGAAGCAGAGGAAGAGCAAAAACCTCAAGCAGCCTCCCTGCTGAATGTGAAGCCCCTTACCCCACAGGACTTCATCTCACAACTTGAGCCAAAACCAAGAGTCAGGCTCTTAACTGACTGAGCCACCCTGGTACTCCCGTAGTCATTTAGCTCATGTTTTCTTCTCCAAGTAAATCCTGAAAAGTAGCTAATTCATACACAAACTGTCAAATCAGGAGAGTTGAGCACACGAAAGGGTCATTTTAAGGAGACTGGGATTTGGGAAACATTCTCAACAGGCAACCTAATCTAAGAAACTCAGGCTTCTACCAAAATTCAATGAACTGCTGTAGTATGTAGGTGCCCATGTGTTGATTATTACTGTCATTGTAGTACTTGGCTTAATGTGCAATAAGAATTCAATAAAATTTAAATACATTAATGAGCAAGAAAGAGGAGGTCCATTTAGTATGTTAGAACTAGGAGTATGTCAGAACTTAGTACATCCTACCTCAGGAGTGGGAATGAGTCAAAACCATATAACCTTAAGTTGCAAAAACCAAATGGCTTGACCTTCTCTGACCTTACAGACTCCGTGGAATATAACTTTCAGTGACTTCCACCCTCTTCTGAAATGAGTGGCTAGAGTTCAAAATGCAAAAGACTTAACTTTTCCACAAAATGCTATTTTATGCTGTTAACCTGGAAGAGGTCAGCCCTTTATATTTCAGAAATTTATTATGAAATTTCTCCACATAATGGTCAACTTAAATTACATATATTCTTATTATGGTTATGCTTTCAAGTGGAATAGAATTATATTTTATGGGAAAGATGGACTAGCAATAAAAAGTTGGATTTTACCAGATTCCAGCATAGGTGCTTAAGAGAGAGAGTTTATTTTTCAGAGATCTTAGTCTTCAATCTATAAAATAAATAGATTAATTTAAATCAGTGGCTTTTAAAACTGATTTATTAAGGACTGCTAGTAGATCGTAAAATAAATTAAGTGATTAAAGCATTTAAAAAATAAAATGGAATAGAAGAAAGATTTTTATATGGTATTGTATATGTAAGGATAAGTAAGTATTATGAAAATTAGCTTCCAATTCATGTATGTGTGTTTGTCAGTGTGTATACTGATAAAATATGCCTTTTGTAGATTATGGTTTTTTTTCTTTTTCTTTTTTAATTTTTATTTATTTATGATAGTCACACACACAGAGAGAGAGAGAGAGAGGCAGAGACACAGGCAGAGGGAGAAGCAGGCTCCATGCACCGGGAGCCCGACGTGGGATTCGATCCTGGGTCTCTAGGATCGCGCCCTGGGCCAAAGGCAGGCGCCAAACCGCTGCGCCACCCAGGGATCCCTAGATTATGTTTTTTAAAAAAAGGTACTTCACCAACAATTCTCCAAACTTGACCAATTCTGATTTGAATATTCTAGCTACTTTAATTAACCAAATTCATTCTTTCCTTACTTATGAAAAACATTAAAAGTATCTAGTTTGGAAATCATGTTCTTTATTTTTTTAACTAACTTATGACAGAAAATAAAATTTTATTTGAATATATTACCTGATTGCTTTCCTATTTATTATATAGCATTTAATGTTTTACTCACTGCCTCCACATCAATTTGTTTTATCATTAAATATTTTAAATTTATATAGGCACACAAAACATAACATACAAAATGGGAAAACAAAGTGATAAAGTAAATCTTTCAGAAAATTCTTGTTTTGTAGAAACCTGATACATTTTCATAAAATGTGACCAATGTTAAGATACAAAAGCAATTTTTAATGATGTGAATATCTACTACTTATGGGCAGATAAGTTAATTTACCTATGGGTACATATTAGTAAAGTGGATGGCTCCGGGAGTACTACACCAAGGTTTTTAGGGAAAAGAATTGTTTTGACCTCCTTGGGGCAAAAAGCATGGAAATAATTTTCTAAAATTTTCTATTTTACTTTGCCTAGGAACTATCATTACAAATGTATAAACTAAACCTTTACATTGATTTTTAATAATATTCTTAGAATTTGTATATTATTCTAAAATAGGACTTGTGAAAAGGGATTTCTTTTAGATAGATCAAAACTAAATATAATTTTGTTATAGGGAAGATCCATAAATATTGAATATCAAACAATTTACGACACTGATTGTGTCAGCTCATTAGCAGTCCATGATCACTTTGAATCTTCAGAGTTTTTCTTGGAACTTTCTGATATTCCAGTCCTGGTCTACTATTTTTCTGTTTGTCATGTTTACTGAATCTTTCACCTGTTGATTGATTTCCCCGTGCAAGCTGTAATATTGTCATTGTGAGGTCATCTTGATTTTTGTTTAAACATAAGTGAACCCTGCCCTGGATTTGAAAGTTCCTTTACAGAATACTTCGTTTGCCTTTATTCTGAAGAAGTCAGTGACCTTAAATTCACATGATTTACTTTTTAACCTTCGAATTCCTTCAACATCAGGTTCCACGGGATTTCTCACAGGTCACTTTTTTTGACTCAAATATTAAGCTTTTGTGTTGAAAGTAAATGAAGATTTCTAGCTCCTACTCACAAGGGCTACAGCTCTTTGGAGCTGGAAGTTTTACGTCACAGATTCCCTTTCAGGTCTCTTCCTTTCTAGAAATCCAGGGCAAAATTCAGCACCCACCTACTAGGGTTCCTATCTAAGTCCAAAACTCCTGAGGGCCATTGGCACTACCAACTCTCACCTTCTGAATTGGTTTTGATTTTGCTTTTTGTTTTGAGCACCTAAAATTTCTTCACTTTAAAGAAGTTATTTCTCTTTAAAGTGAAGTCTTTCTCTTTAAAGTGAAGTTATTTCTCTTTAAAGTGAAGTCTTTCTCTTTATTTCTCTATTTTTCTTTTTATTTCTCTTTTTTATCCAGAATTTCTGTGTTTGCATCAGTTGGGCTGCCTTGCCACATCACCTCAAGTTACCTTGTTACAAATGTCAATCTAAAGCATTTTTCAGGTGAAAGTTTCACCACATATATCCACTTAGTAGAATTATTATAAATGATCCACTTCCAGTTCCAGAAGAATCAGGCCAATTGGTACTCCTCCCCCACAACATAAATGCTATTTTTCAAAAAGAATGTGTTGTTCATAGTTATCAACTATTATTATTATATAATTGAAATTTGCTAAGGAAGTGAAACCTAATGTTCTTATAAAAGGGAAAAAAGGGCAAATTAAAAAGAATGTATTGTTTAAAAGGTATAATCCTCTAATGGAAAGGACACACCAAGTGCCAAACAGAATATCCAAAAATCACTCTTAGACATAGAATAGCAACATTTTAGAATCTTGAAGTAAAAGAGAAAAAAATTACATAAAAGCTTTCTATAACAGAAATCATATTGATCCAAACTTTCCTACTTATTACATTGAATGTAAGAAGACATTGTTTTCAAAGTACTATTATAAAAAAAAGTAACTTAAAATTTTAGACTTTTATCCTAGAATGCTTATTAAATTATCATTAATAGTGAAGTAAATTACAAATCTTCTTCAGAACTGCAAAGACAAATGGACATCTAAATATTACTGGAGGATGCATTTTATTTTTTATTTTTTATTTTTTTGGAGGATGCATTTTAGCAAGAAAAATATATCTAGTAGAAAATAGGATACAATAAACAATCAGTAGGGGAAAAATGACCTATTGTTACCTCTAAAGGTAGTTGTAAAAAAATAGCAGAAATAGAAGCTAAGATCTCCAATGATAAAAAAGAAAAAACATGGTGAGCTTATTTTTTTCACTCAAAAAGAAGATATATCAGTCAGGATCAGGTTTTGCTGTGTATAGCAATAAGTAATCTAAAAAGACAGAGCTTTATTATTTTCTCATGTAAAAAATAGTTTTGAGGTGAGTGATCCAGTGCTAATACAGTAGCTCCACCATTATTTATGTAACATTTATATTAAACATTTGTTTAATATTTAAACATATTTCTCTATCAACATGGAGAACTAATCAGCAACTATAACATTTCCTTCCAAATAAAAATACTTTTTGCAAGCTGTCACTTTCTCCTTTTCCTTCCAATATCCCATATTTTGTTGAAATATTCTGAAGTTTTAATTTTTGGTTTTTATTATATTTTCAATATGCTTCTACTTTTGTAGATGTAAATTTTGTTGATTGTCTTAAGGTTTGTAGTCATACTCTCTATCGAGTATATTTAGCTCTAATTTTTGCTGGTAGTTTTTGCTCAACTGTTTTTCATATCTTATGAATTCAATAGTTCTTGACCTCATGTTTTCATATTTTGTTAGAATAGATTAGTTATTGATTCTGAAAGACTTTCTGACCATCATGTAAGTAAGAATATGTCATTAACTTGCCCTTGGAAGTGAATGATGTTTTTGAAGTAAATAAAATTCTACATAAAATTCTACATTTACCATTTGGTTTTGGAATTTAAAAATATTTGCCCTTTTTTTTTCAAATATCCAGTTATAAAACACAAATATGACACTAGTCTAATTCTAAATCCTTTGACAAAAATCACTTTTTTTTTTTTTTCTGGCTTTCTTCATAGGAAGCTCTTACAAAGCTTTTTAACTTTGGAATTCTTCAATTTCTACACGGAGCCTGTAGATCTCCTTCACCAACACCACCAACAGCCACGCTTGAGGTTTTATTCAGCTCAAGAAAAGTATTTATTTTTGTGTTTCCTCTTCTGCACTTACATCACTTTTCCTACAACTCTTGTTAGACAGATTGTCCAACTTCCAGTACTATCCTAATGTTCTTATCTCTTTATCTTTTCACCAAATATTATGAGACAATCTGTTGACCAAATCAAGATTCAATCTTTGGATGTGTTTATCCTAACATTCAGTCTGTTCAAGTTTGTGTTTACTGTCTGTTTTCTTTTTTTAATTATCTATTCTTTTTAAAATTTTGCCATGTTTTTAATTTTTCAGTGCTCTAAATGTTTCACTTTTGTATATCAATAACTTCTTATGACACTCTCAATAATCTCAATGAATTTGAATTACATGTTTATCTTTTATTTCTCTGATAAACACTTTTATGCTATATATTAATTTTTTCTATTTTTGAAAAATATTTTATTTATTATTTATTTTAGAGAAAAAGAGAACGTGCATAGGGGAGGGGCAGAAGAAGACTGAGAGGGAAAGAATCTCAAACAGATTCTGCACTGTGCACAGCCCCAGTTGGGCTCTAGGGACTGCATCTCACTACCCATGAAATCATGACCTGAGCCAAAACCAAGAGTTATGTGCTTCACTGACTGAACCACCAAAGAACACACTAATTTTTCTTTTTGTGATTGGTTCTCGCTTTCATGTTGCTGATTTCCTCAAATACTTGCTGATTTTTTGTTGTGGTGCTATGTTTAAAACTAAAGGCCTATATTGATCAGTACTGGTCAGTCACATGAAATTCCCTTCCTGTTCAGTCTCAGTGAGAGTTACCTTTATTACAGGTATCTTATTCTCCTTTCTTGTGATTGTAAAATTGGGGTCAGGTATCTAGTACAGGACCAAAGGAATAGTCTTCAGAGAGTCAGATTAACTGGCTTAGAAATTGAAGGAGCTCTGAGTCTTCTGTGGTAGCTATTATTTAACTCCAGACCTAACTTTTCTCTGCTCCCACACATCAGAGAGCGATCTGGATCAGGATTTCCTCTTTCATTTGAAAAGCTGTGCTGGATATTTTAACATCAAGTAATCCACTCTAGATATACAGCCCTTTAATTCCTCAAACTAATGATTATAATTTCAACATATTGCTGATTTTATTTATTTTTACATTTATTTTTACATCATCATTATGGTCTGGGATGATATGTATGTCATAGAAATGATGGGTTTCTTGAAAGTTTGAGAGCCTTAAATGCTAAAAGTGTTGTATTTTATAACTAATTAAATAATAATTTATTCATTATTACTATCCCAGAAAATATTTCAAAGAGCTATTGTAACCTAGAGATGTTTATTTTTGCTTGGAGTATTGTTAACTTTTTTGAAATTAGATTCTTATTTTTTTTATTTTATATATGCTGCATATATCTGTATGTCTACATCTATATTTATCTACATATATAATTGCTATTTTTCCCCAAAATGATAACCTTTTGGAATGGTGAACAATAAAACATGCGTTCATATCCTCTTATGAGTCTTGCTAGGGAATATGTTTTATTAAGTTTAAAGCACTAATCATCATTTACTCTCTCTGTCAGTCAAGGATACAGCTCTTATCCAAATTTATTTTCTCCTTTCATTATTTTATCTTAATTCATCTACCTGACTCTTAAATTATTTATATCTTTAATTTCTATTTTACAAAGGATTTAATTAAAATATCTCAGTATTCATAAAGTAAGTTTTTTCTTAATAATTGCCATGTGGATAACCTGAGTTAATGACATTTCCCATATTAATCTGGAATATTTTGAAATATTTAGCATGTTTTTTTTAACAGCAAAGAATTGAAATTAATGAAACTGTTGAACTTTCAGCCAATAACCAACGATAATCTATTTTTAAGATATATTTATTTATTTGAGAGAGAGAGCATGGAGGAGGGAGGAAGAGAGGGAGTGGGAGAGAAAGAATTCCAAGCAGATTTTCCACTGAGCACAGAGCCTAAGATCATGACCTGAGTCAAAATCAAGAATCAGATGCTCAACCAACTGAGCCACCCAGGTGCCCCCATGATAATCTTTAATATGCATTATATGGCTCACTATGTTGCTACCCCACTGATGTGTATCATATCTTTTTTCACCGGATTTTATTGCTACTGCTTTGTAATCTTATGTAATATATAGATTATTGAGTTGTAGGCAAAATAATTTTGAAAACCTTAAGTTTTTCAATATTCATAGAAATTTGTTGAATTAAGGAGCATGTTGATTTTAAAAGACTGTATGGGGTCTTTTAAATTAATGACTTTTGTAGTCCTTTAAATTAAAAGACTATATGGGGTCTTTCAATTAATAATATGTAATTTTGGAAAACTTACATTCTCAATTGTAATTTGAGTTCTATGCTTTTGAAAGTTTTTCTTTCACTTAGTTTTTCAACTTTTGCCTTTTGCAACAACTGTTCTACACCATTTAAAAATAAATGACCCACTATAAGAAATAATTTTGCTAGTTTTACAAGAAAAATCAACATAGTAAATAACTTTTTTCTGGTTTAGTAGCTAATCCAAGAAAAGTAAAAGGTTTAGGACTCCAGCTGACCGATGGATGCCCCAGACATTCTTAAGTATAGGCTTCAAACAGATAATTCATCGTATACATTATTTGATTTCCCATAAAAAATTTACACTTAGACTTGGACCTCTTTTAATGATTGTCTTATGCAGCACTGTGCAAAATGGGAGGCTTTTTAAAATACTGAATTTAGACTGAAATAATTATCAGCACCATGCACAAGTGGGTCAAGCTTAGAAGAGAAAAATTGCACTGCCAGCTTTGAGTAAGACCCAAGAGGCAAGGCACAGAGCACATGATATGGATCAGCCTTGTTTGATTATTTTCAATGAAGTTCCTCAGCTATTGTGACCTAAATCTCTACTTAGATTGCTTGTTTTCCTTGGTTCATTGTTTTAAATATGCTGAGTTGTTTAAGATCAGTCCTAGACAAATATTAAGACATATATGAGAACCTGTCTTATCTCTAGTAGGTCCTTTGATTCCCTTCTGTACAGAATGCAAATGTATCAGCTAGTCTTCTTTATGTCTTAAACATCCAGGAAAAATTGCTATGATATCCCAGTGATTAAAATTACCTATTTTTATAAAGTAAGTTTACAACACTACTTGTAAACTCATGCTGGACTAATTAAATGCATCTCCTTGGACTTTAGATTCTCTAAGAAACTATTGCCAGTTGCTGGTGAACAGTAGAGATTTAAGGTCAAGGCTACCACAGATATCAACAAGATGATTTCTATTTCTTTTTTCTTTTCCCTTCTGTTTTCTCTCAGACAATCCAATTGAGGACTCTAGAAACTTAACTAAAAGCTAAGCCCTAGAGGGCAGGAGAAATAAAAAGCAGTAAAAATATATATGCTCTTATAGCTATTTTAAAAATTGAAGTTTCTATAAAACCATTTAATAAAAAATATTTCAAGGTCATATGATTTCATTGTTGTATCCCATCAAACTTCTAAGAAATAGTATCAATTCCAAAATATTCTTACAAAAACATAAAATGAGGAAATATTTTTCAACCTGTTTTTATGAAGCCAAAATAACCTTAACACCAAGATCTGGCAAAGATATTACAATATAAGAAAATTAAACACCAATGTCCCTTGAGTACATGGAGACAAAAGTTGTAGACAACATATAGCAAATGGAATCCAAAAAGACTTAAAAATATAAAACATAATGACCAAGTGGACTTACCCAAGGAATGCAAAGTTGGTTTAACATTTTAAAAAAACCTAAGAGATGAATGAAAGTGATATAATAAAATTCAGAAAATGGCAGTTATTTTTAAAATATAGAAGGGAACTTCTTCAGAGAACATAGAGTCAACTCCTTACCTAATGATAAAACACTGAACCTTTATCCCTTACAGTATATTATAGGCAAGAATATCCATTCTAATCATTTCTAATTAGCAACATACTAGATGTTCTAGCCAGGGCAATAAGCAAGAAAATGAAATAAAAGTTATACATATTGAAGAAGAAGAAGTAAAATTGTCTTTATTCACATACAATAGCATTGTTTAAATAGAAAATCCTACAAAGCTAAAAATAATCTACTAGAACTGATAAGTGAATTTAGCAATGTAGTAAGATGCCTACTTGTACCTTTCTGTTTTAAAATGGATTCGATGTACCACCAAGCCATTGGCACTCACTTACCATGCTCTCTCTCTATATATATATATATTTTTTAATATTTACTGTCTTTCTTGAAAATATAAGACTTTACAAGGGCTGAGATCTGTTATCTGTTTCACTAATGTATCATCAGTGCCAAGATAATTGGTAAACACATTCAATAAATAAAAGAACTTAACTGGTGAATGAACCATTGCAACTCCAATAATCTCACTCTTCTTTTACTATAATCAGTTTTAAGAAGGCTTCAAAGTTAGCTATAGATGTAACTTTTAATCTGGCCAATGTGGTTAGAGTTATTTTGATCCTTTTTCTTTTAAATACAGAGTACTTGTATTGTTTAACAAGATTGCTAAACAGTTGTCACAGGAAAAAACTCCTCAAAATATAGTCACAGTTTCTTCATAGAATGATTTTGTATTTTACTTCCTATATAGCTTCAATTAGTTTTACCCATATTTTCTGACTGATTTCTTTCTGCAGTTTAACAAGCCTCCTTAAGGATTACTGAGTTAAAAACTTTTGAAAGAAATACTACTCAAATGTGTCTATCATTTCCTCAGTGGTCATGAATGGTTTACATAGAAGGTCTTGGTCATCTCTGAGATTCTATTTAAAAGAGAATGTATGTGTGCATGTATATACATATATACATACATACATATATACACACAATACACATATAATTTATATACACATTACTAAATTACTTTCACTCTTAGGTCAAATTCTCAAAAAAATCCACTGCTTTGCCATAATGATCTATGTAACTTAGATTTAATACAAGTCTTATTTGTTAATTTCAAAGATTGCTTATGAATAATATTTATTTATTTATTTATTTATTTATTTATTTATTTATTTATTTATTTTTGGTATTCACAGTGAAGAGTCAGAGTAGTTACAAAATCTGTATTGAGGATTCAATCTCATTGTGAAGGACTTTTTTAAAGAAATAAATGGTTGAGAATGACCGACTTCTCTAGATGCATATATTGTTTGAGATTGGAAAGACAGTGATAAAGAAAGTTATTTGAGTCTTGTCAGAGTGATGAATTTGGACAATAAAGGAAAAAATATAAAAATTGACATGGGAAATATTTGGAAAGTTTCAGCAATATAGTTACAGATGCCTATTGGTGAACTTCCCAGCACCTCTGATTCTACATTCATATCTATAGAAAAAGCCATTTTTCCATGCAAGGCAAATTGTCACATTAAAAATAGTTCACCTATATCATATAAAATAAATTTCTTTCCAACAGACTTTACACTTCCAAAGCCCCTTGCTATTGAGTCCCATTTGCACTAAAATGTTCACATATTAAATGGTTCATAATTTGAAGGGCACTACCTACCTAAAATGACAGATTCTTGATTTATTTGGTAGATTTATTAAGCTGACTCATGTTGCTTTGCCAATGCAATACTTATGTTCTAGAATTGTTTATTTCATCATATTTTATCAGACATATGAAGTAATGTTCTCTAGTAAATTTCCAAAAGTGATTTGCTAGAGTCTTAATTTTAAATTGCTTTCATTCATACACAGATTCCCAGAAATGAAGCACAGGCTATCATTTTGTTTCAAAACCAACACAAAACAATTTTCACTACAGAAATTTATCAATATACCAATGAGGTTTGAGGGAAAAATATACCTTACTTAATAAAGTATTTGCAAATATAAGGAAGAAGGCAAAGAATTTTTAACAACTTTGCATACATTCATATGAAATACTTAACATACATCTATAAATCTGATAGCTAGCTCCCTCTTTATATTGGCATGCTTGCTCATTACCTAATCTTTCAGGTTTTATTATCTATATTGCCATCCGTTTACTTGACAGTAAAAATCAGATGCTATTAAAATTTGCTTGTGATTCATACTGTTATTTATACGAGAGTCTTTCCTCTACCTCATGAGGGCTATGTACGTTCCTTTCATTTATATTGTGTAATTTGTTCAAAGAACGTAAGTTTCAAGTCTATTTCTCCTTAATTGAAAATAAGTCTTTCCTAGGCAGATATTTTACAAAAGTAGTGTGAGTGGGTTTTCACTAGGTTTTTCTTACCTTTCACTGAAATGTTGTCAGAATCTGCCAGGAAGATCATAAACCATGGAACTGTATGCTATCGTGCTACATTATCATTTCAGGAATCCCACAGACTTGGTGTGTGAAGGGGAAGCAACTGGGAGAATAAACTCTCCCAGGAGAGAAGTCATCTCTATGTATGACTTCTGGCCTGTATTTGTTGAAACTGCTTAGTCAGTGACCAGCTTTGCGTATGTAGTTTTCAGTCCTGCCTGGAATCTATTCTGGGCCCCACCGTGTCTGAGGCCGGCATTCTCCCCAGTGGTTGCCCCTTTAACTAGAGACCACCTGCTCCATTAAGAAAAGATTATGCTCCATTGGGAAAAATTAAAACTGGCCATTCAAATGCGGAAAGCCACATTTGAAAGCGACTGTGCAACCCAAGGACTTGGGTATAATGGAATTACTATGGGCTTTTTACCCAGGTACAGATCCCACTATATTCTTAACCCTCACTGGAAAGGCAGGTCCAAGTAAAAAAATCCCTCATGAACCTCCAAATTTATAGGATCTTTGGTAAATTCTGCCAGTGATCTTACCTATAATCCATGAATTTCATTTATTTATCCCAGTGTTTTATTCACTAAGTGATTCGGTAAACCAATAATTATTAATTGAATAATTGCTATGTTCCAGGTTATGTTCTAGACCCTGGAGATTCAGTAGTAAGCAAAAGAGACCAAATCTCTACTTTTAAGTACTTACTTTCTGATAGAAATATTGACCTACTTTCTCAAGAAGGGGAGTTATGAGTCAACTCTAAATTATATCCTTTAATCTAGCCCCAACTAGATATAGTTAGTTATATCTAACTATAAATCCTCAATAATATTTATGTTCATCATGCTTTCATATTTTTATAGTGCTAATGTAACTTTTTCTTTGTGTTTGAAGCTTTGATCATTTAAATAGTTTTTGGAGGGTTACTCTGGAAGAATGGACTTCCATTTTCCCAGAAAGAAGAACAAATATCATTGGAACTTAATAACATCACTAGGATATGTAGAGTCATAATCTTCTGTACCTAATAAAATTACCCTTCTCATCATAAAGATAATCTTTCATTTTCCTGTAACTCCTTCCCCTGAACGTCAATTCCTAGCACAGATCAGGAATGTTGCTATAAGTAAATAAGAAAAGGAAATATTGAGTCTTAATGGTTTCAATAGAAAAAAATATAAGGTATGATATTTTTTATTTATATTTTTTTACAAAAGTTATACATGAACCCATACATAAGAATATGAATTTGTTTTATTGACAAATGTGCCTTCTTCATGCTTATGCTAACTAATTGGATCAGATATATGGCAACACTACTATGCAAAAACAGTGCCAATACAATGTATGAGGCATTCACTTTCAAAAGTAACACCGATTATTATTGGCTAAGTAAATGTAACCATCAAAACCAGAAACTATCCTGAAATATACAGAAATTAGTTTCATAGGGAGAAAAAGAAAACAAACACCCAGGCTGCCAAAGTCTACTTTACAAGTCCAAGATAGTGACAGTGTTGAAATTTTCTGGAAATTAAAGCTGTATTATATTGAATTTTTTATAAAAGTGTCAGAATATTTTTGGCTTCTGGATAGACTACAAACAAAATGCAATAGAAAAATAACCCTGTCTTTTTTCTTCCTTATGTAAGGAAAAACCTAGCTCTTCCCTACTGTGCATTTCTTCCCTGTGCGCCTCCTTCACTACTCACACTGGACACTTCACCGCTGACACTTCTGGTCACCAAATGTATAGAAGTTCTCTCCATGACAAACAATTCTCTGGGACACCAGCAGGGTGTCTGAGAATGTAACTCAATTCAGACACTATCTACCTGGAGATGGCATCAGATTCCACAGATTAAGGGCTCAGGCCAAGACTTTCCTCCCATCCCTTCATGTGAGATACTAGTCACAAGTCCAGATTGATACTTGTGTTTCTGGCCAACTGGCTCTAGATTGGAGGTTCCAACAACTCCCTCTTTGTGTTGGATTAATTTGCTAGAGCACCTCACAGAACTCAGGGAAATACTTGTTAACTTGTATGAGTTTATTAAGGATATAATAAAGAATACAGATGAATAGCCAGATGAAGAGATACATATGGTAAGTATGGGAGGGTTCTGAACACAGGAGCTTCCGACCCAGTGGAGTTAGGGTATGTCACCTACCAGGTATTGAGGTGTCCATCAAACTGGAAGCTCTCTGAACCCTATTGTATTGAGTTTTTTATGGAGGCTTCCCTAAGTAGACATGATGACTCCAACTCCTCTTCCAGCCTTTCTCCCTTCTCTGGAGAAGTGAGGTGGAAGGACTGAAAAATCCAAGGTTCTAATCATGGCTTGGTCTTCTGGTGACTGGCTCCATCCAAGAGCCCACCAGGAGCTCACCCAGGGTTGCCTCAAAGAAAAAAAAGTTACTCCTAGTGCTCTTATCATTTAAATATTTTCAAGGATTTTAGAGCCCTGGGTCAGGAACCAGGACCTGAGGGTGGAGATCAATATACACATTTTCTGCTATTCATACAAAGCCATTCCCAATATTAAAACTGACTCATCTTAACAAAATGTTATGGTCTTGCTCCCTTTTGCATTTCATTTCGTTTCATTTCATTTCGTGGTCAGAATTTGACAAATGAGGAGGAGGCATATTACTAGCTGCTTGTCAGAGACCGGCAGGTAAAATCCTCCCAGTGTAGGGTATCAATAAGGCAATACCAGCATAGCCAAACTTTCCAAAACAGTAAACAGAACAGAAAGAGTAGATGGAAAAACAAATCAATGTGGTAACTAAAACCATTTCCTGACAACTGAGGCTGATAAAGTAGCATACATATGAGTATAGACTCTAAATTTGAGATGAGGGGGATTTGGGAAGGGCAGTCTCCTGTCTAGTCTATTGTGGATAGATCTTTTAAGGTGAAGATATTTTAAAGATTAGTAAACATAGGCTATATTATTTGGATAACAGAATGTTAATATGAAGTTCTTTAAAATGGTGTCCATGGCCATCAGTTCATTTGAGAGGGATGTGAGGTAAGGCAGGAAAAGTACTATTATTCTGAGATTCATGGAAGCTATTAATTGACTGGTTCAGTGAGAATTGGAGACCTAAGCCATCCTTCCAGACCTAAGCCATCCTTCCAGACCTAAGCCATCCTTAATCCAGACCTAAGCCATCCTTCCATCCAGACCTAAGCCATCCTTCCAGACCTAAGCCATCCTTAATCCAGACCTAAGCCATCCTTCCATCACAATTATATGGCTTCATGCATGTGCTACTGTGCTTGGGGAGCTTAATACGTGTTCATTGTACTCAGCATACACCCACAATCTCAAATTCTGATTCTAGGAATGAAAGTAACAATGGACATATGCAATATTAGATATTTGGAGGATCTTCATGCAGTGAGAAGTACCTGAACTGAAAACTTTCATAAACAGAGCAATGATAAGAACACCAAGGTTGCATATGGTCTCATTTTTCTTTCCTCAACAAAACAGAACAAGCGATAAATCCAATCTCTCTCTGGAATTTCTAAAGATACCTTTATCTCTAGTGTCCTGAAATTTCATTTATTGTAGTGATTTGAAAAACTCAGAGTGTTTAATTATAGAAACCCATTTATAGGATAACTCATCTTCTAACAGTTTCATTGTTTTCTCCTTCTCAAACTCAGTTAATCAGATATTGCCCTTCCTATGATGACTGTATTATTTTCACTTTTCTACCTGTTTTGCAGCCTTTGCCTTTCTGGTTCCATTTTGGGATTATTTCTCAGCTATATATTTTGAGCCTTTCATTAAGTTTTTATTTTCCTGCTTATGCACTTTAAACTATAGTTTACCCTCTGATTGTCCCTTTGCAATAACTTCTGTTCTTATTGTATAGATACAATATCTTCCTGTCTCTATGAGGTGTTAATTATAATTATTGGCAATATTCTTCTACTCTTTCCATTGTCCTTTCTTCTTTTTGTTTATATTTTTGTTATTGTAATATTTATGTGAGGCTTCTTATTTTTTAAAGATGTATTTATTTATTTGAGAGAGAGAGAGAGACAGCAGGCATGAGCAGGGGCAGAGGCAGAGGGAGAAAAAGAAAGAGAATCTCAAGCAGACTCCCTGCTGAGCATGGAACCCCGACATGGGACTCCATCTTATGACCCTGAGATCATGACCTGAGCCAAAATCAAGAGTCAGACACCTAACCAACTGAGCCACCCAGGCACCCATAGGTGAGGTTTTTAAATAAAAATGTGTTTGGTCTGTATTTTTTATTCATACTTAAAAATGAAGCATAAGAAAGTTTTTTAGACTTTCCATGTATATGACCAAGGAATAATCCATTTTTCTCTATCCTCTGAACACTTCTGACACCAAATATTTGGGTTTTCACACCAAATAGTTCAGTTCTTTGGAGACACCAACTGGGTGTCTTACAATTTAATTCATTCGGACACTAATTAGGTAATTAGTGCAAGCTCAAAGGTTAAGAGCTCAATTCCACAAAACTGCCTCCCACTTCTGAGGCCAATCAAAAGTTTGTAAAAGCAGCACAAATTATTGAATAATCCAAGATAAACTTAACAATAAGAGTACAAAAAATTATGAAACATTTGACTGAAAAATATAAAAATAACAAATGCAAAGTCATCTTTAGGTTACTATATAAATTGAATTCAATCCAAATAAAAATGCAAGTTTTATTTTCCATCAGACTAGAGAAGTTCTTACTAAAATTGACATATAAATGAACATTCTATGACATAAAACTGGCATAGACTAACATTCAAGAATATATATGAAAACACTAAAAACAAAAACTCTGATGGTGTACTAACCTCCCAGCCATCAAAACCTAAGTCATAGAAATAGAATGTTACTTGTGCATGAATAGACAAGTGAAACACTGGAATTGAATAAAAAAGTCCAGAAATAAGCCAAAGCACATACAGATATTTAATATATGATTAAGCTAACATTTTGAATCACGAGGCAAAGATGGACTTTAAATAGAACTGTAGTAAATGATTACCCATTGGAAAGAGAAGAAATTCGATTCTTACCTCACATTTCTCACAAGAATAAACTTTAAAAGAATCAAGAATCTAAAAGTAAAATAATATTAATAATAAAACTATGCAAAAAAAATGATAAAACTATGCAAATATTAGAAGAAAATTCATCAATAACGTCGGTGTAGGAGATGGTTTCCTACCTATGATTCAAAATTCAGATGCAATGAATGAAAGATTGGCAAATTTGACTATATAAGATATTTTTAAAAAATTTTCTCTAGCAAAACACACAAGAAAAGTGAAAGGAAATTGAAAGAATAGAAGACATTTTGAGCACTGTACATCACATTTAATATCATCAGTATATGAAGAAAACTTTCACATTGAGGTGAAAACAGTCCTACCAAAAAAAAATAAAATAAAAAAATAAAAATAAAAATAAAAATAAAAAAAAAACAGTCCTACCTGACAACAACAAAAAATGGGTAAAGACATAAACAATTCCCTAAAATATATACTAAAATGGCTCTTAAATGTATAAAAAATGTTTGATCTCAATCATACTTAGATACATCTAAATAAAAATTATAGTGATATATTTATGAGATATAATATTAGCATAAATTAAAACATGTAACAAATCTCCAATAAAAATTACTAAAAAATAAGAATTTCTATTAGAGTAGTTGTAGAGAAACAAGGACTCTCCTCCATTTACTTTTTGGCCCTACGTTTCCACTTCTTGAATTTATTTTGAAGATATACTTCCAACATTTGGAAACATATATATGCACAAGATTATTCATTACAACATTGTTTATAATTGCATATCAAAAATAAAATGGATGACCATACATAAAAGAGTGGTTGTGTAAACTATAGCATACATAACAAAGTATAATGCAACTATATAAAAGATTTAGGTATGTTTGTGTACTGATATAGAGGGGTTTTCAAGATATATATTCTCAAGCAGAAAAAATATCTATAGCCTTACATTTTTCTTAACAAAATAAAATAAGTTTATATGTATATAGTATATATTTATGCATGAAATAACATATGTGTAATTATATAAACATACATAGTTGTATTAAAATACATAAAAACAAATTGTATATATTTTCTCTGTGCATAAAGAAATGAACAGAAAGGGTGAACATAAACACAAAGAAACACAAACTAGAAATGAATCTATAAGATTAGTTTCTTATAGAAAGTGGGTGCAAATAGGCTGAAAATGATGGAGATTAAAATGGTAGAGAATGGATACAAGTGACATTTATATAAATATATAAGATGCAATTATCTGAAATGCATTTTAAATTATTTGCTAACAAGCAGCTTTGAAGAAGGATTTCTTCAAGGAAAGCTTTAAAACTAAAGGCTAAAAAGAGTTTTTTGGGGTTATCTGTGGATTTGGTATCACTCTTAGTAATCAAGAACTGTGTGTCCTTTTGAGATACAAATAAATAAGCAAAACCCTGAGTCAGAAGTCACCTCCTGCAAAGCTGGCCTTTTATATTTATTTTAGATTTTTCAAGAGATTTAATTTATCATGTGTTTTTATATATACTATAATAAATTGGTTACATTGTGGCTCAATTTTTAAAATTTATTTCTAAAAACTACAACCTGTTTAAAAAATACATATGTGAATGTTTGATTAAAAAAGATTATTATTAAGACACTTTTCTCATCAAATCTCCAGAGGTATAGTAACATGTAATGGTAGTTTCGAAATATAGTCCAGAAAAAGAAAAAATAGAACTGAAAGCAAATGCTCCGAAGTGTCTCTCCTATTCTAGGTAAAAGAGAGAAATTCTTGAGAGGAGAATAATGTTATTCAAGAAGATTTTCTAAATAAAGATTTTTAGGCCAATGGTAAAAATTATAGGAATCAATTTGAACCAGTTTTACTCCTCTTGGAATTTAAAAATCAAGCCGTTAAAATTAACAGTTGCAGTGTTAACAGTGAATGCCTGTTAAAAATGAAGCAGTTAATCACCAGGAACAGCATATTAAAACTGTTAATTTGTAGGTTTGAAACTTCTTTTAATTAGAGCTGTAGGAAAAGTTTCTTGTTCAGGGTAAATTTGAGATCTCATGGCTCTCTCTCATGCTTGTGAAATTTCACACACACAAAAAGTCCTTTTAGTGGGTATGGTTGGGGTGATAAAGGGAAATTTAAGTGCTTGATTTTTGTTTGTTTTCTCCTGGCCTTTAAAAATAAGCTGGAATTAAATGGCAATGCTTTTGATTTTTTGGAAGTGACCACAGACTTTAGACTGGGTAGAGTGAATGGATTGCATCTAGATGACATACATATTAAGAGAGAAAAAGAAGACATTTCTGGAAACAAGATCTAAAAAACTACCAACATAAAGGCAGCTTTCAGGAATAAAGGAGTTGCAGATAACCATGTATTCCAGGCGAATAGGTGTTGGTCCTTCAGGCCAGCTTCTCTACCCAATACCTCTATGGTGAAGGCTGGTAAAATGCAAGCTCCTTGGCCATAGCAAATGGAGATTCTGATTCCTTGGATTTGAGGTTAGCCAGGAATTTGCATTTTAGTGTGCATCCTAGGAGTTGTTTATGCAGTTGCTTCAGAAACTGAATTTGAGATATACTTCCTTTACCTTTCACCCTTGAGAATGCATTTAGCCTCTGATTTTGGTGAGCTCTCTGTATGAATGAGAAGAAATCAGAGGGCACTGTAGAAACTACACTTAAAAATAAATGACGATCACAACTATTGTGAAATTTGTTAAGTACCAAGAGATGAAAATAATAATAAACAAAAGAAATGAAACCATTTCTAATATAGGTACATTGATAGCAACTAATTAAATAAAACAGGAAGTGAAAATGGACAACCAAATCCAGCAACCAGGGTAAGTTACATCAAACTGCATGCAATTGAGTCCAATCATGGACTTCTAATTCTATTTACAAATAAAATGACAGCAAAGATTTCGGGTATACATGTATTGAGCAATTTATCACTCATTCTGTGCCTAACCAGATGAAAACCTATTTCTAGGTTCTCAGGCACAGCACAATGTCTAGTATAAAGAAGATAGTCTATAAATGTTTCTAGAATGTGATCATTTTCCACTAATATTCTACAATTTTAATTTCTTTCCACATATTACAGTCCAGGTAAAATACCCAAGTATGGGCATCCACCAAGGCCATAACAGCAGGACAGGCTGCTAAATAAAGATGCAGGTCCTGAGTCAGTCAGGCTTAATTGCCAGCATTTACCAGCAATATGCTGTATTCACACAATGACATCACTCCTCTAAATCTCAGGATCCTTGATCATAAAATCAGATAATAAAACTAACTACCTTAGTGTTTCACAGATTAAATTAGCATTGTTTGTGTCACATAATGCATAATAAATACAAATGATTCCTTAGAATAGCAACATACGCAGTATGAAATTTCTATTTAATGAAGAAAAAATGTTTTCATCATATATATGCTAGAATATGAATTAAGTTGATGAATGTTAGGTCAGAAAATTAGAAATCCAAATGATGATACTTTGTAATATACTGATTGTACATGTAATTGTATATATGCAATTGTAATATAAAGATAATTAAGGAAAAAGCATGTATTCTTAGTAATGATAGGAAAAGATCAGTCAGAAGTAAATGCACAAAGAGGTACCTGGGGGGCACAGTTGGTTGGGCATTCAACTCTTGCTTTTGGCTCAGGTCATGATCTCAAGGTCATGAGATCAAGCTCTGCTTTGGGCTCCATGCTCAGTGCAGTCTGCTTCGGATTGTCTCTCCTTCTCCCTCTGCCCTTCCTGTTTATTCTCTCTCAAAATAAATAAATAAATCTTAAAAAAAAACATGCTACAAGTAACTCTTAGTAAAACTACAAATATATATTTATTAACATACACAAATTCACATACATAGGTGCATGAATATATATATACATACCACATAAGTCCAGTAACACTTTTTTATGTATAGGAATGTGTACAATCATTAACGACTTTATTGGGATGAAACTGGCATACAAAAAGCTGTATATGTTTTCAGTTTGCGGTTTGATCAGTTTTAGCACATGTATGCATGTGTGAAATATTGACAGTAATCAGAAAAACATTTGTGTCATCTCCAAAAGTTTTCTTATACCTCTTTGTAATGTCTTCCTTCCTTACTCATTTTTTTAAACATCTGTAGAATATATGATGTCTCTTCTTGCATTGCTGACTTTAAGAATTTCTGTCTTCTTTATTCCATCTAGATCAGTATGACTTAGAGATTTAACAGGATGGATTTCTTTTTCCTATGGAATTATATTTTCTAGTTCTTTCACTTTTTTGTGTTTAAAATATCTTAGTAGTTTCTCAGAGTGGAAGTTTAGATCGGCCATCTTGAGACCACTAAATTTCACATGCTATAGAGACACTGCTTTAGCTACATTTCACATCTTTTGGAATGTTTTGTTTTGAAAAGATCAAAGTTAGCCTTCATCTTAGAGCTAGTACACCCCATTTCTGTGTTGGCCTCCTTTAGGCTCTGCTTACCTACCTGTGAAGTCAGTAAAGTTTCTCCTTTCTGGCATCAGAGGAACATAATGATTGCCAACTCCGCGTTTGCTCTGGGAATTACTTTCCATACAGCAGTCCTACTAACTGTTCTTGCTCTTAAGTTATTCTTATCCAACAGAGTTGGGCTTACCCTCTGCATGTAGCGACTTGTGTCTAGATTCCAGGGGATCCCTAGGTAGATTTCTGGACATTTTTTGTGCCTACAGTATACTTGGTGAATGAATAAAAACAGATAAATTTAACAGCTCACTCAAGACATTTGGTTGCTTATTAGCATACCATTAAAACTTATAGGGAAAAACAATACTTTGAATTAATTTGCCTTATGGGAAAAGAACAAGGTACTTCTTTCTAGAAGATCAAAAATATCCTTTCTACTTTTCCATAGCACGAAGATGAACTTAATGAAAGAATAGCAATCTGAGAAAACAATCATTATTATTCTAAAATAGTTACCTTTGCCCCTATTATGTTAAATATTTATAAATAGTGCTGATTGGCATAGTACCTGGTGGTAAAATACAACACGCATTGTTATAAAAACAATCAACAATGATTTACCTCTCATGTAAATCAAACTTTTTATCCTTTCTTAAGAATTTATTTTCAACAAGTACTCAAACTTTACAAGTAGACATGACAGCCTAAAATTAATTTATTCCCAAATTAGGAAGAATATGCCTCCTATATCTAGGGTTGAGGATAAGAAAATTGATCTTTTTGTCAATAATTTTTAAAGAATTTTTTAAACGACAACAAAAAAATGTTTTTGAGATGGAGCAATTTGTGTGTGCATGTAGACTATAAAGCAAAAATATGCCTTTTGAAACTTATTGCTCTTACTATCTCTCAGTTGCCTGAAAAATACACTTTATAAAACTTCATAAATTCTATTCTACTAACAAATAATAGAGTATCTGTAATACACATTTGGCTGTTACCGCTTACACATCCAATAAAATACAAATAACTCAAACTATACTGTTCAGAATTTGATATATAATGTGATACACTACTACCAGTTATGTTGATTTTGATCATGATGAGAGTTGCAATCATAAGTGCAAAAGTATCTACTGGAAATTACATTTGATGAATGCTGGGTAAATCTGTATATTTAAGGGATCTGGACTACTTACTAATCATTGCTTTAGCCCCTATGGATATCAAGTATAAATATCGTTGAAGTCCCATTAAAAATGCCCTCAGGGGCCCCTGGGGTGGCTGTCGGTTAAGTGTCTGCCTTTGGCTCAAATCATGATCCCAGAGTTCTGGGATTGTGCCCCGCATCAGGCTCCCTGCTCAGCGGAAGTCTGCTTCTCCCTCTGCCCCTCATCCCACTTGGGCTCTCTCTCTCTCTCTCTCTCTAATAAGTAAATAGAATCTTTAAAAAAAAAATGTCCTTGGATGAGAACAAGTATGTCATAAACAACTAAGCAAGTCATTACTTTCTAAGGTGTCTGGAACTGCAGATATCATCAAACTTGTAGAATTTTATTCTCATATACGTTTGAACTTGCCCCTCACTTCCCAAAGTGTATCCCTTGTTCCACTCTTCAGTGGACTTTCTCCTCTACGTAAATGCCTCACCTAGTAAGAGCTCAGTTTGACCTAAACATGTGCATAAGTCACTGCCGACAGTGTCACTCCGGGATCCTTACCCGTGGTCTCAGTCTCTCAAGAGTGAAGGGAATTTCCAGTCCTTATGTAGTAGAAAATTGAAATATTACATAATGGAAAGTCTTCGTTGACGTAAAATTGATGACTAGCTTAATATATTTTCTCATTCCTTTTATATTCCAGCCCTCTATTCTACCAAGGCTAAGCAAATTATAACCATATAAGACCACATGATTTAAGTCCAGCTATACTTATATTCAAATCTCAGTGCACACAGTTAACTATTTGCATAATATTTGGTAAATAATATAAACTAAATGGTAATGTAGTTATTTTTTAAAGGATTTTATTTATTTATTTGACGGAGAGAGAGAGAGCGTACAAGCAGGGTGAGCAGCAGGCAGAGGCAGAGGCAGAGGGAGAGGAAGAAGCAGATTACCCACTGAGCAGGGAGCCTGATGTGGGGTTTGATATCAGGACCCTGGGATCATGACATGAGCCGAAGGCAGACATTTAACCATCTGAGCCACCCAAGCATCCCTGTAATTTAGTTATTGATAATTTTAGTTTCACAAGATTATATTAATTAAAAGTAAGTCATACATACAAAATTGGGACAAAATAGGAGTTCAATCCATGAATATATTATTAAAATAAGTTTTAAGTAAACTAGATGGCTTTGGAGTTAGTCAAGTCCAAGCAGATGAACATTAGAACGGACAGTTTTCCTGGAGAAGGTGAGATCTGTAACACGGAGAGATTTTAGCATTGGATGGTCAGTATCATGGATAACTCTCTGTGACAAAATGATTTTCAGACACTCCATTACTATCTGAGCTTTCATCTTTAGAGCTCCAGGGTTATTCTTTACTGCTATCCTTTCTTTGAGAATGGGCTCTTTTAAGAGGGCTTGTCTCTATGGATTTGTGGAATTATATTTCTCCTTAGAGCTTTTGGTCTTCATCAACTTTGTTTGTCTGTTTTATTTCTTTTTCTTTGATAGATTGACAAGATTCTCCCAGGTTGCAGAACCCTCTTATACTGAGAAAGGTCATCCATCATGTCCTCATCTTTCTTGATAAGATAGTACTGATGCCAAGATATAATCCTGATTCCTTTTTACCACAAAACACTTCATGTGGATGGGACAACACAAAGCCACAGTACTTTCAATGTGCAACAGTACCACTAATTTTAGGCAGGATTGATCCATCTTTGCTACATTCTCCTTTACCATTTCTCACATCTGCTCTATTCCTGGACTCTGCTTTCTAAGAAGAAATTTCTGTGTGTGTGTTATTCCCTAAATGAACATCTCTGTCATAACTCTAAGAAATTTTATGCTTTATCACAATTTTAGGAAACAGAATTTGTTCTTAAAGCTAAATAACCACTTTTATATTTTTGTTATCAATTGCTAGAGAATGTTTCTTACAATATAATTCATTCCCACAAAATGAAGCTGCAATTATTTAAGTGACCCATGTGTTGCTCTTTAGCTTTGAGCGTATTTAAGGGGGGAAAATACCTAATAGAACTTCGGAGAAGGGGAGAATTTGTATTCGATATAACTTGTCACAGGATGAGACTGGTGAATAATTTACAATATTAGAACTATGAGGAAAAAATGTTATTGTTAAGATCTCACTCCCAGAATTTTTCTCAGGGAGAAATTTGTCTGGTTTTGGATATATTATAATGTACTTATTTTCTATGAAGTTGAGGCTGAGTATATGCTAAAGGACTGAGACAACCGAAAAAAGTAGCTGAGACAACAACCACTATATATATGTGTGTGTGTGTGTGTGTGCTGGTAGGCCAGGATTCTATCCTGGGAGGAGCTGGGTAAAACTTATGAGAAAGGAATGAACGGCAAAGGAATTTTTAAGATGTGAATTAGTAGTCATATGCTACTTGCCTAGCAATGTGGTATCATTTCCATTGTGTCCAAACATCAACTGATAGTTATCTTCCTCCAAGTCTTATATTACTACTTCCTTATGTAAGTGAAAATAATTGAGATCTAATAGAATGAAGAAATGTGGAAAAGTAGTATAGGCACAGGTTAAAAAGGATCCTAGAGATTGAGGGTAGGTGTTTGAGGCTCAAGGGTACCATTGAGAAACATAAAGTCCTGCCTGCTAAAATAAATAAATAAATCTGTACCCAATAGAAGAAACATTAACATTTTCACTTAAGGAATTTGTCAAATTTAATAAAAACTTCCAAAGAAAAATTGTCTTGGTTGCCATATAATGGGCTGCTGAGAATGCCTTAGTCTTGTATGGTGTCTGATACTGTTAACATATCCTTTGTCTTCACTCACTATGTTTGCTGTAGTCCATCCTTACCCACAGCTTCACTTCCCGTAGTCAATCCTTTGCAGTCAACTGCAGTCAGATGGTCCTCCTTCTGATGTACTGGCAGCAGGTCAGTACTGCTGGCCTAAAACTGTGTCACAGTGTCTCCCTCACACCCCCCATGAGATCTCATCACATAGGCATTTCAGCGTCTCACAGCATTAGAAGGGTGAGTGCAGTACAGGAAGATATTTTGAGAGAAAGAGACCACACTCACGGAGATTTTATTATAGTAATTGTTATAATTGTTCTATTTTATTAGTAGGTATTGCATTAATCTCTTACTATACCTAGTTTATCAATCAAACTTCTTAATAGGTATATGTGGGTAGGAGAAAACATAGTGTATGTAGGGTTTGGTACTATCTGCAGTTTCAGACATCCATTGGAGGTCTTGGTCCATAGCCTCCACAGATAAGGGGGAACTATTGTATTCACGTCTCCCATTAATGTATTTTAGCCATGTGCTTAAATATAACCATGCAAATGTGTTATTAGAACATGCTAGGGGATCCCTGGGTGGCTCAGTGGTTTAGCAACTGCCTTCGGGCCAGGACATGATCCTGGAGTCCCGGGATTGGGTCCCACATCAGGCTCCCGAGATCGAGTCAGTCCCACATCATGCATGCCTGCTTCTCCCTCTGCCTGTGTCTCTGCCTCTCTCTGTGTGTCTCTCATGAATAAATAAATAAAATCTTAAAAAAAAAAAAGGACATGCTGAGGGCACTTTCATAATATGGACCTTACAAAAAGTTTACATTCTAGAAGTCAAATGAACATACAATCATGACCTTTCTAAATGTAGTTGTCTTTGGTTTTTAAGAATAAATATAAGTGACTTTGCTAATAATAGTGACATCCAGACACCATATCCATAAAGACTGTACTTCATTTAATAGTCACAATTATTAACAAGGACTGTCTTTGTTTCTCAACCACCTTTCAAATTTCAGACCTCTACATCTCAGCTATCCCTTAAGATTCAAATTTTTATCTGCAGCTTTAAACACTTCTAAAGTTGAAATCAGGGCACCTGGGTTGCTCAGTGGTTGAGCATCTGCCTTTGGCTCAGCACATGATTCTGGGGTCTGGGATCGAGTCCCACATCAGACCTCCCATGGGGAGCATGCTTCTCCCTCTGCCTATGTCTCTGCTATCTCTCTATGTCTCTCACAAATAAATAATTAAATATTTTTTAAAAATAAATAAATGAAGTTGAAATAATATCTCCCTTTGGTTCTCCCAAGGTTCTACACCTCTTCTCAGTTTTCTAGCTATGCTAAGAACATCACCATTTACTCATTTACTGAACTGTAAACATAGTGCCCGCCCTCCTGTTCCTCTCACCAGCTCCTTGTCATAAAGTACCTTTTCCTCCTCTCCTCTGTCAACAAGCTCATTTCCCATTTCCTTTCTTTATGTCACATCCACTCTCATTCCCTCAAATTCATCTTCCTCATGATCATACTAGAGAGTATCTATGTTACTCTCAAAGATACTTTTAAGAAGCTTGCCTTTTGCTGTAATATTAAGAAAACTCTTTAAGATAGCATCTTGGATAATGTTCATCAGCCTACTGTTTTAACCTCATGTAAGACTTCTCTAAACATCCTGTATACTCTAAACATATCTGAACATTTCTCTCATTCCAAGCACAGCATGTTTATTCTTACTTCCATATTATATCCTGACATTCCTTTCTCCCTCTACTGTGTGTATTACTACTCATTCTTCAACACCATGTTAAAACATCACTATCTCTCTAAGGCAATGTAGAGATGTAACTAGCAAACAAAACAAACAAAATAGCTGCTACTGATTAATACACTAACTGGGAATTAATTAGAATCTGCAAATTTCCCAAATGACAAAGGTGATTTTCCTAGATTTAGGTATGTTTGCCACCAATTCATAGCATATTGAAGAGTGAGATGACTGGGCCCTAGAATTCCATGCTAAGTCACCTTACTACATTGAGGGACCTGAACACCTGGGTCAGATAATTGGTGTTCTTTAATGCCTATAAACAAAAGTTGTTAATACAGCCATTTGAAGGGAAGGTTAATGACTTTTCTCAGGAAATGCATTTTAAGAGAAGGGATTAAAAACAGTTTTGCAGGGTCAGCAGAGCACTGTAGGCAAGGATATGCCTGAAGAAGATTAGGGTCATGATGCCTATTGCACTGGGGAATATCTGCATTTGGCTAAAGACTTTCCTTTAGTAAGCTTGGGGAAATAGCAGAAAATGTCCTACATGAAGATTCAAGCAATAAAAGGAAATCTTGATGTGCCTCACAAGACGAAGAGGCTAGATACAAATTAATTCTCTACCAGGAAAGTAAAAAAGCCAGCTGGCTAACACTTTGCTGCAGAGAGACCAAATACACAATTGGGACACCCATGAGAAGGGAGACCTAAGTCAACTAAAGGAGGGAGAGCATGGGCTTAAATTAGAAACAGATGAGATAGTTCTGCCAAAAGATATTTAAAAAAAATGAATTTTTTCCTAAATGGATGACATATATAGAGAGAATAGTTTTTCGGAATTTTATGGGGAGCCAAGCTTTGAACAGATGGAGTGGGTGGGGAAGATCATAGCCCAGTAAAAAATGAGAAGAAGAACTATGCCTAACTTAGTCCAACCCAATCATTCCGCAGATGAGAAAGCTGAGGCTCAGAGAGGGAGAGATCTTGCTCTAACTCACACTCCAGTGTTAATAACAGTGAAGACTGGTGCTCAGGTCACTTCACACCTAAATAATGCAATGGATTTTTGGAACAATTCCCTCCATGACCATATAAGTGGAACTCTGCTAGTATGAGTATTAGTGTTCTTTTTGTCTCTTAATATACAGTTATCTTGATGAGATGTATAGAATTTGAGAGATCAGTCACAAAATGGTGTGTGGGATAAATTTGTCCTCTTGCTTGGCTTTTGCTAACGGATCTTGCTGTCCAAGGTCACTCGTTATGATGTAGGAAATGTTGGGGTTCGGAGAAGATGGCCAAGAAATAATTCTTGAGATGTCTTTAGTGCAAAAAGGTGGTTTCCTTAAAGCATGGGGACAGGACCCATGGACGGAAAGAGCTGCACTGAGGGAGGTGATGGGTGGCTGATTATATACCTTCAAGTTGAGATGGGGTTAGGGATAGCATAAGTCTTTAAGAAATTTTGGAAGCAAGGTTTTCAGGACTTTGAGGGGGCTAACTATTGATAGGAAAAGATCATTCATACTGTTTAATAAAACCCTAATCACGAGACCCTTCAAATGTATATCAGTGGGTTATATGCTTGGAGGATGATTGCCAACACATATCTTGGGGGGTAGAGATAAAGGAAGTTTCCAAAGGAATTTTTATATGTCAGAGAAGATGTCAGGATCATGTTATCCAAGATTGCCTTTTGCCCTCAGCAAAGTGTCAACACTGAGGCAGCTGAGTTCCAGAGGAAGGTCACTTTGCCTATTTCAAGGACTTGTCAGTGGATTGTAGGCAGTAAGGAAATTTGTTTTTCCTTTGCCTTTGTTTTCCACATCACTTAGAGGTGAAATTTTGGTGAGTATTTATCCTAAAAGTAGAAAGATGAGGACCTGGGAAATCACTGTTGGTGGGGAAGGGAGTCATTTTCTCTTTCTTATATCGTATATCAATAGAGGAAAAACTCTTATGCCTCTAAGTGTGTTATACCTACAAGTCAGAGGATTCATATGTTATTGGTAATTTCTTCTTTGCATCTTTAAGCCTTTAGAAAAGTCTTTTTCCTTTTTTAATGTATCAATGTTTTCTCAGTCTTGTTATTGGATCAATAAAAGAGTTTAGGTCCATAATTGGATATAAGCTTAAGGGAAGTTGCACTGCTATTATCTTATACAGTATCAGAGAATTTAAAAAGATAATTAAAATACAAATCTCAATAATCTGGAAGGTTTAATGCATTATTCCATCACTAATTAGATACATTAGGAATTTAAGTCTCTGTCCTGCATGTTAACAGATTTACCATTTTTATAAATGACTGAAAGGAATGTTTAGAAGACATGTTTATTAATATAAAAAGTGACACCAATCACGAAGGAATAAAAATTACAATGGTTATAGATTTAATATATAAGATGATCTTGTCAGGTTGAAACAAAAGGCCAAGTATTTAATAAGATAAAATTGAAAAGGATTTAATATAAAATGCTGCATTTAGATCTTTTAAGAAATTAATCAAACACATTTCAAGGAAACATTTCTGATAGCTTTCAAAGTTTTGTAGCATATTTTACTTTTTAAACTGATCTTTTAAGTGTTGGTCTTCATTTTCATTACCTATGGTTAAAATGTGTTTTGTGGGTAATAATTTCTACTAAATTATAGTCAGTTTTGTGTGAAAAATATGTTGAGTGCAAGTATTTCTTTATCTGCATGATTTACCAGTGTCTGGTGAAATGATGGGTTGCAATTTTTGCTTTATTAATTTCTTGACTGTTATTATATATGTAAAATTTCATAATTTTTATGTTTCCTAACTCAGTTTTTGTTTGATCATTATGCTACTTATCTATGTTAATGCTTTGCCTTTGTTTTAATTTTGTCTATTATTGTATTGATATAATAACATTCTTCCGAACACTTTTATTCAATACATGTTTGTTCATTTCTTTATTTGGAGCATTTCAATGTGGCTTTATTTTTTATGCATCTTTTAAAGGCAGACAATAGCTAAATGAGGGGTGGTTTTCTATCAAAAAAGTCTGTAATTTGGTAGGTGTATATAATCCATTTATATTTATTAATATATATATTATTATATGATGATATAGTTAAACTTTTTCTACCATTTAATTCTGCATTTTATGCTTTTTTTTTTTTTGGTTTTCTCCCTACTACTATTAAATTAATGTTATTTTCTACAATCCATTTTCTTTTTCTATTCATTTACTAGATTGCAAGTCAAAATAGATAACATACATATGCTGTACTATATATATTTTAGAATGTAATTTTATATAAATTATTGATATATTTATCTAACAAAATAAATTATTATTCAATATTTTTCTCTTCCTCCCAATATGGCAGTAAACATTACATAATTTTTTAAAACATTACCATAATAACTGCTTATTACAACTACCATCCCAGTCAACACATCTTAATATTTTAGAGGTTTTATCTTACTTGCCAAACTCAGAAAAGTTATTATTCTTACAGCCAATCAGTTACTCAAACTGACATTTTTGTCAAGCTCTATGCTTCTGTTCTTTCTTACATCTTATATATGTATATGCTGAGTTTGCTTATCTTCTTAATCAAGTGCAGTTTCCATGAGTTATTTAAGTGACTTAGAGTGCTAAGTTCTTTGTTCTAGTACCTTAAAAAATATTGATTTAGCCCTCACTGTCAAATAACAATTAAGCTAGGTATAAAGACATAAGATAGATAAGCGTCACCTTTTAGTGGATATATATACTTAGGCAAGTCTCTTAACTTCTCAGGGTCTCAATTTTCTCACTTGTAAAATGGGAGTAATTATAGTAACTTTTTCATAAAATAAAGAAATTATATAACAGAGTAAATCCAATGTAACAGTTAACTATCATTGATAATTTGAAGCATCTACAACATTTTCTTCTGGAATTATTTTTGCTGATAGTATTTACTTGTTCATATGAATGTGTTTTTGTTTTTTCCTTTCTAGTAGATTTTAAGATTGTTTCTTTTGTCTTCATTTCTTATAATTTTACCAGCATTTCTTGGTACTCATTTACTTTTACATTTTAAAAAAATGCAGCAATTACTTGAAATGAACTTTTAAAGTGAAAATTCATCTTCCTTTAAGTCTAGAAAAGTCTAGCAACTATTTCTTTAAATATATATTGTCACTATTTCTGCAATTTATTACTTCCAAATATCCTATTAGACAAACTCTGGTGTTTCTCAGTCTGTTCTTCATGTCTCTTAAATGTTCCTTTGTATTAAAAAGAAAAAAAAAGAGGATACCTGGGTAGTTCAGTTGGTTAAGCATCTGCCTTTGGCTCAGGTCATGCTCTCAGGGTCCTGGGATCAAGCCTCACATCAGGCTCTCTGCTCGGTGAGGAGCCTGTTTCTCCCTCGCCTCCCCACTCATGCTTTCTCTCACTCTCTCTGTCTCTTTCTCTCTCAAATAAATAAATAAAATCTTAGAAACAAAAAAGAGCTACTAGACTTTTTTTAAAAAAATGTCTTTATGGTTTGTTTCTAGAAAGTTTCAGGAATACCTTTTAGTTCACTCATTTCCTTGTTACTATGTTCGCTCTAAGTTATATCCTTTTAAATTTTTATATAAATATATATTTTTACTTTCAAATATTTTATATTAATGCATATCATATTAACCTTGTTTAGTATAATTTCTGTCTGTATTTATTTCAAATTTTTGTACTTCTTGTGGGAGTTATGTCTTCATTTTATTTCACTGGCCATAATAAAGTACTTATTTTATACTTTCAAAAAACATTGGCATTAAACTAATTTTAGCTACAGTTAATTCACATTCTGTTTTTCATTTTTGGCATTATATTTCTTCATGTATTTTAGTAGTTTTGTCTGTAAACTCGATTTAAGTGGAGATTTTCTTTTGTTTTTATTTATACAATTTTATATCTCTATCTTTTTCCTTCTGTGTTTATCCCACATGGGCAGGTGATATTGCAGTTGTTTCTATTACCCCTCCAGGCTCCTTTTCCATAACTAAATCTTGTAAATCTGTTACTAAACCCAAGTTTGGCTGCCCGTCACCTGAAAAATCATTACTCAAGAGACAAGTTTTGATTGGAAAGGAATCTGAGCTTTATTCAGGAGGCCAGCAACCTGGGGAAAAAGCAGACTCTTGTCCAAGAGCCAACTCCTCTGAAGTTTCTGTCTGGTCCAGGAGTTTTTAAAGAGGTTGAGGGTAGTTAACCAGCAAAGGGAGTGCAATGGCCTACAACATTTCTTGATCATGTGCAGACTCAGTGATGCCAGCTACAAATACTATCTCAATGCTCTGAGGTTATGGGAGAAGGTCCAGTTCTTCTTTCATGATGTGCAGGAGTACTCTGTTCTTTCGACAAAGGAGGGCACGGTCTACAAATACCCAAAGGGAGGTCAGTAAAATTGTCTGCACGACCTAAAAGAAAGAAAAACATTTTGTTTAAAAAAAATTGCTAGGCTAATCTGAAAGCTGAGGAGGCTTCAAACAGACTCACTGGCCTTTGTGGCCTGGGAAAGTTCTGGTCCTTCACTCCTCAAGGCTAGTAGTCTGCCAGTCTAAAATAAAGGAAATTAGTGTTGTTACAGATCAAGGGCTTTAGGTCAGCAAGTAAGGAGTGTGTTAATTTGAAGCAAGTTAACCTTTAAGACCAGGTGGAGTGCTGTTACAATTCCAGTTCCTATTGCCTTGTGGTGTTACTGTGAATATTGCATATGCAGCACAGAGCTATGAAGCAAGTTTTTGCAGATTCTGATGGAAAGAAGCTATCCATATTTCCTTTTGTCTCTCTACTGTGTGCATGTACCTGTGCGCACATGTGAGTTCTAGTTCATTTCCCGTGGAAAAAATGGACACAGATTTTGTTTTTCATCACCTTCCATAATAAGTTGAGGGTTGCAGAAGTCCAAATGCAATCCCTAGTTTTAAGACAATTAGCCTGGCTTAAGCCTTCTGTTTTACATAGAATATGTTCAGTCATCTTTGGCCCATGTGAGGCAAACTCTAGATATCCCTCCCTGCTTCTCGTTACAGAGCCATTTCCTCCATAACAGTTGTTTAACATTTTCTAGTTCTTCTCTGTGCCTTGGGCATAGCATGGATTTTTTTTAACTTTACCTGGATCATTTTGGTTTATTTATTTTTAAGATTTTATCTGGTGTTGCTGTGTTTAGTATCATTCAAGGGATAATCTTTACTCACTAGGTTGTCTTCTCTAAAAGCTAAGATACAAGAATATAATACAAATAATGACTTCAATGATTAGAGTCATAGATAACTTGGTAACCTGAGGTGAAATAATCTAGTGGTATGGTCTGAGTTTTGTTATTTCACTAGAATGTCACTTTCTTCTTCTATATATGTATGCAATGCTACATCCTCCTTGAAAAATTTGGAAATGAGAAGTGTTTATTTCTCTGTAATAGTCAGCAACAGTAATAATTATGGAGAACTTACTATGTGCCAGTGTTCCAAATGTTTAAAATAAGTTAAATGCATTGAATCCTCACAATAATATTAGGCATAGATTTCATTCTTAGCCTTCTCTTAAAAAGCAAAAGAAAAAAAAAAAGATACAAGAATGGCTAAGTACCTTGTAAGTGTCACCCAGTCAGTAAACAATAGAGCTGATATTTGAGGCTATGTGAGCTGATGCCTATATTCATAACTAGTATTCTCTCTGCCTATTAGCAGTTATGGTAGACTTATGGACACATTGTAAGGTTTCCTACAATGATTCACAAATTCATATAATCCCTTTGAGTTAAAGCAAGAACTGTGACTTGCTTTTAACCAATAGCAAATGGCAAAGATGATAGCACTTCACTCCCATGCTTAGGTTGCAGATGCTATCTTAGCAGACTAGAGCAATAGCCTCCTGTTGACTTCAAACAAGCAAGCGACTATGATTGGACTACCAGTGGAGAAGGCCACAGAGAAGGAAATAGTATAAATTCTAATTGCTTACAACCTCAGTCCTACAACCACTAGGGATTGAATTCTGCCAACAGCTGTATTAGCTTAGAAGCCAACACTGAACTTCACAGGACACCACAGTGCTAGCTGACACCTTGAATGCAGCTATAGGACCCGGACAAGGGAACCAAGTTAAGCTGTGCCCAGACTTCTGAATAACAATAAATATGTATTGTTTTAAGTCACCGTTTGTTATAATTTCTTATGGAGCAATAGAAAAGTACTACAGCAAGGTAGATATGACATTCTGTGTAAGCCATGATGGTATTTTACTTTTCTACAGCTCTATTTGGTCTCTGCTGTTCCCATGACCATATAAGCTAACATTAATGCTGTTGTTATTTTGACTGTTACTACTATGTTATCATTGTAATGTGAATAACAATAAGGCATTAAACAACATGGTAACTGAGCTTAAAAATGCCAAGTCTCTATTCTTTTCTACAAAGCAATGTTATTCAATATAAAAATTCTTTTTAGGAAAAGAATTAAAATATAATGCAAAATATAGGGTGCCTGGGTGGCTCAGTCAGTTAACGGCCAACTCTTGATTTCAGCTCAGGTCTTGGTCTCAGGGTGGTAAGATGGAGCCCTGCATTGTGCTACACTCTCAGCATGGAATCTGCTTGAGATTCTCTCTCTCCCTCTGCATCTACCCCTCCCCCCACCCCCTGCTTATGCTCTTTCTCAAAATAAATAAATAAAACTTTTTTTAAAAAAAGATTTATTTATTCATGATAGACATAGAGAGAGAGAGAGAGAGGCGGAGACACAGGCAGAGAGAGAAGCAGGCTTCATGCTGGGAACCCGACACGGGACTTGATCCCGGGACTGCAGGATTGTGCCCTGGGCCAAAGGCAGGCGCTAAACCACTGAGCCACCCAGGGATCCCCAATAAAACCTTTTTTTAAAAAAAGAAAGCAAAATAGAAATAAACACTTTATGGCACTAAAACTTCCAATTCATTTTTTTTTTAAGATTTTATTTATTTATTTGAGAGAGAGAAAACACAAGTGGTGGGGAGAGCAGCAGAAGGAGAGGGAGAAGCAGGCTCCTCACTGAGCAGGGAGTCCAATATAGGGCGCATCCGAGAACCTGGGATCATGACCTGAGCCAAAGGCAGATGCTTAACCAACTGAGCCACCCAGGGACCCCAATTTAACTTTTTAAAGCCACCTCAATGGGAAAAAAAATAAGTGTTCTTTGAAAATAAGGTCTGTGACAATGCTAGATTACACAAAGTGTGCCCAAATCCTTGCACAAATAAGATTGCCCACAGAGAACAAAAACCTATATTAAACACAAAAAGGGTCATCTGGAAGCATCAGCAAATTGATGATGTATAAAGCATTTCTTAGTAAGAGTGAATGTAGGGGTGGCAGCATGTCATCTCTTTAGTTAATGATGTTGCAGCAGTGAACATATTCAAATGCCTTGGCTCTGAAGGTAGTGCCACTTAATGAGCATAATCAAAGCTCATGACCTATTACCTCAACTCAGAAATGTATATGCCATGCACAACTCCAAGCTCTTACCAGCTTTAAAGATCTCTCACAAACTACAACTGGCCACTTCCTCTTTGATACTCCCAGACACGTATAAAGTAGTGCTGGGCTTGGGTGTGTGTATGCATGCATATATTATCACCATCTTCCCCAGTGCATTGTATTTGTATAAACTCCACGTTACACCCATTTCCATTAACCTTGTGTCTCCCTCTTAGCCCAAAGGTGGCAGTTTAAAAACAAATGCCCTTATATAATGTACGGATATGTCCACACAAATAACCTGTAATGTTTAATTAAACTAAATTGTTATCAACAGACATCATCTTTCAACACCATGTATTGGGAGCTTTATCTGTTGAAAATTGTCTGTAAGATTGACTTGACTTTTAAGGCAGTATGTGAGTTTCTCATTAGCCTTATTATCATTTCTGAATCATAAATATGTAAATGATGAGTTTCACACGGGAGATTTAATTCTGCACTCTTATTTCTGATTAGCTGGAAATACACTCTGGCTCTGTCAGATAATTGGTAACACTGCACACCAATAAGGCATTTCCCTACGCTTCATCAGAGGCAGCTGAAATTAAAGAAGGCAGGGCTGTTACGTTTTTGACAGTTTTGTTACACCAACTTGTTAAAGTTTTAACTCAGCCATTAATATAGTCCATGAATTATTAATACAATTTTTATGTCAAGGTTCTTTTCTAAAGTTGAGATCTAAGACTAAAGTAAAATGCTCTGGGAAAGAGAATGCTTTCATTTTTTCATCATATTTTTAAAACTTCTGTACTAAACAATAAACACCAATGTAATTTGAGTACAAAGAAAAAAAACCATACTGACCATTTACTGTGAACCATCTGCTTCCTAGCTCAAAGTGCCAAAATATTTGTCAACTTTTAAGTGTTTGACTCTAGGTGAACTTTTACTACTTTAATATATGATGTTTGGTATTGAATATAGGAACTTTGTTCCTTTGTTAAAAGGGATTACACATAAGGAAAACCCTACATCAATTTTTCTCAAGTTGCCTAATCATTCTAGAAATAAGAGTTTCAGTTTTACTTCAACCTACCAAAATCTAAGCAGTTTCCATTCATAAAAATCCATTTTTTTTCCTGACAACGGGATGCTTATGTCCTCAACAAGACATGAACTCCTATAGGTAAGAAGTAATTCCCTTTTTCCGTATCTTGTCTTCCACACTAGTACATAACAAAGATGTGCATTGAATGTCTGTTTATTTTAAATAGAGAAAAAAGTTGCCACTTAAAAAAATAGTATTTAAAAAAAATAGTATTTTGAAGTATTCACACTCATTCCTCCCAGCTGTTTTCCTTGATTTTCACCACTTTCAGAGCTGATCACAATACAGCATCTCTTCAGAGTAAGATCAGTTTCTTATATTGAGGCCAAAGCAAAGATTATTCCAAGGTCAATTAAAACACTAATGTTTCAAAATCAATGCATATTTGGTGTAGTAAAAGATCACACAGTCATTTTCACAGGCCTCCATTCTGGCCTCTCTAAATCTAATTCATTCACAGCTGATTTTTCAGCATAAGTAAATTTTGCCTTAAAAAGATAAGTGAGCTATTACATAGAAAACAAGATTTGGTGTGAAATTTAATTCCAATAGTCAGTACACACAATTGAATATACTACATTGTCCTTAATCTTGCACTCATGTGCATCCACACATTTGTTGATTCCACAGTAAGTTATGAAAACAAAAACAGCAGAAAATGTCCTGAATATTACAAAATGGAGAGATGGCTAAATATATAGACTGTTGTATCCAAGACATGCAAATCAATCATACGAGAACAATGTAGATGGCAAGATATCCAAACCAACTGGTTAAACTTCTACTAAGGTAGGAGTGTGACTGTTAGGTGTGAAGCAGTAGTTTCATGACTATGAAAATTGATACTAGATATTCTTGATAATTAGAAATGAGTGCTCACTGTTGATCTGAGAACTGAGCTCAGGTGCACTTATCTTCACACATGAGCCAGCTATATAATGTAGAGTAAAATGAGAAGTGAGCTATCAATTCCCAACTCAATTATCAGCCATCACGAGCTAAACAGTAAGGTAGCATAACACTGGGACACCTGGCTGGCTCACTTAGAGAAGCGTGTGACTCTTGCTCTCGAGGTTGTGAGTTCAAGCCCCATGTTGGGTATAGAGATTACTTAAATAAATATGTATTTTTTAAAGGTGGCATAACACCACAATTAACCACATGGATTTTGGGCACAAATAGGCCTACGTTCAAATTCTGGCTTCACCATTATTTGAGGACAATATCTTTGAGCTTTGATGTTCTTATTAATAAGGGAAATAAGACCTACTTCATATGTTGTTAATAGGATTAAGTGAGATAATGTAAGGCTTGTTACATTAAAGGATATTCACCAGATATCATGAGATTTTTTCTTTAATTTCATTTTCCTGATTATTCAAGAAATATTTGTAAAAATTTAAACACATTCAAATATATATTATATATGTGTGTGTATTATATATAATATACATATTATATATGTGTGTGACATATATCATTCTACACATTTAGCCAAAATATATTTTGTATATATTAACCTAACATCTTACCTTTTGAAAAAAGCAGTTATTGGCAGTATTGGTAGTTCTCCAGATTTATCCTTTTCTTTTCACACTGACTAATTAGGTAATTCATTTTTAGAAGACATTGCTCTGAAAGCTAGAAAATTTTTTTAAATGATCAATGTTGGTGTTTGAAGGGATCCAAAAATAGCAAAACTCTTTCACCATAAGGACTTGCTCGATTGAGTAATAAACCATAAGAGCAAATCAGACAGACTCCATAGATCAGCTTTATAGGTGCTAAGGTTGGGATTGCCTAAATAAGAAACATGTGTTTATTCTATCTGGTACCTTCATTCATTCTTTTGAGAATGAGTCTGAGTATGGACAACAAAATATACAGTTAACTAGCTCAAGTTTATATTGGAGAATGTCACTTAGATATGGGGCAATATTTGACTCCCTAATAAGAAATCGCATAATTAAGCAGTCTTGTCTGTACAGTCACAGGCATACTGGATCCCCACCAGCCTTCCCATGTAGAGGGGCTTCCTCTGACAAACTTACAGGAAGGAGGAACAGAACACAGCAGCATACTTCCAGCTGTCCTCTTGGCTCTTTAGAGAAATGGGGCAGAAAGGCTGTGTGATGCATGCCTGACATAGTTCCCCAACCTACCAGTTTGGTAACTCACCATCTGTAGTAGGAGTCTTGGCAGGACAAGAGCACAAGAATGTTTTACTGTTGGGTGGTAATTATTGTAGAAACAAAAGGTCAGAGGGGAACACCTGGTGACTTAGTAAGTTAAGCGTCTGACTCCTGATGTTGGCTCAGGTCATGAGATCAAACTCCACCTGGGGCTCCATCCCCAGTGTGCTCTCCCTCTTACTCTGTCCCTCCCCACCACCATCACTAGTCAATATATGTATATATATATTTTTTTTTTCTCTGACCATGTATAAATTTACAGCCAAAGAAAGAAGTGACCCCTCCTAAAAAAATGTATCTGGCTTTCTATCTTAGAGAGACCACTCAGTAAAAGCTTGAAGAAGCCTAAAAATTGGATCCCATTCCATTTTCCAATGTGACCTAAATTTTATTACTTATTACTATCACTTTATTGTATTAAATAAATGGAACATTTGAAAATATAAATAAAACATAATAAAAATCACCAACAATTCAATGACTATGACATGTATATTTTCAAACATATACTTCCAGTCTTTTTTCAATATAAATATAGCTAGCTAGATAGGAAAAAAGGATAAATAGTAGTATGTGGCCTTTCTGTATCTCAAGACACTCAAGATATGTCCTTTGAATACTCTTTTCATGGTAATCAAAGAACTCACTGGAGTATAATAAGATCTCAGAAAAATGAGAACTAGCTAAGGATCATGTAGAGGATCAAGCACTTAAAATTTGTTCAAATTGTTTATTGAGCAATATTTATGAGATATCATAAATATCTAGCAATATTTATTCCTAGAATAACCATAGGAATGTAAATTGGTCATGTATCCCTCAAGAGACCACATAACTAAGGCATAAAAGCTGAAGATATCACAAATCTGTTAGCACTCCTGAACCGGTATGGTTGGTACCCAACCAGTCTAGAATTTGTGTCCATACAGATCCTAAAGGCAAAGTGGATGAAGTGAAAGGGACATTCAGAAGTCACAGTGAGGAATATTTAGGTCTTAAATCCTTTATGAAATTGTCCTTTGTTTTGGTTTTCTGTTGCTGTGTAACAAGACTTAGTGGTTTAAATCATCACCATTTATTTATGACCTGAACAGGAAGGAAGGAAATATATCTCTGCTCCATGCGGCATCAACTGAAATGGCTCATCAGCTAGTGTTGTCATCTTGGCATCTTGATTCACTACATGAATCTGTCCATGTAGCTTCTTAGCTGTTGAGTTCCAAGAAGTAAGAAGCATAAGCTGCCAACTCAAAGTTCCAGAACATCAGTGAGCACTTAAAAGTCCAGCCCAATTCAAGAAGATAGGACATAGCCCCATCCCTTGATTGGGGGAAGTGATACATACATACAGGGAGGGAAGAATTTGGGAAGTAGTTAGTGGGAAAATCTTTGGTATCTAAGTATACAGGGTTTATTGTGGTACCTGTTTTATATCCTTTCTTAACATAATGTAATCTCCATGCTGAGGGAACCAAATCTTGTTTCATGAGTTTGGTTGCCAGCCCAAAACCAAGACCACTGCTGTTGGCTGGATAGGGTAGGTATTGTAATAGATGTATTTGCTTTTGGTGTCATCGTGTATATGCTGTTGTGTATCCTTTTATGTTCACTTAATATCATATTTTAATACACTTCTCTGTCATCAAAAGTTTACAAAAACGTGATGTGTAAGTGTGGGATAATATTTCTTTAGATGAAGCATTCAAATTTCTTGACCACTGTTATTGTTGGATATTTTGTGTGCTTTTGCCTTTTTATAAATAAATGTTTAATGATGTTGTTATGTAAATATTGGTGCATACCTAGATTATATTTTTAGGCAAAGCCCCTAGAATTGCCAGAATTGCTGGCATCACGTGTTTTAGGTTGGCAAGTTAGTTTGACAAAATGTCTTCCAGAAAGGTTTTCTGTTTTATTGCCTTTCCCAATCAATCTTGGATTTACAATTTTAAAAGCTTTGTCAGTACTTGCAAATGCCATCTCACTTGTTTTGGTTTGTGTGTTCCCTGCTGCCTTGAATATCATATTACCTATTAAGCACGTTTATTCTTTTTAAATATCTTTCATCTTTCTTTGTTCTAGAAGATAACCTTCTAAATTTTAAGAGCAAGTGATACATATAACACAAGATGGGTTTACTATATAAGCATCTTGCATACCGTGGTCCCCTCTAACCCAAACCTCTCTTTCCTTCCCTCGTGGACAATCACCTACACCTTCTGTAAAACTCAGCTCAACCATCATCTTACCTGGACTGCCTTGCTTGACTTCTCAAAATAGGAGAGTTAACTTCTTTCTCTGTGTCCTCATTGTGTTCCTGCATACTATTACAAATTTTTCTTAGCATATGATAACTATTCCTGTCCTTACAGACTGAGATTTTTCATTAAAATTCAACAAAATTTAGATGCCTACTTTATGACAAGTACTATGCTAAGTACGTAGATTGCAAAGGTAAAAATATATTGTTCCTTATTTATGGACAAAATAGAAATTGTCTTTTTCTTGTGTCTTCCACAGTGCCTTCCTTGAACACACTAAGAGTAACTGTAAAATGCTGTTCAATATTGAATAAACGAATTACCAGAAAAAAATTAAAATAGCCTGGATTCAAGCCATTTTCAGGGAAAAGTCAGACAAAAAGTCCTTTTCTAAAAGGATTAATAAAGAAAGGTAGTAAGCCTGCATAGGCCTGACTTAGCCTATGGAATTTTTAAGTGTTTTGTTCAATGAGTATTTTTGTCTCCTCAAGCATAATTATTAGGCATCACAAACGAGACAAAATGAGGATTTGCTTTCATCTTCCATTATTTTCATTTAAAAATCACAAAGCATCAGCAGCCCTTTCTTTCTATCTTGCTGGTTAGATGCTTCTATTCCCTGCTGCTATTAGTCCCAAGGATAAAAATGTGAAGTTTCTGTAAATGACTTTGTCAATTTTATTTAGAAATCCAAAGTTTCAAACTGACACCAAGTCAGGCAACTCCAAATGTTATTGAACTTCACCCTCATCTGTCTACCTTCAGGGGAATTTTCTTGTACAAAGCAGCAGAAGAAAGTTGCAGCAGAGAATTGTTTTCCAAAGCACAAAATGATTTCCCTTGCTACCAGTGTCACCTACGTGATGACAAAAATTTCAAAATAGATATTTGAGTTTTCCATTTCGTTTTTGTTAAATCAGTCCTCAGAAGAGATAAATAGCTTTTCAATATGTTAGGTAAACTTATTTTTCTTTATCATTGTACCTATTGGCTCGCGTTACTTAATATCTGCCCAGCCTACCACAATGTGCTAAGGCCCCTGAGGATAATTAAAATCCCAGGGGTGACTGTAAAGAAGTGGATAGAAAACAAACGAAGTAATAATTTCTTCTGCATTACATAAATAAATTGCACCATCCTATATTGTAAGCAAGAATATCATGGTCAAAGTTTGAAGAGGTGGTAGGGAAGGGAAGCAATAAAGGAGCAAAACATAAAGAGGAAACAGCTTTAGAAAGCAAACTGAAACCAGAAGAGAAATACAGATATGAAGAAGAGATAAGGGTTTCTGAAATAGCAGCACATCCTGGAGTCAGAGCAAAACTATTGGAGATTCAAAACAAGCTAAATGACAGAGGAGAAACTTCAAATTGCCTTCTGAAAAATTGTAATGTGCTCCTGTCCATTTACAATATTATGTTTGATTCCACTGAGATTTTCTATTTCTTTTGAGAGGTAAGCCGAACAAGTAATCTCATAATAACTTACAATAATATGTGATCACTTTTTCCAGCTACGGTTGCTTGACCTCAGCCTCCAGGTATATTTGAACCCCACTCTCATTTGAATCAGAATGACCTTAATAGAACCTTCCCAAGCATTGCGGAGCTATCTGTCTAGAATCTGTTGCATGAACTTGACTCTGGTTTTCAGGTGATAACTAGGCAATGTTCCTGAGACACCAACTTCATTTTGTGCCCCAGTTTAGCTAACTGGGTCTCTGTCTTCTTTCTTCTATCTTAGTCCCTATTTTTATTATCTGAGAAATTCCCTAATGCCATTAGGACTGCATCTCTGCATTGTTCCCATCTTGTGACCTGGGAAGAGAGAATGGCCTGTATGTTCCAGCCCGGTACTGGAGTCCTGCTCCATGCTGAGATACTAACCCTTGCCTGGTGTCCCATTATCATTCCGGTGTTACACTGGCTTGTTCTGTCCACCATTAGCCAACATTGAAGGACACTGTAAGAATCAGCCGACTCTGTGAAATCCATTCCGTAAGTACTGGAAAGCTGCAATGAAGGCTGTTTCTCCCCCACCTTGCACAGTGAGTTCTTTATGAGGATCCATAAGAAGACTTTCTCTTTGAACCTAGAAATGGGAATCATATTGCTTAATCCAATTATTTCTTTATTTTTTTTTCTCTTTTGGTTTGTTTCTACTTGTTGGACTCCTGAATTATATAACTGACTATGTTTTCCACTTTTTGATAGCTGTTAGAAAATTCAGCATCCACCTCTATCAATTATGCAGAACCACACAGCCAATATTTGTTGCAGTAATCTCATCCCTGATTCTCTCTACCAAGTTATCTCCCCAAAGTCCAGGAAGGCTCACCTAATTATCTTTAGTTTGCTTTTATCTTGCTGAATCAAGTGTATTTTTATAAGCTGTTTATAGTTTGGGGCAGGATGAAGGTGGGATAAAATGCATAAATACTATAGATATACTGCTTATAGCTCCAGCCTGCAATCATGTAATGCACTTACCTCAGGGAGGATGCTCCCCAGCCTACACTGCCCAGACCTTCTGCTCTGATTGTTGGTATTCAGAATCTACATGTGGGTGTGTGCCCCCAGTCTCTGCCTCAGGATATGGGGTAGAATAGTTGTAGGATCTAAGTCTTTTCAGCCTTCTGTGTTGCTAAAGATGATTTGTAAAGAGCAAAGTAGGATAGTCTAATCTTTTGTCCCTGGGCCTTCAGATATAATCAGCTTCAAAAGCATCCTTCTCACCTTTAACAATCTCATTTTTAAATTTCTTCAAAGAAGGAAATTCTACTACCTCTTTTAATAATCCATTTCAATGTACAAGGTATTTCAGGTTTAGAAAATCCTATTTGTGTCTAACCAAAGCCTTATGTTTTACATTAAGCATACTGTTAAGGCTCAAGGGTGGAAGAGACCATCTATTTGTTCTTTCCTTGTTATCTCAAAGATGATCATTAACCATAATCTCAGGTCTGAGCATTTTAAGAATATTCAACTACCACATTGCTTATGTTTTAAATGTGTACCAAACATCCATTAGGCATTGTATATGGAGGAGCTACAACAGGGTTAGCTAGTATTATCATTGGTTTTTGTTACCTTGCATATGCTTAAGAATAAAAATGTATGTAATCCTCTTAAAAAACCTTATGAAATGAAAGCTATCATTATCCCTGTGGTGAAGATGTGGAAACTGAAGCACAGAGATATTTAGGAATCTTCTTGTGGGGGATCCAGGGTGGCTTAATCGGTTGGGCATCTGCCTTCAGCTCAGGTCATAATCCCAGGGTCCTGGAATTAAACCCCACATCGGGCTCCCCCTCAGTGGAGAGCCTGCTTCTTTCTCTCCCTTTGCCCCTGCTTATTCTCTCAGTCTCTCTGCCAAATAAATAAATAAAATCTTTAAAAAGAAAAAAAGAATCTTTTTGTGGTCCCAATCATTCTCAGGTGATGAAGTCAGAATCCAAATTCAGGACATCTGATACCAGAACCTCTCTTTGTATGCTCTGCTGCCTCTAAACTACAAGGCCTATGCAAGTCGTCAAATATCCCCAATCTTTGTAGAAGTCTCTCTTTTTGTTTGTCATTCTCTAAGTTATCCGAATTTTCCTAAAACAATATCTAATATAACACTGCATATTTTATATGAAATTTGAATATTTTGATTTAATGGTGCTATTATAGCCACAGGATTTTCTATTGTTTTCAATGCAAAGGGACAGTATTTTAGTTTCAGACTTGTGTGAGCTCGCCTGGACTCAGCTCTTCATAATTGTGATCTTGTTTCAAGGGACAGAGGGAAAAATGAAAACAATTTCCACTTTCTGTGTATCTGAACTTGAGGATTACTAATAAATGAACAATATTCATAATTCATAAATTAAGAATCTAACCCCATTTTACATAAAACTGGTCAGAACTATCCTCAGAACTATCAGCTATGATTATATCCATTATGTTGATATGATTATATCATCATATCAACTCTCAAATCACAACTCTGGTTTTCAACAGTCATTTGCCAGCACTACAAAATCATGGATCTAAGCCCTTAGAATACATCATCTCATTTATTGCACACAGAACTCTATGACTTATATGGAATTATTAACCCTCTTTTACAGGCAAGAAAAATCAAGACTCAGAAAAGGTAAGTAACTGGCCCACATTGACTCATTTAGTCGTGAGATGGGGTCAGACTTTTGCCAAGTGTATCTAACAGGAAAGAGCAAGGTTTTATCACAGTAGTCCTATAATCCAAATCCTGTAGTCCGAGCATAACTATTTACAAGCATGACATCCTTGTCAGACTCTCAGAGCATGACTGACCCTTTGCATCAAAGCTTATAAAAATACTTTGCAATCTCTCAGCCAAACCAGTTTTGCAAACCAAGTCGCTGAAGGAAGGATCCTGAAGTATGTCCTGTTGGCCACCAGGGGGAGGAAGGTCCAGATCCGTCCTGAGTGGTCCCGAACTCAGCAGGCTTTTTCTTGTTTGTGTTACGCTGGTGGTATAAAGAAAGGGAGACTCTCTCAGAAAAGGCATAGAGTAAATCTAAGGGGTTTTGTAAATCAAAGGTCAACATCTCTTTGAACTACACCTGGTGGTAAATGTATGTCTTTGAGTTATGAAACTTGATCGAGGACTGACAGAATGTGATAAAAAGAAATCAAAGAAATGGAACCTCTACTTCCTCTACACTATTTTCCAGCATTATAAAAATTTGAAAGCGTCTGGCAGAACAGTTAGCCACAAGGGTTTTTGAAGTATTGATTTCTGGGAGACAATTTCTCTTGATAGACAGCCTGCATTTTAATGCTGACCACTTCTAAAGGTGATCTTGCCTGTCTTCATGTCAAGTCATGCAAATTGCCCAAGAGTAGGGTATATATGCCCAGCAAGGCAAAATGTGGATTCAACTTTGTGTAGCTTTCTTTCTCGAAGCACTGTTTGTATATCTAAAATTTATGTGGAAGCTGTTTCCTTGGTGGTATAATGCAACCATTGTCCTATACCTGGGTCAGTTTTGTTTGAATCTATCCGTTGTCATGCAGATTGTCAGCATGGTCCACAATTACGAAGAGTCGTTGATTGTAAAATAAAATAATAAAGAGAAAAATCAGTAGGAGAGTGCCTGAGGTGAATTTATAATGCATTTAAAGTGTGAAGCTGTCCATTTAACCCTTAACAATATTCATTTTCTTCACAGTGTGCAAACCTTGTCAGTAGTTTGAAAAGCTATGAATTTAAATAACCTTAAGCAGCCTGAGAAATGAATAATTTGATAGGTATATCTGGCAGATGGTTGAAATGTCTAAGTTTTTTTTTTCTTTTTCCCTGAGAATATGCTGTAGGGTTTCTGCCAAACTTAGGTTGTAAGGAAGGCAAAAATCAAACAATAAATGCTCCATATTTGCAAACTACCAACACGAAGGTGGCATTTCAGAACAGTTGCCAGTCGCTCCTCCCTTGATCCTTTGAGGAAGGACCTGAAAAGTAAGAGCTTTTTTTGTTTGGTTTTTTTTCCCCCCCTAAGATGTCTTTTTTTTTTAGATTGTCAAAACGAATATTTAATCTGACCAAGATTAAAATCAGTGACTTGCTCGTACTTCTCCAGCTTGTCTTTATTGTTTTGTAAAGTCTAATGTTTATTTCAATATTAATGTGGGTACTGACAACTCCGCTCACATACTTTGATTGACATCTCATTGAAGGGACTCTGGTGAGAAACAGAACATATCTTTTTCCTTCTGGCTGTTGTAGATGTGGGCAGACACACTCCTTATCTTGTACAAATAACTGAAAAAAAAATAGCTGAAAATCATAGTGTTGACCCAGGTCAACACACTTTTATCAACATCTGCTTATTAAGAGCCAATGTCTTTACCAGAAGTGTGGTCTGGATGTATAGTAGATATCGCTGGTGCTGTCAAAGAGGATCTTGATACAAGTTTGCATAGGATTGACCTGACTCACATTCACAGATATGAATGATATACCATCATCCAACAAAGGACTATAAGCCAAAGGCTCCAAAAATAGCCCCAAAACTAAGAAAAATAGCAATATGACTACATTTCTATGAAAATATTAAGGTGGGACAAGACATTTTAAAGCAATAATCAAGGATATACTCAATATAATAATACAAAAGGCATTAATTTATTAATCCAAACTTATATGGTATGTCAGACAGTAGGTAAAAATCAGAAATGTTTGAAGATATTTCTGATAACAAAATCCAAATTTTTAATTTGATGATTACATTTCTTAAATACTTTAGTAATATGGGGGCACCTGGATGGCTCAGTGAATTAAGCATCTGACTCTTAATTTCAGCTCAGGTCATGATCTCGGGGGTTTTGGGATTAAGCTCCGTAGGGGGCTCTGAACTCACTCAGGAGTCTGCTTAAGGATTTTCTCTCTTCCTTTCCCTCTGCATGAGGGCCCAACTCATGTATGTGTGTGTTCTCTCTCCAAAATAAAAACAAATAAATATTTTTTTAAAGAAAGAATTTAAGTACTTCAAATAAGCTGAGATAATAAAACAGGTAAAAATATAAGATATTTCTAAATATTAAAACAACTTTTACACATGGCTTTATTCAAACATTGTATCCTAACAATAATATAGGTGCATGAAAGAGATAAGGGAAAACATCCAATTAATGACAGGCATACAGTCTTTCTAATTCTTCAGTGTCTTTTACTAGACAAAGCTGCAGCAAATTTGTAAAAATTCATTGTAAAACATTTTGAGATTTATAATTGAAATGAGAATCATCTCTATCAATGACCTTAAAATTTTACATGGGAGATAAATATATAAAGTGGAAGTTGTTTTCAAATCTTCATGCTTACTTTTATAGTTTTAGTTACCGGTATGTCTTTGGTTTGAGTTTAATGTCTTGAAAAATTCCTTTCAATTGGAATCTATGTTGTTCTCTATAATCTTCATTCAATGAGTAAGAGAGCCACAGTTCCTTCCCTGGTAAAGCTCCTGTTTTTCTGTCAGGGGAGATATACCTTAAAGAACTATAACAAAAGCAATTTTTAAATTATTTCTGTGTTAACCAGTCAGAATGTCTAAAATTAACAAATCAGGAAACAATAGATGCTGGTGAGGTTGCAGAGAAAGGAGAACCCTCTTACACTGTTGGTGGGAATGCAAACTGGTGCAGCCACTATGGAAAACAGTGTGGAGATTCCTCAGGAAATTAAAAATAGAGCTTCCCTGTGACCCAGCAATTGCACTACTAGGCATTTACCCAAAGGATACAAACATAGTGATCCGAAGGCACACCTGCACCCCAATGTTTATAGCAGCAATGTCCACAATAGCCAAACTATGGAAAGAGCCCAGATGTCCATTGACAGATAAATGGATAAAGAAGATGTGGTGTATATATATATATATATATATATATATATATATATATATATAAACACTACTCAGCCGTCAAAAAAATGAAATCTTACCATTTGTAACAATGTGGATGAAACTAAAAGGTATTAAGCTAAGCAAAATAAGTCAATTAGAAAAAGATAATTAGCATATGATTTCACTCATATGTGGAATTTAAGAAATAAAACAGAGGATCATAGGGGGAGGGAGTAAAAAAATAAAACAAAGTCAGAGAGGAGACAAACCATAAGAGACTCTTAACAGTAAGAAATAAACTGAGAGTTGCTGGAAGGGAAGGGATCTAGGAGATGGGGTAACTGAGTGATGGGCATTAAGAAGGGCACATGATGTAATGAACTGGGTGTTGTCTGCAACTGATGAATCACTGAACTCGACTTCTGAAAATAATATTACATTATATGTTGATTAATTGAATTTAAGTAAAATTAAATTTAAAAACTTATTGTTAAGTACTATGAAATGAGTTTCAAAGTGTTATCAGAAGAAATAATAGGGTTTCCTAAAGTCATCCAAGGGAAGGATCCAAAATTGTTTTTTAGGAAGATAAAAATTTAGCTGAGATTTGAAAAATTAGCTTTGCCAAAATTTGTTCCAGGAAAAAGTCATGAGCATATTCTGAAGGGTCAGAGCATGTTTGAGGAACATGAACAAAGCTGTAAGCTAGAGCCCATTATAACAAAGGTGGGGAGGGAGACTCAGAAGTTCAGACTTGTGGAGTTGACAGTGATCAGCTTATAGAGATGCTTGTAAGAACAGGACACATATTTTGTTGCTTACACGAAGAGGAGTGTTCTATACGAGAGAATGACATGGTTCAGTATGGACTGGATGGCCCCAGTATACTCGCCTCATCCACTCCTTTGTTTCTGAACCTTTTTTCTAGCCAACTGAGGTAGACACTAATGCTTAAGCATATCATTTAATTTCCTATCTGATTTCTATTGCTCCCATCATTTTCGTTGCCTAAAATTATCTATACTTCTTGCCCAACAGCCTCTATTTGGAAATATAACTATGCCATCTACTCTGCAAGTTTGTAATTACTTATTAGCACACCTCTATTTTCACACACTGTGGATATACCACTGGCAGGGAGGAAAAAACTTTGTCTTCCATCCTCTTAGGTTCATTGCCTAGGGCCCTGCAAATAGAACTGACAAAAGACAAATTAACAGGAGAAAAAATGGATATTTCATATGCATATGTCGGGCATCAAAGAAACGAAATGAAAACCCCAAAGAGACATCAGACCTAGAGGTTTATAATCCATTTTTAACAAAGAACAATACATTTGTGGAGAAGTGGAAAGAAAAAGGAAGATTTTGAGCTTCCAGGGGCAGGAAGGCAGATATATGGGGCGGGGGGGAAACTAATGGGAGATAATGGCTACTAGGTAAAGTTTGTGCAGGCCCATGTTGGTGCTGACTTTGCATTTTTTCACGGCAATAAAACTGCCCCAGGGAGAGGGAATTTATGGCAGTCCTCATTTCTAGCAAGTTTCTGCTCCTAGTCAGATAAAGGAAGTTCCAAGAAGGCTTCTTTCTCCACCTGTTGAATCTCAATGGCCTCCAGCCTAAAATAATCCATATGTTAAGCAGCATTTTGGGGGGGTGGCTCACCACTCTGAATAACTCTGACAGCACATCCATGCTGCACTTTATCCTGGACAGTGAATCTTTGTAAACAGGGAGAATTCTCCAGTCGTCATTAAGAGATACTAGGAAAGTCTCAAAAACCTAGAGAATGGACCCAGATGGATGCTGGAGTACACAAGCCTATCCTTCTGTCCAAAATTCTTAATATTAATAATATTTATTTAAAATTAATAAATAGTACTCAGATACAGAAAATTCTATCTGTGGGCCTGGAATGGTAGAAATTCCTAAACAGAAAGGTATGGATCAGATGTTTGAAAGTACTTATAGCCAAAAACTACAAGAGTTTTATAGTTTTGGAAAGTTTTCACAGATTCCAAAAGGGTTCAGGTTGATAATTTGAGGAATAGCACTTAGAATAGCCAGTTTGGCTTCTCAATAAGTGGGCAGAAGAAGCATTCACATATAAGTATGGAAAATTGTACCTTAGAAGCAGGGCAATGTCCCTGGGAGATGGGAGTTTATTCCTTATGGAGGCTTTCTGAAAGAATTACTAATGGGTGTACTTGAGCAAAATAAAAATTAATTTAATATAAACCCCTCAGAGTCAGCTACATCGCATTAACTACTGCCAACTCATCAATTATAAATTACTCAATTAACTAACTTAAAGATGAATTTCAGGTGCTCAGTCAGTACATACTATTTATGCTGGATCCAGTATAAGGTTTCTGACTTAGTGTTACAAGTAGGATTCCACCAAAGGCCAAATCTTCATGTGTTCCTAATGATAAAGTAAAAGTCACAGATGACCTTTTAAATGTCGTCTTTCTGATCTTGATTATTGGGTCATTACAGTTAGCAACATTGATGCAGTGGATATATAGCGAACACTGCACACAATTGCAAATACATATTTTCAAGCACAAGCACATATGAAATATTTCCAAATATGTATAATATGCTAAATCAAATATTCCAGTGAAAAATTCCAATGAATTGAGATCATATAATTTCTTTTGCAACTGAACCAACATGAGTTTGCTCCTTGGTGAGTCACAGATACATCAGGTAGGGTTGTGACACAAAGTAAACTTTATTTACACAAATAAGGTGATCATGGGAATAACTTCCAAAGCCATGACTCCGCAAGCAAGAGTGAATGGGTTCCTTTTATTAAGATTAGGATGAATATCTAGATAGGGAAGATTTGTCATCAAATGTAGAAGTAGACATAAGGCCATACATGTGCTTTAAGGAAACATGCCTATACATACATTGCAAGTTACATACATTGTGTTATGTAAATGAGGCTTGTGCTCCTCCTTGGGTGGAAATTTTAGTATTATAATGAGGTAAAAATAGTTGTCAGTCATTCTAGAGGTCACTCCATCATCCATCTGCACAGATGTGAGTCAGGGGTTACACTCAAACTGGTCAGGATGGTCTGGGCTAGCTGGAGGGCTTGTCGGGGCAGTCACTGTCCCTTAAGGGTTGGCTTCAGTTTCTATTTGCCTGAGTTAAGGGAGCTTAAGGAAAAATATGGCACAAAGATTGATGAGTACTAGCAGGTAGACAGTAAAGTTCAGGTCTTGGGGCCTAGCTGGTGACACTTTGACCAAAACACATTAAGTTAGAATCAGAGTAGGAACACCTGGGTGGCTCAGCGGTTGAGCATCTGCCTTCGGCTCAGGTCGTGATCCGGGGGTCCTTGGATCCAGTCCTACATCGAGCTCCCTGCAGGGAGCCTGCTTCTCCCTCTGCCTATGTCTCTGCATTCTGTCTGTCTTTCATGAATGGATAAATAAAACCTTTAAAAAAAAAAGAATCAATGTAAATACATAACCAGATGATGCCTATATGTTAGAAACTGGAAACTTTGTATCTAAAAAAATCTAAGGTAAGATTGGTAATTAAAATGAAAATCATAAAATATATATATGTATATATATGTATATATGTATATATATATATATATATATATTTTGGAGAGGGAGAGCACACATAAACAAGGGGTGGGCAGAGGGAGAGGGAGAGAAACAGACTCCCCACCAGGTGCAGAGCCTGACACTGGTGCTCCATCTAATGACCCAGGCCTGCGAGATCATGACCTAAGCCAAAATCAAGAGTCAGATGCTCAACTGACTGAGCCACCAGGTGCCCCAGAAAATATTTTGAACTAAATAATAATCAAGGTGCATATAAATCTAGAAAAAAATGTAGTCTTAAATTCATATATTAAAAAAGAAGTAAAGCAGAAAAAAATAAGCTAAGCTAACAACTCAAGAAGTTAGAAATATAAATAAAATCTAATAAAAGATAATTAGAATGAAGGAAACCATAAAGTTAAAAATACTAATAAAAGGAAATAAATATATAATGCAGGAAACAGACAGTAATGTTAGATATTTGAAAAGCCTAATAAAATGAATATCCTTCTAGGAATAGTGACCAAAAAGAATAGAGTAGGCACAAATGACTGATATTAAGAATTTAAAAAGAACATTGCTAAAAGTGGTATGTTTACTAAAACTAGATAACATGCTATAAATAACTGGATGTAGATTTAAAAAATAGATTTTAAAGATATATTCCTAGAAATGAAAATGAACAAAACTGACACTAGAAGATATAATAGATCTGCATAGTCGTAAAATTATTAAAGAAATTATGTTTCTTTAATTTTAAATATTTACATCCCAAAAACATTGAGGCACAAATGGCTACTATAGAAATTTTTATCAACTTTTAAATTCTCAGACTGATAATGCCAAAATCTATGCCATAGCTGAATCCAATTCAAGCCAATTGATGCTTGATAAAACAGTTAATAAAATTCAGTATATTTGGGGGGCACCTGGGTGGCTCAGTGGTTGAGCATCTGCCTTTAGCTCAGATCATGATCCCAGGGCCCTGGGATCAAGTCCCACATCAGGCTCCTTGCAGGGAGCCTGCTTCTCCCTCTGCCTATGTCTCTGCCTGTCTCTCTCTATGTCTCTCATGAATAAGTAAATTCTTTAAAAATAAATAAAATAAAATAAAATTTCAGTATATTTTTATGAAAAAGAGAATGCATAAAGATTAAGACTAGAGAGGAATTTCCTTAATATGGTTGAAAATCTACAAAAAGGATTTATACTATATATTATTGAATTTTATATATTTATATATATGATGTATATATATATACATTTATATATGTATATGTGTGTATATATACATATATATGATCATATATTTCATTGGAAATATTGAATATTTCCTCTTTCAAATATGGAACAAAACAAGGTGCCCAGGACCACCATCTCTTTTCAGTAATTAACTTGGGTTGCCTTATAGTGCATCAAGGCAAAACAAGCAAGCCAATGAACATATGCATAAGGATTTGAGGCGGGGAATAAACTCACTATTTGCAGATGATATGAGTGGATATAGAAAATCTGAAAGAATCCACAAATGCACTATTAATATGAATTTTTGAACTTAACAAGTTTGTTTAACACAATTTCTTATATAGCACCAAAAAAAGGTTAAAAAGTATAATCTTAGAGTAGATGCCTTTTACAATAGCATCAAAATGATCAAATATCCAAGAATAAATATAACGAAGGAGTCTAAGATGTATATGCAGAAAATTATAAAGCTTTTGATGATAAAATTTAAAGAACTAAATAAATGGTGGAAGATTATACCACATTCATCAATGACTTAAGAACAGCATTTCTTTTCAAACTAATCTTCAGATTCTGACTCATCCTAGCTTTTTTTTTTTTTTTTTTTTTGTCCTTAAATCAACACATATATGGTGAAAGATCACAAGAAACTTTGAGAGTTTACTAGGGAGAATTTAACTGTAGAGCTGTTTGCTTGGAGGACCTGCACTCTTCCCTTTTCCCTCCAATCTTACTGGTTGATCTGTTTTGGGGACACTAATTCTGTGAGGTTTCCTTAAGCTTCACATCTTTCCTGTTACTCAGAATAATCTACATGCTTTTGCTTGACAGAAAGACTGCACTGAGTATTGAAGTTCTGCATTTCTCCTATATCTCATAGTCATTTCCAAAATGGGGTACCCATTCTACCCACTTTTTATATCTGTCTCTAAGTTGAAGGAGATTGGTTCACTCTTCCCAGATTTAATGGACTCACCTTTCCCCATCTGAGTATGTCTTTAAAGCATGAAGAATATCATTACCAAACTGTACAAAAATTTCTGTGAATATTTAGGCATTAATTCCCTTTTCCTTAGAAACAAAATTTTTCAAATATTTGGAGATAGACTTGTGACCTGCTTTTTGTTTGCCAAGTCTTGCTATTCTTTGCTGGTGTCTATTAACTTTACTTCAGACCTCTAGGTCAGAAGGAGTAGAATTTCAGATCTGCTCTCTTGTTGAAATAGTTTACATACAAAAGTGTAACCTTTGAAATGTTAACATTATTTATTATTTTAACGTGATAGTCTTCCAAGCATAGACCTAGTAAATAACAGCTGTATAAACAGACCACCTTAAATACTGTTATTCAAAATGAATAACAGAAAATATTTTATCTTTGAATAATTTTGAATCATTACTGTGACTACTTAACTCTATTCTTCCCCAGTACTTTACACCACAATGGAGAGAAGAGAGGTAGAGAGGAAGGAAAAGAGAGATATAGAGTGAGGGAAATAGAAGGAGGACAAGGGAGAGAAAGAAACAGAATGGAGAAAACAGAGAGAGATTGAGAGAAATAAAGAGGGGCCGGGCCATAGGGTCATTTAGACTAGAAAGATGCCATTTTGTATGTAACTTTATTTTCTTTTAAAGATTTATTTATTTATTCATGTGAGACACAGACAGAGAGGCAGAGACAGGCAAAGGAAGAAGCAGGCTCCCCACAGGAAGCCTGATGTGAGACTCAATCCCAGGACCCGAGGATCATGCCCTGAGCCAAAGGCAGATGCTCAACCACTGAGCCACCCAGGTGTCTCTGTAATTTTATCTCAAAATCAATATTCAAAGGGAATTATGATGTAATTATTTGAGATGGGAAGGGATTCTCTACCTCATCTCACACCTGAAGAATCAAGTTCTGTGATCACCATGATTTAAAAAGTCATTCTGCTGGCTGGAGCTATGAGGTTAGAAGTGACAGGGTGTTTATAGTGTTTGCTTGGATCTTACACATGATTTGAGCCTATGTTAAAAAGATAATAATATATATTCTGCATCATTTAGCAATCAAAAAAGAAACCAAGAAAGAACAAGGAAGATATAAAAATAGCTTTGACATTCTCCTTTTTTCCCCCCAACAAACGACTGGGAGAAAACAATAAAGTGCACAAACAAATGTACTTACACACACATACATGCACACACACACACAACAGGCAAACTTGTCTCTTCAAATCTAGGAGCAAAAGTCTCATAGGAGAAAAAGGAAAGGAATGAATTGAAGTTGTTGTTATAGCAGATTCACTTTTCTTTCCATATTTCACCTAGATTATTATTTACAATGGATTGTTGAAGAACCCGCATATCTAATAGTTACATTTCCCAGCACCTAGGCAAATTATTCTTTCACATTAGTTTTGTACTTTAGAATGGTATGCCTTGCATTGAGACCTTGTAAAGCACAGTGTTACATGTGAAACTTTGATCTCCAAAAAAATATCAGGATCAAAGTTTTCCCTGATTTGGACATAAATCTCAGCTCAAATAAAGTGATAATAGTCTAGTCAAGAAAAAGCAACCCAGTACAAATGTCTTTGAATTGGTGTTACTATACGTGGTGGGTGTATCACTGAGTTAATTAATCATTTCTTTGAACTCCCATATTCTGCTGTCACCAGGTTAGGAATAAATGCCAGTCACTGTTACTCTATTGACATTCATTTTCAGAACTAATATTTTATAAATAGAAAGAGAAAAGAGTAAAATTTGTGGCTCTGAGAAACGTAATGCAATGAAAGTTCCTGCTGTAAACAGATGCATAGACCAACTTTAACATCTTTACTATTGTTAACTGGAAAATTCTCATCCTTGATAAAGGACCGATTGAATTTTTGGTTGTTATATTTTTGTGGTTGAAGTTAATTTGAGTGTCAACTGCTGTAATTAATGTCGTTATTAATGTGAAGTCAGGAGGCCTGGGCTTGAATCACAGCTCCTCCAATTACAGCTACTTGAACTTAAGCCAATTACATGACCTCTCCAAGCCACAGTTGCTCCATTTGCAAAATGGGAATGTTAATAGTACCCATCATGTAAGATTGTCACAAGCACTAATATAATAATAATTGTAAAGTATCTTCCATGGTGATTTGCAATATTCCTGCTCATAATTATTATTATATCATAGAAACTTCGAAAATATCTATCAATGACAGGAATTTTAAAGTTGGTTCTAAAGAATTATACAAATTCTATAGACCAGCAGCTAAGGAGATGAGTAGACTGGCCTGAGATTGTCCATCCCCTGCTTCAAATAGGACAGTTGTACTCTTAATTTCTTTAAGAAATTAAGACTCTGTAGAGTCTTAATTGTACTCTTTAATTTCTTAAGAAATTGTACTCTTTAATCTCTTTTTTTCTTGGAAAGTTTTAAATAGGCTTAAAAGCAGTAAGAACATTATAACAAACCCACGTACCCATTACCCAGCTTTATATCATTAATATTTCAATATATTTACATAGTGTTTTTCTTCACAAGATTAGGCTTGCAAAACATCCCTGATGATAAAAATAAGTAAATAAATTTGACAACCTCTGACTTACAGGCTAAATACATTCTAGTGGAAAATAAAATCTTCCTTAGCCATTAGTTGGAGTTCAGGAAACAAAAAGAATGCCATATGTAAAAAGCACTTTAATTTTGAGTCAGTTGTACATTAAACTTTTTTTTTAATATTTTATTTAATTATTCATAAGAGACACACAGAGAGAGAGAGAGAGGCAGAAACACAGGCAGAGGGAGAAGTGGGCTCCATGCAGGGAGCCTGACGTGGGACTCAATCCCAGGTCTCCAAGATCAGGCCCTGGGCTGAAGGCGGTGCTAAGCCACTGAGCCACCCAGGCTTTCCTACATTAAACTTCCTTATCTGTCTCTACTCTTTCTGTCTAGGTAGCCCCATCCAGTCCCAGGTCCATAGCTTTAAACTCTATTGATAGGCCAGTGACCCTGGATGTTATCTCTAGCAGCTATCTCTCTGAGTGCATAAAATGCCCATATGGCTAGTGAAAAAGCATTCAAACAAAATGCACCAATCAGAACTCTCTATTTTCTTAACCACAAACATACCAGTCTCTAGTCTAACTCAGTAAATGACAGTACCACTCACCCAGTTACTTAAATCAGAACTGTAGTGATTATTTTACTTTCTCTCTCCCTCTCTCTCTTTATACTATTTACACCAGAACATTGCTGCTAAAAGAGAATGCATCCCAATTCTATTCACTCCTTATATATCCGCTGCTACAACCCTAACAGGTCTCCAGGTCTGTTCTCTTGCCCTTTTATAATCCATTCTCAATGGGGAAACCCAAGTGATCTTTTAAAAACGTAAATCAGATGGCATCATTTCCCTGCTCAAAATCTTCCAAAGGAGTTCTATTGTTCCTTGAGTGCAACCCAAACTCATCCTGGGGCCCTGTTATCCTCCCTCCACCTCCTCCTGTGTCACTGTCCTCATTCACTATGTGCCAAACACATGGCTTTTTGCCATTTTATGCTGTCTTCACATGACCACACCAAGCTTTCTCCTGTCTTAATGCGTTCGTGCTTGCAAATCCCCTCAACCTGGAGCACTTTACTGTCAGATTTTAAAAGGCTGTCTTCTTCCTGGCTGCTTCATATCCTACAGGTCTCTGCTTAAATAGTTTCACCTCAGAGTCCTTTCCTGCTCACTCAATCCTAACTAGTCTCTCCCAGTCACTATCACAGGAAACCCATATTGTACTGTCTTTATAGCACTTAATCACCATCTAAAATGATCTTTTCCATTTGTTATATTATTTTCTGTCTTCTGTTTTCTAGAAAGTAATCTCTGTTTCTGTTTCTGTCTTTCTGTTTTCTAGAAAGTAATCTCGGTGAGAGGACGGACTCTGACTTCCCTGTTAAGCAAATTTTTCCTCAATGTCTAGATGTTAGCTGACACAACCTAAGTTTGTTGTGATGATATTAGAAAAAATAAAAATAATGTTAAATAGTGGAGTATTTGTAGGTCAAAGATTTTACCCTCATGAAGTTCCCCCCACTTCTAAATGAGTTTACATACTCTTTTTGATTTCTCTAAGTTGTTTTCCTCTGTTTTTTTTTTTTTTTTTAGTGGAGAAAATTACTAAGACACATTATTGTTGAGAAGATGGCATGAAATAACCTAGAGCTTATTCTCCATTTGCTTCCTCCTCAATCCACTCCCTACCCTTCTCCACTCTGCTCTTTGTTGTGGCTGGGTTCCGGGATGTGTATCACCCAGATTTATTTTTCCTTTGCTTCTCGTTGAGTCCTAACAATGAGTGGAACTTCCTGTTCCTGTCAGGCCCCCATCCCCTTCCTGTTGGGCTATGGCTTCTTCCCCAGCTGACTATGGTAGCAGCTTCTGCCTGCAAGCTCCACTTCTTTTCCACGCCCCAGCTCTTGTCAGACACTAATAAGTCTATCCTTCCCTCTTGCCTTTTCAGGGGTAGTAATGTATAGGAATGGAAAAATCTCCCCCCCCCCCCCCAGGTTCTTTGGCTGGTCTAGCAATTAAATTGTCATAAAATAGATTAACAGGAAAAAAAACCAAATTTTTAATTTTGTACCTATGGGAGCCCCATAAAAGTATGAGACCCAAAGACAGTTAGGCAATTGAGGCTTATGTGCCATCTCGAGCTAAGGAATGGAACGGGTCTGGGGCTTCAAAGGAGAGGATTGTGTCACAGGAGAATAAGAAGAGCAAAAGTAGATGTTTGTCCTTCTAGACAGGCCATTCAGAAGAAAAGTTATGTCTGATGGTAGCTCTCTTTCTGAGCCATGCCCCCTGTTCCTTTAGGTAGTTAAAGGAGAGGTAAATGTTTTTCTTGAGCTGCTGAATTTTGATTGATTTAATATCAATCAAGCTTAAAATAATCCACATGCCAAAGTGCAAACTTTGGGGTGGCATATTCTGCTCCCCTTTAGATACCTTCCCACTATCATTAGTTCCTGAATGCCTCACGGCCCAAATCTTTTTAAATAGTTCTTTCCTAAATTAACTTCAGCTTTTTGGTGAGCACTTGTTTCCTGCCAGGACCATGATTGACATAGATATTGTATGTGGGCATTGTCTATTGCTGCCTAACACATTCTTTATTTCGACAAATATTTACTGAATACTTACTGCATACCAGGCATTAAACAGGCACTCAATCAACATTACTTGTATCTAACATATTTACATGAGAGTCATATAAATGTTTTAATTAAAAAAGATAGCTAGGTTTAGGTAAAATTAAAGATCGTAACAAAGCACCACCAAATTAAAATATGGGTTGATAAAACACAACAAACAATTCCTATATGCATCTATTCTTGCTTTAGTGTTTCCATTGATTTTATGCACATACCCTGAATCCAGAAAATAGATACATACACATATATATGTGCATAAATTGGTTTATTTATGCTTGATCATCACTCATAGCTGCAGCTTATCAAACTGCAGGTATGAGTTTACATATGTCATACCAGTTATAATTTCACTGGTATGATAAAATGTGGTACTTAACCAGATGTGACAAATGAAAGAAGTGTTTATTTAGTTTTCATTTCATCAAGCAGAACTCCCTGGTAATGAGCTACCTGTAGGTCTGTTCTACTGTGGTGTTCTTACATACCATGGCAGGCAGGCCCTGGGACATTGATTCTCAAGGGCTCTGATTCGGGGATCAGGGTTCTTGGGTTCAATCGCAGCTTCACATCTTACCAACTCCTTGACTTTGGACAGTTACAACTTACAACTATCCATGTCTCAATTTTCTCATTTGTCAAAAGGACGTTAAAACTAATTGTGCCAGCCTCAAAAGACTATTGTGAGAAAAAAACTGAAATAACATATCAAATACTCCTTGAAAGAGTACAATAAATGTTCATAAAATAGTTGCTGCTAATGTGATGATTAATGATGATCCTGAAGCAAGGAAAGATACTAAAAGATATTCAGATATATAAAAATTAGAGTCTCCATATTCACGATAGCATATGACATGATATCTTTTCTATGTTAAACATTCTATGAACTGTTCTCTCTTATCATCTTATTTTCCTTGAATATTATAAACACACATACACACCTATAAAATATATAAATATATATTTCAGATTATATATAAGGGGCTTCATTGACTGAGTATAGTGTATACTACCTCTGTACTAATCCAGGTTCATTTTTTTTTTATTATTATTTATGATAGTCACAGAGAGAGAGAGAGAGAGAGAGAGGCAGAGACATAGGCAGAGGGAGAAGCAGGCTCCATGCACCGGGAGCCTGATGTGGGATTCGATCCTGGGTCTCCAGGATCGTTCCCTGGGCCAAAGGCAGGCTCCAAACCGCTGCGCCACCCAGGGATCCCCTAATCCAGGTTCATTAACTAAATTCTACGGTTCCCCCCAGTCAAGCCTGTGGATAATCTAGTAGAAAAACAATGATAATGCTGAAGTGAAAATGAAGCTATCTGAGTAAGCTTGCCTTTTCCATGAAATCATCAGGAAACATTAATAGATCTTTTTCCTATGGTCTTCATCCCTTATCTATAAAGCAAAGGAAGTAAATCACATATAGTGCTTTATAAAGCATCATACAGGAACCACTACTTTAGAAATGACCTAAGATCCTGCTGTTTAATATGCAAACTGCTGGCTTCCACACCCTAAATCTTGGAGAAAAGAGAAAAGGCAACAGAACTATCTTTTTTAAAAAATAAAATAAAATAAAAAAACAAGGATCTCAGGTAATTCTTATCCACAGTGATGTGCTGAGAACTTCAAGGACAGAAGATTACTTAAGGTATCTATCTCCCAACCTAAGCCCTCAGTGAAACGTGTCAAACTATTACTATTATATTTAAAATATATTCCTGAACTGGTGACTGACTCCATGGTTTAATGTGAAAATTGGCACTGGTCTAAAACGTACAGACTTTTCTCTCCATGTTAAAACTATTACCATTTACGTTATCTTTTGACTGGAATTTTTGACATCACACAATTTTAGCATGGAAAAAAACGTAGCCTTAATGGACTGTGAAGCAGTAAGCCAATCACAAAGGCAACACAAAATTCAATCACAAACACCTGCAACTCATTACAAATTTAGCAGCACAAATGCCAGAGGCTGTAATGGGTCTCAGATAGTCTGCACAACTCTGCCAATACTCACCTATAATTTGGACTTGACATTTACAAAAAAGACAACATTTACAAAAAGAAAAGGGCAAAGAGTTTTACCAAATAGTCCCACTCTTTCAACTTCCCCCTCCCTGCCAAGAAACTGCTGGGGAAAAAAAATCAGTTCTAAATACAGGTGCTATTTGTATTCCTTCTTGAGTGCTTATGAAACCAAATTAATTGATGAGGAATTAAACCAATATTCACTAAGGGATCTAGAGGTATAATATTTTTCCCCAGAAAGTAACATTCTCTAAAAATGTCTTTAGCATAAAAAATAGGGATAAAGAAGAAAAAGAAAGAAGGAGGGGTGAAAAGTGGAAGGGAGAGTTTTGTTGTTAGATTTTCTTCCCAGTTTGCTTTCCCGATTAGGTGCATTCAATGATGTAGTCTAGAAATCTTATAAATGAAAACTGTCGCACTTGCAAATATGGATCGTTATGGTCATCATTGTGTGGAGGGAAAAGAAAACTAAACTCAGGCATCTAGAGAATTTAATTCTGGCTCAGGATTCATCCCTAGTTGGGCAAACTTGGGAAAGTTGTTTAACAACCTACAATTCTGTTTACTCCATTTCGTTTCAACTTTTGAGGGCTGCAGACTCTGGCTTGGTATCCTCCTTACTAGCTTCTGTTTTAATGTAAGTACTCCTCATAAGCTGTGACCTATAGACAGTTAATTTTTCTCTCCCCATCTCCTTCAATGTTCATTCTTTTCCCTGTTTTTCATGACATAAGTCTGAGAAACAGACACTGTCATTAGGAATGGATCCTTTAATGTGCCTACTACTAACACACTTACTATCCTAAGGAAAAATTATACTTTATACCTCATTCTGAGTATTCAAAAGTCTTAGCATGATTTTCCTTTGACCATTCTCACAGTATATTTTGGAAATCACTCCCCTTCCGTTTGATATAGGTTTATATAGGTTGAGGAAAGCAAACTCATTTCAATATATCTTGAAATTTGATATGTATTTCGATTTGTACTTGAAATACAAATAAGAAAATAGTCTGTTAACAAAAAAATCATAATTAATAAAATATTTTAAGATTATTCTTGGCTTAATAGCCCACCATTTATAAGCTTATTGAAAATTGTTAAAAGAGCTATTATTTGTGTTCTACAAATGTGTGATTTCTCAGCCAAAGTCAACCTCATTTCTTTTCTCACATGTTCTGTAACATTTTTTGGCATTTCTCCATGCTTCAATTAACAAATATGCTTCAAGTTAACGTATAAACACCTTCCTTTATCTGCCAAGTATGCTTATAAAAGCTGAGAGCACTGACCTTCTGTGATTTAGGGGACTCATTCTCATATGTCAAGTGCCATATCAAAGATCTGAGTCTCATCTAGAAGATACCCATGCACATTCATAGTATCTTTTCTTTTTTTTTTAATTGAAGTTGATTTGCCAACATATAGTATAACACCCAGTGCTCATCCTCTCAAGTGCCCCCCTCCGTGCCTGTTACCCAGTCATCCCATCGCCCTGCCCACCTCCCCTTCCACTACCCCTTGTTTGTTTCCCAGAGTTAGGAGTCTCTCATGTTTTGTCACCCTCTCTAATTTTTCCCACTCATTTTCCCTCCTTTACCCTATAATCCCTTTCACTAGTTTTTATATTCCATGTATGAGTGAAACCATATGATAATTGTCTTTCTACGATTGACTTGCTTTACTCAGCATAATACCATAATACCCTCCAGTTCCATCCACATCAAAGCAAATGGTGGATATTCGTAATTTCTAATGGCTGAATAATATTCCATTGTCTATATAGACCACATCTTCTTTATCCATTCATCTTTCGAGGGATACCAAGGTTCCTTTCACTGTTTGGCTATTGTGGACATAAAAGCTCCAAGATGGGGATGCTCAACACCTCAGCAGTTGAGCATCTGCCTTCAGCTCAGGGCATGATCCTGGGATCTGGGATCGAGTCCCACATCGGGCTCCCTGCATGGAGCTTGTGGAGAGCCTGCTTCTCCCTCTGTCTGTGTCTCTGCCTCTCTCTTTCTGTGTCCCTCATGGATAAATAAATAAAATATTAAAAATAAATAAGTAAAAATCAAAAATTAAAAATAAATAAAAGCTCCAAGATGGCCCTTTTATCCCTACAGGCAGTTTGGGAACGTTTCTTTCTTTGAGAAAGAGAATGCATGCAATACCTGGGTATCAGGACAGAGTTCAGCAGCCAGGGATGAAGGGAAGAAAAGGAAATTAAAAGGAGACGAGATGGCCAAAGTTGACTAGAAACTGTGTGTGTGTGTGTGTGTGTGTGTGTGTGTGTGTGTGTATCTTAGTCAGCTTGGGCCGCCATAACAGAATACTATAGGGTGGGTATGGCTTAAACAACAAATTCCTTTTCTCACAGTTTTCGAGACTGGAAACCTGCAGCTACATGGAGCCTTGTCCTCTGGCTGGGATGGGGAAAGAGGGAGAGAATGACAGAGAGATCTATTCTTATTTGCCGCAGTTTTATCAGATTAGGATCCCTCCCTTATGACCTAATTTAACATTATCACCTAAAGATGCTATCTCCAGACACATTGGGGATTAAGGCTTCAACATATGAACTTGTGGGAAACACAGCTCATGGCATAGTACTATTATAAATAATAAGGAGGGGAAATATCCACAACATGTATTAGATTAAAGCAGCAGCTTACTGTGGTAGTGTGATTTTTAATAAATATGTATTTGGTCTTTATCCACTTTTCCTGGCACAGAACTCCTAAAAAATTCCTTGGAATTTCCTAAAGTGTCTTTTGTTAGCTTAATGCTTTTTTGGAAAGCCCCTATGTCACCTAAGGTTGGGCTTTCGAAACCTAACCATGTGATTGGAGGGTTGAATTTCCAGTCCATCCTCCTGACCCACAAAGAAGGGAGATGGGCTGGAGATTGAGTTCAATTGCCAATGGCCAATGATTTCATCAATAATGACTGTGGGAAGAAACCTCCATAGAACCCCCAAAAAGGACTAGATTGATGAATATGCAGAAAGTGGGGAGAGTGGCATGCCCAGAGAGAGTGGAAGCTCTGCACCATTTCCTCAAACCTTGCCCTATGCACCTCTTCCATCTGCCTATTCCTGACCTATATTCTTTTATAATAAACCAGTACTCCAGCAAGTAAAATATTCCTCTGACTTTTGTGAACTGCTCTAGGATATTCCTTGAACCCAGAGAGGGGGCTGTTGTTGAAATTTTCAATCTGTAACTGGTCTTCAGGAGCAGAGGTAATAATATAAGCTTGCCACTAGTGTCTAAAGAGTCTAGTAGGGCAGAGGGAAATCTCGTGGGACTTAAACCACTAAGGTATATTTATGGCTGAAATATGCCAGAGGTTATTGCTTGTTTTGTTTCTTTATGTTTTAATTTTTTGTACTACCACTCAATAATATAGAGTGTCCTCTAGAGCTGAGCCAAGATTGTCAGTTTCTAAACTCTGTTGATCCTACCTCCTAAACAGCACTTGGATCCTTCTACTTTTTTCAGTTCCCATGAGGATGACCCTAGTCCTAGCTGCCGACATCTTCTGGTGACTGCTCCAATTCTGCATTCATCTCCAGGCGGGCTACTTTCAGCCCATTCTCCAGGAGCCCTTAACTTACATATTTTATGTTATGTCTCTTTATGGACAAAGTCAGGATTGAGTTGAATAATGGGACACCCAGCTGGTGTCAGAGAATTCCAATGAGTGGCCCCTTGCCACACATTGGAATTGGAGACTGGAATCTTTTACTTACAAACGACACATCTTAATGTTTCATATACATTTATTCATTCATAGAAAATGACTAGACGAATATGCTTAACATATTTATGATGGTTGCTTTTGAGTGATTGGATCACGGGTGATATCAAATTAACTAGTTTTTATCTACCTAATTTCTTATAATTAGGAAAAATATTATTAATAAATGTTAGTCAGACTGAACTGACATTTCCTGGAAAATAATCTGCTAACTTCTGTAATGATTTATAACTCCCTCACTCAGATCACTGTAAGTGAAACTGTTCTCTGTTCCAATGAACTCTCAACCTCAAAATGCTTTGGGGAGTTCTCCTGGAGTGTAAATTATGAGATTATTCCTAACCTTGTCAGGTTCTGGTGACATACTGCCTACTATAATATAATAGAAGCAATTCATAAAATATTCTTTCACCTGAACCAGTTTCAAGTACTGTGGCTTTGCAGCTGCCATTGTTCTAGTCCCTCACAGATTGTTTACTACTAGGGATCCTTTCTTTATGGGACAGACAGTTGCGAGCTGATTTTACTTGCTAATTCTCAGCATTGTTAGTCTGCTTTAAGGTAGCATTAGAGGCATGCAAAGTAGATATTTGATGAAAATGATCTGGGCTCTGTTTGGTGCTTTGCAAATGCTTTAAATGTATGGCAGCTGATACTGAGCCAGGGTATCTTTGGAGCCGCCAATTGGGGACTGGGGCTGACAGAAACCCCAACTTAATTAAGACTCATTACAAAAACCTCATCAAGGAATTCTTGGAGAGTGAACCGAGATAGCACCCCGAAATACTCACAGGCAGCAGGAATAGTAAGCAGTGGTCAGGCCTCGGGTTCTCGGGGGTGCACACAGTGTAACCTTGTTTCAGCAGCTCATTGTGGGAGGTGAGACATCCTCCATTAAGCAAGGCAGTCAGGACTTTGCTACAGGAAGTTGTGTTCCAATCTAAGGAGTGCTGCACTCAACCAAAGGTGTGGGCCATTCGGTGCAGGTGTCGGGGAGAGAGAGCAGCAGGGAAGGGCTCTTACCTGCACCAGGCCAAACACAAATCTTCACATATGAAACATGTATTTCATTTTGCAGCTGATGAACCCATTCAGTGGCATCCAAACTTGCTCCGTGACATTTGGAACAATGTGCGCCATTTTAAATATAGATATCTGTGTTTGTTGTGACAGTAAAAAGATTGGGAAGCAGTGAGTTAACCAAATAGCATTTGCCATCATCTAAATTCAACCCATTTGGGGTGCCTGGATGGCTCAGTTGGCTAAGTGGCTGCCTTCAGTTCAGGTCATGATCCTGGGGTCCATGTCCAGCTCCCTGCTCAGGGGGAAATCTGCTTCTCTCCCTCCCTCTGCTCTCCACCCTCCCTCACTCATGCTCTTTCTCTCTCTCTCAAATAAATAAAAACAATCTTTAAAAATTAAATAAATAAACTCAAACCAATTATGAGCATTTGAAGCAAAAGAAGATTGAAGATATTTGGTAGTAAAGTAAAAATCATTCAATATGCAGAGTCAGTGTCTCTGCCCATTTAGCTGCCTCTTTGACTAATGGTCTAATCTGTGGAAGGCTTAAAATTTAATTCATTTGGTACTTCCTTTGCTGCCAAGCAAAACCCAGTGCAAACCATTTTCTAAGATGCTCTTCAGCCACACAGTACTCTAGCTGGCAGTTTACCCCATTACAGGACTAAGAGACCTTGATGAGTGTTTATTTCACATTCCACTAATTAGGGGTGTGAATTTGACCTTGCTAATCTCTTCAGAGAAACCTGAAAACAGGTATTGCATTTTAGACATAATACTCTCTAAGTGAGAGCTAGTATGGGAGGTGAAATTGAAGTCCCAGACATGTATTCAGGAGGTGCTAAATATCCTTATCTATTTATGTAATCTTAGGAAGACTTCTCATTTTCTTGATCCAAAAATCAGATTTAATATTTGCCCTACCAAAGGGTCTGGGATCACAGGGAAAGTAGGTCTAACACTTCAGGTTCAGTTTTGAAACATGATGTGCTATAGACAGCGATAGTATTGGAGGGCCCACACTAGAGAATCCTTTAATAGGTTGGTTGACTTTCTCTCTAAGAATATGAACACTCAGGATGCCTGCATGGCTCAGTAAGTTAAGCATCCAACTCTTAATTTTAGCTCAGGTCATGATGTCAGGGTCTCCAGATGAAGACCAAGAGCCCTGCTATGGGCTCCTTGCTCAGCAGGGATCTGCTTCTCTCCTCTTCCTCTACCCCTCCCCCTGCTAGGTGCACATGCTCTCACTCTCTCTATAAAAACAAATAAATAAATCTTAAAAAAAAAAAAAAAGAATGTGAGCACTCATCAACTCATCAACTTGTTTTTCTTTAAAAAATGCAAACTCTATTTCTGTTTAGTCTGTTCATTTCTATTTATAATATACTTCTGTTTTTCCCTTTAGATTTAATTACCGTGGACAGCCATGAGGGCCACAGAGAAAATGCTTTATTGCTATTTGAGATTTACTTTTTTATAAATGATGAACTTATCTTTTACTGCCTTTCTTGGGGTTAAAAAGAAAAGATAACAGAAACATCTAGAAATCTCAAAATCTTCCTCAGTTTTATTCACTTTCCTCCTCCCTTAACCCCCACAGCATCCTTTTAAATTTTAAATCTGATAAAAGAAAGGAAGCAAACATTAAAGATCCCAAGGCTTAATTCTCATTTTCTGCAGCAGTGGAAGTATAGGACTGTAGTTGAGAACTTGTGTTCAAGAGTTTAAAAAAACTGGATTCAAATCCCAGCTGCACTGTGTAACCTTGAACACAATATTTAACCACAATTTCTTTGTTTCTAAAATAATATAACAGGCCTCAGAGTGCTGTGTAAGGATGAAATAACAAGAAAAGTACCAGGCACATAGTGATTACACAATAAATCACATTACTGTTATCTATAAAAATTAACTGTGACATAGTAATTATTATTCCCAATTTACTATGGAAAAATAAAGACTCAAAGCATTAAGTACTATGTCAGATGTTCATATGGTTGGGGAATCACAATCCATATCTTTTTAACTCCAAAGCATATTTTCCATTCATATACAATTATAGATATATTATAGGTTCTTTTATTTGTAGGTTCCAATAAACTCTAGTAAGGACTTAAAACAAATGAACAAAAAATAAATAAATAAAAACCAGCTGGTTACTGTTGGTCTTTCATAGAACATATATTAATAGTTCATGAAATCCAACCAGAATGGCCTGCTTCAACCTTTTCATCTTCAAATCCAACTGGCTGGTGGTGTGCAGCAACAGGAAAGATCCAGGATGCTTCTTCACTAACTGAATTTGTTTATTTGTTTGTCTCTTTCTCCCCTACTAGGTCTGCATTAACATTTTCTTTCTTTTATGAAAAAAATATTCAAATGCAAAGAGGAAGCAAAACACTTAATCCACTCTAGTAGGTCTGTCAGACATATGGCCTGTGGAGTAATTTAATCCAGCCCACCATGGAATCTGAAAATTGCTTCTTCCATCCCCTGCTGTACACGAATCTGAATGTGGGAAGAACAGTCTCAAAAACAAGAGCTCCTGAGTGCTGTTTCTAAGGGGCAGGACCACAGAGGTGCACAACAGTGGGGGTTTATGAATTCAATTTTCTCATATTCAGAGCAGTAGAAGAGAAATGACTGTAGTTCATTGTTTCTTACAAAACTCTGCATTGGAAAAGAGAGAGAACTCAAAACTTCTGACTCATTTAAAGAAATTAACAGAGCCAGATTGGACCTGGGAGCAGAAGGGGAATTTCTGGAAATTCAGATAGCTCCCATTGATAAGCTAATCTCTTGCTGACAAAAAACTAACATTGTTACCTCTTCAATAATGATGGTGCTTTGTACAAACTACCCTAGTCAGCACACACATATACACGTATTTTAAGAGCTGCTGATTTATAATATTTCTAGATCTTTTAGGAAAAAAATAATATATAAATTTGCTTCAACCCTCTTTTAAAAGGTTCTTGGATATTCTTCTTTGAGTACGCATGATTAAAATACTTAATGATGCCTCTTTGCAAAAATATAAGGCTCTCTATCTCGAGAAGTTATATGCCCTGTAATAGTCTCATTAATTTGTTTCCTCTTAATCCCTATTCCAATCTATTTTATTTTATTATTTCCTCCTTCTTGGATTTTTAGTGGAATTTTATTATCCATAGGGCTGGAGCATGTCCAAACATGAACATGACAATTACCTTAAATTAAGCCAGTGGCCAAGAAATATGATGCAACATAAAATATAAAGGCATGCTCAAGAAACACAATTTGGTAGAGATGTTTTCAAGGATTAAAATATTTTTCCCAGCAAATATTCATTATATCCCAGAACACTGTAACACACATAGAAGATGGCATATGAGTTTCCTTTAACAACGTGCCATTGCTGAATCTGGAGGTAAAGTATCTGTTGCTCTCTTTGATATTGTCTCTTCAGCAGTCCATTCAGTCAGTTGATTGAACAAATTATTTAGAATATTTTTATATCTGTAAAGCCTGGGTTATAGGCAAAGATGAAAAGACTCAGTCTCAGGGGCACCTGGCTGGCTCAGTCAGTGGAGCCTGTAACTCTTAATCTCTGGGTTGTGGGTTTGAGCCCCATGTTGGGTGTAGAGATTACTTAAAAATAAAATTAAAAAAAAAAAAAAAGACTAAGTCTCCGAGGGCTAGTTTAATGGATTAGTCACCTCTTATTGCTTTCTGAACTTAGCCCACTCACTTAAACTCCAAGTTTCCATTCTAGAGTTTACTGAATAGGAATACTACTATTTATCCTCCTTATTGGGAGGATTAAATGAGTTTATGTAAAAATGCCTAATTGGAGATGATTTCACTCCAGATTTATAAAAATGTTAAAATTATTATTCCAGTCTTTGTTAATCTTACCATGATCAGGAAGGGACTTCTTATTGAGAAAATATGATATAAGTGACATTACTGGACAAAATTGGAATACAGACAATTAAGTTAGATAAAGTTGTTGGATCAATGTTACATTTACTGAAGATGGGAATTACACTGTGGGTAAGTAAGAAAATATGCTTACTCTTAGGAAATGCACACTAAACTATTTTTTTTAATTTTTTTTATTATTTATTTATGAGAGTCATACAGAGAGAGAGAGAGAGAGAGGCAGAGACACAGGCAGAGGGAGAAGCAGGCTCCATGCACCGGGAGCCTGACGTGGGATTCGATCCCGGGTCTCCAGGATCGTGCCCTGGGGCCAAAGGCAGGCGCCAAACCGCTGCGCCACCCAGGGATCCCCCACACTAAACTATTTAAGGTAAAGGACCACAATTTACTCCCAAATTGTTCAGGAAAAAAAAACACACGCGTATGTACATATATATAAACATATATACATATGGGAGGCATGTGGCAAGCAGATGAGGCAATATTTTAACAATAGGTGAATCTGGACAAAGGATATGCAAATCTTTTATTGTATTTTTGTAACTTTTCTGTAAGTTTACCACTGAAATTTATAAATAAAAAATAAAATAATTATAGTAGTAAAGACAAACTATGTAAATATGGCTAGAGCCCAGCCCTGCTGTAACTGAGGAGTGCAGAAGGGAGTTAGGGCATGCTTAGAATGGAAGAAACTATAAAGAATCTGAATTCATCCTGGGTAAACAGGAGAGATACAGAAGGTGGAGGTAGAGGTAGAGGTATAGAAAGTTTCCCTTGGAGCTTGTGAAAATGGATAATAGAAGAAAATTACATACCATTTTTATTTAATGAGCAGAATGACAAGAAAATTTTAGATACTCATCATTTATTCCCCAACAGGTAGTACAGTGAAATGTAATATGTTAAAATATATATTTATCTGAGCTCATGGCTGAGAAATCAACCTACAGTGGACCATGGGAATTACTGTGCTGATTCTCTAACCTACTTTTCTACAGAAAAGTAGTCTGCTGATATGTTCCTAGGGGAAAAAATTGTAACTACCAAGTTTGGGAAATGCTGCACAGCAGAGTCTGGTCTTAGAGATCCATGATGCATGATGGCATATTATAAGTTCTAAGAATTTCAGAAGTGAAAACCTGGATGAATTCCCAAACATTTAATAGGGAGTCTGGTATCATTTTGCTGAAGTCATGGGTTGTGCTTTCCGACGTAGATATTGAGATGGAGTTTGAGGTACTAGGGGAAGCATTCTATCCTACCCCAAGTCACTGGAAGAGAAAGACTAAGAAGGCAGCTCTCTGCAGCTGAGGCTCACCCAGATGAAACTGAGAGCAAGACACAGTCTGATAACCACACGCTCTCCTCACTTCCTATAGCTGAGAGACCAGCCCTTCCCTGAAGAGAATGTATCTCCATGTTGATCACATTTGGTAATACCAGTTTCTATCCTCCATAATACACTTTAGGAAATAATGCTCTAAACTTTTAAGAGTGAACAAGTTATTTCACAAACCAAATATTAATTAAACTGTCAGAGATAGAACACTGAAGTCTATGACTACTGCTCTCATATGTAACTTTTCTTTTATTCTTTGTGTCTGTTCCTGGTAATAGAATACGTTGTTTAAGGAGCACATAGTATCTACACAGTATCATAGGAGTAAACAGTTAATACTTTGGGTGATAATACCTCATCTCTCTTAATTCCTTCTTTAAATAAAACCTTAGATGTTTAATATCATGAGACCTACTTTTCTCCTAAATACCTTATGGTTTAAATTTTTTTTTAATTTATTTATGATAGTCATACAGAGAGAGAGAGAGAGGCAGAGACATAGGCAGAGAGAGAAGCAGGCTCCATGCACCAGGAGCCCGACGTGGGATTCGATCCCAGGTCTCCAGGATCGCGCCCTGGGCCAAAGGCATGCGCCAAACTGCTGCGCCACCCAGGGATCCCTACCTTATGGTTTAAAATGAACCATATGGTCATGGTTAAGTATGGTAATTAAAAAAACATTAGAATTGGTGACAAAGAGACCTATCCAGATAGCAGGTACCAACGCTAACGTTGGTAAGAACATAAGTAATTTCAACTCCTCTTTCCTTTCTCTATGATAACTGTCAAGTCGATATATGTGAAAACATTTTGCAAATAGCAAAGCACTCTAAAATACAGGGGGGTTCCTTTCTTATTACTTTCATTATCATCTTCATAAAACCTAGAACTATTACTATTACATAAATAATAGATACAGTCACACGAGAAAGATACAGAAGAGTTCAACCATTGCTTACTTATACATTTGTTCATTCAACAAATATTCTTTTTTTTAGCAATCTATGATAAATCAGGCTATGTTTTGGGCTTTATATCAAAAGAAGAGTGCCTTGTTGCTGCAAAAGAGGCATCAACAGTAAAAGGTTTAATATGATGTGTATGTAGGTTGTTATTGTTGGAAGGGCTGTGACTTCAGGCACATCTACCTATTAATTAAAGTTGATTATTAGCATTACAAATCTGTGCCAGAGTCCAAGCAAGGGAAAGAGAATTCTCCATGGTTAATCATTTACCATTTGGGTCCTGCACTCTCATCTCTATCATGTCACAAGCAGGGGCTCCTTTGAAAGTCATTTGACAACCAGTTCACTAAGTGTGTGCCTCCCCTCAAAGAAACCAAAGGCCAAAAACAAATGACATGTTCTAGAATTATATTATCAAGACAATAAAAGTTGACTACAAGAGAGTCCTGCTTGGTCTTAATGAGAAAGTGTTTTCCTCAATCTCTGTGGCATTATCAGTAGGAAGGATTGGGGAGCAGATGGCAGAGAAAAAGGAAGAAAGGCAAATCATATTCTTTTTTTTTTTTAATTACAGCATGTTAAAAAAAAACTTTCTAGGGCTGTTAAACATATGAATCATGTATCCACTTACCTATCTATTCTGACACTTTATATAAAACAGAATAAATTAATAACATATACTTAGTGTATCTCAAACTCCTCCTACTATCATCTCTTGGAGCACAGAGAAGTGAGAGAGACAAAAGGGAAAAATAGGAAGAGAGGGAGGGAAAGAAAAAGAGAAGATGAAAGTAGTGTGTTTTATTTTACTGACTGTCAGGAGATTTTATAAGTTATTGGAGAAAGATATTTAAACAAAATTTAAACTAAATAAATTATTTAATAAACAGATGCCAAGTGGAAATGCATAATTTATTGCTAATATGCATAAGCTAGTTTAAGGATTCCAAGGTTTTTCCTTGTTTGCTAAACTAAAATATTCCCACACATAACCTTTGCACATTTAAGGGAAAAGCACAGAAATAGTTGCATTCAATCAATCAGTTTTCAATTTGGTTTGGCAATTATTTCTATAATGTACACATTTTCTTATGTGTTTTGAGAGTTACAGAAATAAAGACACGGAAACTTAAAGAAAAATACATAAATATCAAAAATTGTTCCCAGATTGATCTCTTCTACCAAATATCTTCTAATGCTCACCTTGTCCATTGAATTAATTTTGGCCACATCTTCATAATTCTGGGGCCTGAAATGCCTCTCCCCACTTCCCAGACCTGTGAGATGGTTCCTTCAAGGCACAATTCAAGGGTCATTTCCCACTTCCCCAACTGCTGAGTTGATTCATTTACTGCATTTCATATATGCTTTTTTTTTTAATTTTTATTTATTTATGATAGTCACAGAGAGAGAGAGAGAGAGGCAGAGGCACAGGCGGAGGGAAAAGCAGGCTCCATGCACCGGGAGCCTGATGTGGGATTCGATCCCGGGTCTCCAGGATCGCGCCCTGGGCCAAAGGCAGGCGCCAAACCGCTGCGCCACCCAGGGATCCCGCATTTCATATATGCACCTGATAAAAATGTATTGTAAAACATATCATGGACTGGTAATTATTGGTTTAGATAAAAGTGTAAGCCAGTAAAATGTAAGTGTCTTGGCCTCAGGGAAGATGTCTCATTCTGCTCACGAAATGGATAAGGTATTATTATTATTATTGAAATGGCAAACACTCTGAGAGACAGAGTGGAGGGAATTATGAGGCTACAAACATATGCCAAAAATGTGCAAAACAGAGATTCTTTAACTTCAGTGTCCATTCCCTGTGCTTCAGCTTCTTTGTCTCTAAAAGTACACTGATAGAATTTACCTCATAACATTTTATGAGGATGAGATGAGTCAATGCATAAGAAACTAATTCAAAATGCATGGAACTAGTTGAAAGTTAAAACTTGAAAGGGAATGGTACTAACACATGGTAAGCACTCAAAAAGTGTAATAGTGGTGATAATAATAAGATGATAGTGGTGACGATGGTGACTGTGGGGATGGTGGGGATGGTGGGGATGATGGTGATGATGGTGATGGCAACATCTGCAAGGCTCCTTGATAAAGCAGTTTGATAGCACGTTATTTGAGGGAATGGATGTCAAGAGCCTTAAATTTTTGCTTCTGTTCTGCCGAAAGCTAGCTGTGTAACTGGAGTAAAGTATTACACTCCTTGAATCTCAGGATCCTCATCTGTAAAATAAAAAGTTTAAAGAAAAACGTTTTTGCTAAGGTTTCTGCTGTTCCTCAGTCTCGTTTTAACTCCCTAAGCAGAGTTCCCACATTGAATTTAGTCCTTTTGTTTGTAGTTATAAGGTAGAATACTGATCATAAGGAGTTTTAAAATTATTATCCTTTGAGGCAGGGTTAGGATAAATAGTAGACCTGTTACTTAATATGAAGGCCAACAAAGCAGGAGTTGCAAGAGGAACAGCTTTCATGGTTGGTAAGTTATTCCTCCACCAGCAGGGAAAAAATGGTAATTATTTGCTAATAATAGAAAATGTTAGTACAACTGTCATTACTAGGGCCTGAACTGCTACTTTGTTAAATGAAGTGAGATCTGCAAGCTGACCTCAACATTTTCTTCCTGTAGGTTGTCAAATGCCCCATTACAGGAGGAAATGTATTTCCCGGTAATTGTATCAGAGTAAGAGCAATTCCAGATCATTATGATGATCTCCATAAAATCAATCAGTTGCTTTCCCGAGTTACTCTCTCTTTCTCGAGCTCAATTCTTCCTTGTCTTTTTAAGGGCAGTACAACCTGAAGACTGGATTTTAACATCCAGACTACCTATGCCTGCATTGGAAGTATTGAGGCTTCCCCTTTGGTCAAGCACTGCTCCTCCTTCTGACCCATTTCCCAGCTCTCCACAATCATAAACTTCCAGATGTCCCCTACCTCTCTCTCAAATTGCGATAACACAATTTGATCAGTTTTCAATACCTGGCCATCTTACTTTTTGAAGCCCCCGATGCATCCACCCTTGCTCTTCCACCTGTAGCCACTGGCCATCAGTGGTGAAGACATCGGGTGTGGTTTTCCATCTGGGTCTCAGTTCAATCCAGGCAGCAGCATTCACTGGCAACCCCACCAAGCCCTCACGTTGGCCAAAATGACTCTCCTGACAAATGCAAAGCTGTTAGTCCACTCTGTTCCCACTGGGATGACTCAGTGGTTAAACTTTGAGAAGGGCGTTTAGAAATGGTCTCATTCAGCACATTCCCGTAGAGGTTGGTGCAACGACAGAAGCATTCCCGTATGTGTGACTACTACGCGTTGGAAATGTGCTTAATACCATTCATTAAATGAATTTTTAATTTTATCTAATTTAATTTGTTTTCATTTTAATGTAAACAGCCATATGTAGCTAGGGGCTACTTCAAAATGGATTTTAGGGCAGCCCAGGTGGCTCAGAGGTTTAACGCCGCCTTCAGCCTGAAGCGTGATCCTCGAGACCCGGGATGGAGTCCCATGTCGGGCTCCCTGCATGGAGCCTGCTTCTCCCTCTGCCTGTGTCTCTGCCTCTCTATCTCTCTGTGTGTCTCTCATGAATAAATAAATAAAATCTTTTTTTAAAAAATGGATTTTATACATGAGGAAATGCACCTACAAAAGTGCAAGTTACTAGCCTAAGATCAGATAGCCAATCATAACCTTGTTTTTTCTTTCAAAACCTACAATCGACCCAATAGCAAACTCTAACTTTAAAATATATCCTTATCAGGGCACCTGGGTGGCTCAGTTAAGCATCTGACTCTTGATTTCAACTCAGGTCATGAACTCAGGATCCTGAGATTAAGCCCTCCACCATCAGGCTCTGCACTGGGTGTGTAGAGCCTGCTTAAAATTCTCTCTCTCTCTCTCTCTCTCTCTCTCTCTCTCTCCCTCCCCCCCACTGCTCCCCTCCCCACAATGCCATTCACATACTCTCTGTCTCTTTCTTTCTCAAAATAAATTAATTAAATGTATATATCTGCACTATCTGAAAACTTCTTGCCATTCCCACTGCTACCACCTTCTCCTAAACCATCATCTTCTCCCTCTGCTTCCATCCTTGTGTACAGGGATGACATACAAGATCTTGCATGAATTGGCTCCTATCACTTTTTGACATCATTTTTTAAAAAATATTTCTTATTTATTCATGATAGACACACCACACACACACACACACACACACACACACACACACAGAAAGAGAGAGAGGCAGAGACAAAGGCAGAGAGAGAAGCAGGCTCCCTACAGGGAGCCCGATGTGGGACTCGATCCCGGGACCCCAGCACCACGCCCTGGGCCGAAGGCAGGCACTAAACCGCTGAGCCTTCCAGGGAGATCCCCTTTTGACATCATTTTACCAATCTTACCCTCCTTCCCACACTTTGGCTTCTTTCTGTTCTTCTGACACTCCAAACACACTACTCAGGTATTTAGACTTGTGATACCCTCTGCCTCTAGAGCCCTTACTCCAGTACCTGCATGGTACATTTCCCCACTCTTTTCTTCTCAAAGAAATTATACAGAGTTGTGTCCATTTAACTGTGCAGCTTTTGGAACACAAGGCTTGTGAAAACAGTGTCTAAGTCTTACATATACAAAGAAGGAAAGAGGGTCACCCGAGAAAAATTGAAATGCCAAGGGTATGCCTTGGCATGAGGTCTAAATTGATACTATTCATCCCAGGATAAAGCTTAATGCAAAAACTGATCTGGAACCAGGAAAAACACTTAGGCTCTGAAGAGAAAATTTGAAAAATGCCTTCTAGGGACATTTTGCTTTTGAAACTACAAGTTTAAGGAGTCCCCACCAATAATACTAACAATAATTTTTGCTGAAGATGAGTTCACAGTCAGAACTTCCAAAGCACTCAAAGAAAGAAAGACTCCTGAAGGACAGTGAGTCAATGTTAGGATTCATATCCAAGAACCAATGACAACAGGAAAATTTGTGACTTTCAAATGTTTCATTCCAGTATGAACCATGCCAGCAATTCCAAAATTTGCAGAGCAGCCCAGCAGATTGGAGTAGTCTAGTAAGGAAGAACTGATGTTAGAGCGGGAGTCTAAGGCAACCTGGAGACAGAATTCCTTCTTCCTCTGTCTTTTTCTTTTAATATTTTTACCAGATTGAATGAGGTCCACCCACATTATGGAGGGAATGTAGTCTGCCTTCTTCAAAGTCTGCTGGTTTAAATGTTAATCATATCCAAAAGATATCTTCACTGAAACATCTAGACTGATGTTTGACCATATATCTGGGTACCATGGCCTGGCCATCTGGACACATAAAATTAATCATCTCAAAACCAAAAATGTCCTAAATACAAGGCAGCAGCCCAGGTTGTAATGTCCTACAATTTTAGCAATGTTATTTGAGCACGTAGTCCTACAATACTTTATTGTAATATCTCACCTGGAATTTGTATGTGTGTAGCCAGAGAAAACACAAGAAAACTCACTGGGTTACATATGTGTGTATTTGTTTAGTCTGCAGTGATTTGTTTGTTTTTGAAAAGTTGCATCATTTGGTCCTTAATTTTTTTGCATGACTATCTCACTCACTGAAACAGAATGGCATTTCAAAAAGTCATTGAAATAAATTATGTTTTTAATAGGATGGAAATATTTGTATGATATACTGTCTCATCTACTTTCTACTTCTATAAGGAAATAAGTCCTAGTAAAAGATGGCACTCCTGCCTGTTTGTATATTGCTACATTCTATTTTCAACTCTCTTTCATCACTACGACAATTCACAAGCATCATAAGCATCACTTTTCTCTAAGAGAAGTGGAATAAAAATACTTTAAGACTTCTTTTGGAATTTCTATTTTAAAGTTTTTATTTTTGCATGTGTGAACAGTTCATTATTTATATTGTTCCCAAGTAGGTTATAAATGGACCTGGCTCTTTCTGATAAATGGACCTGGCTCTTTCTGTGTCTCAGACTACCCAATGTCCAGATTTCATATCAAAGAGCATCAGCACTTATACTACTTAAATAATAAAATGAATGGAGAGACTCAATATTTTATGATAACCTAAAACACTCACAAAAAAAGCTCTTTTGAACTCCCTCAAGCCAATCACAGACCTCTATTTGGATACAGAAAATACAGGAGATGATTTTCCCTGTCAGAAATAATTATTCTGTTTAATAATATGTTTTGAGCAACGACTACATCAGGCATCATCATACAAGACATGAATAATAAAAAGTGAGAATAGAATGAAGAGTTTCAGGCAATGCCATTATGGAGATTTTTGTCAAATAAACCACCCTTTTACCAAGGAAAATAAAGAAAGCAAAAGGAGGTCCTCAAGATCCAAGAAATGAAACTAATTGTGCAGACAATAATTTTTACCCCAAGTAATTCTGACTCCAAGAATAAAGGTAAGAAGACTTAGGCAGGCTTCATAATTGCTTTTTTCCTGAAGCTAGACGTCAGCTCAAAGCATCCAAGTTGTGTGTGAACATTTGGCTTCCCTAATAAGACACATGCACCAGAAAGCCCCTTCTATAGAATTAACCTGTCAGCTTGCCCAGGCATTTTTTCCTGCCCCAGCAGGAATCCTCCTGGCTGAGATAGCCTGGTTCTTCCATCCTAGGATCTGCACGATCATTACCTCATGTGCACTCTGCATGCCGTCCACCGGATGTTTAGTGTCTGTGAAATATCCTCCATCCGATTCTTGCACACTTTTGTCCTCATCTACTTGCCTGACTTTTAACTCACTCCTACTCCAGTGTTTGATATTTTGGACATGGTGGCCTACATCTGTCAGCTTTGTTTCAGCTCATTGCTCCTTCCTAAACTATCTGAATTGCTTAAAGGTCTTCTTGACAGGACACCAAGCCTAGAGTAACAAATCTGGAATATCTACACATTCTTCTCAGCCATGTTCCCAGCTTTGTCACTAGACTCTACCAACATGCAATAGTACTGACAATGGGTCTGAATTCAGGTGTCTGGTGTGCTAATAATTTACATTAATACTATAAGTAAAGTAGTTTTTCCCCTCCCCTAAACTTTCTTTAGAGGTTATTATTAAAATGTACATACATGGAAAAAGTGCAATGTAATCAATGATATATAAACCCAGAAGTATATATGTATGTGTGTATATATATATATATATATATTTAAAATAGATTAATTGAATTATATCTGGTTTTTATTAATCTAAATCTTATCATTTATCATGTTTACCATAAAATGCAATTGGGAAATTTAATTTTACTCCTTGGGTATCATATCTGGTTTTTTAAATGTTATAGTGGGAAAAGGATGTATTAAGTACCTGCTTCTGAGTGTTGTTGAGTGCTAAGAGCCCCCTTATACCTGTGGCTTTGATGTTACATCTGTATTTCTTCACAGTGCTGGGCTTAGTGGTTAAGTATAACATTTCTCCCAACATAATCATTGTTATGGTTGGTATATTGACAGAGACTCACAAAGTTCCACATGAATTTTAGCTGTCATCTTTTTTCTCTTTACTAATTTCCAAGTGAGGATATAATTTTTCATTTTATTATCACTCTGTGTGTTTTTCTCTTTATATACTGTACTTTATTTCTTCCTTTTATTTTGCTTCCTTTGATAGCTTAACAGTTGGATATAAGAGAATGTCACTTTTATTTATTCCCTTTTTTCTTTCTGCTGATGGCAAGGAAATTAGCACCTTAATGGAAGGCACACAGTATAGAACCTATCAGCTTCATGGAACTCTTAAAGACACATCTGTGTTGTATTATTACAAAACTTAAAGAAGCCATGGCAATTTTCCACCACAACTCCTGTGGTCACACAAAATGATGGTAATAAAAATGTGATTCTTGGAAAGCAAACTGAACCTCTTTAGCATTGGTATCAATCCAGGTGAGAAGCAGGATCACATTTCTGCCAGTGTGAAAAGATGAGCTGACGGGGACTGGTAGAGGACATTAAATCACACGTTTCCTCAGATATTCTAACGTTCATTTGCGCTTTGCTCTCAGAGAGGGTCTAAGATATTGAACACAGAAAGCAGGCATCGATTATGTACTTCTGAATGAAATTTCAATTCCCAGAGAGGCAGAAGCTCTTCAGAATAGTTTTGTGAGAAGGGACCCCTGGGACGCTCAGTGGTTGAGCGTCTGCCTTCGGCTCAAGACCAAATCCCGCAGTTCCTGGATCGGGTCCCACATCAGGCTCCCTGCATGGAGCCTGCTTCTCCCTCTGCCTCTTTCTCTGTCTCTCATTAATAAATAAATAAAATCTTTAAAAAAAAAAGAATAGTTTTGTGAAGATAATTTTCCCATATTATTTAAGACTTGCCTCACAAAATTCTACTTGGCAGAACTTTTATCCTTTAAAGGCATTAAGACCCTTTTCTTCACCATTACACAATTAGCAGGCTCACCCTGTATAAATTTATAGGAGGATAGAAAACCTCCTAGAAAATACCATATCTAGAGGGGAGGGAAGGCCAAAACCAAATATATGTATATAATGTTTAAAGTATCTTCTCAGAGCTCACTTGAATATTGTCTGTGGTACAAGTCATGTTTCATAGTTTACTGAGGGCAGATGCAGAAACTATCTTTTTTTATTCTAAATTAACCATAATAGAGTTTTGTTATCATTAAAATGTATATGTGTATTCCAGGTCTCTGTAGGACAAGTAGCTACCTATATTTTAATCGCTCCATACATTCTCCAAAATTACTACAAAACTATCAGAAGAACAGAAAATCAGCTAAGATCCATGTTTAACCAAGTCTAGAGACACTACTATGTGAGTACCTGAAACCAACAGAATTGGATCCAGAGACCACACTAGCAGAGAAGGAAGGAATTTTGCATAGAGCAATGTGCAAAGTATTGGGGTCATGGAAGTGGCCCATTAAAAGTATCACTCCTGAAAAGACTGGATTCTGTCTCTACTGGGGTAATAGTAAGAACAGCCCTGAGACTTGGTTGTTCAGACCACTAGGGTCTAAAAGAAAGGAGCTTGGTGACAGGCTTGGAAAGGCAGTACATTGAGGGAAGATCAAGGCAAAAGTGAGGTGTGAAAAGTGAGGTGTTCTTTATAAGCTTTTTGGTGAAGAGAGGGGGGAAAAGATGCAACTAAAGATGCTGAAAAAAGATTGCATCAAAAATTAGAATTAGATGACAATATTAGAACCAGCTAGGAATCAGAGGAAAACTATTATATAATGTTCCAAGAGGAATTAAGTAAAATTAAGCACTTGTAGGCCTAAAAGAATATAACAAAGCCAGAATTTAAAAATTCAATGTAGTAATGCAAAAATATTAAGGATGTGAAATCAGAGCTAACCAAACCTAAGAAAGAAATTAAAGGATATAACAAAATCATTTCAGGAAGGACAAAGTAAGTTACAAGATCTGAGACAGAATAAATCTGACCAAACACAGGGACATAAGAATCTAGGTACAGTGAAGGATCAGGAAAAAAGTGGTGATATAAAAGACCTTCCAGGCCCTTAAAAAGACCCAAAAGAAGATCTTAGTATCTAAGTGGGCAGAAGAAAAATGAAATTGAAAGTTTTAATATAAAAACTATAATGACATCATAAAAAACTATAACTTAAGATAACTTTGTTAAAATAAGACTTGAATCTCGTATTGAAAGTTCCCATCAAGTGTGTGGGAAAAATCAATCCAGTACTGTCAACTATAAGACATATGGCGGTAAACTAGTATACTTGGAGGAAAAAAACCCTGGGGTGATAGTCAGATATGAGGTCATTAACAAGCAAAAAGAGAGTGTTGGCATCTAATTTTTCAGCAGAAACATACTATGCAAGAAACAGTGGAGGGATGTTTTTAAGAAAAGCAAAGAAAGAATCAGCAAAAAAGTTAATATTCAGCCAAACTGTATATCACAGCCCTAAAAACTCAATTTTAACATAAAAATCTGTGGCAGCTTTGAACTCACGAGCTCTTCCTGAGGGATATCCTAGAAGGAAAGTGTTACCCAACTAAGATAGCACTGGGGAAACTATAGTAGAATGACTGCTGATGAATAAAGTAAGTATTTGATAGTAAATCTAAGACTAAAATACATGTGCGGATAAAAGTGGAAGGATACTATGCTAATGTTCAATGATAATATGGAAAGAACACAAATTTTTAAATGTAAGGTAAAGGAAAGAATAGAATAAGTTCATTCATTGCCATAGATAAGCTAGTCAAAGGATAGCATTTGAAATTGACAAGCTGCATCATTTAACTGCGCGAAGGCATTGCGCAAAACTACCACAAACCTCAGTGGCTTAAAGTGAAAATCATGTTGTTGTGAATGGACTAAATTTTGCTGAACTAGACTACTGACCTCAGCTTGTCTCAGTCTTGCATCTGGATGTTCCCTGGAGACATCTAAACTAGGTAGAGCTCAGCTGGGGAAGTTCGACTTTACTCCACCTGTCTCTCATTTGCATCTCGAGATTTTCTAGCTAGCCAGCCTTGATCTTCTCATGCCAGGGAGAGAAGAGTAATAGAGCCCATGGAAGCACACACAGTTCTCTTGAAGCTTAGGCTTAAAAATTCATACTGTTGTTTATATGTCCTTCTATTGGTCTGATAAAGTCACACAGTCAAACTCAAAGTCCAAATGCAGGGAAGAATAGAAGTATGCCCCAACCTAACATGAGATTTCCACAAAATTACATGGCAAAGGGCATGGATACAGGGACAGTTGGGCAATTGGAGCTCACAACAGTCTGTGCCACAAACAAATAATTGGAGCCTAAGGAAAGAAAAAGGGACCATGTTCATTCTGTGGAGTTATTAATATGAAAATTAACACTAGAACAAAATACAAAATTTCATAACTACCAAAATAAGTATAAAATCAAAATAAAAACAAAACCAAATAAACCAGATCATATTGTGAAAGAAGCAGTAAATACAACATGATACATTTAGTAATTTTAACTTAATGTGACTAGACCTCAAATATATTAGTCACATTAACAAATATAAACAGGGTGAGATGACCTATTAAAATTATTTTCTAATTGAGCTCGCCTGTCATATCTCAAAAAAACCCCATGTTGAATATAAGCAGCAAAGCTGAGGAGAAAAAGTACCAAAAGCAAAATTAAAGACACAAGCAAAGGACAATAGGAAAAGTTCAAGTAAAGTAACGCAGAGGCTGCAATGTTACCATCTGACAATGTTAACAATCAGGCAAGAAGCATTAAGCAAGAACCACAAAAAAACAAGATTTCACAATATGAAATATGCAATTCACAATGAAGATAGAGCAGTTATGAATAGCTGCGCACCAATCAATATAGCAGCAAACTTCACAGAAAAGACACAGAAAATTATATAAGAAAACATATACAGGAACCCACTAGTTGGATTCTTTAAACACAGAGTTCCTTGCTCAGTTCAGGTCAAGTAGACCAAAATAAAAAAATAATAAATAAAAAAATAGATAAATAAAATAAACTGTGAGGATATAAAAGACCTAAACAATTAAAACAATACGGTATAACTTATGGATGTATATCATATTTGGCACTCTGAAACACATTCAAAGTTAAAAATTACACGGGGTGCCTGGGTGGCTCAGTCGGCTAAGCATCTGACTCTTGATCTCAGCTCAGACCTTGATCTCAGGGTCGTGAGTTCAAGCCCCATGCTGGGCTCAGTGCTGGGCGTGGAGCCTACTTTAAAAAAAAAAAAGTACAAAGAAATTGTAAATTTCTCTTGATGCCTACAGCTAAAGATAATAATAATTTTAAAAAACTACCTGTGGTAGAACAAGATTGGGTTTGCTACTTTCTACAGCAAGTGAGCATGCACACCAGAGGAAATTGTGAGCTGTCTCAATACAAGGGTGTTAGGAATGGACTGTTACAGGATTGGACCTATGTTACATAATTATGAGAAAGGTTCAAAGAAGTGAGAGTTTTACCTGGATTGAGTGCATCAGAAAGGCAGAGCAACTTATTTATTAGGTATCTTACTTTTTATTTAGGAGGCAGGAGGAGCTAGGTGGACATACTATAATTGATAAAGAAGAAGCAGTCAGTCACTTCTGTGAAATGGGAAAGGGGGATGTTTGAATATTTTTGTAATCTGCACTGTTTTTGCCCTGTGATTTGCACTGTTTTTGGTGTTCCAACATGATTATGCCATGATCTTGTTTTAACCTGTGTCATTTTAATCAAGAGTTACCTCCGATGTTGGTGTTGTGAAATTCCACGAAAGCAAATATGCCATTTAGGATATTCTACAAGACCACCCCCCCCCCCCCGGTTTCTTCAAATACTTGATGTGGTAACTGTAAAGATAGATCCACAGATTCTTTGATATTCAACTCTTTGTGAAGTGCAGCTCAATTCTTTTTCCCTTGACTGCAGCTTCCATTATGATCCCAAGCTCTCTCTCTGTCCTCTCTCCATCATTCGTTCTGGGGGAGCCACCTGCCATGTTTTGAAAAGTGCTCTGAAGAGCCCTATGTGGCAAGCAACAGAGACCTTCTGGGAGGTCAACATGCACACCAACAATTATGTGTATGAACATGTGAGTGAACTTTGAAGACTAGCCTTTAGCCGCAGTGTGTCACCAGATAACTGCAGCCCCTGCCCACAACTTGACTGGCCCTAAGCCAGCATCACCTAGCTGAGCTGCTCCTGGATTCCTGACCTACTGAAACTGTGATGTGATCATGTTTGTTACTGAAAGCCATTGAGTTTGAGGGTATTTGTTACACAGCAATACAAAACCAATAGAGAAAAAAAAGTTTAGGTTAATTAAGACTAAAGAAATATATTATTATCATAGAGATGCCTGGGTGGTTCTGACTTGTGTCTGACTTTGGCTCACCTTATGATCCCAGGGTCCTGGGATCAAGCCCTGTGTTGGCCTCTGCACTCAACAGGGAGTTGGCTTCTCCCTCTCCCTCTCTCACTGCCTCTCCCCCTACTTGAGCTCACTCTCTCAAATAAATAAAATCTTTTTTTTAAAAAAGAAATATAAAATTACCATAGCTAACAAACACTAAAGAAATATAAGAAGCACAGCAATGCATAAAACAATTTTTTATGGCATAGAGACATTTTAATATGAGGAAAACAGATGATATGAAGAATTATTTCTCAGCTATGATAATTTTATTGTTATTATATAACAGAATGTACATATTTTTAGGAAATGAAGTTGAAGCTTTTAGGTTTAAGTGATGTGATATCTCTGCAACTGGCTTTCAGAATGGTTCAGCCAAAAGAGTCACATACACATACACATAAAGCAAACATAGCAATATATTAAAACTGCTTAAGCTAATTTGTGGATATATGGGGGTCCATTTTTTCACCCTTGAGAAATTCAAACATTTGTTTGAATGTTTGAAAATTCATAATAAACAGTTGGAAGGAAATTACATAAAGGTGCCCTGAAAAGAAATTTGACAAATATGTACAAATTGCCTTAGAGCTTGCCAAATTCTTTGATACAGTAATTTCGCTCCTTGAAATGTAACTCAAGAAAATAATCAGAGATGTGGCATAGGTTTATATAACAGGACATCTATTTTGGTGCTGTGATAATTGCCAAAATACAAATTCACACAGTAAAGAATGAGTAAATAAATCATGGTATGGTCATGTGATGGTGTATTTTGCCATAATTCAAAATAATGTTTTAAACATGCTCAATAACATAAGAAATTGGGTTACCATTGAATATTGAATGGCAATACCAGATACAAAATATGCAGCAGGATTTTAAAATTATATGATATTATAAAAATTATATACATAGGCTTACTTTTTATTTATTTTTGGAAGAAAACATGCCATGAGATGTTAATGTAATTGTTCATGATAATAGTATCATAGTAGGTATATACTATTCTTTATGCATTCCAACATTTTTTTCTAAAAAGAGTATATATTACTCTTGTGATCAGAAATATTGATAATTTAACTTTGATCATTTTTATATAATTATATTGCTATAAAATATTATATAAAGATGTTAATCCTTTATAAAGAAAATATTTTGAGAAGACATATGGTTTAGCAACTGGCCACTTTGTAAATATCTGAAATCTAAATCAGCCCCTTTTTTTTAGCTCTTAACATACCACAATTCAATATTTACTGGAGTTTGGCAATTAGATTTCATTTTATGATATCTTACATTTTGTTTCAACAGCGTGACTTTTTTTTGTATTGTCATAATCGACCTCAATTTATACACAATGCATTTAGCTTTACCTTAAGCTATTACTTTAGGCTTTAGCTCTGTCTTAACTTGATTCAGGAGGAAGTTGTTGTGATCTTTGATGGTTTCTCAGTGTGAGGTATTGCTGCTCAAGTCCCCGTAAACACCTCAACCTGCTGCTTGTCATCTAAACTGGGAGTTTGATCATATTTAAGACAAGAAGCTCTGTTTCTTGTGCATTTATTTCACACTCTTGCTTTGATGGCTCAATCTTGTTTAACATGAACTTGAGAGCTTTTGTAAAACCTTCTTTATTCTTTCTTCTCAGTTCCCTGTGTTCAACCAAAATGCCTTTAAATGATAGAAGCAGCCCAGCTGTATTAAATCACCAAAACACTAGTCTAGTTCAAGGACACCTTATTTGATTACAAATTGTCAAGTAAATCTCTTTTCCTGTAGCACAAAAGAAGGAAGGAAGGAAGGAAGGAAGGAAGGAAGGAAGGAAGGAAGGAAGGAAGGAAGGAAGGAAGGAAGGAAGGAAGGAAGGAAGGAAGGGAGGGAGGGAGGGAGGGAGGAAGGAAGGAAGGAAGGAAGGAAGGGGCGTTCTTAAGCTTTAAGTAAATCGATACAAAAGTTGGTTCTAGATGAAATAAAGCCAGCCCCTTCTCATAAATTCTTAGTTCTTCAGAATAGTTGAGGGGAAATCCATTTAAAACATTGAACAAATACGTGTTGAAGTTCAGGCAGCAAAAGGTTGTTGACCTTTTTTCCCCAAATCATTGCAGTATTTATCACTCTCCTGTGTACTTATCTCTGTGCTGTGTGTTGCAGGTACAAAGATGACTAAGATATAACCCTGATTTCAAGGAATCATGTACTAAGGGGGGGATATGGACACAGAAACCTATACTGGTAATTTCATAAATACTGTGAAAGGGATGTATGCACATGGTACAAATCAAATCCAAACCCAGGAATTCATGTGATATTTCACACCTATTAGAAATATCCTTCCTTGGCCTGGGTTTTGTGCTCATGTTCATTAACAATAGAAGCAGACTTATTCTTTTTGACACCATTATTCCTTGAATTTCATTTCTTATACATAATACCATTATTTTCATCACCATCACTATTAACAAACTAGGTTCAAGAATGTGGGAAGTGAAGTCTGCATTAGTAAAAGATTGGAAGAGATTTAATTTCCCTTAACACAATTACAATTGAACTCTCTGTCTCTTGCTGCCGACTGTCTTTTTTATTTATGGCAGGGATGGTTTTGTATATGCATTTCAAACTAAACAATTTTCCCTTTGTTTGGGCTTTTGATTCTTTCATCACTTCAGTCTGCAGCTGGCATGTACTTAATCTTTTATTTAGCATTTGCAATGATTTTGGAGACTGGTATGGACAAAATTTCTAACACAGACTTAGGCAGTGCATTTTACTAACTTTTTTCCCATGAAAAAAGTAAATCATTTAGCTCTGAGAATTTTGCATTTAAAACTCTAAGAAAAATTTGGCAGGTTTTAAAGTCATTTTGAGTTTTTAAATTATTCTGATCTAGTTACAATACTTATGGATTACCAGTTAGCTCTCATGTTAACATGTTTGAAATTGCTATTGAATTTTCCTAGCTTTAGAAGCACACATGCAGTCCATATAGAGATAATGATCAGCAATTCTTTCAAGATGTTAATATTTTTTCCATGATTGTTTTATTTGTCATTAAATTACTAATCCAACTAATATGGGATTGGAAGGTTTTGTCTCAATTTGGACAGATGTTTCACCTCTTTTGGGAAACTCTATTTAAACATTCTATTTGCTATTTCTAACTGTTCTGTTTCCATGATTCCATTATAGGAATATAAATAGTTCCTATACTTTCCAAGAGTCTTAGCCTTGTTACTTTTTGCTTCCTTCCATAGCAGTCCAACCGCCCAGTGTCTCATGCTATTTAATGTGTTTTTTAAACTTCATCTGTAAAGTCTACCTTTGTTCAGTTTGGAGAATAACGATCAATACTAACCCACCACCTATGAATAGAATATTCAAGGTAGAGTATTCAACATAATAAAGAAGTACTTGGAAAATTTTTCTTTAACTGTGACTCTGTGACACAAAGAAAGATTTGACAATAAATTTGTTGTCTTTTTATTTTTAATTTGTTGTCACTTTTTAAAGAGACACACAGAGAGTGCGAAGGAGTGACAGTACAGCAGGGAGGGAGGGTCAGTGGGAGAGAGGCTGAATCTGCACTGAGCAGGGACCCTGATGCACAGCTGGATCCCAAGATCCTGGGATGATGACCTGAGTGGAAGGCAGAGACTTAGCAGACTGCGCCATCCAGGCGCCCCTAATTTGTAGTCATTTTAAATAATAAAATATCTGAAGTTACTTGTCACATATTGATTACTAAAAAAACAATATCTTGTATCCTTAATTATAAAAGAGGTCAGAGTCAGTGGCCTCGAAAGGGGTATATACATACCTTTGGTGAGGGAGGGGTGAAAAAAGGTTCCACTGGGTTAGAAGAAACAAATCACAATTTTTGTATTTACTTCTTTTGATTATATCCTATTAGATTGTCTATTTATATATGTCTTCTACATAATATATTTATGGAGATTTATAATAATTTAATTTTCTGGATTGGTACATACTCAGAAGAGTCCAGAATCCACTAGATTAGATGGGTTTTGTTCAAACTTCAGTCCCTTACATACTATTGCATAAATTTTCCTGAATTTGACTATCCCTAAAGGTATTTTAATGCACTGCTGAAAAGGACACAGTGAAGGGCTGGGAAATTCAGCAAGTGAAAACCCATACTAGAAAGATGATAATAGACAATAGACAGCTGGATGGGTGGATGAGCAGTGGGTTGATGGATGGATGGAGAGGGAGATATCTCTTTAGAGCACCATCTTTCTCAGAAGACTTTCAGCTAAAATTTAGGTGGCACGTGCTTAAAACAGTCATGATCATCCTCAATACCACCCCTATATTTTGTATGTTCTATATAAAATAGATTACAAAGTTCCTACCTTTTTGCTTTGTCTTGAAAAAACAATATAGCTGGATACAAATTACAGTATGCTATTAACATTTGTATAATACATATTCAGATAAATACATAATTATTAAAATAATATAAATAATTTGAAGCCAGTGTTGTCTGAAATATTCTCATTTATTCCCAATATGCACACTCAATTCTACACTCAGAGTAACACTAAACGCCCACTTAGAGGCAGGTGTGTACAATGAACACAAGATGTGTCACAGATCTTTCTCTTACATCTGTCACATGCTAGCTTTAAGTCACTGAGCAAATAATGTCCTTTGAACCTCAGATCTCACTGCAAAGTAGGGATGGTACTAATTATCCTGAAGGACAGTCATGATGATTTGACACTACGTAGGGGACTAGCTCAGTGTTAGGCACATGGTAAACACCCAATAAATTTGAGCTACTAGCTGTTAACAATCGTTCGTGTCCTTGTGTTTGTGTTTCCACTTGGTTGGAGGAAATTTCAGTTAATACTGGTGCCGTGAATCTAGCATTAATAAGCCTTCATGTGCTGTCCTATCTCCCCTCTGTGATGAAAGCTCGGATTTATGACTGTGGCAAACCAGGAAATTAATTTCAGATTCAATTTTGCAATCTCCAGTATTCCTTTCTCCAGGTATCTAAATGTTGATTTTTGACATCAATGTTCATACACCACATATGAGGAAATGATCTGGTATCTATCTCCAAAATTGTTGCTAGATCTCAGTGCTCACAGCTAATATTAAGAGTCCTCTCAGACTCATTTCTCCAAGTTTCTGAGTTCCTTGAACTTCGTCTAAGGTGGATACACATATCAGCCTTTCTCATTCTCCTTGCAAAATGAAATTTCCTTTCAGCCTTCTCCTCCGCCCAAAGCAGGAAACAACCTTCCTGCTCCCCAGCAGTTCTCACTATGTTTCCACAATATTAGGAGGCACTGTCTGCAATTTGAAATCATTTTGGCTTATTATAAGGGCTCATACTGTACTTCATTAGCAGGGCTGCTGTGAAATTATGAAACATTTTGATGAAATTACAAGATATTTAGACTTGTTTCTTGCTGAAAATATGCAAAGCCCTTCAGGGAAAATACAGGCAGATGGTGTTTGAGACATTTATTGTTTTCCTATGTATTTGTAAACAAATACTATAAATTAAAGAGTTTCAGAATGATCTTTAGGAAATCTAGCAGCAAATTAATATATGAACTGACACCAAATTAAAGAAACTGTGATGCACATTTTTATCCTACCAGTGTTTTTTTCTTTCCTGTCTTTAATATTTTGAAAAGGTTTCAAAACTGTTTCAAATTTGATTGTTGAAAAGCTCCAGAAAAAGAAAAAAAACAGTAGCCTTTTTTTCTAGGCATTTCTAGGCAATTGTTGTAACTAATGTAAGCTCTATAATTAACATACCAAAAATATTATTATTTCTTATGTTTATATTGCAGTATTTGCTTGTATCTACCCAGAAAATCTTAGGTAGCACAAATCCACAGGCATCTAGAAATGAATTGAATTATTCACTTCTTACCATTTAAGGGTCTAAAAATGTAACTTATATCCTTTGTGGGTTCTCTCTGGGGAAGGGCTGTGATTTTTGGAAGCTTACAAGTGCTACCCTGAGGACTTTCGTTGGAGCAAGTGATAGCACATGAGTAGTTATGTGTAAAGGAAACTATCCTTAGTTTCTAGCTGCTTTGGCCATACATTACAAGTCTCTAAGGCAAGAAATTACTTATTCATTGTAATAGAGTTCAAAGAGGGCTTTCATGCACATCAGCAAGGTATATTCTGAAAATATAAATCGTCTATTTCCCTCTACCACTAGATCTAAACTAGTGATTTCCCCGTGTTCTCATGGTGAGCTCCCTTCACATTCTATTCTTTCCTTGCCCGATTTTGTTTACAGAAAAGCAGATAAAAGGTCCAAATGAAGTATTTGATCACCAGAAAATGCTTCTAAAGACTGTAATGGAAATAAAACACCTTTTTGAGAATGTCTTTGAAGATAGGTTATTGATAAGCAATGCTATTTTTGTGCAAAACACAATTGCATCTTGACATTCAGATTAATTTTCTCTGGTTGAAGATGAACACAAAAGCAGGGAGAAAACATTCTATTCTAGTGAAAAAGGTTAAGCTAGTGAATCACATTGTTTTTCTGACTTTTACAAATACATATAGTCATTTCCCCCAATATTCTCATAAGAATTGAAGTTAGAAATTGAATTGCCTATTCTTTTTCTCTCTTTCTTGCTTTTGTTGTATTTTCCGCATGGTCTCATTTTTACAAAAAAAGATTAATAAATAAATAGACAACATCTCAGAAGTTGCTGGGAGTTTATGAAGGATTATGAAGATGTTCCTAATGTTACGGGCAATAGTTAGGTGTTCCTCTTAAAATGGATTGCTGATGAGGATGAGCTATGACTAGTCCAGCTCTATATTCTTTACAGACTGTCCCCACAGGTAATCTAGTGAAAATCATTCATTTTAAGCATTTCAATGTGAAGAAGAATATGTCTATTAACTCCGTAACTAGTGGAGGAGAGAATTATAATACAGTTCTCTACATCTTGATTCACAGTTTAAAGTACAAAAACAAAATTAAATAACATTGGTTTAATGAATATAATGCTGAATGTCTCCTCTCATATGACATTGATCCTTTCTTCATTGGTTTATACCCTGCTTTTGCCTTGAATGACTTAATTTATTCCAGAACATTCTTCAGATGATTTTTAACTTGCACCAGAGCTTCCTAATTGGCTCACTTTCCAGTCCACACTTTTCCACTTTGTCCTTAAGTACCAATAAAATGTTTTTAAAATATGCTGCAGAAATCAAAGCACTTCCTGCCAGGGGATCATGGAAGAGACATAGTTCATCTCCAGACCTGGAAGACCCAGACCATCACCCACTTTCTTCAGTTCTTCACTAGGAAGAGAAGAGTACTTGGCGACATCACGGTCGCCATCCTTTGCCTCCTACATGTAGAAAATAACCATAGATCCATTACATGTGTTTTCTAAAACACCGTTCCTCTGTTACCCCCTTCCCTTTCTGGTTCCTGCCCTAAAAAGCAAACCAAGCTGTCTAAAGTTTAATCACATAAGCTAAACAAGGGAAAGGATTTCCAGACAGTATCCAAAAAGTGCTGGAAACTAAAACTTAGTTTCTTCAGAGGATGTATTTGTTTAAGAAACCCTAGAAGCCATTCATGATATAGAGTTACTTATAATACCTTGAGACAGAACAGTGGCTTCTTTGCACCCATTGCAAGTGCCTCTGAAAACAAAGCACCTTCATCTGTGTTCTTCATGAAGTTTGCCCACTCAGGTCATAGAACTTTAGAACTCAGAAGGATCCAGATACTTTGAGTTAGTAGATTTAACACCTGATAAGAAAAAAAATTCTGCTTCAAAAATAAAAATTATGCTCTAGAAATGTGACTGTAAACAAATGGTGAGTAGTTTCTGAAAAGGAACCACACTTCCAGCTCCAAAAAATTGAGCTTGGTTAAGCCATGCTGAAAGCAAGCAACAGAGCAAGTGCGGCGGGACAGCACTCTTCTTGATGTTAGGATGGTTCCTACTGGACTCAGGACAAACCACAGGGGCCTAAGATCACATCCAGGTCGCTGGCATCTTGAGGAAATTCAAATTTAGCCTTCAGGTTGTTGAGTTATAGGATATAACTTCTCATTTCCAAAATAAAATGGGGTGGAGAGAAGAGAGTGGAGAATTTTAGAATCACCAAAATATTGAGTGGAGAACTTAAAAATAATCTCAAATATCTTCCTTATCTTATAGATAACGAAAAATAGACCCCAAAATCAGTGAGCAGTGTGAGCTCACAAAGAATCACAAAGAATCTGATTCTTTCATTGGACTAAAACTGATGGACGTCTTGGAGATAAAGTAGCCAACCAAATAATCTTTCCCCAGTTGGGCTTTATTTTGAGTGAGGGAAAGAGACAAATACACAAGTAAATATATAGTATATATGAGAAAGATTGGTGCAATGAAGGAAAATAAAGTGGAGGAATAGGGAGATAAGGAGGGAGGTTATTTTATGCAGTGTTTTCAGGGAAAGCCTGACTAACATTTCAGTAGAAAACTGAAAGTAGGGGCACCTGGGTGGCTTAGTTAAGTGTCCAACTCCCGATCTCAGCTCAGGTCTTGATCTCAAGATTGTGAGTTCAAGCCCCGAGTTGGGCTCCATGCTGGGTGTGGAGCCTACTCAAAAACAATAGCAACAACAACAGAAACTAAAAGTGAAGAGGTGGACCACATACTTATGCCCTCACTTCTGTTCCATGCTTTCCTACCAAACCAGCTAACTTTTGGATCACTTACTATTAGAATATTCAATTCCATGAAACTAAGGCAAACTTTGTATCATTGACAGTGTGGCCATTGAAAAAGTCAAGCTTCTTCAAGCCAACCTACTCCAGAATTAGCTTTCCTACAGGGGCCATACTTCTTACTCACCTAAGCTAGTGGCCCTTTCCAGATCTCCATTCCCTTTGATCTCTACATCATCGATGTTCTCATCTTTCATGAAATGCTTTTCTACTTTGGATATTGAGACGCTACACAATTTGGGTTTTCCTAATAGCTCCCCAAGCCATCTCTCTTTTGCTCTCTTCTCCACAAATTCCCTGAGTTCATTTGGCTCTGTTTTAAATTAGCTCATAATGTTCTGTCCTCTTTCCCTGCTACATGTTATAAGCTGAAACTTGGGCTTTGTGAATGCACTTCCTGGCTTTGAAACCCTGAGTCTGACTCTTCTTAGATGAGTGATTTCAGGGAATTTACTTGCCCTTTGAGTACAATAATAATACCTACCTTCCAAAGTTGTTGTGTGGATTAAATGAATTTGGAGCAATCCCTGGTATACAAGACAGACTTGATGCGTGTTAGTTATTAGTCTTTAAATGTTGTCTCTGGTAGATTGCAGATTTTTAAATGAACATCTCAAGTTCTCAATGTTCTTCTGAGATTTACCTTCAAATTTCCAAGTTTATGTTGAGAAGATTTTCCTAGATCAAAACCTACTACCCCAAATGACCATGTCCCAAACTATCATCCCTTTTTCTTGTACAATTCTCTAGATCTAGGGGAAAAAAAGGTCTAAGTCAGCATGTACAAGAAAAACTCCTAAATGGGAAATTTTTTTCTTCAGAACTGCCTCATTTCTTCTTTTTTTATAATTTTTTTAAAGATTTTATTTATTTATTCATGAGAGATACAGAGACAGAAAGAGAGAGACAGAGACACAGGCAGAGGGAGAAGCAGGCTCCATGCAGGGAGCCCAACGTGGGACTCAATCCCGGGACTCTAGGATCACACCCTGGGCCGAAGGCAGGTGATAAACCACAGAGCCACCCAGGGATCCTCATTTCTTAAGAAAGTTAAAAGCCTAATACCTAAATAAATCATTATTAATATGTTTAATACTTAAGCGAACATTTTACAACTCAGTCTAGAAGCGGGACATGATACCTAAAATTTGGGGTCATAGGACAAGGGAGGAAAAGCAGTACATGACTCATATTTTGCCATGTTTCCCCCATTTCCTTTGCTCTAAATTTCTGTTTTGTTTCACTCAGCTCTGGTTGCTAAAGTAAATGAACAGCTTTGTTTTTGTAAATAAATATTCATAAATCTATATATGTATGTGTATGTATCTATAAAATGAAGAAAATTTTATTTACCAGAAAATCTCAAGAATTTCTAGTAATCTCAACATTCACAGTGAGCAAATGGTAGACTTCCTGGTACAAGAGCTATGAAGTTGCTGGCCCCCACCTCCCACCAAGCAGCCTGCATAACTCAGAATTAGTTACAGATATCCTGGAAGCCACTCCTGGCCAGAGAGCACAAAAGAAATCAGAGAAAACAAAAAGAAGTGAGAGAATGAGGGCTAGACTTTTCGTGGTTGCCCCGTGAAACATGGATACCCACAGTGTGTGTTCTATGCTATGAGGCTCCTGGGATAGATAACCTCTTAAAGAACACCTAAAATAATACTTACATTATTTAGGGTTCCAAATGGGATTTGTGATTTCTTCGAAAGAAACCCCATGAAAAAAACTGAGCCATGTATAACATGCATTTAGACTATGGCTCCTCAAAAATATCTTCTCGTGTGCTCTTAAGGCTTCGGATAAAACCACCCCAACTAGCAATACTAAGTCATCTGTAAATAATGTTTACTAATACCCTAGTCTAGAAACCAGTATCCAAACACATACAAGTTAGTATAAACTCTATGACCTACAGGTCTCTTACAGTTCTGATTCTAATACATTGTGACCAGACTCAACCCTTGAAACCAGTGACAGGAAGAGATGTATTGACCTGGTCATACAGGTAAGTTTCAGAATTATGCTGCTATTTAAGGACAAGTGGCTGAAGCTTGGCAAGTGTACAGGGTCAGCAAAAAGACCAACATTACCCTAATTCTCATTTCCTTTCTTCCTTCCAACTTTTGCTAATGTGTCACTTCCCTATTTCGCTGAGCGTGTCTCTTAGAAATAATACTTCTACACTCATCATCGATAATGTGACTGCCACAGAGAAAATTCAGGCCAGTTACAATGCATGGTACAAAGCTATCTAAAATACAAGTGTGGGTGTTTCGGCTTGGGTCTTATCTCATTTGAAATTGAAATATGTTTGCAGTGCTTGAATGTGGGAAGATTAATTATCACCTCTGTTTCAAAATAAGCAGCAGTAGAAAGCCATCACATGGAAATGTGGAAGTGACATTGTTGACAGCTAACAAGAAAGGTTTTCAGCTGGAAAAGGGTGCAAACAGAAACAAATGCATTCGTATTTCTCATCTGCAGCCAAACAAAAATGGTGTTTGATAGCGGCTGAGCTCGCCTCGGAAAACCAGGGCCCCGTTTCAGTTAGGACTCTACATGCAGCAGGATGAATGAAGCGTGGAGTTCTGTCTCCTTCTTCCATCAGTGATTTCACATTTCCAAGGTTAGGCCGTTTCTGGCTTTTTTGCCCCTCCTGTAAGCTCCTCCCAACCCCCTACCCCCAACCCACCCCTTGTATGAGGAGAAAAATTCTACAGTCTCACCACTGACTAGCAAAGTGGCCTAAGGCAGAGAAATTCATCTCACTGTCCCCATTTATAAAGTGGATATCCTAAGTATATGCTTAACTCAAAGCGTGGATGCGAGTCTACTGTGCATTAGTATAAACAATTAGCACAGCACCGGGCAGGCAGGAAGAGGTCAATACTTGTTAGCTACTGCGGTTGCAAAGTCATCTCACTCTGCTCAAAGACAACTAAAACAAAATTCTTCCTATCTGAACGCAGCTCTGTGTCAAGTAGTAAAGGTTCAGTTTATCCTTTCTCTTTAAACGTCAGTGATTATAAGAGATCATTTTGATGCTTCATTTCAGAAAGACACCATCTTCTTTTTGTTTGTTTGTTTGTTTGTTGTAAATGCCACCTCAAGACCCCCGTAGTTAATGTCAAGTCTGAGAGGAAGGTTTCTTGGGGCCCTTTGACCGCTGGCATTTTGAAGCTCAGGCCTCATGTATGACGGATCTCTTTTGTTAGTAGGAAAGGTTGAAGTTACAAAGTCTGCTGCCTGCACCATACATTAAGATAATGGGAGGAAAATGGTAGAGATGCAGATCATTTGGCCCCCTACCCCATTTCTATTTCTCTCTCAATTTGTTGCACAGTGACATAAAGTACCACCTTTGGAGGTGAGCCTGCCCTGTGGTTAATCATCCTGATACATGCTAAAATACCCCACACTATAATTTAACATGAAGAGCTAGAGGTTGTGTTGAAACTGTCATGACTCATAGGAATCTGCTAATTTTGTCCTGTTCACCTTCATTCTATAACTTTGCAAGAATTTCTGCCAACAGTGGCGGGGGTGGAGAGAGAGAAAGAAAGAGAAAAAGCAGCTCTTTGTGAAATGGCACCTCGAGTCTGTGTCATTGATATCATCTTCCTGATTCCCCAGGCAAGCCCTTTCTGAGCCACGCCAAGCCCTCCAGGGACAGTTTCTTTTACGAAACTTAAGCTTCCCTCTACTGGGCTCTCACATCTTCAGCAATGGTAATCATTCTTGAAGCTGGAAGTGTTGTCTGCTATCTTGATGTTGCTCGTGCTGAAAGAGGCAAACAAAGTCAGCCTGATTGTTTTAGGTTTGGATTAGTCTGGAGTATATAGAGAAACATTTTAAAAGACTTATTTTGACTATCAAAGTGAGTCAATATGACAGCAGTCGTCAGGGGAAAAATGTGCACCAGGCAAACACACAAACATCACACAGCAACCAGCTCCAGCTACTTTGGTAGCACGTTAGAGGGGAAATTGTTTTCCATCAGTGAGAAAGAAGGCAGTTTTGCAAGTTACTCAGGAAAAGGTACAACCACAGACTGGCATCCAGGAGGACACAGAGGTCAAAGGAGTTCTGAAATAAATTCTTACAGCACATAATCTCATTGCATGATTTCGTGGTTAATACCCAGGTATCTGTGAAAATGTAACTACTTATAAATCACTTATGGATTGGCAGATAGTGGTCCATTATGCCCAAAGAAACTAATACTAAGGAGGATAATTTGGGGTAGGAAATTAGGGGAAAACAAATGAGCGCATATCAAAATAAAAGCAAAAGCAAAGTTAACAACTAGTTATGATACCACTTACTTGCTGAAAGCAGTTTTAGAGTTTATTTCAACCCCTAATATATCTGAATTTGTGAATGGAAAGCTATCTGGACCATTCTGATTATACTGTGAGGGGCTGTTTTTAGACTTGTCATTCAGATGAGAAAACCCATTAAACTGGCATGGAAACTGCACGACTCTCACCAAAATGCATGAAATTAAAGCTGGATTTTCCCTATCCCTTCCAATAATCAAATTTCTATCTAATCAGTTTGAAATGTCATATGATTGCCATTTTCCAAGAGAAATTAAATCTTCCAGCATTTATCTTGGTAAAATATTGATGTCTACTTAAACACAATTTGTATCTCCCAGCTCTTCCTGTTAAAAGATGGAGCACAAAAATCTACTCACTTCAGCACAGAGTATTATTTGGAAATAATCATCCTCAATATGTTCCCAAGAGGTAGACACACATTGCGGTGTGATATATTCCAAATTTATAGACATGAAAACAAAGTGAGGTAATTTCTTCCTATTACTGAGAAAAGAGTTATACAAAATACTCTTTCATATCATCTGGAGAAAAATGTATGAAATCATATTTTAAAATACTTCTAAAAGAAAATATTCAGAATACTTTTTTTCTATATTTTTATGCCTACATTTCTCATCTCTTAGTAGTTAGATTCCCACACAAAATAACAAAACAAATTCCAGATTTATTACAGAAATAAATACTAAAAGATCAGAGTTGGCAGAATGAAAGTATGCTAAGACCTTCATCTCTTCGAGAAGCATTGTTATGATTCCTCAGGTGCATACTCAGAAGCTCCTACCAAGAATGGAGGGATCTTGTGGGAAAGCCTGGGCCTCATACCCACTTCCGGGTGAGAGCCAGCCTGACCTGGTCTCCCCTCTTTAATACCAGGACTGGTTCCATCTTCCCATGCTATGGACAGACCGTGGCTGTTAGGGAGAAAATTCATCATCCAATTAAACACATTCGTGTGTGTTTAGATTTCTCTGTCATTTTCCAAATACACCCATTCCATGGAGCAATATAAAACTACCTCTGTATGCCTTCCTCCTCGGTGGGGAGTCCTAAAGCAAAGGAAGGACACAGAAAGCTTAGAAACCTCACCCAGGGTATGGGTGCCCTCGGTTCTTGAGGCTGACAGTGCAGAAACCAACTCGAACTTTTCAAGGAAAAATTGATGTGAACCAGTGCAGTCCATAGGAGACAATCAATTCCCAAATCAGAGGTGAGTCCTAAAGCCCACTGGGTATGAATGAGTGGTGATTCTAAACTTTTGTAATTACTGTAACGTACAAAACAGGGTCTTGAGATAATCAAGGGCTAAGACAAAGGGAGCTTCTTACTACATTTCCTTACCCCTCGGGGCCAGGAGTCCTGCCACTGGAATTCATGGAGATTTCATGAAAATTAAATGGGTTATGAAAATATTTTTCAAAGAGAGGTTGAATAACATTTAGTTTCTTTATTTGCCCTCTTTCTCCCCCAGAAAAGAGTTAACAGAGCAAGAAAGATTGCTATCCTAAGAAATGCCTGCTTGCGAGGTTGGGCCTTGGTGGGCATCTAGGAATTTGGATTTTATGAGGTACCTACCCATTCCCTCACTTGATAGTATTGACTCATTGTGCCTAAAATGTACAAATTCTATGGTTTATGCTGAACAAATGCCCTTTTTTTTCTGGAAATCTCAAATTTTCATACATGCCTGGCAGAGGATGCTATCTGACTAACCCCCCATAAGAACCTTGGCACTTAACATCTAAGGAGCTTCCCTGATAGGCCACATGTCACAATTTAATGCTGGAGGAATTAAGGAACTAAGGGACTCCACAGGGAGCAGACCCTTGGAAGAGGGCACCTGATTTCCTCCAGATTTCGCCCCATGTACCTGTTCCCTTTGACAATTTTGCTTTCATTTAGTAAACCTTAGCCATAAGTAGAACTATATTTAGAGTTCCATGAGTCCTTCTAGCAAATCACCAAGATAATACTGAGGGCACCTGACCCAGCTTCTAACTTCCTAGCCACTTCCCTCAAAGTCAGTTCAACTTTCCAAAATATCTTGCATACCATCCTGTATTCCTGTATTTTTTATTACTGTATTACTGTATCCTATATTTTTTATTACTGAAAGATTCTACACAGATGCACAGAAAATATAAACCTGAATAGATACACAGAGAATATTGGGTGTAGAAAAAGTCATACTTTCTATAATTTGCTAGTGGAGTTAAAGAAAATATAACCATATATTCTATATATAAAAATTTCAGTCTAGAGCTATAGTTAAGTCAACATATTTGATTATTTTACATATGCAATTGATGCCCAAGTGCTCATATCATATTACAACATTTGTAGTCTAGGAAAATTTTAAGGCAGGTGTAACCAAGATGACTACATACACTATGCCAAAAAGAAAAAAAATGAACAAAAACTCATAGAACGCCTGGCTTTTGAGCAATGCTCATTTAAAGTGATATATCCAAAATAAAACAACTGTAAAGACTACCTCAAAGAAACTGGCTGAAGTGCAATTATTTTTACTTTGGTCTCCTTCTACCTAGAGCTCATTATTTTTCCTCAGCTGATAACATTAAGCTCTCTATTCTCATGTTTCTGGAGGGGGGGGGGAGTAAAATAATGCTTTTTTATTACTGAAAGATTTTCTCTTGTCTTACATTGTCATTAAAAATGGTGTAGGACACCAGGGTTTACCACGAGCGGATAATTTTCTTAGAAAACAGTAATATAGGTCTTTTCTCTTTCCGAAATGAACAAGCTCTACCAGCATAGAAAGTAAAAGGCCCACTCAGCATTCATAAATAGGAGTTAATAGACTAATTTAGGTGGCTTAAGGGAGTCTTGAGATTTTAGAAGATTGCAGAGCACAAGAGCAATTCCCACATGCATCCCCCTCTGTTTATTTTGCCATGGGCAAAAGATAACATGTAATGCCCATGTCTCTAAGAGCCCTCTCATTGTGTCAAATGTCCAAAAACTTTTTTTTCAGCTTTTCTGAGATACAATTGACAAATAAAAAGTGTATATATTTATTTGCTAAAGAAAAAAATACAGGGCTCTAGCCATAACAGGAAGGGGGGCTTCATACTGAAAACAGATGGATTTAGTGAAACTAATATTTTTATGATTTTATTTATTATTTATTTGAGAGAAAGAGTGAGCAAGATAAAGAGAGCACAGAAGCAGGGTGAGGGAGAGAAAGAAGCAGACTCCCCACTGAGTGGGAGCCCAATGCAGAACTCAATCCCAGGACCCAGAGATCATAACCTGAGCTGAAGGCAGGTGCTTAACTGACTGAGCCACCCAGGCACCCCAAAACTATTTATTCTTGAGACTTGCCATCCCTACTTCATCTCCTCCTCCTAGATCAACTTCTACCAACAACAGGCTTATAGCCCCTTCCCAGCCAAGGAGGCAGCATTATTAGCAGAGGAAGTAAACAGATGTAAGAAAATATAATTTAGTACCACAGTTAATGTCAGGGATAATCAGAAAGACCTGAGAATTGGAGGAGTGTGGTTTTCTCTCCAATTAAACTGGCCAGCATGAAATAAAACATCCAGGAATTTGTGTATAACTTGATAAAAGAGCCATATATCCACCTGATTCCAATAAGGGAGCCCATCATCCACCTTGTGCCACCCCCAGGCTCGGGTTGCCAACCTATGTTTTATGCTTTATTGATAAACAGCCTTTAGTTAATTTTTTATTTTTTATTTATGCTTTGTTGATATTATTTGTAAGCAGCCAAATATCATGAGACATTTGACAACATTCAAAAATGAAAGATGATAGCCAAATGCCCCTAAAAGGAACTCAGAAAAATTAGAAACAAATGTGTAAAAAACTTAAATACTGTCAGAAATATGAACAAGAATAAGATGCTATTTAAAAAAGAGAGACCCTCAGAGAATAAAAAAATATAGCCTTCAAATGCTAACGATGTGATAACAGAAACAAATATCATTCACAGAATGGTTGAAAAATGGAGTTGAAGAAAACTCATGAGAAAGGAACCTAAAATTCAGAAAGGAAAAATGTGGGGAAAAATTTAACTAAAGGAACAACCTAGGGAGTCCAACTCCCAACCGCATATTATCTAAAAAAAAATATGTGGAGAAAATAGGTGGGAGAAAAATATTAAAGAAATTATGTAAGATTTTCTTTCCTAACTAAAAGACATGCATCTCCAGATTTAAAGGGCATGTCAAGTGCCAGCATAATGAATGGAGAAAGACTCACAACAGGACACATCAATGTAAATTTTCAAACATCATGGATAAAGTAGAGATCCTAAAATAGAGATCCTATTTCTAGCTTGGGAAAAATAACAGATAAAATAGATACAAAACTTAGAAAATACATTCCAGTTCTCAAAAGCAATAGTAGAACCTAGAAAATACGGGGGAATAAAACTTCAAGATCATTTAAGAAAATTATTTTCAACATGGAATTCTGCATATAACCAAACATTGAATCAAAGGTTGAATAAAGATATTTTTAGTCACACAAAGGATCAAAAATTTTACTTCCTTTTTACCCATTTTGTACTACTGGAGCATGTGCTCAGTAAAGTGAAAAAATAAACCTACCAAGAGAAAGAAATGGAATCTACAAAAACACAGTAATCTACAGGCAAAAAGGCAAAGGAAATCTCTAAAATAATGATGACAAGAAATAACAAGATGAATTCACAATCTAAAAAGGATGAAATGTTAAGCAAACCGTTATTGTCTAGTAGAATGTAAAATTATGTTTGTCTTCCTCAGGGGACATGATCTGACTGCGGGGAATGATAGCCCTTTGTGAGAACCTTTCCACTGTATACTCAGAAAATGGGTATAATGGTCTTGATGTCGGGTTTGAAGAATAAATGTATAGTAGAGCACCATCAGGAATTTCTTTACCTGGTTACCAATCTCCAAAGTCACCAAAGGCCCTGTGGTCAGTCCCTGTGATCAGGTTCCAACTAATCTTTCTATTATGATATATGACACTCTTCAGCTGGCACCCTGGGAAATCTGGGTATGACTGCTTTGCACTATTAGAGTGACACACTTATTCATTTGGAAAAAAAATATGAAGTGCTTTCTATGTCCAAAACACTAACCTATGTGCTTGGGATACATCCATGAACAAATGTACAGAGATCTATGCCAACACGGAGTTTACATTCTCATGAAGGTGTTGTCAACTAACAGAAAAAAAAAAAACAAAGTAAGCATGATAAACAAGAAAATTATAGAGTGTATTAGAATGTGACAAATGTTATAGAAAGACACGGAACCAGGCAAAGCATATGAGGAGTACTGGGGGGCTTTGATTGCAATATCATATAGGGGTGATCAGTATAAGCCTCATTAAAATGATTTTTGAGCAAAGACTTGATAGAGGTAAGAGAGTTTGCCAGATAAATATCTGCAGAACTGTGCTTGAGGCAGAGGGAACACACAGTACATAGAGCCTAATGTGGGAGCATTGCTGACATATTGGATAAAAGTAAGGCAGATATTTTAATGGAGCCATTTTGTCTTCAGGGATGTCTTCTTCCCCAGCCAGAGTGCACTCCCTTCTATTTCCTTTTCCAGCCCACTCTCAGGCTCTAGGGCATGCTCCTTTCCTCATCCTTTCTAAAAAGAACCACCATCTTCATGAATTTTATGATATTCCCTTTTGGTTGGGAACCTCTGAAGAAAGATGGGCAGTGACACCTCCCTTCAAAGATGAAAAACTTGATATTCAGAGAGCTTGATTCCTTAAGTCAGATCAGATGACCAAAGTCCAATACCAAATTTTTCACTGCAAGCCCACTAGTCTTTCTGCCTCTGCCCATGATGTCCAGGATTTGCTGAAGAAATCCTAGTCAAGTCTCTACTTTGGGAGGGTGATGTAAAGAACAGGATATGATGGAAATCAGGGAAAGAAGAGAAGTAGGTTGACATTTACAAATAAAAGTTTGAATAAAAAAGAGATACTCATTGTGTCTCACTTCAGGTGTGGATATTATTCTGCTGTCATGAAAAAAAAATCCAACTGTTCTCATTTCCTACGCACATGCACACACACACACACACACACATATGCATACACATACATTTATGAAAGAAATCCTCTCCATATTTCTCTACCCTACTCTCTGCCATGGGAGCAACCAAACTGAAGTTATCTGGCCCCATGCATAAAACACAAATGTACAGCATCATCGTGACTACAGGTCTCTATGAATTCTCTTGAATGCATAGTGTATACTTACTGTTTTAACCTTTTCAGCTTGTTTTGAGTCTTCGGTGATAAGATTGTATAGGGTTACAGTTTCTCTCTCTGTCCTGTCTCGTTACATAAACCCATACACGTGACCTGTTCATAAGCCAGTGTTAGGGGTAAGGTAAGATGCAAATTGCAAAAATCCCCCCCAAATAAGTGTTTTAAAATTTGTGGGCATGTAGGAAGGACAGGAGAAATAGCTGGGTTTTTCTTTTCTTTGTCCATACACTAACCATTCTCTTTCCTCATGTCTTCAGTTTCTATTCCATACTTGCTCTGGAATGTGACAGTATCGATTTTGATTCCCTACGCCCTGACAACATCTTTTTCAGTGGTCCCTTTTTAAACTTGCCTTGAATTATCCTAATTTGAGTGTGCCATCTGTTTCCTGCTGGAAACGTGACTGATAAAAGCACCATCTTCCCCTCTACTAAGCCCATAGAAATGATAAAGTATAAAATGATAAAAGTAAAATCAAATCCTGAAGTTCAAATGGGAAGATAAGTACTGCTTTGGTCCCATAATGAAAGAGGGATGCAAAGAGTCATCAGTCCTAAAAAGCAGATCTATAGAACCTCAAGTCTGCAAGTAGAGAGCTCTATTCCTACACGATCAAGGAGGTTAAAAGTTCTTCATACGAATACAGGAGAACAAACTAGACCCAGGCTCCCCAAGTGAAATGTGTGGCTATGGCCTCCCTTCTCTATCTACTAAAGGAAACAGAAAACTAACATCTCAGTCTTACCCCAAATTCTGGCTGCCTATATCAAGCTGAAAATGAGGGAAGAAGGTAGTGGATATAATCTTGGTGGATCAAGACTTGAGACAAACTATCGCTCTGGGTGACTACAACTCTCCAAATCATCACTTTATCAAGATCTCTGAGCTCCTGATGTATGACTAAATCTAGATTGGGACCCCTAGAAAAACAAATAGAAGTGTTTACAAAACTGTTCAAAATTGAGGAGTTTGAGGAAAAAAGGGAGGGATAATAAGAATGGGAAGGAAAAGAAGGAAGTTTTCTTTCTTTTTATAAGATTTTATTTATTTGTGAGAGACACAGAGAGGCAGAGACACAGGCAGAGGGAAAAGCAGGCTCCCTACAGGGAGCCTGATGCGGGATTCAATCCCAGGATCCCTGGGATCATGACCTGAGCCAAAGGCAGACGCTCAACTACTGAGCCACCCAGGTGCCCAGAAGTTTTCTTTTTGATGAACAATTCTGAACACCTGAGTAAGCCTCTCAGTAAGCCAAGCAGTCGATGAAATCAACCAGAAGATTAATTCTTCCCCCCAAAAAAGAGAAAATAACAGAGTACTCAAAAATGACTTTCTTATCGTGCATATCATTAAATAGTGTTACATTAATAATATGAAGTGACAGTATATTAAAAATAGGACAATCCTGATAAGAAACATATAGAACAGATTCTTAGATTCAAAAGCAGTACAATAGGGTTACAGAAGAAGAAGACAGAAAAAAATGAAGAGGAAAAAAGTCATTGAAGAGATATCAGCTAGGAATCTTCTTGGAAGAGAGACATGTGTCCTCATGTTGAAAGTGCGTATTAAGTGTTGAGCAGTATAAGTAGAAAAGAAGTCCATGCCTATTTCTTAAAGACAGAAGTGATATTAAAAATACTTAACAATCTGAGGGACACAAGTATCAACACATCAGTGGGATGTTAGCTTTCATGCTAAAGCAGGACTCGGGATGCCCTTTGCTAAAGTTCCTTGAAACTACAGTCTTTGGTTCATAGGGAAATCTGGAATTTTCAGGGAATGGGCTGAATATAAGTCAGGGGCTTGGCCCTGTAGCTATTTCATACCAAAGGGTATGAAAGGATTTCAATATTTTTACCATCAGTATGAGCATACTGATAGACATGAATATCATCTCCTACCTACACTACTTGTGCTAACAGGTTCCCTTCTTTCTATTCATTATACAATTAACTATTTCACTGCCCTTATCACTGTTTGCCAAGGCAATGGCAACATTCTACTAATTTTAAATTTTTTTTTTTTCATGATAGTCACAGAGAGAGAGAGAGGCAGAGACACAGGCAGAGGGAGAAGCAGGCTCCATGCACCTGGAGCCTGACGTGGGACTCGATCCCAGGTCTCCAGGATCGCGCCCTGGGCCAAAGGCAGGCGCCAAACCGCTGTGCCACCCAGGGATCCCCCATTCTACTAATTTTAAACCCAGATCTCCAGTTCCTTTCCTCAAAGCTCTGCTTAGTGATCATTCAAACCCTCCCTATTAGTGTTTTCACTTCCTGAACTTTTGATAATACCATCATTGCTGATAATAATAAAAATAGTTAATACTCACTTTTTTGTTATTTGCTTCTCCTCTGATACTCTGTTGTCTCTTTTAGGTGTTAGATGGTGTTGGCCTTTATGGTTTTAGGGAAATTTTTAAAAATGTGACATTTTTACTTTTTTTTTTTTTAATATATAGCAAAGGTTTCCTTTTGGGGGCTAAGAGTGGAGAGTAGTATTAAAGGCAACATTGAAAGCAGCAGTTTCTGAACCAGTTACACAGCACTAAGAAAATACTTTAAAAACACATTTTTCATTAGCTGAAGGTTTGGAGAAGAAAGCCTCACTTATGTTTTCCTATAAATAATGGATTGGTGCCATCTGACTTGTGAGAGTAGATCTTAATCGATGCCTACACAGAAAGTAGTAAAAGCTCAGTATTTAAAATAATCCTATCCTGTCATTTTAGTTTATAGCATTGTGTTTTTACATGACCATTGGTCATTTTTAGTGATTTACATCATTTCTAGAAGAATTTGAAGATGTTTTTGGCTCAAGCATAAATTCAACTTGCATATTATTAAATCAAAGAGGAAAACCAAAAAAAGTGATCTACTATTACCTACATCCTGGTGATTGTTTTACATGCTTTCAGTGTGCATCTAGCTTCTATCATACATAGATATCAATTCTCTGCTAATTTATACAATTTAAAATATATTTGGAAATAAAACGACCCTGCAACACACGTCAATTTAACCATCATGGTCAGTTTGTGGTCATGAGGATAGAAAAATAAATTTTTTAGAATTTTTTAGCATTCTCCTTTCAAATTTTTTTTTTTTTTTTTTATTTATGATAGTCACAGAGAGAGAGAGAGAGAGGCAGAGACACAGGCGGAGGGAGAAGCAGGCTCCATGCACCAGGAGCCTGATGTGGGATTCGATCCCGGGTCTCCAGGATCGCGCCCTGGGCCAAAGGCAGGCGCCAAACTGCTGCGCCACCCAGGGATCCCCTTTTTCTTAAAAATTTTTTTTTTATTTTTTTTTTTATTTATGATAGTCACAGAGAGAGAGAGAGAGAGGCAGAGACACAGGCGGAGGGAGAAGCAGGCTCCATGCACCAGGAGCCTGATGTGGGATTCGATCCCGGGTCTCCAGGATCGAGCATTCTCCTTTCTAGCTCTGGTCTCTTTATAATTAGATGGCTTTCTTTAAAAATATACATTTCTACTATTAATCTGTTTAACCTCAGTATATTCAGTCAATTTTCATTTTTTAATGAAAGCATCTATTTCCATAAAGCCATTCATAATTTACCCCCATAATGATTCCTAAGTACAAGTAATGCTAATATTTTATGCCTAAAGATTGGATGCATGATTTTTAACAATTCCGAATGTAATTTTAGAAACAATGGAATAGGATATTAAAACTCATGACTATCCAAGAAAGTCAAAGCTGCATGCTTGATTGATATAAACCTACAAATGCATTTCTAATTTTTGTTTCTTCAGTTTTTGGATTAGGTAAACAAAACTTTTTTCACAACAAATGCTACTTCATAATGTGTTATAGTTCTGTCAGTGTTAACATAAATTTTCAAATAATATTCATAACATATTAAATATTATTTATAAAATGGAATAGCACCTCTATATATGGCAATGTATAGTAATATTATATTCATTATGTCATCATAATTGTGTAATAATATTCGTATAAGAATTGCTAAACCTGGGATCCCTGGGTGGCGCAGCGTTTGGCGCCTGCCTTTGGCCCAGGGCGCGATCCGGGAGACCCTGGATTGAATCCCACGTCGGGCTCCCGGTGCATGGAGCCTGCTTCTCCCTCTGCCTGTGTCTCTGCCTCTCTCTCTCTCTGTGTGTGACTATCATAAATAAATAAAAATTAAAAAAAAAAGAATTGCTAAACCTATTTAATGTGCGTTTTCAAAACAGGAAGTTCATTCACTCAAAGAATGAAAATAATTTTTTCAAAGAATGAAATTCTAATACTTGAATTTCAGCAACTAGGTGCAAACCCTTAAAAATATTTAAGATCCCAAATCACATCATGCTGTGATCTAAGTATAAGCTCTTTTGAATTAAAAATAAGAGACAAACATTAACCAAAGTGGAGATATTTATTATTAATTACTTTAAAAAGGATGCATAACTATTGCCTTCTTATTCAAGTAATTTTGAGATAATAAAGGTTTTAATATTTGCATTAGAATTATATCCCAAGAGGAACAGGAATTATTTGTTTTATTCACCTCTGTATTATTAAAGGTGGTTTTATTAAAGCACAGGAACAGAACCCATGGGCAGAAAGAGCTGTACTGGGGTCATGGGAAGGGACCCATTATAGACTTTCATGTTGGGAGGGGGGGGTTAGGGATAGAGCAAGCCTCCCAGGTGTTTTGGAAAAAAGGTTTCCAGGATGCTGAGGGGGCCAGCTATTGTTAGGAAAGGTCATTTATTACTGTTGAGTAAAAACTCAGTCAGAGACCCTTCAGATATATATTGGTGTGTCATATGTTGGGGGATGATTGCCAACATGTATCATGGGTAGGTAAGGAAAAGGAAATTTCCTTTTGGGTGGGTAAAGGAAATTTCCAAAGGAACTTTTATATGTTAAACAGACTTACAGGCCCCTGAGGATTGTGTTAAGATTGCTTTTTGCCCTTAGCAAAGTATCGACATCAAGGCAGTGGAGTTCCTAGAGGAAGGTTTCAAGGACTTGTCAATGGGCTATAGGGAGTAAGGAAATTTAGTTAAGTTTCTCCTGCCTTTGTTTCCCACACCACTATAAAATATTTTCTAATGTATAGATATTATTTCCTACCCTGGTGCACACAATTGCTGATTACTTATAATAAAACAGTACTATCAGTAATGTGACATTCTTTAGAAAAATAAATGCAGTATGTTGATAACATTGTTATGCTGCTTCAGTTATATGATTAGTTCTTATAAGCTTAGAAGGAACAGAACAGGAATCTAAATTGGCCTTTATTATATTTTTACTGGATAAGAAATGCCATACATCATCTCTGGACCCTGGCAGCCTATGGTAAGCATTTATATATCTGGAATATTTTTAATGCTTTATTAATAGCTGATGCTATTTCTGCCTATCAAAATTTCTTTTTTATTTTCTTGCTCTGTTGATATTCCATTTTTACAACTTCACATTTTTAGGAAATTGTGTAAAATTACATTTCTGCATTTTTTTGAATCTTAAGAATGGCTGAACAAATATTTTAAGGTTGTATTTCAAAGAAAAATGTAATATTCTACATCAGCTGTAATATGAACACAGTACTATTTCAGATTCATCAAAGATTGAATGTGTAACCAAATTTGTGGAGAAAATAGAAAATTTTAATATATGAAAGTGTTTGTTTACAGCTTTTAAATTTGAAATCAATAACCCATACTATTTTATTACAGGTGAATTAATCATATTTATAATTTATACATTCATTAGTCTAGTGCTTAACAAATACTAAACATTTACAACTTCAAAAGTATTTATTTTGACTAAGTTTTCCTTTTTAAAATAAATAATGACTTTTACATCACTTCATTCAAACTTAGATTTGATCTAATAAGAAGACATTCTGAAACTCTTACTTCTGGAATACTCTTGTTGTTCAATATATAAACATCCTTCTATCTCCTTCAGTGTTGGAACTCAGATTCCACATTAGCCCTTAATGGACTATCATTAATCCAACAAAACACCCATCACTGTCCACCTGGATTAAGACTGGCATCTACAGAAGTCTTGGTAAAATGATTCTGTCTTCTCAGTCCACTTATACGTCTTGATTCTACATAGAGTTCCAAAAATGCAAAATTTTGAAAAAGTGGGCGTAGCATCATTTTAGAGAAATTGACACCCAAATGCTCAGGGCTTTCTGCCATGTGTAATGTTAAATTTGACAGAATTTTTTTTCATTCTGGTTAATAGTTTACTCAAATAATCCTAGAATTCCACAAGAAATTACTATCTTTCATGCGATCAGTTTACTCCCAAAGCAGGGAAACTAAAGGAGATGCTTAGCTTAATCAATGAGATTAAACAACAAGTTTCAAATCAAATCCAATCAAATGCCAAATTGTTTGCTCTCTCTTTTTCTTGGATTTTTCACTTAATTATTTTAGAGAACGTGGACAACTCAAAAATGCAGATTCCTTTGTGCTTCTCAAACTTGAGCATGCATAAGAATCACCAGGAGAGCTTGTAAAAAGATTCCCAGCTCCCTCCTGCAAAGATGCTAAGTTAGTTACAGAGTGTGGGAGGAGGGGTACAGAATTTGCATTTCCAACAAGGTTCCAGGTAGAGCGGAGGGCCAATTGGAACAGTCCAAGGTCTGCTTTCCCAGTTTTGTTCTTCTTGGTCCTTGGATTATTTTGCACTGAACTTCACCTAATCAATTTCCCCCTTCCCACCACTCATCTTTAGTTTTAACAATACGTCCTTTTATATCAGTTTTTATTTTCCTATCTCCTTTCCTATCTTGTCCTGCATCTTAAAAAAAAAGAATAAAAATAAGTAACAGGGCATATAAATATCTACTTATTACAAAGTAGATATTTGTATCTAATGTATGATAAGGAAATGTCCACATGCCATCTCTTTGCCTAGGAGATAGCTTTCAATAATTCTGCTTATCCCTTCGTTGAAGGAAATACTGACATGGAGGCGTTTAAATGGCCTACAGGTCTAGGTCATCATCCCACAAATTTCTGGAATTACTTTTTTAAATTTGTTTATTCATAAGAGATACACAGAGAGAGGCAGAGACATAAGCAGAGTGAGTAAAAGGCTCCCTGCGGGGAACCTGATGCAGGATTCTATCCCAGGACCCCAGGATCTTGTCCTGAGCCAAAGGCAAATGCTCAACCAATGAGCCACCCAGGTGCCCCACATGGCTGGAATTATAAACAGCTTCATTTCAGCATCGCGCGCGCACACACACACACACACACACACACACACCAAAACCTTTTTGCTTTGGGCAATAACGCTTATATGCCCCAGTCAAAACAAAAGTGACTTTTTCTGGTATTGCCTTTGAACTTGAAAACCTCTATTCCTTTCATAAGCTTCTAAAAAAGATACTATACGGGCAGCCCTGGGGCCCAGCGGTTTAGCACCGCCTGCACCCCAGGGTGTGATCCTGGAGACCTGGGATCAAGTCCCAGGTTGGGCTTCCTGCATGGAGCCTGCAATAAATCTTTTAAAAAAATTATACAATATTCATTGTATAATCATCCTAAGCCCTGTGGGATCACAGAGTTAAGTGCTTAGATTGGTCACCAGCTTATCTGTACATGTGTGTTCCTCGCAGTATTTTAGCACTTGATGGAGGATAGTAGCAGACACCAATGTTTTATAAGTGATTTCTAGGATGAAAACCTTTTCTAATAACATGAATATTCCCTGAACATCTGGCACTAGAATGATTCCTAGGAAGAAAAAGTTTGCTTTGCTGGAAACTCTCTTGATAAATCACCGGAAACTGAAGATAATGGGCCAAGGGAGTCCAAGCAAGAATAGCAAAAGAACGAATTTTTTAATAAACATCTTTGTTGCTTACACTGTGCCAAAAACTGTTCTAAGCGCTCATACATATTAGTTCATTTAATCATCATTACTACGTTTGTGAGATATGAATCCTTTATTCCTTCATTTTGCAGATGATGAGACTGAGGTAGAAAGGGTAAGGAATCTAATCCAAGATCAGGTCACCAGAGGTAGACCTGCAGGGATTCAAACCAAGGAAGCTTCACCCAGCATACAATGCTGACTTCATCTGGTAAAGAGGAATTTTGTAGGTGTTTGTTATTTGTTCTAGGAAAAAGAAAAGGGGCAATGGGGGAAAAATAGAGCAGAAAGAGAAAAGAACCAGACAAATGACAAAACGCTGGAGGATGATGCAGCACGGCTCTGCCTTTGGTAGCAATGTGACTGAAAGGGTTTTTAAGAGCTGGAGAGTTTAATCTAAAATGTAACTTTTTTTTTTTTTTTACTGATCAGAGTACATTGTGGTCCCTCCTCCTGACCCTCACATCAACAGTAAACCTAAAATCACTAAGTCTTGTAGAAATTAGCAAAAGTGCAGAGTTTCACATCTGGCTTAATGTTGCATTGAACAAAGATCTTTCAGGAGGAAAAAAAACCTCTCTCCTCTAAAAGCACAAAAAACCTGAGCCCAGAAATATAGTATAGCCAACAGAACATAATCCCAGGCCGTCTCAATGATTTTGGACCAAGCTTTGGACTTCCGGGCCATGAAACTGTGGTTCGAATAACCTTTTCTAACTCTCAAGAGTAAGAGAGCTCCCAACTCACGTTTGCATTTCATGTCAAGAAAATCATCTTGTTTCCTCCAGTATAAATTAAAGGGGTAGGAGACATAATACTGTCCAATTTTAACGACGGAGCACCATGTTCTGCTCAAGAAATACTATGGGTAGTTATTTTAGTTGTAGTAGGAAATTGTATGAATACTTTTAAGAATAATAAGAATACTTTCAAAAATTTTCCCTTTATCTGTGGACAAGTAAACATCTCTGTTTACTTTAGATGGACAATTTCTGTTCCAGTTCACTTTCAATTTTTAGGATGTTCTTGAATTATTGTAAAGATATATTTCCACGGGGCAAAAATAAATCATTTTCTTTCACTTATAAAGCCAAGATTCTCCTTGCTCATATATGCACCACCACAGCCCAAACAAGAACAGGCAGGCTGAATGAGGGCCAATCCCAGGCTGACGACCTGGTTAACTGTGTACACTGGCTGTTCCTGCGCAGCTGAGGCCATCTGAGCCCGGGAGGATCCCCAGGCAGAGCTTTAGCAGGTGGGCTTCTCAGTAGAGTCAATGAAAGTGCTAATAAGCTTGTCTCAGCTGGATGATACTCTTTGCATATCTTTGCATTTCCTTGTTCTTCCAAGGAACTGCCTCCAGGAAAAAATTCATGTAGGTCACCAATTACAGTGCTCCCCAATTGGTTTGTAGATGTTTCAGCAGACCTTATTTGTTGCACACAGGACTTTTTTGGTTATTCCACTTTGTTCTCACAATTTTTTTAAAAAAATAGAATTAAGCAACTTTGATGGCTTTTAAAAGAAGACATTTTCATTTATTCATGCATTAAGCAATTCAAAGATTTTTATAGAGGATTCACGATGAGCTAAACCCTACGCTAGGCACTTGAGGGGTGAATAGAGAGCAATAATAGTATTTATTGTTTGCTATATGCCACCCACTATGTGGAGGGCTTTAAATCCACCCTCATGATTTTAACTTTCACTACAACCATATGAATATATCCCTGAGGTACAATTTAGGAAACAGAGGCTCAGAGAAGTTAAAAGTTCTGCCCAAACAGCCTCTAGGTTGCAAAGACTAAGTATTGTTCTAGCCTAAGTGACTCCAGGAACCATTCTCTTAATAAGTCTAGTAATACATGGTTCTGGCCCTCAAGAAGGCCCATTAGCAAGACAGATTGAAATAATGCCACATTTCACACTTTTCACTGGGAACATAGGAAACTGTTCTAGGTCCTCCAGGCAACTTGCAACTGTCATGGTATTCCAGGCAAGTGAACACTAAAGTAACAGCAAAGGGTCAGAAGCAAGAGTTTGAGGGGAGATTTGAGACCACCAATATAGTTCACTACAAGAAAACCATTTAGCATCTGGGTGTGCTACTTGGAAATATGGGTTGAAGCCAAATCAAGAAGTATCTTGGATTTTATGACACAATAAAAATATATCAGTGTGTAGTGGTTAACAGACATAAACACTACAGAAAATAAACTTTAATCCAGTTTTGCACGTCAGTGTGTACATTATTAATAAAAATTACCTAGACTTTGTGAATTTCTTCTACTTTGCCTATCTTCTTTCTTCTACCCAGTTAACATAGATTGCATTTCCCTAAATCGCCGGGCAGTCTGACATAATTCTAGGTTAGAAGGTGTTACAAGGCACAAATGTACTCTCCTACTCCTCTCGGGTTCAAAATTTAGGTTACCTTACTGATGATTGAGATGATGTCTAATTTTTCTTAGGATTAGATAGAAAAGAACTCCTGAAATCAAGCTCTTTCAGCTTTCTGATTCTGTTCTCCTAGGTTGATGGCTAAAATGGGAAAAAAGAAGGAGGGCCAGGTACATCAGAGAGCTCCCTGATAGATATAAATGTCCCAGTGTGTGTGAGAGACAGAGACAGAGACAGAGAAACAGAAAGCATGAGCATGTGGATGTGGTTTCCCCTTCCCCTGTATCATGTAAATAGGCTAAGTATGCCCATAATAGGACAATCAGCTGTTCCTCTTTCAGTGAAGACTTTGAGTTAATCATTTTGTACAAGAAAACATGGTGAGGGAAAGGATAGCAAAAATCATTTTGTACAAGAAAACATGGTGAGGGAAAGGATAGCAAAAATTAGAATTTTTAAATGAATCATTTTATTATATGGGTCCTGAAATAGTTGGTTAAAATTTCTGATTGTTTTTTCTTCAAACATATTCATGTGCTTGGCTATTTGCACATGTTATGACTTTGATAGAACTTAGTAATGTACCGGTATTTGTTGATGTTTATAGAATTTTTTAAAACTTTAAATATTTCTGATGGAATGCAGATAAGAAAATCATTTATAACCTAGGAATCTGTTCGCTAGAGAGTTTTAGGACTTGGCCTTCCAAAATCAATGTCTTTTTTTTGCCTTGCTGAGTCCCACCAGTTAACACAGACTGGTCATCTTTCTTCAGGAGGCCAAGATAGAGATGGACAATTTGGAGTTTCCTGTGTGCAAAGCTGATGTGTGCAACGCTAATGCAGAGTCTAATTTAATTCTGTATTACAACTCTGGGACCTGTCCTTAGCCCTTCCTTGGGGAAGGGCAAAGTTTCAAAGGCAGCCATCAAGGCGATTGTAAATCCCATTTTGCCCCATGAAAGAGAAGTTAATCCTAGCAAATGTGGTGCTTTCTTTCCTAAGTATTTGTGGACCGTGGAGTATACACTAATAGATATTATGCTGGTTTTGCTATGGCAACAGCAATGCATTGTCATCTAAGTCCTCGTGTGTACATAATACCAGAGGCTTGGTGCCACTAGGACAAACCCCATCAGCACGGAGAGTGAAGTTGATGTCAGTTCCCTTGTTTTGTTTTAATGTCCTGCTGAAATATCTCTGAAGCCTCACAAGACACTTTGCTTTGATCAACATCCTTCAACTTTCAAAGGCATCCTGGAGGTGTTTGTAAGACAGCTGCTTGCTGAAATAACCTTGATTGCTTTTTCTAAGAATTGTCACTGCATGCCTCAGAGATCTGTAGAGTCTCTAGCAAAAACTGCTGATAGTGGCACCCAAGTTCATCTATATTCAACATACTCAGTCCCCCCACACACTATTTTTCACAAGTGATACCTTATACGATTGTGTGCACAAATGTGAGTAAACATAAGCCATCGAAGATACTGCCCTTTTTTTTATTCTCAATATTCACTTAATGTTTAAGTAACACATGCTCAATTACAGAAAATTCGAAAATTCACAATTACGAGAGGAAAAATATCCTGAAACCACCACTGAAACCTAAGTGTATTTCTTTCTAGTAATCTATAATATGAATAGGCTTTTGTTTTGTATAATGTTATGTATAATTATAATTAAAATGTATATGGAATAGAATGTATAGTTTTATGTTTAAGTAATTACATAACACATGCCTTTTAATAGTAAAAAAATAATCATCCTGGTGTTACATTGACGTTCTGATTAAAGATCTCCTTATTCTGTCAGCATTCTTATATTTTCCTGTTACCTTCCCAAGCGTTAACAATACTATTTGCCACAGAAAAGGGAAAAAGCCAAGTTAAATGGTTGGACACTTGAAGAAGTGTTGGATTGGGACACATAAAAATCAACTTCTGAATTGTAGAGTTTTTATTATTATTATTATTATTATTATTATTATTGGACAAAAGAACACAGTGGCACTCTAAGTATTCTGATTCACTGTCCCATGTATAGAAAAGTGAGTTTTCCATCTACTCTTGTGTTGCTTACAGAGAAAAGATTGTCAAGGTGCTAGGGAAGATAACCAGTGTCTTCCTGGAATGGACTGTGGGACAGTAACAGGGAGATGAAAAGCTATCTGAAGGAATTGGAGGATAAATCCATAGACATTTACAAAATTTTGTAAACAAAATAGTAAAAGATAGACAAACGAACAGGAAGAAAAGAACTAGCTAATATTTTGGTTTGGTACCTGGACCAGGCACTGTGCTAGGCATTTTCCAAACATTACCTCCTTTATCTTTATAATCATGCTTTAAAGCAGAGTGACACATTGAAGGACAGAAATGTTAAATAACATAGCCATTTTTTTCTAGCCAGTAATGACAGAATGCTCTCAGGTTTTCAAAGCAAATCCAATCAGAGAAAAGGATTTTTTAAAGATTTGTACAGACCACTGAGAATTGACAATAGCTAAGATTTTGTGATATTTGCTTGACACTGGTTATACAGGATTTTGAAATTTGGGGTTTTAGTCATATATTTTTATACCAAACGCAGACAACCATTTTAAAGAAGGTAGCATGAAGAACTGATTGAAAGTAACCAATCAGAGAGAAGTATTAGAGATCCTCTTCTGAAAATTCATTTTGGCTGTATTCATAAGTTGAATTCATCTCACAAATTTATCTCACAAGTTCTTATATGGCCCATCAATATGACTTCAATGTTTTAAATGTTTAAAATACATAGCAACATTTCTATTCTTTGGACTTTCCACTTATTAGAAATAAATACATTAGGGGGTGCCTGGGTGGCTCAGTGGGTGGGTGTCTGTCATTGGCTCAGGTCGTGATCCTAGGTCCTGGGATGGAGTTCCACATTGGGCTCCCCCATAGGGAGTCTGCTTCTCCTTCTGCCTATGTCTCTGCCTCACTCTGTCTCTCATGAATAAATTTTAAAAATCTTTTTTAAAAAAGGAAATACATTAGAAATAAAATCAGAAATTCAAAATGATAGACATTGCAACACATTATTAGAGGAGAAACGTTTGCAAAAAGAGCTCAGCATGGTCTCTATTATTTCATTATCTAAGATTATGTATGAAAGTTATATTTTTAAAAATGGTTGAAAAATTCCAAATATGAGACATGAAAGCAACTTTTATCTATTTTGATGAAAGCATAGTCTAAATACAAAAATATAAAATATAACCTTTCGCATTTATCCTGAAAAACACTTTTAGATGGATATTTATTTAATGTGCATTAACAAAGGGAAGGAATAATACAATTTTATCCGTTGTGAAGATATTGAATATTGTATTAAATTAACTTCATAGATTAAATACTGTACTGATAGGAAATATTTGGCTCATTAGCTATATTACCTACACAAAAAGCTTGAAATTAATGAGAAATTTCTATAATTGTTTACAAGATTTTGTATTATTTTGGAAGAGTTTTACAAGTTAAAACAAAAACCGAGAAAGTGAGAAATGCTAGGTTGGACGCTGTCCAAGGCCTTCCCACACTGAAATGCCAGGATTAGAGGATACTCATCCTTCCTCTACCCACGAACTGAAGGCCTTGACGGAAAGAAATGGAAAAAGAAGATATATAATAGCTCTGGTGGATCGATTCACTCATGAGGCATAAATCAAAGGGAAAAGTCTGGATTATTTTTAAGAAAATCTATGTACCCCCAACCTCAGATGAACCTTCTTGGACAAAACAGTCTGACAAAACAAAATGCGAAGCTCAGGAATTGTACCTAACAATAGTTCTCAAAACTATTCTATCAGAACTTTGAATTTCCCAGAGAGCAATATTCCTATGATGACTAATTATTCTTATTTGTTTTTTTCTGCAACCTTGGCTGGTTAACAAGGTTAAAATGTTTAGCATCTGCTAAACCTGGAATGGCATATAATGACTGATGAATAAATTGAGCATGCCCTCTGGCCTTTCTCTGGATTGAACTTCCTGTTGTATTTTGGGGAAGGTAGTGAGTGTGTTAGATAAGCAATCACTGCACTTTGGTGTGAAAATTATGAGAATTATGGAGAAATATATTAAGGGATTGAATTCAGCATTACCGCAAATTAGCTAATCTAGTCTTTTGGCACAAAATAAGCAGCCTGCTTTGTACACATTTGGAAGGTTTTAAAAACAAATCAATATAGCCATACACTCAGGACTATGCTAAATAGAGCTGCTGATACGCACACACTGCTCCTCCACAGTGGGCCCATTGTGGAGAGCCGCCACATCCAAAACACCTTCCAGCTGTTGGAGGAACCCACAAGAGAAGCAAGTGCAGACGCAGACACCCTCAGTCAGATAATTACCTTGATTAAGATTCTCAGAATTAAACGGAGTTTAATCAAGGACCCTGTGAAATTGTGAGAACGCCAGTTTTCTGGGCTGGTCCTCCTTTTCTGCAGATGGTGAGTTGCCAAACAAAATCAAAGGAGTCTTAATTACAAGGATGAGAGGCAAAGTCAAAAGGGAATGAGAGAATCTGTGCTTTGTGATGGAGATGGACCAGCACCAATCAGCGGCTCTCCCCTGCAGGGACAGAGCTACAGTGCATCAAAGCTGAACACACTAGCAACATTCCTCAACATTCCGGGCAATCCGAGGGACTGAATTCATAGCAATGCCAATATATCTAAGGTAGGGGCTAGTATCAAATCTCTTATGATATATGTGAACTTTTTAGACAATATTTGGAATGATATTAGAAAAAACAACCATGTCACTCCAGCTGTTATTAAGAAAGCATGACCCAACCTGAATCTAAACCAAACCATTTGGAAATAAATTGCCATATAAATAGAAAGCCTAAAAACCAGGGCCATGGGGAGGTCAATTTTTTTTTTTTCAGTTTTCCTGCTTCCTCTTAGAGTTTTGATCACAAATAGAATTGATTATAAAAGTAATCCATTCTATGACATGTGTCAATGTCTCCTTTAAAGTCCACTTACTACAACACTGACATCCTTGCCATGTAGGCTGCTACTAAGCCTTTTCCTGCTGTCCAGTATGTCTGTATTTGGTCTTTCGATGTGCAAAACCTTATATTTCTATTACTTTGTTTCGCTTTCATAAAATTTGGCCTATTATTATAAGTAACATCAATGAATTGTCATCTATTGGTGGTAATGAATTTGGTGCAGCCACTCTGAAGGTAGAACAGTATAAAAACCATTGTATCTCCTTTCCAAGTTATACTTAAGATAATGTCTCCTCACATAAATTTCATATGTTTTATATTTTGTAAATTCAACAAAAATCCATCCCTGTCTATTTTCCTGTTATTTACCATTATTACAAGCCACAGATGCAATCAGTCAGGGTCAATTTCCCTACAGGTTTTCCTCTTATCAATGCTCTACAATTTCTATTTCTAAGAACTGGCATTTTTGTTATTATTTTGTTTAGATCTTCAAAGATTTCCTTTGAGCTGTTCTTCATATACTCCCTATCCTTTGCCATCTGAAGTTTTACATTTTCTCAGGGTATGGAACCCCCACTGTATTCCGACACCTAGTGAGTGATAGATTCTTCTATTTTGGGCTTATAATTCTTATGATTTATTCTTATATTTTCATCCCTCTGTGCATCTGGAATGATCTCTGTGGCTCCCATGTCTGTAACACTGAGGACTTAAAGCTAACTCTCTGACCATATGTTATTAATTGCTTCCCTCCACCCCCACCCCACAAAATCCTCGACAAAGGTCTTTCCGCAGCATTTTTGCAACTAATGCCTATTCTTACTTTGTTTTCCTTCTACCTTCTCCTGCTACACAATTTGCTATCCTATTTTCCACAATTCTTCCTCAAGTGCCTTCTTGCAGCCTTGCTTTATCTAAAAGATAAAAAGATTTCACTTCAATCATTCAAATACAGGTTTCAAGCTCAATTGAATGATTTGTTTTCTCTGCTGCATGTTGTGTAGATATGCATAAGCAATTTTTATCACTCTTTAGATATTATACACTCAAAATTTCCTAACTGCATATTAAATCCTAAACAATTTGTACAATAGTCCAACATATGAAAAGTAGCACAACACTAGTTTAGAAGTTAAGAAACTTGGAATTTAATTCTAACTCTGTCACTAATTTTATGGATACTTTTTGTTTTGGTTTGGTTGGTTTGATGTTTACCAGGGAACACAATCAAGTAAAATGGTTGATTTGTATAGTACTTGTATTCTAAGTGAAAATGACCAATCTATAACTTTCAAAAACTACTTTTAAAAAATAAACATTCCAATCCTCCCCCTATAACTGGCTCCAAAGAAAAAGAAAACATCTTTTTAAGGTTTTAAAAAGATTTCTTTATCTATTGTAGAGAGAGACAGAGCGTGGGTGGGGAGGCAGAGGGAGAGGTAAGGAGAGAATCCCAAGCCGACTCACTGCTGAGCACAGAGCCCAACCTGGGCCTCAACCCCATAACCCCCAGACCACGATTTGAGTCTAAACCAAGAGTCGGATGCTCAACTGACTAAGCCACCCAGGCACCCTGAAAACATTTTTTGAAATGTATAAATGTCCTGCATGTATCTTTTGTAATTTTGTTCTGTGTTCTCTTTTATATCCTGAATTCTATGGAAATTTATTAGTCATTTAGAAAATGAACTCTCTTATTTACTTTTGAATTAGGCATGGAACCCTAAGAAGGTACCACTGCATACCTATTACAAAGCTAAAATTAAAAGTACTGACCACCCATCAAATGTTAGTGAGGATGTAGAGGAACTAGGAACTAGAACCTTCATTCACTGCTGGTGGGAATGTGAAGTGGTATAACCACTTCGGAAGGTAGTTTGACATTTTTTTTAAAGATTTTATTTATTTATTCATGAGAGACACAGAAAGTGAGAGAGAGGCAGAGACACAGGCAGAGGAAGAAGCAGGCTCCATGCAGGGAGCCCGATGTGGGACTCGATCCCAGGTCTCCAGGATCACACCCCGGGCTGAAGGTGGTGCTAAACCGCTGAGCCACCCGGGCTGCCCTAGTTTGACATTTTTTTAAAAAATTAAACACATACCTGCCAAATGATCCAACCGGCCATTCCACTCCTACATATTATTGCAAAAAATAAAGTATATGTCCAAACAAAGACTTGTTACTGTTCGTAGCAGTTTAATTTGTAATAGCCAAAATATAGGGAATAACCCAGATGCCTATCAAGAGGTGAGTGGATAAGAGATGAATGGATAAATATATGGTAAACACATAAAAAACTTGGTATATCCATACAATGGAAGTCAACTCAACAATAAGAAGGAATAAATTATTCATGCAGATAGAAACATGAATGGTTCTCAAAATAATCTTGTTGAATAAAAGACTCGATGAAAAACCATATTGTATCAGTCCATTTAATAAAAATTATAGAATATGCAAACTAATACATAGTATAAAGAGCAGATAATCAGTTGCCTGGTAAATGGTGGGGAGGTGCTTGAGGGCAGAAATACAGAAGCACAAACTTCTGTGGATAATAAAGTATGTTTATTATCTTGATTGTGGTGATGGTTTCATTGATATATAAATATGTCAAAGCCTATCAAATTGCGCATTTTAAACATGTGCAGTGTATCATATATCAATTATATCTCAATGAAACTGTTTTAAAAGAAATGGGAAGTGTAGAAACATCATTCTATTCAACATCTGGAAAATAAAATTTAGCTTATATGAAGATATGACTTTGAGAGAAAAAAGGAATTCTTAGCTTGTTAAATTTTATTCCATTTTTAAAAATTAACTATTGCCTTTTTTAAGTATAATCTTGTCTTAGAGACAGGAAAAAATAATTAAAGCATATTTCTTCTGTTCCAACTAAGGTGAATATCATTAGAACCATGACATTTGCTTAAACAATCACATTTTCTTGAGTATACAAAAAACACTCCTTTCTCATCAAAGTGGTCAGAGGCATAATACGAGCTTGAGAATACTGTAACCAGTCAGTATAGGGCAGGATCCAAAATAAAGGTGGGCTTTAGGATCTCAGTATCAGGAAACCAGAAGGGAACAAAAACCAGTATAGCAAAGTAGCTGATAGTGTAGAGTCCACAGCTAGATTTCCTGGATTTGAATTCCAGCTTCAACACTCACTTGCAGTATAACTTGGCAGCTTATGGAACTCTTCAGTCTTCAGTTAGCCTACCTATAAGGTAGGTGTGATATGAGTGCCTACCACATAGTGTTATAACAAGGACTAAATAAGCAAATTTATGCAAAACACTTAGATATCCAACACTATAAAGTGCTATTATTTGTCACTCAATAAGAACCCACTATTAAACTACAAAATGATCATTTAACATTACCCTAGATCTGGAATCAAAACAATTGCAGTTGATTGAAGTTTGATAAGGAAAACAATAACTTGAGTCTAAATTATAAAAAAAGTAATTATAAGTAAAACAGACTTAAAATTTAGTTGGAAAAAAGTAGGTATGTTCATAAGCTTTAACAGATCAGACCTCTTTATTTTTTTTCTCTACCTCTTGATTTTTGATTAATTTTAGAAGCCTTGTTTCTCGATTTTATATCCCATGTAACCATTATATAAAGTAATTCAAATCAGATATGAACCTAGGTTTAAATAACTTAATATACAAAACTGTTGACAAAACCAACAACTACATGAAATAAAGTATTTTTTTAAATCTCTTCATTTTTCTCAAGTGACATCTGGTGATAAAAGAGAATATTCTTACCTTACAAATGTACTGCTACAAAATGTTACTATAAGATCATTTCCCTAGCGTATTTGTTAGGAGCTTTTAAATTTTAGTAAAGAAAGCCCAGTCTCAATAATAGGGAAGCCAATATCTGCACTTAGAATGGAATTGAACTAGAACAAGAAAGCTTTCATTTTTATTGCCACATTCCCAGCATCTAGAACAGTCCCTGGAACATAATAGATTCCCTGTAGATATTTGCACAATGAGTAAATAAACAAGAATCGAGGCAACTCTGGGGAACTGCAACTCTCTATCTCATGATCTTATGTTTTCTACTTCTTTTACCTCGAATTGTCCTATTGTCCCTACATTCTTTCTCTCCAGGTCCCAGAAAGTGATCATCTTGTTACTTTAAGTACTATTATTCCTCCCTGCTAAACAGCATGGGTACCAGTCAACCCAAAAATATAGACTACTCTTAATTAAGTATCCATTCCTGCTTCAAATTATGAACAGCACAGTGAAAGAACAGCCTAGTGGTATTTTCTGGAATAGGACATTTTAAGTGGAGCAGAACATTCTCAGAGATCGTAACTACAGTTCTAGTTTAGTGCACCAGTATCAGAGAAGATGGACCTAACTGGCAAGTCACGAGGAAAGAATGTATATTGAGTCCTTGAAATATTCAATGTAACTCTGAACATTGAGAGAAAATATGATATATTTACTGAAGAAAATTGCTAAGAGTAAGTGAAAGAGGAGCGCAATTATATTTTTAAAAATTCCAAAAAACTGAATGTCATCTACCAAAAAAGGAATTATAGGGCACCCAATCAAGATTGTCAAATGATTTCAACCGCTCAGTTTCAGTTTATCAAATCTTGACTACTGACAGATTAGCTAATATTTTTATCACAATTGTCTGTCTTTTTCATGTAAGCTTTTTGAAGAAATGATCTGCTCTTTAAAGTATATTTACACAGAACTGTTCAGGGTACACTCTATTACTGCATTTAAAAATGTGATATTTATTTCATCCTGGGTCATATGCTTTTTCTTAAGTTAAATAACATCTTGGGGCACTTGGGTCGCTCAGTTGGTAGGGCATCAGCTCAGATCATGATCCCAGGGTCCTGGGATCAAGCCCTGCATGGGTTGGGGGAGGTCCCTGCTCAGCAGGGAGCCTGCTTCTCCCTCTGCCTACCTCTCCCCTGCTTATATTTTCTCACTATCCCTCAGTCAAATAAATAAATAAATAATTTTTAAACAGAAAAATTACAGCTCTAGTATTACAAGAGAAAAATAGGCATATACTTATAATTTTATAAAATTTTGATTTTACTCGAGGACAAATGATACTATAGCAAAGGTAAGTAATCTAAAAATGCCTAACTTACCAGGAAAGAGAATATAGTCATAGAGGAAAAAATGACCTTAAACATACACAAAATTTAGTTCTATTCTAAAACTTTCAGCTCAGCTGGATTGTCAGTGTCCTTATGTGTTATCCAGCCTAAGACTTCAATTACATAAAGGAAAATTGAGCTTCAAAAGTATTAACGATCCTTCTTTCAGTAATTGGTAGAGAAAAATTTGTACACCATCAACCCGGACCATATTTATAACTGTAAAACATTATCCCTAAATTTGCAGACATATGTACTTTTTAAGGACATGTAGTATATTCACCATTATAATGTGTTAAGCGATTGAAAGAAACAACTAAACATAAATTTTAAAAACATAAATCATATAAAGTATGTTCTTTGATCACAATGCAGAACTCCAAAACAATAATATATCTAATATAACCCAAAATATTTAGAAATTAAATAATTCACTTTTAAATAATCCATGAAGTCAAAGAAGAAATCATAAGAGAAATTAAAAAGTCTTTCCAAATAAGTGAAACTATATAAAAATTTCTTAGATGCAGCTAACGTAGTGCTCAGAGAAAAATTTAAGAGCTTTAAAACCAAAAGAAGTCTGGTATAAAAATCAATCACCTATGGTTCCAGCTTTGGAAGCTAGAAAAATATGAGCAAAGTAAATGGAAAAAAAACAAAAGGTGTGAAAATTATTCAAAATATAAACAATAGAAAAAACTAATACATTGAAATTTGGTTCTTTGAAAGTTCAACAAAATCGATAAGTTCTTTTTCAACCTGATTAATAAAAAGAGAGAGAACATAAATCACCAATATCAATAATAAAAGAAGTATGACCACATCAGATCTTACAGATTTAAAATACTAAACAAATATTTTTAACAAATTTTATTGCAAAAAATCAATAGTTTAGATAAATGACAAAATTGTTGAAAAATACAGCATACCACAACAGACAAGATGAAATACAAAATCAGAATGCCACTATCAATGAAAGAAATAGAATTCACTATTAAATTAAACCTCTTCACAACGACTAGTGCTAATAATACTTTCTTATTGAGGAAAAGACTTATATAATGTTTATTGTTTTATGTTATATGATTATGCTATTATTATTTCTGTAATAAAATTATTTGTTAATCATAAAATAAAGTATGAAATTGACAAATCACTATATGTAATCTTACATAAAACATGTTATTTATCTAGTGTATTAGTTTTATTATATACATAATGTTTATTATGTACCAGATAGTTTACATACGTCATCTCATTTAATACAACAATCCTGTGACATAGGTTTTATTATCTCCACTTTACCAATGAAGAGATGGAAGAACAGAGAGACTGATTATTCTAAACTCACGCAGCTAGTAAGAGGCAGAGCTGGCTCTAGAATCCATTGTGATGGATTGAATTTAGAATGTGGAAGGAAGGAGTTTGATAATACTCAAATATTTCCAGATGTGGTGACCAGTGTAGGGTGGTGCCATTAGCAGGTTTAAGGAAGTTAATAACCAATCAAATTCCACATGTTCATGGACCTCTTTCTAAGTGTCAAGCAGTATATTCTAAGGAGTTCACAATTGTTGCTATCTTTATTTTTCACACCAACTCTTGGATATGAGAGAACTGAGACTCACAGATGTATTAGTTAACTTACTTTCACCGGATGATGCAACTAGCAAACAAAAAAAGCCAGGATTCAGACCCATGACTCCAAAGTCTTGCATTTTTTTACCTCTATATCAGGGTGGAAAGTTATTCCAGGTTAAGATATACTAAGATACATAGCCTTCTGCTTTGGACCTCAGAAAGCAGTTAGAGCAACCAAGAAGTCACTGACTCCATATTAAAAGGTGATAACGCTCTGTTCTGCTTGTCCAGACAGAATAGCTGCCATTTTAGTTTTAGGAAAGTGCAATAAATCTAATGAAAGACATATTAAAGCTGACATTTTAAAGCCAATCTCCAAGGTTGACATGCCAAGAATTCATTCACCTCTAACCTCGCAGGTAGCATAATTCATGCTGGGAGTAAAGAGCTTTGTGATATGCAAGTTTGGTTTTAGTGTGAGGGAAGAAAAGGGATGATGTCAGAAAAGAAAGATTTTGAGTGCTTCATGGTGCAGTGTCACTTGAATTGTGTTGACTCTGATCCGACCTACTAGCAAAACTCAGAACAGAAGAAAAAAGTGCATTTCCTCCCATTTTGATGGAAAGAGTGAAAGATCCAGCTACTTCATGACTGGTATAGGTGCTGAGAGGAGATGACAGCTAGTACCACACCCTGGCCAGATCCAGGGCTGACCGAGCAGTGACTGTGGATCTACACCTCCATACAGTGAGTCCTAGGGCATCAGCAGAGGGATCGTGGATACCTTTCTATGATCAAGAGATCATTGATCATAGTGCAAGGCAACGGTCCATGGAAGGACTGCTGAGGCATGCAGAGGAGGAGGAGGCTTGGTGTCCATACCCATGAGGTCACAGACAACAGGGGATTGCTTTTTGCCATTATTCCATGCACCTGATGGAACTGCCCTGGCCATTGTGGCTTGAGCAAACACACATTAGCAGTTGTTCCTTCTTTCCTGTTACTAAGCAATTTTTCTGAGCTCTGCATAATCAGTTCTAACCAATCATTCTAAAACTTGCTCCAGGAAACCTGAACATCTAGTTTAAAATCAAGATTCCTTTTTATGTAGAGGATGCAAAGTTCCAGATTTATATTGCAATGTTTTACTAGTGCCAGACAGAAGCTAATATTTTCTAAATTACATTCATCGGTGTATTGTAATGCCAAAATGGTTTTCTAATTGTGCTAAAAAATAGGATTATACATTCACATAATTAGATATGATAAGTGCACAGAGAAGTATATGATGAAAAGTTAAAGCCTTTCACAAGCCCACACCCTGAGTCCCTCTTCTCAAAGGAAGCCCATATTAACAGGGGCTTGTCTGTAAGTCTGAAAACAATTTCCAAGCATATAGCTACATATATTTTTAAACATAAAAAATGATCACACTATACTCACTGTTCTATATCCCAAGTTTTACTTAGTAATGTATCTTTAAGACTTTTATTCAATCAACAGGTACATATCTTTTCTTAAGCAGTGTCTATTACAAGAACCTTAATTACAGTGCCTTACTGTGATTGATTATTCTTATGAAGAGAGCTATAATCACATCAGTGTACTTATATTTTTTAAAAGTTTTGAGTACAGTTGACACACAATGAAACATTATCATCAGGTGTACAACATGGTGATTCAACATCTCTATACATTATATTGTGCTCACCACAAGTGTAGCTACCATCTGTCACCATACAAAGCTATTACAATGTCATTTACTATATTCCCTATGCTGTGCCTTTTATTCCCATGACTTAACTGGAAGCCTGTATCTCTGCTTCCCTTCACCCACCTTACCCATTCCCCTACCCTTTTCCCTCTATTTGTTCTCTCTTTTTATAGGTCTGATTCTGCTTTTTGTTTGCTCATTCATTTGTTTGGTTTTGTAAATACCACATGTTAATGAAATCATATATTTGTCTTTCTCCATCTGATTTATTTCACTTAGCATTATACCCTCTAGGTCCATCCATGTTGTCACAAATGGCAAGATCTCATTCTTATGGCTGTGTAATATTCCTCTGTGTGTGTCTGTGTGTGTGTGTGTGTGTGTGTGTACACCACATCTTCAATATCCATTCATATATCTATGGACACTTAGGTTGCTTCCATATCTTGGCCATTGTAAATAATCCTGCTATAAACAGGGGGGCATATATTTTTTGAATTAACATTTTTGTTTTCTTTGGGTAAATATCCAGCAGTGAAATTACTGGATCATATGATAGTTCTATTTTAATTTTTTCAGGAGCCTTCATAGTGTTTCCGTTGTGGCTGGACCAATTTACATTCTCAGCAACAGTGCATGAGAGTTCCTTTTCTTCCACCTCCTTGCCAACACTTGTTATTTCTTGTTTTTTTTTTTTATTTTAGCCATTCTGATAAGTCTAAAATGATATCTCACTGTTGTTTTGATTTGAATTTCTATGATGTTTAGTGATATTGAGCATCTTTTCATTGTTGGCCATCTGTATGTCTTCTTTAGAAAAATGACCATTCAGGTCCTCGGCCCAGTTTTAATTGGATTGTTTGTCTTGGTGTTGATCTGTATAAATTCTTTATATATTTTGCATATGAAACCCATATGACCCATTAATTGACTATATGGTCAATTAATCTATGACAAAGGAGGCAAGAATATCCAATGGGACAAGACAGTATCTTCAGTAAATGATGTTGGGAAAATGGGATGATTACATGCAAAAGAATGAAACTGGAATATATTCTTACACCAAACACAAACATAAATTCAAAATAGATTAAAGACCTAAATGTGAGACCTGAAATTATAAAATCCTAGAAGAGGGCAGAGGCAGTAATTTCTTTGACATAAGCTATAGCAACATTTTTTCTAGATAGTCTCCTAAGGCAAGGGAAACAAAAGCAAAAATAAACTATTGGGACTACATCAAAATAAAAAGCTTTTGCAGAGCAAAGGAAACTGTAAACAAAACAAAAAAGGCAACCTGCTGAACGGGAAAAGATATTTACAAATAATATATCTGACATCAGTATACTTATATTTTGATACACTTTAAATTTCAAATATATTTCAGATTTGGCAAATACTTCCAGATTTTATTTAAAAATACATTTCATCAGGTTCCAGTTCACCAACAGTGTATGACAGGCCACCTTTCCCTCCAGAACTGATATTATTAACCTTTAAGATCTTTGTTTAACTGATTAAAACATTACTATATGGTAGTGGATAATACCAGTAATAAATGGAGGAATCTGAGACTTTGAACATAATAAAAATAATAGTAACAGATGAGTGCACCAGGTTTGTTCATTAATTTCAAATTACGGTTCTATGTTTCATGGGCTATGTTTTTTCTCCAGTGTGTTATTGGGGTATTTAAAAAGTGAGAGGAAAAAAATCATTTGGGATTCCTGTGAAATTAAATGAAAGAAGATATAGATTTTCCTCCTATTATGAATTGTGTATTTTCTACATCTCCCTTAACAAATCAGCATGGAATTATATAAGAACCCCAAGTATTGAATTTTCTGGAAAATCAAATATTTGTCTTGGAAAAGAGAAATGACATAGTCACTAAGGATAGTTAAATGAATTTACAAATAAGAAATACATTTTATCACATCATAGGATGTATCTCATTGAAAGATGCTTTTATTACATTGATCCTAGGAAGTAATTTTTATTGTACATTTGTACTTTCCTAGATGGCATAGTCACTGGAGAAAGAGGAGTCAAGAAGAGAGAAAAGTCACGGGAGGGAATGGAAGAGAGAAAGACAAAGAGAATGAAGAAAAGGAAAAGAAAGACAGAAACTCACTGATGTGAAATGGCCTATTTTCATTTCCTTGTGGGATTCCCTTTACTTACTGAAAGATGTTTCTTTCTGACAAAGAAGATTCAGGCTGAATAATCCCAGTGCATAACATTTTCTTCTGAAATTTGGTTTGGTTTTGATGAAGCTGATCCCTGAGTAGACTGGGTTCACATTTGGGGGATTATCAGGTGTAAGTCAGCAGAAAACAAAATGCTTAGATGAGAATGGATGATAACAGAATACGCTTTAAACTGTTCAGCTTCAACGAATTCTCATCCAGAGTGATCGAATATAAAATTAACAAAGATTTATTCACCACTAGCTTTGTTTTAAATGGTACAGGAGTGTGGTACAAAGGGAACATGGTTACACACGCTACATGATGTAAATGTTAAATAATGTTTATAGGGTAAAAGCTTATAAACAGAGAAATAGCAGAGAACAGTGCTCCCCCTATTCCCTCATTTTTCCATAGAGATATGTGCTAAGACAAGCATAGCTGGGCTGGATGCCTTACTGCTGAGGGGCCAGCCCTTTGAAAATCTCATGTATTTATGAGAACCCAGGGGCAGGTGGAACCTATGTAGCTATGCAACAGTGGAAGCTCCCTCATCTAGAAGAGAAATGGCAGAGGTGGGAGGGGAGTTAGGGGACGGTGCTGGGAAAGGGCCTCCAGATTGTTCTTCCACTAAACTAATCCAAATCAGCTAAGCCAGGTCTTCACTAAACTGCCAATAAGCAGAAGGAGGATGTGCTTCTGGAGTCATTTAGATTTGTTTCTCCTCGGTTAATTTGCATACTATTACACTGAATGAAGGTCCTAGGAATACAGATCCTACTACCATTTCACAAAACACAATTAACTTGTGTCTTGGATTTAAATATAATGTAGGATAAACATGAACTAGCTTTTTTTCTCCACTTATTTCACTGGGCACTTATTCAGTATTTTGGAGTTCTAACTGCTAACTTGCTACATTATGACCTTAAGCAAGTTACTGAACTTCACTAAGCCTCAGCTTGCTCACTTGTAAACCAGAGCTAACAATTCTTGTATCTGAGGGTATCGTTTAAGGAAGAAATAAAATAAATAATGTAAAATGCTTATTGAAGTAACTGCCTTTTTTAATAAGGAAGGAAAGAAACAGTTTTCTAATTTGGTTATCCTGGAGAGAGAAAACCATCTAATACTAAAAGCTTCATTTAATAAAATTCTTACCTAAATAAGACATGCTAAATTGACATCTCTAAAAGTTGTTACTTCCTAGGTTTTATATCTCTCTGCATAACATCTTCTATTTAAGAAAACAGTGTGGAGTCTATGAAATTCCTAAATCTTATGGTAGGGGGATGTTTCTGAATAGTTGTCCCATCTTTGAGACAATGTGTCACAAGCGGTATAAATAAAGCATAGTTCCCAAACAAATCTGAATACCTGGTGTAGTCAAAAAAGTTCAGAGCAATTAATCTGGTTGAAGAAAATAGACTGAGCCTCCCAGGAAAGCTGCATTTATTGTACATAAACTCACTAATTGTACTAAGTGACAGGAAAGTCATGATTCTCATCTTCAAACCTACCATGTTGAAACAGAATTGTTTAATTATTTTAATGTGAGCGACAAGGTTATAAAAATTAATCTCCAAATATCTCTAGTTTTAAATCCATAAAGCTAAATTAAGCTCAAACCCTAATCACCTGAGAATTTTTAATTTCTTTGCTTGTAGTTCTTGGTAATTCTTAATATGGTTAATGTTCAAGCTCAGACCTGCTATCATCCCATTTCAGCGCATGAACACATACTCTAAGCAGAATAGAATGTCTCCTTGGTATTAGTTTTAGGGAAACAGGACATCATATTCTTCTTTGGGTATTCTATAAAGAGCTTTTATTTGAGAGAGAGTGTCTCAAGAATACATTTGACCTGAGGCATATCTGAAATGGAATAATAGAGACATGTGTCAAAATAGACTATTCTGTTACCTGAAACATTTCCCCAAATCTCCCACTGGTAAAATAATGACATTTTGATTCTGCAAAGTAGGTCCACTCTGGTGGGAAAAGGCAGAGTCATGAGATCATCAATTCTGGATTTCCTATAATCTTCAGGTACCAGAAAAAAATGCCACATTTTTCCCGTTTGAGAACTCAAGTTAAAAATGCCTTCGAAAATAGAAAATAAGTGAAAACTTTATTGTTTTCTAGATTTGTGGCAAGTATACAGTTACCTCCTTTTATCTCTATAGGATGTATCTTTGCTCACCTCACATCATCCATGGGCATTATGGAAACCTCTGAATTTTAGAGCTCTTCTTAGGCCTTGTCACTATGGGGCAAGCTAATGAGCCTCAATTTCTCCATCTCACCTTCACAGATTTAAAACAAGGATTGAATGTAGTCATAAATAGCCTGACCATTATGTAGAACCTCGAAAAATGTAAATTTCCTTTTGTTTGGTGAAAAAAATCCAAAAATACCATCACACAGAGGAATAACAAAAAAGCAAATGACTGATTCTCTGCTCCAATTGCAAAGCAATAATACGTTCTTGAAATTCATTGCAAGATGCAGTTAAGTTTAGACCAGTTGCATTCTTCAGTTCAAACAGCTGCCAATTGGTCCCCTTTCCCCACTAGCTAGTCTGCTTGGAGTAACATAGTCTACTGTAAGAGACTGGCTTTTAAAGTCCAATAGTCTAAGGCAGCCTGGGTGGCTCAGCAGTTTAGCACCGCCTTCAGCCCAGGGTGTGATCCTGGAGACCTGGGATCGAGTCCTGCATTGGGCTCCCTGCATGGAGCCCCTGCATCTCCCTCTGCCTGTGTCTCCACCTCTCTTTCTCTGTGCCTGTCATGAATAAATAAATAAAATATTTTTAAAAAATTAAAAAAAAAGTCCAGTAGTTTGAACCATGACTCCATCTTTCAACTGCTGCACCATTTATAAGGGACCTATACTTTCTGAGGCCATCTACAAAATGAGTTAAGAAAAGCGTTAAGCACAATGTTATATTGCATGCTGTACTGCATGTTGTTACCACTCCATAAATGTTATGTTTTCTCCAATGTTTCTATTTTCAAAGAAAAAAATACCAGGTAATGTGTAGGATTTGAAAATTCCTGCTAATCAGAAAGAAAAAAAGATACTAAAAAGAGATTTGAGCAGAAGATAAAATAAAGGTACTAATTAGGTAAACACAGTAAAAGAACCAGAAAACCACCTACTTCAAAAGAAATGTTTTCTTCTCCTATCACTGACATTACAACAAAATGCTATGACATCCAGACAACATCTCAAAATATCAGAGTGGGCACTTTACATGAGGGTTTTTTTTTAATATGAGATTCATGAGTTTGATTTCTAGCTGTCAATCAAAATGCTACCTTTATCTTAATAGTTCCTGTCAATGTATTTTGATGTGAATCCCATTAAATTTTATTGAAAAGCAGCCTTTATAAACAGTTGCCATCCAAAGCTAATGAATAATGTAACACATTGTTCTTATTAATTCATAAAATCCATAAATAAATGAGACATGGAATCTAATCAGTACATTTTAGACATAAATGTTTATCTTTAAGGATGATGTGATGAACTATATTAAATTGTAATTGTCATTTTGTTAAAAGATTTACAATTTAACCCATATGACATCTTTTATCCTGTGCATTTAAGCTTACTCCAAGGTAGCTAGCTGTTTGCCACTAAAGTAACATATGGTAGAATTAAACAGATGTCATCACTTGCAGATGAGGTTCAAATTTTACAAAAGTTAAGACAACTATGTAACTCACAGAGAGTCAAAAGAATTCTAAACCCTTCTCCCCCCAGATAAGGTTTGTAACAAGTGGAATACAATTCTGTCAGAAAATAATCACCTCCAGAAAATCCCAAGAGAAGTTATACACATTGTTCCATTGCCTCTTCATTGATTCAGGTAAGGTAGCAAGAAAATTAAAAAAACTAGTTTTGTGTACAGAAGACACTGTCTCTCTTTCAATACTTTTAAATGAACTCATCTCATTCTTATTCATGGAAGGAAAACACCTACACACTTCTATGAACCCAAAGTCAATAGAAATAGCCACATAACCAAGATAAGGATTTTTGTCAAAGGAGAGGTGTGTTGAAAGTATTCCTAACATCGAATAACTTTTTTTTAAAATTTGACAATGTTTCTTTTGCTGAAATAAGTGGAAATGCAGCCTCCAAACTCATAAGCTATTTTTTCAGAATCTACCCAGAAGTATAAAATCTGCATCTCTTCAAATATCAAGTGAAAGACATTTATCCTTACTTATAATTGTTTAAATAGAAAGTGAAATAATATTAGAAAAATACTCTCAGTTATAAGGTAAATGTCTTGGCACAAGCAGTAGTGGCAAGCTGGTGGAGAAACCAGCACTTTGACATATTGTTGTTCAGTATGCAAATTGGTATAAATGCAGTGGAGGACATTTTGACAATGTCTATTAAATAATTTATTTACAAACTTTCAAGTCAGATTCTTTCCTGTAAGAATTTATTCTATGAATGTACTTGTACACATGAGCATGAAAATGCCAGTTGCCACATTTGTTCATAAGAATAAAACAACAGTGTTTACACCACTTAGTGAAAAATATATGACTATAAGTTTGGTGGCATTAAGCAGAGATGTAAATCTGGTTTGATTAATTAAACATTCAGTCGCCAAAAGAATCTCAAATAAAAATATTCTTCTCATTTGGGCTAGGAGACAGTAAGCCACACTTCTAATGTCTGATGGAAGGGAAAGTTAAAAATGCTAAAAATGAATGAATTAATTAATGGATGAACACTTCTTTAGTGCTGAACTGGTAAACTTAAAGCTATAAAATGCACAACACCTGGCTACCATGAAACAATATTTCTATCTCTCCTCCCCATCCTTATATTTTTAATGGTGATCCTAAATACTGTGATCCCCATAGATTTATAATTTTTCATAGGACAAAGATTATAGAAATTATCTTTACAATTAAATTCAATTATATATAAGAGCAGTTTATCTGGGGGTGCCTTGGTGACCAGTTGGTGAAGCAATAAGCTCTTGATTTTGGCTCAGGTCAGAATCTCATAGTTGTGACATTGAACCCTGCATTAGGCTTCACACTGGATCTGGAGTTTGCTTATGAGTCTCTCTCTCCCTCTCCCAAATAATAATAATAATTTTATTTTCTTTTCTTTGTGGGATGGGAGGGAGAAGGGAGAGGAAGAGAGAATCCCCAAGAAGAGCCTGAGATGGGGCTGGATCTCACGACCTGAGATCATGACCTAAGCTGAAATCGACAGTTGGCCACTTAACAGAGCAAGTCACCCAGGCACCCCTCAATAGGGTAATTCTGATGAAGTTCTTCAATTGCAAAAATTTCTGATATAACTGAGTTGCTTTTCAAAAAACTAAAAATAATAAAATACATCCTGTGTCCATCATGCACACTGACCAATACTTTTACAGATTTACCTTAAGAATTTTGGATCATTCAGGTCATCCACCAATTTAAAGAGGTCTAAGAACTTCCAAAAAGTAAAAGAACATCCAAGTACCTGGTAGTCAGTTTTACATGAAAATGGTAGGATCTGTTTTCATTCTATAGACTTACTAAGGTTATGACGTTTATGAAAAAAAGCCCAGGAATATTAAAAAAGACAACTTTGTTGTAGAAATGGCTCTGACATTGATTAGTTTTGTCATTTAACCATGCTCCTCAATCCTGGGTTTCTCTATTTTTATCTGTAAAATTGCAGGCTTCGGGTTGGGGAAACTCTAAGCTTCATTCCAGCTTTAAACTACTTGATTCTATGACTTTGCAAATATCAATGTTATAAACTGTACCATCAATATGGAGTTATCCACAGAGCATAGATAGACGAAAGACAGAAACTCACCTGTGAGGCAAAAAAAAAAATGAACAAAAGCAGAGAATGACAACAATCTATTGCCATTTCTACTCTTGTGCTGCTGTGTACTTCCAAAGATAACTAGGAAAAAAATTTGACATTGATATTCTTCTACATGCAGCATCTTTTTTCTCTCTCTCCCTTACCTCTACACTTTTCACATTTCCAGTCTTCCATCTCCAAGTGAGAAATTGCTATTGAATTTAGCAAAGAGAAGAAATCTCTTCTCTACATGGATTATTCATAGATCACTTGCTAATTGAGCAATGAAACCGATATTCACATACTGCTGTACCACTTATTGGTATAAAATGACAATATAAAAAGAAAGCTTTCAAAACATGTATAACATTTGATCTAATAATTCCACTTATTCAAATGTACTCTTTTAAATTATTTTGAGATAATTTCAGTTATAGATGAGTTGTATAAATAGTTCAAAGAATCCCTGTGTATCCTTCACCCACGTTATCCAAATGTTAACACTTTACCACATTGTCATACTCTCTGTCTGTGTCTTGTCTGTCTCTTTAGATATTAAAAGCTATTCATTGGAGCATGACTTATAATGGGGAAAACTGGAAGAAATCTAAATGACAAGCATCAGGGAAATGGTTCCTTAAATTACAGCATATCTACTATATGGAATATTAAACAGGAATTAAATGTTGGAAGTAATTATTGTAAAGTTCAGGCTTATTAGATAACACTAAGTCAAAATGAAGTTAATAAAATTTTAAATGATCATTATAAAGACTATAGTATAATGCTCATTAAATATTGCCAAGTGAAAACTCAGGATACAAATGTAACAATATTTAAAGAGACTCAAATGAAAAAAGACAAGAAGGGAACAATGCAAAAATAGATGTAGTTATCAATTCAAGGATTAGGATTAGGAATGAGTTTTCTCTAGTTTGTAAATAATCTAACTCTTGGGACACCTGGGTGGCTCAGCAGTTGAGTGTCTTTGGCTCAGGGCATGATCCCAGAGTTCCAGGATGGAGTCCCACATTGGGCTCCCTACGGAGCCAGCTTCCCCCTCTGCCTGTGTCTCTGTCTCTGTCTCTCTCTCTCTCTCTCTCTGTGTGTGTCTCTCATGATTAAATGGATAAAAATCTTTAAAAATAAATAAATAATATAAATTTTTATGGACAATTCTTTAAGATCTTATAGATGGCTACTTGAAAGTAAGCACAAGAGTATATGAATTTGGGAAATTAATACTAAGTTGGGGAAATTAATCATAAGATTATAGAGAAGCTGTTTGAATCACATACTATAAATTCTTATGTTTCATGGGAGAAACAAGAAAATGCATCATTTTTCCCAAGGAGAAAATAAAGAGGACTCAAAACAAAGAAGAGATCATTTGAGTTGACATTTCTAGAAAAATCAAACTCACACAAGTTTGGGATGAATGTTTAATAAACAGAATGCTGAATTCTTCTACACATCGGTTTAATTTTCTACTATACTCCATGACACAATTGGATTGCTTCTAACATGAAATTTTACTGAGACATTCATTCTCTGGATATTACTACTGGATATGTGCAATCTGACTGCCAGATCAAGAACAGGTTAAAAACCAGTGAAACACATATTTTTAAGCACTTAGAATTTCTGATCATTAAAATCTAAAAGAAAAAGATGAGAATCTTTTGGCAAAGAACGTTCAATGTATATGACTTTTAAAAGTTTAATGGCATATTCAACACAAAGGGAAACATTTCTAAAAACAAATTGTTCCACATCCACTGAATTCTGCTATCAGGTGATGTGGGGTATAAAGAGATCTGTTTTGGATATTTGAAATATGAGATGTTTATTAGTCAGGCAAAAGGAAATAATTAAATATCAAGCAGGCAGTACCAGTAATAATACATGGTGAATTTCTGACAAGAAATCTATCAGAAAATCTAGTCTACAGAGGGCAGAGGCGATGAGTCAGTCCCTTCGTAAAACAACCAGGTACACACAGACTGGATCCCTTCTCGACATGAAACCATCTGAGTAGGTTTAACGCTTTAGAAGCTGGTACTTCAAACCCATACTCTATTGAAGATAATATCTTTATTGTAGCTAAGATAGACTTCATGGTGTGTTAAAACTTTGCTCAAAGAACACTGAAAATCTAAAGCTGATCATAACTCTAGAGGGAAACTCGCTTTTTTCTCTTTTTAAGAAAAGGATGCTTTTATTCTGCTCACAGCTGAGTTTGTCATCTATTGTTATTTCACAGATGACATAATTCACAAGTTATTAAAGGTTTCGCTGCAGTCTGAACCTTTTATTGCTACACATTCCAAAACACTTTCAATTTTTTCTAACTACTCTCTAAAGTAATTTCAGTCCCAAAGAATAGAGGAGGAAAAAATATACATTGAACATATAAAATAGAGGCAGAACACTGATCTATTATGACATTTATCTTTATAAAAGAAAAGATGGGATGGCTGCTCATGGCTATATTATTTATAAGTTCCTTCTTCTCACTCATCTTATAGACACTTGTTAAAGAGAGGTTAGAATTTCTTCACATTTTATACCAGTTATCTTTCTTCTGTCTTCACGATTTTCATAGCTGTCAAATTTCAAATACTAGTGGACAACTTATTTTTTTCAGAATTATCCCAATGACCATCAGTATATCCAATGTTTAGGACTCATTCTTGAGTAGAAATACAGCCATAGTTTAATATTTTATATACACCAATAAAAATTAGTACCTGTGAAATTCAAAATTGTATCCAGATCTGGTAATACTCAAAATAAAAAGGACTTTGAATCTCTTCAATGTGATATTTGTTGTACTTTTAAATTATATAGTACTAAAGTTTCAATTATACAAGATGAATAAGTTCTAGGGATCTGCAGGAAGACATTGCACCTGTAGTTAACAATACCGTATTGTGCACTTTAAGATGTATTAAGAGAGTAGATCTCATGTTAAATGTTCATAAATAAGTTCATAAACAAATGAGGTAATTAAATAAAATAAATGTACAATGTCCATCAGGATACATATACATATGTGAAAATATAATTATCAACAGCAATGTTTGTATATGTCTAGAATGAAATTATATAAACTAACTATACAAACATATATATAAACATATATTTAGTGGTTTTTAGTGGTTTAAGTGGTTTTTTTGTGGAGTAGGAATAAAAACAATTATTTTTTATTTTATACATTTCTATATTGCTTGCCTTTTACAAGTATGAGTTGATGATTATTATTTATTTTATACATTTCTATATTGTTTGCCTTTTGCACCAGGTGTAAGTTGTTTAGAAAAACTAAGTTTGGGGATCCCTGGGTGGCTTAGTGGTTTAACACCTGCCTTCAGCCCAGGGCATGATCCTGGAGTCCTGGGATCAAGTCCCACATCAGGCTCCCTGCATGGAGCCTGCTTCTCCCTCTGCTTAAGTCTCTGCCTCTGTGTGTGTGTGTGTGTGTGTGTGTGTGTGTGTGTGTGTCTCATGAATAAATAAATAAAATCTTAAAAAAGAAAGAAAGAAAAACTAAGTTATAAGAGGAAGAATGAGAAATATGTGGAATAAAATAAATATGCAGCAATCATTAGAGCAAGTTCACATTTGTGAATCTGATTCAGAAGTTTAATGCAATGTCAAAAATAATTACAAAATAGAAGACATGTTATATGAAAATAAAAATTAACTATCGTTAGTATAATCAAGCTTCTGTAAAAATGGAGCAATAGATATACAAAAGAGATCACCCTCAAATTCTTCTATTTAATTTAGAAAATGGTTATTAAGCCTCTAGTATATAGATGGATCCCAGGAAAAATCAAAAAGAAAAAATGTTTATAGCCTTCAAGGTATATGCTACTAATAAATATCACTTTCATATACTCTAAACAACCTAACTGAACCATACAGGGATTCATATCACAAATTTGACTACATTATGATTTTGAGGATACTTTATCTATTAAAAGAAAAAAATTCTTGGTTTTAAACTATCCTTAGAAAAATTACCTCTTAAGAAATTAAAAGGTAGGAGTACCTGGGTGGCTTAGTGGCCGGGCATCTGCCTTTGGCTCAGGTTGTGATCTTAGGGTCCTGGGATCCAGTACTGCTTCTGACTTCCTGCAGGGAACCTGCTTCTCCCTCTGTCGATGTCTCTGCCTCTCTCTTTCTGAGTCTCTCATGAAAAAATAAATAAAATCTTTAAAAAGAGAAAAAGAAATTAAAAGATAAATTCTGGGTCAGTTTCAGTCACTAGGTTCTAAAACTTCTTTTAATCATTCTGCAAATATTTATCAAGTCTTTGTCATGTGTCAGAGATACAGAAGTGAATAAACAAAACCATTGTCCTGGTAAGCTTTCATTCCACAGAGAAGACAGAGAATAAATGAAATTAATAAGAAAATATAGAGAATGTTACACTGTGATAAGAATGGGGAATAAAAACAGAGGGGAGAGAGGGGAGAGAAACAGGGATTGAGAGGATGGTTATGAGTTTATAGGACCATTAAGAAGGGACAAGTCAAGATCAGAGAGAGATGAGGTTAAGAGACCACTACTTGAGGGAAAGGCTTTCCAGGCAGAAAGGGTAGCAACTGCAAAGGTCAAAACAATGCCCACTTTTTATGCTTAAAGAGTAAAAAGACCAGTTTATTGGATCAAAATGTAGAGAGGAAGTCAGGTTGGGGCAGATCTTGCGAGGCCTCCAATTTTAGGACAAAATTTTGCTTTTACCTTGTATAAGATAGGAAGCCAGGAGAGAATTTTGAGTAGGGAAAAGACACATCTGACTTGAGTTTCATCAGTATCCTTCTCACTTTTGTACTGAGATTATTTTGAAGAGAGATAAAAGGGAAAGCTGGAATACCAGATAGGAAGCAATTGCAAGAATTCAGTAAAGGATGATGGCTGAGAGCCATGCCAGCATCAGAGGTTAGAGCAAATAACACCAGTGCTCTGCCCATATTCCCTGTGTCTATTTCAGTTCATGCCATCCAACTTCCAACTGCCATCATCTATATCTCTTTGCTTCAGGGTCTTCTGTGGTTGGACCTAGATTTTCCCATACATGCAGAAACCCAGAAACATCAAGTTTGTCCTCTTGGATAAACCCCCCACCAATGATAGACAGGAATTAATTTCTAAATACCATAGATTTTTCACCCACAGAGTAGAATGAATCTGAGGCATGTGTTTAAACAAAAGGATCCAGAGTTCACCACTGTGATTTAGGACCAGGTGCCTACTGTGGAAACTTGCTGGTAATGCACATTTTACCAGCTGTTCTCCCTTGCTTATCTCATTTCCCCACTCCCTACTGAAGTCTTCTGGAATTGCATCCAAAATAAACAACTAGCACTCAAATCGTTGTCTCAGGATCTGATCTGATTCTGAACAAAATCCAAACTAAGAAGTTGTCCTAGAAAGCAAACTTCAAGATGGAATTTTGGAATTTGACAACTTTCTGGTTGGCAACAAGGCTACTGATGCTGGTATGAGTAGGGTGGTGATAAACCATGGATTGTTACAGCATAATGGTTCCTGAGACTCTCACTTGTGATGAATTGGGTGGAAAAGCAGAAGTGAATGCACTTGCTTTTGCAATAATGCCAGTATTTTAGATACAGGGTCAATAGTAATTATAAGGTCTATGTAGTTGGCTGATTATTAAGTGAATCAAAAGGCTAAAAGAAGCACAGCTGGCTCATGTCAGCCAATCATTAATTCAGGCACCATATGAAAGCCAGAAGACCTCTATGAAAGTATTTAAGCATTGCATCTCCTATGACCAATGATAGAATATGCTGAAAATTAGAAGCAAGACCTGATTATAACAGCACTATAGTTACCAAGTTGGCTGAAATCACAACGCCAGCACATGTCTGTATGTGAAGCAGGACCCTGAAAGAGAATTCGTACTCTGATGTCAGAAATGGGATCATCTGAGAGGATGCACTTACACACCCAGGAAACCCAGCCTCCCATGAATCTGCTGGACTAGTGGAAGTGGCCTACAACCTACTTCTTGATAGAGGATAATAGCCTCCACTTGCCTGGGCCCATGCAAAGCCCTCATCAAAGCAGATGTCCATCAAGATGATGCTTTCCTTCCTCAAGATCTTTTATACCTCTTCTCATTTCTTCTAGGTCTAAGCCAATATAGTTCAATTGCATCATGGGCTAATTGTGGAAGTACAATCTCTGCCATGAGAGGAAAGAGGGTATTAACAAAAAAGCTGCAGGACCCAGATAACATATTTGGCAGGAACTTGGAGTATGTGCTGGAGAATGGCTGGCTCTTGAAGGTACTGTACCACTAGAGACAGAATAGCAGGCTAAATGCTGCTATTCTGCTATTCCCTAAATAGGGAATGTTTATTGGTATAAAGTCACTCCTCCATGACTCAGGAATTGATGAGCTGTCAAGAACACTTTGGAGACAGTCCTAATAAGTTTGAGGGAAAAAATGGCCAATAATTAATAAATGGGAGAGGCTAAAACTGCTTTGGCAGAATATGGAGAAAAGAGAGGCTCAAAGATCAGGCATGCTAGAAGATACTTACTAGGTAAAGCCATAGAAAACATCAGCTGACTGCATTACCTGGGAAGGTCCAGAAGATACGCTCTTCACTACAACAATGAACAATGTGCTAATGAAATGGCCACCAGCATCACTGAGAAACTTAAGGGTGGCTCTTCTCTGTGGGCCAAAGTTGAATAGAAGGGATGCTTTTGGGGTGTGATAAGACTCCAGAATAATAAAGGTGGAAATATAATATTTAACTCTCAGAAGCCTGATTGATGTCAGCTACCATGATGAACCCCCAAAAAAGTCCAGAATGGCAACTAGGAAGTTATGATCCACAGGGTTTATGGTGATGGCTGTGACCACAGTGGCCCCAGGGGTAAGAGAACCGGGAAACCAATGAAGGCATTATTTGATACACATAACAGATAAAGATCCAAATGGGTGAGCAGAAAGCAGATGACATAAGTCCAGCAATAGGGAATCATGAACCCTTGGCTCAATTTTCAGTCTTGAACCTGTTTCTGACCCAAAGTTCATCGGCTGAAAGAGAGGGAAAGACCACTTGAGGAAAGATCTTCCAATTCCATTACAGATCGACATAATAATGATTACTCCATTTCTAACCCAACGTCTATGGCCATTTATCCAAGTAATTAATTGTCCATTCTAGAGAAAAGAATATCTAAATCATCTGGGGGATGTGGAATACAGTGTATGAGCTAACATTGGCACTAGCAAATTCAAATCACCCACCCTTGATGGAGGTGTGCAGAAGCAAGTGGAAAATGAGGTCCTGGTCCAGATATTCCTCACAGTGGAATCAATGGGTCCCTTATTCACTTGCTATTTCCCCAGTCCGTGAATACACAGTCAAGATAGACATACTTGCAGCTGGCTGAACACTCATATTTTTGCAGATTTTTTCTTCCCTACCTCCACGGCAGAGTATATTTACCTTTGTCAACACACTTGCTTTGGTAACTAGGATATTAGCCAACATGACACAAGCAGAGACTTCGAATGTTATGATGCAGCTGGGCTTATTCTCTTGCACCTCGTCCATCACACTAAGAAAACTTTTCTCTATGTTGCTGCTGCTACGTAAGCATGAACAGAAAATTGAACAAATGTAGAATGGACCTAAAACCAACTAGTATTGTGAAATGAAGGCGAGCCAGACATTCATATTTAGAGCTTCAAGCAGCTCAGCCTAAATCAGCTGACCCCTGGGCAACTTACAGACAAATGAAAAAAAAATAAGCAATTGCTATGTTAAGGCACTGAATTTTGTGGTTGGCTTGTTGGATAATAATAGATAACATATTTCAAAAACATGTGATATTAGTTTTGTAACATGACACTGGCCAGTGAATAAACTGCTCTAGGAGGCTAGAAAAATGGTGACCAGCATTATATACCAGCAACATCTGGTAAACTCTTGCCTGCAAAATATGTTCATTATGAACTGGAAGAACTGAAAGCAAGAATCAATGGGAATTTTTAAAAGGATGAGATGGGGGATCCCTGGGTGGCGCAGCGGTTTGGCGCCTGCCTTTGGCCCAGGGCGCGATCCTGGAGACCCGGGATCGAATCCCACATCGGGCTCCCGGTGCATGGAGCCTGCTTCTCCCTCTGCCTGTGTCTCTGCCTCTCTCTCTCTGTGTGACTATCATAAATAAATAAACATTTTAAAAAAATAAAAAAAATAAATAAAAGGATGAGATGGTTGCTGCTAGCACATTGGATAAGGTACCATAAGAAAGAGATAGGCTTCAAAAAGAATTGGCTACTTTGCAAACCCATTTTAGGCAGGATATTGAAACCCTTACACTGCAGTATTGAATTTTTAACTATTTTCAACCTAACAAAAGGTATAGGCTTTATAACACAACCTTACCAAATCCAGGAGTTTCCAGACATATCTTCAAAGTGGGATCCTTTGTTAAGACTTGTGAGAGAATTTAGATTGGCGCCTTGTTAATACTCTCAGCTAGACAGAAGAACTCCTAGAATGATTTAGGCCACAGTCTCACAGAACCTTCACATGTCTAATATATATACATAATTGAAGGTAAGAGACATTTATCCCAAAACAGAATTGTGCGAGTCACTGAAATTCAATAACATAAAAAACTACAAAAACTCTTGAGAAATCTTTGTTTTTAAGAACTAAATATGGTTGAGACTGAAATGTAAAAAGACCTCTAGTCATAGACAGAGGCCTAGCCCCAAAGCATATTCTACAATGCTCTCTTCAGAAATGATTGAGGATAATAGAAAATAGCTTCAGAAGCCAGCTCATAAGGGTTGTGGACAATAATAGACACAGAAGCTACTTTCAAGAAATAAAATCAGGCACTAAATTAACAACATTTCTTACATCTTGAGGAAAGGGTTCTGACCAGTTTTGCTTAGACTTCTAGCAGAAATGCCTTGGATTAGTTATTTTGTCTTCTTTTTTTCCCCTTTCCAAATGGGGATGTTTGTTGGGTCTCTCCTACCTCTATTTCACTAGTGTGCATTAAATATATGTGAGGCAGGTCACCTGTTTTCTTAGCTCATGCTTTTTTCAGAAAAGCCACTTCTGGACCATGAATGTCTGGTGGCCCTGATGCTATGATTAACCAAGAGTTTGGGGAGTATTGAATGAGGTGACTATTTAGCATTTGGGAGTACCAATATTTATGAAAAAAAGAGCAGATGGTAATGGATTCAATTATTTAAAATTGTTCATTTACTCCCCTTGACTGTGGCACAGCTATGTGACTAGCTTGGTCAATGGGATGTTATAAAAAAATGACATTAGCAGAGGATAAAAATGTACATGCATAGCTGAGTGGTCCTTCTTGCACCTCTGCTATTATCATGAGAGAAGGCCTCCATAAGGAAGCCACCACATCCACAAATCTCTAAGTTTGAAATAATTCAAACAAAAAGCTAAGAATTTCCATAGAACTTCTATCTTACACATGGGCAAGTGGTCCAAATTAACTGGCAGGATTATCATATACTGGATTACATGGCTTCCTCTATGTGTTTACCCATGGTTCTGAACTACGCTAAAGGTAGATGGGTTATGGAGTAACTAGCACTTCAAAGATTTGTACAGTATTTAAAGGAATAAAAATAGGACAATGTATTACATACTAGTATAATGACAATTTGTTCCTCATGATTTATAGAATTATCTTTTTCTAATGCTATTCAAAGGTGTTTATGATTGCAGCAAAGCAAATCTTGGTCATAGGGGAGAGGAGAGAATTATAGATACAATATGTTATAGAGTTAAGCTTGAGCTCAAAATACTTAAAGTTGTCGTTAATAGTTTTGACACCATAATTTGGTCATGAGATTTGGATCCGGATTTGAAATTACACCAGAGAAGGCTCTAAGGGGAAGGTGATCAGAAATGCTCAGAATGAAATTCATCAGTGATGAGCATAAGAACAGCATAATTCACTTGAGGGAATAAAACCATCTGGGAATCAAAAGTTAGGCTCATTTCTGTCAGGAGTGATTTAACATAATCCTATCTGAGGGCAGGAACTTTCTGAATCTTTTCTAGTTCTTTGATACTAAGATCTAAAAGGAAAAGGAAACTTTGGGGGAAAAAATGAGTGTATGACTTTGAAGATTGTACATTGGGATTGATATTTAATATTACCATCCCATTTCAAATGTACAAGTGTTTAAAAATATAGAATTGATACTGGCTATCTTTCACTTTGCTTTTAAATGATATTTACAAATACTCAAAGCCCTGCCAATTAATTTTGTAATATAGCCTTGTGTGTATGTTAAAAATTTCTAAGGGATACAAGGAAGCTTTGGGAGGTGAGGGATATGTTCATTACCTACATTGTGATGATGGTATCATGAGTATAAACATACGTCAAAACTCAGCAAACAGTATTATAGATTTTTTTGCATATCAATTATACCTCAATAAATCTGTACAAAATTTTCTTGATGGATCCACACACAAACTACTTGCTCATAAAATTTTGGTCTATTCTTCATGCATTTCCTTCTTCCTTCTTCCTTTTCAAATGTCATAAAGACCAAGGAAATGAGGAAATCATGGTGGGCCAAACATGATCTGTGTTCAATGGTCTACTTTATACTTTAAATTTTTGTTTAAAAAAATAATCCATGGAAACACTTCTCTTTTTCAATTTATTTTATATGAGGAGGGCTTTGATCCAAGTCACTTCAGTTCAGCCCCATTCAACATGTGGATTTTGAGCCCTCTCTATTCATCAGGCCCCAGTGAAGATGACTGGTTGAAAGTTCCCTGTCCTCAGGAAGCTTAAAGTTCAGGGTAATGGTTTTTTTGTTTTGTGTGTGTGTGTGTGTGCGTTTTAGCTTATGTTTCATCTTCATTTGAGGCCATGTAAGTTATTTCAGATGAAACATAAAATACAAACATAAAAGTGAAATTTAAAGTCACATTTAAAGTCACCACCCAGAGAAACTACCATGATCAATTAGACAGATCTTTCACATTTTTTCTATGCATATTTAGATACACACACACACACAAAAAAAAACATTTTGTAAACACTATTTTGTAACCTGCCTGTGTCAATATTTTGGAACCATCCTTTGATATCAATAAATATAACTTTATCATATTGATTTTAGTTACTATTTCATGCTACATATTACAAATAAGACTAATCTATTGAATTGTTCCTTATTTTTTTTAAATCTAGCTATGGCCAATATTTTTACTATCATAAACAAGCATCTTTCACTAGTCGCACTTTTTAGTAAGAGTGATATCCTGGTTTTAAATAAATATGCCATGTTTAAGACTTTTAATATATCTTTCCAAGCTACACTACTTTTCTAGTAATATTTATAGAATTATCCAATCCTAATATACTTCTCATAAAAAAGGAAAAATTGCTCAGAGCAGTACTTCCTGAAGGATGTTGGACAAATCCCTTCTGCCTTCACTTGATGCTGCCCAGGAAAAGGGTTTGGTTCAAAGAAGTTTGTGGAACATATTATATCCCACACTTTGATATTCACAGCTCATATTAGCATTTCAAAGACTCTGAAAAGTCCAGCACTAAAGAAACGTGTTCAATTTTGTTTAAGTCAACATTTATTAGCCAGGGCACACCGTTTGATGTAATACTTATTGGCATGCTTTAGAACATCCCTTGCTGCTTGAGAAAATAATTTTAAAATGTCCAAGTTTAAATAAAATGAAAATGCACTGAGATTTTTACTCAAAACAAGTATAATTTAATATGATTTATTTAGTGGCTAGCATTTGAAATACAATTTAAAATAATTATAACCATAAAGAAATATAATGGTATCCTTGAATAGCACTATTATTGGAATGTCTCAGTCTGATAGTTTCCACATTTTATTGACTGCTACACTTCAGATCAGCACTTTATTTTTACTATGTCTGAATGCACATTGTAGTAGCAAATTGTATTTTGATGAGATTTTATAGTATATCTAAGAATGAGATTGGGGTGAAGGTTTGTAATATATATATATTTCAATGGTTAAATATAGTTCCCGTATGTGATACTGTAAGAAGATGCTCTAAATAAATCCTGAAGTAAAATTAATTTTATGACCATTACATATTAACCAAAAAATAAATAAGATATTAATGCATAATCAAATACTTGCTGGTTATCTTTCACTTTGCTTTTAAATGATATCAATTCTTAGATGGAAATATAAGGATATATTGATCTTTTTCTTATGTCAATCAAATACCTAGTTAAACATGAGTAGAGCATCATATCCATGTGTAAAAAACTGCCATGTCAATCAAACATCTTGTTATACACAGGTCTGACATCAGATTTAAGTATAATAAAGCATAAGATTGACAACTAATTAGTCAAATGGGAGAAAAATAAATTGTCCTTTGTTTTCCTTTTCTTTTTTAAATGAGACAGTTCTTAGTTTTTCATTCACTCATTGCTACTCTAAGTTGTAACATTTCATTTTTATTGCCACTTAATTTAATTTTGTGCCATTCTTCTTACTTGTATTGGCATGTAGATATCTGTGATCTACCTATGTTGATTATATGGTACTAATCGATGGATTAAGTATTAGTGGATATACAGCTACATGAAGCAAATTTTTTAAAATAAGAAAGCCAGTGCTTCACAGGTTATCCTAAAGAATGTAGCCACAAGGTATCCTAATGAATGTAAGCCACAAACAACTGAACCCCCGAAGAATACACAAACTCTGAACTTAATGACATTTACTACTAAATCCATAATAGCCCTCTATGCCAACAAATGTCACTGAACTTGTATTTTCTCTCTCTTTCCCAGGATCTAGAAGATGCCTGCCTATGAGGATGGAACTCATGTATAGTGGAACCTAGTATCCTAAATATGGCTTAAAACTGCCCTACCAGCAAGGCCAAGCAAAAGGAACACCTGAGTCATCACATCAGTTTAGCGATTCTGTGATTGTGATCCATGAGTAATAGTTCTTTAGGAATGCATAAATTTTGAACAAATTTCATTAATCTGAGAAGAGGCCAAAACTGTCCCACCACCTTGGTCTTTTTTAATACTCAAAGGGTTTGAAGGTCACCATCAGTTTTTTTGAAGCCAGAAGCACTAAGTGATATGTATTCAGCATCATGGACATAGGACTGAACCAGAGCAGTTTAATTCAAATAAAAATGTATCAAGCTCTCTCCTAGCACAAGACATAATGCTAACTCAAAGAAAGTAAAAACAAACAAACAAACAAAACAAAACAAAACAGTAGTTGGCAGTATACAATGACTGACTTCAACCTATTTGCTCGAATGGGTGTTTGAGAATAAAATAAAGGAATTTAAAACAAAGCAAACCCTTCTTATGCTTTCAGAGAGCCACTGCAAATATTGTGAGAGATCAGAGAAGGAAGAATCCATATTTATGGCAGATCATGAAAATGTAGTACTTGACCCACCCAGGCCTTGGAAGGAAGAGCAGAATTTTGACTCAGGAAAAAAAAAAAAAAAAAACGGAAGACAAAATATCATGGTGTGGAAGTTCACATGTACTAACTTTGGTGGAACAGGGAGAAACTCAATTAGAGAGAGAAAGAGTTGAAAAACCAGAAGATAAGTGATAAGTTGCTTGTATCTTGTGAAGGGATTGAATGAAGCCTGAAGGTTATGTACCCAGTTTGAAAGGTAGTCAGTAATCAGATAAAAAAATCTTATTGATTTTGGTCTGTTTTCGACAAAGACAAGAGACAGAAAGACCATCTGGGAAGCTATAGCATCATTCTCAGTGAATGACAATTAAAATATAAATGAGAAGAGCCAAAAGGAAAGTCAAGAAGAAAATGGAGTTGAGAGGCATTGAAGAGGCATATTGTACTGAACTTGGCAAATATCTGAAGGTGGAAAATGAGAAAGGAGACACCACAGACCTCCTCAAGCTACTGTAGTGAAAACAAAATGAAGGTTGAATGGAGATCTGGAGAAGGAACATGGAGAATTAAGAGTAGAAGATAAACAGTACAAAAATAAGTTGGAGAACCTAATTGTGCAGATGATGAAAGTTTAGAAAAGTTAAGAGTCAAAGGGACTGGAGACAGAAAAGTTGGAGAAAAAAGCAAATTACAATATATGATTGAAAATACAATGTATGGTGGATATAATATCACACAGAAATGGAATAAAAATAAAGCTCTTCACAATCAACTAGCATTTCTTTGCACCTCTTGCTAAAGCACTGCAAGCCTTAATCTAGAGTTAAATGGTTGCCTTCAGATAAAGGTGCCTCCCAGCTCCATCAAAGGGAATTATGCTCAACCATTTGCTTCCTTTTTTTCCCCCTCTCTTTTTAAGGTTTGAATGCAAACCCACAATGTGTGAATGGCAGAACCAATCCTTCAATTCAGCCATATTCATTTTCCTCTGGCAAGATTTTTAAACTGAAAATGGAAGTTTTCAATGGAATCATGGAATAAAAGGCTAATCTCTATGGCATCTTGTGATCATGACACCCAGACTGTATTATGGTCATGAAAGACCTTTTCACACTGAACAAAGATGTGTTTTCTGAGCCCAGTCACACTTATTGTGACGTCCTGAGGCTGCATGTCACAAGAATATTTTTGGTAGAGTATAATCATTTTCTAACAGCTGTGTGCTCTAAATACTCTTTTTGAAAGTTAGTACCTAAAAGAGAAGTTTTCACTTGAGTCTAGTAAGCATTACATGTTAACTAAGATATCTTCAGATGTACATATTCTTTATTCTGATATATCTTGTATTAATCTTTCTTCAAATGAGGAGGCATTTCTTGAAAAACAAAATTATATCTATTGGGTTTTAGATAAATGCATGATATGGCAGGTAGGGTTATTCTAGCAATATAAACAGAGAAAGGGAGCTAAAACTGAAAGAAAGCAATAATCTATTCTGACATGTGACCTTATCAAGTTTATAAGTGTCATCATGGTCATTTACACGTTCTATGGAAGAGATGATATGTTATTTTAGGAGGTTAGGTTTTATTTACTATTGAAAAAATTTTGATGGCCTAGTAGAAAAAAGAATTTACAGAAATAGGAATGAAACACACACACAGGTATTTCAAAAAAACTACAGATTGGATCTTGAAATCCAAGTGCTTAACTGCCATTTGGTCTACTTTAGTGCAAATTGAGGATATGCAATAATTGAATAGAATTCTAGCTTGAAAAAACTGACTATCGACATGTTAAACATATACCCTCACTTCTTTACATTTTTTACAGTTGCCTTTTTGTTTGAATCAAATAATGTGAAAAAGATGGAAATAAGGTATTTCTCCTTTTTCATCAAAAGTAACAATCTTCCTTTACCTGTATTACTATAAATAATATTACATACAGATTAATAGAACCATTTGTCCAAGCAAATGTGCTATGATTGGAACATGCCTGGCACATACAAGGGACAGTAAATTAGGGTGACTGAAGGAGAATGAGGGAGGGAGGGAGAAGTGGCATAAAAAGACAGGAAACAGGTACCAGATCCTGTAAAATCTTTGGCCATTGTATTCTAAATGGAATGAGGAGCACAGCAGAGAGTTAGGAGAGAGGTGATATGATTTACCTTATGTTTTAAAACTTTCACCCTAACTACTCGTTGAAGAATTGGGTGGAATTGGGGATCCGTAGGTGGCTCAGCGGTTTAGTGCACCTGCCTTTGGCCCAGGGCATGATCCTGGAGTCCCGGTATCGAGTCCCACTTCGGGCTCCCTGCATGGGGCCTGCTTCTCCCTCTGCCTGTGTCTCTGCCTCTCTCTCTCTCTCTCTCTCTCTCTCTCTGTGTGTGTGTGTGTGTGTGTGTGTGTCTCATGAATAAATAAATAAAATCTTTTTAAAAAAATGGGTGGAATCAAGATGGCTAGTTAGGAGACAATTATTCTTATTACACTACTTCAGATAAAAGATCGTGGGAGCTGAAAAGGAGGTATAAGCATTATGAGGGGTAATAAGGCTGAGTTTGTGGATATATTTTGGATGGTAGAACTTGCTAATGGATTGAGTGTGAGTTGTTGAGGAAAGAGAAGATTTAAAGATGATATCAATGCTTTTGTCCTTGTACCTTGGAAGGATGTAGTCATTTACTTTCTTCGGGAACATTTGCTTTCAGTATCTTCATGACAAAAACAAGTTTAATACATAGGAAAATGATACTGCTTTGGGGCTTTTTATTGAAAAATCTATTGATTCAGGCTCAATTAATTCAAAATTTATGATGACCCACCAGGATTAGATTGGCCAAAGATTTCCTTTGTATCATCTATAACGGAAAGACTTGCAAAGAATATTAACACTACCTACAAAATTCTAGAAAGGGAGGAGGGAATCATCAACTTGGAAAAGAAACTCTTTCTTTCTGTTTTTTTTTTTTTTTTAGAAGTATTCCTTTATACAGGAAGATTTTTGTCTGTATAGAAATCCTTAAGGAAAGACTGTGAAACCTGAGCTTGGCAACATATATTTTTGTGTTGCTGTGAACAGCTGCTTTGCCTGAGTCAACCATGAAGTTAATCTGCCTCTCCCAAATACATATATGGGAAGACTAACCTAATAAAAAATCTTCAGCCTAGCTGGTCATCAAAGCCATGTGAATTAATCAATAATGATATTCTATATGACATCCGCCAAATTTGTCATAGTTTGAATTGTTTAAAAGAACATCTGATTTTTCAGGTTCAAAATTGAGTGCATACATTTGTCCATCCTCCTGGCCAAAAATCCACTGAAATTAGAGTTGAGTAGTATATACATGGGTATATGGGTATATAATGGTAATAGCAAGGGAAGTGAACACCATAAGCAGATAAGGGATTTGACAAACTTTTGGGGGATGGATGGGGGGGTGGAGTCATTTTTAAAGATATGCCATAATGGAAAGAGCAAAAGCTCAGAAGTGCATGAGAAGATTTTATTAAAGGTGAAAGTCATCATTTCCATCAATGCCGTGGAGAGGTGCCAACCTTGCAGTCAGTAGATTTGTAGAGTAGCCATGAGCTGTGGAGCTGAAATCAGTACAATTAGTAATGATGCTGTCAATGGAACAGCTGGAAGATCCCTGACCACAACACACCTGGTGCACATACAGAATGCTGGCCTGATGGCATTGGCTCTGACCAGAAAGAAGCTAGAGAACTCTTCTCCGAAGAAATGTGACAATACTGGGAAACAGTGGGGAAAAGGGAATCTGAATAAATTTAAATTTAAAATAAATTTAAAATAAAGTCGTATTCTTCATTGAGAAACGGCAACAATGAGAGAGGTTGTTTTTTTTAACCTAAAATATACATTTATCTGAGAAATATTTAACGTAATGGTTGTCAAACTTTACTATCCATAAAATAACACTAAGTGATGGACAGTTCTCAAGCGTAAGTGTTCATAAGATTACTGGAAGAGCAAATTAAAAAATATAACCTCTGATTTAGTAGGTTGGCAGTGGGATTTAGGAATATGCATGTTGAAAAAGTATCCCTATTGGCTCTGATGTACATAGTAGAAAATAGGGTAAACGGGAAACAAAGAGCAGGCACACTTGGTATGCTCCTTTGTATTAACATCTGTGTCCTCATCATTCTCTCTTTATAGATGGCTCCCCTGTTCCCCCATATTTCTTCCTCTCCTAGCTATATGTCAAAATCCAAGTCTTTACCTGCCTCCACCAAAATCTCTTTTCTCTGGATGCCTATACTGCTTTTTCTTTTCTTTCCATTTATATGACAGCTATGCACTTTTTAAACATTACCTGTATTGTATCATTGAAATGTTATTGATGCATTTCATTGTTATTAATATCCTCATGTTTTTCTCTTGTCTCACTATACAGTGCAACTGAGCCAAGTGCTTTGAATACATTAGCAGTACCAATAATTATTCATAGATGATAGACTTACTGTCTTTATAGTATAAATTAAGTTGATATTTCACCATTCTGTTGCTTTCCATCATATTGCTCCACACCAAAAAAAAAAAAAAAAAAAGCCGGGGTTGGGGGGGGGTAGTTGCTGTTACTATTGCTAAATGAGGGAGGAAAAGAAAGAAAACATATGCAAATTCTGGAACCGTGTCAAAAGTTTACAATACATCATTATTAATATCTGTATTGTCATTTAATGAATTTCAAATTAAATAACAGAGATGTTGAAAGATAAATCTTTGGAATCTTGTGAACCTGTACTGGTCCACATGTTTTTCCAAAGTAGGTATTATGTATAGGTATGCAGGATGCAAAAGGAGCTTATAGTAAACATGAGAAAAAAATAAACATCAAAAGATAAATCCAACCATAAACTCACTGATTTGACTTTAGAAACCTACAGCAAAGCATTGGTATATTCTCATACAAATATAATCTTAAGAATCCTAATTTATTGGGTTTTTAGATCATTTATAATCATAATGACTTGAGTTTGAAAATATTTTATTTTAATTTTTTAAAAAATGTTAAATTGCAGATGCAAAACATACTCATGTTACTAAACAGAGACATTGAAGAATAAATAAGTAAAAGTGTTCTTCAAACTACTCATCCCCTTCTACTCACTATACTCTTTCCCAGGGCAAATTGCTATTAACAGTTTATGTGAATTATCCAGAGTAAGTTTCTATATAGTCACAAAATAAAGGTGATAACATTTATAAAGTGTTTGCTTTGTGCAGAACACTGGTGTATGTGCTTTTACTTGGAATACTTCATTGACTCTCAAATGACTCTATGAAATACAGACCATTCCCATATCCATTTTGCCAGTAAAGGAACTGAGACTGGGAGGGATTGATTGATTAACCTGTCCCTCGGCATAAAGCCAATAACCAGTGAAACCAAGATTCAAACCAAATTAGAATGGTTCAACCTCTGATGTCTCCATATCATAATAGAGCTGCCAACATATGGATCAAATCATATATGGGAAATACATAAATGAGATATGCTTAAGTGTGTATGGTTTTTGTTACATAAGTGAGATCATGTCATATGTATTTTGCTATGACTGGGAAGATTAAATGGGATGGGCTAAGTAAGCATCAAACATGGTACATGGTATCATCTCAAACGGTCTCCTTTCTAACTTCTAGACACATTTGATCAGAAGTTATTTCTGTTCACCACAGCACCTGTCACTTACTGGTGCTTAATAAATATTTCTTTCAGCTTTGTTGCACTTTTTAGATAGTCTTCAATTTAGGTTTTAAGAGAAACATCTTAATCCAGGATTTCATGTTCTGTGCTTTACCCTTGAAGCCAGTTTACCAGTTTACCACACACACAAAATATGGCATGGAACTTAACAATAACATTAGGAAGTCAGGGGCGCCTGAGTGGCTCAGTTAAGTTAAGAGTCTGTTAAGCATCTGACTCTTGATTTCAGCCCAGGTCATGATCTCAAGGTCCTGGGATGGAACCCTGTATCGGGCTCCTTGCTCCGTGCTTAGCGAGGAGTCTGCTTGAAGATTCCCTCTCTCTACCTCTGCCCCTCCCCACATTCACACTCACTATTTCTAATCTAACTCTTGGGACACCTGGGTGGCTCAGTGGTTTGGCACCTGCCTTTAGCCCAGGGTGTGGTCCTGGAGTCCCAGGATCGAGTCCCACATCAGGCTCCTGGTGAGGAGCCTGCTTCTCCTTCCTTCTGCCTATGTCTCTGCCTCTCTCTCTCTCTCTCTCTTTCTGTCTCTTATGAATAAATAAATAAAATCTTGTGAAAAATAAAAGGAAAAATAGAAAGATAGAAAAACTGATGGCACCATCAATTTTGACACATATTTTTAACCAAAAAACATATATATATATATATATGTATATATATATATGTGCATATATATATATATATGTATATATATATATGTGCGTATATATATGAATAAAAGCAGGGCATTAAATGCCCCCATATTCTATCAGGCTTTTTTTTTAATGCAGAGAAAGGGGACCCCTCTTACACTGTTGATGGGAGTGCAAGCTGGTGCAGCCAATCTGGAAAACAGTATGGAGATTCCTCAAAAAGTTGAAAGTAGAGCTACCCTACGACCCAACAATTGTACTAGTAGGTATTTACCCAAAGATACAACTGTAGCGATCCAAAAGGGCACCTACACCCCAATGTTTATAGCAGCAATGTCCACAACAGCCAAACTATGGAAAAAGCCCAGATGTCCATCGACAGAAGATGGATGAAATCTTGCCATTTGCAAAGACATGGATGGAAGTAGAGGATATTATGCTAAGTAAAATAAGTCAATCAGAAAAAGACAATTATCATGTGATCTCACTTGTATGTGGATTTTAAGAAACAAAACAGAGGATCATAGTGGAAGAGAGGAAAAAATAAAACAAGAGGAAATCAGAGAGGGAGACAAACCATAAGACTCTTTTTTTTTATTGACCACTGCCTTTTATTTTATTTTTTTAATAGTAAATTTATTTTTTATTGGTGTTCAATTTGCCAACATACAGAAAAACACCCAGTCATCCCGTCAAGTGCCCCCCTCAGTGCCCGTCACCCATTCACCCCCACCTCCTGCCCCCCTCCCCTTCTACCACCCCTAGTTCGTTTCCCAGAGTTAGGAGTCTTTATGTTCTGTCTCCCTTTCTGATATTTCCCACACATTTCTTCTCCCTTCCCCTATATTGCCTTTCACTATTATTTATATTCCCCAAATGAATGAGAACATATAATGTCTGTCCTTCTCTGATTGACTTATTTCACTCAGCATAGTACCCTCCAGTTCCATCCATGTTGAAGCAAATGGTGGGTATTTGTCATTTCTAATGGCTGAGTAATATTCCATTGTATACATAACGAAGGCAAAAAAAACAAAAGAAAAATGAACTATTGGGACTTCATCAAGATAAGAAGCTTTTGCACAGCAAAGGATACAGTCAACAAAACTAAAAGACAACCTACAGAATGGGAGAAGATATTTGCAAATGACGTATCAGATAAAGGGCTAGTTTCCAAGATCTATAAAGAACTTATTAAACTCAACACCAAAGAAACAAACAATCCAATCATGAAATGGGCAAAAGACATGAAGAGAAATCTCACAGAGGAAGACATAGACATGGCCAACATGCACATGAGAAAATGCTCTGCATCACTTGCCATCAGGGAGATACAGATCAAAACCACAATGAGATACCACCTCACACCAGTGAGAATGGGGAAAATTAACAAGGCAGGAAACCACAAATGGTGGAGAGGATGCGGAGAAAAAGGAACCCTCTTACACTGTTGGTGGGAATGTGAAATGGTGCAGCCACTCTGGAAAACGATGTGGAGGTTCCTCAGAGTTAAAAATAGACCTGCCCTATGACCCAGCAATTGCACTGTTGGGGATTTACCCCAAAGATACAGATGCAATGAAACACCGGGACACCTGCACCCCGATGTTTCTAGCAGCAATGGCCACAATAGCCAAACTGTGGAAGGAGACTCGGTGTCCATCATAAGACTCTTAATCATAGGAAATAAACTGAGGGTCCCTGGAGCAGGGCCGGGGGGGGGGGGGAATGGGGTAACCGGGTGATGGACATTAAGGAGATCATGTGATGTAATAAGCACTGGGTATTATATAAGACTGAAGAATCACTGACCTCAGCCTCTGAAACCAATAATACATTCTATGTTAATTAATTGAATTAAAATTAAATATATATATGAACATATATATAAAATATATATACATACATATTAAACTTTCATACTTGGGGAAAACCAGAACTGATTTATCATGGTGGTGATTGACATTTTTGATTAATGTGTAGATATCTACCCAGAAAAACATCTCTAAATTTGTGCTTCAGTTTTATATTATTTCCCATTTTCTCAATTCTTGTATTAAAAATGTATAAAACATACTTACTAAATACATAGATAATGAAAAGAAAAAAAGAAGGCATAGATGAGTAAAAAGTATAAAAGTTGGAAATGGATCAAATTATTAAGATGCAAGAATCATTATTTTTAGTACACAAATAATTTGTGATTTTGATTTTTAACAAAATAATGGGTGGTGACCATGCTATTATGTTACATCTTTTTCAAACAAATTTGGCTAAGAATATTTTTTAAATCTAAGAGTTTATTCAAGATAAAACTCTATGAATAATACTACAATAAATGGCTGTTGGAAAGACAGATGATAGAAACTTATTTGCCCCTTTGGATACACATGGAAGGTTTCCAGAAGGTTACACTTTCATTCTATTTTAAGGAGATCATTTTAAATAATAGGCACAACTATAACTGGGGAGCAATCAGATATTTAATCAAAGAGGATTTCCTTTTAGTAGATTGCATGGTCTTAAATTTACTCACGTATATTATAGGGAATTTAGTCTGTCTCAAAGTGGGGTTCATGGACAACCTACAGCAGAATCACCTGCAGTACTTTTGTAAAAAAAAGTGTCATTTCCTGGCCAGATGCAGACTGTCTCAAGTGTGATCTGGAAACTTGAATTTTTAATAAGAATTCCACTTGAAACTTATGTTCCTGAAATTTTAAGAACCATTGATTTGGATTTTACAGTAGAATTATGTTGCTAGAGGCATTAAAATGCATTGAAAAATGTTTAAATTGAGCCAAAATTTTCCTAATTTTTAGTGCAAAGATAATAGAAATATATGACTTTTGCCAGGAATCTTCCTTTTGAATGAATGACTTCCTTTAAACGCCTTTGTGTATGGTATAAAAGGGCGTTAATATACATTTTGATGCAACATGTCACAACTCCTCATGTCTAGATAATTTTGCCAGCAATAGCAAGTATAGCCTTCCTTTAAGAAATTAAATGTTAGATTTTTCACACTTTGTTTTGGTTTCCATAACAGGCATCTCTTTTGCGCAGGGCAAATTATCAAGTCTTCACTGGTTTGTGTTTTCCTCTATGATGAGAAATTGCAGTTTTTGCCTCTCTTACTTTAGAATGTGTTAAATCAAGTCCAAATTTTTTGAGGAAACAGTATACGGAATGAATTTGAACTGAGTCTATAAGCAGGGAGAAAGCCTGCTTCAAATTGAATCAGAACTGAAATTACACTTTGATTTAGCTATCTCACTCTGCCCCCGAAAAAGTGTTCCACAAATGGTGGAAAACAATGCTTCCAACTTAAACAGGAAATAAAGTTCTGGTTTTGTGGCATATGGGACCACTGAAGGTTTGACAGAGGGGTGGATAAACTATAATAAATATCGATATTAATTGCACACATACGAACACTGTACTGGAGGATACCCAGTAGATAAGGCATGGTCTCTGCTCTCTGGGAGTCAACAATCTATAAATGGAGGAAAAGCATGACACAACAGAGCAAGTGAGAAATGTTATAAAGGAACATGAGTAAAATGCAAGGGGAGTTTATAGAAAAGCAAGATTACTTTTGAATGCAAAAAGATTATGAAAGTCTTCAAGTAAAATTGACATTTGAAGTTTATCTTAAACAATTATAAAAAAGAATGAGAATTCAAGGTGCTGGGGTCTGACAACTCTTTCTACCTCCCATTTTTTGTTGTGCCATAGTCTCCTTGGTGGAAGAAAGAGCCAAACAAATAGAAAACTGTCACAATGTTTTGCAACCCAAACTAGTTACAAAAATCCCTATACCTGGAGAACAAATTATACTATTGTTCAATTTGGGGGCCTCGTCTCACAAATCAGTGGCCAGTAGGCAGAGAGGTGAGGCAATATAGACCATCTAGATGTTTACTTTGTCTGTGGGAGACACCATAAGGTCTACAGAAAAACTGCAAGCCCAACAGGCTCACTGAAATCAGTATTATAGACAACCACAACATTTTCCTGTGAATTCGTCCTCTGCCTGATATAGAATCCTCCCCTAAAGTCCTCCTAGATCTTACCTGAAGGCAGTGTAGTTAGATCAGGTGTTTTTCCACCCTGATTACTGTTTTACTTTATACACATATGCTTTAGATCATCATAAAATAAAAATAACCTGAAAAGGGGCCCTATCCCTGGGCAATGTTTATGCAATTCAGCTTAAAATGTATTACATGCACTATTTGGTCATACTCCAGTGGGATCTTGGCGCATCAACCTCCCTTGGGATATGAATGTAAACATTTTTCAGATGCCACCTCTGGAACTGGTCTTCTTTTCTATGGAATATTTCTGACCTATACATTATCTCCTTAACTCACACTGATTATATCAGTTAACTACTGATATAATAATGCTAAGTAGTAACCAACCATAAGATCTTAGTAGCCTATAACAATACACATTTGTTTAGCTCATACATTTATGAGTCAAATGGGTATTGGCTGATCTAGGCTGGGCTCAGCTGAATAGCTCTGCTGCTTTCAGCTAAATTTGCTCATGCATCTCTCATTCCCCTTCTGGGACCAACAGGTGAACCAAGGCATGTTCTACACATGAAATGGCAGAGATATAGCAGAAGCAAGCAGAAACATGCTAGTCTCCTTAAGGCTAAGGCTTGAAAGTGACACATTGGTACTTCTAGTTCATTGTTATCAAAAATAAATCATAAATTCCATTCTGTTATCAAAAGCAAATCACAAAGCCAAACCCAAATTCAAGAGGCAATGCCCTTTTAGTAGGAGGAACTGTAAAGCCAGATGGCAAAACTCACAGATATGCCTCACACATGAATTAGGGCTTTCACCTGCATACTTCCTTGGCACATGGTGTTTACTGCTAAATCTAACAGCAAAACATAGTGCAGGGATCTTATCATTTGCTTCAAGAGGATCTCTAGAACCTCGAAGAAAGTCCAACATGTAGACACTAATATTTCTTGATAGACAGAGGGCAGGGAGGAAAGAAGCTAGACTATCTCAAGCACAGGCAAAATTCCTATAAAGGGATAGCATGACTTTATATGTCAAGTTTTTTAGATCTAGTACCACCTTTTTATTTTTTATTTTTTGCTTTTACTCCTCTGAGAATAATTGAAAATAAGTTCTTAATAATACCTGAAGTGAGCAGAGATAGAAAAAATATACACTTAATTTTTTTCTCTTAATTTCCTCCATGAAAACTTGGATTAAAGTATTCCCCCACTCTGGGTGTTTTTTCCAGATCTTGGAATGAGTAATATCAGTAGTCACTGCCAAAGTTACCGGATATGTGGTATGGCCAGGAAAGGCACTCACTTTATCACTTGGCAGTGGTAAGAAATTATGTATTTTTAAAGGCCACTAATATAATTAGGTTTGGTGCATGCAAAGGTGAGGATTTGCCAAGAGACTAGGACATTTAGGATTAAGAAATGTGGATTTCTTTACAGGTCCATTTGGATAAGCTTCTTAAAATTAAACCTCCTTAAGGCTCCTCCAAGCTTCCGTTGATTCCATATGGGTAGATTTTATTACTAACGATGGTCAGTTCTTTGTGTTTGTAGTGGTGTTGTTTTTTTATTCAAAGAGTTCCATTTACTTAATAACAGTAGTGATTCCTAGGTGATCACTACTCACTACTACTACTTAAGTTCAGGATGCTTATGGCAAAGTGCGAGTGTGCCTGACAAAGTGCTAGGGAATTTATATACATTATTTTTAATCCTTAACCCACTGAAGAAACATCTTTTGTATTTTTTATAGAAAAGCAAGGCTTAGAGAATTTGAGACATGCTCAAACCAACCCAAAGAAATACTAGAGCCAGAATTTAAAATGGATCAAGATGATTCTGAAGTTTGTCAGTTCTCTTCATAATACCTAGTTATATTCTGCATTTTAGAGCATTATTTATTAAAAATATAAATATGTTTTCTAAAACCAATAAAATAAAGACTTGAAGTTATAGGCAATACCAACGTCTGTTACTTCCTGTCTGACAACCTGTGGATGCTAAGCTCACATGTAGTTATTGATATTCAAACAAAATAATAACGGCTTCAATGCCCAAGTATTTGAGTGGAAAGGCAAAATGCACTAACAGTACAAAATTCTCCCGAAATCTATGTATTAGATTACATGTACTTTGGACACTGTCTCAGGGTTTCAGGGCACATGCTTTTACATGCATTTGCTTATTTATTTTTAAAGATTTATGTATTTATTTTAGAGAGAAAGAGAGAGACAGGGAGACAGGGCACGATCATGAGTGGGGAAAGGAGCAGAGGGAGAGCAAGGAGCCCACCATGGGGCTTGATCCCACAACCCTGAGACCACAACCTGGGCTGAAATCAAGAGTCAAATGCTCAACCCACTGAGCCACCCAGGCACCTTTTCACACCCTTATTTTTGAAGATCTAGTTGTATTTATTAGGTAAACAGGGGAAGGCATAGCCGAATGAAACATCTGAAGAATATGATTTTATTTTAAATGGCAGATTAAGAAATCAAATGGATCATGACTCTTACCTATATCCAATAATATCTCAAAGTTGCCAGCTGTCAGAAAGAAAGATCCTCTTTTCTTATTCTCTCATACTCTGTCCCCTTCCTTCTTTTCTTTCCTTCTATTTTTTTTCTTTTAAAAATAAGGGAAATTTATTAGATTTTTTTTAAGTTTATTTTTTAGCCAGACAACACTTTAACTACATTCATGGCATTTGAAATAAATGCTGAAAATAATCACACATGATCCTGTTTTCATCTCCCAACCTCTATTCAAGGTGAAGAGAAAATAAGATGATGCAGGTAGGCTAGCATAAACACCAAATAATTATCTCAGTAATGAATTGTTAAAGTGCACAGAGAGGACAGTGCAAGTCAATGAATATGTCTTATCAACACATTAAAAAGGCATTTAAAAGTGAACTGTGATCTTTAGCCACTATCGCTTCAGAATTATAAGTAGCAAGATCAAAAACCTAGGTCAGGGAATGGCATTAAACTGGAATAAAGAGAAAGACTGGCACTAACTATGTTTTTGTTTGTTTTCATTTGAATCAGGGATGCCCTGGCAAGTATTTAATTTGTGTAAATATACACATTGGATTAAAAAATAGGATTAATTAACATGTAATCAATTGTATTACATATGCCTTAACCCGTTCATAAAATCAAGAATCCACACATAAAATCCAGAGCGTTAAAGCCCTAGATGGAAAATTTGAGTGGCAGAGCAGTTGGGCACCAGACAGAGGTCACTTTGCTACATAGTGATAGATTCCTCATTAGACACCATAAAATGAAGAACAAGTCAAGAAGCAGCAAATAAGCTCATGATTTTGCATGTGTTACTTTAATCTTAAATATAACTCTCAATGATACATATTACTAAGCAAGAACATTTATATTTCTCCAAAGAGACAGAATGTACAGCAAAGACAGGATTCTAGCTAGCTATGTGTGTCTGACAGAGACCACCATGCCTACGCAACATCGTTATCCTTCTGGAACTTTAGCCTCATCTGCCATTAGCAACTCCTCATAAATGGATACTTGGGGCAAAATTCATGATTGAAGTCTTAACTCCTTTATCCAAGAACATATTGTAGACATTGCATACAATGTATCTGACTGAAATATGTAGTATCATCACTGGTTAAATATTGTCACTCCTGATTGCCTGATGTGTTTTCTACATAACCATCACCCTTATATTGGCTATAAAAGAAGAGTAAACATTATACTTCTTAAATATGAGAAGAGAACATAGAATGGAATTGGGCTTCCTGTAGGGAGCCTGCTTCTCCCTCTGCCCATGTCTCTGCCTCTCTCTATCATGAATAAATAAATAAATAAAATCTTTAAAAAAAAAGAACATAGAATGGAACCTGAGGTACAGAAAAGATTCTTAAATGGATGTGTCATAGAAATAACGATGAAAACAATCAGAGATGAAAAAATGTACTACTTGAGTATGGAACACAAGCTATATAGATCCTACTCGCCTCAAATCCAAAGGGTAATTTTTTTCTTCACAAGGAGAAAATAAATGTGTGTCGGGAATTGCCAAAAATATGAAACTCTGCTAAGAGGGTCATCTGTACCCCACAAACTCTGTGCAGAGATGATATTGTTTCCAGTTGATACATGACAAATATGAGTATGAGAGAGGCTATTTAAGTTGTCAAGGTCACTGAGCTAACAAGACAGAGAACTGAGGATTCCTGAAACAAAAATATATGCTCTCAATAACACAAACTGCCTCTGACCTAAGCCACTTTTGTTGTCCAATTACAGGGGTCTTCAGGTCACAGACGCTGTATTCGCATATGAAATTTGAAATTCAATACACACATGCCAAAATGAGAAAATAGATTCTGATGCTCAAATTGAAAAACTTAAAAAAAAAAAAAAAAAACGAAAGTGAGGATAATCCTATCCCAAAGGATATTGGATTGAGTACCCCTCCACCATTTATTCCTTCATCACAGAGTTCATTACCATTATACTGAGATTATCTGGTATTTTGCCTTTGCCTTTTTCATTTTACCAAGCTGAAGAAAGGTGGAGACCACTGAATTTAATATCTTACTCACCTTAAAATGCTTTGTAATGTCTGGGTATCATTGTATAAAGGCTAATTTCTGAACTAGTTGAATCGTCACCATTGGGGTCTGCAATTTTGCTAGCATTTTAGAACTCTTCAAGATTTTTGGTCTGTGACAAGCTGGCAAGCCTGTGACATATTATGTATCTAGCAAAGTGGTAGCCATCTATCCAGTGGTAGCAGAACTATCTACCCCTGACACACTTAAAAAAATAAAAGGCAGTAAGGGAAACTAGGGAACAGAAGTTGTCCTGCATATTGAGGCCTTCTTTGCCACACACAAAAGGGTCTTTCTGCACTACTGGGACAATGGAGAATGGGTACCCAGTGCCTGCAGTCATCAAAGCCTATCTCACATAATCTCTGTTACGTCTCTTCAAAACCCAAGAAGATACAGAGCCTCAAGGCACACAGTCTCATCAGAGACAGATGTGAAATAGAACTACCAGCCTCCTGAAATAAGTTCATCAGCTCAGAAAAGAACAAACGAGACTTGACAACATTCTTGTCAAGAGAATTGATAGGAAAGGCCAGGGCTTTGCCACATGAGTAGACACTGATTGTTGCTCGGGGCTTAGAGAATGATGAGCAAGTGGAGGCTCTTCGCCGGGAATGTTAGCCATGAACGTTCAGAGAAAGAAAAGAGTGATTAGAGCGAAAAGTTGTGAACTCTCAGATGCTATTGTACCTGAGAACAAACTAACTTTTTCTCTCTGAGTTTTTTTGAAGCTGATTTAAAAAGAAGAAAAAGAAAAGGGGAAAACCTGCACATTTTTTTCTTTCATTTGTGATAATGTTTCAATGCCAAAGAGAAAATGTGATGAAAATGCCAAAGAAAAGAACTGTGGAATCTATAGCATTCATTGTGTTTATATAGAGATTATGCTTCTGGTTGTTAACAGCCTCCAGAAGGTAAGCAAGTGCTATATCTATGCATTTAAAATAGAAGAGAGCGGGCACAGTTCCCATTTTTTTTAGTAGAGCAAAATGATTTGGGGGCTGAATATAATTTCCTTTTCCATATAATAAAAACTTTATAAGAAGTTACTCTTTAACTCAGAGTTCCTGTATTTTTTTTTTCTCTTTTCTTTCCAAAACGTCTTCATGACAAAAAGCCCCGGCCACACAGTTTTGATATTTCACAACCTGAAACTGTGAGGCAATTAGAAACTTGAAAAGGATTAGCACGCATAAATTCTTCCTCTTGTCTTTATCTGCCCTGATTACGGTCATAGGTTACTCCCAACCTCTAGTCTACCCTCATTCCACACATGTATACATATTAGAAAATACATGCACACACATTATTTCAGGCTTGAGTATAAGTTTATGTTCAACGCATTCAGAGCAAAACAGAACGTGTTCCATTTCTCAGAGCTGCAAATAAATCAAGTTGAGAAACACAGATATGAATATATTATTCCAAATGACTCCATTTACAATGTCCCCAATATTATTGCATCAAGAATGTGCCAAGTGCATTGGTTGAATGAATGATGGCACAGGCATGCAATAGTGGCCTATTGTATGCCCATTATTAATGGGGTCTTGGAAGAATGTAATGACTCTCAAAGATGTCCATGATATATAGTTGGCTGAATAAAGAGACTACAAAACAATGCCTCCAGTTTATTCCCAATTTTGAAATGACAAAATTTGATCACTTGACTACCAGTCTAATCTGCATCTAAGAGCAAAGAAAAAAAATTAGTCTAACCTGAAGCCTTAGAATGTATTTTGAAAAAAAAAAAGATGGAAAGCAAAACATCCCATTCCCCAAAATGCATTTTTGTCTGAATGGAAGACTTTTTTCTTGTTTGCTTATCTAGTAAACTAAGCAATGACAAATGACAAACAATAAGATGGCCTACCTTTTCCCAAGATCAGTGAGTTTGAGGATTTTTGAAAAATAACCTCACAAATAAGTAATCATTGGATATTTTTTAAATGAGCTTTCAACAAAGAGAAATTGCTTACTGATCTCTCAACCTTAAATAGTGAAATGAATTACGTAACCTAGACAGAGTCCCATTAATCATCATTAATATGATTGTGAAAATCATACCTGAGAATGCAGAACTTTCTGTAATTTGGAGCCATGAGAAAAAGGAAGGGGAAATTTAAGGCAAAAGAAAATTAGTAAAAAATGTATCACCTTGGGATGCCTGGGTGGCTCAGCAGTTGAGCATCGCCTTTACCTCAGGTCATGATCCCGGGGTCCTAGGATCAAGTCCTGCATGAGGGTCCCCAAGGGAGCCTGCTTCTCCCTCTGCCTATGTCTCTGCCTTTCTCTGTGTCTCTCATGAATAATTAAGTAAAATATTTTTTAAAAAATGTATCCCCTTACAATCTTTCTTCCAGGTTTCTGCTTCTCTATGCATATTTTTAAATGAAATTGTTTCAAAGTTACATAAAATACAAAATGTAAAGGTAAATCATTACTGGCTCATAATGCTTCTCCTTTAATCTGCTTCTGTAGGCTGGGTCTTATCCACTATGGTTTTCCATGAAGATCACTGACCACTCTGTATCAACTAAAAATGATTAATATAGCTGTATAGTTGGAAGGAAATTTTATCTGATGTTAAGTTTTCTATTTTTTTCTTTGATAAATTTGAGCCTGGATTTAAGCTAGTTCTTATGCTTATTAAGCATTCTGTGGACATTAGAAGCCAACAATATAATAATGATGAACCATCAAAACAACAGGACTAATTGAAATTGTCATACTGAAATTTTACTGGACAAAACACTTTATACATTTTATAAATATATACATGTATAATTTTCATAGTATTTCTGATGTACTGTTATCCCTATAAGTAAGTTTTTTTAAAAGACACAAAAACCTGAAGCTCAGACTCATCCCAATTCACCCACACTGAGCCAGCAGCCCAGCACTGGAATCTGAATCAAAAGTGCGGGTTTGTCCAACTCATCATCTGTGTACCAAGTATTGATTTTATATCTCACTTCTGGCTAGTTCTTTAAAAACAGAGTTTTGGTCAATCACTAACCCACCAAAGTATTTTTTAAGATTTTATTTATTTGAGAGAGATAGAGAGAACAGGAGCAGGTGGAGGGGCAGAGGGAGAGAGAGAGGCAGATTCCCTGCTGAACACGGGCCATCTTGAGCTCCATCCCAGGACCCTGAGATCATGATCTGAGCCCAAGTCAGATGCTTAACTGACTGAGTCACCCAGGCGCCACCACAAAAGTGTTTCTTTAAGTTTAATTAATGATTCTCCACTGATGTGAAGATGAAGTTATGTGAAGATGCAGTTAGAGACACAAATTACAACAGGCCATAAAGCACAGTTAACTTGGAGGTCACAGTGCACCTTGACCTCACATCACTGGTCCTAATCCATCATAACAAAGTCCAGGGGAGCATAACAGCCTTGCCTTGGAAACAGAGCACATGCCACAAGCGGTTCTAAGTGAAGAAATTCTAATTAGCTATTTTAATTGTGCATCTCTTTGCACATTTGTATTTAAGGTGGAGGAAATAGAGATACAGCTGTTTACGCTTTGGGAGGAAGAAAAGGAGAAAAAAGAACAGATGGGGGGGAAAGAAAAGAAAATATGGAGATTCAGATATTATTGCTTCTCTCTGCTTACAGCATCCAATTCATTAATTTAAAGTTTCTGAGATGTGATCAGTTCTTTAAAAAATTCGGATTGTCAAAAGTGCAAAATAAATCAACACTGATGTAACAAAACTAGTCAAAAAATGAGAAAAAAAATGACATCTTTCAAGATCAACTGTTCCACAGAGTACAGAACAAGCTGGCAGGCTACAGAACATCATACATTAACTAGCATAAGCACTAAAAAAAAATATCTGACAATCAATGCATATCAGAGTTAGGAGGCAAAAGAACCAACCCTCCCTAGGGACTGATGTGTTGTGATATCTTTGACGGTAGAGATTTCTTAACCACATCCAAAGGTCTTATATTTTATTGTGTCTATCATAATATACATTTTGTGTGTCTCTCTTAGAATAGAATCCATAGCCACAACAAAAAAACACATAGACGAGTATGAATATTAGTTTGATATAACCAGAAAGTCTGAAAGTGCAAATCACTTTCTCCATTTATGGATACTTGACAGAATGAGTCAACAGTGGGTATTATGGACTGGGGTTGGGAAGAGGAAGGTAGGGGAGCTTAAAAACTAGATAAAACTAAGAAAAATGGTGACTTATATGATGTTCATTCAAAACACCATCACTTATTTCTTCCCTGCTGTCCATTCTTTCTTTGAATTAATTCATTTTGTGTGTGTGTTTTCAATAAATCTGTGTCATTTATCTATTAAACGTTAAACATTTTAATACATATTAAAGCACTAGAGAGGCAATGATAAACTAGATTTAGATTTTGCCTCTAAGGGACTCAGCCAAGTTAATTTTTTGGTGCAAAACACTGATTAATCTTGTAAAAGGTGTCTTAGAAATTTGGGATCAATAGCTACTGAATAAGAGTCAAGAAAAAAAGGGTAAAGAATGAAATGGGAGTTGGAGAACTTTGGAACAGAAGGAAAGGGACGAATAACGCATGAGAAACAGGACTACACAGAGGAACAGGAGGAGCTCAGCACAGACGGAACTGATTAAGAGAGGATCACATACTGGAAACTAAAGCAGGGAGCTTTCATAAGGGTATAAAAAAGGCACAGTAAATATGGCAGAAGAAACTAAGGAGAAAGAAAAGTGTGAAAGGAAAATTGAAGAAAGGAGAATATTGATTGGGAATGATATAGTATGAGGCAAAGACATCCTACCAAGAAGTTGAACTCGTGAGATTATTGGCTCTTGTACTTGAGGTGAACTGCAGAGAAATATAGAGGGAATCCAATTGAGGATGAAAATTTTTGAAAGCCTTGTGGATGGTAGATGGGGTTGGTGGGAGAAATGGGTGGTTGTATTAATTGGTTTATCTGACATAGTGGCTCTGGGTTGGAGCAGAGGCTGGAGCCCAGCACAGCTATGGAAAGATAAAACAGGACTCATTAGCATTCTTTCTTGCTTTTCCTCCACCATTGCCTTGGGATAAGTAGGACTTGTTTCTACAGTAACTAATTGGACCTTTAGTGCTAGTGCAAATGTTGGGAGAGAAAAATTGGGAAGAGTCCTATGTTATTGAAGAGTCAAGAGAATAAAGGCAAAGATCAGACTAGGACAATCCCTTCCCCATTCTGTCTTCTTCAAATTCCCAAGGTGCAGCATTCCCACCTAAAATGTCTGTTCTTCAAATTGGGTTTCTCCCTTATGTAGCTAAGGATGGAGCCCTCACCTGAGTAGTTCTTTGGGGTAAGGGTTGAGTGAAAGTTGTTTTCCAAGGCCAGGTTCTCTCCTAGGGCACATTTGATATCTCCTCAACCCTGCTCACCTAGTTGAAAAGGAGCCCCCAGCTTCCCACGCACACATTGCCTGCCCCAGAGTGGACAATGAGTCCAAGAGAAAATGGGCTTAAAGATCTGAAAGCTTAGACATTTGAGGGAACAGCTATTTTGAAATAAAAACCATAAACTGGACTAGACAGTTTTGTTTTGATATTTTTAGACAAAGTCTAAAATTAGAACAGGTGCACCAGAATTTAAAATGAGCAATTTGGAGATAAAATTGTAGATTCTCTAAGAAGAAAAAAAGTGAAGAAAAAAGAAACAGATAATGTATAAACAATATTAAGCGATAAGAAAGATTAAACAAAAGTGCTAGCATCCAGAAGATAGAACATTCAGAAAGAAAGGCTATAAAAGTGGAGAGAAGGAAATATTTGAAAAAATAATAAATTTATCATAATTAAAAAAGATAAAAAACAGATTTCATGGTTCCATGAAATATCAGAGCATAAATATTTTTTAAAACTCGCACATAGAGAAAATGTTAAGACTATTAATGACAAAACTTAGAATTATCTTAATAATTTCAAGAATGAAAAAGCAGAGTATAAAGAAATCAGAACAGTGGATGCAGGAAGACAATGGGGTAATATTTTCAAAATATTGTGAAAAAGGAATATGAACCAAGAATTTTACATGTGGCCAAACTATGATTCAAATATAAGGTAATGACTAAGAAAATATACCCAGCCATAGAAGCCTTCAAAATTTTACCGCATAAATACCCACTTGAAAAATAGTGGATTAAGTACTTAAGAAAGAGATATTTATTTTATCTCTTAAAAGAGATGAAATATCTCTAAAAGAGATATTTTATCTCTTTTAGATTAAGATTTATCTCTTCATAGAAATAAAATAAATACAAATGCTGCTGGAAATGTATGAGGCAAAAGTGAATAAACATTTAGTTCATGTTTATTGTAGTCTTCTAACAGTAGCTAAGACCAAGAGACAGAAAAGGTAGAAAATACAGACATTAAAAAGTCCAAATTGATCATAAGGGAAAGGAGGGAAAATGAGTGGGAAAAATCAGAGAGGGTGACAAACCATGAGAGACTCCTAACTCTGGGAAACAAACAAGGGGTGGTAGAAAGGGAGGTGGGCAGGGGGACGGGGTGACTGCATGATGGGCACTGAGCGGGGCACTTGACAGGATGAGCACTGGGTGTTATGCTATATGTTGGCAAATCGAACTCCAATAAAAAAAATAATAAAATAAATAACAAATTAAATTAAATTAAATTAAATTAAATTAAATTAAAATCCCAAATTATAAAACAATTATTAGCACCATGGAATGGGAAAGAACAAAATATGACCTTTCTCAAATTCATGTCTTATTATTGGCAAGTTATGGATTTTAATTTTTAAAAATAAGGGAGGGTACAGATTTTAAAGAAATAAAGTGATTACTTCCTCTAAAACTCAACAAAGGTGAAGTGGTGCTCTTGAGAACCACCTTGGACGACATAGATTTAAATCTGCTAAAGGAGATTGCCGAGCTGAACAGGCAGTTAGGAATTACAGGCCAAAATCTGGAAGAGTAAAGAAATACGGAAAGGTGAACTAGGCATTTGGCACCATTTTTACCCTGGGAAGCTCTGCCTACTTGAGAAAAGGAATCTGAGAAACCGAGAAGCTCAGCAGAGAGACTGAACACTATACAGTCCAGGGCCCACCAAGGAAGGCCAAGTGGCTAATAAAACCCCATCTTCGAGTTGGGGACTGAGAAAGCTTGATTCAGGTCCAAGAATGAGCAGAAATAGACTAAACAGCCAAAGGATCAAAGGCCCCTAATAATTTTCAATACCTAATTGAAATAAGGCAATTCCTACTAAAAAGGAAGATTGCTACTTATTGCCTCTAGCCAAAAGCAAACTTAAATTCCTCTCATGAAAGATAAAGGAACCTAGGATTCAAAGAATCTACAATTTATATACTATAGCACACAATATAAATAATCAAACCTGTAAAATTAGACATCAATAAGATCATAAAATGAGAGGAAAAACAGAAAATAGAAAAACCATCCAAAGGGGATTCAGACTATACCATCATCAGACATAGGATCATGTCATCAAAAAATCTAAAAAAATATGATCTGTATAAGGTCATCATAGTAACAACAAATAATAATAACAGATGTGATTAAAATACATAAACAAAATAGAAACAGAAGAGTAGAACAGAATTATAGTGTTCTCAAGTCCTTATATCTTCTGGGAAAATGTAAAAGTATAAATTTATATTAAACTCTAACAAGGTATGCAGGCTGTAAGTAAATTATTGAAAAAAAATAAAAGGATACTAATTATAAATAAAGGACAATTGGAATAAAAATAATCAAAGCAAAGGAAAGTATGAAAAGAGGAAATGTAAAAAAAAGGAAAATAAATAGTAATAACATAACAGATATAAACTCATCGTATCACTGTTAATATTGATAATGGTAAAGTACAATATTTATATAAATTAAATGCTCCAAACAAAAGAAATTGCCTAACAGATTTTAAAAAGAAAAAAAAGTATAACAATTTCTTATTACAAGAGAAAGATTTAACATCTAAAGCTACTAAATAAATAAATAAAATCTAAAATTGTAGAAACTTCGAAAGGAAAACTCTATATATCATGCAATCACTAGTGAAAAGAAAACTGGTATAGTTAAAATATCATTGTAAGAAGTAGTATTTATTTATGTATGTATGTATTTATTTATTTATTTAGAAGTAGTATTTAAAGAAAAAAATTACCACTAGAGATAAAGTGAAAAACTTGACTGGATACAATAACTAAACTTATTTGTACTTAATGTAGCCTTGAAATGTATTGCGCAAAAATTGCAGAATTAAAAGAGAAAAATGGGTATATACATTGTGTAAATGTGACATCAAATTACGGGCTCATAAAATTTGATATGTGTAAATTCATAATCCCAATGGGAGATTTTAAAACACATTTATCAGTAACTCCAGCAATAAGCAGACCAAAAAATCAGAACAGATGCAAAATATTTGAACAGTATAATTAACAAAGTTTACCTAATCAACTTAAATAAAATACTGCACCTAACAACTACAAAATGCATTTTCTTTCCAAACACAAGCATATCATTTCCCAAGATTAACCACCTACTGGTCCATAAAACAAGTCTTAACAATATTAAAAAATAAAATTATGCACATTACATTCTCTTCACAGTAGCCCAAACCTAGAAATCAGTGTCCAAAAGATTAGAAAATTCCTGTTTAGAAGATTTACTCTTTTATGCAACCAACAGATCAAAAAAGAAATCACATTAGCAATCAGAAAAAAATTTAACTGAATGAAAATGAAAAATGTGGTAAGCCATATTGTCAAGATAGAATTACAGGGGCGCCTGGGTGGCTCAGTCTATTAAGATTCTGACTTTTGATCTCAGCTCAGTTCTTGATCTCAAGGTCATGAGTTCAAGCTCCACACTGAGCTTCATGCTGGGTGTTAAATATAAAATAATCAAACAATCATTTCCACTTAATAATTCAAGCTATATAAATGCCCGGGTACCTATTCTGTCTCTTGGAAGTAAAGACATACCCAAAGGGTTATTTGTTGTTACTTTTATTTACACTTGAAATAAATCTCAGAAACATTTACATAACCTAAAACTGACACCATCAACTTTAGTGCTCTTGCAGCCTCTGCACATAGTTTGATAATTTTTCAACTTTTAAATTTGCAGAACCAACACCTGAAAATGATAGGTAAATAGAGACACCAGAGTGACTCTGTGACAAGCCCATTCTTCATAGCCAACAGAAGGATCATTGTGACCCAAAGTTTACACATGCTGGTCTGGACATATTTCAGAAACAAACGTCTTTCTCAAATACTAGTGTAAGAGAACAAGTATCTACCTGAAATCAAAGAAAAGCAAGAAATGAAGAAACCATCTAAACAAGCTCAGTACAAAAAGCTCTTTGGGAATAATTGGTTCACGATAGGCTTGCATTTTCTCCAGCCTGGATTTTCAAGATGGCCATTTCATTGACTCATCTACTGTAGTGATAGTGCTGGATTAAAACCCAACTTAGATAAGATCCACCAATATAGAATTAACAGACACCCAATCAAGACAATAATGAAAATACGGAATTGTGTAAAATACAAGTAGTATGAATAAGTTTAGAAAGGATATATTACTCAGCAACAAGGAGGTGATAATTGGATAACTATTTAAAAAAAAACTTGAACTATGTTATGAAACACTAAAAATAAATTCTAGATGGATAAAAATCTAATTATGAAACATATGAAGTATTAAAAGAAAATGAGATCATTAGTCTTATACTTCTGAAGTGAAGGAGACCTGTCTAAACATGACATCAAACATTTAATGATAAAAGATTGATAGGTTTCACTATACAAAAAATTACAATATTCTCAAGAACAAAAGCCCCATCATACATCAATGAACCTAGTTAGTAAGTTAGCTAGTTCCCTATTCAGTTAGAAGTATCTTCATACCAACAGCATCTGAGGTGACTCAAATATATATATATATATTTATGCATTTAGTAATATTCCACCATTAAAAATATACTCCAGAAGATTATAGAAATATGAAAATAAAGGTTGAAAATACAAAACTTACACTTAAGTGGTCCAAAATAATACTTATGTCTACATCCTTGAAACGTGTTCAGTTATGGCTAAGATGGCAGCACCCTTTCAAAACATGTTTCACATGGGTTTAGATCTTTTTTTGTGTGTGTGTGGATTTAGATTTTTACAGAGTTCTGAAACTAACATTGCTGGGGAGAAAGTAAGTGGGTTTATCATTTGTTCTGATGAAAATCGTTCTTATATTTTCAACCTTATGAGGTAGAATAAGAAAAACTGCTATGAGAGGTCAGAATAATTTTCAATGAATTATTTCAATTGTTTGCAGGTAACTGAACAGTTCTAAGATATTTAAGTGCCCCAAAAGTTCTGGGTATTTTGTTTTAGTAAATGTGTGTTTTCATTATGATATAATACCAATACATTATATAAAACTAGAGAAAATAAGGGGAAATTCCACATAATTCCACAACATAAACACAACCAATGTCAGACATTTCACCTCTTGCTTTCCAATAGCTTTCTCCTTTTTAAATCTGCTTAGTTAGATTTAAGAATATAACATCCACTTTACCATCTTTACAATGAGAAAAGGGATTTTTCAAGCTAGTACCAGCCCCATTCAAGTAATCACCAGTTCTAAATCAAGAAAAGTCCAAGGTAATGAGGTTTTCCAATGTCACAGAGAAAGATTTTCTTTGGCCCCCAAAGTGTAATACTTCTGTATAGGAAATGCCTTGGAGGATGTGCTGAACCTATAGCATAAGTTGCAATAGTTTAAAATGTCAGTCTTGTTTCCTATTACATGGCTTTTTCTTCTCCTGTATCTTAGCACTATCTGTGACTATTTTTGAAGAAATTTATTTTTTATCAGGTGGCTGCACGGGTTAGTTATTTTTTCAAGGCCAATTCAAAAACAAATTCTTGTGTTTTCAATTCAGTCTCTTTCTTCTGTTGGCCTCATTTTGGGTGATATGCGAAGAAAGTGAACCTTTTAAAAATATGTATCGGCAGGAAAATCCAAAGCTTCTGAAACTTTTGGGACCTTAAACAAAATTCAGTCATCTGCGTGTGAGATCTGCATATAACTAGTAGTGACATTTTACAAACGCAACATGGTCCAAATGTTATAAAAACTGATTGTAAGGCTGTGTTCGTAAAATATTCAACTTGGTGTGAGTGAAATAACATGTTTTTTTACCCATATAAAAATAGTTATATTTCTTTCAATACATGAGAAACTACTATATGCAATTTCTGACTTTGGATAGGAAAATATGTATTTCTTCTAAAATTGCTATTATCTTCTACTTTCCATCATGATTTCACAGGTATATCCACCGGGGAATTGGATAAATTGAATTAATTTATGTTAGTATTTCCTAGAAGTTCACTCTCCAAATGACACTCTCCAGTGTCATCAACCAATTAGCTGAAATTTTTGTTTTTCTAGTAATAATAAGACAATTCCTTCTCAAACTTCCTGTCATAGTTTGGAGACATGTACCCTGATTGATTTGAAAACTCAATCAACTGAAAACCCAAAGACTAAATTAAAATACCAAGCCATGCATAAGTATGCAAATGCAAAGATGTCTCACTAACATCTCATGATTCCCGATTCATAATCACTTAGAACCTGGCATCAAAAAGAACAGAACCCTGGGTAAAATTTATAACCACACTTCACAAGGAGTTGTTGGGGAAAGGACATTGGTACATTGTGGCAATGACATCACAGGAGTTGGTAGTTCTGGTTCCACCATTGACTATCTATGTGATCTTGGGCTAATCCTTTTCCTCTCTGAGCTGTGATTCCATGAAAAAGTGCTAGGGCCACAGAGACTCAGGAATGATACAAGGAAAAGAAAAAAAAAAAACAACAACAAATATTAATTGCACCAAGAACTCCGAAAAATGAAACATCTAAGGTTTCAAATATTTTCTGGGTAAGCTCTCTCTCAAGTAAAAGATACAGCTGGCTATTTTCTGTTTTTGTGAGGCAGCTCTTGAAATGAAATGGCTTGCCAGTATTTTTCTTAGAGTGGGGGTGGGAGATTGCCTTCTAGTTCTAAGAAGGTAAAAATCTTTCCAGAAATTACTTCCACAGCTTTTCTTATCTTAACCCAGGTTCTTCTTCTTCTCTCTTTTTTTTTTTCTTTTACTTCTCTCTTTCTTCTTAAAATCACCTTTACTACAACCATCCTCCTCCGCCCCCAACTCTTCCTGGTAAAAAAGTATCTACTAAATCTCTCTTCTCTGAAGTCTGATCTTGCACCCACACTCACATCCCCGCCCACTTTTCCCTGCATGATGAGGGACTTAAGCTCCAATTCTGACCCATTTGGAATAATAAAGAAGATGGAAGGGTAAATGTGGGATGTAGAGAGTGAATCCTTCTAGAATCCTCTACTACCTTAAGTACCCTCTGGATATCTTCCTGATATTTCCATGTTATTCTACTTGACAAGAAACTCCTCTCCCTTCCCGCCCCCTTCCAAAAGAAAGAAACTATATGAAGTCGCCAGCATCTCAGAGCTTGAAGAGTTATTAGTGACAAAAATGGAAAACCCATCCACCCAGTTTTCTATTCTTCATTCACTGAGATTCTGTGGGCAGCACTGTTTCTCAGAATGTACTTCAGAAAATATGCAGGTAATTTCTTCACATTCAATACCATCAATTAGCTCCTATTTCAAAATGGATTTTTCTGTCCTCCAAAAAAGCCAATGCCCATTTACTTTGATCTCTTTATAGTTGTCCTTCCTCTTTAGCTAGAAAGTCTTTCCTTGATGTTAAGTATCTGCCAACTTGGAAAGCTAAAGCACCCAAAACTGGCAGAGATACATTATTGTCATCCCTATGTTTCATTTTCCCAGAACCAGGCATAGGGGGAAAAAAATAAAAAATAAAAAACCTATTTTCACATGCAACTGACACTAGCTCAGTTGCTGAGATTAGCTTGTGCGGGTGGGGGAAACGTGCACCAGTTCCCTTTCATATATGTATCCTTTTTATCCTCTTCCATCTGCAACTCAATGGAGAGAAAATGTGATGGGTTGGAGAAATCTGTTCATTCTGGTAAACTGTTTGGAGGTGTCAAGGCTAAGAATAGTCATGGGCTGACATTAAATAGTAGGGACACATGCTGAGCTGGCTCACCCAAAGCTGGTGTCTACAGCAGCACACTAAATTAGAATTTAGATGGGAGACCTTTTTTAGAATATTCTTGGGTCTGATCAGAGGCATTTCAATTTAGAGATGCAATGTGGCCCTTGGAGGCATGAATTCCAATGGACAAGACTGGTCCGGGTGCTCTTAAAAACCCTCTTTAAGCCAGAACATAGAGGTGAAAACCATCTCAATATCCTCCCCTCTATTATGTGGGAGGGGAATTTTTCCTGAACAAAGAGAACGCATATAAGGCAAGCAGGTTAAGCAGTAAAGCCAACCTAAGAGAAATTGTAACGCTTTCTAAAATTATGGAACAATCCTGTTCTTTGACGTTTTCCAGCTTGCAGATTTGTCTCAGAGCTTAGCTGATTCACATCTTGGCAACATCCATAGTCAGCCTAGGTTAAATATATGTCTAAATCTATGTCACTATAAATGTCACGATTATGGCAAAAATACTCATTTCCTTTGGAAGTCATTTCCACTTCCAGTCATTGTTCCTTTAAATCACTTGTATGTGTTTAGACTTAGATGCCAAAGTGGTTAAACTGGTAGACTTGGAAAAGAACAGGTCACTCTTTAGATCAGATTTGGGAAACAATTTTTCAGTGGATGTACCCATTCTTCCACTCTGGAGATTTCCCCAAGTTCTCTATTAAAAATGGATCTTTCACATGCCTTCAGATTTCACCAAACTACTTTTTAAAAGTCTGTTTTCTCTCACAAACTATCAAACATGTTTGTTCAAAGAGATGTGTTAATTCACAGACTCACAGGGCAAGGAGCCTTAGGCTTCAGAGCTCCTGTGGCATTCAAGTATAGAACCCTGCCTCCAGGCAGGGCCCTGCCAAAAATCTGTCAAGAGAACTGAAAGTGTAACCTGTCTCCTAGAGCCAGAGGAAAGAAATTTTCAGTGATCCCAATGTTTAGACACCCCCATGTCGCCTACCTATATGCCTAAAAGGGATTCCCTCATTTTGTTGTTTAAAACTATTTCTTCACATTTTGTTCACCACAGAGTTGGAACACATGTGCTAATAAGCCTGATGGTCATGCAATTTCACAGACATTAGGCCAAAGAAAACCCACTCTGCTTTCCTTTTCCTCATAGATCCACACATTAATATTTTAGTTAACATCACTGTTTTGTGCTCTTGCGTTGCCATGGGAAAAAATACATTCCTCTATGCAAATAAACCGCATTCTGAGCTTATTTATTCATTCAACAGTCACTGAAAGCTCCTGGGGCGCCTGGGTGGCTCAGTCAGTTAAGTGCCTTCAGCTCAGGTCATGATCTCAGGGTCCTGGGATTGAGCCCCACGTCAGGCTTCTGCTTAGCCAGGAGTCTGCTTCTCCCTCTGCCTCTGCCCCTTCCCTGGCTCATGCTCTCTCTCTTAAATAAATAAAATAAAATCTTTTTTAAAAAATGTTATTTATTTATTCATGAGGGACACAGAGAGAGAGGCAGAGACACAGGCAGAGAGAAAAAAAGCAGGCTCCATGTAGGGAGCCTGACGTGGGACTCGATCCAGGGACTCCAGGATCATGCCCTGAGCCAAAGGCAGATGCCCAACCACTGAGCCACCCAGGTGTCCCAAAATAAAATCTTTTTTTTTTTTAAATAATTCACTGAAAGCTCCCATGAGTTAGACTAATTCTAGAGACTAGTATTATAAAGATAAATAAAACATATAAAATCCCTGCCTTCTTGAAATGTAGAACCAAAAAAGAAAAAGAAAAAGAAAAGAAATGTAGAACCAATCTAGTGGGGAGAGTAGACAATCAACATAGTATTAGGTAAAAGAAAAGAAACACATATATAGATTATAGCTTTTTCTTTTAATGAGAAGGAAGTCCATGGCAAGTACAGATTTAGGAGACAAAATAGGCAGTACTATTTGAGATCCTTCTTGGATTTCTATTACATTTGTCAAGTAGACAGTTGGATATATGATTCCAGAGTTGAGAGCAGATATCTAGGAATCATCTGTTGACTCAAACTTAGGATTAATTTCCTCATGTCATTCATTTCGTGATGAGGAGCCTGTCATTTCCATTGCAACCTGTCTCCCTACTCCATACTTCTTTATCTTTTGGTCAGAACAACTGCTTGATATCATCAAGTGTTATCCTAATTTTCTAATACAACTTAACAAGTATTTACTTGACTATATTTAATTTCTAAATTTAATGAGAAATTTCAGCTTCTCTCAGATGATATTTTTACCAAAACTTGTTAGATGTTGTCTTGTGCTTTCTCTTTTGTTAAGTTTTGTGTTTTCTCTTTCTCATATGTATCATGTCATTTAATTCGCCAAAACCTTTATGAAGTAGGTATTACTACAATCTATATTTTGTTAATGAACAAACTGAAAAGCAAATATACTTAGCAAGTTGCCTCCAGTGACACAGTCAGTGTCTTACCAGCTATACAGCCTTCCGATGAGTGGAAATGTTCCCTACCCCAGGTTATTCCTCACCTTAAAGATGTGTATTCAAGTCTACAAATATTCACTAAAAGCCATTTGAGTGTGATACAACCTCTATAGAACTGGGCTCAAGACAAGCAGGTATCCAAGAAAGACATTTACTGATATTTCCTGAAATGAGGACAGATGAAAGATTGGGCATTCCTAGGTGTCTTTGCAGAATTATCTTTAGTCTTCACACCAAGAGTTAATGTTATCTAAAGCCTCAAATACATCAAGTAACCAGCCCAATTCTTAGAAAATGTGAAGTCCTGGATTAGACTTACAGCATGTCTCACTCCAGAATCATATTTTTTTTCACTGTGAGAAGCTTCTGCACCCTTTAGTCTTCTACCAGAAGAATCTAAACACTGATGAAGGTTAAGTGTGTAGATTACAATATTTTCTCCCCACTATTGCCATGAATTTCTAATTACATAGCACCTGTGAGATAATAGAAACTATCTTTTTTTCTAAGATTTTATTTATTTATTTGATAGAGAGAGAGAGCGAGAGCATGAACAGGGAGAAGGGAAGAGGGAGAGGAAGAAGCAGATTCCATGCGGAGCAGGAGGCCTGACGTAAGGCTCAATCCTAGCAACTTGGGATCATGACATGAACCAAAGGCAGACACTTAACTGACTGAGCCACCCAGTGTCATCTATCTATCTATCTATCTATCTATCTATCTATCTATCTATCATGTCTACCCACCCATATGTCTGGCACAGAGCTCCTAAAACCCCTATCATTTCCTAAGTGGTAAGGACATCTCTTGATCTTTGACCCTGCCTCTGACTCAGGGTTTCTAGAACATCTGTAAGTTTTTGAGTGATAAGAGCACTAGGAGCACCTTTTGCTCCATGAAGACAACTGTAGGAAGGCTCCAGGATGGGGGCCGGTCATCAGAAAAATTAAGTCACAATTAAAGACTTGGAATTTTCAGCCCACTCCTCATCCTTCAGAGAGGAGACAGGGACTAGAAATGGACTTAGTAATTGATCATTACAGAGGAAAGGCTCCGTGAGATGCCAATAGTACAGGGATCAGCGAGCTTCCAGGGTGGTGAACACATGCACATAACCAGAAGGGTGATGCACCCCAACTCCACGGGAACAGAAGCTCCCGTACTCAGGACTCTCCCAGACCTCACCTGTGTATCTTTTCATCTATTTGTTCATCTGCATCCTCTATTCTGTCCTTTAATAAGTGGGAAATGTGTTTCCCTGAGATCCTTGAGTCACTCAAGCAAATTAATCAAATCTTAGGAAGGGTTCACGGGAACCTCAGATTTACAGCCATCAGTCAAAAGCACAGGTGACAATCTGGACTTGTGATTGGCCTCTGAAGTGGGGTGGGAGGAGTGTTGTGGAACTTAGCCCTTAACTTGTGAGATATGATGCTATCTCTAGGTAAATAGTGACAGAATTAAGTTAAATTGTATGACACCTGAGTGGTTGCTTGTAATTATTTGGTGTCAGAAAAAAGCCACTGATCTGGTGACCAGTAGTATCAGAAGTGGTGTGTTCTGTGTCAGTAGTATAAGAAATGCACAGGAAGAGAAAGACTTAGGTTTTCCTACTCAGCATCATTTGTCTGTGAATAATGGAAAATAGCTATCACTTACTGGGAGATAAGATATATCCTCAACTAAAAAGAAATCTCAAATGAAGAGCAATTAAGTGATTCACCCAAAGCTGTCCATAAAATTAAGGGCAGGACTTAATAACACAGGTGTTCTGCTTCCAATCCTGTTTTCTATGCTGCCATATATGTATACAATAGAGCCTATTAACTCAGGTCGTGCTGTGAGACAGAAAACCATGAGAACCAAATTAATCTTATTCTCTCAAAGCCAATATTTGCCTCTCTGCTCCTTGCCTCAGTGCAGTCCTCAAAGAAACCTGAAAAACAGGTTCATTTCTAAAAATGGATTATTTTGTGAAATTTATACCATATAACGAAATGATTTAGTGTGAAGTCACTGTTTCTTCTTCCCCCACCTCTTATACTTTTTCCCAAAATAGATCACAGATTATGTAATCCCCCTAAATTATTTTAATGCTAGAATTGCTATATTGCTGGGATTCCTACCGGGAGGACAACTTCCAGGGAGGTTTATTTATAAGGAGGTCATTTTGAAATTTCGGTAGCTTGGATGGGTTCCAGGAAATACCTGCCTTATGATGAATTTTTCTCTATCATGAATAGAATCCCAGAATATAGCAAGGTTGGGTCTAATACATCCCTAGTTCATGATGTAGAAACAAATGAACTGAGATTGAACTTTCATATGATAACTAGGACCAAAAAATTTTCTTCAAGCTATGAGAGAGTAAAAATGAAATTTATTGTGGGAACAGAGTCTCTTCCAGATGGGGGAAAAAAAGTTATGGAAGTAGTCTATCATAATTTATAGCAATTTATAACTTCAAGTACTTTTATTGCATATTCTAATATTTGGTCCTGACAATAAGTAGGTGAAGTATCAGATGTCCAAAGTACAAATGAGGAAAAGAAGGCTAAGGAAGCTTAAGTGTTCCACCAAGAGGCAGACCCCAGGATAAGATTAGAATTTCAAGAGACTTATTGGCAGAGAGAGCAGGAAGTGTGAAGTGAGCCTTCAGACTGCAATGTGGGTCTGACACTTATGGGAAAAGAGAATGAAGGAAAAAAGACTGGACAGAAAAACTCCTGGACAACAGAACAATAGCAAGAAACTTGCAGCTGAAGATTCTCAAGCCTCTGGTGTTGCCAGAATAGACCTGCTTTTTAATATCTCCACCATGCCCCATCTTTGGCTGAGAGCAGCCCACAGGAATCATGGCCTCAGAGTGAACACAGTGGTACATCCAGAGGGGTAGGAGCTGGGAATGTTCAAGTTTTCTCCTCACAGTTGGAGAGTTGACCAGAACATTTTCATGACTTCACGATCCCCTCTGATCACCCAACAACAAGGAGAAATGATGATCCCAGAAGTCTCCTGACATCTGGCAGAGTATTTTATTTGGTGTTTTAAGTATCCATGATACTTATAAAATTTTTTTGCAACTAGAATGTGATCACTGAATACAGTTATGTAAATTGTCCGATTCTTTTTTTTTTTTTAAAGCCAAATCTATAATAGCTATGCATATAAGCCCTGAGTTGTACAGTAAATGTACTAAAATGTTTTGGATGTTCATAAACTATTCTGAACACAAGTAAAAAGGAAAAGAAATTATCTCCTGTGATTTTCTTTAAAAAGATTTTAGTTATTTATATGAGAGAAAGAGAGTGTGTGTGTGCCTGTGCAAGCCCGCAAGCAGGGGGCAGGGGAAGAGCAAGATGGAGAAAGTCTCAAGCAGACTCTCTGCTGAGCACAGAACCTGATGCAGGGCTAGAGCCCAGGCTCCTGAGATCCCGACCTGAGCCAAAATCAAGAGTCAGCCACTTAACCAAAGGGCACTACCCAGGCACCCTCCTGCAACTTTTGAAAGACTTCCACAGATGAGTTTTGTCACTAGTTGCTATTCACTCTAAACTGTCAATATACAAATATTTGTTAAGGCTCACTAGGTGAAATCTTGATGGATACAGAACATTCTAGAACCCATTTAGGTTCAATTGTATATCTATGTAAGTGAATATGCATAAATGAGTTATATAAAATTTTAAAAATCATTCCTAAAAAGAAATAACAGATATATTTATAGTTATCCATTACTACCTGTCTAGTGCACTGCAAGGAAACCCTCATTTTTTTTTTTCCTGAAAACAAGTCTGTAGAACAAACCATTCCTCCAGTGTGCATATGAAGTGATATGCATTAACAGCTTAAGGTGTGACAGGGCATGGCAAAGTCTATATTTGAATTTGGCTGTCAAAAAGACATGCAACATAGCCAACAAAAACACAGATTAAAATACTACGGCTTTAGACACATTCATTGGTTGCTTAATATTCCTTATTACTTGACTGATATACAGACTTTTTAAAGAGTAGACTATCAAGAGATACAAAAGTTTTAGAAGTGATACACTATCGTCATTGTCTTTGTAACACCGAAGAATGGTTTTCCTTCATCCCCAACTATTCCACTTCTGATAAAATCTCAGCAGAAATTCTTGGTATTATGGATCAAGAATACTATTGAAATATGTTTTTGTTTAGACCATGTTTTGGGAGATTCTAGAATAAATCAGATAATTTTTTAATTGAATGGAATAAAAGTTTTTCTCTCTCCACAGGAATGTAGAAATTTGACCAAAAGAAATCAAACATAATTTTCAGTTTTTTTCCCAGGTCACTATATCCGTATCATTGTATATGCTTATTTTTTGTGCCTAAAATACTCTTCGCATATCTCTCCCATTGAAATCAGTCTTTAAGATCCAGTTTACATTTACCTTTTTTTCCTGTGAAGCTTCTGCACCTTTCCTCAGTTCACTCTCCTTCATCACATCTAGAAGATTGTTGATTCTTTTTCTGTACAGTATCCCAACTCTTTGTACAATACTTCCATTATAGCTGCCAAAATACCACTGTGCACTTTTTGTCTGCCTTGCATGACAGCCAAAGAATTTCCTTGAGGACTAAAACTCACTTTTGCTCAGTTTTGTGTCTTTCATAGCCAACACTTAACAAATATTTGCTGAAGGAAGACAAGACTACATGGTAGAAAGCAAATAGCATGGAGAAATTAGCTATAGATATTAAGAATCCTAAAAAGTATGCCATTTATACCTAGCTTTCTAATGTCCCTTTTACATGCATAATCATACAATTTTTGCAAGGAAAAATTGATGTTAAATTTTTGTTCATGTTTCTGTTATTATTACTATCAAAGCCAAACTATAGAGACTAAATCATAATTATATTCTCAAGATAACATTCAAAATAATATATATATTAAAATGATAGATGATGGGGATCCATGGGTGGCTCACCAGTTTGGTGCCTGCCTTTGGCCCAGGGCATGATCCTGGAGTCCCAGGATCGAGTCCCATGTCAGGTTCCCTGCACGGAGCCTGCTTCTCCCTATGCCTGTGTCTCTGCTGATCTCTCTCTCTCTCTCTCTCTCTCTCTCTCTCTGTGTGTGTGTCTTTCATGAATAAATAGATGAAATCTTTTTTAAAAAATGATGGATGAATAGCTAGATGGATAAAGTATACAAAAAGTAAAATAAGGAAATAAGTATTTTAATATATTTATGAGTCCCCAAAATAACCAAAGTTTTTAAAAATATTGACTCATATTTCATGTGAATAGAAACACAACAGAAGACAGAGTGACCATGACTTTAGTATCAAGTAAACTTTCCTCTTTTCACTAACCTCGAACTTGTGTTTTCTTAATGTGCCCAAATATACTATTAAAATTTCATCTATGGAACAAAATTGACTACCTGAATTACAAGTTTTATAAATTGTAATACAGTAACTTTAATTTTGTAAAGGTTGCAATAGCATAATGTAAATAATTTTGTTTCACTTGGCTCAGTATTATATAGTTTATACATTAGTATCTACATACTATAAATCTCTTGATCTTAGCCTTCCTTATAAAGTGCCAAAGGGTAGCCCAATATCTTGTAGACAACAGGCACTAACACATGATTATCAAATTCAATTATAACAAAAATAAAAATTGAAAGGGAAAAAAATATCTTGAAAACAAAATTTTAAAAATCAGTTTGTGGATTCCTTTCTGCCAAATATAAAGCTGCCATTTTGTCTTAATATAGGCATACAATGTTTTATCATTTCTGTCCATCACCGAAAAGCATTCATTTATAGGGCATTAAGCTCATCGGAGTATTATGTTATAAATCTAACTGTATAGAAAATCGCTGTGCCCTGCATTCTGATAATATCCTTGCAGAAGAACAAAGCAACCTGTCATCAGAAAAAAATCAAGTCACAAATCTTCCTGAGAATAAAAAGAACAAAAAAGGAAAATGCTTTATATTAATTCTTGAGTAAACATGACTCAGTGCAGTTATAAGTTTACGGATTCCAAATGTGTTTGTATAGAGAACAGATTGTTATATGTTAGAAACAGATTGTTATCTAGTAAAAAAGTGACATGGAGTTAGATAAGGCAGAACCTTATCTGTCATTATTTACCTGTGTGACCTCACACGTGCCCCTTTATCTCTCAGGTTCAGTTTCCTTTTCCATGGATACCTAGCTCACAGAGTTTTTATATGGAACAAATGAGAGAATGCATATTAAATCCATGTTAGCTCTAAACTAGAATACTCAGAAACAGTATTATACCATGTTTATAAATCCCACATAAATGCATAGACACACAGTGTTCAAGAGAATTAAAATATATCCATTACATGAGCATATGTGCATTCCACAAGTAGCACCATGTCCTAACAGATTGCTGTCACATTGCATTTGTATCTGTAAGCATTAGTGCCATTTTCGCATACCTGTTAAGCAATCTTCTGTTATTACTTTGCAACACATCATTTATGTCTCTCTCTTTACTAACATAAGACCATTATCTTGCCATTCAGCAATGACAGATGATTCATCCAAGATTCCAAATGACACCTTCTTGATATAAGGGGGGGGGAGACCAACAACTTTGCTTCTTCAGTTTTTTTTTTTAACAGATACATTCTGCATGTGCCTTGGATTCAGTTCCTGAGAAAAAGGCACAGAATGTATTCAGTAGCCCAAACCTCAGGAATTCATTATATTTTCAAGGGGTAGAGGACAAAAGATATAGCTTCTTCACCAGTTACTTGTAAATTTTAACCCTACAGACTATTCTGCATGGAGAATCCAAAATGTTGGGAGTTGGCAAAGCAGAGAGTGGGAGAAAGGAATGCAAAAAATGATTAACTCAATAACACAAACCAAATTCACTGCCTATCTTCCCAGTCTGTCATCAGCACAAGATTGGCATGGCAAAGAGATAAAAAGCCTTTCCTGCAGTCTTTGATATAGTGATCCTATGTTCTGTCCCAAGTCAGGATTTGCTGAGTGATTTTTTTCTTTGATTTGTAATTTTATATGTTAATATTTTATTAACAATGATAAATAACTTGTATTGAATGCCTATTATGTATTAACCATTAGATCATCTCATTTAATCATTAAAACAACTTTGCACAGCAAGTAGATACAAATAAGACTTAGGTCATGTAGAGAATCAGTGAAAGAGCTTGGATTTGAATCTAAGTGTACTAGAATCCAAAATCCTCTGTTTTTAACAACTCCTTTATTTGGCCTGTCAGGGCAAATGGAAAGATTGTCATGGAAAGGCATGAAATTAATTGACACTTTAAGGACACCAAATCCTCTTTACTGAAAAGTTTCTCTTCAAAGGGGAAGGATGGCTTGTTATTGCCATTCCTTTGTAAAAATTAACCTAATAAGCACTCTTAACCTCTGTAGATACAAAGTCACCTTCTAGTAGGACATCTGTGTATGTAGGAAGACACAAATGAGAACAATACAACACAATGAGCAATTATTGCACATGCAATGAACAAAGCATATACAGGTTCTGTAGGAGCACAAAGGTGGCCTCATTGCCTGGTGGCATTAAGGAAAGACTTCCCTGAAAAATCCAATCCAGGACAGAATTTTGAAGGGAAAAATTTCCAGAGATGTGGAACAGTAAGGAGAAATCTGAGAAGAGTGAGGGCATTTAAGGCAGAAGAACAGAGCATGCAGAGGAGTGGAAGTAAGAATAAGCAAGGTGTGCTTAAGAAGCTCGAAGGTGCCTTAAAGAGGAATGAATAGAAATGAGATGTAAAAAATACCTGGAGCCAAATCATAGCCTTATACGTCACACAAAAAATTTAGGTTTTAGGCAAGACAGAGTTATTGAAGGATTTTAAATAGGGCATTGAATTAACAGCCTTGCATTTTAGAGAAATTATTTAAGTTTTTGTCTAAAAGTAGATAAAATGGGATCAAAACCACAGACAGGAAGACAATTGACAAATTTGCTCAAACCAGACTTTTTAAAGTGAATAAATTCTCACCCAACTGAGAAATCTAAAAAAAAAAATAATAATTTTTATTTTTTTGAGTATATAAAGGACAATCTTATAACCAACTATTGCCTTAGAACACTGTTGTTGCATCTATATTTCTAATGTCAAAATGACAACAATGGTCTCAGGTACAAATCCATATTCGTATTCTTTTCCCAGTTAAGATAAAATTCTCCTTTGTCATTAAAATTTTCAGTTAAAAATATTTTTCTTAAAAAAAATATTTTTCATAGACTAAGGCTTTAGTTTCTTAAGTTATTTAATAAAATGAGACTTAGATTTGATATCACAAGAACGATGCAATAGAGAGAAACTACTACTTTAATTGTTAAGGGAAAATAATAAAAGAATAAAGACAGATTTTTAAGTGATGAACTTTCAGATGAGAAACAGTGATGAAAATTTTTGATTACCATGTACTGCACAGTAGTGCAGGTATAATAAACTTGAAAGAAGCAGGGGTATAGTATCAAAAGTACAATTCTTTTCATCATGTTTCAGTTAGAAAGTTATCAGTAAATAAGCAATAAAAGAACTTTTATTATATTTTAATGGTAATGAATCTATGATTGCTATTAAGTTCATAGACCTATCAATATAATTATTTAGTTATTAAAATACCACTGTTAAGAAAGAAAAAGGGGGATCCCTGGGTGGCGCAGTGGTTTGGCGCCTGCCTTTGGCCCAGGGCGCGATCCTGGAGACCCGGAATCGAGTCCCGTGTCGGGCTCCCGGTGCATGGAGCCTGCTTCTCCCTCTGCCTGTGTCTCTGCCTCTCTCTCACTCTCTGTGACTATCATAAATAAATAAAAATTAAAAAGAAAAAAAAGGACCCTGGGGTGCCTAAGTGACTCAGTCTGTTGACTGTAAGACTCTTGATTTCAGCTTAGGTCATGATCTCAGGGTTATGTGATCCAGCTTCACACGGGGCTCAGTGCCTGCTCAAGATTCTCTCTCTGTCCCTCCCTCCCCACCTCTCTCTCTTTCTCTCTTTCTCCCTCTCTAAAAGGAAAAAGAAGAAGAAAAGAAGAAAAGAAGAAGAAGAAGAAGAAGAAGAAGAAGAAGAAGAAGAAGAAGAAGAGGGAGGAGGAGAAAAGAAGAAAAAGAATGAGGAGGAGGAGGAGGAGGACCTAATATAATCATGTTGACGGTAATTAGACATAAATGATAGTTTACTATACTTAGAGTCAAAAGGATTAAGCAAATAATAAATAAAACAGAATTCAATAAGGCATTTCCAATAGCAAACACAACTTCGGCACCTTGGTTTCAGCAGGAAAAAAAGTCTGTGACAAATCTTATTTTGAATGCTATCATTTTGCTGTTTTGCTTGTATTTGCTTTCTAAATTTGTTTAGATTCGAGATTTCATTAGAAAGTATAAGCCCAAGGAGTTTATGCCTAGTGTTATGCAGTGTGATAAAAATAATTTCAAGTCGATATTTGGCATTTGTTGGATTTATTTCTCCTAGAAATGGACACATATACTACTAAAGTTTAAGAAATACTGGCCTGGGGTACCTGGCTGGCTTAGTTGGTACAGCATGTGACTCTTGATCTCAGAGACCTGAGTTCAAGCCCTAAGTTGGGTACAGAGCTTACTTAAAAATAATAATAAAATAAAAATCAATAAAGTAAAAAAAAAAAAAAAAGAAGAAAGAAAGAAAGTAAAGGAAACACTGGCCTGCATGAGAAATGATGAGGGTTTAAACTAAGACATGTAAGGAAGAGTTGGAAATGATCCTGTATCAGTGCTTGGGAAATTAAGTGGATAAATTCATTCACTCACTTTAATGAAAACAACTCTCATTGGCTAACTATAGTATATAAGTTACTGTCTTCAATATTAAGGGTACAGAGATAAAAGCGATAGTCCTGCCCTGGGGGATCATGGAAATTCCATTCTTTGAGTGATCGCAGTGTGAAGCTCAACCAGTATTGCTCCAGGATTTTATCCCTAGTTGCCTCAGAAATCCCTGGTGATTAAGGCTCAAGAGAATATTTTCATCATTTCTCTCTAAATCAGTGGAAAAAATCTTACCTGCCAGTCAGCATTTCCTTTATAATATTAAAAGTACAAAAGGTGATAGCCTAAAACAGCCTTCAGGCAAACTGAAATATTTACCAAGCCCTAACACTTGCTCCAATCTTGAATATTCCTGAGAGATACACAGGTAGCCAAGGACAGAAAATTACAGTTCCTCCTTATTTGCCAAGCAAAACTGATGTCTCTTCTCAGGGAAATGGATATTGGTCTTGAAAACTGATGAAGTGCATGCTAATCTTTAAGTCGTGTTTATATTAAACAATATTTATAAATATATTTGGATAATAATTATTTCCCCTTGCTATTTTACTCCATGTGTGCTCTGATAAACATTTTTAATTATAACAAAAGAAGGAAAAAGAGAGAGAAGAAGTAAGGAAAAGGAGAGGAGAGGTAGGGAGAAGATGGAGAGAGAGGGGAAGGATGAAGCATATCAGGAAGAAGTCCTTAAATCAAGATAGACATATCTTAAAAGATGAAATAAGATGTAATAAGATGAAATCCCATCTTTATCTTTGGATTGGCAGAGGAAAGATGAGCACAGTGACTGTCTTCAAGCCATCACCTGAAACATTTTCTTGAAGCCCACAGTCAATCTTATCCCAGTTCTACTACTATTTCTTGCTGGTAACATCTCTGTTTTCAGTTTCCAGATGAGAAAAATGGACAAGAAAAGGACTAACTCAGGGGAAGGATGACAGGATTAAGACAGTAATGTACATAGAGCACTTAGAACACCATCTAGCACACAGGTGGTGAATGGTAAATTTGGGTTCATTATTATCAGTATATTATTTACTGGGTGTCCATTGCGAACAGAACACCATCCTGGTGGCTGAGCTGAGCCCCTAGAAAATTGGCAGTCAAAGCTTCTGCCCTCCAGGGACAAGACACACTGCTTTGGGACCAACAGGGAGATGAACGTTTTATAGGGGAGCTCTAGTTGACATAATTATCACCTACATCCACCTTTTGCCTTTTGGTTCCAAGCCAAAACCTTGTATGTGATTGTATAGACAATAGGCATATTCTTTCATAGGTTTGACATAGCAAAGGCATTCCCAGAAGCTTATCTGAAAAGTAACTGTATCAGAAACTCCTGGGGAACTTAGGAAAAGTATAAATTTCTAGGCCCCACCCCTAATGAATATATATCTTGAATCTTTAGAAATGGCACACAAATGCCATCCATGTGCATATTACTCATCCTCAGACACAGAAAACACAGCATAATGGAGAGCATTCCAATATGTCAAAGAATGCCCAGAACAGACATTAACATCATTTATTTGGAAAGGAAATGACTCCGTATCACTGTATGACTCATGAGGCACTGCCTGCCCCAGACATCAGGAGGCAGCAGCCTTAAGTGAAAGCTCTGCAGCCAGACAGACTGAGTAGAAATCTGGCTCCTCTTAAGAGCTGGGTGAGCCTGGGCGGGTTACTTAACCTCTCTGTGCCTCAGAATCTTCATATATCAAAGAGGTATTAAAACCAGAGGTCTCACTCATTGGTGATTATGAAAATTATGTACAATCAACGTAAGATACTTGAAACACTACTTGGCACACAAAATTTACTCAGTAAATGTCAGTTATCATTATTAGCATCAAGAATTATTGTTAATCTAAGTCCACAATATAGAATCGATGAACACTTGAGCATTAAGGGATTTCCCCTCTTCTATTTATATTCTCAGTAACTCGTTGAATTAGAAGTCTTTCTTTTGCAGCTGTCCCTGAAAGTAAGCTTTCCAAAAAAAAAATGAGTTAAGATGAAAAATAACATTTCAGCAGCTCAGGAATTAATCTTTCCAATTCCATGAATATCTTTTTAATTTGGCATGTTTTAATGCAACACAAGGAGAGAGAATTGCTTAGCAAATTCTGAGCACTTATTACAGAAAATTTCAAAAAGTCCAAAAAAAAAAAAAACACAGAGAGAAATATATCTATGGGGTGAAGACAGAGGCAAAAATCAGTGGAAATGGAAAAAAGTTAATCAATAAATCACCCTATCATGTGAATTCCATTTTTTTCCATGTAGACTTGTATTAAAAACAAAAAAAGTAAATAATCTGTTCACTGAAAGTATATGGAAAGTCCTACTCATCCCTGCCTTATAGATTCCAAAGAATTCACTGATACTCTGTTAATACAGAAAATTAGTCGTTGCCTAAATTAACTAATGTGAGTCAGAAATCTGGGAACTTCTGTGAGATTACACTTTGTGTGAATTGCTCCTTCACAAATACCCTCCACACTACAGGCCCATAAATTATTAATGTCTGTTATGGTTGTTAGGGGCAATGTATGGAAATTTATCCAGATTCCAAAATCCCAAATAAAAGTAAATGGTTAAAAATGAAAGAGAAAGAAGGAAGGAGACAATTATATTGGTTTGGTGAGAGCTGAAGCATTTCTCCTACTCCATCAGCATTGATTTTAAAGATCTAAATGACATACAGACTGATGAATAATTCAGATTTCATTTATTAGTCCACTGACCCTACACATGGCTTCATAAAAATGAAAATAATGTTATTCTCCTGCTTCATCCTCCGTAGAATGGAATATGCCTATGTAGCTGGGTAGAATTTTTTGATGTAGTTTGCTCTGGCACATTGTATACACATATATTTGCATGTCATACATTTGGAAGAAATGTTGAGATGAACAATTTCAATAACATGTATAAAGGAGACCATTTTGCCCCCTACTGGTAGATGACTTAGGTCTGTAAAAAACAATGCTGATTATCATGTAACAACTGGTTACCTGGCAACTAAAAACTAGACAATGTAGCAATACAATTCTATGTCCCCAGTTTAGGATTGACACAAAGGGAATTGCCACCAATGCATCTACAGGGCTATATCCTTAGAAGATTATGAATTTTCTCCCATGGCCTCCCATCTCTGTTCTAAGAATTTAAAAGCATCACATTAAAGTCTGCTGCAGAGACAAAGTAAAATAATAAATTTGCAAGAATGAATTTTATAGACTAATTTTTCTGGTTTTTTGATACAAAATTTCAAGAAAATTTCTTTCAGGATTTTAAAGAGTTGGACTTCAACTTCTAAGAACTTAAACTATAACTTAAAATATAACTTGAACTATAACAAGTTTCAGAGCTTTTGGGATCCCTGGTTGGCTCAGAGGTTTAGCGCCTGCCTTTGGCCCAGGGCGCGATCCCGGAGTCCCGGGATCAAGTCCCACGTCGGGCTCCCGGCATGGAGCCTGCTTCTCCCTCTGCCTGTGTCTCTGCCTCTCTCTCCTCTCTCTATGACTATCATGAATAAATAATAAAAAAAAAATTTTTTTTTAAGTTTCAGAGCTTTAACTTCACCCTGGAAAATTTTAGGAAGAATGAATTTTTTTTGTTTTCTATTTAAATTTTTATTTATTTATTCATGAGAGACACAGAGAGAGAGAGAGGCAGAGACATAGGCAGAGGGAGAAGCAGGCTCCCCGAGTGGAACCTGATATGGGACTTGATCCCAGGACCTCAGGATCACACCCTGAGCTGAAGGCAGATGCTCAACCACTGAGCCACTCAGGTGCTCCAGGAAGAATGAACTTGTATTAAAATTTGGAGCACTTCTATATATTGTTGGCCTTAAATTGTTAGTATGAATTAATATTGTCATAAACTTATTATAAAACTATGTCGACATATACTGGACTATGTGCCTGAGAATTTTGTAATGATAACTGAAGAAGCAGTGAATTTTCATTCCTGAGTATAGATAGTGAGGCCTTGATATGATTTAATTTAATCAATTTAATCAATTTAATCAATTTAATCAATATGCTGTCCTAATCCATTTCTAAGATTTCTGGAGGCAAAATTCACACCCAAACCAGCACTTCCAGGAGGATGCTCAGAGGAACAACTGTTATTAGGGGAGACAGTGTATGCAAATGGAAGTGGGACTCAACACAGGCTTAGTATTTCAGACAAATGGACTATGAGAAGCAAGAGCTAAGAAAGTGAGGGAATAGCTCAGAAGAGACTACTTACTTCCCCCGTTCCTCAAGTTTTCACGTGGAGTCATGTTACTGAAGCAATACTGGCCATTTAGTTGGTGAAAGATAGCTATTGGCCCCTCCTTCTTATTTCCTACTCAAAGGTCAAACATCAATAATTGGGCCTCTTTCACTCCCTCTCTGCCTGTGATTAGGAGAAGGTGACAATGGATCAATGTATCTTCTCTGCAGAATCAAAACTTCCCTCAGGTGGGCCGTTTCTACAGCTAGAGTGGGAATAGAAGGGAAGAGGGGATTGCTAATATCATGTGTTCCTTACATCTAAGTGAAATTGAGAGCAAAATAAACAACAAATGAGAAAAATGTGTCCTCACCAGACATGCAGGAAAAGAAATGGCAAAAGGAGTTCCCCAGAAAGAAGAAAAAGGACCCCCAGGGGAAAACATGGAAATTCAGGAAGAAATAACAAGCAATGGAAGAGGTAGCCACATGGAATAAATCAAAATATATTGACTTTTTTAAAAAAAAAGCATCACAATATGTTTAATATGCCTAATTGAAATACATGGCAATACAAATTGTGAGCAGCAGGTGGTAAATGAAGTTAAAGTGTGTCAAGGTCCTAACATTATCAAGCAAGTGGTCAACATAACCATTTTCATTAGACTCTAATAAGCTAAAATGCATTTTATAATCCCCAGGTTAACCAGTAAAACATTAGGAATGAAAGCAAAACTAAAGGATCTCTAACAAATTAGTCAAGGAGAAAAACAGATTGATAAAAATATCTAAGTACTAAAAATGGAAGGACAAAAAGGGAACATAAGATAGGTGGCCTAATTTGAGATAAATAATAAAATAGTAGGAACAATAAACACATATATAGATAAACTACTCAAGTAAAAGTATATTATTATTAGATTGGATAGGAAAGTAAAAGATTGTTACATGCTGTTTATAAGAAAACCACCTTAAATATACAAATATCAAAAGTTGAAAATAAAAGGATACGTCATCAACCAAGCTATAGTAATATCAAATAGACAGATTTGAGGCAATAAATGAGATAAAGGAAGATATTTCTCAATGATAAGGAAGAATGATAAACCAGGAAGATACCATTTTCAATAGCATTTAATAAACCAAATACATTGTAATAGATCCAACAAAAGATTCAAAAGACCTCTGCAGTGAAAAACTCTAAAATAATATTGGGAGGAATTAAAGAAAGTATAAATAAAAAGAGGAACATATGCTACCCATGTATTAGAAGGCTCATTATAGAGATATCAATTCTCAAATTGATTTGCGGATACAATGCAACCTCAATCAGAATCCCTGAGAGATTTATTTTTGTGTAGACATTGACAAATTGATTCTAAAACTTACATTGAAAATGAAAGGTCAAGAATAGCCAACATGTTGTGGAAAAAGAACAAAGCTGTAAGATTTATCCAAATATCAAGACTTAGTATAAAGTAATAGTAGGGTCACCTGAGTGCCTCAGTGGTTGAGTGTCTGACTTTAGCTCCGGTTATTATCCCAGGGTCCAGGGATCCAGTCCCACATCAGGCTCTCTGCAGGAAGTCTGCTTCTCCCTCTGCCTATGTCTGTCTCTTTCTCTGTGTGTCTCTCATACATAAATAAGTTTAAAAATCTTTAAAAACAATAAAAACAAAAATAAAGTAATAGTAATTTAGGTAGCATGCTGTGGCTGAAAGGAGATAAAAAATAGACTAATAGAACAGAGAGATGAGAAACAGACATGAATGATATAGAAGAGGAAGTACAAAAATAGACCCACATATATTTGGCATTATTGTTTATAACATAAGTGATGCTCCAGTGCAGTAGAGAAAAGGTAGTCTTTTTAATAAATGGTTCTGATTCAGTTGGTTAACCATATATCAAAATTAAATCTATCTCCATACTGTACACATATCAATTCCAGATGGACTGGAGATCTAATGGTGAAAGCCAAAATAATAAACATTTTAGAAAAATAAAATACTTTCAAAAACTTGCATAGGCTAAAATTACTAAATAAGGATGCAGATCACTAACTATAAAGGGAAAAAATGATAAATTGAACTACACTAAAACTTCAATGTTTTATTTATTAAGACAGCATCAAGAGGTTCAAAAATCATGCCATAAAGTAGCAGGGAATATTTATAAGAAATATATTGACAAAAAACTAATATACGAAAATGTATAGGGTTCCTATAAGTCGGTTAAAACAGTGGCAGAGATTCTCAAAAGGCTTCACAAAAGAATATCTCTAAATGATAATAAGTATATGGAATAGTTGTTAAATATGATTACTTGCAAGGGAAAATTAAAATAAAACCACAAAACATAGATATATTCATTAAAACTGATCTTCAACAATGGTGCCAATTCCTTGGGGGAAAGAATGGTCTTTTCAATAAATAGTGCTGAAACAACTGGATATCCACATGCAAAAGAATAAATTTGGAAACCTACCTCACACTAGATCAAAAAAAAAAAAAGCTCAAAATTAAAGAACTGAATGGAAGAGATAAAACCATAAGATTCTTAGACAAAAAATACAGGTGCCAATTTTCATAACCATCAACTAGGCAATGGTTTCTTTTTCTTTTTAATATTTTATTTATTTACTCATGAGAGACAGAGAGAGAGAGAGAGAAAGAGAGAGAGAGAGGCAGAAACACAGGCAGAGGGAGAAGCAGGCTCCATTCAGGGAGCCAGATGTGGGGCTTGATCTGGGTCTCCAGGATCACGCAGGCGGCGCTAAACCACTGAGTCACTGAGGCTGCCCAGCAATGGTTTCTTAAATATGACACCAATAGCATAAGCAACCAAACAAAAATTTGATAAATTAGACTTCGTCAAAATTAAAAATATTTTTTCACTAAAGGATATTATCCAGAAAGTTAAAAGACAACTCAAAAAATGGGAGAGAATCATGTATCAATGCAAATCATATATCCAATAAAATTCTAATATACAAGATATAAAGAACTATTACAATTCAACAACAAAAAGACAAATCAATTAATAAACAGGAAAGGGATTTATATAGACATTTTTCCAAAGAAGATAAGCAAATGGGAAATAAGCACATGAGAAGATATTCATTAGTATCAGCCATTAGGAAAATACAAATCAAAATCACAATACAATACCAGTTTACATCAACTAGGATGGCTATAATCAAAAAAGGAAAACAAAAAGTATTGGTGAGGATCTGAGAAATTTGAACTCTCATACATTGTTGAAGAAAATGTAAAATAGTATAGCCATTTTGGAAAAGTTTGGCAAATCCTCAAAAAGTTAAACGTAACATTACCATATCACCCAGCAATTCCACTCCTAGGTATATATTCAAGAGAACTATAAACATATGCTCACACAAAAACTCATACATAAATGTTTATTCATTATACCCCCAAATGGAAATGAATCAAATTTCCATCAACTGATGAATAGATAAACCAATATGGTATATCCATAAAATGAAATATTAGCCATTCATAAAAAGGAATGAAGTGCTGATTCATGCTACAACATGGAAGAACCTTGAAAACATGCCAAGTGAAAGAGGCCAGGCATAAGAGGCTACAAATTGTAAGATTCCCTTTACATGAAATGTCTAGATTTAGGCCAGCCCATAAAGATAGAAAGTAATACAGAAAGTAGTTTTCAGGGCCTGGGGTAGAGGGAAATGGTATATAGCTGTCAAGAGGTAGGGAGTGTACTTTTGGGATCATGAAAATGTTCTGGAATTAGATAATGATTGTTGGGTAGTATCATGAATATTCTAAAGAGCACTGAATGGTACATTTTTAAAGGGTGAATATCAGGGACACCTGAGTGGCTCACTGGTTGCGCGTCTGCCTTCCATTCTGCCTTCCCTGGAATCCTGGGATTGAGTCCTGCCTGGGGATCCCTGTAGGGAACTTTCTTTTTCCATGTCTTTGCCTCTGTCTCTGTGTGTCTCTCATGAATAAATAAATAAAATCTTTAAAAAATAAATTAAATAATGGTGAATATTATGGTATTTGAATCACATCTCAATTCTAAAAGTATAAAATAAAACAATAATCAATGCCATAACACACCCATCAGAATAACTAAAATGAAAAGGGCTGACTACCTTATGTTGCTCAAAATGTGTAACAGCTGAACCTCTCCCATGCTTCTGGTGGAATTACAAATTGTAACAATCACATAGAAAACTCGTTAGTTGTTTCAACTAAAATACGAAATATGTATACCCTATGATCCTGCAATTCTCTGGGCATAGATGCTACAGAAATGTGTATGTTCACAAAATTTGCATAATGTATATTGCAAGGTTGTTCACATCAGCACTATTCATATCCCCACAATGGAAACTATCCAAATGTCCATCAAGAGTAGAATAGACTAAAACCATTGTGGCAATATTTGCACATTGTAGCACTGCATGCAGCAATGAAGATGGACAAATTATTGCTCATGCAATAACATAGATGAATCTCATAAACATAATGATGAGCAAAATAAGCTTTGCACCAAAGAATACCAACTATATCATTTCATTAATATAAACTTGAGAAATAGATAAAACCCATCTACTGTATCAGAAGCCAGGGAGCCTGTGGTAATGAGAAATGTGTAGCATGAGAGACCTGAAATTATGGGAATGTTTCCTGTTGATCTTCATACTGGCAACAAGGGTGGGTTAACTTTATGAAAATTATTGAGTTATATATTTATGTGGAGGGCACATATTTGTATATATATTATACTTCAACTTATAAAGCTTATGTTAAAAATGAAGAGAGTCAAGAGAAAACCATGCATATGAAGATATATATTAAAACTAATATTTCAAATAATTTGATGACATTTTTGGACTGGGATGATAATCCTAAGATTTATGTGGAAATCCACTAACGATTTCCCTCAGTGGGGCACCTGGGTGGCTCTGCCCATTAAGCATCAGACTGATTTTGGCTCAGGTCATGATCTCAGGGTCCTGAGATAGAGCCCTTCATGAGGCTCTGCACTGAATGTGGAGCCTGCTTGGGATTCTCTCTCTCCTTCTATTCCTGCTCTGCTCAATCTCTCTCTTAAAAAAAAAAAAAAAAAAAAAAGAAAAGAAAAAAGAAAAGAAAAGAAAAGAAAAGAAAAGAAAAGAAAAGAAAAGAAAAGAAAAGAAAAGAAAAGAAAAAATCTTTCCTCCAAGTTGGAGACCAGTCTAATAATACATTCTTATAATAGTTGATAATTAATTTCAAATGTTTGAATTTGAATTGGCAATACTTTCCCATTTCCCATTTGATTCTTTCTTTGCTACAATCCTGATATTCCATAGCACTGGCTTTCTCCTGCTACAAACTTAGCATAATCTCCAAAAAGGAAATGAGAATAAAGAGACTTGATTTTTCTTAGTAAAACTATGCTGGTCCCAGGGGATTATCACAGTTTTTTCCAGGTTTTCTCATTATAGTTTAGAATATTGAAGAGGACTGAGATTAAGGTTATTTGCCTACAGATTTAATAACCTATATCATCTGGTTTGAAAAATTACTAAAGAATTTCTTTATCTCTAGTTTTAGGGGTGTTTCCATGATCTCTCAAATAGTAATAATTAGTATGTTTCCATGTCAATTTATATATATGCAAAGGAATTTAAAATTTCATTTAATCCCAGTATTTATAATCAGCTACTACTCGTGATCATTCATGCTTAAAGTAAAATAAATAATTTTGATATTTGTAATATTCCAAGCTGTGCATCTCCTTATTGGGAAAAAAATTTTATTAGCTATTAAATTTTTTACGCTTGCAAGAGTCCACAACATTTTTCAAGGCTGAATTCAATTCCAATTCCCTGCCTTCACATTAAAGCCTACATAAACTACTCCATATGAATAGTTATTTAATATTTTATTAGAGCTTTTAATTTTACTATCCCTTCAGTGACTTATTCCCTAGCTTACAAACCTTATGGTCAAGAAATTCTTCCCAAGAGCTAATATGAATTTTCCATCCTGTGTTTCGCATCATTCTAAAAGACTTCTTAAATCTCCCTGCCTGCCACCAATTCTCTAATAACACAATTCCTTTTTTTTGTTCTGGTTCCATTCCTAATGCCAATTCTTGCCGCATATTGGCTAACATAAATAAGCTGCCCTAAATGAGCATAGAATGCATGTTAAGGTCATCAGCATAGGATCCAAAAGCTTTCATATTATGAGTGTAATCTTAACTAAATGACTTAACTTCTGTCAACCTCAGTTTCCTAATCTAATGAATCAAAATAGTATGTACTCCGTTAGGTTATTGTGAAGATTCTATGATACAGAATATGAGGTAAGCTAATGTTTGCTTGTACGAAAAGCTCAATCATGTTATAATTACAACTGTAGTTGTTAAGATATTTTTGGTTGCAAGTCAATGAAATGGGTATATTTATTCAAAAAAGAGGAAAAGCAGGGCATAGTATTTGAATGACATTTACAGAAGAATTCGAGAATCAATGCTTTGTATACTTAGCCATTAGAGTCACCAAGGGGACTGTTGCACAGGTCTAGCACCATTAGCATTAGTGGCACACAACACCAGATGTGCTTTCTTTCTCCATTCCAAGTTCCAAATTCAAGAAGAGAACCTTATTGCTCCAACATGGTTCCCCTGACAGAGGGTCAAATAATATATACAATTTTACCCTTCCAGAAACATAAAACTCATGTCAAAATAATACTTAAATTTTTCTTCAAAAATGTCACCATTGCATCTCACTTGATTCTGTAATAAGAATGCCAAGTAGGTAAAGAGGATAAAAGTTTAAAGGCATAGATCAGACAAGAGATCTGCTCAAGGCCAAATGGAAGTCTATGGTCAAGTCAAAACAAAAGCCCTGTCTGCTGATTTAGCTACATGCTTAAATGCATGCATTGCCTTAGCTCCAGGAGGTATCTATTCCAGGGTCTGGGTCCCTGCCATACATTGGCCCTTTTATCTGTACTTGAATATCAGAGCAGCAACAAACAAACAGGTATAAAACCAAAGATACTCGTAATGTTCAGAGCAGATACAATGTGTTGCTTGTGTGAAAAAAAAAAACAAAAAATTAAGACTCTGTAAGTAGAGGAGAACCAGCATACTAAGTAAAGAAATCTCAACAAAGGCACAAACCAGGAGAAATTTACCTCAGTTTCAGGAAAAGAAAAAAAAAAGTGGAGAAAAAAAAGATAGTGTATATGGAGAAAAAAAAATAAACAAATCTCAAAACGCTGGTGTAGCTTACCTGCCAATGCAGCACGGGCCAATCACCAGTATTCTGATGCCTCTACTTATCACATCCAGTCTCAACAGAACAGCTGAGTTACAACTAAAAAGCCAAAAGACTCATGGTGGGTTCTAGATGAAAATATACAAAATGAAGCAATGAAAAAAAAAAAAAGAACTAGGCTATTTTCCTCAAAATATTTATGGCAACCATGCTGCAAAGCTCCCGAAGAAAAAAATAAAAGAGGATTGTTATGAGGTGAAAGGAAGCAGGATAAAGAAGAAAGGGACACGAATATAAGAAAGAAAGGCCTTTCATGGAATTTGTACTGCGCATGTGCACTTATTTTATTCAGAAGAATGTTGCTGCACAACCCAGCAGGGGTAAACTATTATTTATCTCTGGTTATTAGCCAAGCCTAAATTGTGTAGCAAAAATAACAAAGGATTTTCTTTACATCTAATTAGACATAAAGACTAGAACAATGTTCTTGTGAAAGGATGCTTTTAAGATGCTTTTTTGGAATTGAAAGAGTAACAACATTTGTTTTGTGTGGTAAACAGAAGCCTTTTGGCAGTGCAGTTGCTTTCATTTTGAAACTGCCAAGAATTATTTGCTTATCTATGGAATTTCAACGACTTTCCCTGCCTGTGAGTCATATGGATGCTAATCTAGAATAAACAGGGCTGCAGAAGAGAACACTGGGGCTTACTAACATGGCCAGCGGGCAACTCCCCCTCCACACCGGGATCACAGTCAGGTGCTCACAGTTTTCCACCAGAGACAGAGGGTGGAAGAATCGACGAAGACAGAGAAGACCATGTAAAGGGAGGGAGAGAAGTCAGGCACGGAAGTATCTATCCACCCCCTCTCAGAAGAAATACAATAAGGGAGGGAAGGACAGGAGATCAAAGGAAGAGCAGTGAGAGAGAAGATGACACAATTCCCAAAGGCAGAATCATCCAGGCAGACGGGAAAGGTGTCAATAAATAAATACATACAAAGGAAGAAGGAACAGGGAAAAATGGGAAAGGGTCCGGTAGACAGAGCAAGAAGATAGAAAGTGAAAGGAATATGAGGGACAAAATAGGAAAAGGCAGGGAAAGACTTTGGGAAGCAAAGAATATAGCCTAATATAATTTGGAAAGGACTATAGTGTTGTCTAAATGATAATGGTATCGGACAGTTTGATAGGTATTTGTGGCTGTTTCCAGCCTCTCTGAATACTATATAGATTATCCAGATTTTCTAGGGTTTATCACCACAGGCATATAGGATTAACAACCCAATTAAGTAAAGAATTATTGTCCAATCCTATCCTTAGGCTCATATAGCACTCTTTCCAGATTCTCTGAGGATGGTACACAAAATGCAATAATCGGGAAAGGTAGGAGTGTGTGTGTGTGTGTGTGTGTGTGTGTGTGTGTGTGTGTATAAATTTATCTATCAATACTTAAGATTTTTCAAAATCTAGGTCAGAAATCCCCAAAAGTACTAGGTTCAGAGAAAGTCATTAAATTAGCAAATATTATTTAGCATGTACTATGTATCAGACACCAGGAATTGAGTGGGAAAAAAAAAAACAGCGTCTGCCACACAGAGCTGAGACCCGAGTGTGGAGTATATGGTAAATAGTGTGACAGAGGAGGTAGTACAGAACCATCGCGATCCATCATGTAACCAGAAACCCAACTCAGCCCCAGTGGAAGGTAATGTCTGAGCTGAAAACTTAAAGATGATTGAAAACTAACCAGGTAATGACTGAAAGAAAGGGAGGGGTGTTGCAGGGAAACAGGAAGGGAATATTGGAGGAATAATAGAACAAAAGGATAGTCTTTTGGAGCACCTGGGTGGCTCAGTTAAGCGTCTGCCTCCAGCTCAAGTCATGATCCCAGGGTCCTGGGATAGAGTCCTGAGTCGGGCTCCCTGCTCAGCGAGGAGGCTGCTTCTCCCTCCCCTCGATCTTGCATTCTCACTCTCTCTTTCCTTCTCAAAGAAATAAAATCTTTTTTTAAAAAAAAAAAGAATAGTCTTTTTGCTCCACAATAAATCTTTCCCTATGCCTCTGAGCACAGTAGATGATGACCCTGTTCAAAGAAGATGTTGTAAAAGAAAGCAGAGCCATGTCACAAGGGACGTACACATCTGCTGTGGATTTAGGGTTTTATAATCTGGGCAGTAAAATGCTACTGAGATGTTGTTCAGGTGGGAATTTAACCCTACAAACCTTCTATTTTATAAATATCACTCTTTATAAAGGCAATGAAAAGTAGAAAAGACAGGTGTCAGAGGTTCAGTGAATGTTATTAGACTAACCCATACAAGAGAAGACAGTGGGCTGGACCTAGTTAGTAGCAGTGAGGTGAAAGAGATGGATCTGGATTCCTGAGATAGTAATTTGCAGAACCAATGGGATTAGGTGGTTGACTAAATGTGGAGAGATCCAGGTGATACCCAGTCAGTTTGTACAGCTGGGAAGATGGTGTTGCTTTTTACTAATCTGAGAGGAAGGGATCAGAAAGAGTCGCAAGTCAAGAAGTTATAGGAAGATCAAACTCCTTGACACCAAGACACATGAATCTTTAGCAATGAATAGATCTTTTTCCTCATCACTAGGAGTAGCAAATCTTATACTCAGAAAAGAATCAGTCTTCTAGTTTCAGGGAATCTAGTACTGAAGATGCTAAATGCAGAGCAAAAATAAAATCCACAACAGAAATAGTACCGAGACCTGAAAGCTTCATTTAAGAATGCAAACACAGGTTTACATACTTTATAGGTATTGATTTTTTTTTTCCTAGGGAGATGAACAGTTGTAAATAATCGTATCCTTGTTAATGCTTTAAAAGAGGCCCAATTTAGACTTCAGACTTTAGCATAACGAGTGTAACTTCTATCTTACTACATTCTTGGATGCATGCATCTATTTAATGATCATTTTAGTATGCTTCGTAAAAGACAAAATAAGGTAGCAAAATGGCTTCATTTCACCCTTGGAATCAGAGCTCTCTGGGAGTTTTAAGATCAAGACAATGAAAACAAACAGCAGGATCTAATAAAAATTAATTCTTAATTTGCTGTATTTTAGCACGTGTTTGCCACACATACACAATCACACATGTAACTGGTGGTATAGCTAGTGTATGCTAAATTATCCAATCATCACCTGAATGAGCTCTTTTGCCCTTCTACGGAGCTTCCAATGCAACACAGAGAAACTCATTTCTCACCCAACTCAGTTGTCAGCCTATTTAATAATTCAGAATTGAAACAGCCCTAATAGTAAAGGATAGGATGTTTCAGGGAATAGAATTGTCAGTATGTAAAGTAAGAACTTCAAATCTGTCACAAAAGGGCAAAATCTTAGGAGCTCACATGGAACATATGGCTCTGGGTGAGAAGCAGGACAAATAGCAGAACAAATATCATTGGTCTTATGGTTAAATTGTCTTGTTCATTTCTATAAAGGAAGTAATCTTTTGTCAATGCCAAAATTCCATTCTCTGTTGTTTGAAACTCCAGAGGTATCCATTTTATTTCCTAAATTATTAGTGATTGGAGAAAAACATTCAAAACACAGAAATTACAAAGGATTTATCACCTTGTATTCATTATGATACATTATTTGCCCTGCTCAGACCTTTTTCTCCTTGTCTTTAAACAGGGATGATAATTATTCTCTTTTGGGACTATATTGTAAAGCTTAAATGATTCAGTACGTGACAACATTTAACAAACAGGATGCTGACTCAGGTGAGGTGTGCAACAAAGGCTAACAGAACTATATTTTTTTGATCCGGTTGAACTCAGGTGCCTGGTAACTTAGTCAGTTAAGCATCTGCCTTTGGCTCAGGTCATGATCCGGGGGTCCTGGGATCAAGCCCCACATCAGGCTCCCTGCTCAGTGGGGAGCCTGCTCCTCTTTCTCCCTCTGCCTTTGCCCTTCCTCCCTGCTTGTGCTCTCTCTTTCTCTCAAATAAATAAATAAAATCTTTTAAAAAAATAAATTGGGTTGAACTCTAGGAAACAAGACAGAAATACTTTTTCCTCCATCCAGTTCCTTCCAATGTGCTAGCCATGTGGGATCTCTTTTCTGGTCCTAGACAACACTTTCAGTGATTCCTTCAGCTTTCTGATCACTTCATTTATGAGACAAAAGTCAAACTTTGGTAACTGAGAGTCCACTTTCAGAGACTACACAGACTAGTATAGACCATAGCTGTAATTTTATACCCAATTCAGTCTATCCTCACATCAATTTATAGATGACCCAGGTTCAGCGACATTTGTGGGGAAGACGGGCTTTGACTCTTCCTTCTTATTTCATTTTTCCTTCCCTCCTTCCCTTATTTTGCTCCTCTTTTCCCTCTCGGAGAATGCTTGGTCTCCTTTCTCCTCCACTGTAGCATGGCACTCAGGGGAGGCATGGGGTGGGAAACAGGACAAAGCACTGTCATCTGATCTTTTGTTCCTGGCAGAAGCCTACATGCTCCCTGGTTTGTGGACCACATTCACAACTCTTTCATAGGCCCTACAGTGACCTCCCTACTGTATAAGGTCCAGCAGCTGACAACAACCCTCTGATCTCTTGCAACATTACACTGTTCATCTCCTGCTATCTGCAGTTACTCCTCTAATCTTATGCTGCTGGGGGCTTCTTGCCTAGGCAGGTTATCCTCACGGGTATGGTCCCACCAAAATATCTTAAGCCTAGTTACCTTTAAAGGTGCTCAGTTAGCCCAGAGATGACTAATCTATTCTTGTCAAACTGAAAGTTGAAGCTTCCATCTACTTGTTACAGCCCTCCTCCATTGGCCTGCTGTCACAGAATACTCCAGTCAGTTTCTCAAGATAGCGGCTGAATAGAAGTGTCTTTATTCATGTATACTCTAAAACTCAGGATGCATGTCAAGCACTTCTGAGCACTCTCCCACCCTTGCCCTACCACTGTTTCAGAATCAAGTGAGTAAACTAGTCTCTGTAAATCAGCACATATCCAGTTAGTGTGTGAGATGCCAATCTCCCATCTTGCCACCACCTTCAAATCCCTGAGGGATTCTCTTGGAGCCTCCCTCACTTGACTTGAAGGTGAAAGAGAGGAGAAAAACAAAAATATATATTTATTCTCAGCTCATTACTCTTCACTCTAATGCATTTTTTTCTTGATTTCCTATCTTCTGACTCTATAGGTTGTATAGTGAGAGAAGAATTCAAAGGACCTTCCTAGAGGAAATTTCTTAATACAGCACCATTAACATTATGGATAAGATGTTTTCTTATTTGAGGAGGCAGGGATGTGGATTATAGGATATTTCATGGTGTCCCTGCCCTCTACCCACTAGATGCCAGAAGCCTCCTGTCCCCTTGAGGTATGACAACCAAAATGTCTCTACACATTGCCAAATAGCCATGGGGGCACATCACTCTCAGCTAGGAACTACTGCTCTCATTAGCTGCAGAGGTACTTTTCTTGGCAGCCCTTAGCTTTGGAGTTTTGCACCTAAAAGTTTCAGGCAACAAAGAAAAGTCCATATAGTTAAATTAGTCCCCCCCCCCTTATCTCCATTAATGTAGCAGACATTCAGTTTTCACTAAATAAGTATCCCCATTCTCTATGTACCACTGTCAAAGGCACTTTCCTGGAACAAGACCCTGCCCTCTGGGAGCTTACAGGTTAGTGATACTAGAGGCACCATAGAGCATTCAGTAGATAGACAATATGGTCAAAGTGGCGACTGAAGATTACCTGGGCATCACCGTGTACAATGAAAACAAAGGAAAATTATGGAGCCAGGAAGACCAGCTAGGAGGCAGTTGCCATTAAAAAAATAAATTAAGGGAATAATGATCTGGATATGATGTCTGGGAATGAAGAAGAAGGAATAAAACTAAGGATGAATTTGAAAAAAATCAAGAGATTTGTAAATGGTTGAATAGATGGAAGTAGAAAAGAAAGGGATTAATATCTTCACAGTTGTCCTAATCACTAGAAGATACAGGATTGTTGGATTTAAAAAAAAAGAAAACAGAAAAACTGTTAGGCAAATGATTGTGGCAAAAGCAGGTAGGAGCTTGAGTTTTTGGATATTTATAAATAATAAGTTTGATTTGAGGATGGACCATTATAGGCTACTCTCTAGATAGTAATCCAAGGTAAAAACTTCTCTAAAAAAGATGCATGGCCTTCACCTCATTTCTCTCTGAAATTCATAAGATACATGCAAGTGGATTGATCCCTCAGTTACGTTTTCAGGAAAATAACTTATTACTAACTCAGATTCTCAGACTACCACTCAAACTATCCAATAATAAAATGATAAAATTTAAATTACGTCTGATGACTTTACCTAAGCAGAATCAACCTGAAGAAAGAAAATCTTTTATCTTTAAAAATCGAATTAATCTTCACAGGCCCTTAGGATGACAGATATTTTTAAAATAAATACTAATTAGAAATGTAAGAAGCTTTTCTTTTAAATAATACAGCAATTGGACAGCACTTGTTAAAATAATCAGGTTCCAAAGATAGTGTAAAAATATAATTCAAGTGGCCATACAATTGCTTAGCTTAAAAAAAATTGTTTAATGGTACTAGAATTTGAACTATTTCTTCTTCCTCCCTTTTCTCCCCTTGTTCAATTGCATTCTCTCAAATTTTAGATCAGGAAGGTTAAATTGAGGAAAGCTTTGTTCTTTGGAAATGAACCTATTATCTCATAATCCCCTTACTCCTCAGCCAACCATTTTACAATTCTCTGGTTGGTTCCTTCATTCTTCCTCTCTCTCTCTAGCTTCTGTTGAGATGTAAAGAACATTTTTAGGAGTACTGCAGCCTTAAGCTCAGATCTCAAAGACATCCAAGGTTACTATGAGGTTACTCTATTAAGTCGGGCAAGTCCTTCTCTACGATATCATTTCTCTCAAAGAGAGAACATTTTCGTTACATGGTTGTTATGTCAATTAAATGAGTTAATTAAAGAGGCACATAACAACAAGCACAGAATTCATTTTAGATTTTCCTCTTCTTTTCTCCTGCTGCTAAGTGATTTAGTAATAGGAGATATGAAAAACATGATACCTGCTGTGTATTTGCCATTATATGTTAAAACAATGAAGGTAAAAAAATAGTTTTTTATGCACTGCAATTTAAATAATGCCAAATCAATAAGATAATAAAAATGCATAAATATGAATAGAAAAAGAAATGCAAGGATATAGTTATTAACAGTGATTATTTTGGATGGTGGAAAAATGAATAGATATTTGTCCTTTTCACTGTTCTCTGTTTCCCTATCTTTGTATAATTAATATTTAATTTCCTAATGAAAAGCATAAATAAATTTCATAGAAAAAGAAAAGAAAATTTTTAGAGTAAACTAAATTTCAATATTCTGATTAATGAAAGCAAAGTTTACTGGGCTAACTATAACTTGGAAAAATAATCTTCACACTAAATAAGAGAATGTTCTTTCATATTCCTCCATGAACTATATTATGAGTGAATCGAACACCAGTGGTGCTCATAAAATATACTGTCATACTCTGTCTACAGCAGTGACTCTGGGCTTTTTTTAAATAAAAAATATGATATTTTTCAAACAAATCTAGCCATTATCATGATAATAGCATTAATCTAATCAGCTTTTAATAAGGCGATTATATTTATGCAGATTAATACTAAATAGTATGATAATTAATGTGGCTTAGGCATGTGTTTTTTTTCTAGCAACATTACAGAATAAATATCAATAGTTAGGAACATATATTCACAACATTTCAGCTCAGTTTTGTCTTTTTTCTCCTGATTTAAGAGCTACTCAAAGTGTTGAAATAGTGCTGCAGTGCAATCTAATCCACACATCACAAGTTTAACTCAGAACCACCCAGACCCTAGTTAAACTACTCCCTCTCTGCCCTTGCCACCCCTAGCTGTGACCTTCAAAGGGAAAAATGAAGACTTCAATCAAGAACTTTCTTACTCTATTGCAAATAGTCACACATTTATTTTCCCATAATACTGTGTTCTCCTTTAAGACAAAGCAAAAGTTCTGATCTTTTCTGTATTGCTAAATCAGTTGCTAAAACATAGGACATGTTCAATCATAGATACAGAATGAATGAATGAATGAATGAATGAATATTTGAAATGGAAGGAATCTTAAAGATCAGATAGCCCTACTACCTACTGACTTTTAGAACACTCTCCATGGCATAAAAAAAACAAATGATCTGTCAGACTTTCTTTGACTCTCATTATCCTGTGACAGGACACTTGGGACTGTAATCCTTTTCACCTGATTTCAGAATCCAGGTCCATCCTAAACCTGCTTTCAACTGAAATGGGTGATTCATGGATTATTTTTCACAGAGGCCTCTTTTATTTTCCTGCCTTCTGTTTTTCTGAACATATCATACTAGCATAGCTCTTTCTAAAAATTCTTCCAGACCATAATTCTAAAGAGTGCCACTCTGAATGTATCTCCTCCCTATTCACCTGGTTTCAACTGTCTACAAGGCATTATCCAAATTATTCGATCTGCAAATCAGGAACCAAGGTTCCAGCTGCATGCTTTGCCATTTATTAATTTATTCTTATGACCATTAATTATTTGGTGTACATCTATTCTCTTCCTCACAGTATACTGGATCCTGGTGTATAAGAAATAATTTTGACCTGCCTAGAGCATGAAGCCCAATGGAGAACATGTAATAATATTTTAGAATAGTGCTCTCCCTGAGTTCACTTTCAACTGAGATACCAAATAGATAGAAATTTACCAACCTAAGTATGAGACAATTATTTCCCCATATGCAGAATTAATAAAGAGGCTGAAGAACCTCTATACGTACTTCACAGATCAAGAATATTTTAAAAATCAGACTTTAACTTTTGACCATAATAAAGTCCACCATAAAGAACACAAGAATGGAAAAAAACTTTATGAAATGACTGTTTTTAAATATTGGGTGATAGCACAAGTCTTCGATCCCTGAGAGAAGGGAAACAGATAAAGTGAGCCCTATGATCACATCAGCATTATGCTTCTAGGCACATTCCAGACTGCAGTGTAGGGAGAGAGAGAGTCCAAAGACAGAGAGCACTGTGGCCTTTCTGAGTTAAGGGGAAAGAGATCAAAGCGTGGGTAGCTGAAGTGATTACAATTTGCGGGGGGGAATATACCAGAGAGGAGGGAGCTATGCAGAGAAAGGGCTCCAGATATTGCATAGGGATCCTCCTGAGTCTTTGGTTGAACATAATCTGTGCTTATATAAGGTAAGCTCCATGAGGCAGAAAAAGAACAACCATCAGAGAGATTGGAGGTGAACAATTCCCTAAGTTCACATAAGGCTGGGAGGGACAAGCACTGTGTCTAGCCAAAGGAGAGAGAATTTGTTGAAAATGAATATACTGAATAAAAACTCCAGAAGGGTCACGTCTTAATAATGGATTAAACAGTCCTAGAATATAGTCTACTCTGCAAACACCAGAAGTAAACTGAAGGGGAAAAAAGTTTCAAAATGATCAAACAGAGCCTTAAGTTAATTAGCTGTCAGAAAAATAAATTTCAGGACACCTGGGTAGCTCAGTGGTTGAGCATCTGCCTTTGGCTCAGGGCATGATCTCAGGTCCTGGGATCAAGTCCTGCATCAGGCTCCCCACATGGAACGGGCTTCTCCCTCTGCTTATGTCTCTGCCTCTCTCTGTGTGTCTCTCATGAATAGATAAAAAAATAAAATAAAATCTTAAAAAAAATAAAAGAAAAACAAATTTTCAATGCTCCTTAAAAGAAGACAACGAACTTAAGAAAATCAACAGTGTGAGATCCATAATGGACAGCATCCATGAACAAATAACATCAGGGCTTCTGCTTCTATCAATGAAAAGAGTACTACAGAAATGTCTTCTTACCACAAACAATTAGAAACTGAAAAGTATATGAAGCAGCTTTTTCAGGATTGCCAGATAAAATATAAGTTAAATTAGAATTTCAGACAATAATTTTAGTGAAAGTATACCCCATGCAACATTTGAGACATACTGATACTAAGAAAGTATCTGCTGTTTATCTGAAATTCAGATAAATAAAAATTACAGGTGTCCTGTATTTTTATTAGCAATCCTATATACATTGGAAAACAGTCACAAGATTGTGAGTATTGAAAAGAGGGAAAATAATGAGGTCAGCCCAGTCCCAGCTCCAGGTTATGGGTCAGGGTAAGGAAACAAAACAGGTCCCAGAAAATCTGGACCAAAGTAAACCTTCAGACAGAAATTGGAATTTAGGGAGGCAAAAGGTGGCTGAACTTTATAAGACAGAGTATCATAAAGAAGAGATGTAGAAACAGACTTCTACAAATTCAATATTCATTGAGTCCTTGGCTGTGATTGCTTAGGATAAAATTTATGAGGCAGGGAAAACAACAACTTCCAGGAAAAAAAGGGGAAAAAAATCAAGACACTATAAGCTAAATAATTCCCAGAGCTCACACAAGACTAGAGTCTCTATCAGCCCAAATGGAAAGATTCTAGTAAATATGTGGGACTTTTAGTAAAGACTCCAGAAGGATGAAAGCTTAATAGTCAGGATAAAATAGCTCTAGAGTAATTCTACTCAGGATGTATTACCAAAAGATAAATAACAAGCCTCAAAAGAATCAAACTCACATACAAATAACTATCACTGGCTCAGACCAAAGACTAACACTAAATATCACAAAATTTACTACTCAGGAATGTAAAATTAATAATCTTGAGCAACCAATAAAATATTTATAGCCATAAAAGAAGCAGGAACATATCTATTGGGATCCCTGGGTGGCGCAGCGGTTTGGCGCCTGCCTTTGGCTCAGGGCGCGATCCTGGAGACCTGGAATCGAATCCCACGTCGGGTTCCCGGTGCATGGAGCCTGCTTCTCCCTCTGCCTGCGTCTCTGCCTCTCTCTCTGTGTGACTATCGTAAATAAATAATTAAAAAAAAAAAAAGAAAATACTTAAAAAAAAAAAAAAGGAACATATCTATTACCAAGAGGAAAAGCAGTCAATAGAAACAGACTGAAAAATGCAGAGAGAACACAATTAGGAGGCAACAACTTTTACACAGCTATTTTAAATATGTTAAATCTGCACAAGGCTATAACATTAGTATGATGTGGAGACAAATGGAAGATATTTTTTTAAAGAATCACAGAGAGGTTCCAGAGCTGGAGAATACAATGCCTAAAAAGAAAAAAATCCTAGTTGCACTTAATAACAAATTAAATACAACAGCAGAATTAAAAAAGACTTAGCAATAGAAAATAGTCAAACAGGGAGGAAAAAAATGGAAAAAAAAAAAGATACAGCAACGTGTAACAATATCAAGCAGTCTAGCGTTGTAAGTAATTGGAAAGAACTTCTCCCAGAGGAGAGAATTTATGAGGTCACAGAAAAAAGATTTGAAGAATGACTAAATTGGCCCAAATGTGATGTAATATGTAAATTTGTAGATCTAAGAAGATCAACAGACCCCAAAGAGGAGAAACACAGAGAATGCCACATTCAGCACATCATAATCAAATTGCTAAAAATCGGTGATAAATAAAAAGTATTAAAATCAGCCACTGGAAACAGGCACACAGTACATAGCAGAAAACAGATCAGAGTATTCCCTGATTTTCTGTTAGCAAAATGCAAACCAAAAGATAATGGAACTATTTCAACCTGCTGAGAGAGGAAAAAAAATATTTCATCTCAGAATTGTAAATTTAGGGGAAAAGAATCTTTCACAACAAAGATAACCAAAGACTTTTCTGGAAACACAAAAGGTCAGAGAATTCATCATCAAAATTGTAGCATAAAAAAATGTTAAACTTCTTCAGGGGGAAGATTCTTTGCCCAGTTATAAACTCATATCCACACACAAAAAAATGAAAAGCATTAAATTGATAAACATATGGTTAAATATAAACAATGTCTTTTCGTGTTTTAATTTTCTTAAAAGATTAATCGGGAACTGAGACTTCCACAATGGCATAACATCAAATCTTCTCACCAATAAACCTTGATAAATTTGTCAAAAACAATAACTTCAGGGCTCTGGAAATCAACCTTAGGCATACAACAAATGTAAAAGTGTTTACTCAAGAAAAGCTACTGAACCTTGGGTAAGAACAATGAGAATGTGTAGTGTTTTAGCCAGGGGCTATCATACAACCCTCCCCCAGCTTCATTGGAATAATAATTCTACCACAAGAAAATAACCTCTGAAAAACAAACTTTGCTGCCAGAGGGGGCTGACCTGATTTTTAAGTAGACCATGAGTAAACAATATGTCCCTGCACACGGTAGGTCATGTTACACCTAATCTGAAATTACTGTTTTGATTGTGGAAGCAACAGATCAGCTAGATAGGCAGAAATATAACAGGGAAATTCATGGAGTGAGAAAAGCATAGTAGGCTTTGAGGATCGTACTTTGATGGTCTGAAAAGCTATGTGCATTTGCAAGGTTGTGCACAGGATCAAGAGAAGGTAGAAAGGAAATCAGCCAGTTACACAGCCCCTAAATGAACATGAAAACTTGTGTATGCACAGAAGAGACATGAGAGCAGAAAGGAAAAAAGTGGGTCAAACTTATAAAACTGCCTGAACTTTGATTGCATTCCCCAATCCAAACACAGATCTGTAGGCAAAGGGTAAAATCCTGACTCAAATGAGATTGTATTTGAGAAGAAACTTTGACCAAAATTAATGGCTAATCACTAAATTATGCTGACAGAGGGATTTTTTTTTAACTTGAGCACACATATTGATGTCCATATACCATCACACACCATGAGGGAGAGCATGTCCACAGAGTTAGTGCAAGCAAGTCATCAAATAGACAATAATAATAACAAACCTGGGAGGTTTCTAATACAGAGTTGCTGTAATATATTATCTAAAATATCCAGCTTTCAGCAAAAATTTGTAAGACAGAGAAATAAGTAATATGACCACACTCAGGGAAAAATAGTAGTCAATAGAAACTAAGGCACAGACTTAGCAAACAAAGTCTTCAATAGTCTAGAGGAGCTATTATAAATATGTTCAAGGAACTAAAGGAACTCACATCTACAGAGTTAAACTATGACAACAGTGAACCAATAGATGGAGAATATCAGTAGAGATAGAAATTATTAAAAAGACTCTATATATAGATATATAAATATATCTATATATAAATATATCTAAATATTTATATCTAAATATAAATATATATATATTTAGATCTGTCACAATTCCTTCTATTAGCATTTTGTAGTCTTTCACATGAAGATTCTATACATATTTTATTAGACTTCTACCTAAATACTTTATTTTGGGGATCCCTGGGTGGCTCAGCTGTTTAGCGCCTGCCTTTGGCCCAGGGTGCGATCCTGGAGACCCGGGATGGAGTCCCACGTCATGCTCCTGGCATGGAGCCTGCTTCTCCCTCTGCCTGTGTCTCTGCCTCTCTCTCTCTCTCTCTCTCTCATGAATAAATAAATAAAAACTTTTAAAAAAATAAATACTTTACTTTTTGGAACTATTATAAATGCCATTTTAAAAATTTCTCCAATTCTACATGTTATTTGCTGGTATATGAGGTTAGAGTTGATTTTGGATCACTAGTCTTGTATCCTGGAAACTTGCTAAACTTACCTATTAGTTTTAGAAATTTTGATAGATTCTTTGGTATTTTCTATATCCAAATATTATCTGTGAACTCACTTTTGTTTTTAAAGTATAGTTTTGCTGACTATAGAATTCTTGGTTTACTTTTTTCTTTCAGTACTTGAATGTTATCCCACCACCTTTTGAACTTTATCATTTCTGGTGAGGGGTCAGCCATTCATCTTCCTGTTTTTCTTCCTGTATGTGTGTTCTTTCTCTCTTCCCATTTTCAGGTTATACTTGTCTTTGGCTTTGAACAGTTTGACTACATTTGTAGGTGTGAACTTCTTTGTGTCTATCCTACTTCAAGTTTATTGAACTGTGGGAAGTCTAAACTAATGTTTTTCTTCAATTTGGGAGATTTTTAGCTATTATTTCTTTACATATTTTTTCTTCCACTCTCTATTTATGCTCTTCTGGGAGTCCATTATGCATATATTCATGCATAGGTCTCTAAGGCTCTGTTGCTTTTTCTTCTTTATTCAGTTTTGCTTTTCTTAAGTTTGCTAATTTTTTTCTTCTACCATTTCAAAACTATTGTCAAGCCCTCTTGCAAATTTTTTATTTTGGTTACATTTTTTTATCTCCACAATTTGCATATGGTGCTTTTTAAACAATATGTATCTCTACAGATCATTGTAACTTATTATGTTAATAGAAAAAATGAAAAATATATAATACTTTCAATAGGTACAGAAAATATTGAACAAATTTAATATTCATTTAGGAAAATATTTTAAACAAACTAGGAACAAAATAAGGGATTTTTCTCAACCTGACAAAGAGCATCTATGAAAAATCAGTAGCTAATATTGTATTTAATGTGAAAGATTGAATGATTTCCCCTATGACCAAGAACAAGGCAAAAATGTTCGCTCTCATCATACTATTCAACTTTATACTAGAGGTCCTAGGCAGTGTAATAAGGCAATATAAATAAGTTAAAGGAATATATATTAGCAAAGAAAATCATCTTTATCTGTAAGCAACATGACCCTGAATGTAGAAAATACTAAAGAATACACATAAAAAAATTAGAACTAATGTATGAGTTCAGTAAAGTCAAAGGAGCCAAGACAGATATAGAAACATCAATTAAATATCAGAAATGAACCACCCATATATGAAATTAACAATTCCATTCATAGTAGCCTCAAGAAGTGAAAAATGCTTATGTTGAATATTAATAAAAGGAGTAAAGTCTGGTACACCAAAAACTACAAAACATTGCTGCGAGAAAGGAATGAAGATATGAATAAATGGAGAGACAATATATGCCCGTGTTAAATAGTGTTAAGAAGGCAATTCTCCTCAAACTGCTCTATAGATTCAAAGTAATCTCTACCAAAACACCAGCAGGCTTTTTTTTTTTTTTTGCAGAAATTCACAAGCTATTCCTAAAATTTATATTAAAATGCAAAAGACTGAGAATACCCTAAACCATTTTGAAAAAGAGTAACAAAATTAGAGGATTTATGCTTCCAATTTCAAAACTTACTTTAATGATACTGTAATCAAAATAAGGTGACATTGGCTCAAGAAAAGATATGTAACATCAAAGGAAAAACACTGAAAGTCCAGAAGTAAATCCTTATATTTACAGTTAATTGATCTTTAATAAACATGCCAAGGCAATTCGATGGGGGGCGGGGGGAGAAATAGGCTTTTCAACAAATAGTGCTGAAACAATTGGATATCCACACATAAAAAGATTAATTTTGACCTTTACCTCATATCATATACAAAAATCAACTCAAAATGGATGATATACCTAAATGTAAGAATTGAAGAGCTAAAACTTAAAATTTTTAAAGAATTCATAGAGAAGATATCTTCATAATTTGGAGTTAGGCAGAGTTCTTAAGACTATACCCAGAACAAGATCCATATAAGAGAAAATTGGTAAATTGGACATCTTCAAAATGACTCTGTTGTGCTTCAGAAAATGTGATTGAGAAAATGAAAAAAAAAGCCATAGATTGGGAAAAATATGTATTATGTATTCATAATACATAAAGAGCCCTTAAACTCAATAATAAAAAGATAAACTCAATGAAAAAAATTGGACAAAAAAATAATTGAAAAGAACACTGTACCAAGAAATATATGAATAACTAATAAGCCATTTCCACTTTTGTAAGCTTGAATACCACATTCCTCAAGGAGATCTTCTTTAAAATGTTGTATTTATCTTCCATATTCATTTAACATTTACTATTTGTCATGTGTTATTAGATGTCCTTATATATGCATGCCTTGACTATTAAACTGGTCCAGAAATTTGGAAATGCCACTGAACAACATACTATAATTATTTGAGGAAGCAGAGACTAGTAGGATGTTGCACAGAGTAGCTATTAAATAGTGATGATTAGGGAGTCAGAACACTCTAAGAAACCTTCCATATAGCTTCTTCTATGGAAAATTGAATGTAAAAACTTAATTCATACTTACTTTCCCCCCTCATATCTACAGGAAATTTTCAGAACTTCCTTTTCCAAGTCTCTTTAATGTTAACAACTCTCACCATCAACCAGCATTATACACAGTTGGTCTAGCACTTTTAAGTTTTATTCCGGTTAAAATAGCAGTTTAATTTGGTCACTCTAACAAGTGTGACTGTTAACAATCAACTTCAAATTCTATTCCACCATGCCAAACCAGCTGAGATTAACTTCATTAAATTCACAAAGACATGAGTGATACTAGACAAGAACTACATAGTCTTTAAGTCCAAACTCTTAAAGATAATATGATATCCTGGAATTCTACTATTGGTACATCTAGGTGTGTGGTCTATCAAATTAATAATTATTTCTCAATCTGGTCATTTTCTATCCATTGTTTGGTTTGTTTGTTTGTTTGTTTGTTTGTTTTAATCAAACAGTAAAAGACACTGCCTCCCTGAACTGAGTACAAATACAAAATAATCATTCATTATGGATGACATTATATACCAATTATTTGTGAAGAAGTCTGAGAGTGTTACAAATATAATCTCATTAGTTTTCTCAAATTTTCCACAGGTTTTAAAAGTAATCATTGTTATCTCCATATTTAACATATTACTATGTTAATAAAAACTATAGACTATTTTACATTTTATAAAGCATGTTTACATTTATCAATCCACTTGCCCTTTTGTAAAATCGACACTATTATCATCTTCTTTTTTCCAATGAGAAAACTTAGGTTTAATCACCTCCAAGATGTTGGTAATCATTAATATTAATGAAGGCTAACTTTTACTACTGAAGAAGCACCTTATTCAAAGGATCATTCTGATATAGAAAAGAGTTAGAGTAGTTGGCCTGATATTAGGAAATGAGATGGTAAGGGGCAGAAAGGGAACCTTTGAGGACAAGACTAAGTGGTATTAATTAACTCCAATGCAGTCAAGGTCTAAAATTTGTTTTGTCATTGCTGCCTTTGGTCCTAAGGACACTCTCACCAAAATTTGAACTGATATGTTTAATCCTTTTTTTAATTAATTTTTTAATTTAAATGTCATTAACACACAATGTTATATTAGTTTCAGGTGTACAATGAAGTGACTTGACAAGTTTATTCTATGCCCACAAGTGTAGCTACTGTCACCCTACAACACTATCACATATCATTAACTATATTTTCTATGCTATATTTTTTATTCCCATTACTCAGTCATTCTGTAAGTGGAAGCCTGTATCTCTCAGTCCTCTTTACCCATTTGGCCCATCCCCTTCCCTTCTGATAACCATTAGTTCTCTGTATTTACAGATCTGATTCTGCTCTTTATTTGTTTATTCGTTTGGGGTCTTTTTAGATTCCACAGATGAGTGAAATTATATGATATTTGTCATTCTCAGTTTGACTTATTTCACCTAGCATAATACCCTCTAGGTCCTTCCATGTTGTTTCAAATGGCATGATCTCATCCTTTTTATGGCTGTATAACATTCCATTGTATATGTATATGTGTATGTACATCCGCATAGATATGTGTGTGTATGTATAAATATATATTTCCTCTAGGTAGCTAAAAGAGTTTTCATAATTGCTGTTAAGAAGTGAAAGCCATTTTTGTGTCCACTTTAGAAAAATGTCTATTTGGGTCTTCTGTCCATTTTTATTTTTATTTATTAAAAAAAAATTTTTTTTTGAGAGAAAGAGTGTATGTATGAGTCAGGGGCAGAAGGGCAGAGGGAAAGGGAGAGAGAAAATTTTGAGCAAGCTTGATGCAGAGCTCCGTCTCATGACCCTGAGATCATGATCTGAACTGAAATCAAGAGTCAGCTATCAATCAAGAGTCAGCTATCTAACTGACTGAGCCACCCAGGCATCCCCTTCTGTTCATTTTTAAATTAGATTATTGGTTTTTGTTTGTTTGTTTGTTAAGTTGTATGAATTTTTTTTATATTTTGGATGTTACCTTCTTATCAGATTTAAGGTTTGCAAAATCTTTCTCCCATTCAGCAGGTTGATTTTTCATTGTTATTTCTTTTGATATGCAGCAGGCACATGAAGAGAGGCTCAGCATTACTAATCAGAGAAATGCAAGTTGAAGCCATGATGAGACACCACCTTGCACATGTTAGAATGGCTCTTGTCAAGAGGACAAGAGAAAACAACAGGTGCTGGCAAGGATGTGGTGGAAAGGGAACCGTTATACATTATTAATGGGACTGTAAGTTAGTTCAATCACTGTGGAAAACAATATGGAGGTTCCTCAAAAAGTTAAAAATAGATCTACCATAGGACCCAGTAATTCTACTTCTGGGAATATACCCAAAGGAAATGCAAACAGAATTTTTACAAGATACATGCACTCCTATGTTCATCGCAGCATTATTCACAATGCTAAGATATGAGAACACCAATATCAATTAATAGATGAATGGATAAAAACAATATGGTATATGTGTGTGTGTGTGTGCCTATGAAATGGAATATTATTCAGCCATTAAAAAGGAGGATATTTACAATTTGAGACAACATGGATGGACCTTAAGCACATTGTTATGCGAGATAAGTCAGAGGAAAAACAAATATTGTTTGTCACTTATCCGTAGGAATATAAAAAACTAAAACTTGTAGAAAAAAAAAGAGTAAAAAAATGGTTACCAGAGGAGAAAGGGTAAGGAGATAAGACTGATGCTATTTGAGGATACAGATTTATAATGAGTAGAAAATAAGTCCTAGAGATCTATGCACAATATAATAGATACAGACAATAATATTACACTAGAATTATGTAACATGATAAATATCACTGCAGTGCCAATCATAGTACAATATATAAATGTATCTATCAAAGGCACACACTTTATACCTTAAATTTATACAATGTTATGTGTCAAATTCATTTAATAAAAATATAAATACATACTGCTTTCCAAAAAAAGTGTTCAGGAGAAAAATGTCAAAAGGCTACTGTCACATACACTCTATCTCCTGGTGGCAGATAGGAACAGATGCCACAGAATGTCAGTGGAGCAACCAGGTAAGGTTGTAGCCATGGGTACTAGTAAGTAGCACATCTGCCAATGAATAGCTCTTTCTTCATGTTGCTGACGTCTATACTAAGCACCATAACACTACTGTTACACTATAACACAATGCTATATTGGGGTTTTTAATATTTGTTTTGATGCATCAGTCATTTAGGCAACTGATAATTATTATAGGTAAAAAAAAAAAAAGCAAAAAAGAAGACAAAGATGAAGCAGCAGCAGCAGCAGCCAACAATCCAATGGCACGGTATCTTTTGGCAAAAAAATAGCCCTTAGTTGTGCAAATACAAAAACCATTGTCCAGGGAAGAAACTGAGGAAGGCAGTAGAGGCGGTATTGAAATAGCTCTGCTCCTAAATAACTGTGAGGTTGGACAAACCACAATTCCCTAATTTGTAAAATAGTAGCTCTACTGCTATCAACTGAATTCATTTAAAATATTGGGTACATATAACCTCACCAGAAAGAAGGATTTGAGGCAAAAGTCGGGTTGGAGCTTTGGCTGTGCCACTTACTCGACATATTTGTGGTCTTTCAGAATCTTAATTTTTTCCCTATGAAAACTAGAACTAGAAATGTCTAGATGCTGAAGTTAACTGATTATTTTTTATTTTGAGAAGCAAGTGCAATAATGCCGGCAAACTAACATTATTGACAATAGTTTTTTAATTAACTATAAAATTATAAGAATTTGCTAAGCTCTGGGTATCAGATGGAATCTCTCACACCCAACCAAAGCAAAGGACTTTCTTCCTTTTCTACCACCATCCTTAAACCACTCTCAGTGCCATTCTTGTCACCATCATTTGACAAAAGAGGTGTCCTATTCCCTTTAAATCAGGGACAGAAGTCCACCTATACTACAAGGTCATCATGAAGAAACAGGGAAGCAGTAACAGTATGTATACTAGAAGATTTACTTTGAATTAATTATTTCCCACACACTGTACTGCATTCGTTACAATCCATTCAGGTGACCACCATGCCTTTATCTATATTTTTGTGCACTTTGGGCATTTACCACATATACCAAATGTTGAATACAATAGATTTGTAAATGAGTGAATATATTTTATGGGATTTTGTAAAGTACTGTCTAAATACATGCTAACATTACCATCTCTGATAACTTCATTGAAATGTTTACAATACAACTTTGAGTCATGTTTAGCAATCAAGGGGGGGAAACTTTGTTCTTTCATACACTCAAAATTATTTTTAAATACTTATTGTGATATGCAGAGGTCACGTACTAAATACCACTTATGAATCAAATATACATGATTCCTGCCTTACAGATTTAATATAGTAGTGGGAGAAAGTTAATAAAGAAATGAAGCAAGCAAGTTAGCATATGCATCAGTCAGGTTGGGCTACATTATGCTATGTTGATGAGCAATCCCCAAATCTCAATGGCTTCATCCCAGCAAAGCTTTTTTTCCCCCCACTCATGCAATATGCTCAATGCAAGTATAGGAAGGGTCTGCACACCTTTGTCACTCAGAGAATCAGGCTGATAGATGCTTTACCTTAACATGTGCTTTCAACAATCTCCACGGCAGTGGAAAATGAGTGCGGCAAATCCCACAGTGATCTTAAAGTCTCTGTTCAAAAGTGGTTCATATCCCTCCTACTTATGTCTCATTATGCAAAGCAAGTCACATGGTTATATTTGAATTTGAAGATGGAAGAAATTCAAAAAATATTCAGTGAACAATTCCAATGATTACCACAATATAAAATTTAAATAAACAGGGGGAGGAAACGCCTTACACGGAATGTCTGAAAATTCTATTGATACATGAATGAGATGAGAAGATGAGAAGAACTCAGCCAGATCGTGAGAAGAAAGAATTCCTGTCAGAGTGAACATGGATGGAAATTCAAAGACTGAAAAAAGTTAGGCAATTACAAGGAACAGAAAAAGGGTCAGCATGATTGAAGCATGTTAGGTGAGAAAGACCCTGGAAAGAAGGGCAGAATGAGATATTTTAGGGCTTCATATGCCACAATTAGGAGGGTGACGCCAAGGCTTTAAGCCAGGTAGTGGTGTCATCTGATCTACGGTGGCTGCGTGGAACACAGTGGTGCAGGTCAAAAGTGGGAACCATGATGGTGCAGCATTATTAAAAATAGAAGGAAATCCACCAGCATCGGAGAAAGAAAGGACAAACACATTTCCAGACATACTTTGGTGGTAGAAACAATAAGACAGCCAGATAGAGGAGCTATGGGACTTAAGGAAAGGATGACTCAAGAATGACTCCTGAATTTCTGCTCTGAGCTACCGCGTGGGAGGTGTTATCATCTACAGAGCTGATTAAGACAGGCAAAGGACTGGTTTTGTGGTTTTGTTTGATTATTGTTTAATTTGTTCTTTTTTTTTTTTTTTTTTTTTTTTTTTTGGTTAGCTGGTCGGTTTGTTAGTGAGGGTGGCTGCCTGAAAGATTAAGAGTTTGATTTAAAAGTCAATGTTCATAAAGCTGTGAGATATTCAAATGCAGAGAAGTGCAGAGTCAAGTCTGGAATCCATAGGTGGCCTGGCTGGTTGTATGTTTTTGGAGGTTGTCAGCACATGTGGGGCAATTAAAGTCAATGAAATAGATAATATCTCACCTAAAGAGTGAATTTAAGAAAGAGAAGAGGGTTCAGGATGGAGTCCTGGAGAGGTCTGATACTTAGAAGTCAGTAGGACAAGAGCTGGCCCAAAGTCCGAGGAGTGGCCAGGGACAAGACGATTCTAGCTTCTTGCCAATTATGGACCAAAACTGTTCTCGGTGCTCAGAATATGGTGGCAAATAAGACAGCCAAGGTTTCTGCCTCCATGAACCTTACATTCTATTGGAGCATACACACAACAAATGAGTAGGCAAATAAGCAAGATAATTTCAGTGGTGCAAGTGCTGTAATGAAAGAAAGACAAATGTTAGAGGATTATTAAGCCAAGTGAATTAGATTTAGAAAGAGACAAGGGGCATCAACATGCCACCTAACATGTAATTATAAACAAAATCTGTTTCTCCTTAAGTTGAATAATAGCAAATATGATTTGGTTTACAGCATCAGAAACAATGTGAACAGAGACAATAGTGGGAGATACAAAGGAAAGGGAACATTTATGATGCCAGCACTGGTGCTAACTCGGTGAGGAAAAGAGAGAAAGCTGTCTGGGGCAGTTGAAAACATTAAGCAGTATCTCTGGATACTACAAACTCCACAGTTATTTCTACCATATCACAAGAACTGCGGGCTTTTCAGATTGATGTTAACATGTTTTCTATCAAATATTTTCTAAGAGAAGCAAATATATTTTCTGTGTCATCTACAGTTGTGCTCCATATAATTAAGATGTGTGACAACTGTCTATATGTATGTGTTCCAAGAAGGCAGTCTGCCAGGCAATGCAAGAAAGAAAATGTCATTTATTCTATACTCTGACCATACCCCTCCTCCCAAATTGACTAGAAACAGATATTGTCCCTGCTCCAGAGAAGGCCATTCTGCTCACAGAAGAACTTGGAGTTCCAGGGAGAGGGAGATGTGGCAGTGAAATAGCCTGCAAAATCTCTTTTAGTGGAGCAAGTTTGCAAAACTTTTCCAATGACCACAAAGCATGAGCATGTTTTCCAGGTACGTCAAGCTATGCAAGTACTTTTTTTTTTTTTATTGCAGGTCAGAGTTGGTCTTCCTAGAGCCATCTGCACCAGAGCTGAGTGTAGGGCAAAAGAGTTCTTTTAGGAAGCCTATTCTAGATCACTACCTGAAAGTAGCAGGGGGTTGAATTCAAATCTGCACCAGTTAAAATTATTTCCCCTATTTTCTTTAGAATTGGACCATTATAAACTTATCTACCATTTAGACTCAAGCAATTTCAAATCTTTAATTTTCTTTTACCTATTAAAAAGAGCTAACTAGTCATAACCTATACTTTCTATTGCCTCAGAGGATTTTCACCTTCCTAGAGTAGATAACTAAGGTGCAAAGCAATTTTAGTTCTCATCTGATTCAATATTGTTGCCTATCCAGTAGAATACAAAATTCTATAAAATTGCTGCCAAGATATTAAGAAACACCTAGTCCCTATGGGAAAGAACTGAAGTTGAAAAGTACCTGAAGCTTATGAGGAAAACATGAATGGGGACAGGATAGAAAATATCCCAATGAAAGTCAAAGTCACTGACGCCTCTTGTCTCTCGTTCAAATATTTTCCTTCACATCAACACTCTCCCAGGTAGCAATGTTGGTTGGAGACTGAAATACTTAAGTAACACTAATTTAAGAAGTGATTTCTATGACCTACATATGTCTTCTATTCAACACACATAGCTTTGAAATAATCTTTAGTTATCTAATTGCCTGTCTCCCATGAGGCTTGTTGGCTTTACAAACAGTCTAAATTTTCTCACATTCCTGAAATCCAGATTGGTCTTTTTCTTTATTATGCTATCCTAGAAACTCAAAGGAATGTGAACAATGAACTGATAGCCTAAGTACTAGACACTGAAATTTTTCCATTTCACCTAAGACCAAATCTGCATGTCCCTGGCCGGGGGAGGGGGGGGGGAATATATGAAAGGAAGGAAGTTTGGCATCAGCCTTTCTTTTACCCTCTCCCCATGGTTGACAGCTCCCAAGCAGTTCCTTTGAATATATGCTGTCATTGTACCTCAACTGTGAGAAACCCCTGGCCTAGAACTATTTTATATCTCATTTCCTTGGACCGTAAGCCACCACTTGGTGAATGTTATCAATTCAACCATGTACCAGTAGAAGAGAGAAACCCACTACTAAACACAGAGGTTGCTTCTCTCTGTTTTATAATGTACTAGTGAACTCCAAGCAAGGTGAGAAGGGGACCATATGAAGCATAGCAGAACACTTATGAGCAGCTTAGAATCCAAACCAGGAATCTACCTTGAGTGTGACTGGCTTAGTCAGAAACAAGCCTAACAAGCCAGATGCCTCTGATTAAATCATCTGTCACCTCAAAATGACCTACTTAAATTGTTCAATATTCTACAGGGCAGCGATGATAAAATCATAAACAATTTGATCAATATTTGCAGTTCTCTAGCCTCACAGATCAGTCCATATGATAAACAACAAGGATCGAGGGGAGCCCACTGCCCTACATTCTCTTCCCCAGACTGCCTGAACAGGTCTCTTTCCCTCTTCTCAGGTGTGAAATTCTACCAAATCAAGATTCATTTGGGTTAACAAGCCCATTTTGAAAGGTAAATAACTCTAAGAGAATTAGTTTAACAATTAAGTCCTTTATGGAGAATGCACTGGCTGCTTTAAATTACTTCCCTCCTAAACTCCAGTTGAACTATCCCTAGAGTAATGAGTACTTTAATAGCAGAGACTTAGAAAACAGAAGAGCAATTCTGGAATATGAGAAGGGCTTTCGGTAAAGACATTCTTAGATAGAATGGAAACATGAGCAATCAGAGGCATGATGAAGTAAAGAGAGAACAGGGGTGAAGAAAGAGAAGTCTGAAGGCCCCGAACACTGTGGATTAGTGCTTCAAAAATGTGTCCTGGACAAGTCATGCTCCCAGTTTGCAGTGTAATATTGCCTCTTGACTACACAGATATGAGACGATAAGGGTATAACAGTCTATACCAAAAGATAAAAGTCAAAAGCAGCCTTAATCGCTTCACACTCCATAGAAACAGATCATCTCGAAATTCAATTATGTGATAAAAAAAAATCTCCATATATCTTTATATTCCAAATTTTGATAACAGCTAAAAGGACTGAAATCTTTTTCTGATATTTTTCAAAAGTCTGACTGACTTAAAAGAAAAAAAGAATACCTCAAAAGGCACTATCAGTTTATGGAGGTTGGTTGTCAACTGTGGGAGTCAAAGGCAGGGTATTGTTTTGATTCACTCTCATGCTTCCATTTCTCAGAACATTATTCTAGTCAGCCAAAGCCAGAGATGAACATATTTTCACTCAGATACAAACCATCTTTCCTTGAATATTCTAGGGGTTTCGCAGGCCTCTGGAGAAGTTGGATACCAAGTAGAGAGGCACCTTAAGAAAATCAGTTTTTACCAGACTCGAGAGTCAAATGAAGGCATCTTAACTCTAATACTTATTCTGCAGCTCTAAATACATACTGCCAGAGATTATTGTAGCTGTGGATGCCAAGTAGATGATCTATAAACCCCCTGTGGCAAGAGCTGCTTTAGGAATCCCAAATCTGGCTGGAGGGAGCAGCGCAGTGACTCCCAGCAGCACAGTGACTCCCAGCAGCACAGTGACTAGTGGACAGCAGAGGACTCCAGGGATTTCTGTTTTCATCGATGCTCTGCCCTCACACCCTTGCCACGTAAACCCGGGCAGGCCTTTTTTTATTTTATTTTTATTTTTTTCCAGGAAGGCTTTTAACCTGTTCCAACTCTCCTTATTCCCACAGCCTGTGAGTTAATCCAGCAATCCTTGGGAAGAAAACCTAATTTAAATGATTTGTAAACAAAAGTTTTATGGAGCACAATTAATAAACAGCAAGGCGTTAAAGCCTTGATAGCTGAAGTGACTCAGTTCTCCAGCACAATTGTCTGGCAGTTTTTACAGAATGTTCACATCAGCTATCAGACCAAACCTTCCCAGCCCTGCTCAGTCGTAAAATCTGAGGACTTTAAAATTAGTACCTGCGTCCATACCCCAAGCCCACCTAACAGGTAAGGTCTGGAACTAACTTTTTTTTAGGACCTGCTGACAGTGGCCACTTCCTGGCTTCTGTGAACATTAATCCCTGGAGCCAATGAGAGCCAGGCCCAGCAGCCAACTGGAATCCCCTACTCATACCAAGCAAGACCTGAAAACAGTTCCAAAGTTGATGTTTTGGGGCTGAGGCATGAATTTATTCTTTAGTGTCCTGAGAAAGCCCTGGACACACATTCAAATGCCAATATCGCCTGCAACATGTGTGCCCAATATAGCAAATTCACCATTTAACCTATGACCTTGACCGAAGCCCTCATCTATGGCAGTCTTTCCTCTATCTTCACAGGTGCCCAGCTTTGATATTGCTATCTTTTCAACACGGGTCACCCTAAGAAAGAAACAGACAGTAATAACAACATTCTGTTACGGCCTCCCTAGTTTATCCCACTGAGATCCAGAGCCTTGATATCAGTCAAGTTTGCTCAATCCAAACACTCATCTATATCAATACCAGAGCTTGTGGTTATTATTGTTTATGCTGTTGCTGCTTTTAACTAAGACTTTGTGAAAAAATGAGGATATTTATTTAAAGATGCTTTACTTATGCCATGAAATGAGAACTATATGCAATTTATTGTAGAGCTAACTTGAGTAGACTCACATGCAATTATTATTGTGAAAATGACTAGAATACACATGCAGCTCCTCTCACTAAAAGGTTAAGGAAAATCCTTTGCTGGGGTGTTAAGAAGTAGTTTCAGTTCTAATCCGGCATGGTTTCCTCTTCTTGCAACATGCACATACTGCTAAACCTCTTTTATGGGCCTCATGCTGTGTATACTGGTTCCAGCCTAGGCTGAAACCATGCTCACTTTTATCACCATACTTATTCATAGTCTTTTCATGAAAACTGCTCTGAGTTAAATACTGGCTTCAATAACTGTATTTTAGAAAGCCTTTACTTCCCTCAACATGCTCTGAAGAGTATCTGCTCCTAACTGGTCCTCATGTTGTTTCTGTGATGCTTCAGTTGGGCATGAATTCCACATGTTGCTGTGAGGGAAGGCATGATCAATTCTGATCCCTTTAATAGAGAAAATAGCTTCTGGAATAGGGTTACAAACCAAAAATGTACTCACTCACTTTGTGGAAATATGGGCACAATTATTTCATCTCTATACCACCATTAATATCCATATCAATTCTCCTTCTGGCTCACTTCAACAATAAAACCATTTCTCCGGCTTCTCCTTAAGGAGCTTGTCCATACATCCAGACCCCAATTTATGTGGCTGCCATCCAACAGGCCCTTGAGTCACCTAGTTCTAATAGCCAATGGAGCTTGGCATTCATGTCCCACAGGAACATAGTAAAAAAGCAGTTTTCACATGGGCACACATGCGTTTCATACAGTTATTTCCCCCTGGTTCAGCCCAGAGGTAGCCACACTGCATTCCATAATTTGTGAATTTTCCTGTGAACTTTGGACTTGAGTGGGGTTACTACTGGTTACTCCTAAGAGGTTAAGTTTTTGACTTTGTAGTTCCTGCTCAAATTCATTCCTTCCATAAGGAAGTTCAATGCACAGATTATTAGCAATTAAGGACCTTTAGAATAGTCTAGATTGTTCAGAATTAAAAGCAGCTGTAGGGGCACCTGGGTGGCTCAGTTGATTGAGCATCCAGCTCTTGTTTTCAGCTCATGGTCGAGTCCAAGCCCCACACTGGGCTCCACACTTGGCATGAAGCCTATTTTTAAAAAATTAAAAAATAAGTAAAAAATAAAATAAAAGCAGCTGTAACCAAAACCTCACAGATGCTTACCTAACTCAAATTTTCTTTCTTTCTTCCTTCCTTCCCTCTTTCCTTCTCTTCTTCCTCCCCTCCTTCCTTTTGTCTTTATTTCTATCTTCTTTCTTTCTTTCCTTCTTTCTCTCCCAGGCTGTTATACCATCTTCTCATCTTCCTTTAACCCTTAAGGAAGGGTTTATTTGCTCTCCAGCAGAAAAAAACTTTTTCCTCCACATCCACCTCACTGGCTTTAGGTGAAAAACACTGACATCATGGCTGCCTGCCATCACGAGTGCCTGCTGCCCTCAGCTCTTAGCAATTCTAGCATCCCTGATGCTTGTCCCTGGAGGCTTGATTCATCATTCTTGCTTCAGGTCAAAACTGCTCAAGTTACAACTCCCTTCCCTTCTTTGAGCCAACCTTAACTCTAGCTCTTGGAAACTCTTCCCTCTTCCCTCTTCCCTCACTAGTTTGTACTACATTCATGAAAAGTATTTTAGATTTCCTGACCTTCTTTCTAATATTTGCCTGAACTAGAAAGAAAAATAGTCTGTACAGTGCCCAGAAAGAGTACACAAAGAGGGGATATTTACAAACAGGTTGTTAGCCTCATTCAGGGAAGATCCAGGGAGCCTGGTTTGGTATTTTCTATTGATTGTATTATGTGAGAACCCCAAGCTATCATGCCCTTAAGGCCCCAGCTATTTGAATTATACCACTTTTTCCGGCTATTCCTGTTCCAGTTTACCAAGAAGTTCTTTGAATGTGGCTTGTTTACATAGCTTTTCCCACACTGAGTAGATCAGCTGACACAAGTATACTGATTTGCTTGGTAGCTAAATTTCTCATTATAAATTTATTCTGATTCGTTCATCATTCTCATATGAGTCTGGTCAGTGTAGCTCATCTCCTACAACATATCACTTTTATTTTTACTTTTATTATTTTTACTATTTTTATTATTTTATTTCTTTATTTGAAAGAGAGCGAGAGCAAGAGAGCATGAGAGTATTAGTGGGGGGGGGGAGGGGGGGGCAGAGGGAGAAGCAGAATCCCCGAAAGCAGGGAGCCTGACATGTGGCTCGATCCCAGGACCCCATGATCTCAGGATCATCACCTGAGCCAGAGGCAGATATTTAACCTACTGAACCCCCAGGTGCCCAGAACATATAACTTTTAAAGAATATAAAATTCCAGTCTCTGAACATGTAATATTTTAGCCCCAACCTCAGATTTTAGAGACTCAGAATGATAACCAGGGTTAAATGTTCAATTCTACTGTATTCCTGGGAGTTCCTTAACTCCCAGCTGGTCCCCTGTGTTCTTTATGTCTCTTTTTTAACTTCAACTACCACAAAATTATATATTCACATACACATGCACACACAAATGAATTTTCTATTACTTTCATTGGCACTTGTGAATTAAACTGTCTTTGAATTAATCCATTTTGAATTTTTCATTTATAGCTAGTATTGGCATTTTTTTAAGTCCTGAGTTATTTTACTTTGCCAGGAGTTTGATAAAATTGCAAAAGTCTCGGTTTCTTCACAAAGTCTAACATGGCTCCTTAACTTTAAGCCAAGAAATTTTCTGAGGCACCCATTAACATATAAAGGAGAAACCGATGCAATGTTTCCTACTAGCAAGCATAATACACTTCTAATTACTCCTTCTTTTTTCTTAAATCTCCTGTCTTTCCAGATTATTACTTAAAAACTCTCTTCAAGGCATCGCAAATTAAGTTAGATTGACCTACCTCAGCAGTCATCATTATATTTAGCTTTTCCTTCCTAGCCATGGATTTGTTTTCCTGATCCTTCTACATTTATTGATTTCTTTCCACAAAGAGTCTTTGATAATCTTTAGTTCATAAACATTCGAGCCCTTTGTTGACTTTGAGGAATTGCCCAAACTGGAGATTGTTATGCTTGTATAACTCATGTTTGACTATTCCAACCTTGACCTCATGTTTAAATACTTCATTTTTCTCCTTCCTCTCTGTTCTTGTCACTCTAGTCTGCTCTATGTGGTGAGAGGCAGGCATAGGGGTCTGAATTGTAAACTTTACTTTAGAGAGAAACAGCCACAGGTATGGGACCATGCCTGAACTGTTTTCCCTACACGTATACCTCCCCCACACATACACACACAATGAAAGGTGAAGCATAGTAGAGAAGTTTCCTGAAGGTAGCCCCACTCACATCCAGCTTTTAAGAAAGCTGGGGTTTTTTTTTACCATATTTGTGTAGACTACATCAAGTTCTCTCAGGTTGTCTCTGATGCATTCTCCATAATGCATCCAGAGTGATTTCTTCCAAAGCACAGCTCTGGCCTTGTAATACAATGATGATTCAAATCCTGACTCCCTGTTCAGGGAGTGAAACTCTCACATAGGCACAATCGCTTCCACATCTGGCCTCTCCCTTTCTCAAGGCCCCTTCCTTTCTCAGGAGGCCCTTCTCCCACAGCCTGCTTGCTCCATATATTCAAACTCCAAGAAGCTAGTAGAGTTCCCAAATGCGCCTGTGTCTTGCGCATATTGTTCCCTAGGAGTATGATTCTCCTTCCCTCACTTTGCCCTGAAAATTCATTCATTTTTAAATATCATATATTTATTTTATTTTTTTAAAGATTTTATTTATTTATTCATGAGAGACACAGAGAGAGAGAGGCAGAGACATAGGCAGAAAGAGAAGCAGGTTCCCTGCAGGCAGCCCAATGCGGGACTCAAGCCCAGGATCCCAGGATCACATCCTGAGCCAAAGGCAGATGCTCAACTGCTGAGCCACTCAGGCATCCCAATATCAGATATTCATTTTAAAATATGTCTTCCCAACCTTTAGCAGGTTTTGTTCAATCCCCACAGTGATCAAAAGCATTCACTAGTAAGGTCACTGGCAAAAATTATGAATGTGGTCAAGCAGTAAAGTGTGTCCAAGTGATCTAGGTGACTCATGATCCAATAATAACCCCATGTTCTCACCAGTGGAGCAGTGTGATGCAATATGGTCGATACACTAACATATCTCTCATGCACACACATATGTACTTGCCAGGCTCTGGGTTCAGATGTGTCTAAAAGCTGATATCAACATGCAAAGTGTTCAAAGCATAATATTCATCAAAGTCAGATTCCTAACATAGCTAACCTCAACTTGCAAAGGGATATTTGCCTGGCAAACTCCAAGTTAAATTTTTTTCAAAAGTCTGACTCTCTGAGGGTCTAAGTATATAAAGAGGATCAAGAACAAAGTGTGGGGATCCCTGGGTGGCGCAGCGGTTTGGCGCCTGCCTTTGGCCCAGGGCGCGATCCTGGAGACCCGGGATCGAATCCCACGTCGGGCTCCCGGTGCATGGAGCCTGCTTCTCCCTCCGCCTGTGTCTCTGCCTCTCTCTTTCTCTCTGTATGACTATCATAAATAAATAAAAATTAAAAAAAAAAAATTTAAAAAAAAAGAACAAAGTGTGACTTTTTGGAATTCCCTTCAAGGGGTCAGAAATCAAGTAGCAGAAATTTCGCCCAAAATATTTTGCCTTTCCCCATTCTAAGTTAAATTCAAGCTTGACTATAATCTTTTTAAAACTTATTCTTATTGCCTTTAAAATTACCAAACAATAATATGATCTTTAGGAGCCAAAACAGTGTTGGTTCTACCTTTGACAGAATTTGTAGTATTCTTGGGTGTTAGATTCCATGTACATTTATTGACAAAATACATGAAGTATCTCATTACCACTTTCTGGTCCATAAATAGAGTTGAGCAGTGCCATAGATATTTATGCTTCTAAGTGTAATGCAGACAGACATTCTGATAAAAACTATTAACTGAAAGAGAACACTAAAAAAGGACAAAATAAGCTAAATAAAAACATGTTTTTCTTTACTATTTCAAATGTTTTTAAATATAAGAATTCCGTAGGCATTTAGCATAACTTACTCAGTATGTATTACATCACTTAAGAGTTTATTAAATTCTTTAGGCTTTCCTTATGTATTCATGGCATTTTACCCTAAAATGGGATATTGTTTTTTTTTTTTTAAGATTTTATTTATTTATTCCTGAGACACACACACACACACACACACACACAGAGAGAGAGAGAGAGAAAGAGGCAGAGACACAGGCAGAGGGAGAAGCAGGCTCCATGTAGGGAGCCTGATGTGGGACTCGATCCTGGGACTCCAGGATCATGCCCTGGGCCAAAGGCAGGCACTAAACCACTGAGCCACCCAGGGATCCCCCTAAAATAGGATATTGTTAAAACATTCTTCCTTTTCTTTCTTGCTAAAAGTCATCAGACTTAAATAACTTGATTGCAAAATTCTTTTCCTATTTTACTTATTAAATTAATCAAGTATATTAAACTATTTTAATAATTATTAAAAATCATATAAATTAGTCAAGTATATAAAATTAGCTATTACTAAATTATAAGGGTAATCTTTGCAAATCCCCAAATGGAATATGTCTGACTTTTGGAAACTGATATTTGCATAAGAATTCCCCGTTCTACTGAAATATAAATACATAATTGAATGAGATAGGGTCAATTGTGAAAAAAAAAAAGAATTTCTCTAGGCATTTCCAAGAAGAAGGAATTTAATACAGGGAAATAGTGCTTACAGAACTGATGGAAGGGCTGAGGGGAAAAGACTGCTGGGTTTTAGGAAATTAGAAAGCTGTGGACAATTAAAGAAATTGCCATTAATGAACTCAGCTGAGAGTAGCACTGAAGCAGAGATTTGCCACCTGCCCACCATTGTCAGGTACTAAAAATGGCCTCTCTTCCAATTTCCAAATATGCAAGTGCTTCACTGTCAGAATCCAATCTAGAACCCTATTAGACAGGGCTTATTACTATTAATAGCAAAGGACCAGAAACAAATGCATAACTTGTCCTCTGAGCAAGTCTGAGAAAGTGTTGATTGATAAAATACCATTTTTTTGTTTGTGATTCCTTTTTAATGTACAGATATAGTGGTTTTATTTATTTAATTAATTTGTTGCTATAAATCCTTTGACACTTGTCCCATCAAGATATGTGGTATCTGTCCTCTCCATCCCCTAGATTCTTGAGGTCTTTACAGCTGCTTTGAAGATAGAATATGAAAAAAGCAAAGACATGTGACTTGTGCAGTTGGGCCATAAAGACCATGGAGCTCCTGCCTGGCTCTCTTGGAATACTTGGATCTCAAGGCTATCCCGCTAAGAACCCAGCCACCATGCTGAGAGAAGCTGTAGAGACAGTCCCAGCCAAACCCGTCTTTGAGTTACCCCAACCTAGATATCAGACATGCAGGGAACAAAGCCTCTAGATATTTTCCTCATGGTTGCACTCACTCTCAGGGACATGGAGACTGACATATTGTAGAGCACAGACAAGCCATGCCCGTAGTCTCTTGTCTGAATTTCTGACCCGCAGAATTCATAAGCTTTGTAAAATAGCTGCTTTCCACTACTAAGTTTGTGATAATTTACTGCTCAGCAGTAGTTACTTGAACAACTTATGAAAACATGAGAAGTAAGAAAAGATAATGAAGTGGATGGAGACTTAGAGACAGTGGTATTCAACCTGAGAATGCAAATTTGAAAGTCACCCCAGTAGATTAATAGGTGAGATGTATACACAAAGCTATGCAATTCGGCTTACAACCATGTGTCATAAATCTGTAGTATTTGTTTTCCTCCATTGTATTCCTTCTCAGTTATGTGTTCTTAAGTCTGGAGTTTGAAACTTCAGAGGGAAAACATCTGGTAGGTCTAGGTCTTCTTTGCCATTCCCAAATCGTCATGCTAATTACACAGATGCAATGCAATGGGTCTTTCAGAAGTTGCAATTTTCAAAGACACTGTGCAATTTTGCCACATTAATTAACTTTCATCCACACACTCCCAGAGGAAAAGAAAGAACAAAAATTCCAATTACCAAATCCATTTGCTAAAGAAACTGAGTTCCCTGTAAGTGGAGCCTATCATATTATTCTAAACCTTTCCCTTGAGTTTGGAAATCCATAGTTACAGAACATTCTCATGGCTAAGTTTCTCTTCTGTTGCTCCCTCTCACTTTTTATCCATATGTTCTTTTTGATTTTTATCTTTTTGTTCATTTTGCTCTGCTATCAGCAGTGATAGTTATTATAAGCTTTTCTGTGGTGTTGTATGTTATCAAGCACCTCAGAGATTAGATCTGTTCATTATTCTGTCCTGAACTCATTACCACCACTTTCTCTTCATTTTTTGAGTGTCCAGTGCATATAAAACCCTAGCTCAGGCCTAGGGCAAGTGAAAAAAGTACTGGAAGACATAGTTCCTTGCTGCAAAGCACTTATTTTCTGATGAAGATAGGAATGGTGCACATAAAATAGAATGAAATTTTATGATGAAAAATAAGAAAGGAAAATAAATTTACTATAATTTGGAAACAATAAGAATAGTTTTATAACTTGGCCAGGCTCCGCAGCAGGCCAGAGTCAGTGATTGGCCCAAGAAGGACTGGGCTTGGGTTCCCCATGTCTTTCTCCCCACTTTACTGAGCAACAAATGTAGGCCAAGTCGTATACTAATCAGTTTACAGTTTTATTTAGCTGACTCAGAGATTAGGTTTTCACTGATAATGTGGCAATGTGAGCAATGATCCTATAGATCAAATTAAGACAACAAAGTTGAGGGTTTGTTCAAGACAAGGAAGATTCAAAGCCAATCAAATGTGGAGTGGAAGAGCCAAAGTTACAGGCAATCAATCCACGAAAAGCAGAATCTTAGTCAAGTCTTTCACATACTGACCACTTACCACATAATAGAAACTATGCTAAACCTGAAGATAAAGGAAGGCTAAGCCCTTGTCTCTACCTACAACATGTATACGTACCAGAGGAGAAGTATACATAAGGCCAAGTGGAGGCACAGAGAGGATTCTAACCTCAAAGGGGAAGTAAATAAGTAAGACAGCTATACAAGATATCCCAGGACCGGAGCAACTGGGTGACAGTTTAGGATGGAGCTTTATTCCCCAAAGTAACCTAGCCAATCTAAATACAAAAGAGACACTAATACAAACAACATAGATGAATATCAAAACAGTACATTTGACAAAATAAGAAAGACCTAAATGAGTACATGCTCTGGTTCCATTATAAGAAGTTTGAGAATAGGCAAATCTAATCTATGGTGAAGGAAATCATAACAGTAGGAGCTTCTGACGGATATTGACTGGAAAGAAGTACAAAGGAATTTCATAGAGTGATGAGACATTCTATATCCTGTTTGAGTGTTGGTTACAAGATAGTATGCATTTGTCAAAAGCTATTATATTGTGAACTCAAGATCTTCTCAGTATTTTAGTCTGCTTTATGCTTGGCTTCTCAGCTTCTCAACCCCCTAGTCCTGGGCACTTCTACCTCCTCAGATTCCTCAAGGGCAAGAACAGCAGAGAATATTTGGTTCGTCTCAATGCACTTCTCTGCTCTCTAGTAACTGGGTCCTTAAGTCCTCAAGGACATGAAAACTCAGCAATACTGCAAACAATTCATTTTGCATTATTATCATTTTTATTTTATTGTTTCTATTTTATCTTATCAATGTACAAGCTAGCCTATTGCATCCAGAAGTAGAGGTCTAAAGTAAAAATTTTAATAATGTGTTTTGCCAACTGAGAAGCCATATGGAGTAAGATAAAACTGAATCTGTTCCTCTTCACACTGCACAGCTGTATGAATGTCAGGTGGGTCAGAGTAAGAAACCACAAACAAAGTAGGAAAAAACATGGATGGATTCTTTTATAAGCCAGAGGTGGATAAAAATTCCTCTAATTCAAAATCTCGAAGTAGTTGAGAAACAACTTGATAATTCTGACTGCATAAAAATTAAAAACAGAAAATATTGCATCATAAAATACTACAGACAAAATAAAAATCTCGAGGTGCTTTTGCTCCAAGCTGATAACACTTCCACAAACGTGGTGGATATTCTCAAAACTTGCTGGATGGTCCATAAAAAGTATGTCAAGCACCAATGTCACAAAGTGACACAGCACAAAAGAAAGACATGAATTCTCTGTATGCCCAAGAAAACTGTCATGATGACAGAGAACAGAGTGGTTGTGGCAGACAGGCTAAGCCAAAATTCTGGAAAGAGGCTGAAACTACAAAGACAATGGTGCTGAGGCTTGAATGTATTGAGCCCCAATACAGATCGAAGAGAATTCTGGCTATGAAGACAGGCAAACATTTTAAACTGGGAGAAGATAAAAGAAAGGGCCAAGTGATCCAGTTCTACACTTCGTCTTCTGTTTTATTACAAAGACAATAAAATCTTGAGGTTATGTTCAACTTCAAAAAATAAGTAAATAAATGCTAAACTGAGAAAAATGTTTGCAACTTACAGCACAGGATTTTGATATCCCCACTATTTAAAACACTCCTACTAATTGACAGGAAAATCATCAAGTTCCTAATACAAAAATTGGCAAAAGACAGGAGGAGAGAGCATTAAAAAAAAGAAATTAAGGTGCATCTGGTGTGTGCGTGTGTGTGTGTGTGTGTGTGTGTGTGTAATGCTCATTTCTCGTTCATAATTAGGGAAACAGAAATCTTAAACTATATTCTGTAGACTTAATTTTAGTACTAACATTAGCATTTCTATTTTTAAACTATTACCGGTATATTGTAGGATAAAGTGAGCGAGTAATTGTGTTAATGTCAGTGGGAAAAAGGATTTGGGGGCTTATGGGAAAAAAAGTTCAGGAAGTAAAAAATCCTACATCTTAAAATTGATTAGAAATATTAATGTAAAATTATTTTCTCTTTCTTGTTTAAAAATACAAATTAACTAGTTCTGCCTATTTTGTGTCTGGAAGCAGTGGCAAGTCAAGAGCAATGAGCACCCCAAGAATCCAGAATGCAACCTCTGATTCCCATTCCCTGCTAAAAGAAAGGGGAGTTCTTGGGGAAAGGTTGAACTGAAGTCTACCATAGATCATACCCTTTTTGACCTAGCCAATGAGTGGCAGTTTTCCTGTACTGAAAAATTGTAGCTAACAAATGCATGAGGAATGTTAGAATTAGAGATTCATGGGGTACCTGGGTGGCTCAGCTAGTTAAGCATCTGTCTTCGGCTCTGGTGATCTCGAGTCTCAGGATCGAGCCCCCCCTTGGGCTCCCTACTCAGCAGCTAGCCTACTTCTCCCTCTGCCCTTCATCCTGCTGATGTTCTTTCTCTTTCTCTCTCTCCAATAGATAAATAAAATCTTTAAAAAAAAAAGAGAAATTCCTCATTTTTGCAAAGTCTAATGAAAAACATTTTCCAAACAATTGTCATGAATGTACACTAGTAGAAAAGCTGAAGTGGTCAATAATCATTCACCATTGCCAAACATGAGAGAGCCAGACACTATATGTCTCCAAGTGTGACTCAAATGCATGTCTATGAAGTTTAGACAAAAAATTTACTGTGCTCTAATCAAGCCTTAGATGAAGTCTATTCTTTAGTAATATAGAGCATGAGGGAACAACTAAAATTATACCACAAGAAGCAAGTACAGCATATAGGAGATGATACAGGACAATTGGGCCAATTTCTGCAAGTCATCAGTATGTGAGAAAGAAAAGGAAGGAAGCACTATTCTAGACCAAATATTTAAAAAGATGCTTAAGAGACGTAGGGACCATATGCAATGAGTGGACCTTATGTAAGAAAATCAACTCTAAAAACAGATTTTTATACCACTGAAGAAATTTTAACATGGTCTGAGTATTCTATCAGGGAATTATCATTAACTTAGGTATATTAATGATATTATGGCTATGTGAGAAAATAGATAAATATATATATATAAAGAGGTGGATTTAAGTGATATGATCTAGTTATTGTCAGTGCTAAGTACTGACACACTCATCCCATTATTTTGCCTAAATTGAAATTTTAAAATATTTTAAATTATGTACTAATGACTAATATAAATATAATTCTTCTTATGATGTATTTATGTATCCTGACTCAATTTCTAGCTAATCTTAAGGTGGGGTAGTTTTTAGTTCTGGATAATTAGTTTATAGGAGGCAGGAAATAGCTTTACAAGTAACTCTTGTTAGCGTGTGAAGCATGATTATTTTTTACAATGTATTCCCATTAAACAAATTCATCTCTAGTAACTCTTTTATCTTTACATCACTATATATACGAATGGAAAAACCTTTCTCCATCCAAAAAGAAAATGGTGCAATGGGGTATGTTCATCTTTAAACCAAACCAAACCAAAACAAAACAAACAAAACAAAAAACCCACACAAACAAACAAAACAAAAAACCTGACAGTTTTCAATGGATGGAATCAGAACCCTGGGATAAATGGAATAGTCCCCAAGGATGGTCAAATGTGAGTCTCTGCAGATGGCTGCACAGGATGACACTTCATAAAACATCATTTCTCTGCTAAGCAGCACAGCATCTCTGGTGCTTCAAACATATTGTTTATCTCATCAAGAGAAACAAGCTCTCAAGGTAAGAACTGAACAAGGGCCATTGCTGAGGAAACAGAGCAGATGGCCCATCTCTGATGGTCTGCCTTCACTTGATGAGAGACTGCTCCAATCCCAAGCAGACCAGTTGCCAATTAAAAGAGGTCTTGGCTGAGGGCTCTGTCCTCTCCTGTGACACAGAATCAGTGTATCCTTTTTCTAAGACTCTGCCCACTACCCTGTTCCATGACTGCCCTCTCCAGAAATGAAGAGGCCCCTTATGGCCAGCTCTGTGGAATATTCCAGAGATACATATTAGTGAGTGTCTGAATTTCTCCCAAACTTTTCACCCCAGTTCCAGGCTACATTTTATTTTCAGACCCTTTCTAGCTTAATCACTAACAAAGAAACGTGTCCATGCTTTGTAAAGAACTTCAAAGACACGAGTTAAACATAAGAGAATTGTTTGGACTTCCTTCTGCCACCGAAATGGGCTTTATCAGCTACTCTTTCTAAACACATTTTAGGTGACTATAATCCATTTAAGTTTTCACAAAAACAGGTGTAAAAGATATGATTAGCAGGCATGTTTTAACTTTCAAGTTCAGATTCCTGAGCTCCAATGTTGTTTAAGGAAAGCAATAATAGGAGTCTGAAGACAACCGTCAAGATCAAATGTCTAGAAATCTTGGGGGAATCAAAGTTTTCTCTTGTAAAGGAACTTAAAATATTCCAATCCTCTGTATAAATCTTTTTAACTTAGTATTAAGAATTGGGTCTTTAAGTCCTTTTTCCTATATTTCATAACAACTTTCAAAACGATCTCCCTGCCTGCAGGCTCGCTTCCCTGCACTTCATCTTTTCACATGCCTCCGGCGTAACCTTGCTAAAACTCAGATTTGATCAGGTCACTAACGCTTCTGTTCCAAAATCCCTTCGTGGCTCAGAATTCATGCCCTCATATGGAAACAAGCGCCCTTCACCTTCCTTACCCACAGATCCCATCCGTGTGCCATACTCCTGCTATACTACAGGTTTCCCCAGCCCTGAGCCCTTCCATACCTTTGCTCTTGCTCTTTCTTCTGTTATATATGCTCCTTGCCTCATTTTCATCCTGGCTGTATCCAACTCCTGTCAGAGTCTAGTTTAAATGCCACCTTATCTGTGAAGCTTTTCTTGACTCATCCAGATAGAATTAAATCACACTTTCTGTGTTCTTATACCTTAATGTAGAGTGAACAGATGGAAGTGAAAGCTTTAGAGCCAGAAAGAGCTCATTTCCATTCCTGATTCCTCTGCTCGCTGTGACCTTCGGCAAAACACTTAAGATCTCTGAGTCTCATATTTCTCATCTATGAAGTGGGTATAATAATATTAACATATCAGGGTCCCTGTAAAAATAAACTGTGACCATATATACAAAATGCTAAGCATAGGTCTTGACTACATAATAAAAGCCGAAAAACAAATATTTCCCTTGATTTTATCATCTTATTATTATTTGCTCATTTTTCACAATCTGATTGATATTATAGATAACTGTCTGCCTGCCTAATCCACTAGGTTTTCAATCATTAAAGGCAAGTATTCACATTTTGTCCATGGTGCCTTACCCAGTTATCTGACTCATTGATGATGCAAGTTTATTGCCTGTTGAATAAAGTCCACCTGCATTTGATACAATGATTTCCTGAGCTTTGCTGAGAGAATGTCCCACTATCTCACAGCTATTGATTCATGTGCACCAAAACACATGTGTTACTCTAACAATATAAATATATATAGTATGGGATGTCTGGATGGCTCAGCAGTTGGCTCAGGGCATGATCCTGGAGTCCCAGGATTGAGCCCTGTGTCAGGCTTCCTGCGTGGAACCTGCTTCTCCCTCTGCCTCTGTCTCTGCCTCTCTCTGTGTGTCTCTCATGAATGAATAAATAAAATCTTACAATAAATAAATAAATATATATATAGTGCTATAAATTGTTCTTTTTATAGCTTTGCACATAATAATCACTGAGAAAGGCAGCAGGACAGGGACTATCTCTTTTTGCCTCCTTTTTATCCATAAGTGTAAAATTAACATGACTTTGTCAGGCTTATAGAAAATAATATATAAATTCACCTCTAACCTGTATTTCCACTAACATTGCTGCCGGAGATAGCTTGGGCTGAAATTGCATTAAAACTCCTGAATGATTCAGTTCACTCAGTTCAATTGCTATTTAAGTATGTGCTATGCCCAGTTCATTGGGAAGGCAGTGTGGAACAAGACAACATAAAAGGCTTTCTTTCTAGTTCAATTAAAGTAAACAATGACATGGGCCCTGTTGAAATAACAACAGAACAATAGCATTAAATCCACTCCAGATATCCAAATGGGAAAAGAATGTGTGATGCAATGCCTCAGTCTGACCAGATCATGTCTGTTCCCAACCTCCAGTACCCAGGACGGGCGCTCCTATGATGCCACCAGTGGAAGCCCTCAGCTATGTCATTGCCCAGCTAAGACTCTCCCATGGCTTCCTACTTCTGGCCTACAGCAAACAGTCCAAACTCAGCCTGGCACAAAAGGCTTTGGGAAGTGAAACCACACCTATTTTTCCAGCCTTGCTTTCCTTACCTTCTTTATATTTCCTATGTTCCAGTGACATGAAATTATCTCCCTGGACTCCCATTTCAACTCAACAGAGTGAAGAGCTTAGAAGCTCTTCACATCATTCCTGTCCTTATAATAAAACCTGGAAAAACCTGAACATTACTTTTCTTAGAGCCATCGGAGAAGTGAGGTTGCAGGGCAAGCTGCGATGTGGAAAGGTGGAGAAATAGGTTCAGCCAAACATGACTAAGATCTTATCTGAGCAAAAGCCCATTGGAGCCATAAACTGGTGGGAATATTTAAATGGCAATAATAGTTAAATAGTAATTTTGATGAGCTGTTGGAGGCTGAGTGAGGGCTAGCTAGAGAGTGAAAAATTCCTGAAGGCTGTAGTTTTGGAGGTTGGCGGACACACTTTCATGGACTTTACCACCAAGAAATTCACCAGGTTCTCATGGTGAAGATCTGAGAAAGGTCCCCTCAAGGGCTCTGGCAAGGGAATGGAAAGAGTAATTTCTATGAATTATGGACACATATTTATCCAAAATAAAGGCCCACTTCCAGGGGAAAAGTGTTTTTCAGAACTTTTTCCCTATTAGGGGAGAGCATTCCTCCCACTGCAGCCTCCTCTAGGCTTCCAGTCTTATCTAAGAAGATAAAAGCAGCAAATAGCAGTCCAGGTCTCAAGGATTAGATTGAGAACTCTGTAGGTAGGCAAAGAAGTAGAAGGTAGGGGCTTGGGAGGAAAGCTATGCCATGGGAAAGACACAAAAGTTACAGCCCCAAGACACAGGCTGTTTAAAACAGAGATTTAATCAAAGGATTATAGAATGTTCCCCCTCCCTGTAATATGTCACCACACCAAGACTGCATAGTAATTATGGACTGCAGCTGAAAAAGTAACGGCACAAACTCTGTAAGGAAAAGTACTTAGGGGAAGTTCAAGGTCAAACAGGGAGACAAAAACACAGACTCTAGAGAGATTTGAAACCTCCAGCACCTATAGCTAAAGCAAATATTAAAACCAACCAAACTCCTAGCCAGCTTACATAAATCCTGATACTAAATACCTTTATACTTTAATTCCTATTACCTGATAAAATACATCTGGCTTTTAACAACAAATTAAGAAATGCAAGAGGAAAAAAAATCTGAAGAGATAAAATAATCATCAGAATCAGAACTATATATGGCACAAATTTGGGGACTATCAGAAAAGGAATTTAAAATAACTCTGATTCATATGTTAATAGTGGAAAAAGTAGGTAACATGCAAGAATACATGGATGATATAAGCAAAAGGAGGAAAAACCAAAAAAGAACCAAAAAGGAATACTAGAAATTTTTAAAAAGGATAACAGAAATAAAGAAATGCATTTGATAAGCTTATCCATAGATTTGACACGATCAAGGAAAGAATCAGTGATTTTGTAAATAAGTCAAAAGAAATTACAAACTGAAATGCAAGAGAAAGAAGAATTTAAAAAACAATGAACACTGCAGGGATAATTTCAAAGAGTGTAAGATATACATAGTTGGAAAATTAGAACAAGAAAGAAAAAAAATGGAGAACTTTCCAAGTACTTTTCAAAACTGATGACAGATTCCAAACCACAGGTTCAGGAAGCTTGACAAACACAAAGAAAAATAACTGCAAACCATGTCCCCACTCCCAATGCACACGCACACACGATAGCACATACAGACATCCCTAGGCATATCATATTAAAACCGCAGAAAACTAAAGACATTTAGAAAATCTTGAAAGACGACAGAGGAAAAGAGTAACAACTTACCAATAGAGGGCCGAGTATAAGAAAGACAGTGGACTTCTCATCAGAAATTATACAATGAAGAATGCAGTGAAATATTTAAAATGTTGAAGAAAAATATCACCAACATAGAATTCTATAGCAAGTAAAATTATTCTTTACAAAAGGGAATGAGAAATAAAGAATTTCTCAGACAACCAAAAGTTGAAGGAATTCAGTATTGACAGATTTGTCCTGAAACCCAAAAAGAGTTTTCATGCAAAAAAAAAAAAAAAAAAGATACAGCTCAGAAATATAGAATGAAGAAGAAATAATTTTACATTTCTTATTCTTAATTGATCTAAAAATAACTGTACAAAGTCATAATAGTAACAATGTATTAGATGACTATAACACACAACTAAGTGAAATAAATGACAACAACAATATCACAAGGGAGGAATTGGGAAGACTCTGTTATAAAGTACCTATACTACATGTGAAACACTGTAGTGTCATTTGAACATGGACTTAGATTGTTAAAAATGTAAATGTAAACCCTAGGGTAACAAACAATTTAAAAAGAAATAATTGCAATGTTGAGAGGAGATAGAGTGGAATCATTAAAATTGCTCAGTTAGGATCAGAGATAAGAGGGAAAAAAGGAAAAAAATGATAAGGGTAATGAATAGAAGACAGATACACAGTAGATATTAATGCAACTATATCAATAATCACCTTCAATGCGAATTATCTAAATATACCAATTAAAAACAAAGATTGTCAAAGTGGATAGACAACACAAAACCCAACTTTGTTGTTTACAAGAAACCTACATTAAATACAAAGACAGAGATAAGTTAGAAGTAAAAAGATTGAAAAGGATATACCATGCCAACACTAATTCAAAAAAGTTGAAGTAGGTATACTAATTTCTGACAAATCTACATTCAGAAAAAAAGGTTATCAGGGATAAAGAAAAGCATTACATAATGATAAAGTCTTCAATTCTCTAAGAAGACATAACAATCCTAAATGTATATGCATCTAACAAGAAAGCATCAAAACATATAAGGCAAAAATCAATAGAACTGCAAGGAGAAATAGACAAATCCACAACTATAGTCAGAGACTTCAATATACTTTTGTCAGTAAAAGTGTGATCAAGATCAAGCAGGCAGAGTATCAGTAAGCATATAGTTGACCTCAACGTCACTATCATTTGGCTTGCTCTAATTGACATTTATGGAGTACTCCATACAACAACAACAGAACACACATCCTTCTCCAGCTCATATCCACAAGTGTAGACCACATTCTGGGCCATAACGCACTCAACAAAAAAAAGCATAGAAACCATACAAAATATAATATCAGACCATCGTGGATTTTTTTAAAGATTTATTTATTTATTCATAATAGACAGAGAGAACGAGAGAGAGAGAGGCAGAGGAAGCAGGCTCCATGCTGGAACCCGACACAGGACTCGATCCCAGGTCTCCAGGATCAGGCCCTGGGCCAAAGGCAGGCGCTAAACCGCTGAGCCACCCAGGGATCCCCCATCGTGGATTTAAACTAGAAATTAACAATAGAAAGATAGCAGGAAAATCCCAAAATATTTGGAAATTAAACAACAGACTTCTCGATAATACATGGGTCAAAGAATTCTTGGGAGAAATGTTTAAATATTTGACCTAGATGAAAATAAAAATATAATTTATCAAAATATGTGGGATGTAGCAAAAGCAGTGCTTAAGAGAAATTCATATTATGAAATACACAGGATAGAATAAAGGTACAAAATCAACAATATAATCTTCCTTTTTAGGAAATCAGAGTAACTTAAGCATAAAGCAAGCAAAAAAAAAAAATCAAAATTAGAGCAGAAATCAATGAAATTCAAAACAGGCAAACAATAAAGAAAAGCTATTTTTTTAATGATGACTGAGAAAAAAGATAAGACACAAATTAACAATATCAGAAAGAAAAGAGTTTTCATTACTCTTGATCTCAAGTACATTAAAAGGATAATAAAGGAATATCGTGAACAACTTTGTGCCCACAAATTGGATAACTTAGGTGAAATGGACCAATTTCTTGAAAGATACAAACTACTAAAACTCATGTGTGTAGAAATAGATAACTTGAAAAAACCCTATTAAAGAAATTGTCTCAATAATGAATAAACTTTCCAAAAAGAAAAGTACCAAGCTCAAGTGGTTTTACTGGTGAATTCTACAGACTTTTGAGGAAGAAATATACTGATTCTTCATAATCTGTTTCAGAAAATAAAAGCAGAGGGAAGGCTTCCTAACTCATTCTATAAGGCCAATACTGCCCTATTAAGAAAATCAGATAAAAACATTACCCCAAAAAACTATAGAGGATAATTCACATAAACATAGACACAAAATCCTTAATTAAATATATTTTTTAAATATTTTATTTATTCATTCATGATAGACATAGAGAGAGAGAGAGAGAGAGGCAGAGACACAAGCAGAGGGAGAAGCAGGATCCATGCAGGGAGCCCAATGCAGGACTCGATCCCGGGTCTCCAGGATCGCGCCCTGGGCCAAAGGCAGGTGCCAAACCGCTGAGCCACCCAGGGATCCCCCCATCCCCCCTTAATTAAATATTATTGGATTCAATTTGCTAATGTTTAAAAAGAGCTAAACACTACAAACAAGTGAAATTCATTCCATGAATGCAAGAAGGATTCAACATTCAAAAATCAGTTAGTGTAATCCATCACATCAACAGGCTAAAGAAAAATCATATGATATTATCAATCAACACTCAAAAGGCATTTGACAAAAATCTAACACTTTTTTATGATTTAAAAAAAACTGTTAGAGGGATCCCTGGGTGGCGCAGCGGTTTGGCGCCTGCCTTTGGCCCAGGGCGCGATCCTGGAGACCCAGGATCGAATCCCACGTCGGGCTCCCGGTGCATGGAGCCTGCTTCTCCCTCTGCCTGTGTCTCTGCCTCTCTCTCTATCTCTCTGTGACTATAATAAATAAATAAAAATTAAAAAAAAATTTAAAAAAAATAATAAAAAATAAAAAAATAAAAAAAACTGTTAGAAAATCAGAATAGAAGAGAACGTTCTCACCTTGACAAAGAACAACTAACAAAAACCTACATTCCACATTATTTTTAATGGAAAGAAGCTGGTTGCTTCCTCCCTAAAGAAAAGGAATAAGTCAAGAATGTCTTCTCTCATCATTCCTATTCAATACCTAATGAAAGCCCTAGCTAGTACAATATAACAAGAAAAGTATATAAAAGCTATACATGTTGGAAAGGAAGAAACGAAACTATTATTTGACATAATTGCTATGTCTAAAATCCCAAAGAATCTACAAGAGAAGTCTTGAATGATTCATGGTAAAATGGCACCAAAATTGGGTATGTGAGTATGAATTCATGTTTAGCTCAGTATTGATACAGATGGTAGAAAGTAAAAAATAGACAAAATATACAGGATGAACCTGAAACAGTGTGCCAGAAAGCAAGGGCGGGGGCATGATAATGAAAGGAATAAGTCAGAGGGACACAGGAACCAACTGAAGATGCTCCCAATGGCCAAGGCTGGAATAGTTTAAGCAACAAAATTAATGAATATTGGATTATAATATAAAGTATAAAATAAATATCCATGGGTCCATACTGATATACAGAAATAGTTGGATAAATAAATAAATAAATAAATACTGATAATAAATTGCTCATGCAGAAGATTGCAAATTATTTATGTAGCTACTTCACTCTCGAGGAGGTAGAGTTCAACTCCCTATTCTTTGAACAGGGCTGTGCATGGTCACGTTCTTCCAAAACAAGAAGGAAAGAGGGGGAAAAGAGTAACAGTATAGTAGAGAAACCTGGCAAACATTGCCTAAGCCATGTGATAAAGGTTAGCATCAAAAGTGATAGACCAAAAAAAAAAAAAAAAGTGATAGACATATCATCAAAACATCTACTGAAGAAAACAGACCAATTCTACACAAGGGACCTTCTACCTGACAAGTACACCTGGAAAGCTTTAACATCATCGAAAACAAAGAAAAACAACACTGTAACAGTCAAAAAAGTACCTAAGGAAACATTATGTCTAAATGCAAAGTAATATCCTGGATTGGTTCCCAGAACAGAAAAGACATTAGTTCAAAATTATGGAAACTGGAATAAAGTATTGACTTTAGTTAATAAGGTGTCAATACTGCTTCATTAATTGTGACAACTTTATCATTATAATGTTAAGATATTAATAACAAGGGAATCTGGATATGGGGTATAATATGGAATCTCTCTGCACTATTTTTTTAGGTGGTTGATATCTTTACAGCTTTGGAGGTGGGAGGGCAGGTGCTCAGGAGCTCTTGGTGGGGTAGGGCCTCCTTCCTCTTCACCATCACAAGCTTCTGGCTGCACAGGATGGCACTGGCTCTGCAAATTGTAGCCATGAAAAGATCTGGGCTGTAAATGTTCTTGTGGATCAGGTGCTAGATGTTGCCGAGGGCAGCCCCAGCATCCTTGTTAAGTGGTCTGCATGTAGGAGGTGGTAGGCTCTTGCTGGGGGGGATCTGCGCTTCGTGACTACCACTACATCTTTGTCCCCCCCCCACCCCCCGCCCGCAGCTCCATACCCACAGTTTTGCAGTGAATCAGCCCATTGTTGCAGGAGTTGTGAGCCTTCGGGTGACAGGGCTCAGTGCTGTATGTCTGCTTGTTCCTCCTGACCAGGAAGCCTGCGCAGTTCCCCATGACCCTCCATTGGTGGGCAGGCATGATGGCAGCTCCTCTCACTGCACCAGCATGCGATAGCCTCTCTATATTATTTTCAGTTTTTCTGCAAATCTAAAATAAAAGGCTTATTTAAAAATATATTTTAGTTGAATCATTATGTTGTATACCTGAAACTCATATAACGCTGTATGTTAACTATACTTCAATTAAATATATTCTTTTCTTTAACTGTCACTTTTATGCTAACATTATGTTGCTCTTATCTCTCCTTCTCATTATGATGTTTTCTTGGCCAGGCATAAGCCTACTTCTCCATCTGTCAAAACACTAAGACTTCTTCTATAAAGTCATCTTCAACCTCTCCAGACAGTGTTCTAGTTTCTCCTCCTGATGCCAGAGCAATTACCACAATGCAATCATGTGCTCACCTCTTCCCACACTGAGTTCTCTGTGGCCACCACATCTCATTATTCTAACACTGCACTAGCGAAGTGCTGACCACAATGGAAGCACTCAACTAATGTGTGTTGCCTAAATGAAAGGTCGTGTTAGTAATGCCTTTGAATTTTTAAACAAGTTTACACACATTATTTTGTATGTTCATCCAACCTCTATGTGTGTTTAGAGGCCACTATTTTGCCATTTAAAATGAGTAAACTGAGACTCAGAGTCAAACTTACACAACTTAACACAACTCAAAAGCACTGGAAAAGCTTTTTATCCCAGCTTACACAACTCAAAAGCACTGGAAAAGGTATTTATCTCCTTTTTATGACTCAACATCTACTTTCCCCTCTCGTGTAGAGATAAATTGGGGCTCTTCACCTGGTTCATGTCCTGGCTCTGTCCACTGCTCTCCTCTCTGATGCTGGGCAAGTCACAAAATCTAGGTGTACCTCAAAACCCTCACATATTTTAATGGAAACTAATGTTAATGTTTACCTCAGAGTTTTGTGAGGATTCATGACACAATGTTTATATAATAACTGACACTTGGTAAGAGCTCATTATTTTTCTCTATTATTACTAAGAGTATAATGATTTTAGACTCAACCAATCAGCATCACTGAAATGTAAAAAAAAGGGGGGGTGAGGGCCACATTCTATTTTCTCTATTTGGGCCAACACAAAGGTCTTTTTTTTTTTAAGTTATCCTCCCATTTAGAAAACAAGTCCAATGGCAAAGAACCAGCTTCTATTTGAGATGGCCATTTGGACCGGACCACATGACCTCGAAGTTCCTTTCTGCACACACTCTTCCATATTCTTTATTTCCTTTGCGGTCCCTCAAGTATTGTAGCCTACAATATCAAAGGTTCAATAAAGGTTGGCTGACTGAGGCTTTCAAACTCCCAACACAATCACTTTCATGTTGCCGACTTTGATTCAATTTGTGATTTATGGGCATATGGAGCGTTTCGCATCCCAGAGTTTCCTCTTTTGAGTCATGATTTGCAAATGGATATAATAACCCATAAACTGATATCAGCATCCAAACAGAGCCATCCAACTCCAGTAATGAATGGCCTTTGGAGTGAAAAGGCACCAGCCCATTAGGAAGGGCTCAAACAGCAAGCACGCCAGTGTGAACAGCCGCCTTCATAAAGTCAGAGTTTCTCAGTTCATTCCCCACATTCTGTCCATTCTAAGACATTGTGTGTGACGAGCGCCTAATGCAATCGGACTCTCGCTCTCCTTTGGCAAGCAGGCCTGCAACAATAGACTAAACCTCAGCCCTGCCAACCCCAAACAGGCATGCCAGTCTGCCTCCTTCCAGATTTGTGGCTTGTCTCCACAAAGTAATAGTGATTCTCTTGTCTATACCAATTGCAGGCTGCAGATGGGTAGCCTAATGTTGTAATGTCGGACTAAATTCTACCCAGATGAACTGGAAAATTTCCTCACTCATTCAGAAATCTGCCAGCCAGCTGTCAGGTCTCCAGGACTCCCTCACTTGCCCAGATCACCAGTGAACAGACGGTGTTCACCACAATGATTAGGCTGTGTTTTTAGTTCAAACTCTTTGCTCCTGTCAAATGATTTTATTCGTTCTTCCTTCTTCAAAGATTCCAGAAGATGGTCAGTGGAATTTTCTTAAGCAGAAGGATTCTTCAAGAAGGCAGCTGAGAACATTGTCAAAACCACCTCGGAGTGAGGGATAAAAAGTATACCTTGGTGAGCTGTTCATTGGCCATGACCCCACTCCCCGCCAGATAACTAGTCCAACGTTCCTCAGTGGAAGACACCTTTTTGTGCCAATAGAGATGGGAAATTGGGAAGCAGGTGCCAGCTCACTGTGTACTTGACTGTCACCATCAATAAAGGACACAACATAATTTTAGAGGACTCCAAAAGCCAAGACACAACATTAAAATAGAAAAGGAAACAAGTGACAAATGGACTACAAAGAAGTAAGAAAGGAGGGAAGAATCTACTTCATTTGCATTTATAAAATATGAGAACCTTGCACAGTCCAAAAAAATGTCCTTCTTGCCTTCACATATTTAAATAAAGAGACCTTAGAAAGATCATCTGTGCATGGACTTTGTAGAGGGTTTTTAGATTTTTTTTTTTTTTTATAGAGTTTGTTCTTCCTTTAGCATTTGATCTGGGTACAGTCAGTTCGAAAACATCTAAGCATGTCTATTCATGGGGTCCTTCTCTAGGGGGTGGGGATTTTGAAAAATCCAAAAGTCCTTTTGAATATGTTTCTCTCAGGGCACTTCCTTGCCAATTATTAGTCTAAACGATTCGCTCACACATACCTCCCCAATGATCGTGAGCTTTGGGATTAAATAAGTTGAAGTTCAAAAGGTGGCCCTGTTGCTTACCATTGTGCAAAAACGTTTAGAAACCTACTTAATTCTTCATAGTCTCCATTTTCTCATCTTTCAGTGATTGTGAGGTCTCCATGCATGCTGTCAAACCACCTGTCCACAACTCCCCAAATGCTCACCCTCTAAACTATATAGAGTCTACCAATCCTCCCAAATCTGGTCCCTTCCTCTTTGGTTCTATCTCAAGCTACTCTCTTTCTAACACACCATGTATAGGGACTCTGACCTATTTTCTGTTCCCTAAACATACCAAGAAATGTCCTCTCCCTAGGTCCTCCTACGTCTTGTCTTCTCCACCTGAATCACCTCGCTCCCTGTTCTTTCCATAGCTGATTTTTTTCTCATTCTTCAGATTTCATCTGGACTGTCACTTCTTCAAAGAGATCTTCTCAGACCACTTTATCAAATAGGTCCTCCAGTCAAGAGTCTGTTGGTTCTTTACAGCTCTTTTCAGTTTGCATTTATTTATGTATTTATGCTTCTCATTACCTTTCTCCTTCATGGACGGAGAGGGTATGTCTACCTGGACACACAACTCCATTGCTCCTCTAGCTCCTCACAACTCCATTGCTTTGACTAATTAGTATTTATCCTTTTGTTAGTGACACTACCCAGAATTCCTAGATGAGGCTAAATATCTTCTGTATATATTTCCTTAGCACCCTGTACTTTCCTTCTGGAACTCTCTAAACATTTATAATCACTTGGCCATAGTTGCTCTTTTCTTCTTTTTTTTTAAGATTTTATTTATTTATTCATGAGAGACACAGAGAGAGAGAGGCAGAGACACAGGGAGAAGCAGGCTTACTGTGAGGAGCCGGAGGCGGGACTCAATCCCAGGACCCCGGGATCACGCCCTGAGCCAAAGGAAGATGCTCAACCACTGAGCCACCCAAGCATCCGGTCTCTCTTTCTTAATATACTTATAGGAGGACAGGGTCCCAGTCTGTTTTCTCCTGTATCCATACTGCACAGTATAGTGCCTGAAACCCACAAGATTTTCAATAAATGTTAATTCTTCTTTGTCCCCATGTTACTATTCATTCCAAATCTCACAAACACCTTAATTTCCCCATAGAGTATTCACATTAATGCCCCCTTTACGTGCAGATTCAACACATTTCTCTTCAGTTTCTCTTTCTTTGCACTGTAAGTCTCTTCTACTTCAAAACTATTGTGTGAAAACCTAGAATTACTTATTTAGACACATTTCCAGGGTATTTGATTTGAAGGATGTGTAAAATCAGAACAAAGCATAATGTGAAGAATGTGAGGTGAAGATGCCCACTTAATTGGCTTTGTGAGTTTATACTAGGTGAACAATTATACACATAAGCAATTGCTTAGCAAATAAGACCCAAATAATTTACAGAAGCTTCTGAGTATCTTTCCTAATGCTACAGTTACATCTTATCTTCTTTAGCATTTTAATTTTTCTCCTTTCTTCATCTGCCTCTCCACAGCAAGCTAGTTTTCACTTTCTGTATCTCCTAGCAAGTGAGTATTTTTCTCAGACACTGAAGCTAAGATGGCTACACTGGTTTGAACTTCTCTGTGGAATCCTCTGCTCAGAAAATACCTAATTGGTAAAACTCATACCTCAGGGGGTAGTTGTCAGATGACCAAATTCAAAGCAAGCTGTCAAATAAATGAGACCATCAAGTGTTCTAGACTCCCAAAAGTAAATACATAGACGTCCACAGACTACTGATAAAGTTTTTGGTTCCTGTTCTGGAGAGCTTCTAGTATATTTTTTTAAGATTTTATTTATTTATTCATGAGAGACACAGAGAGAGAGAGAGAGAGGCAGAGACACAGGCAGAGGGAAAAGCAGGCTCCATGCAGAGAGTCTGATGTGGGACTAGATCTCGGGGCTCCAGGATCAGGCCCTGGGCTGAAGGTGGCGCTAAACTGCTGAACCACCGGGGCTGCCTGAGCTTCTTGTATTTAAAGTCGCCCTCATTCTAAAACTCTGAGCTTTACAGTTAAATAATAAAATTATATTATTTTTGTTTGTTGTATTATAATTAATAAGAATATTGCATTGCATCCACATTTAGAGCTTTCTCAAAAGAGTATTTTCCTGTGTAGTCCCAAGCAAAATTAAATTACCCTAAAGTTTGGTAAACTGTATGCCAATAAGTCACAGAAATGCTATCCACAGAATAGTAACAGTCTTATCATAGCAAAAGTTAATTACCTAAACCTTTGCAGAATTATTTTTAAGATTTTATTTATTTATTCATGAGACACAGAGACAGAGGCAGAAACATAGGCAGAGGGAGAAGAAGCAGGCTCCTTGCGGGGAGCCCGATGCAGGACTCAATCCCAGGATCCCAGGATCACAACCTGAGCCAAAGGCAGAAGCTCAACCACTGAGCCACCCAGGGGCCCACATTTGCAGAATTTTAAGATGTCAGGATAATGGGCCAAATTTATTGAGATGAAGCTGAGCCTTGAAATGTTTAAGATCTCTCAGAAGCTTAACAAACATGTAGGTCTTAGTAACCTTTTAACACAATATTTCTCTAAGAATTAATAAAGTATAAAGAGGTAAAAATGTATAAAGAAGTAACATTCTCAGCTATACACGGTGTAAGAGGTCAGCTGTAGGAAAATACGCAAACCCTGTTGATGAGGGACAGTATAGGTTTTCATTGCTGACTGCAGCAACCAAGAAGTATAGTTCTTTGAGGTACAGGTATTATTTAGGTTACAAAGAATTAGATAATATTGCAAAGCTAAGGTAAAGTTTGCTTGTCTAAAAGACCTATTTGCCCTCCCTTCCCTTCCTGTCCTTTTTATCTATCACTTCCATATGGCAAACAACCTTGCCCTTCGGGTCAAAAAGCCTGGATTTTAACCCTGACAATGTAACATTGTACAGGGCCCTTAAACTCTCTGAAACCTTAACTCCTTCTCATCAAAATAGGGCTAATAGCTGTCTTGTAAAGTTTGGTGATTCAGCAAGGTGAGGTATGCAAAATTCTTGGCATAAGGGCTGACATACCATCAGTGATCTATAACTATATTAACACCTTCACCCTTCATTTGAGGAAAATAGAAAATACTCATCTCTTGTTACCTTATGACTTGAAATGTGCCCTCTTGATCAATCCTCACAGGATTCAGTTGCATAGATCTTAAACAAATTCCATTATACCAACTCCAAAATGTTTTATAGCAGTCATTCTCAAAACTAAGAAATAAAGGGTCACCATTTAAAGGGGAGAAGGTGGGAAAAATCATGGATGAACTGAAATACATCTGTGGTCACCTGAGCACTTAAAAAAAATACAGTACTAAAAGTAAAATGCTGCCTCTTCTAGCAATTGCAAAGACAATTGCAAATCAGGTCACAAATCAAGTGGAAGCATTAAAAAACTAGCTATCCAAAAAAGCCAGGAAATTTGTACTAATTTTTAAAATCATTTTGAAAATTGAAATATAAAACTTGTCAGTCCTCAAAGCCTTCGTGGACTCGCTGAAAAGATGTCATCCTAGATGCCAATTTGGAAAACACTTCATAATAACAGAATTTTGTGTTTTTCTAAAAAGCAGATTTCAGTGTTCAGAAGCTAGAGGTGAAGTTGAGGTGAGTCACAGTTGACAATGTGTCTTTACCCCTACTTAAAACACACTTTAATCCAATAAACATCAGTACTTTGAAGAAAGCAGGGTAAAAGGAATTATGAAAATACAACTCTATACTTTCTTCCTATTTTGGAACCTATGTTTTGCTGTCTTTTTATAATCACTGTTTGGGAATTCGGGGACTCCAGGGTCATAATCCAACAAATGCAGCTAAACCAGGAGAATATAGCCAGCCATATGTAAGGAGATTGGGAAGAGTTTGAGATTCATTGCCTTATCACAGCAGCATCAACACACATGATCACGACAGTATCAGTTGTTTATTTTGACAAAGGGTTATTTACTCTAAATTGGTTAAGGGTTAACATTAATTACAGACATCTTATAGTTGAGTGGCTCAGTGATCACGCCTAGAATGATCCTTATGTCTTGATGTCTATCAATACATGCAAACCACCCATCAAGTCACTAATTGGCATGCTCTGCAGAAGTCTCTGGAGAAAAGCTAAGAAACTGAGCACTTTTTAGCTTCAGTGTACTCTTGAAGCATGCTTTCCCTGGAGATCAGAGCTGTCAAGGGGCACTTTGATCATGGGAAACCATTAAGGCTCCTCCTCACTTTTGAGATGTCAGGATTTTAACAGAAACACAATATTGTACTAAATCCAATGTCATCTTCTTGATACTTATAAGGAAGCAAAATAAAATGGGCAATTAAAAATCTATGAAGGTCGATTGATTTTCTCTACTAGCAATTATGCCTTATAATTGTTTGCTAAAAGAGGAATTGGCATTTCACAAAGCCAATGATTGGCTGGGATTTTGTGCTTACTGAACCTCTGTGGGTTTAGAGTTTGGGTTTGGACAAAAACCAAGAGTTGAGCAGCATTTGAGAAGCTTCTCCCAAGCCTTTCATCTAGAAGCTAGCTAGTGAGCTCACGAGGTTTCTGACATTTCCCCCATTCCAACCAGGCTGGAACCCCACTGTAATCAAAATTCGCAATGTTCCAGAACCCAGACTTTGGTCCTCATTAAAAACCCAACAGACAAAAAAGTCCAGGAGGCCTGCTAGCCAAACCTTTTCACACAGCAGGGAAGGTTTGCATTCGGTTTTATTTTTAAGTTAGCAGACTAGGTCAGGACTCATTTTGAAGGCTGATGAAAGACCTAGCACCCATGTTTCATCTTCTGATTAATCCAAAATTAAACAATTCAGAGATTTTGATCACTTAGTCTTTTTTTTAAACATATGTGACAGATAATAAATAGCCATCTCTAGTACACAGAGCAGGACACATTGTGTCTGCCCGCAGGCTCTTGATGGACCATTCTTCGGCTTAGTCCAAGATCAGATAGTAAATCACAATTTCCTTTTAAAGCACTGTTACAATTTTCACCTCTTATTGAAACCGAAATATGTGTATTCTGCTACTTAGACATGACTTACCTGCTGCTCATATTTCCAGTAATAATCTATCTTACTTTTTAAAAAACTCTTTTGATGAAGTGGGTATGTGAGTTATGTAAGCCTTGTAGTATATGAAAGGGAGAAGGAATTAGATACATATTGTGAGGCTCATTAGTCACATTTGAGTTAAACATAAATCTTTGGAGAATCACAAAGTCTTTTGCATTTTCCAGCTTTTTTTTTCTTCTTCTAAATCAAGCCTTGAAAATTAACGAACTTTAAAAATAATAATCAACCTCAGAGGAAATGATTGGGAACTCCAACACACCAAGTGAGATCATGGATGTTTCAGAGACATAAATAACTGCCCCTCTGGGTACAGTGCCTGTATCTATTCTATTCCCCTTGACTTTAAGAACTCCACCTTTTGTGAACATATCAGCTTCTTCCCCTCTGGTCCCGGTGACCACTTTCCATCCCTACCTCTAAGCTCAGGAAGGAACATATCAGGTCCCCAGTGGACTTTGCCTATATCTTCTTTATAACTCATCACAATGCATTGTGATTATTTGCTTCCTTGAATGTCTTCCTCACAGACTGTGATCTCCTAAAGGACTAAGACTTGTCTTTTCATCCTGGCATAAAGCAGAGGACCTCGCACATTTTTTTGAATATGCATTTGTTTATTTACACTTTGACTCTTTGCAAAAGAATATTTTGAGGCACCTTATGGAACAGAGGTGTTTACCATTCAAAGGAATAAAAGATAAATCCATAAATAAAATAGGGCACAGTAAAAACAAAAGGAGATGAGTCGGTGACCAGCAGTTGCTAGAGTGTATCAGTCAGGGTCTCAGCAGGAATCTGATGGCACATTCAAATTGAATCCATTAAAGAGAGTTTAATAAAGGGACTATTTATAAAAAGTGCTGGAGGTATTTAAGAAATAGAAAAAGTGGGTGAGTGGAATGCCTCTGGGGAAATAACCAAAAAAACAAACAAAGACTCCACCAGGAATTTTTACTACTCTAAACCTGAAGGCACGGTGTGGGAACAGTTACTGGTGCCCAGAGAAATAACTCTGCAGGGACAGGCTGCCTGGTAGGAACTGTGGACATACAAAAAGAAGCAGCTAACCTGCAGTGTCCTAACCTGCAGAGAGCTCCAGGTGTAAGTACCTCATTTCATTCTCTTCTTGTCTTTAGATCTCATTCTGATACCTCACGTGGCCCAAATCTAATGGAAGCCTGAGGGCACAGAATCCCCTTGATACAGTCCGTATGTATGGGTCAGGTTCCAGAGCCCAGAGCAGTGTGCAGAAGAGAAGGGGTAAAGAGAAGACATCCAATACAGAGCAGAAGCTTGTACATTCAGTTATAGCCATATTATTAACTGGCCAGAGCAGAATTAGAAACATGATTAGTTCCAAAACTCAGAGCATTTATCATTAATAGCATACTAGTGGTTTATGAAAAGGCAGAGGCCTGAGATTTAAAAAATCTCCCATGGTAATGCCGAAGAATGACTTTCAGAGACTTCCTTCTGGTACCATGCCTTCAGGCACACCCAGGGCCCAGTTTACTGAGCTATTGAGAAGTAATTCTACAAGGTCACAGTAATGGGTCATAGCTACCAGTCTCACAGCCTGATGATCTAGGGGTAAATTTTAAAATTAAAGAACTTGAAGGAAATGTCAAACTGATTATCTTTTATGCAATTCTCCAAGAATATCAGTCACTTCTTTTTAACAAAGATTTTGAGAAAAGTTGAGCAGCAGACAATTAATATTCCCTGGTTAAAACAAGGATTACATATGAATGATAAAGCTGCAGACTTCATTAATCAAATGATTGGAAGAGAGGACCAGTCAATTTTGTGAAATTTCAGAGGCCTACCCTATATGCATCTGAATAGATGCCCAACACATGCAGGCACACATAGGCTGATTCTAGACTCTCTAAAAGATCCAATAAACATTTGCTTTAAAAAGCAGAAATTGAGAGGTGCCTGTATTATATATCTGTATATATATGTGTGTGTGTGTGTATATATATATATATATATATAAAATCTTCTAGTTCTGTCTCTCTGGAGAATCCTAATTCAAGTGAGTTACTGAAGTTCTCTATGCCTCAGTTTCCTTAATAAAATGCACATGGTGATACTTATGGGAAATTTAAATGAGTTAATGTGTATATTTAGTACACTAACACTTAGCAGCAATTTAAAACTGTTAGTGATGATGGTTAAAATATCAGAAGAGCCATTAGTTCTTTTTACTATAACAAGGAATGAAAGAACTAGTTTCTGTCAATATACCGAGGAGAAGAAAATGCTTTCTTGTAGGGTCTGCTTGGTAGCAAAGATGAAGAAAACACAAATTGGGAGTATGCCCCCATTCTCTGCATATTTCAATTTCTGCTTTTTTTTTTTTTTTTTTAAGACTTACTTATTTTAGAGAGAAAGAGAGAAAAAGTGCAAAGGGGCAGAGGGAGAGGGAAAGGGAACCTGAAACAGACTGAGCATGGAGCGTAGAGTGTGATGCTGGGCTCAATCTCACAATCCAGAGATCATGACCTGAGCCAAAACCAAGAGTTGGTCATTTAACCGACTGTGCTATATACATTATATAGAAATTGGTTCACTTGGTTATATAGATGAGAAGTCCCATGATCTGCCATCTGCAGGCCAGAGAAACTTATCTGTCCAAGGGCAGGAGAAGATGGAGGTCCTAGAATAAGAAGAGAGAGAGAATTTGCCCTTTCTTTGCATTTTTCTTCTACTTGGGCCCTCAACCGTTTGAGGCCTGCCCACATTGGTGAGGGCAGACCTTCCCTATTCAGTCTCCTGATTCAAATGCTAATTTCTAGTGGAGACACCCAAATAATGTTTTACCAGCTATCTGGGCATCCCTTAGATCAGTCAAATTGATACATAAAATTAACCATCTCATTGGTTAATCACCCTATGCAAGAGGATTTAAACTTTAGATATCTAGCTTAACCACCACAAAATTCTAACACTGTAATCTAACATGGGACAAGGAAAGTAGGTAAAAAGCCATCCCCTGTGAAATGAGACACTTGGCAGGATCGCAAATTGTCACCTAAACAATACTCCTAGGCTAACGTTTCCCAAAGTGGAATTCCATAGGACATCTTACCCTATAAGATGCACCAGAAAAAAAAGGGTGACAAGGACAATGAAAACCTACATACCAGTATATTTCTTTGTGAGAGTCGTGATACATCTATTACAGGCTCTGAGAAAGTATTCACTAAAGAAAACTTATTTCTCTTTCATTATCCAGATTCTACTAAATTTATTCCATCAATGAATTCACTCATTTGCTTTATCCCTGCTAAGGTCAGCAATGACCTCTGGGTCACTAAATCCAAAGGACTTTTTAGCAGCTCTAGACATAATAGACTTTGCCCGCCTTTGGAAACACACTCTTGGCGTGGCTTTTGCAATATAAATCTGGTTTCCTTCCTTCTGTGTGTTTCTCATTACTACTTTATCAACTCATCAACCACTTACCAGTCAACAATTGTTGGGCGTCCTTGGGACTCAGTCTCCAGCTCTTTCCTCATCTTACTTGAGGGTCTCTACCTAGGTGATTGCATTTACATCCATTGCATTAATATCCACCTATTTGCAGATGATGCCGGGACTTATATCAATATTTCAAAATTCATCTCTAAGTTCTAGAACTGTTTTTCAAACTTCCTATTTGAAATCTTATCTACAGTGTCCCAAAGCCCTCTTAAGTTCAACATGACCAAAGAAAAGCTTGTTATTTTCCTCCCAAAATTCGTCCTCTTCATATAGTCTGCTTTCAGGAAATGGTAGAAAAAAGAAAACATTCATTTGCTTACCAATACCAGGGCCTCATTTTGTGACTCCCCCACCACCCATAACCAATCATCATCAGATCCTGCTGACTTTGGAGTTAAATGTCTCTCGCATCCATGCATTCTTTTCTATTTAAACTACAACCTTAGCCTTTGTCACAATAATCTTTCTCTTAGACTTTTTGCAGCACCATGGAGTAGAAGTACTCTCCATCAGCTGTGCTCATCTAATCTATTCTCCGCCTTCCAGACAACATGTCCAGATGAGTGGTGTCTTTGAATGCCAATATAATTACATCCCCTTTCTACTTAAAACAGATCAATAGTTTCTCATTTAACTTCTGATAGAGAAAACCTTCTTAAGACAGTCTCCAATGTCTTGCATGCATGGTCCTGATCTACCTCTCCAGTTTCATGTAGCATCTCTTTTCTCCTCAATGTCTTCACTTGGAAGACCTGGACATATTGCAATTTGCCATACTTGCTGGCTTCATACCTAGGTCACTGGCACAAGCCATTTGTTCTGATTGGAATGTGTTTCTTTCTCTTTCTCTTCTGCTGAATAACCACTCATTCTTCAGATTTCATCCAGTGCTCACTTCGTCAGAGATATCTATTTTAACTCCCAGATGAGGCCAAACACCCCTACTTTAGACTTCTATAAAATGACATACCTATCTTGAATAGCACGTCTTACTTGCAGTTTTATACTTTCTATTTATATTTTCTATATAACTATTGGCTCAAAATGTATCCTCCCTACTAAACTGTAAGTTACTTGAGGGTGAGCAATGTTCTTTCTGTTCACTAATATATCCTTAGCATCTAACACAGCCCCTTGAATGATGTAGGTGTTCCTAGACAAGGTACTATTTTGCCAGCAGTGTGCTAGGTGTTGTTGATAGAACATTAAAGAAGATTGACTTTGTCCCTTTGCTGATGGAATTTCTAGCCTAGCCTAAGAGAAAGGTCATCTATCAGTATGTACAAAGCAAGGTATGGCCAGGGTGAAAACAGGAGAGGTTCCAGGGAAAACCAAGCTGTGGAGGGTAAAGGAAGGCTTCTCAGAAACAAAAGGCCTAAGTAATAGTGATAAGTTACATAGGCATCTTATGTGTGAATGTTTATATTAATGTATTGTGTTATGTGTTAATGTATTGTGTATTAACTCACCCTGATCTTCACCTAAGAAGAGGTAAATAAGGAAACTGAGGAGCAAAGAACATATGTGACTTGCCATGTTTGTTCAGCTAGTTAGAAGGGGAGCTGAATTCAACCCTAGACAGTCTGGCTCCTACTTCTTAACTCACATGGCACATTTTTTAGTTGCCTTGGCAAAAGAGAGTCAGGAGACAGGCAGGGTTCCAAACAAAGAGTAGATCAAAAACAAAGACTGAGCAGAAAAGAACTCTAAGCTCTTAAGAAACTAATTGATCAGGGATTACTGGGTAGCTCAGTGGTTAAGAATCTGCCTTCAGCTCAGGGAGTGGCCCTGGGGTCCTGGGGTCGAGTCCCACATTGGGCTTCTCATAGGGAGCCTGCTTCTCCTTCTGCCTATGTCTCTGCCTCTCTCTGTGTGTCTCTCATGAATAAATAGATAAAATCTTTTAAAAAAAAAAGGAAATTAATTGATCAGATTGCATTTTTAGAAAAAGAGAAAGAAAAAAAGAACCCCCAGCTATAATATGGAGACTGGATTTGGAGCAAGGCAAGGCAAAAAACACATTACCCTTTTCACACATCCACCATCAAAATCCTCTGGGACATGTGTTCCTTGGAAGACCATAAGCAAATACTGCTGTGTACAAACCAGAGACTGAATTAAGGTTTGTTCCCTATGTGGGTCATCACTTCTTTTCAGGACCACAAACAGAAGATTACGTTGAATTAAGCATTTTACAAATACACATGCTTTGGCCCAAAGAGGGAAGTGACTTGGTTCAGAACAAATTCATTTCCAGAAAGTTCACACAATCTCAATGTTTCAGAACTTGAAAGAACTTTTATCTTATCAAGTCCATGTGTAACAATGAGGAAAAAATAAAAGGACAATTACTACTAACCACTTCCCCTGGGAGAAAAAAATTCAAAAGGGATATAGCTTAAAAAAAATAGTGAGCTGGTTTTTCATCCTCACATCTTTGAAGGGATGTTCAGGGAAAGAGGGTGGCAATGCTAGATCAGGCATTTTTGCACATATTATCCACAGGGAAATCTAAATCTATAACCGTCATCATAAAATGAAATAAGAAGCAAATCAGAAAGGAATGAATGAAGGGCAAGTGATAGCCAAGGGGTTTACAATAATCAATTATTAAAATGCCTTAAAAGAGCAAAGAAAATGCTTATCAGATCAGCAAAGCACCTTTTAATAAATAATATGATTTGGGTTTAATTAATGGCCTAATTACAGTTTTACCCAATAGGCTTAAATGCTCCAAAGGAACAGTTTGAGTCTCTTTGGTAGATAATCTGTGTTTTAAAAAATGTTCTAATTACATATTTGCTTGAGTAAATAATGTGAATTTTACAAAACTGCCTAATGATATATTTATGTGACTATATTTACCCAAATGGCCTCTCATTCTGTACTAATGGAGCGAGGATTACTGCTCCAGGGAGACATGGAAAAGTGGGATGACTCCAGCCTTCACCCTAACACCCCTGTTATTCTCACCCTGTTCTCACTCTCTCTCACCCCAAAACACACCACTGCAAGCATATGACCCACTTATTCATCGTCAATTTAAATAGGGGGAAAAACATGTCTTCCTCAGCTTTTTGTATAAACACATTTTGCAGAAAGGGTACAGACTTGAAAAATGAGTATTAATACTGTATAATGCTCCATTAAAAGTGGATAATGAGACTGGAACCAAGACAGGACATTCAAGGTTTAAAGAGCTGCATAATGTATTCTATTCTTTATAGAGTGTCTTACAATGCCTTACAAAAACCCGACTCTATGTGTCGGGATCAGAGTGCTGTGACTTAGGGTCACATAATGGTTCATGTTAGATGACAGAGAAGTCCTACAAAAACTGATTTCGAATATCCCAGCTTTATGGTGTTATGTGTTGTAAGTCATTTTCACATGTTTAAAGACATAAATCTAGAAAAACCAGTACATATCTACTCACAAAACTGGGTGGAGAAATGAAGTTCCACCTCATAGTTTTCTCAGAAAATCTTACTCTTAGTAGACACTCACTGTTTAAAATCAGGTGATACTTCATTCCCTAAATAGCTAAGCATGACCCAGGAAAGGAAAGACAGCATTTATATTTTCAGCCGTTCTTCAAACAAGATGAGATGATTAACCAAAACACATACAAAAAAAGATAAAATAAATGGCTCAAGGAACAAGGGAGTAAGACAAACAGGTGAGAGAGTAAAATCAAGGAATAGGATTAGCATCCCACCTCAAGCATGCAATAGTAGCGTACAGCCCATAAGCTTCCAAGAGGCCAATGCGAAGCAAGCAACATGACAATTTATGCAAATCAATCAAGTCAAGTAATTGGCAAGATCTGAAACAATTTCTCCTCTGATCTTCATACACATGGTACCTTGTACACATAATAGTTCCAAACTCATCTCAATAGAAGATAGTAAGTTTCATAGGCTTGTGAGTTGCCATTTAGGTCAAGGACAGAATCTCACACTTTTAAAAAATGGAATACATAATAAATGTCACATTAACTGTGCTGATCACAGTGGTATCCCTCTTGGATGATTCAGAAGGCATTCCAATAATTGCAGGGACACAGGGCCCTCATTATAGGCACTAATTGTGTTTTACTATAATTGGGCAAAATTGCAACTTAATTGAGAGTTCAAGGGATAGAGTGCCAGATTAACTAATTTTCACCTTAATAAATGTGTAATTATTTATTAAAATTTTGAATCCCACTGCTGACGCCCTTATAAATTACTTCATACTCTGGGCATCTCTCACAGAGCTCAGATAGATGATCCCATTGCTCAGACCATAAGATCTGTGACTCTGTGGAGGAAAGATGTCCACAGCACGGAGCCCGAGGCACCCCAATCCGTGCATGTCTTCCCTCTAGTCCAGCGGCATCTGGGGCCTCGTGCCTGCCGAAATGCAGCAGCGCCATCTGTTTTCTCTGGCCTCGTTTGCTTGGATCAAGTCAGAAATTGAAGGCACTAATCTGAATTTTTCAGAAACTTTGCAGTAATTGAAAAGAGAAGGTGATAAAGAGGCGGGGGGAGCTGTTTGGCAACTTAATTATACTGGTCACTCCGTGGGCTGCATAATAAAGCAAAGGCGTATTTTTGAAATAGTACCAAGCTAAGAGCAAACCATAACTCCAAGTGCTTTGTAGAGGAGCCCATCCACTCAAGTAGTCATTTATAATTAGGATGTGAAACTCAGCCCTGCAGTCATTTATTATTGAAATTGCCTTAAGGTGATCTCCAAAACAACTTCATCTCTTGATTTACCTCCTCCTCCTCCCCTTTCTAAAAGCAGCAAATGGAATACATGGGATTAGCCTCTTAGGAGCAAATAGGCAGAGATGAAATGCAGCCAGGAGTGAATGCTTGGCAGGACCCAGAAGGGAGGTGCCAAGAGGACATGGGTGGATCATTGGAGAATTGACTGGAAAGATTCTCTGTTCCCAGAAGAGAGCAAGCTTCAATGGTTTCTCTCAAGTTTTATTGCACATTAGCTGGACCATATGCTCTGCTCGTGTGGGCAGCACCTGCGGGGGGAGGTACATCAGTTTCAGACTAAAATGCAGAGTTGAGAAGTTTCTGTTTAGAAAATGAGATCTAGAATGACTGCAGAAGTTGCACCTGTCCTCGGCTTCCACATCATATATTTCTTCACGGGGAGTCTATTCAGCTTGGGTTTTTTTCCATTCCATGTCCACCAAGAGAAGAAAAAACATATGACTTTCTATTACTCTGAAACACACAAGAGAAAAGATTTTATCTTTTTAAGAGGATGGCAGGTAGTTGGAGGAAGGGAGGGGACAGGCAAGAAGAGAATGTTCTTTTCAAGACTTGAAATCGATATGTCTTATCAAATCCAAATCAAATTGTATACACCAAAGTCATTAGACTCAGAGTCTACTTGTTAGGAATAATATTTTGCCCTAGGATTAAATCCCATTATGTCGCAGAGACAGAGTTTCTTCAGCCAACCGGAAAACCTGAGACCGGTAAAACTTGATAGCATCTATATACAATGGGAGATGCAGGAAACATAGGATCTGAAAAGTTTAAATGAGAAACCCCAGTTTTTTGCCTCCTCAGAGCTATGCCATTTGGGGCAGCCCTGGATAGTAGAATTCCATTTGGGATAAGCCATATTTGCCTCAAGTGCCCATCCGGGCCCCCGCTCTTTGCCCAGTGTCTCCCCACTGCTTCCGCTGTGCTGTCACCAAGCCGCTCCCAGCTCACCTGCTTCGAAGCCCATCCTCTCAAACTGCTCTTCCTGGCATTATCTCATGCTCTACTCTTTCCTGGCTCCTTTCTCACCAAATCTTGCTGTTTCGTTTGCAACTTTCTCAGGAAATTGGTTACAAACGGGAGAGTTTTACTCAATATTGAGATAAAATGTGAATGTGTTACACCCTCCAAAGAGCAGATTTATAGCTAACAGAGGCCTTGATGACTTGACTCACAGAAAAGCCTGATGGTAGAATTTTAGGGAACATGGCAGCATGGGAGGAAAACGATCTAGAGGGTCATGTCTTTCAACCTGCGCCAGCAAATCACACTTTATCAGTTAGGGTAAATTTGGGTGCCAGTAATTTAATCTCTGACTTGAGTGGTCAAAATAATAAGGATATTTATTATCTAACATAGGAAGTCTCAAGCACTAAAACAGGGACAAGTCTGTCCCATCTCTGTGTGCCCAACTCAGTCTGTCCCCTACTTGTCCCAACTGACATTTCTTATGCTTCCAAGACGTCAACCACAGTAAGAGACATCCCATAAAGACACAACTACATCTAGAAGAAAAGCAAATATTGTGTCCTAGATATCTCTCGAGCAGAGAGAAGACATTTTGTAACTGCTTGCCAGCAATATTCTCACATGTCACTGACCAGAGTAAGTTCAGATGCTCCTTCCTAGCCCAGTAAACAGTCAAGGGCAGTTGTGTAATGTGTGCCAGGCTTAGACTATGGACACTATCTTCTAGTCACTTAGGAGAAGGCAGTACCTCCCAAACACAAAAAAAAAAAAAAAAATTAAGATTTTTTTCTATCTTGAACCCAGTAAAACTTAGGTGTCAGTCTGTTCTTGTATCATTAATGTACTCTGATTTAAATTTAGTCATCATGTCCTTCTTTCTGCTAAAGATGTTGCCACTTTGAGCTGCAGGGATCTCTCAATATAAAAGAGAAAGAAGGAAATGAGGACTTAGAAGACAAGGCAAACAGTGGCATTTGAATTTTGTAGGGTCTACAAGGTTTTATCACATGATTGTCAGTTTCCCATAATCATTAGCCTTCACGATAGCTGAAAACTTAGAATGAGGTGGGGGTGTCATATCAGAAAAATCAAATAGAAGCAGGGAGGTACAAAAAAAAAAAAAGCAGGGAGGTACCAACTTGGGAGTGGGTAGGGGTGTTGTCCATGGTCCACTGTGTTGGTGATGTAGGAACCGGAAATGATATTTTATAGTGCTGACAAGTCAAAAGCCCCAATCACAATGAAGATGATATTTTTTTCTGGAAGTTGAGAAAGCTAGAAAAATATACCTTAAGCCTTTGTTTTATTGATCCAAAGTGAGGAAAATCAGCAATGTCTACTGTTCCAAATGTCAAGTCTGCCTTTAAGTGGATCCCAATGATTAAAAAGTGAATTGAAACCTGAAGCTCTTTCTGGAAAGTAAGTTCTACAGTCAAACAGACAGAGGCAAGGTAGGGTCTGTGTCCTGCATCTCTCTGCTAACAAATCTCATAAGAATATGACCTCTATGATGTAGCTTTTCACCGACCGACTTGTACTATAAAGAATATGGCCTAAACGTGTCTAAAATAGAAACAAGATCTTCTTTATCTTCCCAGCATTCCCTAGGGCTCAGAATAGTGCTAATTAATAGCTATGACTCTAGATTCATTGAAAAACAATTGCTTGGTTTGAAAAATTGTTGAGTACACTTGAATTGTTTATAGTATGCTCTGCTGAACAACACAGGGAAGGGATGTGTCTAGAAAGTTTCTTTGAAATATGTTAAAATAGAAATTTTAACTCTTTAATGCCTCATCCTTTACTAATTGAAAAACTAAGATTGCCCCAATAAAGGTTGTGAAATAGTCATGTATTTATTTTAGTGGAAAATCAAGACACATTAGCAATTTTGAAATGAAAGGGTCACTTCCAGAAATCAAGTTTTGTATACTAGTGAACTCAGACCTAGCTGTATAAATCGAGTGTGTCTCCCCAGGAGCCAACCCTGGAGCTTTGGCTTGACAGCTCTTCACCTTCACAACAGCCAAGAGCCAATCAGAACTCCTATGCTATCACCACAGCGTCACTGCTTGTCCAGGTAACACCAAGTGACATAAAGAAAAACCTGTGGCAGAAGAACACAAAGTTTTACTCAGTGGATTTCTGAACAACTACATCCCAGTTGTTGGGGAAGTATTCATCTTTCCCTACTCATTTTGACAATTTTGTCTCTTACAAAGTACAGATATAAGACAGATGTTTAAGGATATTGCTGAGTGAGCATCACCAAACCAACTAAAACTTGGCTTTAGCTTTCCTTGAGGAACTGCCTTACTTAACTAATGGCTGCCCTCCCTGTAAGCCATGTTTGGCATCCATCTATATTAAATAATGTGAAGCAAAAAATGTCTCCCTTTGCTTCAGCCTGTCATAGTGCCTGAACTTCTAGCCATTAATATCACTCAAATCACTCAAGTAAACAACTATGAGTACTCACTATATAAGGAAATACATTGGTTAATTGTGAGAAACTAAGAAAGAAAAATAGACATAATCTCTATTTTATAGAATATATAACCCACCATGGGAAAGGATGCCTATGGAAATTATTGGAATTCAGTATGTGCCCATAGAAGAGAGCAAACAATATACTAGGGAGGATCAAAGCTGAAAGAGGTATAACCCAAATGGGAAAATCAATTGGAAAAGAAACTGAGTAAAATCTTGGACAAAAGTCCATGTGGGAAGGATCTTACAAGAGGGATTTTCAGCAGAGGAAATATTTGTGATATAGCATACAAATAAGACTGGCACACATGTGGAAGCAGAGAGACCCCTCCTTTGTTTATGCATTTCTTTCAAAATGGGCAATCCAAAATGGTTGTGACTTCACCCAAGGACACTGCCACAAACAGCAGGCAGACAACAGGATTCAGAGGAAATAAAGTAATTGACAGGGAGGTTTCAATGGTCAGGAGAAGGCTTTAAAAGGTCCAGAACACGTGGTACAACAGGCAGATCCTGAAGCTTCTTGGGGCAGCATGAGATCACTGGACAGTGAGACAGGGGTACCAAACTGAGTTCTGTGTTGTTTACTGTTATTCTTGGGCAGTCTCTAACCTCAATGTGCATTAATGCGCCTTGACAAAGCAAAAAGAAAATAAATCCAATGCTGCACTTTGCTTGAGAACGTAGACTCTATATTGAGGCCAACCTCAGGGAAACAGGAAATCAGAGTGAAGGTTACAGCTCTGACAGTGACCTGGGCTGGCTGAGCTTTCATTCCTTTCTAGGTCACACTGACATGAAGCCCAGAGACAGCTTTGAAATCTGCCGAAAAAGTCAGCACATGCCAGGACAGAATGGAATTCCACACCCCTTTGCTTTTAGTAGCAAAAAAACTCTCATCCGAAATAGTCTAGCTTTAAACAAAGCATTGCTTGGCTTAGTCACTCCTATAATTCTAAAAAGCCTCTCGATAGCCACAAATGGGTAAGAAGACAATAAAAGGACAACAGAGAAACGTGCTAAGGATATAAATAATATATTCAAAAGAAAAAGGTACAAATAGACACGTTCTACTCACTATCAATCAAGGGCAAATCAGAAAAATTGTATACCATTTTTCACTTATTAAATCAGCTATTTTAAAGTTGAAATATTCTATTTGATAAAGGTATATAAAAGCCCTTTCTCTTAGAGCAAGAGCATTAAATATTGGTAAGAGGCTTTGGTTCAGTAACTCAACCTTCGGGAGTTTCCTCTCAGAAAATATATTCTATCTATTTATAGACATCTTCACATCATGATTATTTCTAATAGTGCAAAATTATAAACAACTTTATTTTAAACCAAAAAGAATGATCGACTCCTTTGTTTTATAACCATTTAAAACAGTGACATAAAAACTACATGAGCTGCAGAAAATGCTTATAAAATAAATGAAGGTACAAAACTAGCTGCCTATTAGGACCACAAGAAGATATAAAATAATGGTGCTTGTTCTCTCTGGATATTAAAATTCCAAATTAGCTTTTCGTTTCTCTTGTTCTTACATTTTCTCTAGTACTGAAATGTTGCTCCAGTAATTTTAAGAACCTGTGTATTTTTTAAGCTCTCTTACTCATTCATGAATTTCTGACTGCCATTTGATTTGTTTTAATTTATTTATTTATGATAGTCACACACAGAGAGAGAGAGAGATGCAGAGACACAGGCAGAGGGAGAAGCAGGCTCCATGCACTGGGAGCCGACGTGGGATTCGATCCCGGGTCTCCAGGATCACGCTCTGGGCCAAAGGCAGGCGCCAAACCACTGCACCACCCAGGGATCCCTGCCACTTGATTTCAATAAAACTATTTCATCACAATATTTAAAGTACCTAAAAGTTTGTATTTGGTCATACTCAGTTTTGCCCAATAAAGAAGAAGCTGTTGCATAAGAAATAGCACTCGGGAAGGAGTTCTAGTTCCTGAGGCTAATGGAGAAGGATTCAGGAGTTACAATGCTTATTCCTCTGTTAACCACATATCTTCAAATCCCAGACACTTGCCCTTGTGATCATATTCACATATCCATGCTCCACAAATAAGATTTGCAGATCTTAGGCTTTGTACAACATCTATTCTTAACTAAAACAAAACAAAACAACAACAACAAAAAGCCCACAGGATTCTGTAGCATCTCAACTTTATCAACTCTGCAATTCTATCAACTTAATTAATTTCTGGTCCATCGCCTACCAAAAAAAATATATATATAAAAGATGATTTCATGTTAAGTGACACAAGTAATAAGGTCATAACTTTATTATAGTAATATGAGGCATTAGAATCCTTTTTTGCTTTAGGAAAATACTTCATCATGGTAGAAAAAGAGACCTTGGCAGTCTTAGAGGTAAAGTGCTTTCTGTAAGAAAAGTCGAGTTTTATTCTTGTTTTTGTGCATGTGAGTTACAAAGCAAGAAAAGAATGGGAAGGAAGAGAGAGAGAAAGGGGAAGGAGAAGGTGGCTGAAAGCTCACGTATTAACAGAGGCGAGTGGCAGCGCCCGGGAGTGATAGCTGGTGATGCTGTGGCGGCCGGGCACCGCTGGGTCAGCCGTGTGGGATAAGACCGACAGACACTCAAAAGATGTGCGATCTGCAGCAGCCTGTGTCTGTGACTGCTGTGAGCGGCCCACACTGAGTTGGGCATAAGAGATTTTGCAAAGAAAACACACATTCAGTAGCAGCAGAAAATTGAGGCTAAGGCGACCAAAGCATAAGCTCCAAGGGAAACTAAGGAAATCTTGGGAAGGGCTTCAGGGCTTCAACCTTCCATGCTTCTTGAAACATGACTTCAATCCATCTTAAAATTCTACAGACTCCCAGCTGACTTCCACAGGGAAAAAGCTAATGGCAGAGAAAAACCTAAAATCCAATGCTTTAGACTCTAGGTCAGTTTTTGTGCCACAATTTCATGCTGCCTCTCAATTCTATTTCCTATTTATATCCATTCTAACAGGCTATATAAAACATAACTGTCATAGAACAAAAGAGATGGATAGGATAGGGAAAAGAGGAGGGAATGCTCTTTAAACCGAAACGTGCTTTTAGGTACCGAAGCATCCCTTCAAACACCTGCCATAGAACAGACCATCACATAGCAATTGAAATGGCAAAGATTACATGATAAGTTCGCTTTTTCTATTACTTTTGTTCTTCCTTCCTCCTTTTTTCCCTCCCGTCTTTTTTTTTTTTTTTTTTGTCAGTAGTCATTTGCTGCTCCATGGGAGATGCTAAGCTTCCCAAGCCCCAAATCCGTTATCAGAAGATGATGGGAATGTTAGAGATGCCACTACTTCCTGGCCCATCAGGAAAGAGCCAGCACCCATCAGTAAGCATTTGGGAGAGTGAGAAGCCATTGCAACCCGGGGCCATCTCTAGCATCCTTTTTCCTCTCGGGTTCCAGCCCTGAGATTCTAAGATTCCCCAGACTCTCTAATATTCTGAATGGGGAAGAAAGCCTTCGGGAGAAGAGAGACCAGAATCTCATCTCTTCATCTCTAACTCATCAGAGTCTCATGTTGAGGAAGAGCTTTGACAAAAAAAAAACCCTAGATCTCCAGGAACGACCAAAATGAAAGATTTTATATGGGGTCCTTCTTGTAACATAACCAGCTAACTCAGTGAGCCTGTATTGAGAAATGAACAATAACACAGTGTGCCAAAGGCAGTTACTGCTGATGGAGGATATGACAGACAAATCTTCACTTTATTTCTAGCCTGTTCTCTTTCCATGGTGTCATCAATCTCCCCTTCGCCTGTAAGCCAGCCTGTCTTAAGGAGCAGCACCAAGCATGACAAGCTTCCGAGATTCACTCCCACAGCTACTTTCACTCCACCTAAGATTTGCTGCTGGTTGCTGTTTGGGAATAGTTTGTACGCTGTTGGACCTATCACGGTGGGGATTCACGTCCGTGGTCTCTCATGCCTTCAAATGTGGTCCGTGGACAAGCACTGTTGCCATTACCTGGGAACTTGTTAAAAATGTGGAAACTCAGGCCTCACACTGAATCAAAAGCTGCATTTTAACAAGAACCCCACGTGAGTTTGTTGCACATTTAAGTTTGAGAAGTGCTTTAGGGAAATTTGAAGGATTGTGCCCTTGCTCAATCTACAAATCACCTGGGAATGTCGTTACTTGGAGTGGCATCATAAAGCCTAGGCTTCACCGGAGCTGCTCCTGTGCTCAGCACTTAGCAGCTGTGTGTCCCTGGGCAAATTACATAGCATCTCTGGCTCTCATTTCCTCATAGGTATAATAATAATAATAGTAAAACATTTATCTTCAAAGTGTGAAAAGAGGCTCTGAAAGCTTTTTTGTCAAATGCCCGTCTTACCTCTGAGCTCAGCCTCAGCTAATACCCGAAGCTGATGAATGCAACTTTGTCTCATGTACAGTCCTTTACTTAAGAGCTCACTTTAGATGAGGACCAACGGTCCCAAAACATTTCTATCAGACTCTGTTGAATTTGATATTCATTCCTTAGTGTTTTGCTATTTTATTACATTTTGTTTTGCTTTGCTCACTTTGCTTTCTTTTTAGTCGAGAATTCTCAAGAACAAAATTACTATAATACTAGAACAGGGATGTCCCAAACTAACAAACCATTCAGGGGCGGTATATACTCAAGTCCCTACAAAAGGGAAAACATGTCAGTCTAATAGCCCTTCAGCAAAGAAGAGATTCTTAATTCAGAAAACATGTGCTGAGCACTGATTTTCAGCTGAGTATTGTAAGAAAGGAGAAAAAATAAAAAAATAAAAGTCTTTGCCCTTGAAAAACGTTGTCTTTAAAAAGGTTATGCAATAAATGCTATGGAAAGAGGAAAAACATAACGTTTGGGGAGTTCATAGGAGGGGCATCTAAACTGTAGTTCTAGGGCTGGGAAGGGGGTATTCTGGGAAGACCTCCCACGTAAAGTCTTATTTGATGTGTAAAATTATAAGCGAATTGTTTACAAGTCTATCATCTCACTCAGGAATAAAAGACTGATTGGGTTCAAATCCTAACTCAGAGATTGAGTAAATTATTACCTTTTCAAAGCTTTCTCTACATATAAGCATAACAGAAAAAAAAAAAAAAACATTAGTACGTACATCATAGATTAGTTGCAAGAATAAAATAAAAATGTATCTATAACTGGTGCTATTTTAGTTCTTTCCTTTTACATAAATTGGTGTAAGAATAGCTATCCTATCTCTTACCAGAATTTCTATGTGAAGTGGGTCAAAATTATGGTAGATTACTGGTATAGTCCCTAGAGGAATAATACGTGTACTATGTATACACACATAACACACACCTTTGTATATATACACATTTACGTATATATACACACACATACATATAGTTACATATATGGAAAATGGTTAAAGTAAATTAAGAAGAAGAAATGCTTAGGTAGGTAATGAGCAAAAGCTCCTGAGACAAATAGACCTCAAAGATGCCTCAAAGTCAACACATCCAATACCAAAATTACAAGTTCATCAAAATTTCCCCTTTCAGCATGCCCTCCAACCATCGTCAAGTCAGAAACAGGAGTCATCTTTGAGATCTCTTTCTCCCTCCTGTGTCCATATCAAGTCCACCACTAAATCTCAATGACTTGGCCTCCTAAATCCCCCAAACAAACCCCGCTCTTAAATTCCTTTACAATGTGCATCTGTTCACGTGGACCTCAGTTGCTGGACACAATGTCTGGCACCCAGGACACTCACAGTAAATACCTATTGTATCAAAGAATCCATAATTCAATGGGAGATGTGAGAAGGCATAGCCAAAAGAAAAGGAAAAATTTTTAAATGCATCTAGGAAGTACTAAACTACAATTTACCGAATTTCTGTGCAAATTGTTTTAGTTTGGTGGTAGTAAAAAACAAATAGGTAGATGGTACTATCTCTAATAGCAAAGAAAACTGAAGTCAAAACATCAAAACTTCATATTTAGTGGTAAAGATGATAAAGGAGATAGAGTGGTTTTTGGAATGGGGTCAGCAAGCTAAGGCCAATGTGCCGACCACGCATTCTTCTACTATTGACTTGGCCTGCCTTCGTGCTACAGGGCAGAGAAGAAGAGTTGTAACAGAGACTATAGGGCATACCAGCCTAGAATGTTTGCTGTGTGGCTCTTAACAGGAAAAGCCTATCAACCTCACTTTAGAAAAATAAGATAAAAGGTCTATGTAATTTTTAGAAAGTACATATTGATGTGAATAATGCGAATTGTGATAGAAAAAAAATGTACTACATGTTCTTAAAACTCATGAAGAGATTAGAAGAGAAGGGAGACAAGAAGAATTGAGGTTGGGGGCTGGCAGCTGGCTTAATGATGGCCCCAAAAAGAATCACACCCCCATCCCTGGAACCTGTAAATGTTACCTCATTTTAAAAAAGTGTCTTTGAAGCTGTGATTAAATTGAGGGTTTTGAGATGAGATGATCCTGAAAGACAGCACGTGAGAGAGGATCCCACGTCCCAGCAAGAGTGACACGGGCCACTTAGTTTAGTGGTTAGTGCTTAGTCCCATCTCAGCAACACACTTTCAGACTCCCATCACTTTCCTGTCTTAATTTTAGGATGACCTGACTGTACCCCATAAATGGGATTTACAAATCTTCAACTTTGTGGACCACCTATTCTAAACCAAAGAAGGAACATGAACACAGAAAGGTCATTTATCTCAACTCTGCTACTAAGCAATTTTATGAGGGATACCTGGGTGGCTCAGTGGTTGAGCGTCTGCCTTCAGCTCAGGTCGTGATCCCAGGGTCCTGGAATCAAGTCTCACATCGGGCTCCCCACAGGGAGCCTGCTTCTTCCTCTGCCTATGTCTCTGCCTATCTCTCATGAATAAATAAATAAAATCTTTAAAAATAAAAAAAAATAAACAATCTTATGGACTTAGGTAAGACTTAATTTCTGGGTCACCACCTACCCCTTAAACACACACACACACACACACACACACACACACGGATAAGAAGAGATTATTTAGGGGACAAATGTAATAAGATCACAAAAAGTTTTTATGATAATTCCTGGCAACAGAATCCTTTTTCTAGAGGAAACTACCCTTGCTTGAGAACAATACCTACCTCCAAAGAAGCAGGACCTCAAAGGTGTCTGAGAGAGTTAATGTGCTTGTCATGAGACAGTTAAAAAGGTTTGGGGTTTTATTTTTGATCTGGTTGAGTGAGAAGGAAGAAAGAAGAGAGAAGAGGGGAACGTCATTAGGAATGTCCCCAGCTCATCTATGGAGCAGCTACTGTGATTTGAGGGACCAGATTAGATAAGAAGCATTAGTTGATAAAAGCTGAGCAGTTGGCCTCTAAGACCATACTTCTCCTTTCCTGCTAGCGATGCTTAAGGTTCCTTGAAAAGAAAAGAGCACACATTTTATATTAAATAGTTCAAGTAATAAAAGCTGAAAATGCAAATGAATTTCAAACCATCATCCTTCAATTAGTAAGTGCTGTTGTTTGGTACGAAGGAGGTGCAAGGGGACATAACATGCTAAGAGAGGAAGGGTCTCTGCAAAGGAAGTATCAAGTACCAGAGAAGCGTCTGGTCATGGAAGTGACTCCAGGGACTCCACAGTGTGCCGCAGTGTACCTAATACCTACACTGAGGCAAGGCAGAAAGCAGCCACCAGAGTTTGGGAAATATTTGCCGAACCTGATCACTTCTCACCACCTCCACCATCTCTGACCCCATCTAAGCCACTGTTACCTCTGGTCTGGACTCCTCTGTAACCTCACCACCACCTGATGACATCCAGCCATCCTGTTCTACGGTCCATTCTAAATGTTGCCATCAGAAGGATATTTCCTTATGTCGAGCCCTGTGATCCCTCCATTCAAAATCCTGCAAAGGATTTTGGGTTCGCTCAGAGTCACAGCTCAAGTCCTTCCAGTGGCTCACAAGGCCCTGCCTGACCAGGCCGCCACTCTGACTCCATCTCCTACTGCTTCCCCCGCACCATAAGAGCACAAGAGTGTATGCACAAGCTGGGGGAGGGGCAGAGGGGGAGATGGAGAGAGAGAGAGAGAGAGAGAGAGAGAGAGAATCTCAAGAGAACCTGCGCTGAGTGCAGAGCCCAACTCAGGGATCGATCCCACGACCCTGAGGTCATGACCGGAGCTAAAATCAGGAGTTAGACACTTAACCAACTGAGCCACCCAGGGCCCCCATGGCCTCCTTAATATTTTTCAAACTTCCTGCCTTAGCCTGAGTCCCAGCTATCTCCTCTCCCTGGAACACTCCTCCCACCATATCCACTGGGACTACCAACTCTTTTGCCTCTTTCAGACGCTATGTTTGAATCTCACCTAGCCAGTGAAGCTTCCCCTGACCACCCAAAATAATGCTTCTGCTCCTTCTGCTCCTTCCTTCCTCTGCCCATCCCTGGAAAATCTATCCCCTTCATCTACTCTGTTTTCCTTTATTTCCTAATATGTATCACTTCTCAGAATATTGTATACTTTATTATGTTGACTAACTCCCTCCACACCAACCCATGGGAATATAAAACTCTAGGAGGTCAGGGATGTTTGTTTTATTCACTAATGCATAAAATGCCTCGCATTTAGTGGGTGCTCGAAAAGTATTATATATTGAACAGTGAGTGAAGGTAAATCAGGAAATTGGTTTCCATAATTAGTAATAATTAGCTTCTATAAGAATTACTAGTATTCATTCATGTATTTAATAAATATTTGATGAGAGCTACTCAATGCCAGGTATTGTTTTCAGTTTCAAGAATATAATAGTTGGTGAAAAATAGCCTCAGGGAGATTGAATTCTGGGGTAAGACAGACAAAGTGAATAGCTAACATATTTAGAATGTTGGGTGGTGGTAAGTGTTAAGAAGATAAAGCAGACAAGGAGGTTAAAACTGATTTCTGCACACATTTTTTAAAGATTTTACTTATTTACTTGGGAGAGCGAGCATGAGTGGGGGGAGTGGCGGAGGAAGAGCAAGAAGCGGACTCCCTGCTAAGCAGGGAGCTCGATATGGGGCTCGATATGGGGCTCGATCCCAGGATCCCGAAATCGTGACCTGAGCCCAATGCAGGTGCTTAACTGACTGAGCTGCCCAGGTGCCCCTGGTTTCTATACTTTTTAAGAACCAAAGGTAATAGCATCACAAAAGTGCTTAGAAAAGTACAAGGCAATTTTTGAAAACTCTATACTATTTAAAGAGTTGCATTTTTCCTATGTTTTGGGTTTTACTCAAAGCAAGTTTTTGCTGTGTCATACATCTCTCACAAACTCCCTGTGTAAGTGACTCTTGTGTCAAAGCCATAGGCGACATTGTCCTTCCTGTGGGCAGATGGTGCACGCTCACCAGGAAGCCGCAGCAAGCAGGGTCTCACGTGCATCCAGTGACCCCCACACTCTCCAGTAATCCCTTGATGGTGGCGAATATAAAAGAGGCACAGCGGAATGGCCCCACAGGCTGACTGCTACCAACACTTCAGCCACTCCTATAGTATATCTTAGTAAGGAGTGAAGCCCCAAATAGCTTTACCCCTGTGAGAGCATCATTTAGTTACAGAATCCACACCAATTGATTTCATCTTCTTTAGGCTCCCTGGAAAGAGATGATAAATGCTATCAGCAGAAAATCAATTGTGGGAGCACTGGGCTTATCATTTATACCTTCCAACCCTCTCAAACCTCTTCCCGAGCAATTTGCTGGCTAAGCCCCAGCCCCTTACTTCCAGAATTCACGAAGATTCCTGTTCAGTGACTTTCTTTGGCCAATAGAAGTGACACATATCACTTCCCAGGGGAAGCATCTAAGATCTGTATTTACCTACTCCCTTTCTACTGCTGCAAACTCCAAATGTGACAGGGAGATGGAGGCATTCTAATGCTGAAGTCGCTGTCAGTTTGAGCCTCTAAATAACTACAGTGATATTACTTTGAGGTAGTATGCCTCCAAAATACCCTCTGGTACATGCCCAAAGAATTTATTTCAAGTTTCCTCGAAAAGTGGGAGGCTAACCTTAAAGTCTCATTCAAAAAAACAGTCACAACAATAGAGGCCCTCTGAGTAAGAGAGAAGAAAACGAAAGCAGAAAGATTTTACTGGTGCACCCTTTGTGACTTTAGCAGTTCCTAAGGTGACCGTGGAAGCAACAGCAGGGACCAGGAGCACGGAAGGTCCATCACCTATAGCAAGAGGAAGAGTGACGGTACTCATGTGCATGGAAGTGACATCCTTAGGAAATGAGCTGCAGGAAGATGTCAGCTGTTAACACCTTCTATGGTCAGAGTGGAGATTAACCCCAGAGCATACAGCAGAATTTTAATTCCTCCAAGAAGCCCTGATGAGCTATGCCAGGATACTGGTTGGGAAACAGGGGCCTTACATCTTGACACTCCACCAAGGAGGCTCAGACCCAAGATAGGATTTTATTGTCATGTGATTGCTACCCACATTCTTGACAGTCTTCCCCTAGACTGGTCTGGGAAATTACGAATTCATGCAAAAATAGATGAATGTTTATAGAACCATCCAGGAGGATCTGGAATCTGTTGCAATAATCAGGCACAAAAGTTGAAATAAAACAATGCATTCATTGGATCTTGATGAAACAATGGATGCATCGGGTCTTTAAACCTCTGCCTTTTATGACAACTACTTGGAAGCCAAACCCATCTTACCCCAAATGGGAGAGATTGACAGCAGTAAAACAGCATAAAAATTAGAGCCATGAGATGCTACACCAAAAACACATACTTTTAAGGACATCTTTATTTATATTTTCACAGTATTTTCTCTGAAGTTTATATAATAGCACATGGAGATTTTCATCCAAATACCAAGCATACACTACCGACAGCTTTAGACTTCTCAACCCCCTCAGTCTGTAAGTTGCTCCAGGGTAGAAATGGGTGCAATGTCTAGAACAGTCATTCCAGGAATTGTCTCTGAGCTATGGCTCCCATCATAGCTCACAGGCAGCAGCCTGAATCTGCTTCACTTTAATCAGAAAAGATAGATGGAATGGAGCCCACTTAGTTCATGGCTGCCAGCCCTCTTCGTCTCCCTCCCACAGACACGCATACAGGAAACCTGGCAGCTTCCTTCTCCCTTCCTGTCATTCTCACTAGGCTGAGGAGCGGGCAGATGCAGGAGGGAGGGGAAAGCAGAGGCTGCCAGGGCACTTGCCACATTCAGACTTGCCACTACAGGGCCGCCCCAGTGCCTACCAATCCTCAGGATCTCTTGGCGGGCTCAAGACTGAGGAATAGGTCTAAGTACCTGAGCAAACTGTCCCACAGGAAAGGGAATGCCCCAACAATCAGGGCTTTATCTGAAGCAAGAAATAAATGAGAGGTTTTTGCCCTGATTAAATCCTATTATCTTTGAAGAAGAGAATTGGGAGTTAGGCAACATTTTCCAGTAGCCACAGAAAATCTGCCAGAATGAGTTCTGAGATGATCAAGGAAGAGGTAGACAACGAGGGATAAAAGCAAAGGAAACAATAAGTGTAACACTGATGGGCTTTCCCAGTGTCCCCAGTGGGAAGAATCCCATGGTGGGGCCGTGACACATGCCCAGGCAGGCAGTTTTAATTGGCAAGACAACAGACAAAGTTGGGATCATGGTCTACTTCCCTTACTAATAAATGTCCCAAATGCTCCCAGCGCCCAGCTGTCAGAACAAATCTAGCTCTCCTCTGACTTTCACTGATAGGTGGTAACACTCAACTCAACCAAACAAATTATAAGGCTGCTATATCAATGTAACCTCCACTTTCACAGCGATCAAAAATGTCAGGAAAAATCTAGAGCAGGATCCTCAGCCTCTAACACAGACTCTAAACAGAGTGAGGGACAAAGCCCCCTCAGTGAAGTGACAGAAGGCAGGCTAGATGAGCAGTTCAAAGTTCTCACCTAGAGCTACAGAAGTGCCTTCTTTAATTTATTCATTTACATGTTTCTTACATGGATGTGCTATGCTTGATATAATGGTAACAAGACAAATACGCTTCATGCACTTAGAGTTGACCGAATGGCAGGAGAAAGAGACAATATAATAATAATACCTCATAATTATAATGTTGTATGTCCTATGAAACACACTGTCACTTAGTGCAACCTAAAACCACGAAGACATGGCAGCTGTGTTTCAAACTGACAAAAAAGTGGAAACAACTCAAACATCCATCAACTGACAAATCAAGGAAAAAATGTGGTATATCCATACAAGGGAATATTATTTAGTCATGAAAAGACATGGAGCATTGATACAGGCTACAGTGTGGGTGAAATTTGAAGACATTATGCTAAAGGAAAGAAGTCACTGATTGTATTACTCAGTCTTTATAAATGCCCATAATAGGCAAATTCATTGAGGCAGAAAGCAAATTAGTGACAGCTTAAGGGATTGGAGAATGGGAGAGAATCTAGAGCAAGTGCTTGTGGGTACCAAGATTTTTTTGGGAGGCAACAAAAATGTTCTCAAATTAGATCGCAGTATTAGCTACACAACCTTGCAAAGGCACTAAAAACCTGTACACTGTAAAGGAGTGAATTTTATGGTATGTGAATTATGTCTCAATTTTTTAAAATCCACAAAGCCTTTAGTGAAGGTGAGCCTGAGCTTCATAGAATTAGCATTTCTTGTGAAAGTGTACAAGACATAGGAGGAAGAGCATTGGTTTCAATAGACAATATCTCAATACTTAGCTTCTCATGCCCCTGGTATCCTAACCTACAGATATGGGTCCCTTCAATGACATGCGGTTTAGAAATAACATGTGTAAGGCATCTGTTGTAGATTCTCAATAAACAATTGCTGAAGAATATTACAGAACTTACAAAGGAGGGTGAGATTTCCCTAATCCTCTAGGCTGGCAAATGGCCCCCATGTTGTCCAGTGGCATGATTACCCTCAAGTCAAAATTAAAAGAGCTGTGGTACCAGGAGGAAGTGCATGGGTCCTGTCAATCAAGGTGCTGTCTACTCACCATCACATGACAGTATTGAAAGGTTATTTTTTTTTTCTCAATTTACGAAAATCTCCATCTACCTCAAAGACTCCAAAACTTGAATACCACTGTGACTTAAGGTCTCCCATCTTTCCTCCTGCATTTTGGAGAATCCATGGTTTGGCCAATTAACTAAAAAGCAGAGCTACAAGAATTAAACACTTCAAAGATGCTTTATTAGAAAGACACTGATCAATTTCAGTAAAGACCCCAAGTGTATTTCATTTGATTCATCAATAGATTTTGCTTAAAAATACAGAACATGAAACTAGGAACAGGATGTTTACACTTTATCAGTTACAGTTTCCTAAATTTTGTATTATACATGAAAAGCCAAACTCGGGTAATAATTTCACCTGAGACCTCCTTGAAGTAGATGTATTCATCACAAGGCAGAGTAGAATTCTAGACATACCATGGAAGCGTACAGTGCTTATTGCAATGGGAAAGCATTATCTAACAGACTGGCATCAAGAAACTGAAATACATTTTATATGGACTGCTCTTCTCCTCTCAGTAAGAGATAGCCAAAGTCCCCTACAATCTGGCTTTTGCCTCTCTCTGACATCATCTCCTACACTCCCATCACATACTAGTCTCCAATCACACTAAACACACCCTGCCACACATTAGTGCATAGTCACACTAATATTTGGAGTTCTCTAAGTATACCATGTCCTTTCCTGCTTCTATGCCCCTGATGATGCTATTCCCTTGCTTGCATCTCGGCTTTCCCCACGTCTCTGCCTGGTTAAATGTTGCATGTTACCTAAGGTTCAACACTACTATAATCTACTTCAGGAAATCTCCTTGATCCCCTATAGTCATGCCCTATGTATCCTTATCTACTTATCTGTCACATTGAGTTACAACTGTCCGTTCACTCATCTGCCAACCTCAATGGTGAATTCCTAGAAGGTGGAGCCATGGCTTTCATACTCCTAATCCACTCTGAGTCATTGAACAAATGTTAATTGAATGCATGAATAAATTAATGGATGAATAAATGAATTCATAGTTGAGTTGTAATTGTATTCAGCATGCCACAATTTTATGACCAACTTCAGAAATTTCCACAAAATTTTAAAACTTAAAGTCAAATAATTACATTGATGAGAAACATCATTAACTTCATTTAAGTAAAACTCAGCACCATTATCACATGTAATTTATAACAAAGTTAATCCAACTCCTACTTAATGAGATGAATAATTATTATAGTGTCGTAAGTTCATTGGGCATAAGAAGCCAGTTAACATAAACAAATATAAGTAATATTGCTTTTATTTAAACCAAGCAAATAAGTCTTCAAGACCCAATGAGGGAAAAGAAAAAAGGAACTGAGCAAAGAAGGAAGATACTTTGCCTGACTCCTTAATCAGGAGCTGAAGTTTTTCAGAGGCAACACCATCCAATATCCTTTACTTCTGAGAGCGAGGGCCATGAAATGTCTTTCTTATCCATTTGCTGATTTACTCATTAACCCTAACATTTGCCAAAAATAAAAATAATAATGGGAAGAAGTTGTTTATTGTTTTCAATCTCTCTCTCCAATCAGTATCTGCAATGGGCTTTCTTTTTGAAGCCCAAAACTGAGTACCTGGGTGGCATTCAATAGTTGAAGAAGGGTCAGGTGTGTCCATTCCAGCATCAGCATCAACAATTAGATAGGTGCCTGGATACTTTGATCTTCACAGGAGATTAAACTCCTAACTAGAGAATTCTACAGTGACTAAGCCTCGAAATCCTGTACTAAAAGAAAACCCTATCTGACCACCCAAGCAAGACACTTAGGAATCATGAAAGAAACCAACACATCATTTTGCCGGTCCTGATTCTCCCCTGTCTTCCTCCCAGATAAAGATCACAACCATATGCTGGCTTCAATTCCATGCATCATTCATTTACTACAGTCCACAAAATTAGTTATTATGTGGAGAATCTGCGGTGCTGTATGCATGGTGATGCACTCAGTGTTATACTCCTAGTACCTGCTGCCTCCCAAGGGAGAAGTAAAAAGTTATATTGGATCACAGCCCCAAAGGATTAAACAAGAGAAGAGGATGGAAGTTAGGGGCTTTGTTTAGTCAGAGGAAAAGAATGGTTCACTGAGCTCCTCGAAGGCACCAGAGAGTTTTAAAAGTTAGGAGAGAAGCAGGAAAAGGGAGAGAGAAAAGAAAAAGAAAACTGGACATTCTCACTCTGCATTCAGGTTTAATAAATTTTATTAAATGGAATTATTATTAAACAGAGGGCGCCAACCCACAATTTTGTAGATAAATGGTCTGTACAGAATTCTTTGTGCACATACATACTTACTGCTTGGGAAAAAAAATACTGCAAACATATACTGATCATTAAAATGAACAAAGCCAACACATTTATTCTCTGTTCAGTAATACTTATATTACATATATTTCAAATTAGATATAGGTAACTCATTTTTTCATACTTCAAGGTGATTTTAACTCCAAGGTTCTTTGTTGAAATACAAGTTTAATAATTATGATGTGAGGTGAATAAAATTTATTTCAATACATTCAGTGTAATTTTTTTTTGCATTTTTTTGTATTAGCATGAGGCAGTCATTCTATTTAGTTAATTTAAATTATTTGTAAATTGGCTTTATGTAAGCTTGTTATTTGGGATATAATTTGGACTCCCACACATCTTAATTCATTTGGGACCAATTAAATTATTTTAATATTCCAAAATGCTTAGCTCCCACTCACCCACTTTTCCTATCCCATAATCTATGATATCTACTATGTAGGAGAGGAAGTAAGGACAATTAAGTAAGGTGCTCTAAGTGTAGTCAAACGAATCTGCTCTGTTCCCAACTGATACTCCATTATGCATGAACTTGCATCACCAACCCATCTGTATTTGTGTCTTCAGTTGATAAAAAGACTGGTTATCGATGGTCTTATTATTCTGTTGCGTCAAAAGAAAGACACATGATACAGATCTTATTAGACTGGAAACTCCTTGAGGGCCACACTAATTCTTCAACACTGTGAACACCAGTTCATCTTCTCCTGTTCATACCACCTAGTCCAGTACTCTAGAGGGCACAAGAGAGTTGACTTTTTGCCTTAATTGGTTTGCTTTCTAAGACAAGTGTAAAGCTCTCTAGAGAGCTTTTGCTACAAGTTAGTCTAACCAGGGCTTCTGAAGGAAACTGTTGCCCTATCAGGCACACATAACCCTGACTGCAATAGTAGCAATATCAAAAGTCCACTGAGCAACAGAGTACACTGACACACTGCTTACGAGATGCTCCTGGAAGATATGTTAGATTCTACCTTCCAATTCTAACAGTGTTAGAAGTGTTGGGGCTTCACTCCACATATATGTATTAAAGGTTCCAAGAAATCTTACATTAAAAAAAAGTCATAGTTAACTTTGCCTTACATATTTTTCAAATTGAATGGACCACAAAAGCTTTCTACAAGGAATAATTAATAACACCTTAAGAAAGAAGTTTTGGGAAATCTTAAAACACAGAAGTTGAAGATTCACTGCACTCAGGCACCTGGGTCACTCATCAGTTAAGCGTTCCACTCTTGATTTTGGCTCAGGTCATGATCTCCGAGTCCTGGGATCCAGCCCCAGGAGCACTGGACTCCTCTGCTTGAGGATTTTCTCTCTCCCTCTCCCTCTGCCCCTCTCCCCGCTCACTCTCTATCTCTCTCTAAAATAAATAAATAAATATTAGAGAGAGAGAGAGAGAGAGAGATTGACTATACCATTGGGAATTGGTCCTCTTCTGCTAGCTTGGGATGAATAATGTATATTTTACATGTTACTTCCCTTTCCCAAAAAAAGCATTTTAGTTTGCAAAAGTATTAAAACCTCCAAATTGCAGTGGGGGGAGGGTTAAAAATCACTAAAATCCCACTTCTTAGAAAAAAAAATCACATTTAACATTTTGATCTATATCCTGTGAACAGATCCACATATGTCACGTATACAAATTTTTAATCTGACAAAAGATAGAGAATATCCATCAGAAATTGATAGCAAATAACATAGAAGGGTAAACCACTAAAGCATTTGCTTTAAAATCAGGCATAAGACATTCCCTGCAGAAACTGTTAGAAACTATACTATAAGGAAAGAAAAAGATATAAAACAAAATTTAGAAGATAAGAGACAAAATTATCATTGCTGATAGATAAGGATCATCTATAAATATAAGTTAAACTGGTGAATTATTTAAAAAAATTGGATAAGCAAAGAGGCAATATCAAGATCAATATGCAAAAATCAAGTACCTACATATTGATTAAAATTACAAAATGTAGTAAAAAAAGGGACCCATTCATATAAAAACAAAAATTACAAAATATTTAGGAATAAAAAAATAGAAATGTTCAAATCACCATGGAGAAGGTAAAGCTTTATTAAATGATATAAAATAAAATTTGAATATTGAAATATTTCACATTCCTGGGTAGGAAGGCTCAACAGTGTATAGTTGTCAAGTTTGTTCAAATTAATCTTTAAATTCATGCAAATTACAACATATCTCAATAGGATTTTTTCAGGTATAATCTCACATGTCTATTCTAAAACTCATATGGAAAATAAAATTTATAAAAATAATCAAAAAAATTAAAAATAAAAAAGAATCAAAAGGATAATGTTTTCCTGCCAAATATCAAGACATAGCATATAACTATTACAATGAGAATACTGCCATTTTGGTTATAAATTAAGAATAAGTATAGGGACACCTGGGTGGCTCACTGGTTGGGCATCTGCCTTTGGTTCAGGGCGTGATCCTGGGCTCCAGGATCAAGTCCCATATCAGGCTCCCTGCATGAAGCCTGCTTCTCCCTCTGCCTGTGTCTCTGCCTCTCTCTCTCTCTCTCTCTCTCTCTCTCTCTCTGTGTGTCTCTCATGAATAAATAAATAAAATCTTTAAAAACAAATAACTAAGTATAAAGCCCCAAATCCAACCCATGGATATATGAAAATATATGTTTAAAATATATTCAAAATCCTTTAATATTATAAGATTTAATATTTCAAACCGGTGGAAGAAAGAAATTCAATATAATTATGAAGGTAATTGGCTATTTATATAAGAGTAAAGCTAGATTTTCACTTTACAGAATTCATAAAAGCTAGTTTCAAATAAATTACATAAATATGGAGAAAATTACAAAATATTTAAAGTAAATGTTGAAGAATATTTAATCCTTCAGGATATGATAGATCTTTTGAAATCAAACACAAAAATCTCATGAAGGAAAAAACTAACAAATCTGGCAACATCCAAACTAAAATATTCTGCAAAAGTGAGGATACTACAAATAAATCAAAAATAAATAATTCACCAGAAGAAATATTTGCACCTTGTTTAAAAGAAAAAAGATTAGTAATCATATAACATCCATAAAACAAAATAAGGTTATAGTTTAAAGGAAAAAATAAGTAATTTACAAATGACATGCAAATAGTCAATTTACATATAAAACTTGTTTGATCAGATATAATATATACTCTAGGCATAATATTGAGAAATACAACCAACTTATAGAAAAACATTGACAGGTCATGATCCCACGGTTGTGGGATCAAGCCCTAAATCAGATTCTGAGTTTAGCCTGGAGTCTGCTTAGATTATCTCTCTCTCCCTCTGCCCTTCCCCTTCCCCAATAAACAAATAAATCTTTTAAATAATAATAATAACAAAATACTGAGGAATAAATTTAACAAAACAAAGGCCAAAATTATTTCTGAAAAACCTACAAAATGTTGTTGAAAGAAATTAAAGACCTATGTAAAGACATCCCAGTTTCATGGATCAGAAGACCAAATATTGTTAAGATGGAACATTCCTTAGATCTTTTGATCTATAGAGTTAATACAATATCAAAAGCCCAGCTAATGTCTTTGCAGAAATTGATAAGCTGATCCTAAGATTCATCTGGATGTACCTACCAGAATAATCTTAGAAATAAAAGTTGGAAGACTCATATTCCTGATTTCAAAATGAACTGCAAAACTACAATTTTCAAGACTGCATGGTACTGACATAAAAAACAGACACACAGATCAATGCAATTGAATTAAGAGCCCATAAATAAACCCATATTCCTATGATCAAATGATTTTTGACAAGAGGGCCAGGACCATACAATAGGAAAAGAAGAGTCTTTTCAACAAATGGCACTGGGACAACTGGATAGCCACATGCAAAAGAATGAGGTTGGACCCCAACTCACACCATATACAAAAACTAACCCAGAATGAGTCAAAGGCCTAAATATAAGAGTTAAAACTACAGACTCTTAAAAGAAACACAGGTGCTTATTCTCATACCTTTGGGTTTGGCACTGGTTTCTTAGATACATCCTAAATGCACAAAAAACTAAACATAAGTAAATTGGACTTTATGAAAATTAAACATTTTTGAGGGTTAAAAAATGTTATGAGGAAAATGGAAAGACAACCCATAACCCATAGAATGTGAAATTTGATATGCAAATCACATACATGATAAAAGACTTATATCTAGAATATATAAAGGACTCTTAAGACTCAATAGTAACAAGACAATCAAACTTTAAATGGGCAAAGGTAAGAATAGACACTTCTCAAACAGATATATAAGTGACCAATAAGCAACTAAAAAGATGCTTAACTTCATAAGCCATGATATTAATGCAAACTAAAACCACAATGAGATACCACTTCACACCCACTAGGTGGCTATAATCATAGGGACAGATAAAAACAAATGTTGGTGAGGATCTGAAAAAAATGTAACACTCATACCTTGCTGGTAGAAATGTAAAATTGTATAGCTCTTTGAAAACCACTCTGGTTAAACGGAGTTTCCAAGTGACCTAGGAATTGCACTCTTGGGTATAAATCCTAGAGAAATGGAAACATGTTCACATAAAAATTTGTACATAAATGTTCATAGTAGCATTATTTACAATAGTCAAAATATGGAGACCCAAATATCCATCAACTGATGAATGGATGAAATGTGCTATATTCAGACAATTAAAAGTTATTCATCCATAAAAAGGAATGAGGCTATGATTTATGTTACAAGAGAAAAGAATCTTGAAAACATTATGCTAAATAATAGAAGCTAGACACAGAAAGCCACATATTGTATGATTCCATTTATATGAAGTGTCCAGAATGGGCAAATATATAGAAACAGAAAGTTGACTGATGATTATTTAGGGCTTTCAGAGATGGGAAGAAGTAGGGAATGACTGCTATTGCATATGAGATTTCTCTTAGAGATGATAAAATATTCTAAAATTGATTATAATGATGGCTTCACGATTCTGTGAATATACCATAATCACTGGGTTGTACACTTCATTTTTTTTTGGATTGTACACTTTAAATGAGTAAATTGTATTATACATGAATTAGACTCAATAAAGCTGTTTATAAAGAGAGGATAAGAACTGCACAATACACCATACCTCCCACTCTTTATTACAGTTAGGTGCAACTAGCTTTAAAGCAATTCTCTACCATACTTCCTTTGTGATCTGTTGAATATCTGTATCTTCTGCTTATATGTAAAAACTTAGAGTTTCCATGTGCCTATTTACTCATCAAATGACCTGAATTCCTTATATATTTGATTAGGAAAGAAAAAGAGAATTAGAAAAATATATGGCTATTACTAGAACTAGAAGTTCTGCTCTTCTGTTCCACTGAGATTATTCCAGGGGGAAAAATGGGCAAGAACAGGAGAAATAGGCTGAAATCTGAATAGGTTACTGCTTCCAAGGACAAAGAAGGGACCATCTGTAACATGCATCTTTATTTAGCAATAACGAGCTTGTTCCTAAGAGGAAAATACCTCTTGAGCTAAACCAAATAGGCCCCTCCACGAGGAGAGGGGATTCGGCCTCCCACTTGACTCTCCAGAAGTGGATTTCACAAGTCTACATGCAACCCAGAATTGAGCCACATTATCTACTCACAATAAAATTGTGGGCCTTAAGTACCCCATTTTTATTCCTTCATCTTGCCTGCCAGAGATTCTATTGATGAACCAAATAATAGAGGAAAATGTGGACGGCCTATGGCTGCTTCCTTGTCAAAAACAGAAAAAAAAAAAAAGAAAGAAAGAAAAAGAAAAGGTCTCCAATTATACACATTAGCCTTAATTTTGGCCTTTGGATGATCAGATAATGTTTCTGCCCATGAAATGAATTCTTGTGGCAAGTCCATGCTTTTCAGTGTCAAAAATAAAAGCTTCCAATTAACTGTCAAAAGCTTTTCCAGCATCTGGAGACAGGAGTAAATTGGAATCTTTTATATTGGTAGCTTTTGACATTATATTAAACAATCTTCTAGGGTTGTCATAGTCCATTCTTTGTATATATCCCAACTGGTTTGTGTTTATCTATTGTTTTATTAGGAATCTAATATTTTAGCTTCATCTCTACATTTCTTATATTTGAGTGAAGTCGAGGGACACTTTTGCTACCATGCAATAATCTTCATGTTTTCAGGAGTACAAGACCAGGTATATTTTATAGAGTATAAGAGGGGGTTTAGATGTGCTTTTTGTTGTCGCATAGGGGTTTTTTTTTTTTTTTTTTTTTTTGGCCTTTTCTTCCTTTAAAAGTCACTCCTGCGTAGGGTTACTTGCTGCTGTCTCAGCTTTGGCAACTATAGAATGTGATCTAGACAACGAATCGGATATTGTAGATTGCTGTAATCTTTTCCACAAGGAAAGGTAAATATCAGAGCTATTGATCCATGCTTACGTACTTCTTTTCGAGCCTGAGATTTTCTTTTGAAAATAGAAAATGCTGCATGGAAACTTCCCATTTCCTAGTATCTTCTCTACTCTCAAAGATTTTCTTTGTTTTACATTTGAAAAGGTAATCAAGTCACATAAATGAGCTCCGGATTTTTCATTTGCTCTTAACTCCAAAACTTTTCAAGAAAAGTTGGAAGCAAAGAAGCATCTTTTTTATTTCTTCATATGTTAATATCTGGGGCTCTTTTCTCATTTGACTTCTGTTTTCTTTGTTCCTCTTTTATAAGAATGTCTGCATTTACCAAATTTAACTTGTGTTCCTTTTGGATTCATAAACGCATATATTTTTCTTTAATCAAACTCTGTGTTCCCTAGGAAGCTAAAAATTATTCCAGGCTGAGTGTATTATGTATTAACAAAAAAATACAGTGAAATCATTTGTATTCATTTTTCAAAATACTTCTCAGCCCAGTTTAGAAAGCCTTTACTTTATTGGATTTGTTCATTCAAATTTTTTTTTCACAAATGTAATTCAAACACACAGATGACCAACCATATAGTCGTGAAAAGAACTGGAGCTAGAAAAGAATTGTACCTAGAGGAGAGGCGGGGGTGATCCGCTTGGAGAAAATGATCAGAGAAAAGCAGTGTGCTGGCATAAACTGCCTGATGCCCTTCCTCCTAGTCTCCGAGCACTTTCTGGATGAAATAGATGAATAGTTTGCACCTGTCCTGGTCCTTCTCGTGGGGTGAGAACAAACCCTAAAGGTGTATCAGTCAGTTGTTTACACAAAGTCACCAGGTCCCCCAGCAACCAGGGTGAACAAAAACATGTATGGACTGAGGAGGTGACAATCTGTAGCCAAAAGGAGTTACTGGTCCAAGAGCAAAGAAAAGTCATAAGCACTTACCAGATAATGTAACCAAAACTGGAGAAGAGTGGAAAGTGTTCAGAAATGGAGTGCAAAATGGGTCAGAGTCAGATTAGGGAAGAGGCCATGAAAACATTGAGATGATAGCTGATTTGCCCCTGGCTCTGGCTGCATGTCGTCAGGGGAGATTTGAGGGTTTAAAGGCACCAGGCTGAGGCAGCTACCACCCACTCCTGGACTTCTCAGTCCTGACAGGCAAGGGATGCTCTCTGCACACCAGGGCTCTGAAGGTGAAGTGCCAGGTGCGGTGGCTTCTTCTCGCTGTTCCTGTCTTGCTCCGCCGAAGATCCCTCTTCACACACTTCTGGAGCCAGTGTTCGAGGGCTCTAACCCCTACCTCGAAACACCCCTCAGCATTCTCATCATTAGCACACGGAGATCCGCGTGATACTGCCCCTAGACCACCTGCACTTCACATTCCTTCTGACTGTGCTCTCTCGCCCTGGGATTTTCCTTCCCTCCCACCTTTGTGGAGACTAAGTGGGTTGAAGGTCTTCTATAAAACTCTCCCTTCATCATCCTCCAAATCCCCGGCCACCAGAGATTTAACCTCCTTTCTCCTTTAAAAGAAAAACAAAGGTGAGAATGTTGAGGATGGGCAAAGTGGAAATGAACTAATGTCTCAATAATTATAGTTCCCCCTTGAGCCTTTTTCTGTAGCATTTTAGGTTATGTTTCAGAAGGCTCGTTAATTTCCTACCAGCCTATGTTCCTAAATTATTCTTAACCGCAAAGTCTGTGATGAGGAACAAGAACCCCATCTTTCTCTATTTTTTTTCTACATAACCAGCTCTTTGGGAACATCTTTATGCATATTACTATTTTTCACTTATGCCAGAGTACGACTCATTTCTTCTCCATGGACCATGGGGCGGGGCAGTTGAAAATGAAGATGATGTTGCAGCTAACATCTATGGGGTACTTACTATGTGGGTCAAACGCTATAGTAAGTACTGTAATGCATGGGCTATCTCAATTAATCCCCACAACTATTATCCTCATTTTATACATGAGGAAACTAAGGCCAATAGAAATTCATTAACCTACCCAAGAGAGTGGGATAACCAAAATTCAGGGGGGAAAAAATTAAGGGAAAATGAAGAGAAACAATGCTTTTGAGAGAATTACAACTAATAATGATAATATGCTCCAGGGCCTCATGTTAGCAAAGTGGTGGCCTGGAAGCCTCTCTGCACTGACGTAAGGGTATTTCCCTTGATTTAGCAATGTCACAATACTGGGTCAAGGCGTTGGCAAGCTTCTTTCCGGATGGAGTCAATGAATGAGACCTGGAGAGCTTCTGGCAGCAGGCACAACTTTTGAGAATAGAAATGTGGTTTTCTGCAAGACCCATTTCCACCCCTGAATGCTCCATGCCCTGGATGTGGACCATACACTCAAAGGAATTGTAGCTGCAGTCAGCAGCACTGGCCTGGTTTAATTGTTTAATACAAGAGTGGAGGCCTTGCTGAAAGAATTCATGTGATCAAGCTGTCAATACTTGATCAGTCAAGTGGAGAGTTCATGTATGGCCTTCAGCACAGGGTATAACAGAGAAAGCCCACAATATTTGTCCTTAATACCATCATTAATACTTTCCTTAATACTGTCATTATCATTATGGAACAGTGGATAAGAATAGGACGCTGGAGTAAGACTGCCTAAGGAAGCTCTACTTACTACAGTATATTCTTAAGTAAATTATTTAACATTTTTCTGCCTCCAGTTGTCTGAAAAATACAGGCAATAATAGCATCAATTTTACCAGATTTCTCTGAGGAGCCAAAGTGAGTAAACGGATACTTTAGCTTGGCACATAGTTAGCACTCCATAAATAACTAGTATCATCATGATCATCATCACTATTGACAGCATCTCTGTCCCAGGATTTGGAGAGGACAGGAAGTGACTGGGTGAGAGCATGCAGAGCTCCAGCAGCAAAGATGGCCATGGATAGCCATGTAAGCTAAACTGTCACAAACCAGACCCCCATGCTCAGACTATGACCCAAGGGGCTCAACCATTTCCCTTTGCCACCATTCTAGCGCAGGTACTCATTACTTCCTACCTGTGTTATTGCAAAATCCTCTTGACTGGTCTCCCCAACTCCGATCTTTCTTCTCTATCACCTTGCTAGTATATCAATCTTTCTGCTCGAAGTCGAGAGTTTCTATCTTACAGCCTATCTTCCTCAGCCAAGACCCCTTGTATTAGACCACACACAGTGGAGATGCCAAGTGAAGGTTTTCTGAGATCACTGTGCGAGTTCCCTTCCCAGGGTGGGAAATGCAAGAAATAATACAAGAAAAGGAGGGACTCTGGTCATAGTTGTGGTGACTTGTTAGTCGTGATAAATTCCACTGTGTCTGTTTCCAAAGCACTTTCACATGCTCTCAGAGGGAGTCAAAGCAGGTGAAAACCCCATTTTATAGGGAAGAAAACTAAAGATTGATTACAGACACAACTCAGCTAAGGTAGGACTTCATTTGGTAATGCAAATGGGGTCCCAAAACTTCTCAGCTAGAGTCACTTTGTCTCTTTTCAATAACTATTCAGAAAGGACCATGTTACATTTCCTGGTGAATTGTGCCCAGTGTGATGAGAATGATAATAGTAACCATTTATTGAGTAATATCTAAGTGTCAAGAACCATGCTAAGCATTCTGTATGGGTTATATAATTTGATTCTCTTAACTGCAGTTGCCTATTTTTCAAATGAATAAACATGAAATTTGCAGCTATTAAATCACCAGCCCAGGGGAACTCAGCAATATCAAGTGAACAGAGAATGGCTGCCAGTACCTGTGCTCTCACCTGCACCCCTCTTGCCTCCTTGGCACTTGGATTCTCTGGGTTTCTGGCTGTGCCTTAAGCCAGTAAGCAGAGATTACCCTAGAAAATAATTTGGGCTTTTCCCACATCAGATATACCTAACACGAAAATTATGTAATAATTTAGAAATGCCTCTAAATTACGCTTTATCGTTTAGAGTCTATCATCTTAACCAAATTCTTTTTCATTACTCAGATTTTTCTTTGTATTTTTCCCCCTGTGAATTCCTTATCCCAAAATATTAAATATAATTTCACTCCCCCCAAAATTTTGTGATGAGTGTTTTTGTCGTGTTTTGCTCATGAAACTAATTATTTCTTATTTTAGGTTTGATGTTGTGGTTTTGGGACATTCTTGCCTAGACCATAGCTTTTCTGCTTAGTACAAAAGCTACCAAGTATATCTTCATAGCACTTTATCAATTGTATTTCTTCTTTAATTTGTATATTTTTCCATTTGAATATATTTTATACATCAAGGAGATTAACCCAGTCTCTTATTTGTGGCAACCTTTAAAAAAGTTGGTTGCTTGACACTGATACCGATGGGTTTGTTTATACAAAAAAATTAACATTTATGGAGTTAAATCAAGGCAGGTTTTTCTTTGTGCTTTTCACCATTGCTTTTATGCTTATCCCTCAGAGAGATAATCTGCCCACACTATCTTTAGTTATTTCTATGTTCTTTCTAGATATCCTTGCTTTCCTGTCCATTCCTCCAGTTATTTTCTCTCTATTCATCCATCATTTTTCTTTCTCACTTCCTCTCTCCTTCCCTTACTTTCTTCTTATTCTTTTATCATTTAACTTTTATCTGATTTTGACATAAACCATGAGAGGAGGATCAACATTTCTATCTTGCCAAATAGTCAACCAGTAGTGTGCACTATTCCTTGAATGACTCCTATACTCCCCTTCCGGTTTCTTTTATCGCTTTGTTGTATATCAAATTCTTGTATATTTTCAGATTTGTTTCAGGGTCATAATTCTGGGGTCATTATTCTTATATTAGACAACAATGTAGTTTTTATATTCTTATAACCAGTTTCATTTGGTCATAATCTATTATTCTTTTATACATATCTGTATATGATTTGCTAGCGATTTAGGTAGGCCTTTTGTTTTGTGTTTATTCATGAGTGAAATTTTGTATAGTTCAGTGTGTTTACGTGGGAAGAGAGTACCTTTATCAAACTGAATTATTAGTGACAAAGAATAGGCAAACAGCAAAGTTTTTCTGTCTTCTAACATAGTACAAAAACATGGAGATTACATGGTCCTTAAAAGTCAGAATTTCTATTTGTTCATAAAACTGTGGCCAAATGATTTTTTTCTCCCATTTGCTCATGTATTTTTCATGAACTCAACTTTGCTACCTCCTCTGCCATCATTTTGATAATTCACAATTTCTCTGAAAATGGTTGATATATGTGCTTTTATACTCTTACTTGGTCCTAGTTTTACATTCACTCTTTTTTGTCTCATTTGTTTTTTTTATTGAAATGTTATTTATGCATTAAACTGTTTAAAAGATGAATTTCTTCCCCAAAGGACCAGATTTTGAAATCATTAATAAGTCCTACTGTTTTGTATTCCCTAATTTATTGACTTCTGACTTTACTTTTATAATTCTCTTATTTTCCATGGACTTATTTCGTGGTTTTTCAGATTTCTCCATTTATTGCTTATCTATTTATTTTTGTTTTTAATTAATCATGATAGCATAAAAATATTTAAGTACAGATATGAACATACCCTCAAGTTTTGGTACATATTATTTTTAATAATCTATAAGGATAGGGTTTTGTTTAAAGATTTTATTTATTTATTTGAGAGAGAGAAAGCACAAGTCAGGGGAGAAGCAGGCTCTCCACTGAGCAGGGAGCCCGGCACGGGGCTTGACCTGAGCTGAAGGTAGACAACTTAGCCTAGTGAGCTACCCAGGTGCCCTTTTATAAGAATAGTTTTTATCTCCCTTTTAATCCGATAGTACATAGAAAAGCTCTCCTTTTGTAATTTCTAGTAGAATTGTTTTCCCTTAACTGTTACAGTCAGAGAATTTGACCAGTGAACTTTAACATTTGAAATGAACTTAAAAATAATTTTCTATGGTACATGAAAGCTGCTAAATTTGATACAAATACCAATCTTAGGATAGTGTCCAAATTCTCTATATTCATATGGATTCACTCCTTTTGCCCACCTAATATGTGAATGCCCATAGGGATCTAACAGATCTAACAACATTTTGTACCACATTTGTGTCACTGACAATTTCTTTTGGTGCTTTCAACACATTTTGCATTGTACACTAATACATTTCACCACTGACTTTTATCAATGTTAAATTATCTTTTTTCTACTAAGTGCTTTTTACTCTGTTTCTGTGTTGACATACATGCCTTTGCCTTTCCTGGTTCTTTTATGTTTTCTTGGCAGGGTCAGTTCTTGCCCATATGGTTATTTTTTACCTTTCCAAGTTCATTTATTTTAGGTATATCACCAACATCGTGTAATTGCTCTTGTAGTAGGATCTTTTGCCACTGTGTAGAATAAATACGTTTGGCACTTCTGCATTACCTTCTTAATTTCCTTTTTTCCCCTTTCTTGCTAAGTTCACTATTTTCTGTCATCTGTTGAATAAGCACTGTGAAATATATGAAATTTGCTAGATCTACCAAAGATTAATTATGAAACTATTTTTTATAATAAAATTCAAGATCGACATGCTAGCTTCAACTCCTCTCTGTGTAAGAGGAGGTGCTTTATGAGCTTGAAACTTCCCCTTACTACTAACCACATATTTTCCCCAATCTTTATTGGAGCTAATTCTTTGCTATTATTTCTATATTAGTTAACTTATATCTCAAAAGTTGTTTTTGATATTCTCCTTCAACCTTGTAAATAAAAAGTTTGTCTCTTAAGTAACAACCATACTCATTGATGTTTTTAAAAGATTTTATTTTATTTAGAGAGAGAGAGTGCACATATGGGAGGAGGGGCAGAAGGGGAGGGAGAGGGAGAAGTAGATTCCTCACTGAGCATGGAGCCCTACGTCAGGCTTGATCTCACGACCCTGAGATCCTGACCTGAGTTGAAACCAAGAGTCAGATGCTTAACCAACTGAGTCACCCAGGTGCCCCAATGATTTTTTTTCCCCAATGCTTTTCCTTTTGTTTTTCCTGTCACACTACCACTTCCCAAATATCTATAGTGTGCCAGGGTCTGTGCTACCCATTTTACAGACTGTAACTAATCCTTACAATCACCTATGGGATAGATATTATTCTCCTGCTTCATAGATGAGGAAAGTGAGGCTCAGATAGTATGTTTCTAGTAAGTTGCCATGTAACATGTGACTGACATACAAAGCAGTGATTTTGTTGCAAATAACTAAGTACTGCAATAGAAGAAGGAAGAGGGCACACAAAAGGGTCGGAGAAAGGAGGGACTTTGTCTTCCTGCAGGGGATGAGCCAGGAGGTAATGAAGAAATGCTTCATCGAAGAGAAGACACTTCAGCTGAGTCATAATGTATGAATCATATCCCAGGAGAACAAGAAGGAAAAGCCATTCTCAGCCCAGGAACGAGCACCTGTAAATGCTAGGAGTAAAAATGGTGCTGGTTTGAGAAACCTGCAAGTATGTGGCTGGAGGCAGGTAGTTTATGGCAATGGCGGAAGTGAATCTGGAAGTAAGAAGCAGGGATCATATTTTGAAGGAGATTTTGTATCATGTTGAAGAGACTGAAACTCATTCTGTCAACGGTGGAAAGCTACCAAAGGATATTAAGCAGGAAAATGATAATTCAGCTTGATTGTTGAAAGATTATTCTCTTCAACAAATATAAAGTTGGACTTGGGATGGACTCTCACTGAAGACAAAGAGGTATATGATGAGATTATTGCACCCAGGAACCCATTAAAGCAATTGTCACAGGAATGTTTGGAGGTCTCCTAAATAAAACTGCCACCTACTGTTCCCTTTTCTGCCTTGACTGTTGAGTTCAAAGCCATATTTAATCTTCATTTACTATAGCTGTATTAGTCCTCTGAAATCAGTATGGTTTTTTTTAACTCCATTACATGGTGTATTTTTCTTGTTGCTGTAACAAATTACAACCTATTCGGCAGCTTAAAACAACATAAATGTATTATCTCACAGTTTCCATGTGTATGAAATCTGTCACAGGTCTCACTGAGCTTAAACCAAGGTGTTTCAGGGCTGTGTTCGTCACTTACACTCTGGGGAATGATCTGCTTCCAAACTCATTCAGTTATCACGTGATAGTAGAAGCGAGGTCCCAGTTTCCTTGCTGTGAGCCAAGGGTTGTTCTCAGCTGTTGAATCCCTACCTGCGCTTCTTGAAGTGTGGTCCCCTTCCTCTGACTTCTAAGCCATCAAGGCTGGCTGCAGGTCTTTCTTGGGCTTTGAGTATCTCTGACCATCTCCCCACTTTCTGCCACATCTCTGACTCTTCTTTCTGCCTCTCCTATTTTTAAGGGCTCACGTGATTTCACCAAGCCCATGCTGATAACCCAGGATACTCACTTGATTTACAAGTCAGCAGATTCAGAACTTTAATTCTATCTTCAGAATCCTCTTACAGCATGCTCCAATTAGTGTTTAATTAAATGTCAGGTAATCGGGATTTTGGAGGGCCATCATTAGAACTTTGCCCACCTAACTCGGTTTTAATTTTTTTAAATTCAATTAATTAATATATGGTGTATTATTAGTTTGAGGTGGAGTTCAGTGATTCACCAGTCTTATATAACACCCAGTGCTCATTCCGTCATGTGCCTTCCTTAATGCCCATCACTCAGTTACCCTATCCCACCTCCCTCCCCTCCAGCAACCTTCAGGTTGTTTCTTATGGTTAAGAGTCTCTTATGGTTTGTCTCCCTCTCTGATTTTGTCTTGTTTTCTTTTTCTCTCCCTTCCCCCATGGTCCTCTGTTTTGATTCTTAAATTCTACATATGAGTGAGATCATATGACCTCTATCTTTCTCTGATTAACTTATTTCGCTTAGCATAATACCCTCTAGCTCCATCCATGTCATTGCAAATGGCAAGATTTCATTCTTTCTAATGGCTGAATAATATTATATTGAGTGTATATATACCACATCTTCTACAGTTTTAATTTTTGATTTCCATTTCAACAGTTTTCTTCTTCATTATTATATTTACTGTTTTGGACATGAAAGTAAATGGTGTTACTACAGAAAATTTGGAAAATAAAAATGGAAAAAATCAATCATAACCAAGCATAAACCCATCACTTATATACAGCCACTGTAAGTGGTCATATTTTTTCTCTCATTTTTCTCCTTACATATTCATAAAAGCTGAAGTTCAAACCATATGTGCAGTATTATATTCTACTTCTTAAATTAATGTCAGGTTGGGAGCAATTTCTACCACTTACTATTTACATAACTGCCACATAATATTATAGTAAGTGTATATGCTGTACTTTTTAAAAGTGTATGGGATGTTGCAAATTTATCATTATAAATAACACTGAATCACACATTTTTACTGTTGGAATTTTGGATTTCTTTCTGGATGTATACTGAAGTGTTGAGTTGGGGTATCATGTCAGTCTTTTTTTAAGTATTCCTTATATTCTTCAATATGCTTGTAAACTAAGAGGCTTTTAAAAATATGAAGTCAGAATAAGCAGCTGATTTTGACCATATGTGTCTATCACTTACAATTCCATTGCAAATATGCAAAAAAATACTTCAGCAGAGTCATCTTTTCTCATAGCATGGCTCCCATTTTTGAATATACTTGCAGCCTACTATAATAAACCCCAATTTACAAAAGTCAGTAAAGGATGGGGTAGTCATTATTTCTGTTCACCAAATATCTGCTGTTCTCTTTACAGATGTATCACAAGATTTCATTTCTCTGTTCCCTTGAGTTTGATGTAGCGAGTTATTTGATTTGGCCAATTACAGGTAACGTAACTGAACATTTGTGTCGCTTATTGGTGGAAGCCTAGAAGCTAGTATGTGGTTAGCCATACACTCTTTCCCTGTCCCTTAGAGACTGGTAATCTTCCAGATTGTAGATATCCCACTAGCTTAGGATTTGGAGATGGCACAAGGTAGCAGAGCCCCCAGGAAAGACATAGTGTGAATGAGAAATAAACCTTTCTTCTGTAAGCCACAAGATTTTAGAATTATTTGTTGAATAATCTCTCCTCATAATCTCCATCATGAGTAGATCGGACACAGCTTCTAACCAACAGAAGTTAGTACACAGAAATGAGCGCCTGCCATAACAAAAATGTAACATTAATTAGAAACTGTGTTAAGAAAACCGTCTGTGGAGATGGAAGAATGGTGATCCATGTTATACAGGAAATTTGGTAAAATTTCATGTGCAATATCTTAGAAGGCATACTATATACCTAATACAATTGGACAAGTAGGGGAGTGAGCCGGAAAACAGAATGTTAGTAATGTGCTGGCTGCTATCGGCTCTATATGACACAGGGAGATAAGCTTACAGTAGAGATAAGCTGAAAAACGAACTGGTTGGTTTATGAGCTAGAATAAAAAAGAAAAAGAAAGTTCCCTAATTCAAGGGCTGGTAGTGTTACAAGAAACGACTACTCTTCATACTTAAACAGTAAAATATGTAATTGAGAAAGAGTTTTAAGCAACAAAGTCTGATTAAAACTCTGCCTAGTAGCTAAAACTAAATTAAGGATATGGCAATAGTGTTAAAAGCTAGTGCTAAAAGCTCTGAGCAGACTTAACATGTGTATTCATTTCCTGTTGCTTCTGTGACAAATTACTACAATCTTGATGGCTTAAAATAATGCAGATTTACTTTTCTAGTTCAGATCATCTTAAACGGCTTTTAGGCTAAAATCAAAGTGTTGGCAGGACTGTGTTCTTTCTAGAGACCCAAGGAGATAATCCACTTTCTTATCTTCTGCAGCTTCTAAATGCTGCCCAACATTCCTTGGATCCTGGTCTCTTTCCACTTTCAAAGCCCTCCATGGCTGGTCAACTATTTCTCATATTGTGTGAGTTTCTGTTAAATTTCCAGAGCTTCCTGACCAACCCATTTTGGACAAATAGTATGAGGAATAAATACATTTGTTATGACAAGGGAGATATTTGTTACTGTAGCATAAAGTAGCCTATCGTGACTGATACAGAATACAAAGACTTTTTTTTTTTTAAGATTTTATTTATTTATTCATGAGAGACACACAAAGAGAGTCAGACATATAGGCAGAAAGAGAACCAGGCTCCCCCTGGGGAGCCTGATGTGGGACTCAATCCCAGGACCCCGGGATCCCGACGTGAGCCAAAGGCAGACATTCAACTACTGAACCATCCAGGTGCCCCCCCCTTTTACTTTGTAAAAGTTTTATCCTGATGTTTCATTAAATATCCCCTAAGATCTATCAGTAAGAATTCAGGTACAGGCCTTCTATTTATACATGTTTTTAGAAATATATCTATTGGAGAAAGTAAGCTATATTCTCCCTATTGCTTTCTTCACTTAGATAAATTTCAATAAATATTTAAGAGATAAAGAGGTAGAAAACTTGTAAGAAAAATGCATGCATTTTACCTAGGGTAGCCCTGCCCTTCACTGCATCAATAAGGATTCCTTGGCTCTATTTAATTATGAGACAGAAGTTTAAGACTTGGGTCTGTCAACTGAGCACTTTTTGAAGGCTGAGCTAGGGAGAATGAGAAACCAACCCCATCAAGCAGCCCCAGGGTTGGGTCGCAGGGTCAGGATTTAATTACCTTATTTACAGAGGGAACTAAAGAGTAAATCTCAAATTACCAAAAATCACAGAAATTAAATCGATTGTTATGGTGAAGGTAAAGGCAAAAATAGTGGGGGAAAGTTATAAAATGTAGGCAATTGCACAACTGCAGCTAAATAAAAATGCTGAACCAGTGTAGCAAGATGAGAAGGTACAGGATTCTTGTGATGAACAGAGCAGAGGCAATAGGACTCTATTATTGGGTGCTAGGCCAGGCTGGTCCAGGTTAAATACACAGGTTGCAGACAGATGGTATCCAACCTACAGATGTCATCAAAATAACTAAACCACTCTCTAGTATATCACTCTAAAGTGATTGCTTCAGATTTTCAATTAATATCTGGGCACTTCTGTGATTTCACTGGAAAAGAGTTGTCTTCATTTCAAATGAAAAAATGATTAGAGAAACCAAAAGGAGAAGCAGAGGATTGTATCAAGGAAGACAAAAGGAGGAGGAGGTAGAAGAGGTGATGCAGGAGGAAAGGGAGACAGAAAAAGAAATTAGTGTTTTAAAAAATTAAAGGTAAAGAAAAGCTTCATTAGTTCTGGAAACCCAAGGACCAAATTAGGGACACTGCTGAGAGAGCCAGGGGAAGCTACCCCAAAAGGAGGTCAACCACCTGGAAAGTATGCAGGTTTGGTGGCAATGCAGGCAGTAAAGTCCAGCCTGGGAATTGGAAAACTGGAGGTAGTGGCATCAAGGTATCCAGAACAGAGAAAGCTCAGTGAAAAATATCTCCCAGCTAAGCCAGGGCCAGTTTGTCTTTTGGCCCCTACTTTTTCACAGCCCAAAGAATCTCTGGGCATCTCTGGGTGGCCCTGAGCAGTCAGTCATAAGCCCCTTTTCACACACAGGAAGAGCCTTATTATATGTGACACAAAGAGTAACCAAAATTCTGAAGAAAATGTAAGAAAGCACATTTAGTCCCTTCCAAAGGTGCCCAATCGATCTCTCCTTGAGAAAGGGAAAATTTTAAAAAATAAATACAATTCATCTTGTGCTTATTTCAAATAGGAATTTAAAACGCCTTGCTTTCCAGTCAATAGCTGGCCTCATCACCAAAGAGCACAGCCACCTAGAACTATACCTGAGGATTTATTCCAAAGCTGGCATAAAACACCTCATTCCAAACCAATCCCATTTGAAATAAAACTCATTTGAGTCCATGAATTGAGGAGATGCAAACTCAAAGTTGGCATTCCTTGAACATTTTCAAAGACAACAGCAGAACACAGGGACTGATGACTTTAACCCAATCAAGCCTGTCACAATGTTGGCGACATTGCTTTTAGGGATTTTCTAATGGCATCTCTCATTTGAAATATTCTTCTCAGTTGACTTTCTTCCTGTTTCATAAAATATTTTAGCATGAAAAGTCCTCAAGGCATGAAGACATATTCTCGGGTCCTTAAAGCTAGTAATCAGCCTCTTACGATGACTTGACAAATCATGTTTTGTCATGAGTTCATTATCACATGCCCCCTGTTCATTTTTTAACTTGATTTGGCTTGTGTAGTGCAAGGAGAACCAGAGTCAAAAGATGTACCAAGTGTGCTGTCTGGGAATAGACTCATCACTCTGAGGTATAATAACACCAGTTCTACCCACCCCGACCCCTACCCCTGCCAAGTTTTTAGGGAGCATAATATCACGTATTAAGTGCTTTAAAAAGAAAAACACCACAGAAATGTAATGCATGTGTTATTATTTGCATTATGATTTTTCTCTTTAATTACAATTTCCATGACTGAAGCTCCAATGCAAGGGATCATAAAAGATCTGTTTGCACATTCAGCCAAGTTCTCATGAACCTGGAAGTCTCCCAAGCATCACAGAGGGCTAATCACTGTCCAGAGAACTAAGACCTTTAAGACGCTAAGAAACTCAATTATTCATAACCACTGAGGTAAAAAAAAAAAAAAAAAAAAAAAAAAAAACCACAGTGGTTAGTGACAGAAAAGCTAATTTGACAGCAATAGGAGGGAGAAAGCAGGAAGTTAATCTAATCATCTATAAATGCTTCTCAGACTTACAACATACAACACACATCACCTAAGAATCACATTAAAATACAGCGATAGCACTACTGTATATTTACCCCCAAAGATATAGATGCAGTGAAACAACAGGACACCTGCACCCAGACTTCATAGCAGCAATGTCCAACAATAGCCAAACTGTGGAAGGAGCCATGATGTTCAACAGATAAATGGATAAAGAAGATGTGATTGATATATATCACATATATACATCTACACACAGTGGAGTATTAGCCATCAGAAAGGATGAATATCTATCATTTACATTGACATGGATAGAACTGGAGGGTTCAATTGGAGAAGGACAATCATCATACAGTTTCACTCATATGTGGAATATAAGAAATAGTGAAAGGGACTATAGGGAGAGGAGGTAAACTGGGTGGGGAAAAATCAGAGAGGAAGACAAACCATGAGAGACTCCTAACTCTGGGAAACAAACAAAGGGTTGCAGAAGGGGAGGGTGGGGGATGGGGTGACTGGGTGATGAGCAGCAAGGAGGGCATATGATGAGATGAGCAGAGGGTGTTATATGCTGGCAAACTGAATTTAAATAAAATAAAATGAAATAAATTTTAAAAAGAATTATTGGAACTTTCTGATTTTACAGATGTGGAAACTGAGGCCTAATAAAGAGAAGCAAATAAGTGGCAAAAAAGAAAAATACAGATTCTGGTTCAGCAGGACTGTGGCAGAGCCCAAGTCTGCATTTCTAACAAGCTTTCAGATGATGCCTATACTACTGAGCCATGAGCCACATGCCAGGAGAAAGAGAAAGAGAGAAAGAGAGAGAGAGAGAGAGAGAGAGAGAGAGAGAGAGACCGAGCAAGCAGAATGTATGAAGAATTCAGATGACCAAGAAATTCCAAACAGTAAGCCACAAGAAGTTATCAACATACATGTTTTCCAAGGCCTGTCACATTCTTCAATTTCCCAAATGATATATTTGGTCTTAAAGAACCATGTTCTCCCTCCGTTCCTTATAAACTGTACATTATATATAAATGATTTGTTGCTGTGGTGTCTCAATACACCAAATTGCTCTATCAGTGAAAAAAGATGTGGAGTTACATTTGTGCATAGGAAATTATGCACTAATCACAAACTACTACATTTATATGAATACTGTGGTCTGAGGGTAAATGTTACTAATGGGTGTGTCTTATACAGGAGCATTAACTTACAATAAAGTTATGTTTATTGACGTCTAGGTATCCAGCACTGTGCTAGGAGCTGGAGTGGCAGGAGTAGACAATAGGGTATCTGCCTGCCATCATGAAGACTACCAAACAGAAGGTAGTGGGGGTATGTGGAGAAGGAGATAAATCATAATAAAACATTAGCTAGGCTCCTATGGGGGAAAAAGAAGAAGCTGAGCTAGTAGCAGAGGGTACCCACTTTAAATGGAATGGTCAGAAAAGTTCTTTCTGAGAGGTCATAGTGCCAGAGGACAAAAAATTTTTACTACTGTCTGTTCAAGTGAAGGTTCCAGACCAGCTCCATAACTAAGCTGACATCGAATGAAGAATGAAGTCAATCCAAAATCCTAAGATGGTACATTCTAGATATCTGGTAGATAGGAGGGCAGAATGAAAGAAGGGACAATATACAATGACATGAACATATAAAATAACAAGACGTGTTCTGGGAACCACCAATGGGAATTGAAAGCCAACTACAGAATGGTAAGCCTTGTATACCAGACAAAGAAGTTACATGGTAGGTGATGGGGAGTCCCTGACCCAAGAGTTTTACAATGGCCCTCTTTCTTGCCTTGTCAGCCTGAAGCTGGTTTTCCTCATGCTCATCTCCTGTTGCTTTCTTCCCTACTATCATGTCATATACGAATCTTCAAAGTAGCACTTTTGCACTAAATTATAACTATCTGCTTCTATATTTATTTTCTCCATTACATTGTGAGTTCCTTAAGATTAGGAACAATGACCATTTGGTTCTGCACGCCCAATACCTGGCACAACATTAAGTATATGATGTAAGCTCAGCAAATTTTAATGGGAAGTGGATAGATAAATAAATGAGTGGCTGAAAAGTCATAAACATTTTTGAATGTTTCCAGGACTGAAACCAAAACATTAGCACTAGTATGGGCACATTGCATTTAGATGAGGTTGACAACAGTTGTTTCAGATATTTCCCTTGGAATTTCTGATGTCTTTTAATTTCACAGGTTTAGTATTAGTTGCTCAGTTCCACCCAGTCTTGTGATGCTGCCTACATTTAGAGCTTTCTCACGAGTTTTTGACCAATCTCACTGTCGGTTTTCTCTAGCCTGACCACCAGCTCCCTCTAGAGGAAAGTCAGGAATTAGTATTTAGCTCTAATCATCATGCCTATTTTGATCCTTTACAGAAGCTGATCAGAGCATCTCTGGCAAAAATTCAATGACTGGTTTGATTCCATGTACCATCCATCAGGAGGGATCATTACTCAATCTGTAATGCATCAGTGGTTACATACAGATTACTAGTCATCCCTCAGAGTGCCCCTCTTCGGCAGATTATTTAGATATGGAAGAGAGGCAGAGGCTGAAGCAGAAAGAGAGGGAGAAGGAAAGAAGAGACAATCAAGAATGGAGGAAAAAGAGATGGATAGAGGTGAGGGCGAAGGACAAAAGAGATTGCATTTCCTTGCCCAGAAGACATATTTACGCTCATATGTTCATATTTAGAAATTACTGCCCATGACAGTGTTATATAACCTGTATGTGGCAAGGCTTCCAGATCACAGGTCTAGGGAATAAACCCACAGTAAATGTGGATATGCCATGTCGGCTACATCTGGGCAGAGCAGCCAAGATGGTGCAGTGAACTCCAGAGAAGAGCCAACACTGGAAGAAGCAGACAATAGTTCCTGAAACTCAGATTCCAAATCAGTCTTAAGTAATGGCTATCATTTCTCTCTGATAGGAACTGGATGGAAGAATTCAAGATAGGGAAGAAATATCCTCTCAGAAGAGAGATAATTAGGTACCAACCTATTTGTGGAATATCAGTTGGAGGTGGAAAATAAGAAAAGATTTGGTGTGTGACCCTGAGCAGTATTTAACAAAACTGTCTTTGTGTTTCTGCCCAGCCCCCAGGAACTTATGATGGGTTCCCAGGGAAATAAAAGACAGAATAAGATGGAAAAACTGTGTAATATGTACAGCTTAGAAATATGAGAGGTCAAAGCCATTCTGCTTGTAGCTCAGTAGCCTGGTTTAACATCGGAGAAAAGAAATGTCTGCTTCATCAGGTAAGAACAATGTGAGGTTAAGAGAGGCATGTAGGAGGTGGTCAATACAAGTTAATTTCCTTCCTCTGTCCTTCCCTGCCTCATTGCCATCTACAGGCTGGAGCAACCCCCCCCACACACACACACATGCACAGGCATGCAGACACACACACACACGTGTGCACACACATACCTCCTCATGAACAAGCCTCTGAAATGAGCAACTATTGCATCTTTGGCCTCACAGATGCAAACCTGACCAGTGGTGACCTCTTCCAGACTGCTCTCCTAAGCAATGTTTATTTTGGCCAACTGAATATATGAATGAAAGAGATAATGAGCAAATGAACTTGTGAATTTCTATCTATTCAAATCTGTACTTGATACTCTAATAAGACATCTTATTCATTTGATTTTCAGCACACCTCCAGAGAGGAATTCTTATCTCCCTTTAGAGACGAGGAAATTGATGCTTGTAGAAGTAAGTAGCCTGATTAGGATCATTACACGGGAACTACAGAGTTGAGATTTAAACCCAGATGGTATGATTTTAAGTCCATTTTCTTTTCCTATACAATAAAGCCTCAAGTTATTGCTTATTTCACTCAGCCACAGCATCAATCCTAGTCATTAAAATATAAATGTGGTTGCAAGAGGTGTCAGGCACTGCTGAATACATAACCTGAGACCCATTCCCAAGCACCTAAACACTCACTGTCTCTGATTCCTTGAAACCAGGAATGGCCAGATACCTGGTTTTAGCCAAGTGATTTACAGGTTGAAGTTTGCTGGAGTATCTGGAAAGCTCTGCTGTATGATAAAAGAAGTGTAAACCTCTAGCACCATACCTGCCCTTCTACATCCTACATGAATATATGCATGATGTCTGGAGCAGCAGCAACCATATTGAGACTCTCAGGAAAAGGTAAAGAAAATCACAAAGATGCTGCCCCTGACATCAAGCTGCTCAAACAAGAGCAGTCACCTACATTGTGACTCCTCAATGTGTGAGAAAAATAAAGTATTTGGTTCGGCACTGTTTGACCTATTCTTGTAGTTACAGGTAACAAAACAACAGATGCAGGAGAATGTCTAACACACTGACTCTAAAGTATCCAGATTAGTGAGATAACAGAGAAAAACAACTTTAATTTTATAATAATAAATAACTATCCTTACATGAAAAGCATATTTCTAAGTCATAATTTCCTGCTCTGAAAAAAAAGATCAAATATCACCCATGTTTAAGTGATTCTAAACACTGAGTAATATGAATGACAAAGGAAAATTTTTATGAAAATGGAATTAAGATAAAGACAGTTACTCTGATTTTTCTAAACAGCCTCTAACACATAGTTGATGCTCAATAAGGCTGAGTGCTTAAAATTACGTATCTTTTTAGCAACCCATCTCTGTACTATCATTTGGGAAAGTTCTTTCTCTCACAAATCAATATTATGAAGAATCAGGCAGCAGGTGGAGGATGTAAAAATGAATCATTTTTCAATAACTTCTTTCAGTGTGGAAGGCCTCATATGTCTAGACATATTTTGCTATTGAATCCCACACTGATATTTAAGGGGTTGCTTCTCCCCATTGCATACAAAATTACCCTAATTATAGCAAAGCATTTTGCTCACACACTATCCTGAGCCAAGGGATAATAAATTAACTTTTACTTATTAAATAAATAAAGTGTCCCTTCCTGCAGCTCCAGCTAGCACAGCCAGCATCCACCTCGGTCATCAGATATGGGTCAAGTAATAAGATGTTTTTCTCTCTAGTTTGATGATGAACACAGTAAGTTCTTTGATTTTTAGAATTGAGTAGAAAAGTTACAAATTTCCCACATGGCATTTCATTAAAAGTTGAATCTATTGCTTAGTAATAAAAATGTGGAGAATAATAACTAACAAAGCTTTGACTTAAAAATTAATATTTAGGGAGACAAGAATTTGAAAGTACTTTCATGTTCTCATGGTTTCTTGATCATTTGCAGATTATCAGGTGTCCATGATTTGCAGACTTGCATTCATGTCTTGTTTGAGAAATGTTCAGAAAGATAAGCCCAGCAGGATAAGAAAGCTCAGATGCATAATCGTAGCAGGGACACACCTGGATCTGAGAGGAGGAAAGGGAACAGAAAAAGAACAAAGGGCTCTAGAAGACCAACTGGCCAGAATGGTGACAGTCACCTGGGGAGGACCAATAATAATGGCTCAGATCAAGTGATTTCTGAAAATTATTTCAAGGATGCTTGATAGAGCTCATGAGCTATTCCCCAATACACAAGCTCATTATTCTGATGTGTGCAAGAATACATTTTGTTCACTAACAAAAAGGGAGGAATTCGATTTTAAAGTTTCTAACAGGTCATAACATTGCTACTAAACACCTGCTCCCATTATCACGTCCCTGCTCTCCATCTCACTTCATTTAACTTCCTCTTGGCCTATACTTGCAATTACTCCAAATAAGGATAGAACACTACTCTGGGCTGTGTGTAGGTGAATAGGCAGTCTTCTTTTTTCCATGTGGCCCCCCAGGATTGGACCATTATTAGATATTTTGACATGTCCAAGCAGTAGTCCTTGACTCAACTCTCTCCTTCCCCGGCCAAATGACTGCTTAACTCTCTCTTGAGACAATGTTATTTCAAGGACTCTGTTGCCCACCAAGGTGGCACTGTATTTTGCAACCGCATTTAAACCCAGGCTAGTCCACACTGCAATAATGGGAAGTGTTTGGGACTTGGTCTCACGTGCTTTGGATCTAACCCTAGCTCTGAAACTACCAGGTTTAGGAGTATAGGGAAAGTACTCAGCCTCCTTGAACCTCAATCTCCCTTTTAAAACTAGGGGTCTTGATACCTAACTCACAAGGACTGTTGAAGGGCAGAATGGGATGGTTGGGTGGAAAGTGCCTGGCTTATGGTGGAATCCAAAATAAACTTTCACTGGATCTGAACTGTTTATGGAAAGCAAAAAACAGGAACCCAGTAACTTCCTGGCACCCAGGGACTTAAGTGTGCCATGCATGAGAATACAGATTCTTTTGTGTTTATATATGCATTGCTACAAAAAAAAAAAATCCACCTAACAAATGTCACACATCCACCTAACAGCACTGGAATGCCTGACAGATAGCACTGACCTTCTCCCAGGAAATCACAGATTTTCAAAACAAGCACTTTTTAAAATTACATAAGTATGCAGTATGAATCAGAAAAGCATGAGGCTGTGTTTGCTTGTTTGATCAACATTTCATTTCCTGTAGTTTCCATCTTTTTACTGCTGGCCTGCTATCTCCCTCAATAGGAGAAGAAGGCTACTGGGATGTTTGTTATAATCGTCTGCTTAAGGTTCTTTGGCAGATCACATGTTTTACTTAATTAAATAATGTCCCAATTAATTGATTTGTTTGTAGACATTCTTAATTTAGTAAACGCTGAGCAGAATGCTAAAAATACCATTATATTTCTGACAGAGGCACCACTAAAGTCTGATAATTGATAGCTTTGCTGTTTTTTCTGATGGCCTGAAAAGCTTTTAAAGCTAAATTCTGTAATCATGTTCATCTTTGGAAATTAGTTTTGTGAAACCACACATTTAGTTCTTGCTGAGAAATCTCATTTTAGTCATTTTAACATAATTTATAATGCATAAACTAAATTAGCTTTTGTAGCTAAGCCAGCACATTTTTCTTTAATTTTTATCTCATCCTAATATATTTTTGACCTTGAAAACTGTAATGTCTGTTGGATATTGAAGCCTCTGAACAAAGAAAATCATTTCCATTCCATCACTATGGTTACACTTTCCTCGCTCTCCAGCACTGAACAGCGCTGAAAGTGTTGAATCTGGATTCCTCAGGAGGGCAAGGGGAACTTCACGTAATATCATTTAGTCCTGATTAAATAAACACATACACATAATGGAACCTGGGAAAGTAGCAAACTGCTCCACTCTGTTTACATTGCATATGATATGACTAATGGTAAGGGGTGATATATCACCCTGTGTTATTTGCTTCAGGTTCTGCTGTATGTGCTTTCTCCCCAGGCAGTTATACATACATATTCGTCTCGAAAAACACAGTCAAAATGCCAAGCAGCAACTAACACCTCTGGTCCTCCTGAAGTCAAAGTGGTTTCATCCCTTTCGAACACCAGAGAACTTCAAGTGTGAATCATACAGTTCCCTGTCCACCAGAGACAGGTTTCAGATGTGCTGGCGACACGTCCCTCACCATCCTAAAATGGCTTTGGCTGCCCTACAAAAAGCAAGAGAAGGAACTGGTCATTCAAACAAACATTATTCCTGCTGCCCATGATAGAAAAAAAAAATCTTTACAGAGTACACTGTTTGGTAAAATGTCGCTTGAATTTCTTTTATTACATGGCTGGTTCATAATGTTAACTGTAATAGGTTTTCTGTTTTTTCTTCCTGGAAGTTCATGAATCAATGGCATCTTGCAGGAAACTGTTGGCAATAGTCAGTATCTTCAAGTGGTCATAAGTGCTCAGAAGAGTATATCCAATCAGTATTGTGGCAAATTAAATCCACATAAGCTGAAATGGAATGTCTCACTCCTAAAATTCATATGCAAACAGATTTCCAGCTACCTTGATTGGGTTGTGCAAAAGCAATGCAGAGCTATTAATTTCAGCAGCAAATGATTTTTAAAAGTGGGTAAGGGAGGAAACACTTGGCGATATGCTAGAGCTCAGAGAAGAAATCTGCATCTTTAATAGTTTTTGGGTACAGAGACCACAGTAATCACCCCTGTGGCCTGGCTCAGGCCTTGCCCTACTGAATCCTCAGTAAATGCCAGTGGTGCTGAAGAACAGGTAGATGGATGAACGGCTCACTGTTTTATAAGACAGATTCTTTGATGGTGGGACACAACACACTGGCACTCGAATAGATGAAAGGCAGGACTCTCTGTACCTCAGGGTTCCAAATGAGAGAAAGCAGTTAGGCGGGGTCATTCAGGGGTTGCACCCAGGACAAGGTAAGAGCAAGCTGCGGCTAGAGGAGGCAGCCTACAGACTGCAGAGTGGGGTTCCATCCAGGGGCGCTGGATTCCTGCCAACTGGCTCCAGGGCAGAGGAGCTGCCGATCTGCTAGCTGCCCCCTGGGTAATTAGGGCAGGAGCAGAATGGTCTAGGCCCCTGGAACGTGAGAACCTGAGGAGGGAAGTGACTGGGGTCAGGATTTCATAAGCTGCTCAAGGATGGGGTTTGACTTGCCTATAGGCCTATAGCCAGGGCTCAAAACTCGATCAAGAGAGTATTTTATTTTTTATTTTATTTTATTTTATTTTACTTTATTTTATTTTATTTTATTTTATTTTATTTATTTTTTTATTTTATTTTATTTTATTTTATTTTATTTTATTTTATTTTATTATTTTATTTTATTTTTGAAACGTCTGTTATACTCACCTGTCCCTAGAAGGGAAGAATTCACCTGAAATTCAGAAAAGCATTACACGTCATTTAAAAGCAACTAAAAATGTCAATGAAGTGTCACAGGGAGTGTTTAACCAAAGCTAACCAGACCCTTACTTGCACTAACTATAAACATAACTACAAAATAATTCATTACAAGTCTCTCAGCAGGATTATCTAGTCTTCTTTTTTTAAAAAGATTATATTTGCTTTTTTATTTATTTATGAGAGACAGAGACAGAAACAGAGGCAGAGGGAGAAGCAGGTTCCCTGCAGGGAGCCCAGTGCAGGACTCGATTCCAGGACCCCAGGATCACAACCTGAGCTGAAGGCAGACACTCAACCACTGAGCCACCCAGGCAGCCCTGGAACACATGTAACTCTAAAGTAAATGTAGCAGGGACTGTCCAGCTCAGGAGGGACTACAATCACATAGTATGCTGCAGCAGAGGCAGAAATCAAAAGACAGCTGTGGTGGGCAGAGCACTCATCCCCCAAGGATGTCCCTGCCCTAATCCCCAGTGAGGATGGTACATTACATGACAAGGGAAACTGAGGTTGCAGCTGGAATGAAAATTGCTAATCAACTGACTTGAAAATAGATTATCCAGGTGGGCTCAATGTAATCACAAGGGTTCCTAACAGCAGTCTAGGAAGCAGAAGGGCAAGTCAGAGACAGGAGGAAAGAAGGGCCCCACCCACCATTGCTGGCTTGGCAGATGGGGGAATGGGGATGGGGTGGGGGTGGGAGGGGTGGGGAGTGGCCAGGACCTAAGGAGTGTAGGCAGGCTGTAGATGCTGCAAAGGTAGGGAATGAGATTCCCCCTCCAGCCCTCAGCAAGGAGCAGCGGCCTGCAGAAGGCTTGATTTTAGCCGAGTCTCAGGCTGGACTTCTGATGCACAGAACTGTAAGAGAATACGCTGGCAGGTTTTAAAGCCACTACATTTGCTAGATTTTTTTATAGCAGATATGAAACTAATGACCAAACTCCCAAAGCATAAAATCATTGCTACTTTTTTTCCCCCAGATTTTCTCTTCACCCAAAGTTTTATTTACTGAGGAAGCAAATCCTCAATGATTTGTCCAGATTCAGCTGATTTTTGCTTTCGTTGAAATATTTGCATGTTTCATATATAATTCATGACAACCTCATTCTGAAAGCATTTTCTGTTAATGTACCATCCTTCATTCTCAACTATCAACTCCCTTTGAATATTTATATTTAAAAATAATAAAACCTAAACCTATTTTGATTTTGTAGAAGGTGACACCGGAATAGAAGCAGTTTGCCTCTCAGACCATATCCACTTTCAGGACATCAAATGCCAGGTAATATTCAAGGAAAATAGCCATCCATTCTGCCATTAAAGTGATAATTATCTTACTTTCCTTCTTCATATTCATTCTTGTATACTCAAAAGAATACAACTCACACTAATCCCCCTAGTTAGATGTGGAAGATACCAGAATTTGCACCATGTTTTGAACAGAATATATTGAACAGGAAGCCAAAGTGGTTTCAAGGTCAGTGCTGAAGAGTTTGACGGGACAGGGAAGTGGCTAGAAAAATGCAGGGTGGCTGAGCTGTTGTAGCATGGCTCCTTCATGGGAGGCATTATTCTAAGCTGTTTATCACAGTTAATGGGTAAATATCAAGAGGTGCATAATCTAGAGAGCAGATCATTACGTAGATGTTGAGATCAAAGTGAATGTCAATCTCAGCTTCGCTCCCAAGTATCGGCAGGCAGTGTTCAGGTAACCTCCCTCTGTTTTTGTGTGACCTTCCTCTGTTCCAACACTTAAATCAAAATGCTTTTGTATCTTGCAGGGATACCCTATTCCCTTTACTTCCCATTTGTTTCCCTTAATGGAGTTTTGATTTTTTGATCTATCTCTTCTGCTTTTTTCCTTTCTGAGTTCAGAAAGCTTGAGTATCTGATTTCCCTCTCCTTTTTCACTCTTCTCTTTCCAATCTAGTTTTTAAAATGTCACTTTTAGTCAGGGGTCTTCCCATTTTTATTTTGGGCTTGTCTTATTTCCCCTTTTCTTGAGAGGAAAGTTCTTTAAAAATTCACTTTGTAACTGCTGTTTAAGTTTGTTGTTGTTGTTTTTAATAACAAAATTTTATATCTCAGAAGAAGTCATGATAATAAAATCTCCAGAGGCAAACTTGTTCCCTCTTTCAGCACCTTTTCTTTTTTTTTCTTTTAAAGATCTTATTTATTCATGAGAGGCAGAGAGAGACACAGAGAGACAGAGAGACACAGGCAGAGGGAGAAGCAGGCTCCATGCAGGGATCCTGACATGGGACTCGATCCTGGGTCTACAGAATCGGGCCCTGGGCTGAAGGCAGCGCTAAACCGCTGAGCCACCGGGGCTGCCCTTTCAGCACCTTTTCATTGAATGCCACCTCACTTCATGATAAACTTCAGGAAGGAAGGATAAGAAGATGAATAAGGCAGTCATTACCCTCAAGAAATTCATCCACTAGTAAAGAAGAAAACAACTCTATTACAAACAATAACTCAAGGAATGGGATGACCGATTCCCAAAGGACGCGACATACAGCATTCTATGATGCTCTACCCCTCCTTTCTTACCATCACTCCTGAACACTCAGAATAATACATCTCAGCCCAAACCCCCTCAACCTAAAGAGAAAGGTAACCAAGCAGGCATCCAACCCAATCCCACAAATACCTGAACTTCAAATGTCATCAGAAAGAACAGCAAGGTGCACCTGTGGAGCTCTTGATCTCGGGGTTGTGAGTTTGAGCCCCATGCTAGTAGTGGAGACTGCTTAAAAATAAAATAAAATAAAAATTTTTTTAAAGGAATAGGTAGTACTAAAGCACACTAAGTACTCCTGAGACCATTCTTGGTACACTCACAATGCTAAAATACCCTTTGAAATCACTGAAAATTAGCCAGGAAACAGACACAAAGAAGTTGAAACATGGAAACAAGTGAATTCTGATTACCTGGAGCCTTTAATTAATAAAGAAACTTATTTTTCTTCACACTGGAAAAAAATATCATTTCTAAGCAAATCTGAGAATCTTCATCCATACCCTTATTCTCCTCCCAAAGTCTTTCCTCCCTTCATTCTTCTCACTTTCTCCTAATCATCTCAAGGCCATCTTCACCTCTCTTTATCTCATACTGCTCCTTCAATCGAGTTACTAACTGATGCTGATTCTACTTTAGAAATATCCAAATCTACCCTCTCTGTTTAATTGCTAAGGTCAGTTTCATTTGATGGCTATGATACAATTTTTCCATTGTCTTGTTGATGGCCATTTGGGTTGTTTCAGTTTTTGGTTTTAATAGAGCAGCATGAATATTTGTATAAAAGTCTTTTCTGGACATATGTTTTCATTTGTCTTGATTACATATTTAGGAGTGGAATTATTTGGTCATAGGTAGAAGCATGTTTTAACTTTATAAGAAATAGCCAGTTTCCAAACTGGTTGTACCATTTTGTACTCCTGCCAGCAACGGAAGAGAATTCCAGTTGCTTCACATCCTGGCCAACATTTAGCATTATCAGGCTTTTAAAATTTAAGCCATCCCATAAGTATAATGATATTTTAATACTAATTTGCATTCCCCTGATGACTAGTAATGTGCAATTTTTCAGGTGTTTATTGGCCATTTATAATCACTTCCTTTGCAAAGTGCCTAGTTTGCCTATTTGTCATTGAGCTATTTTCTTACTGTTGAATTGAAGGTGTTATCTTTTAAGAAAGATTTTATCGAGAGAGAGAATGTGAGAGACAGAACATGAGAGAGACAGCACGAGTAAGAGGAGGAGCAGAGAGAGAGGGAGAAGCAGACTCCTCACTAAGCAGGGAGCCAGATATGGGGCTTGGTATTGGGACCCTGGGATCATGACTTGAGCCCAGGGCAGATGCTTAAATGACTGAGCCCCCCAGGTGCTTTGAAGATGCAATTTATGCACTTTACATACAAGTCCTTTGTCAGATATTTATACAGTATTATATTTGTTCCCATGATTACCTATTTGCTTTCATATTTATTTGAGAGAGAGTAGGTGAGCACACAAGTGGTGGGGGTAGAGGAGCAATGCAAGAGGGAGAGAGAGAGAATCTTAAGGCTCCACATCCAGTGCCAGCCCGATTGGGGCTCGACTTCATGACCCTGGGATCATAACCTGAGTCGAAATCAAGAGTCCCAAACACAACCAACTGAACCATCCAGGCACCCCTACCTATTCATTTTTTTTTTCCAATTCATTTTCTTAATGAACACTTTCAGTGAGCTGAAGTTTAGGTTTTTTTTTTTTTTTTAAGATTTTATTTATTTACACTTGAGAGACACACAGAGAGAGGCAGAGACAGAGGCAGAGGGAGAAGCAGGCTCCCTGTGCAGAGCCCAATGTGAGACTCGATCCTGGGATCATGACCTAAGCTGAAGGCAGACACTCAACCACTCAGCCACCCAGGTGTCCCTAAAGTTTGTAATTTTGAACAATGTATCCATTTTTTTTTCTTTTATGGTTAGTGTTTTCCAAGAAGACTTTACCTGTTTCAGAGTTATGATGATATTCCATTATATTGTTAGAAACTCTGTACTTTTAGCTTTTGTGTCACAACACATCTCGAAATAATTTTTGAGTAAAGTGTGAAGTTAGGGCTGAGTTGGTTTGGGGGTTGTTGTTTCCTCATTGTGAATATCCAATGATTCAGCATCATTCCTTGAAAATACTTTCTTTTTTTTCACTGAATATAGTTTTGGCTCTTGTGTCAAAAATCACATTGACTATATAATCATTTATATATTTCCAAACTTTCTGTTGTTTCATAGACCTTAAAGATCTATTGTTAGCCACTATCACACATTCTTCATGATATGTTCTGAAATCAGGTAGTATAGAACTTTTACCTTGTTTCTCCTCTTCAAGACTTTTTTTTTCCTTTACCTCTTCTTCTTTTAAATATTCTAAGTCCTTTGCATTTCCAAGTAATCTTAGAATCAGCTTGACAATCTTTAGAAGGAAAATGCTTTGGGATTTTGAGATTGCAGTGAAAATCTATCTATAGATAAATTTAGGAAACTGTACATCTTACATTAAATTTACATTAACATAATTAATCTCAAATCCATGAATATTGTATTTATTCTCTTACACAGACCTTTATCTTTGCTCAGTAACTTTTTTAGTTTTCAACGAGGAGTTCTTCCACATACCTATATCTAATTATTTAATGTTTTGATGCTGTTGTAAGCAGTGGGTTTAAATTTAATCTTCAAATTATGTGTTGCTATTACATAGAATGCAACTAATTTCTGTATATCAACACCATATTCTCTGACCTTGCTAAAGCCACATTTTGGTTCTAGGATCTTTTTTTGATAAATCCCATAAAATTTTCTATGTATACATTCATATAGCCATTGTTCCTTTTGTCCTTTTTTTTTTCTGCTTTATTAACACTAGCCATTACTTTGAGCATAAGGTTGAATGGAAGTAAGTAATAGAAGTAAGCCTTCTTTGTCTTGTTCCAACATCATACGGAAAACAATCAGTCCTTCACCATTAAATATGTTAGCTGTAGATTTTATCAGATTGAAAGACCTCCTACTATTCCTACTTTGCTGAAAGTTTTGTTATAAATAGGTGTTGAATTTTGTATTTTTTTCCAAATTTTAGATAATCACATAATTTTTCTTAATCTGTTAAGTGATATATTACTTTAATTTCATTAATGTTGGGGATCCCTGGGTGGCGCAGCGGTTTCGCGCCTGCCTTTGGCCCAGGGCGCGATCCTGGAGACCGGAGATCGAATCCCACGTCGGGCTCCCGGTGCATGGAGCCTGCTTCTCCCTCTGCCTGTGTCTCTGCCTCTCTCTCTCTCTCTCTCTCTCTCTGTGACTATCATAAATAAATAAAAATTTGAAAAAAAATTCATTAATGTTATTACATTCATTTAAATAATTAATTTTAAACTGTTGAAACAACCTTGCATTCATTCTCAAGATAAACCCCACATTGTCATATATATTATCCAACTATGTACTTCCAGGTTCGAGTTTTAATATTTTGATAATATTTCTGCATACACACACACACACACACACACACATTAATGAAGTTAAAGTTTTCAACAACCTGCATCTGAAATTATAGGAAAGTCATAAATTATAACTTTAACTTCTTTCCATTCAACACAGTTATAGTGTTATTGTTAATTTTGTGGCATAAAGATAGTATTTTCTTACTAATTTTTGATGTTCACAGCATCTATAGTGATGGCCCCTTCTACATTTCTGATAATGGTAATTTGTAATTTCTATTTCCTTTTAACATTTTTCAATACAGGGGTGCCTGGTGGCTCAGTTGGTTAAGTATCCAACTCTTGGTTTCAGCTCAGGTCATGGCATGATCTCTCACACAGCAGGGACTTCACTTGAGATTTCTCTCCTTTCCCTCTCCTTCTGCCCTTCCCCCAGCTCTCTCTCAGATAAACAATCTCTAAAACAAAAAATAAAATTTTTATCAGGGCAGCTGTTCTCAACTAGGATTCCACAAAATAATTAAGCCCTAATGCTCTAAAGCATCAATCATATAAAATGAAACTTTTTTTCTATTGATCTAAAATAGTATTGGCTATGTAACTTACTTAGAAGAATAGAGAAAATAGTCCAATAATATTAAGTCTAATTCTCTTGCAGAACTCCAGTTGAGAAAGATCAGTTCTCAATTTTATTGATCTTTTCTGATAATCAACTTTTTTGGTTCACTGATTTGTTCTCTTGTCTGATCATTTTGTTTCATTAATTTCTACTATTTATTATTTCCTTCCTTCTGTGCACTTTGGTGTAATTTTCTTTGCTTTTTCTATCTTCCTAAGGAGCAAATATGGACGGTTGATTTAAAACCATTCGTTTTTAATATAAGATTTGCCATTATAAAGTTCCAACTAAACAATATTTTACCTGTACCTCAAAAACTTGGCTATTTTGTTTTTGTTACCATTTAGTAAAATCTTTCTCAATGATCTTTGTAATTTTTTTCATTTGGTGAATATATTATTTAGAAGTGTCTTTCATATTCCAAATACTTTCAAATTGTGTCAACATTTTGGTACTGATTTCTAATTTAATCCTTCATAGGCAGAAAATATGCTCTATATGATTCATTAAGGTTAAATTTATAAATACATTTTGATGGTCTAGCAAATAGTCTCCCTTGATAAATATCCCATGTACACTTGAAAGTGTCTTACAATTGTTGAATAGTGTGCTCTAATTATCTAGTAGGTCAAGTTGGCTGACAGCAGCGTTCAAATCTATAGCTTTTAGTCTGTTTGTCAAACCAGTTACCGATAGAAGACATGTCAAAATGTCTAACTCTCATAATGGATATGTCTATTTTTGCTCTCAGTCCTTTCACTTTTGGTTTATATGTTTTGAGGCTCTGTTATAGATGCACTCACATTTAAGACTTTGTCTTCTTAATGAATAATAATTAATTCATATTTCTATCATGAAATCTTCCACTTTATCTCTGGTATATCTTTTACGTGAACTCTCCTTTGCCTATCCTTGATGTAATTACTGCATCTTTACTATGATCAATGATCTTTTTTCTCTTTTAACCCATCTATATCTTCATGCTTAGAATGCATCTCACATGACTTATTAGAATGGTTGAAATAAAAAATAGTGACAACATTAAATGCTGGTACAGATGCAGAAAAACCAGGGGCACCTGGGTAGCTCAGTGGTTGAGCATCTGCCTTCTTCAGCTCAGGTCATGATCTTGGGGGTCCTGGGATCAAATCCTCCATGGGGCTCCCTGCTCAGTGGGGAGCCTGCTTCTCCCTCTCCCCTCTGCTGGTCTCCCGGCTTGTGCTCTACAAAATAAATAAAATCTTTTTTTAAAAAGGCAGAAAAACTGGATCACTCATACGTTGCTCGTGAGATTATAAAATGATAAAGCTACTCTGGAAAAGAGTTTGACTGTTTCTTATAAAACTAAACATGAAACTACCATAGAACCCAGCAGTTGTACTGTTGGGCATCTATCCCAGAGAAATGAAAACTTATGTCCACACGAAAATCCCTGTACACAAATGTTCACAGAAGATTTATTTGTAAAAGCCAGAAAGTGGAGACAATCCAGAGGTCCTTCAACGGATGAATAGTGAAATAAACAGTGATACATCCGCACCATGGAATACTACTCCATAATAAAAGGAACCAATTATCAATACGTGCGACAACTTGAAAGTATCTCCAGGGAATTACATTGAGTGGAAAAAAGCCAATCCCCAATGACTGACTACTGTACAATATTATTTACTACATTTTTGCAATGACGAAATCATAGAAAGAGAATAGATTAGTGGTTGCCAGGGGTCAGGGATGCAGGACTGGAAGGCAGGTAGGTGTGGCCAAAGCAAAGAGCAATAAGTCTGCTAAATTCAAGCTCTGTGTTATTTCTGGGTCTGTTGCTATTGACTCCTTTTTCTCCTGGGTAAGTGCCATATTTTTATACTCCCTCACATGTCTTCAAATATATTATGTATACTCAATTATGGATTCTATGCTGTTACATAAGTCTGAATTTTAAGACTGTTGTGTTTTGTTCTGGAAGGCACTTAATTTATTGACAGATCAGCTTTATCCTATCAAGGTTTAGTTTTAAGCTCTTATATGATGAATCTAGAATAGCTCCACTCTTAAGATATAAATTTTCTGGGGTCTCAATTGAATGCCCAGGGTATTTATGAGGTCCCTTCATGTTGGATGGCCATCACTCCATCTTCCTATACTGTGCAACCTCCAAGATTTTGTTCAGTTCACAGTTGCCCAATAACTGTTCTCTGCCTATTTTTACTGAATCCTGATCTATGCATATGCAGCTTTCTATTCACCCAAACCTCCAAGGGAACCTGATGCAGATTTCTGAAGCCATCTCACGTGTGCACCTGCCTGCTTTTCAGTGACCTGACCTGTTACTTCCTGCTCCATCAGCAGCCCCAAACTCTATTCTCTTCTCGCCTCTACACAGTGAGTCCATTACCTTAAAAAGAAACACACTTAAAAAAAGACGAGGCTTAACTTGTTTTCAATTGGGCTTCACTTACTTCAGCTGAAGTTTGGATGGTGGTCCCAGGCAGAAAGCTGTAGTGAAATATGGTGTTTTCCTTATCTCAAGCATCACAGCCCTGTGCTATCTGTTGTCCAACGTGTGAAAACAGTTTATTCATACATTTTGTCCAGTTCTACAGTTCTTCACAGCAGAAAGGTTCAGTCGCATGATCATTTCTCCACGATGGCTGCTATCACATCTACACTTAAGATCTGAGCTTTATTTCACTCTCATAAAAACTCCATGAAATAAATACTCTTAAATCATTTTCTGGCTAAGAAAGAAGACCAAACTTAGATAAGTTAAACACTTTCTGTTATTCTTTAAACCCTTCAAGGGTAAAAGCAAATTTTATTCACTCTGTTCTTCATCGCACTTTACTCGGTCCTTTGTACACAACAGATGCTCGATAAATAAACTAACATTTTGGTAGGTGCTATTTTCAATGTTACACACACGAAAAACCTACATCTCAAACTAGGGAAAGAGGAAGAAACAGAGCTTGGATTTGCAAACTATACAGATCACAGGCCCAAAGTGACCCACATGTCTTTTTTAAATAAAGTTTTATTGGAACACAGCCATACTCATTCTTTTACATATTGTCTCTGGCTGCTTTCAAGCTATGATGACTAACTTGAGTAGTTAGGCCTGCAAAGCCTAAAATATTTACTATCTGGTCTTGGGCAGAAGTTTGCCAGTCCCTGATTTAGTGTATGTTATATGCCAGGCAATCTGCTCAGCACTGTTACATACTTTTCACCTCATTAAATTTCCCAGCCGTATTGTGAAATAATAAATAATGCCATTATCCAGATGTGGACTCTGAGACCCAGAAAGGTAACTTGTCCCAGGTTTTATGGCTTGTGAGCGGCAGAGCACAAATTTGAATTCTGATTTGTCAGACTCTGACACCTATGCTTTTTTTTACTTCTAACAGTCAGAGAACCTTGACAAGAAATGGAAGATGCTAAACGGGAGGGCCCTTTTTGTGATTTGCATATCATCACATATGGGCAAGTGGGACTACAGCTAAAGTAAGCTGAAGAGCTGGCTTTATATCCTATAATAAAAATAGTTAATACCATTACTGTAAGAAGTGTTTTATATGTTAACCCCTGTACCGATCAGGAATTATGTGCATGTGGGATGTGTGATATATAATGTTATGTACGTATGCGTGTGCGTATCACACAAATGTATAGGTAAATATATGTATTTAGATATATGTGTGTGCATATGTATAGTTTGATTTTATTTCTTCATATTCCATGAGGATGTCATTTTAGGTACACAGAGAAATGCTGAGTAGGTTTATATTTCAAGATGGTAACTTAACTAGTAAATCAAATGTTTAACTTGGATTTTTTAACTCACTAGTGCTCTGTACATACCTGCTTTCCATTCTTTTCAACTCTCTCCTAGGTTTTCATGACTTCAAACACGATCCCAGGGCATGAGGAAGGAGAATATCTTACAGGTCCTCTCTGGTCACACAAAGTACCACAGGCCCACTTGTCAACAGCTCCTCTGGGCTTCCTTGGCAATCTTCCAGCCCTCATTCCCAGCCCTGTCAAGATGTGATGCGTTTTTTTTCCTTCTCTCTTTTTAAGTGCTTTAAGCTCTGAGCCATCATCATTTAATTTTAAATTATCTTCTGATTTCCTACGTGGGCCGAGAATGAGAGTAGTCTGGGGAAAAATGGTAGTGACAATAAATGAGAAGGGAAGCATTTGTGAAAATCTTTTTCTTCTTTTCAAGAAGAGCTGTAATAGTGTTTTGTATCAACATGACTCCTGCCTTCAGCTGTAACAAAGTTAGAGAAAATGTTGGTGCTATAAATTGAGAGTTCAGGAGGTAACTCTATTGACCCAGTCTTTTCAATGGGATTGGTATTATAGGTTTCCCGCATAGAAACCAGTGCAGAAATATTTCTAAAGTAATTTCATCTTTGCCAGTAGCCCTTTCCTCCCCCCTTATGCCTCTTCTCTTTCCCAAGGTGTTCCTAAGTTCCTCGATCTCCTGGTGTCTTCTGTTCATGCTCTCCTTCCAAGCCTCTGCAACTTCCTGTGGTGCCCGAGATCAAATCGCTCAGGTGGCAGAGGTAGGGATATAACTTACCATTTGCCAAACTGGGTTTTCTTATAACTAGTTCAAGAGAGCTCTCTCATAATAGACCAATAAATGTTATACAGACACAGAGAATGTCAGATCTATACGACAACTAAGAGTCTGATGAAATATAAGATGCCATGTCTAATCATTTTCTTGGAGGAGTTTTGTTCATGTAAAGATAAAGGGATACGGGTCACAATTACCCTCATGGGTGCTCCCAATAGGGTCGTTTTAGTTTTAGAGATGTTCCAAAGGTAAGAAATGGTAGTGGAGTAAGCGTGTAAAACCTGAGTGCATCTATAGGCCAGCCAGAAAACTCTGGGTGCTTTAGTATTGTGCAGTCATTTTTCCAATAAGAGACACCACACTACACTCTATCCCAAAGGGAGCAGGATTGGGATTGACAGCCTAGGGGAGACCAAGGAGTCAAAAAATCACAGCAGAGGAGAAGTGAATCACTAAGTGGGATTACAATCCCACAGAGACTAGGAAGCTGGCCACCATTTCAACTACATTTTCACCAGAAGTTTTTAATTGAGTCTACCGAGAATGTTCTTTTTTCCTTGGGGGGATACATCCTTGATTTATAATAGCAGTTAACAGAAACAATTGGGTTCATTTTATAACCAACAGCTGGCATACACCTGTTCCACAGAGCAAAAGCTAACTGTCCTTCCAATTTAAGTTATCATGTAGAAGCTTCCACCATGCCCTTTGGATTATGCCTCTTCTGAACCAGCTCACTTTCTTCCAGCTTGCCCGTTTCCATAATGCCATCTTCTCTGTCATCCAAACCTTAACTTTGCTTCCCCTTTGTCCTTCATTTCCCAAAATCCAGCCTACTGGTGGATGCTGGCCTTACTGCCAGCATCGATAGTGGATCAGGGTTACCTAGAGACGCAGCAACTGTCAAAGATAATTCCAGCGTTAGCAGTTAATGATCACTTGACCTTCACCATTTCTCTGCTCCCTGACTGAAACGTCTGTGAAAGAGGTAGGGAAAGAAGATTAAATGAGAACACCATGCTCTTCTTTACTGCAGGTCACCTGGCTTAGGTTGTTGGGTCTGAGCTGGAGAAGGGGAAAGAAATGAGATTGGAATCTGAGACTTACACAGGCTTGGCTTTGTCCTGACTGGAAAGGCCTAAAAAGCAGTGGAATCCTCTTAAAATGTTAATAGAGAACAAGAATGGAGTAAATTGGCAGAGAGTGTTTCAGACGGTGAATGAAAAACAAGTAAGGCCTTCCCAGCCTTGTACTCCACTGAATTCAGACTTCTAAACAGATTACACTGTTTTTGTTACTTAATTTACATAGCCAAGACCCAGGCCAAGGCTAGCGAAGAAAACATTTTTTGGAGTCATATAAGTCCAGTTTCAAATCTTTGTCACTTAATACCTGGGTGAAGTGGATTACTTCACATTTCTTCTTGAGTGTGTTTTTGTTTTTAAGATTTTATTTCTCTATTCATGAGAGGCACAGAGAGAGAGGCAGAGACACAGGCAGTGGGAGAAGCAGGCTCCCTATGGGGAGCCCGATGCAGGCAGGACTCGATCCCAGGACCCCAGGATCACAACCTGAGCCAAAGGCAGACGCTCAACCACTGAGCTAACCAGGCGTCCCTCTTAAGTATACTTTCACATCTATAAAATGACTACTGCATCCAGCTTCTGCACAGTCATCATGAGGATGACTTGGAATAATGCACGGCAAGTGACCAGCACATTACTAGACACAATAAAGCACTCAACAAATCCTTCTATTGTCATCACATGGGTTTACCTGTAATGTCTGTTTCTCTCATTTCCCTCAATTCAAATGCCGTAGCAGGTTCCACCTCTTTATGAATCTATCCCTAACTATATTTGAGAGTTTAGTGCAAGTATTGGAAAGTGATTGTCAGGAGAAAAAAAAGAGAAAGTGGACATTCTGTATTGCTCTCACCGGGCAATTTTACACAGAAATAAAAAGAAACAGATTTGAGTTTAGTATCTGAAATAGGCTTCCAACAATTTAAGCTAATCAATAGCAGATTAGAAATAGTGAACTCATCTCCACAAACGGGGATGCTGCTGAATGCTGCCACATAACAGCATACAGAAGCTTTGGTAGATGAGAGATCAGGTTTTAAATCCCGAGTCCACCACTTCCTGGCAGCAAGACCCTGGCCAAGATGTGCAGCATCTCTCTTTTGCTTCAGTTGAAAACCGGTCTTAATAATACCTGTGGTGTCAGCGTTGTTCTGAAGATTAAGCGTTTACAAGAACCTCCACCACCCAGACAAAACACTGTCCTGGCTGCCCTGGGGGCTGAGGTAACAAAGATAAGGAAAGAGGCCTGTTGGACTCCTAAGCCTGAGGAAGCTGGAGAAACATCGCAGTGCCTGCCAAGATCACAGAGGCTGGCAAGACAACAGCCAAAGCCCAGACAACCTTTTAAAGACAAAAATCTTTTCTTACACTGGCAAAGATTTCATGGTATTCTCGAATAGTAGCCCCCACTGCAATAATATCCCACATGCAATGACTGGATTACAGGGGCGCTTTTCAGAAGGAATGTTTCGGGTGCTGTGTGCCAATTATCTGGGACAACGGTGCTCTCTGCAACTTCCCTTATCAATATGTTGACGTGACTACCCATTGTACCAAAATCCTACATATTTTTCCGCCTTCACTAAGGTATGAGTGACATCCAGCATTGTGTAAGTTTGAGGTGTATGATGTGTTGCTTTGATACGCTTCTGTATTGCAAAATAATTACCACCATAGCATTTGCTAACACCTGCATGATGTCAGCTAATTATCATTTCTTTTTTGTGGTGAGAACATGTAAGATCTACTATCTTAGCAACTTTCAAGTAAATAATTGTATGAGTGTGATTACCTATAATCACTATGCTGTACATTCGATCCCAGAACTTACTCATCTTGTAACTGGAAGTTTGTACTCTTTGACCAACATTTTCCCCTTTCCCCCACCTCAGCCCCTGGTTAACTATTATTCTAGTGTCTGTTTCCAGGAGTTCACCTTTTTTAGGTTTCACATATAAGTGATATCACACAGTATTTGTCTTTATCTGTCCAATGTACTTCATTTAGCGTAATGCCCTCAGGGTCCACCCGTATTCTCACAAATGGCAGAATGTCCTCATTTCTCGTGGCTACATAATATTCCATGTATCAGGCTGTTTCCATGATTTGGCTACTGTGAACTTGGGATGCAGAGATCTCTTCTAAATCCCATTTTCAGGGATGCCTGGATGGCTCAGTGGTTGAGCATCTGCCTTCAGCTCAGGGCGTGATCCCAGGGTCCTGGGATTGAGTCCCATGTTGGGTTCCCTGCAGGGAGCCTGCTTCTCCCTCTGCCTTTCTCTGTATGTCTCTCATGAATAAATAAATAAAAATCTTAAAAAAAGAATAAATCTGTTGGGTATATACCCAGAAGTGGAATTGCTGGGTCATATGGTATGTCTATTTTTTTCCTGAGAAATGTCTGTACTGTTTTCCATAGTGGTTGCACCAATTTACATCCCCACCAACAGTGCTCACACAAGGGCTTGCTTTTCTCCATATTCTCACCAGTATCTGTTACCACTTCTCTAACTGATCTGAGCCATTCTAACAGGTATGAGGTGATTTCCCGTTTGTTACGGTCTACGGTATTTTGTTACCGCAGCCCAAGCAGGTGAAGCCAGTCCTCCTGGGACTCTTCAGGAAGACAACTTACGTACGCTCCTGCCGTGGACTCTTATGATGGTATGACAGTCCTCAGTGTAAGGGAGTCCCTTACCTTGGTAGCAGCCTGGGCATTGACTGATGGAAAAACCAAGCTAAATTTTTCTTTCTGTAGTTGTGCTTTTATGAATTATTTAACTGAGCTTTGTCCCTCCCTTTATTTAATTGCACTCACAGAGAAGTACGGGACTGTTGGCATTAAGAACCCTCTAGAAGACAAAGCAGTTGATTATTCTTATCATCAAAATAGGCTCTCACATTGGTGCAGTAAGAAGCACTGCACAGAAACAGCTTGTTGGCAGAATTACACTCTCAAGGGTGAATATCTTCAAGCCATCCTTGACTCTCTAGAGAGAAAGACAACCACGTACAATGCCGAGGAGTGGGGAAAATGTTGAACTGAAGGCAGAAGGATCTCATGTGAAACTGTGAGTGGCCTTCAATGACACCTGTCAAAGAAAAGATTCACAATGATTCGCTTTCCTTTTCCATAATGGAACTACTATCCCCAGGAAAGCCCTGTCTTCTTCCTGACTTGAGTGTTAATTGATGGTGTAAGTAAGCACAACTTTTTTTTTACCTACTTGTCTTCGCACATGGGGTTCCTCTGTCTGGAAGGCCTCCTCACCAAGCTGGTCTCCACTCCATCTGGTTCTTCTGGGGAACCATTCCTCCATGGCCTTCCACACCTAAACAGTAATCCTAGCAAGCACTTATGTAGTGCTTACTACATACCTGGTGGTATGGAGGGTGGAGGGTGGGGTAGCAGGAGCATCTGCTTCAGAGGCAAGCCATAAGGAGCTGGACTGTTGATAGAGGATTTAAAAATAATAACAAAACCAGGGCAGCCTGGGTGGCTTAGCACCATCTTCAGGCATGATCCTGGAGACCCGGGATCGAGTCCCACATTGGGCTCCCTGCATGGAGCCTGCTTCTCCCTCTGCCTGTGTCTCTGCCTCTCTCTATGTGTTTCTCATGAATAAATAAATAAAATCTTTAATAATAATAATAATAATAATAACAACAAAACCAAAAAAATGAGTTTGCTTTTTCTGACTACTGTATGTTGGCAATTCTGAACAATGTCATAATCAAATGCTCCTCTCTGCTGGCAGACTTTTCCTCCTGAGCTCCCTTCTTCCTCGGTTTCTGGTGTGTCCAGCACCTTTCTAAGCATTTATATATAATAACTTCCATAATTTAACCCCATTTTACAGCTGAGGGAACTAAAGCACAGGTTAGTTGTGTGACTAACCTCACACAGCTTCATCATACTGCCTAGCAGGTAATTGATGTGCCCAAGGTTTCAATCCAGACAGTATTACACCAGTTCATCCACCTCACCACTGAACATATGCCTCCCAGATTATCTATTACACATATAAATATGCCTCTCTAGGAGGACACCCCTGATCCTCCTACGATCTAATAGCTCCCTACACGTGTTCCCAGCTTCTGTGCTGTTTTTTTTTTTAATTTTTTTTAATTTATTTATGATAGTCACAAAGAGAGAGAGAGAGAGGCAGAGACACAGGCAGAGGGAGAAGCAGGCTCCATGCACCGGGAGCCCGACGTGGGATTCGATCCCGGGTCTCCAGGATCGCGCCCCGGGCCAAAGGCAGGCGCCAAACCGCTGCGCCACCCAGGGATCCCTGTGCTGTTGTATAGAACTATAATTTATTCATTTTCCTTGCTGTATAGCACTCCACCATGTAGACAAACTAGAATTTACTTATCCATTCTACTACTCACGAACATTTTGGATAAATACAAAGAAAGCCATACCTTGTGAATCATAATAAAACTGCTGAAAAGATCAAAGATATCTATTAAAACTTATCCACTTATTTATTTTTCCAAAAAATGCTAATTCTCTTCCCCCTTTCTGGGAATTACTCCTTTCTCCAGACTCCAGCTTATTTAAATCCAGATGTAATTTCTGAGGAATCTTGAAGGTGATAAGTTTTGTCAGCATAAAAGAAGAAACAGTATCAGAATCTGGAAAGTGCTTTATGAGTGGCACAGCACTGTGGAAGCCTGCTCAGCATCTTCTTCAGTGTGGGCCTCTCTTCCACTTTAAAGAATCCTCTCCCTTGACTCTGTACCCCCAAGCCTTGGTCACAGAGAAATGCCGGTGAGTGACGTAAGCCTGTGTTCTGGCTTCAAGTACACATGCCTGGCACATAGAAAGAACTCAACAAATAGTTATTTTATAATTGCTACTCAAAGTCAGGACCTAGTACTTAGCTACAGGCTCCTTCCTCATTTGTGGGTGATTACTTAACCCGTCTACCAATTGCTACTTCAAAATCTAATTCTTCTGAAATCTGCATTCTTACTTGATAAATAATTCTCCATCCTATTTTTTTTGTTTATTTTCTATTCCCATTACATTTTGTATTTTTTTTAATTTATATTCAATTAGCCAACAGAGTACATCATTAGTTTCAGATGTAATTTTAAATAATTCATCAGTTTTGTTTTTTTTAAACATTTTTTTAAGATTTTATTTATTCATAGAGACACACAGAGAAAGAGAGAGAGGCAGAGACACAGACAGGCAGAGGGAGAAGCAGGCTCCATGTAGGAAGCCCAACGTGGGACTCGATCCTGGGTCTCCAGGATCACACCTCAGGCTGCAGGCGGCGCTAAACCGCTGCGCCACGGGGGCTGCCCATTTCATCAGTTTTGTATAACATCCAGTGCTCATTATATCACGTGCCCTCCTTAATGTCCATCACCCAGTTGCCCCATCCTCCCACCCATCCCTCCACCCACCTCCCATTCTATTTTTAATGAGCAATTCCAGAGATTCTCTTCTTCATTCTAACACCTTTGTTTATTTATTTTTTAAAGATGTATTTACTTATTTATTTATTTATTTGGAGGGGGGGGGCAAAGGGAGAGAGCAAATCCCAAGCAGACTTCCCAATGAGTGTGGAGCCCATTGTGGGGCTTAATCCCACAACCCCGAGATCATGACCTTAGCTGAAATCAAGAATCAGATGCTTTCATTTAAAAAAAAAAACTTCAGAAAAAAATAAATAAAATAATAAAATAAAAAAACTTCAGGGCAGCCTGGGTGGCTCAGCAGTTTAGCACCGCCTGTAGCCCAGGGTGTGATCCTAGAGACCCGGGATCGAGTCCCACGTTGGGCTCCCTGCATGGAGCCTGCTTCTCCCTCTGCCTGTGTCTCTGCCTCTCTCTCTCTTTCTCTCTCTCTGTCTCTCATGAATAAATAAATAAAATCTTAAAAAAAACAAAAACAAAAACTTCAACCTTCATTTTTACTCCTCTTTTCCTTCTTTCTAGCTCAAAGGAACTGGTGTCCTTTTTTCACTAAAGCTAGATCCCATCTGAAAGATAGTCGCTATATTTACTCCCTCTCTGTGGCATCTTCAGACTCTCTCTACATAAACTTCCAAACCAATGTGTGTGTTTCTCCTTCATCTTGAAAGATAATCTCAGTATGACTTTGGTGTCGGCTTAACTACCATCTTATTACTCCTCTTTTACTGGCATATTTCTTAAAATGAAGCTCAAGGATACATTGATCACCTGTCTTGAAACCTTGAAATGGCCTCTACCCACTTCGAAGGCAAGTCATTCTACCTCCTTCTGGATCGATCTCTTCTCCACCCCTGGCTTTTCTCCTCCCTCCTGTCCCCCAACTCTGAATCTTGAGCATTTCTGAAAATTCAGCCTGGGTGCTGAGTTCTTTCTTCTGCTACAAATGTTCTGTCTGCTTCTTGGATCATATCTGCACAAGTGACACCCAGATCTATACCTTCCACCTTGGTCTCCCACTCCATCCCTGCTGTGTTGTCTTTGATTCCTGCTGAATGTTCCTGCTTGGCTGTTCCATTTCCTTCCCTCAAACGAACACTTGCCAAACCGAGCTCATCCTTTTCCTTACATGCACACTGGGCTCAGCATGCTAAATTCCTCCCCTCCATCAATAACACCAACATTTCCCCACTTAGGCAGGCTTGAAAACTCCATCATCACTGACATTCCTATCTTTCATTACACATAGTAATCAGTCACTATGACTCAGGGAGATTGTTCTTTGAAAAGACTCTAGCAGCCATGCTTCTTTCTCCTATTCCCACATTCATCCATGATTTATATTAGCTGATGCCATTACAAAGCTCAGGAAACACATGGCATCTTCCTTTTCTCCTGTTTTCCCTTCTTGATAGATCTGTAATTCTTTTCTCTCTCTGAAATGTATTTTTACCTCTAAGCTATTTTCAGAACCAATATTACTGACCAACATGAATTCTAGGAATGAGGAAGTCTTCCATGGCTAACTGTCCCAGATCTGCTCATGTCCCTTCGGCTCTTAATAATCCTCACTTAGGAGATTCTTCCAGAGGGAGTGGGGATAGATTCTAAATCAAAATTTTACAAAGTCATTACAAGATACCTTAAACTATTTGACAACAGCCACCACCGCTCTCACCCAGAAAAGCAGAGATGGTTCCCACATCTTATCTTGGTAGTCAGAAAAGCTAAGTACTTATTTCTCCATAACAGAAGAAGTACGGAAGTTGTGTTGACCATTCTGTAAATGTTGCAGTACCTAGCTCCAAACAAACACATTTCTTATGGTTCTGGAGACGGGTGGAGGTCCTCTGGCAGACACTACCTTCTTGCTATGTCCTCACATGGCAGAGAGGCAGCTCTGGGGTCCTCCTCCTTTTAAGGGTACAATTTCATCATGAGGGCTCTACACTCATGGCCTTATCTATACTTAATTCCCTCCTCCAAAGCCCCACCTCCAAATACCATCACATGGAGACCAGAGCTTCAGCATATGAATTTTGGGGAGACACAAACACTTAGACCATAGCAAGGATGCCCAGACCCAACTTGTTATTTCCTCAGTTCTCTCCCACCCTTTCCATGCCCCAGCTTTGCTCCTCCTGCTCTGATTTCCTTTACCTCAGGGAACAGTGTGATCACCCACTAGGGCTCAAGCCACACACCCACGAGTCCACTTCCATGTCACTCTCTTGCCTGAACACATCCATCACTAGGACCTTTAAAACATGAATATATCATTTGTATCCACTGCTCTCTAAGCACACTGCTACTGTCCTGGGTTCAGCTGCCATTAGTTCTTAGCTGAACCACTGCAGGAGCCTCCTTTCACATTTCTGTGTCCACGTTTGCTCCAGGCCAGTCATGCTCTACAAAACCTCCAGAGGAATCTTCCAAACTGGCAAAAACCAGTGAAAACACATCCCCAATAAAATTTACTGTTCTTTCAAGCTATTTCCTTCTCTCTACTCTCAGTTCCAAGTCCTAGTTTCTGTTCTCCCTGCATAGAATCACTGCAGGTCACCATATGTCCCATGGGTTAGGCTCATGCTCTTTCCTCGGCTCGATATTCCTCCATCAGTTTGTCTACCCAAAAATCTCCAACTGATGCTAGAAAACCCAGTTGAAATGCTGCCACCTTTCAGGTACCTTCCCTAACCTCTGCAGGCCAACCTAGATGCTGTCTTTCACAGTTTTGTGGCATCACACAGCTCCATAAATCAGTGTTCTCATCATTTCATAAACGTTTGTTTACAGGAATATCCTCTAGCACCTCGACTGGATGCTGTACACCAGGACAGTAACAATGATAATATACTAACACTAGTAATGTTGTTATATGTATTATGTCACATATATACTATATTAACATTATATATACTATGCTAATGATAATATATTGTTAAAGTTTTTTCTTCTGTTTCTAAAAATTGTTATTAATGTGAAATCTTTGATAGAATTCCGGTACTTTGCTAAGCCATTTATTAGTATGAACCACGTAAAATTGCTATTTTATTGGTCTAAATGGTCACATATTGATGATTTCATGTAGCTTGACCTAAAACATTCGTCTTTCTAATTTCAATTTCACAATACCCCTAAGAGCTGTTTATTACCTTCACCATATAGGTAAAAAAATTGAGGCTCAGAAATTTTAAGTACCTTTGCCCAAGATCATAGAAACAAGAAAGTGAAAGAGCCAAGACTCTAATCCAGAATTGCCTGACTCTTGGTGCTCTTACCTATAACTACATCTTGACTCCCAGAATTGTTTAATTGTGTAATCAAGCAGTGACATGGGGGCCCTGGAGACATGATGATGCTCAGCTACATAAAGATGTCAGTTTGTGTTCAGCAAGTCCAGAGCAGACAAATCCTAATGTTCCTATGGCAGTTGAAATAGGTTTCTCTGCAGCAAGCAAAGGATAGTAAATACCGAAATGAGTTAATCAGGAAGGTTACAGAATCTCCTTCAAGGGAAGGATTTCTTCACCCGAAGGAGGATAGATTCTCATCTGTCGGAGATGGTTTAAATATAATCCTTTGTGAAGGTCAATAAATTGGGCTCACAAAGTCCTTTTCAGGCTCCTTATGATACTCAGACATACCAGCTTAATGTGGATCAGCATGTAGCCTGAAAAGAACGGGAGGGTGCTGATCCCCCAGCCAGAAAAAATCCCTCTGCCTTTAGCTCCCTACCCTCTGACTTGGCCTTCTTTGGGACATATGTAGTGATTTGTGTGTGTGTGTCATTCTGCTTTCTTCAAGAGAAAAATACATGGAAAGTATGAAACATGAGTGGTTCGTTTTGGCATCTTCAAACATTTAAAATTTTTGATTAAATAGAAATTCTTTCCTCTTCAGAGAGAATCCCGTAGTATCAACTGAAAAGAGGTCTCTAATTTTTGTCTGAAATCTATTATCAGGGGCAGCCCGAGTGGCTCAGTGGTTTAGCGCCACCTTCAGCCCAGGGCCTGCTCCTGGAGACCTGGGATCGGGTCCCACAATCAGGCTCCCTACATGGAGCCTGCTTCTCCCTCTGCCTGTGTTTTTGCCTCTGTGTGTGTGTGTAGGTCTCTCATGGATAAATAAATAAAATCTTAAAAAAATAAAATCTATTATGAAAATTCAGCAATTCACACCACTAGAAAAAAGTTTTAAAAGTGTGCTTTTGTGCCCATCATTATCAGGTATAACATAATTGTTTCTCTTTCCCTCGGCATCATTTTAAAATATAGTCATTCGGATGTTAATTCCCTCTAGGTATAAAGTCTGAAAGATGAGCCAGCATTTCAGTCAATAAGAGAGAGATCTAACTAGATCACTAATAGAAAATAACACATTCACACATACAGTAATTCCTAGTTAGAGTCACTACCATCTCAAAATAATACTAATGGAAAAGTTTCTTCCATAATTGTCACTCCATAGAAGCATGACTTTCCACAATGATAATGAATAAGTGCAATAAAACACTGCCCTAGACCCTTATTCTCAATAAAAATAACAATAATAACTACTTGTATGGAACATTAAAGTAAAAACATCTACCAAATGATCTAGCTCACTCGATCCATATAACAATCCTTACCATTTATGTCACCACTTTAGAAGATATTTACAGGAAACTTGGATCAGAGAGATGAAGAAAATTGCTATGAGTCACAATGCCAGGAATAGCAGAGTCTAGACTAGAACCCAGGCATTTTCCTGGTTCCAAATCTCATGATCTCTCTACTGCATCTTTCTGTCCACATGGCCAATCTTAAAAAAAAAAAAAAAAAAAAAAAAAAAGCATTTCCAACTCAGCAGCATAGAAAATCAAGAGCCAAAGAAAAATGGCCAATTTGCAAAAAAAGGCACATTTTCTTAATTTTGGTAATTAAGCTTGAACATTAATTCCTCACACTTGTAAAAAAAATACCAATACTAACATTTATTGAGCATTGACATCTTGCTACTGTACTAAGTGATTTATGTGGATTATCTCATCTCATCTTTACAAGGAGTCTAGAATGTTGGTCCTCTTCTGATTTTACTAATGTAGAAACTGAAGTTTAAGGTATAAAACTTTAACTTTCCCAAGGTCACATGGTTGGGAAAGTTAAGTGGCAGAGCTATGGTTTGAACCCATATCAGCCTGACCACCATACTAACCTGCTACCGCAGTGGTTCTCCAAGTTTGGTTCCAGACAGGCAGCATGGGCACCCCTGGGAACTTGTTAGAAAAACAAATTCTTGGGGCACTTGGGTGGCTCGGTGGTTGAGCATCTGCCTTCTGCTCAGGTCATGATCCCAGGGTCCTGGGATGGAGTCCCGCATCAGGCTCCTGACAAGGAGCCTGCTTCTCCCTCTGCCTATGTGTCTGCCTCTCTCTGGGTCTCTCATGAATAAATAAATAAAATCTTTGAAAAAAAGGAAAAAAGGAAAACAAATTCTCTGCCATACTAGACCTACTCTGGAAGTGGGACCCAGCAATCTACATTTTAACAAGTACTATAGGTGCTTCTAAAGCACACAAAAATCTAAGAACCACTGTGCTAGACTGAATCAAAACTGAATGACACCCATTTGCAAGGATTCAGTATATGCTCTGTGCTATCAGGGAATACAAAAAGGAAGTGAGAAAAGTTGAAGACAACTATAAGGTTGTTGAAAATGAGAATCTTTGAGGGATAGTAAAGCCAGAAAGTGAAGAAATAACCTTACTAGTGCATGCAGAAGCTGAAAACAGCAATGATGAGCAATTAATCACGCAATACATTACACTGTAATCAAGGATCAGAAAATTCCGGAAGAACTAAATGATACAGAGTTTATTACTGCACGTTAAATGATCATTAATAACACGTGGCTGTTAAAAGAATTAAAGAGATGAATAATCACATAAGGAAATATCAGCTGTAGAAGGAATAACTTGTGGTCTTAATCACATGGAAAAATCATAGGTATGGACACAGAAATCAAAATAAAATAAGAGATTAGCAGTCAGAACTGCTATCAGAACCTAGCACAAAATTGGTAGCTTTTTTAAAATATAAAATCAAGATAACTACAAAGACACCATGTACTTTGACCTGGCTAACATTTCAACTTAACATTTCAACTATTAAAAACAATGAATTCATATAATTTTAGTAGCACACTGCATCAATCTCTACCTGTAGTAATAAGAAATTACTTTGTTGGACTTGCTTAAATGTAGATTACCTGACTTGGGAGTGATCTGGTTATACCCTGGATTTTATCTGACTGATGACCTCTGCTGATCTGTAACATTCCTAAAGGATTAACTCTGCACATGAGTGCTTCCAAAGAGAGGACCAAGAGCAGCTTCCCAGGGCATGCCTTTCCAATATTCCTTCATTATATCTCTTGAGAGGGCTGCTTTTTCAAAGTGCAATGTGGAGGAACTGAAAAGTGATATCAAGAACAAAATACCCACAAGTGTGTATAAAAAGAGAAAGGATCCCAACAAAGACACCAAAAGTGATTAGACAACAAAACAGTGGGTTATTCCTTTCACTTGGTGGCTAACAATTTGCCGTCTCTCTTTTTCAAATCTCTAGTAGTTAAGAAGAAGGAGATTAAAGAGGATGCATTAATTGAAGCTGTCAAAGGAAATACTAAAATTGTCTAACTGGATTTTATAAGAAAATGTCACTTCCATGGAGGAAAAGGTATGTTGTTCTTTAACTTGATGTTTTGTTGCAATTCTCCCATTGTCATAGCAAGAAAAATTAGCTAAAGCAGCTAAAATGCATTCACTACTCCCTGTGTACCAGGAATCACATATGTATTATTGTTGCCCATTTGACATTCTACACATAAAGATGAAGGCAGAGAGTTATTCTCCAAAGATAGCCCCAAATAATTCAGCTCCTCCCTCTACATACAAGCTGCTACTCCCATAAAGAGGTGGAGCTTACACTCCCTTCCTTTTGACTCTTTGCTGGGTCTAAGACTGATCTGCCCAACAGAATGCAAAGAAAGAAATATTATGAATCTTCCAAGCCATGGATTAGTACGGACTAGCAGAGATCCAGCCATTAGGTTGTGAGAAGCCCAAGCAACCACATGGAGGGGCTCCTATGGAGAATAATCAGGACCCTGGTCAACAGTTTCAGTTGAGCTCCTTAGTAAACACTCAGCACCAACTTGCTAGTTAAGTGAGTGGTCCATCTCGGGAGTATATCCCCCAGAGTGAGTCAACACCCCGGCTGATGGCATGTGGAACACAGATAAACTGTCTCCACCAAGTCCTACTCAAATTGCAAAATCATTGTTGTTTTAAGCCACTAAGTTTTGAGATAGTTCATTACACAGAAATAGGTAACTGAAATACTGAACTACCTTAGGTTGCACCGTGGGACAATCCCACATGAGGCAGGCCATACCTTTCACTCTCAAATGAATTAAACTGCAAATGAGAAGGTGCAAAGAAAGGTTTCCAAACAGGGACAGGGATGAATGGATGATGTGGTTACATGGGCCCTTTATTCAACAAATAGTCACTGAGAACCTGTGAAGTCTCAGGTACTGAGTCCAGGTGCTATAGATGCAAAGATGAATGACAAGTCCAGAGTTCTGAGCTGAAATTCCCTACAAGGCCACTAAGACAAGTGACAATACCAGACAACATGATCAAACAGATGCAAAATAACAGGTAGGTACCTGAGACTACTTGGTGACTTGAGTTAATACTCTTGACTCTTTACATCCAACCCAAGGCAAGGAATCACAGGGCAAGATTTGGAATGAGCTTAGAGTTGGGGTAAAAGAAAAGTGCAAGGAAAATTGCATGATAGGTCAACAACATAAAATGTGTGTGTGTGTGTGTGTGTTGTATGTGAGTAAGGAAGGCAAAATACAATAATGAGCATTGGAAGAAAAAAGTTTCCATCATTCAAATTTCTCTTTGTGAACACGCCACACACATGTGCACATGCGCGCACACACACACACACACACACACACACACACACACAGAGGATTCCCTTGACAAAGTCACACTAACATTCTGACCAAACTGAATGTCTAAGAGTTCTTTAAAAATGGTTACAGGACCTCTAGTTCTAGGATGGAGGAGCCCATTTCTCCCTTTCTCATAGGTGGAGGTCCTCTCTCTCGCAGGTGAGAACACATGAACATAGAAGCACAAACAAGCTGAAAGACTTTGAAAGGTGGGAGGATGAAGAGAGACTGCTAGGAACCTTAGGACTTGAGGAGCCACATGCCCCCCCCCCCCACACCCTTTATAGCCCAGACAAGGCTGCAGAAGCCTCTAACTAGAAACCACCAATATGCACAGACAAAACAAAACAAAACAAAACAAAAAAAACATCAAAACCCACATATACAACTCTAAGAAGAGTCTATTTTCCCTAGCCAAAAGACTAGGAAAAGGGTAGCCTATCAGCAGAAACCCTGTTTGGCAATACTGCCTTACTCGAGGAAATTGGAAAATTTTGAAAGACTACATTCCTCCTGCATCCACGGTTTTAGGAGGGTTGCACGGGGATCCAGTCTCCCCCTGCCGCTCCTGCCCACTTCAGTAAGTGTGCATGCAGATTCCCTCACCAGGGGAGCCCATCAGGTCCAATGAGCTGCAAAGCCTCCCCTCCCTACCAGGCAGTGAATCTAGGACCCCTCCACCGTGTCAGGAGCCCTGTGGGGAGCTGAACCTCTGTGCCTACCTGGCGTCAATGAGGTGGTAAGAGGAAGTATGAGGTGGAGGGAGGACGAGGGTGGTTAGTCAGCACCCTGAAATCAAGGATGCCCAGCAGGGAGCTTCTGCCCCTCTCAGCAGCAAAAAGCAGGTGAGTCAGCCTGCTGCTCCCCCCTCCCGGCGTCAGCAGGGTACAATCTTACCAAGGCACAGAGAGGCAGCAGAGGCAGCCCAAGTTGATGCCCCGCATCCTCCAAGAAGGTGTCTGCAGGACTAAATGGGGAGCTGAACTTCCACCCCACGCTCCTGCAAGGAAACAGTGTGAATCATCCTTCCAGTTCTGGTACTGGCAGAGCCCTGCAGGAAGCCAGACGTACCCATCCAGCCCTCCAGCTACATCTCAATGGGGAGACTACCAACAACAAAAAAATAGTAATAATAAATAAATAAATAAATAAATAAATAAATAGGATTCAGAGTCTCATAAAAAAAATTCAGAATGTCTAGGGTCCAATAAAAAACCATTTGTCATACCAAGGACCAGGAATATCACAACTTAAATGAGTAAAGACAATCATCGGCCACCAACACTGAGGGTAATCGGATATTAGAATTATCTGACAAGAATTTTAAGGCAGGCTTCACAAAAATGCTTCTACAAGCAATTACAGATTCTCTTGAGTCAAATGAAAAACTGAAAACGATTATTAACAACGTTATCTCTTATGTTCTTAACTTTATATAACTGGCAATTATGGCTATGTCACCTTTTTCCCTCAAGGTACACAAGTTGTTTGCTCCTTAATAATCAGGTATCACATCCCCTGAAAGTATTTATAGTGCTAGCCCTCATTTTCCAAAGAATCTCAGAGATTGTTATGCAACTGCATCTTCTACGGGATCCACGGCCAACATGATGCTGTTGGAAGAGGTCACTGAAAGGACATGACTGCCAGTTGACCTCAGAGCTAGACCCAGGCAGCTGGAGGCTCCTCACCCCTGCCCCTATCCTTGGAATGTATGATCCACCCACCACTCCCCCACTAGGAGCTGTTTCAAGGACACAGCCTTAGAGAGTAAGGTATTATTGAGACCATAAGAACCGACCACAGTTAAGGCCTCTATATGCACTTTTAAGATTGTGAGGGGCAGGTATAGAGATTTACACATCTTGTGGCTGCTGAAGACAAGGCCAGCTACAGACAGCACCAGTTACAGATTTCACCCAGGAAATTCCTGAGTTTGTGAACCAACAGATGCACAACATATGACCAGTAGTTAATTTCACTGTTTCATGTTAGTCGCTTATGAATTTCCCATAAATTTCACTGTATGTCTTCATTTGGTTAACCTCTATCTCAGAACTTAAAATCCTCTAATAAAGAGGCTCTAAAACACGATAAGTGGAAGAAATACTGAGTATTTTTGGCTTGACATTGATTTTTGTTTAACCTTGACACTGATAAAAATGAATTTCCTTCTTTCTGAAGATAAAAATTCGTCAGACATTTACTGTGAGATAAGACCTTAGAGAGAGGAATGCTTCCAATGACCTTCCTTCATTAAGGTTTTAGGCTTCCTTCGTATGAAGCAAGTGGTGCCCCCCCCCCCCGCCCCCAGGCTATCTTTGCCTAATTTCTGCCATAAAGCCTGAAATTACATGACCAAAGTCTTTACATTAAGCACCTTTCAATCTTCTCAGGCATCTTCTCTAGAAGTGAAAATACTCTGAGGAAATGCATCTCAGGGATAAACGCCCTGTGAGGCCTCAAAAGACAGAAGTTTGATCTGACTCCACTGTTGACTACCCGGTGCGACTCTGAGCAAGTCTTTTTTTAAAAAAACTTCCCCAACCCTGCTTTATAATAGGAGTAAAATGTGGATAACTCACATATCTGGTCCACTTGTCAGAGTTAACAAGAAAAATAAAATAATGCATATGTGGATACTTTATACAATCAAATGCACTATTACAAATACAGGTGATTAACTCTTAGCAGGTAAGTTTTTACAGAATTTTGTAAAAAACAGTTCTCATGTCAGAATAAACTATTCAGTAACAAAGCATACAAATAGGATTTCAGAGGCTATGAGAGGGCTAGTAGGTATATCAAAAGGAGTTAGAGGACCATGGGAGAAATAGTGGGAGGCCACCAGGGACATTTTGCTACACCTCGATGCCCCTACAGCAGTACGGAGTTGGAATGAATGGTCCTTACAACATAACCAGTGTCGTGTATGCTCAGGACTGAGAGGTGACCCGCAGCTGAATGTGTTGTTTACGCACATGATATACAAATCTAAGGATTTCGGGATCCCTGGGTGGCACAGCGGTTTAGCGCCTGCCTTTGGCCCAGGGCGCGATCCTGGAGACCCGGGATCGAATCCCACGTCGGGCTCCCGGTGCATGGAGCCTGCTTCTCCCTCTGCCTGTGTCTCTGCCTCTCTCTCTCTCTGTGTGTGACTATCATAAATAAATACAAAAAAAAAATTAAAAAAAAATCTAAGGATCTGGGCAACCTCCAAAAGTGCTCAAAAATTAGACACCCAATTCAGTTAATAGATTTCCCCCCATAATCCATTTTTCTTAAAAAGTTTTTCTTTCTCCTACCACCCCAAAACCTGACAAGCTGTAGAGGTATAAAGAAAAAGTGAGGGAAAGAATATCCAAAGGGTGGATTCTAATTTGATTCCGTTACTAACTTGCTGTGTAACCAACCCTGAGCAACCTCTTTTCAACACTGAACTAATATTATATGTTTTTACTATCTGTGGTTGGGAGACTTTTTTCACATTTACTTTCACTGGCATCTGCTTTTATACAAAAAAGTAAAAAATAAAAATACTGGTCTTAGGAACTATTTCCTGATGCAGAGTTTCATTTTCTTGCAGCCAAACTACATGTAACACCACTTGGAGTAGTGACTCGCACTACAGTTTCACAAGTGTGTATATGTGTGGATTCTGATAATTTTGTACCCTGTAGGAGAGGAAGAGAAACACAACTCAAGTTGAGAAAAAAATTACTCTCAAAATGTTTCTTTATAACTGTTTTTAGAGACCTTTGTTAAGGGTAAAGTTTGAGATGGTGCTAAGGTAGTAACGTGTGCCAGAAAATCTCAAGCTTAGCAGTCAGAGAGACCTCACTGCAATCCTTGGTTCTGCTACCCACTGGCTAAGTGACTTTTTTATAATTGTAAATTGGGATAACATCTAGTTTGTAGGTCAGATTTTCTATAGTGATTAAAAATAATGGAAATAAAGTCCTTGCACATACAAGAAAGTCAATAAATGCTGCCTTTATTCTGATGATAGTTTTGATGACTGGGGGCAAAGAGTAGGCATAGAAGATCACCCTCTGCTACAGCAGCAAAGTCATCCTCAGCTCTGTAAAGCCTTCCAAGAGGAACTGGAAGCCTGGCTTTCGTTTCGAGAATTCCAATCCATGTCCTCTAGGTTCTTGGCAATAAACCACAGTATATCCTCTAAGATGCCAAAGTGTCTCCAGTAAGCTTCTCTTGAATGCTGTTTCCCCATGAGGAGTAAAAAAAAAAAAAAAAAAAAAAAAATCCACCTTCCAAATTCTGGGACACAAGATAATGATCACAGCTATCATCATCATCTTCACTTATTCACTCATTGGATCCTCTCTTTAAAGGCCAAACACTGTGCTAAGTCCTCTACATGTACTATCTTACTCAATCTTTTTACCAGTTTTGTGAGGTATTACTGCTCTATTAAATGACAAGAATCTCAAGACTCAAAGAGGTTAATAACTGAAAGAGCCAAGATTCAAACCCACTTGCTTATTCACTACTCTATTCTGCCTTACGTGATGCACTAAAATACTTAGCCTTGTTAATACTTAACCTAGACTCCCTAGCTGCTAGGAATTTATGATAATTGTATAATTAGAATTTCAAATTTAGGGCAGTGACTGAGAATTATTATACTTCATTATGTGACCTTACAAAAGTATTTACTATAATAAATTTGTCTGTACTATCTTTTGGAGAAGTCTACAGTCTTCTTAAGTAGAGTCACACATACTTAAACAGAAAAGAGAAATATGAATGAGATCGTATCCTTGACAAACAAGAAGGTGCTCAAATTAAATAATTGCAAATATTATCATTGCAAATATATGTAAATACTAGATAATGGACATAATTATAAGCATTTTCCATATATTATTTAATCTTCACAACAATTCTATGAAGTAAGTACTATTAAAATCCCCATTTTACAGACGAGGAAATAAAAATGGAAGTGTCAATAACTAATTTTGAAAGGGTTGATTAAACATCCAGGACAGGAAAAAAGTCTTTAATGCGTTAAGAACACAACAAATGCAAATCCAAGAATCGGTCTTCATTTTTAATTTGCAACAGTAACAACAACGGTAACAGCATAGGAGTCGGGCCTTGATTAAGGGATGCTCATGGTCAATTTACAAATAAATTGAATTTGTATATCCCAAATATGTTGGACTTCACACCCCTGAGCCAAAGTCAGTGACCCCTTTCATGGTGCTAATACCTCAGAGGTCTGAGGCAATACAGAGGTTGCGACCGCATGCATATATCAACATTTGGCCTTAGGCCTAGCCCACTAGTTTCTGTACTCTGGGAATTGTCTTTTAAGACTCGATGCCTAGGTTTCATAATACATTTAATTAGTCCTTGGTTCTTATTTTTCTCATAAAACTCAACAAATGGGTTGTGACGCATTCGTTTATGGAATGGACCTTCCTCTAACGAATTAGGGAGACACATTAAGTTATCTGACTACTCCACAGTTAACTTTCCTCTTCTCTTTAAATAAATCAGTACCTGCTTATGCGGCTTTTAATGGGATTAAATGAGTAGAAACCTGGCCTTCCTTTCTAACAGGGGGTCAGTAGTTTCAAATATCCCAAAAGTGATCTTGAATCTGTGAGATACATTGTCTGCCTTCTGTAATAATTCTTAACTGAAACACTATTCCAATAATATGGGACATAGCCTGAGTGGTGCTCAAGATTGGCATTTGAAAATGAAATTAAACAGATTTTTAACAATTAGCTAATTGCCCTTCTCTGTTTTCCTCAAAATTGTGCTCGCTTTCATATACCTATTTCACAAATATAAATACCAAATGCCTACTAAAACCTAGGCTTTGTGCTATGCGCTGGGGATGCAAAGATGATTAAGACATACCCACAAAGAACTGAATAAGACAGGGCACCAAAGCCACTCAGCTGACTGCCATCTAGAAATTCTGGATCCTGTGTATCACTTATCACTCACATTTTGTCCTCGCCTTTCTGACAGCCGGCATGAATCTCCCTTTCCTGAGTCCTGACCTCCCCTCTCCTCATCTATTCTTCCACTGCTGAACCGGAACAAAGGTCACTTGGAATGGAAGCAAAGCTCAGCTGTAACCAAAGGCGCAAAGATCAAAGCTGGCAGCCACACCGAAGTTCAGATTAAGAGACTTCCTCTTTAAGATCAAAATTCCAGATGATCCAAATATAGGCAAATGAGCCCCAGCAGAACACTCAGCTTTCTGTGCTGAATCCAGGAAAGAAGCAGAAATCACCATAGAAGCAACTCAGTTTCACTCTTTCCAACCCCGTGGGCTCGATGCTAATTGCCTACCCCAACAGTGAGATCGCATTTCAAAATATGGTCAAACACAAAACAGCCAAGTCAATCAAGCATTAAGTATTCAAGCACAATTATCCCAACACATGCCCAAGTACCAGCAGTGAAGCAGCTTAATTTGGGAGCAGCTCCGTAATCATCTCTCTGGGCAGCTGAGATTTTAACCTCTCCCCTCGGGCCTCCCATTCTGGGCACTAGGCGGGCTCCCTCGGTGTGGGAGATCACAAGGGGAGCAGCGGCCACCCCCCAGTTGTGGGGCCTCATTGACATGCATGCTGGAGGTGGGGGAGGGGAGGGGCAGAAGGTCTGCAGAAGTCCCCATTGTTGGGGGGAGACGTGTGGGAGCAGATGGTGAGGCTGGTCACTCAGTCTGGCTGTCAGACGCGCTCTGTCAAGTTCCCTGGGGACCTCGGGCCTTTCTTTCCACCCTCGGCTCGGGTCCTGTGTGTTTTCCCAGCATGAGCGAGGGGTCTCTTTCTTTACTGCTCCTCAGACTTCCAGAAGGCTGAGTTGTCTCATCTACCCCCACTCCTTCTTCTGCTTTCTCTGGACCAGCCAGTTCTGAGCCTCCGAGGGCCCACTGGATGGAGAGTGGGCAAGCGATTTCCTTTGTCTCTAATTGATGCTGCACTCTCATCCTGCAGATTCTGACTGGCACACTCACTCAGTTATTTAACAAATTACTCCACAGTCCTCATCAGGACTATTGACATTTACAGCTAACCAGCCCCTACAGTTAGGGGTGAGGTGGTGACTGACTTTCAAGGTCCTTCTTCCTCCTTCCCCCTATTTCAGCCCTGCAGCGGAGTGAGCAGACGGACCTTTGGCACTCTGGATCAGCCTTACGCCCACCTTTTATAATAGGTCAAGAACTAAGAAAATAAATAAATAGAGCATGGATTACAGATGTGCCTCTTATTTGTATCCATAAGGGACAAACACAGAGTCAGCTTTTCTACATATAACTCTTGTCTCCAAAGCATTAGCTGTTGAACATAAATCTTGGCCTCAAAACCTGCTCCCTTTTAAGATTCCACACAGCTTATGCCAAGGCAGCTATTCCTCGCAGTTTTCAGTGAAGATTTCCTCCAGCTCAGGATGTTGTTAAATTTGTTTTAGTTTTTAAACCATTCTGGCAGTCCAGTGCTCACTAATGATGCCTCTGCGAGCTGGGTAAAGTCAACAGTAGCCCAGAGAGACTGGTGTCCGGGGCTGGGTGGCAAACTGAAAGTCATTTATTCCCCCTCATCTGCCTGAGATTAATCTTTTCCTCCCTGGGGCTATTCTCTAGACATAAATGCTTTCATGTTTCATTTTTCACTCATCGACAGAATTTCAGGTTCACGTTTATCTCCCATTCTCCACAAAATTGTGAAAGCCTTCTGAAGGCAAAGATTGTAGTATTCATATTTATCAGTGCAGGACTCAATATTCTCCTCTGGTACATTGGAGCAGCTCAATAAATGTTGAATACATGAATGAATAAAAAATTAACAAACGGTAGAAATTAACAAAAGGGAATATAATGAAATCTGAAAGAAGAGTGTCTAATCTAAATGTCAAACCTTTCCTCCACACCCCAGCTATTCCAGATATTCCAGTATGCTATGTAAAAAACACATTTTACTTGGAAGTAAAATGGCTGTGAGGAATTAGAAAACCTGAAATCACAAAATACTCATGATCTAAAACATCAAAGAATTCTAACTGTCCAAGTGCTAATATCCCCTGGAGACAGATCCATCAACTGGAAATTTGCACAAGTAGTTTTGCAAGAAATAGAGTCAGCACACATATGGGACAGAAGCCTAGCATGGCCTCTCAGACCTCATCCAGTCCCCTGGGTGATCAGTCTTCTGTGTGACAGGGTCTGCATGCAGAAGCAGAAATTGTGCATTCATTAAGTGCAGGTTTGCCTTAATGCCCAGGAAACAAAATATGACACAGACAGTAGAAGGTGGGGGCTATCTCCCAGCTAAACAGCACTTCTATGGACCCTTTCAGAGCATCAGGAAATGGCATCCTTTGTACCAACATCCAACAACTTCTTCTGTGGGTACCTGTAGGAGCAGGATACCATTAAGTGGCTTCCCAGCGCATCAATGTAGGTGGAGGGCTAGAGAGAAAAGGCAAGGAAGAAATGAACACATCCCACTGTGGGAGAGAACACTGTGCAAACACCCCCAAGGAAAATTAAAAAAAAAAAAAAACAACTGAAAATTGTAGGCATATATGCCCTACTTTAGCAGATAGAGGCAAAAGCTGGGACATATTGATTGTGTACATTTAAACACATATTTTTCTTTTCATTGCCTGTAGACTTAAGCACCAGAAAACCCATCTTTCACATACATCAATGCACCCTCTAATTTGAGATCATAAAACACTCTGCTTAGGAATGGGTATCTTAGTTTGTTTTCCATCATTTGCCTAAGAAAAGCTCCCATAATTCATTCAGGCTGCCATTTTGCACCTTTAAAATAAAGTTATTGTCTGAACAAGAATTAAAGAGACTATAAAATAGGGTAGGAAGATGCATTATAGGTACACTGTGCTTACCCTTTCTCCTACCCATTACAGATATTGTTAATCAATCAAGGCCTTAATTGTAGCCTTAGAATCCTAATAAAGCACAACAGATCAGCAGCCTCTGCCAAGCAATCTGTGCTGGTATCTGAGGTTACTCTTATTTGTCACCTTGACTTTAAAGATAAGAATCATACGTCCTAAACATTAAAGTATAGGAAATGAGCTTCATTTTTTTTAAGAGGCACTCAGAAGATTCCATGATGCAACCTTTACTATTAAAAGGGCGTTGTTTCCCATTGCTGATTTTCAGAAGAAGCCATGGGATACAGCCTGTGGAACTGGAGTAGGGGTTCATCACGGGAGGAAGAGCTCGTATGGGTGGCAACTCAGTAAACTCACACTACGTGTCTCTGTGGTTCTGGCACTGCTTTGGGGAAACTGAGGAGGCCAATGGCAATTTCCAAGGAAGTGGTTTCCCAGGCCACAGGAAAGGAATAAAAAGTCCATTCTCCTTGGCCATCTCTTTCTAGAAGTGGTAAGGGCAAGCCGCATCTCATTTCCTTTCTCCTGGGACATGGCCTTCATAACATATGAAAGTCCTCAGTCTGTATGCTGAAACATTAAAACAAAACAAAACAAAACAAAACAAAACAAAAAAGCCCATCACAGAAACAAACAGAAAAACACCACAACATAAAGAATGCCACTGGCCAGGGCACCTTCTCAGCCTTGTCTTCACACTGCCTAGGATATGAAATTAGAAGAGCAAGCTGATTATTTTATGGTTTTGGTTTTAGCCATCAATTCAGCATAATCTGTTTTGCATATATGTTTACTTCATTTGATCTCCCTATAAATTAGCCCCATTTTTATTTATTTATTTTTTATTTATTTATTTATGATAGTCAGAGAGAGAGAGAGAGAGAGAGAGAGAGAGAGGCAGAGACACAGGCAGAGGGAGAAGCAGGCTCCATGCACCGGGAGCCTGAAGTGGGATTCGATCCCGGGTCTCCAGGATCGCGCCCTGGGCCAAAGGCAGGCGCCAAACCGCTGCGCCACCCAGGGATCCCTAGCCCCATTTTTAAATGAGTGCGCTTAGACCCTATGAGATTGATGCACCCTGAGTCACAGCACCTGAAGTGGCCAAAACAGGATTCAAATCAAGTCTGTCACAACAAAGACCCAGAGGACTGGGTAATATTTTAAAAACCGGGAGGGCGTAAAAATGATACAACAGTAGAAGACTAGCCCTAAATATGGAATAAAACATGACCTAACTACAACTTGATTGGATGTTTTAATATGTCAGGAGGAGTGTGTTGGTCAGAGGAGGAGGGCTATTAGCCACAGAGCATGGACTATGGAGGCAAATGCCAACATCAGTGTCCTTCCCAATGCTGATCTAAAAGAGATCTTGAAAAATAATAAATAAATAAATAAATTAATTAATTAAAAAAAATTTTTTTAAAAGAGAGATCTTGGTCCACTCAGCAGGATTAACTGATGGTGGAGACAGACCCAGCAGGCCCTTTGAGCCTACCTACATCCATTAAACATTCAAGCTACAGAACTAATCCTTCACTCTGCTTCCACCTATTTTAAATTTTATTTTGTTTGAACTTCTATGCTGCTTTTTCTCTGTGAAACAGCTAAGATGAAAACATTTTTATACGAGGAAGTGCATGTTGAGTGAACTTAGAGGAGTCGTGGATGTCTGTTACATCAGGTTTAAGTCCCACAATTAACCCAGATACTGGGCAGGAGTATATTCTTCGGAAAAACTTTGATTTCCCCTGCTTCGTATTTTCAACTTGGGAGTCTCAAAGAACTGTTAAGAGTGATACCAGCCAAGTTTGACATTAAAGCTGATAGTTATAAAGAAAAATAAGACAAGTGGAACCATTTCCCAAGTGCTGGTAACACTGAAAATGTAAACAGGTTCAAGGAGGGTCTGATAAGTCCATGGATGTCAAATCTGAGCAGATTAGTGTCTTCTCGAGTCCTTCGAGATTTATGTGATAGAGAGAGACTGTCTTTCACAAAGATGGTGCTGTCAAAGGGGATTATTAGGCTGGTAGAAGGATGACTCTGACCCATGTGATGATATCCCTGTGGGATTGTGGAGGTTAGCGGCAGTCAAAATAGTGGACAGGACTGACCCCACACAGTAGTTCCTAAACTTCGAACCTCTGAGCGGTCCAAATATGAAGAGTTTTAATACAGGAGTTCAAAAGCTTGCATAACAATTGGAATAGCTGACAAAAAAAAACAAAAAACAAAAAACGATAAGCATTGCTAAAGATCTCTGCAGCAGTGAAAACAGGTGGTTCCCAAGAAGCTACTGCAAAAGTCAAGAACCTTCAGGAAGCCCCTGCTGCCTAAATCAGCTGGCGACAATCAAGGATTCAGAAATAGCCACACTATCTCCACTGGCTAGAGGATAAAGCAGGTAACTCACAGGAGCTTGCCAGAAGCTTCTGTAAGGCTTGAGTCTGCCACCTGTCCACACATCTGCCTAAACTCCTACATGGCCTCTTTTCTACCCATCTCCTAAATCTCACCTGGGTTGTTCTCACTGGCAGACTCTGACTTGGAAGCTCAAAGGGAAGGGGATCCTGGGACATATGGTTCCTTTCTTCTCCTCTATAAGACCTTTGAAGTGTAAGGAGGTGATTTCAAGCTGAGAACAGACAGTTCAGCACAAGTAGAGGCCACATTTGAATAAATGAGTAAATGGACATGAACTTCCACCCCTGAACAGGGTGAAGTAGCCACATCTCTATGTAGCCTTTTACAAACTGGCAAAAACATTCTAAAGTTCTGGTGGCTGAGAGACAGAATCTTATTTGGGGACTTCCTAAGAGAGAGACCTCAGCTGATCCCTGAAACTGAATGGTTCTCAAAGTTATGAAAGAGAAGAACCCAGAATAAAGAATGCTCTTTGCAAAATGTCGTGCTCTGCCAACCACCTTAAAATATCACCGTAGTGAGAGCTCCATCAGATGAAGCACGCACAATTTTACTAGGAGAAAAATTCTATATGTGGAACTGGGAGCCCACATGTCCACAAAGAAACAAGCTGTCAAACCAGACATGATCAACTGTTTCAGAATTTTCCCATTAATATTCATTCACTGTTTGTTCATTTCTTGGGTCATCTGCTAGTGCTTGCTAGCTTACAAGACAAGGGGTAGCAGGCATCAAAGTTTAAGAATGAATTTTGGGAGAAAATGCTCAGGAAGTTATTTTCTTTCAAATAGTCATTTTTCCCCCTGTAGATTCCACTACTCTGGATTAATGCCAGGCCATCTCTGCCCTATGTTCCACAGGGCAATTGGCTATAATGCAATGGGTCTCCAACAACCACCTGAAAGAGTACTAAGGTAGAGGCCTAACAAGATTTTAAGAGGAAAGCAAAATGGTACTAACTTGCCACCCAGTTACCCCAATAACCTGTTCCTACTAGAAACAGCATTTAAATGTGGAAATCTTTAAGGATTTTTCCAAACCTGAGATTCCATAAACCGTACATCCCTAGAGTTCCTGTGCCAGGAAGTTCTTATCAGTGGCTCAAAATCACGGAAATGTGCTGAACCAGCAGACAAATGTAAGCAATCCTACACTAGAAACCCAATGCAGGAAGTAAAAAGAGTCTTCTACCAGAAAAGCCGAAGATGTATAGACATTTAGAGCTGAGAGAGCAAGAGAGAGACAGAGAACATTTTACAGGATCATGAACATAATATTTTAAGCAGTTCAAGGATATGGTCTGGAGGACAGGCACTAAAGTATGATGTCCTTCCCTTATCTATTGGTATTAAGGGGGAAATGAGGAATGTGACCTTGACTTTTCTCAGGTGAATATCAAAAACATTTATTTAAAAACTGGTGTGATGGATTATATTGTTGTAACCAAAAGCAGATGATGGAAAAGTACATCGTGCACTGTCAGAAAAGAAATTCTCCAGAGGGCGGGGCTCGAGTATGTGACCTACACAAGCAGTGGCAAGTTCAGTGGACTTACAGGCAACGTGTATGTTGTGTATCCTAGAATGGGAACTGCCTCCGACCTGCCAACCTGGTTCCAGGGACTTTTCATTACCCTTATAATAACATCCTCACCATGGCCTGCAAGATCCTAAACGACTGGACCTCCAGCCCCTAGTCCAGGCTCCTTCCCATTTACTAAGCTATAGTCACACTGGCTCAGCGTTGCTCAAATACACTAAACTTATTCCAACCTCAGCAGCTTTACACCTTCTATTTCCTCACTTCTTCACCTGCCTGGAGGCCTTTCCTCACGTAAGAGAATCTCTATCATTCCAACCCAGTCACGTTTTTCCTTTTCTCTCCTTTATTTTCTCAAATCACTTACCAACATCTGAAGTTAAAGAATGTATATATATATTTTTTAAAAGATTGACTGGTTGGAGGGGAGGAGAGAGCCAAAGGGAGAAAGAGAGAGAGAGAACCTCAAGCAGACTGCATGCTGAGCACAGAGCCTGATGCGGGGCTCAATCTCACGACCCTGAGACCATGATCCAAGCAGAACACTTAAGTGACTGCACCACATAGGGACCCCAAGAATGTACATACTTTTTAAATCTGCCTCTACCACTAGCACATAAACTCTATGAAGCTGGGACTCTTCTTTCTCAATTAGGACACAAATGAGGTGAAAGGGTGTATCACCATGAGAGAGAAATCTTCAAGGCACATGCACCACCGACTATATGCTCCTTTAGTCTTTCCTTCATTCAAAAAATATGTTATTACTAACCTGCCCCCTGGGTCAGGTACCATTCCAGGTGCTGAGGACGGAGTGATGAACAATATCGCTGAACATGCGGAGCTCATATTCTAGCACACAGAGAGAGCCACTAGAGCAATGGCAGGTCCCCCATGAAGAAGAAATAAAGCCAGGTATGAAAGATACTTAAGTTGGTATTTTATATGGAATCCTCAGCAAAGGCTTCTTCTGTAAGGTGGTGACATTTAAGCAGGGACCTAAGAGAAATGAAGGATTAGGTGACACTGGACAAGAATAGTTATTACTCCATGCAGAATACATACGAAGCCCAAAGGCTCTGAGGTGGAAGGATGGTTGGCACAGCCGAGGAACAGCAAGGAGGCCAAGGTGGCTGAAATAGTATGTGTGAAGGGGTCTGTGACATCCCTATCCACAGACTGAAGCTGTGGTGGCTTCTGCTTCGGTCTCCAGGGAATCAAACAAGGTCCCTGGGGAAAGCAGGAACATGAGGCCTGGCTCATCTCAACCTCCTGCACTCACAGGGTTTCAGTATGAATCTCATTTCTTGCCCAGATGTCCACATTTATGGCAGGCAGCCTTAAGGGCCGAGTTACATTTTCTTTTCTTTTTTCTTTTCTTTTTTTTTTTTACATTTTCAATTCTCCAGGGAAGAGGCAGCAAATAAGGAGGAGCACTCCTTCCTGCAAGTGTTGCAAACCTGGGGCACCACGGGAAAATCTGGGGAACATGTGGAAGTAAGAGCCTTTGTGACTCAGCAAATAAAGAAACCAGTCTTACTGTGACCCTATTTAGGTAATCCCAGATTCATGAGAACCTGGGATTTGTGAAACAGACCTAAGAATAGGTTTGCACGTGTGCATGTGTGTGAATATACTCTGTTAAGCCTCACACATAATTTCTGACATCTCAGTGGGGACAAATGAGTTGACACCGAAGTCTTCATTTGACAGGGAGGAAAGGAAGGCGTAGAGAACCGAGGTCACATGCCCAGGTGTGCATGAGTGTTTAAGAGCTGATGTCTCAAAAAAAAAAAAAAAAAAAAAAGCTGATGTCTCACTCTGCCTTTGTCTTCCCCAGTCTGAGCTCCTTTAGCACAGGCCCCTGGTAACATCCACAATCCACATGTTTAGGCAGATGACATCCCCATCCAACGAAGAGACAGAATTCAGCAAAAGGGAGAACTCTCTGAGCTGTTGCCTTGGTACCACTGAACCAAAGAAGAGGACTGGTGACAATAGTTGACACTGTATTCCAGTTGCTCTCTACCACACTCTTCCTTCCTTCTACACTTTAAGGCTAGTCAGGACACCTGAGTGGCTCAGCAGTTGAGCGTCTGCCTTTGGCTTAGGGCATGATCCCGGGGTCCTGGGATGAGTCGCACATCAGGCTCCTTGCATGTAGCCTGCTTGTCCCTCTGCCTCTCTCTCTCTCTCTGCTTCTCTGTGTCTTTCATGAATAAATAAATACAACAATCTTTAAAAAAATAATAAAACAACAACAACAAGAGTTTAGTCAGTGTAACCCAGCCTGTGTGACTGAGGGGTGCACTGTGCGTGTGTCTATGTTGTGCACACATACCTGTCAGGAACTGACTTGTCACTCAGCATCGGCCCGCCTTCTTTGACGAGCTTCATAAGGCCAAGCCTGGAGAAGATGATTGGCCTAAACAATATGATCATGTTCTTCTTCCACTTCTCACACATTTAAGTCAATTTAAATCTGGTTGTGAGGATATGCTTGAAACAGAGGTGATGCTACTCAAGAGTCACTAACATCCCTCCTCTTCTTCACACCCTTTGTACAGCATTAAGTTTCAGTGTTCTTTTCACTCTCCCCATCCTATCTGCTGTCATGGTGTATTAGTCAGGGTTCTCCAGAGCAACAGAACCAACAGGATAAATACAGATATAGATAAGAGGAAATTTATTATAGGAAGTGCCTCATGCGATTACGGAGGCAGAGAAGCCCCACGTTCTGCTGTCTGCAAGCCTGAGACCCAGGAAAAAACCGGTGGTGTAAATCAGTCTGAGTCTGATTGTCTGAGAACCAGATTGAAAATATGATACTCCCAGTCTGGGGCGACAAGCCTAAGAACCTGGACCAGGGACAAGATGTGGTGGGGGTACAAGCAGCTGGTGTTAAGTCTTGGAATCTGAGGCTCCAGAAAACCAGGGGCTCCAATGTCTGAGGGCAGGAGGAGATGGAGGTCTCAGGTGAGGAAGAAAAAACAGTAACAGAGAGAGAGAGAGAGAGAATATGCCCTTTCTCTACCTTCTTGTTCCATTGGGCCCTCGACAGATGAGACGATGCCCACCCCACTGGTGAGGGTGATCTTTACGCAGTCTACTGATTCAAATGCTAAGTCAACTGGAAACACCTCCAAAAATGAACCCAGAAACAGCACCTTACCAGCAATGTGGGAATCCCTTTGTCCCGTCCAGCTGACACACAACAGCAGCCACCACACGTGGTTCCTCTGATCACTTACTCCCCAACTGCCGACTCCCAGCTCCCTCCTGACTCCCAAGCCCAGAGCAGCGGGCCTGTCCTCTCCGACGGAGCACGTTCCCTCTGACTCCTGTCCTGACCCCACTCCCTCCAGGACATCGTTCCTCTTCCTCCCAGATTTAGTGGGAAGCTGTACTGCGTCAACACCACTTCCCAAGCTGGAATCGTTCCCCCCTCACCTCTCTCACAGCGTCTGGCTCGTTCTCTCTCACGTATGCCCAGGCCTCTACCACCGCTGCCCTTGACCTTAGCTCCTCTCTGCCCGGCCTTTAACAGACTCCTACTCACTCTCGCGACCACTTGTCAAACCCAACCTGCAGGAGGCGGTAACTCACTGTTACCGGGTCTCTGGAGACTGAGGAAGGATGTCCCCAAATAGGAACCCAACAAGGCCTGAACATGCACACTGTTGGAGAACAGAGCCTGCCAGAGTTTCTGCCCTGAGGGTGACGGTCCAGCGGGTACATGTGTTCAAAAAGGAAATGAACCTCACCCCTTTTACAGGCACATGCTCCATAAAAGGGCAGGAGTGTCCGTACACTCCAGATTCTCGACATCATTTTGGGGGGGACTCTCTTGTTAGAGGACTTGTAAGCCAAGTGACCTCTCTGAGCTTTGATCTTCTGCCCGCCTGGCAGCATGGTTGTATTGAGTGTGTTCACGTGAGCAGTGCACGCCTCTCTCTGCCTAACGCAGAGTAAATGACACGAGATTCCTTTTCTCCCCTTCGCACTGCGTCCTTCTTCCCTATCCACACTCGTGCTCCTCCTCAGCAATACCTGACCGGAGCGTGAGAGGCTGGACAATGTCGCCAACATGCTCAGCTTGCGGGGGTTTTAAGGTAAGCAGCCTGTTCTTCGGAGTCCCTAGCCTGGGTGTCAGGCACATGCTCCCACCGGCTGGCTGACATATGTGGCCTGCTGCAGACTAATTTCTTCTGACATGTTGCCTTGAATGCACAGTCACAGAGCATGTGCTGAAGTGCTAAACACCCCCAAACTGTGCACTTTCCAATCTGTGAAAGCTTTTTGGTGGGTCCTGGCTTTTTTTTTTCTCAACCTGAGGCATTATAATGGAGAAGCACATGGACACTTCATTGAAGCAATCTGTCATCTTGCAAATGCTTAATAGCAGCAGCAGTACCTGTGTGTCCCGCTCAGTGAGCTAGACGCCACCAAACAGCTGCTCTTCTGTGCGAGTTGTGGCTGCATTAATGAGCTTTCAGACAAAGAACTGACTGTGTGGTGTGTGGCTCGGGCTCTGCATGCAGGCTGGGGTAAAGCACAGAGCAAAAAACCACACTCGAAAATCCAAGTGCTTCATTTATAGAAATTGGTTTGTGGCCCAAATGAGCTAATAGGATTCTTGCGACTTCAGCTCTTGGGAAGGCGAGATCATCCCTCTGTCGTCTTTAATGATCACGATGGTCAGCTAGCAGTTTTCCAGAGCTATGGAGTTTACCAAGTGTTGTCACACTCTGAACCTCACTATGACCCAATAAAGGTATTATTTCACAGATGACGAAATTGAATCCTTGAAAGATACAACAACAATCGCAGGTTCACGTGGCTAGTAAAAGGCAGGGGAGCCCTCAGACGGAGCTCTGTGTGATTCCTGGTGTCACGACTCCCTGAAGAATCATCACCAAACTTACTCCCAGCTCCTCCATTTACACTGAGATGTCACTCCAATAGCTAAAAGAGCAAGCGTCAGAGGGAAAGAGCTTCTCCTTGAAGATTTTAAGTCTCTTATCTGCCAGTCAAGGGAAAATGCTGGGGCATCAGACTTTCAAAGAATCTTACCACCACATCATAAAGGAGGTTACTCCTGGGACTTGCCTATGACGATGCTGTAGGAACATAGTAACCTCATCAATACCCTATGCCAGCAACACAGGAGAGTAACCACTGAAAATAACAACGTATAGAGAACAGACACAGAAACCCCACCCCCAAACTACTACTTCCCCTTCTACTACTAAGGCACTGATACAAATAAAACAGAAATAGCAAAATTAATAGTATTAGTAAGCAGCATTTCCTTAGCCTCTGCCGGGTGATACCACTTGGTGCTTGCATTCATTATTGGATTCTCTCCACAATCCATCACACAGGTACTTTCAGCCGCTTCGTACAGATGAAGATGCTGAGGTCCTAGAGAGGTTGAGTAACTTACTGGAGGTCACAGAACTTGTACATGGTGGCCTCTGGATTCCAAGGCTGCTGTTTCCGCTGGTCTGTGTGCCTGCCTCTAAAGGAGATACGCAATCTCCAGATTCATGAGTTGTGCCCAGGAGGTTAGGACATACCCATGACCCAGTCTGCAAGGCTAGAAAAGACTAAAGAGGTGCCCCGCTGTTCCTTCGGGCCATCTAGTAGTAACCGTTATTCCTTGACATCTAGAGAACGGGTTTTAATCACAAGCTTTTCACCTTCTGGTTACCCAGAAATAGGGGACAAAAGGACAGGTTCTAAACAAAACAAAACCAAAAACCCAAAAGCAAAACCTGGCCTCAGGTGCGAGTTCAATCGAACCCTCTGACAGTTGTTTTAAAATATCCATGTATGTGCACACACACACCCCCATCTGTGTCACACGGATGGAGGATGCGAGCAGAGAACGGTGGGCTGATTACGTGTCCTTTTCTGCCTCCTGACAGCTATGAAACCACAAGTGGGTAGATTATAGTTGAAGATAAAAATAGGCATTATGCTGCCGCCTTCCTTCTCAGCTTTTTAGTTGCTCCAGCTTGAAAGCATATTGTAGCATTTTATTGTAGTCTGGGCTCTTGTGGCTTCTCTTGATTGTGATTCCTTTTTGGAAAACTAGAAACGTTCCCTCTCCATGGAGAAATGAAGTCAAGTGTGAGCGAGAGAAAGGCGACAGTATGCGCGTGTGTGTGGACGTGTGTGTGTGTGTGTGTGTGTGTGTGTGTATGTGTCTGCGTCCCTCCCAGAGCCTCTGAGAGAAGAGAGGAGGCAGAGTGTGAATCTGAATAGAGCGGAAATTGGAAATTGACACAGCTGTTTTTGTTTAACTGTAACCGTTTTTAGAATTTCAGGATGCACTGCTTCCAAATGAGACAGCCCACTCAACCTTGGTATCCAACATTAGGGGGCGGAGAGGATTCGAAGCACTGGACGTATCATCCCAAGGTCTAGGAGATATCCCTTATCCCAGCCAGCACTTCGGGTCACTTGGGACTACACATGTTCATCACCCTCTAAGTCTGGCAATTAAACTGGATTCTGCAAAACTTGCACATCAGGTCTCATCCCAAACCCCTTCCACTCATCACCTTCATTCTTTCTCCACAGTTTTTTTTTTTTTTTTTAATCTCAGGGTCACTTCAAACACGGCCAAGAACAGCATTCAGTGTATCTCAGTTCAGGCTCCCTGAACCACAGCATCCCTACATCACTGTGTGTTTCATAATACACATTCCTGTGCCCCCTCCACAGGTCTACTAGATTTGAATCTATCATGAATATGAGTTTTTAAAAAGCTCTCTGGTTTATTTTCACAAACACTAAACTTTCCAAATGCCCGGTAAAGTGGCCAAGGAAAAAAGACTTTGGTGTTACACTTGCCTGGTTTTAATGCAGGATCCATCACTCTGTACCTAGGGAGAAAGAAGAGACTCAGAGATGCTATGTATTCTCAACCTGTTTATCCAAGTTGTATGACCTTGGCCAACTCACACTTTCTGTAGGCTCTGAACATTCATCCACAAAATGATGAGGAAATGGTACCTGATATACAGGGTTGTTGTACGAATTGAGAAAACACACGTATTTAATATAGGACAGTGGTCCTCATCTGGGGATGGGATGATTTTGCCCACCAACGGCAATGTCTAGGGACAGTTTTGGTTGTTACCTTTGGGGTAGAGGTGATGGGGTACCACTGTTACCTAGAACAGAAGCCAGGGATCCTGCTAGACACCCTACAAGGCACAGAGCAGATAATAGAGAATTATCCCTCTAAAATGTCAATAGCTGACATTTTGAGAAACCCGGGCATAGAGCCGAGCACTCATGCCTGGCTTTGAATTCTGGGTGCCACCCGTCTTGCTGTGTGATCTTGGGCAGGTTGCTCAGTCATTTGAAGCTTTCATTCCTTCATCTGTAAAACACAGAAATACCTGCTTCACAAGAGTTCAATGAAGGAACTGATGAGACACGTCGGGTACATTTTCAGGAGGGTCCTTTCTCTTATTTCCTCAACCTCACTTGACTTCAAAAGGACTGATTTCCACATTCACAAGAAGCTAGGGAAGCCTGAGGCTTCCTCACCTTTAATTTGTCAAGCGAGGTACTTTAGGAGTTGGCGCAAGGCAGGGCACAGATGGCCCGTCATCTGAGCATGCATGCATGGCCAGGCCCTGTTACTGAGGTTAGGAATCACAGGGTCCCCTGCTGGGCTAGGGCTCCAGGACTGTCCCAGAGACAGCCACAGGCTCAAACGCTTGCCCTGAATGCACTATTAACCCCGTGGTGTTATTTTAAAATAACGGAGAACCAGCTTATTGGGAAAGAATGGTACCAAACCTAAAAATAAATCCAGCTAACAAGGTGATGTCTCCAACCTAGAGAGAACAAAACACTGCATCCTTTAACATTTAGGCCATCAGATCTAGATTTCCCCTAAAATTGACAGCAACTACTCAACTGCCTACAGAAATGGAAGAGAGCAGAGGTGTGCAATGATTTCAACTGTCCGTGTGACCTCAGAATGCAGTGTCAAGGATATGTAAGCAAGACTTTGGTGGATGCTTCCCAATGTGCCAGGGTTTCTGGGTGCCCCACCTCACATCAAGTTTGGCTCTACTACCAGTGGGGTAGGAGAGGCCTGCGATTTTACCGCTCTGGGAGCAACTTCAACATATAATGGTTCCACACAGAGGACAGTGGCCAGATCTTTCTGTTAACTTGCATTTGAAGAAGCAAGATACACAGAGACCCACTACCCCCCTGCATTCCTCTCTCCGTCTCAAGGCTACTGGGGTCATCCTCATTCCTCCCCTTCCCTTTCCTAGCATGATCGGTGGATTCTTACTGACCCTCAAGCAACCAGACACACTTTAAAAATCCGCCTAATGCGCTCAATGCACAAAATGGCCAGAGGCACGGTTCAGGGCCTCCAGGGTGGTAAAGGCAGAAAAAAAAGGACACCCCCACACCTCCCAAAATTAAGGGCTGTTGTGCCCTAAGAAAAGATACAAGTCAGAATCAGGCCTTTTTTTTTTTTCTTTAATTCAATTTGAGATCTTCTCTGTTTTTTTTTTTTTTTAGAGATCTTATTTATTTATTCATGAGAGACACACACACAGAGAGAGAGAGAGAGAGGGGCAGAGACACAGGCAGAGGGAGAAGCAGGCTCCGTGCAGGGAGCCCGATGTGGGACTCGATCCCGGGACTCCAGGATCACGCCCTGGGCCGAAGGCAGGCACTAAACCGCTGAGCCACCCAGGGATCCCCAGAATCAGGCTTCTGAGCCTTTGGTATTTGATCCTAGTCACACACGTGGCTCTTGGGAAGAGGTAGAGGGAGCAGGTGAAGGGCTCCGCTATGGGATTTTTGGCTCCAGAAAGATGGAAACAAGCAAACACCACGCGCCCCTGCCACTGCGTGGAGGCTGCACCGAAGCCAGTGGGCAGGTGCTGCCTCGCCTCGCGCCCTCATCCTCAGCACGCACAGCTGCATCAGCTTTTACTTTTCATTCCAAACCAACTGTAAATTCGTCCTACTCATCAGGAAGTCTCCCGTTAAGGAAACAAGACTCCGACGGAGGGCAGCGGCGTGGAAGCCGGAGAGGCCGCGGCCGGCCCTCTGCCCGGGAGGAGGCTCAGCCAGCCAGAGCCACGCCTGCTTGTCTTTCTCAGGCGAGCGCAGCGCCGGGCCGCTCCGCCCTGCCAGCCCAGGGCCCCTGCCTGCGGCTCCTCGGTCGCTGTCACCTCTGACCAGAAGACGTGGGCCACCCTCTGCTCTGAGCGGGGATGAAATGCAGTCTTCACGAGAGCCCTTGAGGTGTTTAAGGAGTATCTTCATTTTAGTGAAGTTTAGTGGAACAAACGGAGCCTCAGAGCATAGAGAAGGGCCTCTCCCCAAGGAGGCCTCATCAGCCATAAAACTCACTTTACATTGAAATATGTGCAGGTGGTTAAGAAAGAATCTGATCTTGTTACTCCCCTGCTTAAAACCTTCCGAAAGCTTTCCCCTTGCCTGAGGCAATGCCTCTCAACCCTGGCTGCACACTGGAATTACCTGGGGAAATGTCAGAAATGCCAATGTCCTGGCCCCAGCCCAGACCAGTGAAGCCAGAATGTACGGGGGTGGAATCAGGCTCCACGTCGGAGGTTTTTGAAAGCTGTTGAGCAATTCTCAAGTGCAGTCAAGATTAAGAACCACTGCCCTAAGGGATTAGTGTCAGGCTCTGTAACATCTCTTGCCAGGTCCTGGCTTATCTTGTCAGCTGCATCTCCTCCACCCTCCCCCACTTCACCCTCCTCCACTGCATGTCCTCCACCTCCCCCACTTCACACTCATCCACCCTGAGCCAGCCTGGGCTTCTCCGGCAGATGACACATTCATGCCTCTGCCTCCATGCTCTGCCATCTACCTGGAACAGCCCTCCCTCTCTTCTTCACCTGCTTCATTTCTATTTTTTCTTTCAGACTGAGTCAGCACCGCCTCCCCTAGGAAACTTTCCCAGACACGAGCTGGTGACGCTCCCAGGTGCACTGCATGGGCGTTATCTTATCACTATAACAGATCCCGGCTGATCTTTACCTGACTCCTTCCTCTTACCTGGAATGAGTGCCCACGCATCTCCTCCCTCTCAGTATATGGCTGCAGAGCACTCACCACGTTCGCTTGCCCAGAAGAACTGATAGCAGAATCTCACACAGAATCTCTGCACTCATGTTCCAGCAGCATTCACAGCAGCCGAGGGCAGGGGGAACCCAAGTGTCCACCACGAGAAGAATGGATGAACAGAACATTGTACAGCCATAAAATGGAATATTATTCAGCCTTAAAGAGGAAGGAAATTCTGACACATGCTATACCACGGATGAACCTGGAAATACTAATGTTAAGTGAAATAAGCCAGACACAAAAGGACAAATACTATGTGATTCTATTTATATAAAGAGTTTAAAATAGGCAAATTCAAAAAGAAAGAAAGTAGAAGGGAATCTACCTGGGCCTGGAAGAGAACAAGATACGGGGAGTTACTGTTTAATAGGTAGTTTCTGTTTGGGATGATCCAACAGTTCTAGACGAATAGCCATGACGGTTTGCCCAGGACTACTGATTCACTTAATGCTTATGTTAAACTGTACAGTTAAAATGGTTTAAAATAATAAACTATATATGTGTATATTTTACCACACACACAAAAAGCTGGTTGAATAAATAAATCACATTGCACTTAGAAGAGATCTAAAGCTATCCATGGTCTGTTAGACCTAATGTGATCTGGTCCCAGCTTTCCATTCTGATCTCCTCTCCTACTCTTTCCCAGTCATTGTTCTTCTCTGACCGTATCAGTCTCCTCTTTGTTATGCAGCTATAGCAGACCTGTTCGCTCAAGTTCCCTGCAATTGCTTTCTGGTGCTTAAAATGGTCTTTCCCCACATCTTCTTGTGGCTCCTCCTTCCCTTAACTGAAATGTCATGCCCACAAAACTATTTCATGACCACTCCATTTCAAATTGCTAACCCCATGCCACCACTCAAATTACTCTAATAGTTAAGATAATGCTCACTGATATAACACATAAACCCCAGAATCTCCACAATTTAGAACATTCCAAGCTTTAGCACACATCAGCATCATCTGGAGGACTTCTTAAAACCCAGACAGCTCTCACATGTCTGATCCTGTATGTCTGGGGTATGGCCCAGGAATTTACATTTATAAGATCTGAGATGTGATGCTGGCACTGGTTAAGGCAACCACTGGTTAAGTTTATTTCTCACTCACATAACAATCATGGTAGGCATTCCTGCAGGGCAGCTTTCCTCCACGCAGTGATTCAAGTAACCCCGTCTTACGACTCCAACTATTGTTAACTAAGGATGCCCAGGGTTGCCTGAGGAGCTGTTTTCTTCCAAGCAGGCCAAAATGGGAAAAGCAGAGAGGCCCACAAGTGGGAGGTCTTTAGGGGTCAGGCCTGGAAGGGGCACACATCACCTCTTCCCACATTTCAATGACCAGACCTCGGTCAAATGGTCACAGCTGACATGCAAGGGAGGTTGGAAAACATAGGCTATCTGCGTTCACGTGGAAGAGTAAATGAGATTGGTGATCCACCACATCCAGGGGCCCTTGATGCAACTATGTTTGTCTTCATAGGCTTATCTCCACCTGAAATTATAACACAAATTTATTTGCTTGCCTTTTCATTATCTTCTCACAGTAGAATATAAGCTTCATGAGGGCAGGGACTCTGTCTTGTTCACCACTGTACCTTTAGCACCTGGTACAGTGCACATGGAAGGCACCAACAATTATTTCTTAAATTACTAATGTACTTCTCTTGGAGTATTCTGTCCGACGATCTTCTATTACCTCTTCTTTCAGATGATCCTGAAGCCACATTCCCTTTCTTGCTTATGTCAGTGGGCCCCTGCCATTATACCAGGCCCATGTTTACACTAACAGACAGGATCAGTTTTTCCATTAGCATCAGCTGAGGTGTGTTGCCCTCTCAACGGCTCCATCCTGGGCGTGCCAGTCACGCTATCTGCCATCCCCAAGTCACTTTCTACTTGACCCCAGTGGTTTTCATTGTCATGGAGAAAAGAGGCCTAAAGGATGTTCTTTCCCAGCCAGGCTGAGGACCCATGATCTGGTCTAGCACAAAACACACTCCACATGGGCCTATGGTGACTAACACAAACACAGGACAGCCTTGTGGGATGTGCACTAGAGGAGTCTAGAAAGTAATCAGGGAGAAATAAAAGAGCAAATCTGCAGAAAGAAGACACACCATGATAGTGAAATGGTGAATGTTAAAAAAGAGAAAATTGTCTTAGATTCCCATAGCCTTCCTGTTTCATTTGAAGGATATCCTTAAAATAAACTCATTTTTAAGAGGGTCTCAATGAGTCACTGTTCCTCATTTAGTTAGGAGCCTGACTAACCCAAGCTGGCACCTGCTGGCAAAATGGCCAAGAGCTCAGTGAGGCAGCTCAATGAGTAGTTGTCACATTCATAAGCCACCTAAATAGTGCCACAGAGTGAACTGCTGCACCCAGAGATGACATCTGGAATGATAACTCCACACAAGTTCAGGCCGTGTCATCTTATACCAAGAAGCATGCAGCAGTTTCCCTACTCCCTTCCTCATCTCTTCCGCACCATGTCACCAGATTCATCTTTCATAAAGCACCACGTTCATTCTGTCACTGCCCTGTTCTAACTCCTCCTCTGTTCCCCATGGATGACAACTGACACTGCATTTGTATCTACGGGATAGGGATTCTCCTGTATGTACACTGTTTTGCTTAATCTAAAATGTTCAGAACAACCATGCAAGTAGGACTTATATCTGTATTTTCCAGCTCTGGGGATTGGGTCATAAAACGATTAACTAAATTGCCCACAGACCTAAAGCTAGGAACCAGCAGAGTCAAAGTAGAAATCCAGGTGTGCCTGCTTTTAAAGTATCTCCAGTTACCCCAATCATTCAAAAAATACTGGTTGAGTGTCAATCATGTGCCAGCAATTGTGCTAGGTGCCAGGATTACAGTGGATAATTTATCAAAAGCTAATTTAAGAGTACTATGTATGATACAATGCAGTGTGACCAGTGCTGGGCAGAGAACAAGAATGTGAAGGAGGTGGGCTGCAAGGGCACCAAGCCAGCCTCATGGGTCAAGGAAGCCTTCCTCACGGTAGGGTCATTTGAATTGAGGTTTGAGGTCTGAAGTTCGGGAAGTTATTGGGGAAGTTAACCTGGTGGCCACGGGGCTGCCCAGAGCCTTGTCTCTCATTCTGAATGTCCTAGACTGATAGATGGGCTGTCAGGGAAGAAGGGAGAGCCGGACTGGAAGGGATAAAAGGAGAAACCAAAAAAATACCTGTTAATTGTCAACGATATTACCAAAATATACTTTCTGTTCTAACTCCTAACCCTTGGGGCTTACAACAGTTACTGTGTAATTTGAAACTAAAATGTATTTCCTTACCCAGAAGCATCTCCTCTGTCTTACACACACACACACACACACACACACACACGCGTGCACATGCAGCCTCATGCTGGTCTGCTGGCAGTGCTAATTATGTTCTCCATAACACATTCCTGATTGCATAGAATTAAGTAAGGCAGGTGTGGAGGTAACAGAACACAACAGAATATGACTTATATGACAGAGTGACTCGTTTGGTGGGGGACAGGGTGAAAACAGCAAATGTTATATATGGAGATTGGAACAAAAAGCATAAGAGTCACTTTTATAAAGATAAATAAAATCAAACTGAAGATAATTTTTGCAGTTTCTTCTATTATAAATGTAGTCTGAGCACACTGTCTTACAGTTTTTTCAGCCTTTCAGTGGCTTCTGATTTACCTTCTTAAGATGGCACTAAATTAATAGAACTATTTTGATAGAATATTCAATTTTGCATTTACAACTTGAAGACTGATTCACAATCACTACTTCTACACTAGATGGAAAGTAGAAGGCATAAACGCTTTTACGCGGTAAGAGCTTTACCAAGTAGGGACAAAGATAAAAAAAAAAATTCTGGATAAAAAGCAGAAATCAAAAATCTGGGCACATAAGTCAGACTATCAACCCACACTGAATTAGCTAAATCTCATAAATGATTCAATAGCTGTGAGCAGGGGCTATCCCCAAAACCAGAAAGCCTCACCTGTAGTTCTGGAGATGCCTCCCTTCAGAACTAAAGCCTTTCATAACTACAGTCCTATCCTCGTATGCCATAACTGGGTGGGCACCAAACTACATTTCTTTTCTCCTGGGGGAGAATCTTCCCACATTCCCAGCCTCCTCGAGATCAGGTCTGGCCTTGAGGCTGAATTCTGGCCAATGAAACATGAGTGGAATTCCTAGGGAAGCCTGGGACCATGAACAAATGCATGAACCAGAGACATTCCACCCCTCCACGCACCTCTGCCCTGATCTGCTTAGGCTAAAATGGGAGGGAGCTAGGGCATTAAGTGACTGAGTTTGGGTGTTGTTTTTTGACTGCAGCTGATCAAACCTAAGTAATACAGCCGAGGCAGGAAAGAAACAGGGTCCTCCAGGTGCTGCAGGCCATGAATGGGTTAACTGTAGAGGTCTGAAATGGTTCCACAGGACACTGAGAGTAGAGAAACTGCATATTTAGATATTGTAAAGTTTTTGAATGACTTTCCAGAGGCCCCAGGCATTTAATAGGAATCAGGTTACAAAATCCGAAGAAGACAGAAGGGAAGATGAGTAAGGATAGCCCCCCTGGTACCTAAGATGCCCCTTCTGAGCTTGTGAGGTCCTGAGAATTGAGATCATGTCCTTGGCTTAAATGCCTCATTCGTGTATCAATGTCTACAGAACATAATCAGAACCTCTCAAGCTGGCACCTCGCTCTCTGTGATTCATTACACCTCCCTCTTTAACCATTGTTCACCCTCCGCTGACCCAGTCTGCATTATACATGTATCCTGAACAAACCCCACCTCTTAGGAATAATTGTCCTTCTATAAAGTGTGCCCTTTGCCTACCTATCTGCCTCCAAAATTCATAATCACTTTTCCAGGTTAAGCTTAAAGACATCTTGTTTATCCATAGATTTTGCTGAAATCTACTGCCCCTAGGAAGCATGCATTTTAAGCTGGGTTCCTATAACCCTTTATGACCATTAACCATATGTATCAAAGCACTGAATCATTAAAGCCATAATCCTTGCTCTTCATTCTCAACCTTGCCTAGACTCACAGGTCCTCAAGATGAGAGTCATGTGTGACTTGGTTCATTTCCCTTGGCCCAGTCGAGTATCCAGTACCACACACACACACACACACACACACACACACAAACAGCAGGTGTATGATTAAGTTGAAAATAAGGAGCTCCTTGGGGTATATAGCACAAATGTAACTGGAGACAGAGTAACACTAAAGATTTTCCAGAAAACCAAGAAATATGCTACCAAATGAAGCCCACTATAGTCTATGAATAAGATTTGCTATACAGACTGTCAGACTATCATAACGCTGAATTTCACTCATCTGTAAGTACAGATGTAAAAGGAAAGCAGACTTGAGGAATCAAAGCATTAAAAAATGTAAATAAAGTGAAAATGACAATTTGAAAAAGGAAAATAAATCTGGATCAAAGGACTTTTGACCTCCAAACTGCATTCCTTCTTGCCTTTATATTTTAAAAAGATTCATTTTTCCCCTTAAGCAAAACAGGCCTTAATCCCACCATGAAAATGTAAATATTAGAAATATCCTACATGTCCAAAAACAGGTGAATGGTTAATTACACAAGGTTAATTCCAAGAGAAGAACTTATAACAACAGCATGGGAGAGGTGCCTGGGCGGCACAGTTAGTTAAGCATCTGACTTCAGCTCAGGTCATGATCTCAAGGTCATAGGATGGGGCTCTGTCTCAGGCTCCCTGCTCAACAGGGATCTGCTTGCCTCTTTCCCTCTACCTCTCCCCCTGCTCATGCTTTCTTCTCTCTTTTGCTTTCATATAAATAAATAAAATCTTAAAAGAAAACAATAGCATGGGAAAATGTTCACTAGAATGTTGACTGCAAAAAAAAAAAAAGAGTAAGATACTGTGTATCTGAAGCACAACCTCAGCAATGTTCATAAGATATATTTGTATATTTAGATGAAATAATGGAACGCACTGCAACAAAATGTAGTTTTACCAGAGTAGTCAAGAGAGTAGATGGTTTCATTTTCTTCTCTAGGTTTCAAAATATTTCAAAATGTCTTCTACAATAAACACAGAATACTTTTATAATTAGAAAGTAATGCAAAAACAAAAACACTGTCAGGTTAAACTGCCTGGATTTGAATCCTAGTCCCACTTTAGTAACTGTGTGACCTTCAGAGAAGTACTGTACTTTCCTATTGCTTCAGTTTACTCATCTGTAAATGAAGATGGTATGAGTTTCCTTTTAGGGCTTTTATAAAATGATGAGATGACCCACCTAAAGCACTTAGAACAGTGGCTGGCATACTGTAAACTTCTATAAATATTATCCAATAATATTGCATGTGGAGGAGCCCAGGTGTGCACTGGAACTTGAGCAGCAAGCATCAAGATAAGATAGAAAGAGGATGGGCTCAAATGACAAACTTTGCCTCTTACATTGTTTTACAAAAGCGTTCCCTTATGCACGGGATCCCCACTGAATACCTAAAATTGAGGACAGTAGGGGACCTTACAGTCACACATTATTTCCTGTATGTACATACCTATGATAAAGCTAAAGTTATAAATTACACACAGTAAGAGATTAACAACAGCTTTCAAAAAAAATACAACAATTACAACAAAGTAATACAAGTGATGTGAATGTGGTCTCTCAAAGTACCTTATTATATTGCACTTACCCTTCTTTGATGATGTGAGAGGATAAAATGCCTATGTGAGGAGGTGAAGTGAGGGGAATGCCATGGGCACCAGGACACAGCAGAGGCTACTACTGACCTTCTGGGGATATCTCAGAAGGAGGATCATCTGCTTCCTGACCATAGTTGGTGGGGGGTGGGGCAAGGGAGGGCTGAAACCAAGGAAAGCAAAATCACGGAAAGTGGAATGGGTGGGGGACAGTGAAACCATGAGAAAGGGGGAAACTGCTGCACAAGACTGCCCAGGGATTCCAACTGGTAAGTGACTGGTTATCCATCACGCAAACCCCAGTCTCTCCTTTACTAACACAGCTGCCAGGAAAATGATGTGGAGAGGAAGAAACGAGCAATTTTAAACTTTATTCTCCATTGCTTTTGTCCACTTTCTCACCGCCTCCTCTCTTTCATATGTATTTTGTCTTAACTGGCAATTTTGGGCTTAATTGGTAGAACGCAGAGAAGCTGAAGTAGTAAACAAAGCTCAGTGGAATATAAAGAGGAAAAGAAGAAAAAAGAAAACAATGAAGGTTTGAAAGCCTCAACTATCTATAATCAGAGAAGCAGGTCGGTGTGGCGCCGTAACATACATGACCTCCTAGTGAAGTGGACTCATGTTTCATTTACTGCTCTGATTTTCTCATGGCAGAGATAATTTACCTGTGTTATGATTAAATCCTGCTTTCTGACTCGGCAACTCTTGCCTGCTGTAGAATTTGGGAAATCTGTCTGTACTTAAAGTACCAAAGATAACTAGGGAGGCAAAGAAATCTCATTTCCCCTCCGACAGTTGCAGAATTGGATCCAATCTATTAAAGTCAATTGGTAGATTTGCACAAGTAGCCTAATTAGAGATATTCAGATAGCAGGCACAAGTTCCCTTTGCCTTGTAGGTTTAAAAAGAAAAAAAATCAATGTCTACACACGGGAAAAAAAATTGAGCACTTATTTCGAAGCCACGAATTACAGCAGTGCCATGCACAGAAAACCAGGAGAGGGGCTCTAGGTCAATGCAAAAATACCACCTCATGGGGAAGAATGATTGGAAGGGATGGGCTAAACTTTCACCTCCAGGTCACAAGCTCAAAATGCTGCCCAGCCCTGCCTGTATGATGTTTATAACCCAATGACAGTCCACACGAAAAGAGCTGGCTTGAAGACTACATTTTCACCAGAAATCGCCGTCCTTTCTGCTGAGAGGCTGAAAAACAGTAGGATCCCCCAAATGAACTCACCTGCTCAGCTCCTAGAGGTGTATTCCAGCTGGCACGGCTGAGCCAAATTGCACATTGCATACAGTTCATTTACAGCGTTCCTGACCCAGCTCTGTGGCTGAGCACCCTGGCAAGTGGAGGCTTCCAAATGGGAATGCAGCCCACAATGCCTGCCTCCCCTCCTGATTTTCAGTCACAGAATCAGAAAAGAGGGAACAGAAAACATAAAGGGGAGTCTGAATCTCCTTCTAACAGGCTCCTGGGGCCCAAACTCCTCTGCAGCACCAACGAGTTTAGTGACCAAAAACAAGATTGAAAGGTGAAGGATTGTCTCATAATTTGCAGACTTTGTTTAACCATAGCCACATACCCAGCAATCTGTTAAATATTTAATTCAGAGCCACTAAGCAAAATAACAAAAATAAAAAATTAGGAGACTTGAATGAGGGAATAGCCTCCCTGATGTAAAAAACAATCTATAAGTATCTTTACTTTTTTAGCTTGTGAGGCAATTTTTACCTCTATCTCACTCCAAGAAGTATTTTAAGCAACTGAGAATTAAGTGGTATCACCAGCACCACCACCACCACCATCATCATCATCATGACCATCACCACCATCACCACCATCCCCGTCGCCATCCCTGTTTTATAGTGTTGACAACTGAGGCCAAAAGGATAGAAGTTAAATACCCAAGATCACAGCAAGAAAGTGGCAGAGCCCGTGAGTCAACACAGACGATCAAGCCAGTACTTTCTGCTTTACAACATGCTACCTCTTCCTATAGACCAGAAATGCTTTTCCCCTAGCCAAGCTTACCCAAAAGCTAGATCAAAATGGTACTGTTTTAAAACCCAGAGGAAAAGAAAAAACAGCTTTAATATTTTTTTCATCTTTCAGCACAATAACCTGAATCACTTAAACTGGTCAGTACTACCTCTGGGGATGCCAAGTCCTCTTGTTGTAAGATCTGGTTTTCATGTTGGATTAAAAATAATTAGCAGCATTGCACAACATAGAAAACAGAATCAGAACCCCACAATCCTTTCCATGTAGGTGGCCAAGAAGAAATAGCATTTCCTTTTGAAAAAAAAAAAAAAAAACAAGAAAGAGAAGCATCCCAGGACATGGAGAGAACTCAATAAATGGATGCTGTTATTTCTGTTGTTGGTCCTCAGCCTCTGGGAATTGATGAATTTCCCATTCTAACTGCCCAGGAACAGCACAGTGCTCCTCTCTTGAGGGGCACACACCCCTCTTACATCTGAGCAGTCCCTCACTCTGCATTCCTAAGGCTATCCGTAAAAGCTAAAAAAATCCTCAGAAGTCACAGAGAAGTTGTCTTTTATAGAGTGCCATTCCCTGACCCAAATCAGTCTTTGCCTTTGAATCAGTTTATGTTACCAGTTATTTAGCAGATTGATTGCTGCTATGGCAACTGCACATCCCTCCGCACAGACACAGGCATAAGTCCTTGATACGATCCTGGCTGAGTCTCTCTGGCTGCATTCAGTACATGCCAAAAATTGGAGAATATTGGGAAAATTAATTGCCTCCTGAACTATAGGCAGTGGGACCGCATTGTGGTACACAGAACAAATGAAGCCTGGTGTGTAAAGCGAGGACCATGCTTACTACCCAGCAGCCCGGGAGGAGAGAGAGCTGAAGAGTCCCCAGCCGTGTGCTGGCCATACTGCTCACCTTTGGTTTCCAGGGTTTCTGCCAAATCTCAATGCAGGATGTACCCAAAGACTGCAAATGCCATTTGGCAGTGATTTGGAGTCTTTCAGGAAAGCTTTTCACTGTGGTAGAAAAAGAACAAGCTCTTCCTCACATCAGAAAGAGTTGGATACATTCTGGTATACCACCTCCTGGCTGCATGATCTTGCGCAAATCCCGCAAACTCTGAAGCCTAGGTTTTACCACCTACAACATGGAATTAAGCACAGTATCTGCCTCACCTACTTGTCGTGAAGACAGTAAAAACCACAACCCCGGCACATGAATAGAGCCTGAGAACTCTCTGTTCCTTTCCTCTTTCTTATCTTCCCTCTTCAGTTTTTAAAAAGGCTTTATCCTTTCTGCCTGATTAGCGAGAGTGGTGATTAGGCTCATTAGGAGCTGGTTCTATGCTGTCCTCTGTTTCTGATTTAGAAGCCTAAGCCTCCAATTCTGCTAAGTGTGTCAAATCTGTGCTATGAAACAGATCAGTGCTTTGGGCTGGTTTCAACCCAAAAGGACGGGCTGGATCCTCCAATAAGTGTTCCTCTTTCTAGGTTTCTCCCCTTAGCCACTGATCAACCGTCTTTAAAATGCAATTGTTTATCATGAATGAAGCTGGCAAACTAGAGTGCGAGTAGAGAAATGGCACCCATCCCCAGAAGAGCCCCTCACTTCCCAGATTCTGCACCCGGCCGAGGCTGTGATCTCTATCCGCTGTGTATCCAACTCCGCTGGAACCTGTGTTATCAAGCAGCCACGCTATTTTGTATCGGGAGATGCCTGGAGCACTGACGGAAATTCTTCTAAACCATATGTTGTTTTTATGTTTTAGCATCGTATATGTATATATAATTTGCATAAATACAAAAATAAATAGCTGTCCTGTATTTCTCTGAAGATGGTAAACTCCAAAGAAAGAGGTAGAAATCCTCCCACATCTTGATCTTAATGGCATGGTGCTTGGTATACAGCAAAGACTCAGCAATGTTGCCAGCCCAAACTGACTCTGGGATTTAATAGTTAACAATATATGATGCAAATATTCTTGTTTTATGTACTTTTTTGTCTCCGATGGTGAGAAAGAATGGCAGGTGTTAGAGCAAAAGTGCTACCGCTCTCATGAGCTCACTCTGAAGGTCCCAGGATTCAGGGTCAGGAGACGATAAAATAATTCATTGAAAGTAATGCTTTGTTCACCTGGTGCCCCAGAGAGCAATGCGGCTGCCTCTAAAGTCAGAGGGATCTGGGTCCCAGATTCTAAGCCTTTCTAAGCCTCAGTCTCGTTTTCTTTAAAATTGGTTACCATTTATATGTATTTACCTCGCAGGGCTGTAGAATGTGGTAGCTAGGAGTACAAATTCTAAGTGATGAGGGTCCGGGTTGGACTTTTGACCACTTAGAGCTGAGTGAACCTGAACCAGTGATATGGCCTCTTAAAGCTCCAGTTTTGTCATCTGAGACTCAAAGGTACCCATGTCCTACTTCATGGGGTTGTTGTGAAGACGAGCTCAGATAATCTCGGTAAAGTGCTTAGCATGGGGCCTAACATATGGAAGAGCTCATGAACGCAGCCCACAGTAGTTGTTATAGTAGTAAATGATGTGATGGATATAAAGAGCCTGGTTCTTAGTTTTTTTTTTTTTTTTTTTTTTTTTTTTTACAAACTGGAAACTTAAAACACCTGAAATGCATGCTGTCAAGAAAATTCCAGACATTGCAAATCTCTTTAGAATCCAAAAGTTGGATAGGCACCTGTTACAATAAGAAAGGAATTGTCTTATAAATCCATCCCTCTTCAAAATCGTTTCAGTGCCACAGAGCAGTACAGAGATAGTAAGGCCTGGCTTCTGTACCGCCTTCCTGGCTCTGAAATACTGCCTGCTGGAACACATGGACCAGGGGCCTGTTGTGCTCTGTAGCCCCGGGGGTGGGTGATTACTAGCTGCTGCCAAGGATGGTGGGGAGAGGAAACACAAAAGCAAAATTCTAAATGAATCCATGTAACAGGACAGTGCCAAAAAAAAAAAAAATCTGCTGAGAGGCTGGCCAACCACCCCCTGAAAGCAATGGGGGGCAGTTCACTTTGAACAACGGGCCATCAGTAAGGCCAGTAAGGCAGTTCCATAAGAGTTAAAGCAATAACTAAAATAATGACTTTTATAGATACCTCGCCCAGATCGGATTGCTGGTCATGCTTTTTTTTTTTGTTTTGTTTCTTCAAAGATACACCCACGCACCTTTGGCAGTGTTATCCTCAAACGACAAGATGTTACTTCTAAGCTGCAAGACCTCAGGCGCTATGTGTCCTCACCCACACCCAACTGTCTACCATCTTCGGCACCAAACATATCCCTGAAGACAAAAATGGCCCTTCAGTTCCTGAGCCGTTTAAACTGAAAAACCAGTTAAAGTGCCATTCCCAAAATAAAACAGAAACATGGCCGCTGGCATGAAATATTTACAGCTGTGAGACCAAAAAAAAAAAAAAAAAAAACCCAACAAACCAGAAGAAAGCAGCAGCAAGCCTTACTTGACCCGATAGGCAGGGGGAATGATGCAGTTGCATAAACAGAGAAGCCCTTGGCCCTAAAACCATCCCCTCTTCTGGGAACCCTGCATGCCCCCATTGCTCAGGTGAAAGACCCAGGAGTTGTCTTCAGCTGCCTGCTCCCCCATCCCAATTCCCAGTGACTGACATAGATCCTGCTCTTCCATGTCTAGCACATCTCTGGGTCTGGTATACCCCTTGGGTCCTCATCTCTCACTGACCCAGACAGCAACACAGCTCGCTCTTCCTTCCCGTGTTTCTCCCTTTCCAAACTGCTTCTCACATACATCAGAGTGGTTTGGAAGGTCCTTCAAGCTCTAGCCCTGATGTAAATTGCAGTTTTATCCCTTGCCCAGCCCCAGAGGCCCTCTCCTGGGCCCCCTTCCCTAAACACATCTCACACGTGTGCACTGCCATGCTGTGGCACAGGCTTTTCCCTCCGCACGGGGCTATCTCTGCCTGCCAACTCTTGTGTGCATCCTTCAACACTCAATTCAGATGTTCTCTCTTCTTTCCTAACCCTCCCGGATCCCCCCACCGCCCCCATGAGCTAGACTCGGAGGCTCCCTACACGGTGCTCTCCACCCTTGCGGGGACTCTCAGCAGAGCAGGTTTCATACAATATGGCAATCATCTCCCTGTCTCCCTGTCCACTCCTGGTTGCTGTGCTCAACATGATGCACATGTGGCTCTAAGAGGAGACACAGGAGAGGCTCAGGAAAATAAAAATCTCTTACACTTGTGGGTCCTAGAGACGGGAGGCACTGCCACCATGCAGGGACACAGGGGATATGCCAGCTTTCAGTCAGGGGGCAGAAGACAGGAGCAGAGGAAAGTCTAGGACAGAACCTTTAATGGGGTTTCCTCAGGTAAGGCAAGGCATGGCAGGCTAAACACTTCAGGACTGGTGAGTTTGAATGATTTCTTCAAGCTTTGGGCTATTAGGGTGGTGCCTAGTGGCCTGGTACCAGGCTCTGAGATGGTTAGGGCAGAGGGATATGGTCTCCTGGAGTGCACAGACTGGATAAAGGAGGTATGGCTCTGGATTGGTTAGTCTGCTGCTCAGAGGCCTGCTCCCAGAGGCTGAGCCCTTTGCAATCTCTAAGAGTTGGCTACTTCCCAAAGGGCCAGCCAATAAAATGGCCAGAATGGTTTTAAGATGTCAAAACGTCATTAATATACAGAAGATAAAAAAATATAATGAACTCCCAACCCCCAAACTAAAACCTGGGCTCTTCTGTACTACATTCATGGCCCCTGTTCTAGCGGGACTAGCAGCACGGCTCCTATTCCATCGGTACGTACCACTTTCTAGGTTTTCTACAGCTGGTACTTTCTGGCTCATAAATGCCCTGACCATGCTGGTTAGGGAGCATTTTAAGTATCATCCCCGATCATAACTGCTTTATACCTATTATCACAACCCTGTGAGGTGTGTATTATTATTCACATTTTAGAGATCCAGAAACTAGGCTCAGAGAAATTAAACGACCTGCCTAAATGACATAGTAAATACGGAGACAGAATGCGGAGCCGTGTCTACCTCCTTCCTCTGCCAGACCCTGTGCTCTCTCTTTCCGTCACACCGCCTCTTTGCTCTTTGTTTTTACTTCTTGACTTAGGCATCTAGAACAGCACAGAGCATCCAGCAGTCATTCATTGAATGCCAAATGAATTATGGCATAAACTGCAGTGAAATCGAATATTTTCAACTTTCTCCACAGCTAATATACTCTATGGAACAAAAGAGCGGGAGGTCTATAACCATGTTTTTAACCAAAAGACAACTCAGAATAACAATTGCTTACTTCATCAAAACACAGTATGTCCTTCCCTATAGGAGCTATCTCATCCTAATAGCTACTTACGGAGTGCCTCCCATGGAACACGCACTGTGCTAAGAGCTTTGTGTTCATTATCTTAGTTCATTCCCCCACCAACCCTGCAAGTTAGAAATGATCTCTTTAATCCTCATTTTTTGATGAGGAACCCGAGGCTCGGAAATGATATGTAATATGTCTTATGGCTCAGACCTGGCAAATGGCGAAGCAGGGATCAGAAAAGTTAGGTCACACTCTCTAGAACTCCTGTCCTTTCCACTATCCACACAACCATTTTCCTTTATGTTCACGTATCGTTTGTAGAATGAGTGTGTAGGGTAGGAAACAGACTTCATACTACCTGGAGGTCTCTGAGACAAAATGGTGCTATATCACCGTTAAGTAGCTTCGTCAGTAATGGATTATTGTGGCTTCCGTCTTCCGGGCCCAACAGGAGGCTTGGTCATGGGCTCAGGACCCATCTCCTGCTAGAATCTTATTAGTGCTTCCTCTGCACAAATAAGAACTGGTGTATTGTGTTAAATTGACTGACACAAACAACCATGCTTTATCCAGAAATAGAAAATGCAATTTTCTTTAGCAAAATAGAACATAGGAAGTGGTGGGGGTTGAAATGTCATGCACAGAACAAAGGTTTGGCAGAGGAGAAAGGTTAAAATCAATCACCCTACGGGGGGAAGAAAGGTCTGCAGTATTCTGTAGTAATTATCCACCCAAAGTCACACTACAGAATTGGGAGCCACTGCTACTTAAAACTCTTTAAAAAGGAAAGAAAGAAAAATCCTCATCCCAGAATGTTAATGTTTTACTTTTCATGAATCATTTGGAAAGATCATAGATATACTACTGAAAATAAGAGAGTGCCATTTAAATAGTCTCACCTCTAGTGGTAGGAAGTGACCTTTTCATACAAGAATGAGGTAGGAAAAAACCCAAACTGTTCTCTCAATACCCACCACCACCAGCATATTACTACTCTGACTTGTATGCTAGAGGAAATGACAATTTAAGTGAAAAATAAAGAATTATCTGTCACTACCATTTGCTGGCCAATAACCTTCTCTTCAAGTGGAATGTGTCCATTCCCATTGCTAAGGTTTCACAAATATCAAATCACCGTATAACTTTTCGGGGATTGATGTTGTTGTTGTTACTTTTTCTACAGCAAGGTTTTTCTATTGCTTTCTACCTAAGATTATGAGTTCTGCTAGTTCCTACAAGTGATGTTTTCATCTCAACTCCCACTGGTTTTAATCCCATGACATTCTCCAATTGGACCAAGGGGAAGTTAAGAGGAATCATAAAACAACGACAAAAAAATATTGGCTTTCAAGGTCGTATACTAAGATATGGGTTAAATAGAAAGAGTCAAGAAATACAGTCAATCGAGGAATTATCAGGAAAAGTACAAAGTAATGTTCTGTCTTCTGCACCGTGTCCTGGCCAAGTTGGGCCAAGACTAAATGGTTCACGAGACCCTGCTTCCTGTTCAGCTGAAGACAAGCAGAAGAAAGGGCTGACAGCACGAGCAAGAAATGGGTTAGAGACTGGCCTTTCCTTTATCGGACTGTTTGTTCGTGTAATACGGGATGGCAAATAGAAATATTGAGTCAGATCAGTGAAATCATTTAAAAGCAGAAAGATGCATGGCGCGGTTGGGTCTTGATTTGACCAGGAAGCAGGAAGATTAGGGTAAGGAAATAAACTGGCTCAGGGTTCTCTCGAGTCAAATAGGTCATCACCTTCAATGACCTACATGACAGTATGATTAATAACAGTGATTCCCTACATCTGAAGCCTCCTCCCTGCTGGGTACACTCTGGAAAGTCACTTTTTCTGTTAAATATAGATTTGGTTTCTAAGTCACTTCCAGCTTTTGTTCTCAATTCCTTTTTATCTTGAACAAGTCATACACACCTTCTGAGTATTAACTGTCCTCAGGAACCCAAGTCCTTTATTTAATAAGAGTGATGTGAAATGAAAGATCAGGACTATAAAGTGCACTGACTTCTCAGAAAAATTAGTCTATAAAATTTTTAAGAGTTTTAGTAAAGATAAAAGAATCTTACCATTTAAGAGGGATGGATCTCGGGGAATTTGGGTTTGTTTTTGGAGGCAAAATGCTGCAAGAAGGTTACTGATAAAGAGCATGGCTACAATGCCTTGAGCAAGTTGGTATATTCTCCTGCGGCCTCAATCTGCTCAGCTGTAAAATGGAAAGCCTCCATTCCATGAGGATCCCTAAGTTTCTGGCTGCAACATTCAAGAATTAAATCAGAGCTAAAATTAGAACTCAGGGATCCCTGGGTGGCGCAGCAGTTTGGCGCCTGCCTTTGGCCCAGGGCGCAATCCTGGAAACCCGGGATCGAATCCCACGTTGGGCTCCCGGTGCATGGAGCCTGCTTCTCCCTCTGCCTATGTCTCTGCCTCTCTCTCTCTCTCTCTCTCTGTGACTATCATAAAAAAATTAAAAAAAATATATAACTCAGAGTTTAAGCTTTTTAGTTGTCCATTTAGAACATTCTGAATAGCTGGTTTTGGGGGCTTTTTTCTGCAACTGGGGCATGTACCTGGAAGATAAATTCAATATACAAGAGAAATAACATTTTGTCTCTTCCTTGCTTCCCCTACCCACCCCCGACCCCCCATTTCAGTCCTTAGTCCTCCCCCCAACCTCCCTAACCTCAGTTCCCAGTAAAAGCCAAGATAGGGACGGTCCAAGGCAGACTCTTAGACCGGCCTCTCCATTCAATGGACTCTTGGAATTATTCCGGTTTCTGAATAAGACGGCTTCCTCCTTCACCCCCGGCACTTATCGCTTTGGTCACCCATTAAAAGGGATGAAGCAAAAGCATTGCCCAGCAAGAAACTCGTGCAGCTAGCAGAAATGAAAAGCAAAGATCTTCCCTCACAGGTCAAATCTAACTGACACAACACAGATAAAGCTAAGCTGCCAGAGAAAAGACAGACTCCCAAGCCGAGGAAACCAGGGAGGAAACTATTTTGAGTTCCTTTCACCAAAAACTGTAACATATTTGTGCTTTGTTATCAGAGCCTCCTGGAACTCTCTGGCTTTTCTTTATTAATAATATTATGATTGAAAGATTTTTTTTTCCCCACTTGCTGACAAGCTATTCCCTGATTAGCTGGAATATCCTGGCTCTTTGTAAAACCTGCTGTCCTACTATCAAGGGCTACCTGAGCCCCGGGGGCACCTGAAACAAACAGCTTCTCTTTCTCATTGTGGTCCAGGAGTTTAAGATCCTGCCGGAATAGGCTGCAGTTATTTACAAAGTCTCCTGTTTCCCTGGAGCCCCAGGGCGGTCTTAGCGAGAGAGTGACCTGGGAGCTGCCCCTCGGCCCCAGCTCGCTCCTGCTCCACGCTGCTCGCCAGGAATTGGCTTCCCTCTTCACAGCCCTGCTCAAAACGGGAATGAAAAAATGCCGAAGAGGCCAACTGAAATGAACACTTTTATTCTCTGGGTTTGTTCAGTAGCTAGGGACACACTGATACTCGGGGAGTTAGCACCAAAAAGAAGGAAACTCTGTACCCGGGCCTCGAAGTTTCCACAGGAGAGAGGGGCAAGCAAGCTGGTGGGCCACAGTGAAGGGGAAGGGTTGAAGGGATGGAATTGGGAGGCTTGACCTCCAAAGCGAGAGAAGGTTTAAATGGGGGGAGGGGAGCGAGTTAATGGGCTGGGAATTCTTTGGGAATCTGGGAGAATGGCAAGCCTCCTTTCCAGTCCCACAAAAATGTGGAGGTTAGGGGAAGATCGGTCTTCAATGAGAAGCAATTTGGGGAAACAACATCCTGAGGAAGATGAAGGTTTTAAATTCTGGCTGAATAGCACTCTGATGAACAGCTGAGTGCGGGGGGGGGGGGGGGGGGGGGGGGGGGGGTAACTGTTAACAAAGCAAAGAATGTTTCTGTGCGCACAATGGAAAGGATCCAGCGGAGTGCGAATATTTGGAGGAACCAGAGTAAAGGAACTGTGAAATAATCAGGGAATTTGGACTTCAGAGGGATGGGCAATTTGACAGAAATGAAGGAGCAGGGCTTTCTTGGAGGTGACTAGTCTTATCTGGTCTAACTTTGGCTAATTAGCCAAACGTTCCAAAGTTCAACAGAGAGAGAGAGTGGGAGTGGCCATGCCCTTGGCAAAGATGTCCCTGGTTTATTTTTAGAGAAAATAAAAGACCAGTGGGGGCTGAAAGGAGATAACCATGTCCATAAACACATATGTACATAAAACCAGAGTCCCTGCTTCCAAGGAGCCCTTCCATGCCAAAAAACAGGAGCCCGCTGCCCTGAAGCCTGGCCCAGGTCAGGTAGTGAGATCTGATTAGGGTTATAAAGATCCAACATGCTGCTCCTGCTGAGAAATAGGAAGCGAGGTATTACTAAACTTTCAACACTGATAGAATTCTGCATTCACTGAACTCTCAGCATGCTTTACTAGAACAAGTAATAATCCAAGAGGCAGGAGACTTGAATTCTGGTCCCAGCACCCCAACTGACCCTTGAAGGAGAAAACTGCCAAATCCAACACTTGCCTTCCGTCACCTTGCCTCTCCTCCAGGAGCTGGTTTCTGCCCTCACCCTTCCCACGAGTCTACTTAAGTGAAGGTCACCAATGGCTCCACCCTGCCTGACATAGATGCTAGCAACGGATACTTTTCATTCTTACCATGGCATCCTCTCATTCCCTTGATTTCCACGAGTCAAGCTTGCCTGCTTCTTCTCCACTGGAACCACTCCCCAGCACTAACTGCTAGTGATGCATGAACCATCACTAATCATCTTTGTATCTCAGGTAAGTATTAATGATTGTTAAAAAAATAACTGAATAAGATACCTTTATCACTAAGTTTCTATTTCATCATCTTTTCAAACTCTAAAATATCTGATTGTGTGATCTTCTTACGGTGGCTTCATGGATTCAAGAATCCAATATCCTCATTCAGGGAAAAGACTCCACAGAAGATTCTAGAATCGTATATTACATGAAAAAGGATAAGTCAGAATATAGTCTCCTCTCCCTTTCAACATCCCCAAAAGAAGGTATCACCACTTTTAGGTTACAGATACCAAACCTTTGGATATGTAACACCATCTGCTTAATAAATAGGTATTAATGTCCAGATACACATTATGTAGATATGATAAATATAATGGCTTTAATGTTATCATTATCTCATTCTCTCTAAAATGTAATCTAACTTATTATGCTATATATTGTAATAAAATCCAACTTCAATTTGAGTAAATAGAACTGTTCTTTTTAGCAGTATCTGCTTATGATGCTTAATGATAATTATACAGATCTATTTATATAAACAGATTAAAAATGGCTGTGCTGTTTCTATGTCAATTCATTTGTCATGGCTCAGTACATAATTCCCTACACTCATTCTTTCTAGAAATAAAAATAATACATCCTAATTAAAATAAAACTAGAATAAAGTCAGGAAAGTAGAAAGATGATCTTGATCACACCAAGTCCCAATATTGAATGGCATTAGATGATCACTTGGTTCATTTCCCTTTCAGGAGTTCTCTTAAAGTTTTTATTTTACAGAGGTTATTTAAATATCTATATATAGTGTATATATAGTTTTTGGGGGTTATATATTTATATATATATATATATATATATATATATATATATATAAATAGAATATATTTATCATCCTCCCTGAAAATATTAATACATGATCATAAAGGTATTCGGGAGTAAACTGTCACTTCTAAACACATCTTACAGAGAGCATTCACATGGTTTTTAAATAGAAATCTCTAAATATATTATTCACAGTTTACAGTGGTAATGTACCTTTTAAACAAATTAAGCTAAATAAAGTACTCAGAAAATTAATGCTATTTAACATCCCATCAAATCGATGTAAACACTACTCACACCTCTTCTTTCTCAATGGCTAAATCACCAAAAACAGATGCCACCACAATGTCAGCAGCACAGGCTCAGAGAAGCATGTGGAGAGCCAAGCTCAGATGTTAGGTCATCCTCAGCCACTGTTCCTGGCACAGCTGTCCTCCCAACATTCTAGTGGATACATCTTAGAGTTCTAGACTCCAGGAAAAGAAAAACAGAGCATCTAACTTTTCTTCTTAGGCTGCTGCCTAAAGTTCTTCTGGATTTTAGGACCGAGTGTGAGAGCTCTTTGAAGGAAGGATCCATGTCTCATTCACCTCTGTATCCAGGGACTAGCACTTCACATGGTACAGAGCCAAAGCTCTAGTATTATTTGTTGACCAGTGAATAAAGGCTATGCGCAAGTGACCAATTAGGAGTAATTTCAACTGCAAGTGGCAGAAAATACAAGTGCAGATATATATATATCTCAAGGCAGGTATCTCAACTACCAGGCCAAGGTAGTTGCTGAGGTTTGTTCAATGGCTCAGCAATGCCAGGGCTGATGTTTCTAAAATTCTCTGGGCTTTCCCTTTATAGTCTCAAGACAGCTGTATTTGCTCCAGTCAGGAATCCATGTTTAAGGCATGAATGGGCCTTGAAAAGGCCCTGGTTGACTGACTTCCAGGTAAACATCATTAGCAGTATCACCTGACTGCCCCTACTTGTGAGGGAGCCTGGGACAGTGATTCTCTCCCTGAGCTGGGCATACAATCTGGATTCTGTTAGCAAGGAAGTCAGGAGAAATGAATGGTGGATAGGAATCTAGCTGGGTCTGTCTCAACAAATACCGTCCCTCCCTCTCCCATCCTCTTAAAGTCTAAAGGATAAGAGAAGTATACACTGAAAACACTGTAAGATATCCAAAAAACATACTTTTCACTGCAAGGTTCTTTAGGTAAGATCACTCACCGACCGGCACTTTTGATGACTGTGATCTGGTGAATCAGAGGCTGTGGGTAGTTCACTGGAGAGGTCGATCAAGAAACCTGAGAATGCACATGTGGTACACTCAACCCCATAACATGTCACCATCTCCTCTCTTTGGAAGGGGACCTAAAACAGGATAAAAACTTAAATTTGACTTGTCCAGGTTAGCTGAATTATATATGTATTTCTTTGGTTTTGATGTTATTTGACATTTAAGAAATGATTTAGAGGATTTACTAAGGAATTGGAGGAGGCTGTCTAACCTAATCACTGTACTGTGCACCCTGTGCTTGAAATTTTTAGCGACGAGAACCTTTCTATACATTATAAGGTGGCCTATTCAACTTTTGAATTCCCCTAATTATCAGAAAAGTCTTTCCTAATTGCAACTGCATTTTACCTCTCAGTACTATAAGCCCATTGGTTCTAATACTATTTTCTAGAGTGACCAGAATTAGCTTGCCTCTCCTTGAACGTGAGAGACAGAACTTCAAATAAATCAACAAAGTTACAACACCTGTTCTCTTAGTGAAACAGCACAGACCCTCAAACTCCTCCTAAGCTGGCCTAGCTTCCCTACTCCCCCCGCCCCACCTCTTCTTTTCCTCTCTGGACACTCTGTCCTAGTGTACAGGCTCTGCAACAAGACAGTAGGTTAGATGGGCTCCAGCCATCCCCGAGTGGGAGTCTACAACCAACCTTGGTGTCACATGTGTTAAAATTTCTGCCGGGAAAATTCACCTATTGGTTCTGGTCCACAGTTCTAAGCCTAAGAAAAATTATTTTAAATTCTCACTGATCAAACACAAGTTCTCTCTCTCAATATATCTGCCAGGCAAGCCCTCCATAATTTCATTTAAGTCATTTGAAAAAGGAAAACAAGGTTCAACAAGACTGGGATAATATGCGATGATAGCTCTTCCTTCAGGTTATCAAGTTATTAATATTTGGATGACTTGGCTGCTAAACTATTACTATACTTCAAAAGATAACTCCACATTTCCCCATTTCATGCAGAGCTCCTAGAATTCCCCTTTCCATATCTTCAGTATGTAATTTAGAGCCATCATCATGTTATTTATCTGCCATGTTCTCCATCCCATTCTGAATAGTACTGCACAGATGGCTAGCACTTCCTTAAAAGTTAAGTAGGAAAATGAGGGAGGGGAATTAATATGTACGTCATTTAGATCTATATATCTCCTAATCACCCTATGAGGTTTTAGAATGCCCTCGTCCTCCATTTTTCAGATAGATTACAAAAAAGTTCATTGTAGTTAAAGAAATTTCCCTTAAGAATTGTGTAGGTTTTTTTTTTCTTAACATGTGATTTTTCTAGACCACTTCCCCAATTCTCCTGCAGCAATGAGGAGTCCAACAATTATTTCAGTTCTGACGTGAACCATCCAAAGTTAGCACAGACCCCAGAGCTTAAGGGTTCGGTCCCACAAGACTGCCCCCACTTCAGAAGCCAGATAACAAATGGGGGACTCAGGCTACCCACATTTCTGCCAGGCCAACTGCCAATTCAGTATTCTTTTTTTTTTAAGGTTTTATTTATTTATTCATGATGGACAGAGAGAGAGGCGCAGAGACACAGGCAGAGGGAGGCGCAGGCTCCATGCAGGGAGCCCAACATGGGACTCGATCCTGGATCTCCAGGATCACACCCTGGGCCGATGGCGGCACCAAACCACCGAGCCACTGGGGCTGCCCTCAATTCAGGATTCTTATTACTTATTCGAGTTTGTTAGTTCCCTAGAACAACACTCAGAACTCAGGAAAAGATTATGGTTAAAGGATACCATTCATGGACAGCCAAATGAAAGGGATGCACAGGGCAAGGTCTGGGGTGCTAGGGGAGGGTGGTGCAGAACTTCCATGCCTGCTCCACGTGTGCCATCTTTCTAGTACATCAACATGCTTAGCAATCCAGAAGCTCCCTGAACCCCATCATCCAGGGGTTTTTATGGAGGTTTCATGATATGTGCACAACTGATTAAATCATTGGTCATTGGTAACTGAACCCAACCTCTAGCCCCTCCCCCCATCCAGGAAGTCAAGGGGTACAGATGAAAGTTTTAGCCCTCCAAGCACATGACTGTGTAGGGACTCCTTTCCAGGAGGAGTCACCTCATTAGCACACAAAAGACAGTAAGTTCCAAGAGTTTTAGGAACTTGGAGTTCTAAGAGACAATGGACAAAACCCAAATATTTATTTTTTTAATTATACCACAAAAATCACACTGTCCCTTAATGGTGTTGCTACATTTCAAACTCAGGTCTGCCTATCACTGAATTCCACATCCTTCTCTTACAACAAACTTCCTTCTGATGAATCAAATCTTTAAAAAAATTGAATGAAAGGCTATATTAGTGCAAGATATTTTAGGATGTGCACCAAGTAGAAATATCCTGTGTCAAAGTCACATCATCTGAAAAATGGTAATCAAGAAAATGAGTCTTGAGAAATTTGTTTTTCTTATTCTGAATAATCGTGCTCAGCACTTTCATTGTCATATTTACCCTTCACTGGCTAAAGCATGTCAAACAGGTAAGGCCTTTGTTCTCAATCAATTATTTTTTTCTAACTGTAGGTTAGGATCCAGCTGATATTTCACATTAACTTTCATATTTATCATTCACCCATAGATCCACCCACAGATTCAATATTGGGGGCTTAATACTGTGCCTTGGAACACTTATTTACAAAAAAAAAATAAATAGGTTTATCACACATACAAATTTTTAAAAATTGTGGGAAAATAGATGGTTTTAGATTGAGTTACTGGCATACCAAAAAATACAGAGTGCTCTCTGTGGGTCTGTTCTTGTCAGCGGTAAAACTGTATGGAAGATATTCTTGGGATGGGAATTAGAGCCTTTTTGTGCTACTCCATTTTCTAAGAGTTTGGGGGAATGACTAACATAGTATCCAGTTTAGCAGGAAAAATGGGTTGTAAATTTCCATTCTAAGTTTTTCGCAAACAATGTAATTTATACCATTTGTTGAGTTCCTTTGATGCCAATTACTAATAACCACAGGCACTTTTCAAATCTTTAATTCTTGCAACCAACTCTGTAAGATAGATGTCATACCCACATTTTCCAAATAACAAAACATACTTAAAGGTTGAGAGGCAATCCAAACAGAACCTGTGTCTTTTTTACTGCATCTTTGACACCCTCGACACTCATATCCTTAAGAAACCTTCCCCAATTCAAATATATTTTCTTAAAAGGAAAGGACAGAAAGAAGGGAAAAGGAGGGCAAGATGAGGGTGGGGAGGGGAGGGAAATTAGGAAGAGAAAGGAATGGAGGGCAGGGCAGGACAGGGCAAAACAACTACTCTAAACCAGGGCATCTGGAGAAACAGCTAAATTTCTTGTCTCTTCCTTACTAGAGAACAAAGGTCATGGTGACATTGCATCTCTACTCAAAATGTGTTTCCAAATATCTTGCTCATTTGGTCACCACAGTTATTGAGCCCCTCTTTATATTCAAATATTATAACAAGTAGGGAAAATATATAAGCAATCACAGGAAAAAAAAAAAAAAGCAATCACAGGACACCTGGGTGGCTCAGTGGTTGAGCATCTGCCTTCGGCTCAGGGCATGAACCCAGGGTCCTGGGATTGAGTCCCACATCGGGTTCCCCCCAAGGAGCCTGCTTCTTCCTCTGCCTGTGTCTCTGCCTTTCTCTCTCCATGTCTCTCATGAATGAATGAATAAATAAATAAATAAATAAATTAATTAATTAATTAAATCTAAATACAAATCTACACACACACACACACATATGCATAATCAAAGATAAATTGTTATACTAATGGAACTAACAGTCTAGCCAGGTCGAGAGTATAAATGCATGGAATAATAGGAGACTTTCCCATAATGCTTTAAGGACAGATCCATCCATAGGACAGAGTCTTCTTCTCTAACCAATCTGCATTTGTAAAGAAAGCAAAAAAAACAATAAACACTGAAGGTTTTTTTATTTCACGTGGTGTTTGTCTACATACAGACCTTGACTCTACTTCAAGACCAATGAGAGAACAGAAATTCCTGTGGTCTCTTGGCAATGTAGTTGATCTTGGTCCTAAACTTGTTACCCAACAGAACCTGCACTTCAAACCCTGAGTCCCTTTCTGATAATGAAGCATCCTAAATCCAACCCTTCGCAGAGAGATAAACATCAAGATCCTGTGCCACAGAATAGTGCCTGTTTTTGTTCCCACAGCACAGTAGCAGGCACCTGCAAAAATGATATTGAGAATAAAGTCACACTTCATTACCATACACAATTTCTTGATATTCCATTTCCTGAGGCCTTCATATCTGTTTCTAAAACCAAGGTGCAGACACTCAAATGATAAATGGCTGAACTGAAACCTTCCCATGGGTCCGGAATAGAGGACCATGAAAAAGGCTCCAATTCCCATCCCAAGAATGTCTGCCATATAGTTTTGCAGCTTACAGTCACAGACCACACAGAGCTGAATCTGGCAAGGTTTACGTCGATATTTAACCCCCCGTCCGAAGGACATCTTTAGTTCAGGTCCTTTATGGACAGACATGAGTGATTTTAGTCAGTGTAGACAGCACTTTGAAAAATACACTCTGGTCTGAATGTGTGTACCTGCAAAATTCATACGTTGAAACCCTAATCCCCAAGGTGATGGTCTTGGGAGATGGGTCTCTGGGAGATGATTAGGTCATAAGGGGTAAAGCCCTCATGAATGGGATTAGTGTCCCTATACAAGAGGCTCAGAGAACTCCCTTGCCTCCTGTGGCATGTGAGGACATAAGGAAAAGTTGGCAGCCCGCAAGGCAGAGGTGGGCCCTCACTAAAAAACTGACCATGCTGGCACTTTGATCTTGGACTTCCAGCCTCAAGAACTGTGAGCAATAACTTTCTGCTGTTTATAAGCCCTCTGGTCTATGATATTATCACTGCAGCCAGAATAGGCTAAGACAGCATCTCAGCACACATCTTGAGGAAGACCAGTAATCTCCTTTATGTCCTGGCATCTTCTACCAGTCAATGAATGTTTACTGATTGGTGCTGTATAGCAACATTCA